>NC_139020.1:155232970-156725491 GCF_964662115.1 Mustela nivalis
CAGACCAGGGCAACATCATGCTAGAAGTCAGTACATACACACCAGCTATACTGTCCCACGACCAGCAACAGGAGGGGCATCCCTCCACACACCTCCATCCACCTACCATTCATTCAGGGAACATGTAAGCCACACACTTCTTCCATGAATACATCTGCATAAGATTTCCTCCCCATCTCCACCTCAAGGCACGTTGATGCCCAAGTTAAATTAAGGTGAAAGTCATATATTCAAAAGACAACAACAGAAAAAACACATAAATATTTAAAATGCTGTCTTTGTTATAAAATGTCTCTAATACTACAATTATAATATTTCTTGGCATGCATGGGTGGCTCAGTCAGTTAAGCATCTGATTCTTGATCTCAGCTCTCAGGTCTTAATCTCAGGGTCATTAGTTCAAGCCCCATGTTGGGCTGCACACTGGGCATGGAGCTTACATTAAAAAAAAATAACCCACTTCTCATACTACCTCCACTGCCACTATAAGCTCACATACCTACTATGTGCCAGGCATCAACTCTGCAGACTCTCAAACAGAACAGCATCATGCGTGTGATTACAGGAAAAAAATAAACAATGCTGATTCCATTCTTGATTCAACCATTTGCTTACTCCATGGTTTTGGGCAACACTCTTCCTTTCCAATTCTCAGTTTTCCCAACTGGGACACAGAAATGGACCAGATGGTTGAGTACTCTTCCAACTTTCAGAATCCATGATTACTTCTTACTTAACTAGAATTTTGTTGTTGGCAACCACCAGAAACCCATTTAGTCTCTCAGCCTGGAGCCATTGGAAGGTATCTCTTATCAGACCCTAGTCTAGCTGTAAGGTTTTCACATGGTTCAGGACTAGCACTGTTTGAAATTTGGTTTCTGCCTGATACCCATTTAGAAAAGAAGTAAGAGAGGAAAATCAAGGCATTCTGTGATTCTGTTGTTTTTGGCTGCATCTCCTCCATAAGATGTTACTCCTTGGTTACTATGGAGAAACAGGACTGGACTTTGGAGCAAGATAAGATGTAATACTCATGGAAGGATGAAAAGGAACCTCTTTTATCCCTGTTTCATAGTCACTGTCCCAAGGAAAACAAAGCAAAGAACATTGGCTGATGGAAATATGATGTGGGAAGTTCTATACTGTCTATGCAGTCATGATATCCCTGATTTGACCCTAGCACTCTAGAACACGGTAGAACAAAATCTCACCCCTCTGGAATCAACAGCTGCATACATAATATCCATCCAGCCCTTAAATGTTGCCTGTAACAAAAGCAAATAAACATGAACATAATTACAGACTTGCTATCAACAGAGAAGTGCCCTATAACAGCAAGCAAGGCCCAGGACCAAATGTCCAGGACAGAATGTCCAGATAAAAGAACTGTAGGAGGGAATTAAAAAACAGGTGTCTTGGGTTTTTTTTCTTCTTCCTTTGCACAAGATGAAAAGCTTTTCTTAAAAGGAAACTTCTGCCTTAAAAATTTCTAAAGAGGCTGCATAACAACTGCCAGAAAGAGCATGGCTGAGGCTCTTCTGATACCACATGTTTGCAATGTCTGTTGAAGACCTAGCAACTGTGGTTTGACCAGGGGATTGACTTCCAAAAGAGAACTACTGCTAATGGTATGGCTTTGCATCTGAGGCTCCAGTTCTCTCTGGCTGGAACTCTGGATGGCAGTACCATATAGGACAGGGTAAGATGGAAAGGGGCATTGTATGGAGGTTGAGGTTTCTTGGAGGTAAAGCTGGAGATGCTTAATGGGGAACAATTCCAAAGGGCACTGGTTTCCACATAGGGAACTGGGATTTGATTCTACTATCTCAATGGAGTCACTGTGTTTTTATTAAACTGAGAAATGATTTATGCTTCTTTTAAGGTTTCTGTCCTCACAGTGAAAAACACACAAACAGCACTTACCACTTGCAGCAGGGCAAGGTAAGCCATTCCCACATTGTCAAAGTTGACTGGAAGGGTGACCCAAGATAAATTTCCATTTTCACACTGAGTTTTGCTTTCAATAGTGCTGTAATTTATAACTGAGTTTATATCTGTTGTATTAACGCATCTTCCAAAATTTCCAGAAAAGAAGTTTACTCCCAGGATACAAAATATCAGCCAGAAAATGAGGCAGACAAGCAAAACATTCAGAATGGCGGGTATGGCACCTATGAGAGCATTGACTACCACCTTAAAAAAACAAAACAGAAGAAATACATAACAGATGCATGGGATTCATCAAGCTCTAGATCTCAGGGTGGGCCTGACATGTGGGGACTGGATCTCTTGGAGCTCTGTCTTTACTTTCTACCTCCAACCCACCCCAACCCTGCTTCCTATGGTAAGCCTTGCTCTTAGCTCCTTACATAATGGGTCCCTTCTGTTGTCACCAAGGATCACTTGAGAAGTGTACTTTGATGACAGTATTACTGATATAGGACACCTACCCTGGGACTGAAAAGGGAAACCAGAGCCCATCTTGGCTATCACAGAATGGATGTTATATCTTAAATTTTTCTCCATCTCTCAAATTCTAAGCAGTGGACTGGATAGGAAGGAGCCCAGGAAATGCAAGAGCAGTTGGTTTTCCACCTTTCCCTGACAGCTGACCTTCCTCCCATCTGCCTGAAGAAGGTACCTTCATTCCTTCGAACTGGGACAATGCTCGCAGGGGCCTCAGGGCTCTTAGGGTCCGGAAAGACTTCAAGCTCGTTAAGTCACTGAGACTGGTCACAGAGACCTGGTGGGAAGAGAAGCCACAGGTAGTGCACCTGACTTGGTTTCCAGGGAAGCCAGTGGGGGACTGGCAGCCCTCATTCTAAGAGTCAGACACACGGTGCCTTCAGTGGATTATCCAGAAACAGAAAGCAGCAAGCCCTTGCAGGAAGTGGGATGGCAAGAGAAGATGCTATTTTTCTCCTTGTTTGTCAAACCTATAGCCCATATAAGTAAGGACAATGCATTTACTTTATTTGTTTAATAAAAGACAAATAAAAGCTGAGAAATTGTTGTGAGTTAAAGGAAACCAAAGGGACATGACAATGATACGTCACTTGAGTCCTGAATTGGATCCTGGATTGGGGGGAGGAGAGGGGAGGCCACTGTGGATGGATGGAAAGGATTAACCATAAAGGACCTTGTTGAAACAACTGATGAAATTTGAAAATGGAGATGGGTTTTGCTATTGAGTCATGTTAAATATCCTAACTTTGATAACTGTGCTGTGACTGTGTAAGACAAATTCCTTTTTCTTAGGAAACACACACTGGATTGTTTAGGGGTAAAGGGGTATGGTGACTGCAACCTAATCTCAAGCAATTTAGAATGAAAAATGGAGAGAAAATTACAAGCAGATGTTAATAACTAAAATGTTAATAACTAATGAAATGAACCTGGAGAAAGAGTATATGGGTTATTTCCTGCAACTTTTCTGTAAGTTTGAAATGATATAATAAAAAGTTACAACAAAATAATAAACTATTTGCTAATAGTCCCCCTCACTCAGATGCCCCTTTTTGGAGGAATTAAATTTTCTCTCCCAGCATATTTCTTCCCAATGGGTCAGGACTAAGGACTGGAAAGTTCTACAAATACACTAAACTGAAACTTAAACATAATGAGCTTACGTTGAAGACCACTATTTGCAGATTCTAGTCATTCTTACTGATTATGCAGAGCCTGCAGAGGTTCAACTTGAAAGAAGCGTTGTTCAGCAGGACAGGAAGTGAATTATCATATGACTGACTACATTGATATCAGAGTTCACTATTATCTAAAATCATACCCTTGCCAATCTCATCATAGTGGTAAAATACTAGCAAATTGAGAGAAATTAAGTGAGTTAATATGGCAGAATAATAAAAATTTTAAATGTATAATTAATTTTTAAAAATCACCATCAATTCAAAATGCTTTTGTTTATAAAGGTTTTCCAGGGGTGCCTGGGTGGCTCAGTTAAGCAACTGTCTGTGGCTCAAGTCATGATCTCTGGGTCCTGGGACCGAGCCTCGTTAGGCTCTCTGCTCAGCGGGGAGCCTGCTTCTTCCTCTCCTTCTTCCTGCCTCTCTGCCTGCTTGTGCTCTCTCTCTCTCTGTCAAATAAATAAATAAATAAATAAATAAATGATTTTTTTTTTTACAAAGGTTTTCTAAAATAGGCTTTTTGTTTGTAATAGCATTATCTGTTGGGAGTTATTTCAGCAGCTTTCCCACAAATATCTCCTTCTACCTAGTTCCTAGCCAGAGGGAAAATGATTGCACAGTTTAGCAGTTCTTCTGGCTTTACCAAATAACTCTTATCACAGGTGGGGAAAAAGGGTCCCTAGAGGGACACTGTATACCTTTTCGCCTGATAAAATTATCCTCAGTCTCTATTCCATCAAATTGGGAAACACTGATGAGACATGCAGACATAAAAGTACCCACATTTTTTTCCACTTTATAGTACTCTTAAGGTGGGAAGTCTTCTGCTGATTTTATCTTTTTTCTATCTAACTTTCATTTATTACTCTGTACTGTTTTGACATTCACCATTTTGATATATTCTTGTGGTTTGTTCCTTTTAACTTAAAAAAATTATGGCATAGAAATATTCATATTTTATGGATCCATTCCCCCTTGGTGAGTATCTAGGTTATTTCCAATTTTTTACTATTATGAACAACAGACTGGACAGATGTGTGCACTTTCCCTGCATACATACACAAGAATTTTCCATAGATGTATAACTAGAAGTGGTATTTCTGGATAATAAATTGGGCTCATTTGTAATTTTACTTAATGTGCAAAATTTTCCCTAAAATAACTTACCAAAGTTGTTAGCAGTGATTAGAGATTCCATTTTGTAATGTCTTTCTTAATATTAGAAATTATCTAACTTTAAAATTTTTGTCAGTCTGGGGCACCTGGGTGGCTCAATGGGTTGGAGCCTTCAGTTCGGGTCATGATCCTAGAGTCCTGGCATCGAGCCCCGAATTGGGGGGGGGGGGTCTCTGCTCAGCAGGGAGCCTGCTTCCTTTCCTCTCTCTCTGCTTGCCTCTCTGCCTGCTTGTGATCTCTCTTTGTTAAATAAATAAATAAAACCTTAAAAAAAATTCTTTTTGTCAGTCTGATGACAAAGCCTCTCATTTTAATATTCACTTCTATGCTAACTGGTGATAAATCTAGTTTGTATTTCTTCATATATTTATTAGTAACTTGTGTTTCCTTGCCTGTTTGTATCCTTTTTCCCATTCTTTTTTGTTAAGATTTTGTTTATTTATTTGAAAGAGAAAGAATGAGAGAGACAACATGAGATGGGGGGAGGGTCAGAGGGAGAAGCAGACTCTCTGCTGAGCAGGGAGCTGGATGAGGGATTTGATTCTGGGACTCCAGGATCTTGACCTGAGCTGAAGGCCGTCGCTTAATCAACTGAGCAACCCAGGCACCCCGTCTTTCTCCCATTCTTACACTAAGTTGTCTTTTTTTTATTGATTTGTAGAGAGTTTTTATAGACTATAGATAATCATTTTCTGTTATGCATGTGGCAAGTACTATCTCCAAGTTCTAGCCTGTCTTTATAATTATAATTCTATTGAATAAAAAAACCCGAAAGTTTTACAATTTGAAATAGTTGAATTTAGATAGATTTTTTTTTTGTGGCTGTATTTCTATTTTTATACTTCAAAACTATAAAGATCATTTTATATAATGTTGATTAACAAGCAACATAAAAGGATTATTCACAAGGTGCCTGGGTGGCTCAGTCCGTTGAGCATCTGACTCTTGACTCTGGCTCAAGTCCTGATCTCAGGATTCTAAGATTAAGACCCATGGCAGGCTCTGTGCTGAATATGGAGTTTGCTTAAGATTCTCTTTCTCCCTTTGTCCCTCCCTGACCCCTCCACTCACATACTTTCTCTAAGATTTTTTTTTAATTTTTAAAAATCTGCACAATAATGTTCTGAATTAAGTAGCATGATGTATCATTTGCCCTGTTACAGACAAAGAAAGCTGAAGCTCAGAGGATTAGCAATTTGTTTCAGGCGTAACTGGGATTCACACCTTGGTCTATATGATACTAATGTTAATAATAGTAACAGTGGACCATACTTATCAAGTGCTTTCTCTGGGATTTATAAAAATAAATAATTACAAGATTGTTTCTTTTCTTGTTCTACTCATTTTTGTTCCATTCAGTTTATTACCAAGATTATATTTGTCTCATCAAATAAAGTGTGCAAGTTTCCTCTTTTTTTATTCTTTGTAACAATTTAAATAAGGTTGGAATTAGCTGTTTATCTTAGTTCAGGAGGCTATAACAGAATATCAAAGCCTGGGTTGCTTATAAATAACATAAATTAATTTCTCAGTCTAGAGGCTGGATATTCCAAGATCAAGGTGCCAGCAGATTCAGTGTCTGGTGAAAGATCACATCCTGACTCATAGATAATTTTCTTCTCCCTGTGTCCTCACATGGCAGAAGGGGTGAGGAAGCTCTGTGGGGTCTCCTTTATAACATCACTAGCCCCAATCATGAGGGCTCTGCCCTCATAACCTAATCATCTCCCAAAGGTACCACCTCCAAATATAAACACATTGGTGGTTAGGTTTCAACATATGAATTTTAAGGAGATGCAAACATTCAGTATATAGCACTATTCCTTGAAAGTTTGGTAAAACTTGCCTGCAAAATCATCTGGGCCTGGTGTTCTTTTTTGACAGTGTGGTGTTGAACTACTGTTTTGATATTTTAAATGGCTATTGTTAGATTCGTGTTTTCCATTTGTATCTGGTCTAATTTGGGTAATTTGTAGCCTATACTTTCATTTTTATTAAGGTGAAGACTTATCAAAAGGAGGAAGTATTTTGCCTAAGGTACACAGAAAGAGAGCAGACAAGATAATTTTAGGATCAGTTTCCTGAGTTTAGGTTAGTAGACCACGGCTTCTTAGAATGTAGATACTAATCATCTGTCCACTATCTTATGGGTTCTTCCCTATACTATAAGATAACCCTGGAAACTGATAGGGTTTATAGACATGTGGTTATTTTTATTCTTTTTTATTATTTCTGTTGGAGCTCCCATAGCATTGATGCCTTTCTAAAATGCCCAAACCACCTACCTACTTATGTCCACCAACAACATTAACAACATTAGGGTTCTCTAGTTGCTATGTTGACCACACGGCTTATGCTTATGCATCTGTCGTGTCTACTTCTCTAAATAGCAGGGACAAAGTCTAACTAATTAGCACATGGTAGAAAGAATAGAGGTTAAAATCAAGGACTTCAGAGAGGGGCTTACTAGGTCTGAGTTTCATCTCCACTACTTCTAGCTGGCCAATTTCTGACACGTTTCTTAACCTCTCTGTTACTTAGTTTCTCCCTGTGTATAAGAGAAAAAGTAGTAGCATCTACTGCATGGAGTGGTTGTGATAACAAAGAAAGAATGCTTATGAAGCATACGGCAGAACACCTGGCATAGAGAAAGCACTGAATAAATGTGGTGTACTGCTATCAACCTTAACATCACACAGACCAAGGTATGAATTCCAGTTTCGTCTGAAACAAGTTACTGACCATCTGAGCTTCAAGTTTCCTTATCTGTAATATGGTAGGTAATGTACAACTCTGGTGGGAACATCGTTGTGCAGATTAAATGAAAGAATGTATGTGAATAATCCTCTGTTGCTTGACAATTAAGAGGGAGGCCAGCCTAGTCTGTTGGCCACTGACCTGCTTTGAGAAGTCTCAAGAGAAAATAGAAAGTTGGAAGGAGAAGGTTGGGACATTCAGAATTATTCTAGGTACACATCAGACATAAGCAGTGTTTATGGAGAGAAGTGGATGAGTGCCATCATGGAAACTATTGGGGTAGTGGGAATATGAAGTGCAGTATGAGGAATGGGACTTAGGATGAGTAGGACAGCTGACAGATAAATGACAACTACTTACAAATACGGTGAAGAAAAGTATTTGGAGAGGCACCCAAACAAGACACACAGGAAAAGCATATTCCCCTCCCTTCCCCCAACCCCTGCCTTCGTGGAAAACAGAGATGGTAAACTTACAATCACAATGACGAAATCGAGCCAGCACCAGACACTGGTGAAATACTTCCTAAATCCAAAGGCCACCCATTTTAGACCCATCTCCAGGATAAAAATGTATGTGAAAATATGGTCAGTACAATTAAGTAGTTCTTTGATATTGGGTCTTTTCTCAAGGTCAACATCTTCAAATACCTGAAATGATAAAGCATAGCCATAGGCCAGGTTGAATATTTGCTTAGAATGACTGGCTGACCTTACTTTTTAAATTTTTCTTCCTTATCTGAATAAACTAGCATCTCTTTTGGTGACAAGGTTTTGCTTAAAAGGTATTAAGAAGGAAATTTCTCAGCGGAATAAATTCCTTGAGTCAGTAAAACTGGAAGAAGGAAAATCCTATTTCTAGACTTCTATTGCCACAATATCTCCCTAGGTTCTCACCACTGATCCCTGGAATATGAAAATATCTTCCGAACAGATCACCACATAATTTCCTGGTCTTCCTGACCCTTTCAACTCTTGCTAACAATATCATGCCAACTTTTCCAGAACCACCCAGTGGCATATTCCATCTCTATCATCCTCCTAGTTACCTTAGTGGCTCTATTTAGTGGCTCTGCATTGCTCATAACACCTTAGTTCCAAACACCTTAGTCTTCAGCTAGATTTTACCAACCCTGAGGCCAAAAATCTATAACAAACAGCCAAACTTACTTACTCCAGTGCTCCCTAAGTATGAGCCCATTTTTGGGGTACCTAGACACACAAAATTTGGGGATGCTCTGGGCTAGGGCTAAATTACTTTGAATATTAAACATTCATTGAGCGTAATCATGAAAGTGAGACATTCTAGCTTCTGGAGAGACCATTTTTCATGATACATCCAAACATCCACCTCACCTTAAGTGTGTACGTGATTCTAGGGGTCTATATAACTAGGGTAGAAACTGTCCTTTTGGCCTCTACAGAGTTACTGAAAATGGGAAAAAGTAGAAGAAGAAGAAGGAGGAGGAGGAGGAGGAGGAGGAGGAGGAGGAAGGGGAGGGGGAGGAGGAAGAGGGGGAGGGGGGAGGAGGAGAAGAAGATGATGATGATAAGGGTCCCTGGTACTGAACCTGTCAAGACATTTGGGCAAAAACTGAAGGCAAGAACGAAATTGGTCCTATTGTTGGATATTTAGGAAAAAAAAAATGCAAAAGAATAAAACAGTCTGAATTCCAGCTCCTAAGTGAACCTTTGATTGGAGAAGGCTCTCTACCTCTTCCTGTCCCCTGCCAGCTCCTTGTCACTGTTAAAGTTTCATTTCAGTTAATATTTTCTTTGGAAACTTTCCTTCTTCCACCAAGACAATTAAGGGCCTGCTTTGCATGGCCCCATGTCATCCACTGCTTTTCTGAGTGTATCACTATGGCCCTTGTCCATAATTGTTTGGACCCCATCTGTCATCCCTACTAGACTCCACGCTCCTGGAAGTCAGGAACTTGGTCTGTGTGCCTGCTTGAAGAGAGGCAAATCTGAATGGTATTAGAATCTCATTTCCCTTCTCATTTTGGAAGCTGAGCAACAACCTGGCTCAGCAGATCTCACTTTGTCCAATTGAAGAGTAGATCAATATCAGCCACTAAACTTGGGAGACTCCCACATTATAATGAGACTACTTCCTTGTCCAGAAAGTTCCCATTTTTACCCAGTTGCTCAGATTTTGTTTCCCTAACTCTAATGAGTCCCAAAGCACTTAGGTTCTGATTCAGCAGGTCTGGGGTGGACCCAAGACTGCATTTCTAACAAGCTTGCAAGTAATATTGAAACTGCTGATCAATATACCACATACAGTGGCAAGGGATTAGATGTTTCTTGTTTCCATTTGTCTACAACTATGTAAAGTGAAATAGGACCTGAGTCCTTCTCCTAGAACCCTCTGCATTGTGTGCTTTGTTTTCCTCTGCCCAACCTACACTTGCCTCATCAGATCACAGATGACAACTAGGAGGATGGTAGCATGTGCCCCTGACCTTCTGACAACACTATTTTTCCCCACTGACTAGCACAGGGCTTGGTAGACACCAATGATCATTTGTGGAATAAATGAAAGAACGCTATTACTTGAATAAGAGTAAACATCCAGTGAAAATGCAAGTACCCGAAGGCTACATGGAATCCTAGACCAAGGATAAGCAATAAAAATTAACTAAGAGAGTTCTCTGGCATGGTTTAGAGATTTACTTTTTTTATTTTTTATGTTTTGTGTGAGAATTAATTTACCTGCAGTAAGTAGATAAATGGAGATGTGTGCTGATCATAGGATCTAGCAGCTCACGGTATGTACTCCTCTCTGTTCACCCAGAGATCACACGAGTGTAAAGCACGAACAAGGAAGGCAATGGTAAAGAAGCAAGACATTTCCTTGTCCCTTCTAATTGTTAGTGACTTACTGTGAAATGCTCTGTGATTCTAAATCAGTAAGGGAGAATCTAAGACTCCACTTACTTACACAACAAATAGAGAGTTTAGTTCTACATTATGGCCATTTTAAGGGAAAATACAAGATAGAAGGGGAGAGAAGGAAAAAGAGAGAAACATGTAGGTGATAAGAAAGAAGAAGCTGTCGCTCAAATAAGAGAGGCAAGAAGGACCAAAAAGTGAGGAGAGAGAGTAGGAAGGAGTTTATGACTATATGCTATGGAGGCATGGATTTAGAGTTATTTCCAAAACTCACCGGGACCACTACACCTTGATCTGGAAGGATTTGCTATGTGAATAAAGCAGTATCTGTTTGTCTCCTCTCAAGGGACCATGACTGATAGAAAATACCAAGACAGAATATTAAATCAAAATCTGGTCCCTGTAGCCTTCTCCTCCTAATGTTCTACCTTTAGGAAAGCAGCATTATGGTTTTCCAGAAAAGAGAGGTAGGAACAATGCTATCTAGAGAAAGAAACATATAGGATACAGTGAAAATCTCTAGAAATTCTGCAAGAATGAGGGATAAGCATAAAGTTCAGGGAGAGACTCCAGTAGCCACTTTAAAGTGTTGATTTGAATCATGTTTCCCCATAAGTAAAGTGTCTTTGGCTTGGGACTTCCTAGTTGGGAGCAGGACTCCAGAAGTTGTGCAAAATCCTGCCCTTAAGGGAAACCAGCAGCAAAGACCCCCCTTCTGCTTGGTCTCCCCATATACACAGCCCCATATCAGAATGTAACCTAGCCACCCAATGCCCAATGTCCTCACAAGACTGTTAATTTACCAGTGCCCCACTGCTCAGCAGAATCACAAAGATAATAAAGCTCTCAAACCAGCTGTGTTTCACTATTTGGTAGCAAGTTTTCCTCAGGTTCCACCAAATGATCCAGGGGGACTTTCTCTTGTCCACGGCACAGCATGGGAAGCAGTGACCCAGGCCTGCAAGGAATGAACAGTAGCATTATTCTTAGGGTCTGTAATGAGCTGAATTAATAACCCTAACTCTTCACTCTTCCCTTTATGCATGCCCCTTACTTCTTCAATTATTCTCTCTGAAGAGGTGGAGTCATTTTCCAACCCCTTGAATCTGGGCTCAGCCATGTGGCTTGATTTAGCCAATAGAACAGAGTGGGAATCACACCTACCAGTTCTGAGCTTTGGTCTTGAGAGGCCTTGCATATTTGTACTTGCTCTCTGGCACCATCTCCATAATGAAAGGAATATTTTGGGCCAGCCACTGGTTTCAGAAGAAGGAGAAATGACATGTGGTACAGAGACAATGGGCTCAGTTAAGCCCAGGCCAGACTGGCCAACTCCCAATCATTACCACTCATATGAATAAATACCTCCAAAATCAGCAGAAATAATGAGGCTAGATGAGTGGAGTATTGTATATGCATGTTTATTATTGTGTGCCACTGAGGCTTCCTGGCTGTTTTTCATGCAGCAATTTCTTTTGGCAACAGTAAACAGTGTCCTAAGGACAGAGGGGAATGAAGTAAAGATGGGCACAGACTCCGTGAACCACCCAAACCACACAATCTGATCAATTGTCAAGGTGTTTACACATAGCTAAGCATTTAACCTCAACACACACCAGCCTTCAGCTGAATTACATCATCCTCTCCCCTCATCACCATCCTCCAAGTTCCATGGAGGTTAATTTCACGGTGATTACAACATTACACTCCTTTCCTCATCATCTTCCTAAGCTACTGTGAGGTGTCCTCAGTCAGCCTCTGCCCTCCTCCATTATTCAGAACATCAATAGGTTAATCTCCCTAAAAGGCTTTTTTTCCTGTCTTTTATGCCATTCCTCCTTCTTCTAGAGACTAGCCTTTCTTTTTTTTTAATTTTTTTAAAATTTATTTTCAGCATAGCAGTATTCATTGTTTTTTTAAAATTTTTTCAATTTATTTATTTTCAGAAAAACAGTATTCATTATTTTTGCACCACACCCAGGGCTCTATGCAATCCGTGCCCTCTCCAATACCCACTACCTGGTTCCCCCAACCTCCCACCCCCTCACCCCTTCAAAACCCTCAGATTGTTTTTCAGAGTCCATAGTCTCTGATGGTTCACCTCCCCTTCCAATATCCCTCAACTCCCTTCTCCTCTCCATCTCCCCTTGTCCCCCATGCTATTTGTGATGCTCCACAAATAAGTGAAACCATATGATAATTGACTCTCTCTGCTTGACTTATTTCACTCAGCAGAATCTCTTCCAGTCCCGTCCATGTTGCTACAAAAGTTGGGTATTCATCCTTTCTGATGGAGGCATAATACTCCATAGTGTATATGGACCACATCTTCCTTATCCATTCGTCCGTTGAAGGGCATCTTGGTTCTTTCCATAGTTTGGCGACTGTGGCCATTGCTGCTATAAACATTGGGGTACAGATGGCCCTTCTTTTCACTAGATCTGTATCTTTGGGGTAAATACCCAGGAGTGCAATTGCAGGGTCATAGGGAAGCTCTATTTTTAATTTCTTGAGGAATCTCCACACTGTTCTCCAAAGAGGCTGTACCAATTTGCATTCCCACCAACAGTGTAAGAGAGTTCCCCTTTCTCCACATCCCTTCCAACACATGTTGTTTCCTGTCTTGGTAATTTTGGCCATTCTAACTGGTGTAAGGTGGTATCTCAATGTGGTTTTAATTTGAATCTCCCTGATGGCTAGTGATGATGAACATTTTTTCACGTGTCTGATAGCCATTTGTATGTCTTCATTGGAGAAGTGTCTGTTCATATCTTCTGCCCATTTTTTTGATATGATTGTCTGTTTTGTGTGTGTTGAGTTTGAGGAGTTCTTTATAGATCCTGGATATCAACCTTTTGTCTGTACTGTCATTTGCAAATATCTTCTCCCATTCCGTGGGTTGCCTCTTTGTTTTGTTGACTGTTTCCTTTGCTGTGCAGAAGCTTTTGATCTTGATGAAGTCCCAAAAGTTCATTTTCGCTTTTCTTTCCTTTGCCTTTGGAGGCATATCTTGAAAGAAGTTGCTGTGGCTGATATCGAAGAGATTACTGCCTATATTCTCCTCTAGGATTCTGATGGATTCCTGTCTCACGTTGAGGTCTTTTATCCATTTTGAGTTTATTTTTGTGTACGGTGTAAGAGAATGGTCAAGTTTCATTCTTCTACATATAGCTGTCCAGTTTTCCCAGCACCATTTATTGAAGAGATGGTTTTTTTTCCACTGTATATTTTTTCCTGTTTTGTCGAAGATTATTTGACCATAGAGTTGAGGGTCCATATCTGGGCTCTCTACTCTGTTTCTTCTCCAACTTCACTCTTGACATCCTGTATACACCTCAAGCAACAGTCCAAATATAAGGCAGGATAACTAACAGTAATCTATATCTAGGCTGACCTCTGACCACATGTGCACTTTGGGGGCTGTCAAACAACCTGGAATTAGTTTGAAGCTCATTCTTGGTGTCTGTTCTAAGACCAGTCTAGTGTCAAACTTATGAAAAAAATTTTAATTTTAGATTCATTCATTCATTTAAGTCTCTACCTATCTATCTACATTTGTTGAGCCCATAATCTGGGCAATAGGAAAGTTTCCTAGAGCTTCTACCCTCATTGTTAGGCTGTGTTAGTTGAGCTGACCTAAATCAAGAATTTCCTGAAATCTCCATTGCTTGGATCTGATAATGGCCCCAAAAATCTATGGATGCCCTCTCTTCACTTCTGTTTCCAGTAGAAGTAGAAATAATACATCTAACAAAATCCCATAGCTTCAAAGAACAGAAACTCATCCAAATATTCTGTGAACTGGATGCAGTAATACTGACACTTACCTTTGGGAAAACATCTCTCTGGTTCTTTTTTGGGAATAATTTTATGTATCTGCCCAAAGGGATCCTGTGGATCAATGGTGCTACATTCTGAGAGCACACTGGTAGTATCACACTTCTGCACATCAGAACAAAGGAAAAGGGGAATTATTTACCAAGACTGACTTTCACAATGGTAGCACCAATACCTTAGTGTATAACTTTTTAGGAATGAAGCTAGCTAGACAAAGGATTCTAGGTATAGGTATAGCTACAAAGTGCCCCTCTCTTCGGGTGCTTTTTAAAATGCTCTGACTAGCTCTGGCTTTAGGAGAGAATTCCCTAACTGCTCTCCCCTAGCTGAAAAAAGTGAGGTATATAAAGACACAGTATCTCAACCTATTCCTCCCTACAAATCATCTCTCTGATACGATCTAACTCCAAACAGGGAGGCTGTATGATGAGGTAAAGGCTATTTTACTGAGACTAATTTTTAGCTCTTTCAGATCCTGGAATAATAGGTCTAGACTTGTGATTCTCATTGATTTTGACCTCAAGTAGACATACTAACAATACCTAAAGACACTTTCAATTTCACAACTATTGACATCTAGTGGGTAGATGCTATGAATGCTACTAAACATCCTACAACAGACAGAACTGCCTAGCACAAGGAGGAATTATCATGCCCCAGATGTACTGGTGGAGAGGTTATGAAACCTTGGCCTTTGCTTGATCTAATTCTGGCAGTTTGTTCTGCATTAATCCTGATATTTTATTCTTGATAGCCACAGTGGCTATGTTGGAGAATGTATATGGACCAGCTACGTGTTCTTTCTGGAACACTCTGGGAAAATTACCTTTTTGGGATCCTGTCCTGACAAACATATATCATCTTCAGAGAACACATCAATTTCCACACTTTGAGCTCCTGGGCTGATGGACCTCTTGGTCACCTGATGGAGTTCAAAGGCCTGACACCAAAAAGCCCAGAGTAGAATTAATAGTTTTCCTGGAAATCTCACTTAAGATAAAACAAGTTCAGGGGTGCCTGGGTGGCTCAGTGGGTTAAGACCTCTGCCTTCAGCTCAGGTCATGATCCCGGGGTCCTGGGATCGAGCCCCATGTCAGATTCTCTGATTTGCAGGTAGCCTGCTTCCCCCTCTATCTCTGCTTGCCTCTCTGTCTACTTGTGATCTCTGTCTGTCAAATAAGTAAATAAAATCTTAAAAAAAAAAAAGATAAAACAAGTTTAAGTTGTGACATTATTACTTTTGTTTCTGTTTACTTTTTAAAACTGCTCCTGGAGAAAGTCAACATAAAATAATTCTGGGGAAACTACTATAGGAAACAGGTAATAAAACTTACTCAAAAGTCATATAATCAAACAATATGGTTTTGGTAAAAAAAAATTCACCAAATAATGCAGAGGTGAAATTTACTGTATCCTTTCACTTCGACAGCTAAATAATAAATTATTTAATAAGTCATATAGTTAGTTATCCCTGAAAATATAATGCCAGAATATAGTAAAAATAAAATCCATAATGATTTGATACACTGATATATAAACAGATGAGTAAAAATGTTAAAAGAATAATATGGAAAATAATTTTTTTATTCTTTGGGTTATAGAGGTTTGGCTTAGTGAAATAGAAAAGGGCATAAAGAGAAAAATGAAAATGTATTACTATATAAAAATAAAAAATAAATTTTGTCTGAGGACTTGCAGGTATATCCAAGAAAGATGTGCAAAGTCATGCCTTAGGTGAAGGTTTCATCTTAAAATCTATTGTGAGTGTTCCTGCAACTCTGACAGTGTAAGATCATAATTTAAAACACTTCTCTCATTTGAACACATGCTTTGATATATTACACACACACACACACACACACACAAAAAAAAAAAACAAGTGAATATAGCTATTGACCAGACACAGAACAGAAATATAAAGCAGTGACAATCTAAAGCATGTAGCAGGTAATGATGACTAGAAGTGCCCCATGTGAGGAAGAGAATCACAGCTATATTCAAGGCTTGAAACTATGGACTGCGCTGAAGTTCTTGCACTTAAGAGAGAAAGCCAAAACTAGTTGTGGCCAATGCTTAGAATTAAAATTATACACAGCTGCATGTCTATGGAGGCAGGAGGAAGTACAGCCTCAGAAATAGGCCTGGGTAAAGGAACCCACTGGATCTGAAATACACCTCGTATCATGAATAGACAAGAATCCTAAATTGTCAACAAAAGACTTGGCTCTGTAGTGGCTGCCTTAGGAAGGTCTATTAAAGACATCACAGAACCTAGACTGCAGAGAGAGTGACAGATCCTCTCACTAAAGAGAAATTTAAACTAACATTCCAAAATGTAGGAGGAGCTAAACAAAATCAGTAGCCCTAAAAATTAACTACTAGGAGGTGACTTTACTTGAGAAAAAAATTAAATTAATATAATAATCTGAGAGTGTCATTAAAATGAGTAAATTTAGGAATTAATGAAAAAGATATATATAGTTTACTTCCTCCATGGCAGTATAAGGATCTCCAAGGACATGATCTCCAGGGAAATAGGCATAAGTGATAAAAAATATTTCTAAAAAGTCATTTAAAGTCTCTGGAAATTGTCCTAAAGCATATAGCAAGTGAAGAAACATGTATTCAAAAAAATCTTCAGAATTCAGTAATAGTAGCAGGAGTCCATGGAAACTGAAACATGAGCTTCCTTCTCTCTCCCTATTCTCCAGTTCAATTTGATGGAAGCCCTACTCAAGGCAGCTGCAACCAAGAAGATGAGGCATCATCTACCCTCAGCCCCCTATCAAGAGATATGTATCTTAGTAGGAGGTATAGATCACCAGCTTTTCTCATCTTCTCCAACTCTGAGTTGAAGAGGCTACATTACTCTTGAATATGGCCAAGAAATTGGACTCTTCTTCCATCCAGCCTCTACTCATAGGACAGAGACTCTATTCCAGATTCAACAGCTTGAAAATACTGGAATCCTGGTTACCCTCACCCCAGCTAGTTTTTAGGAAAGAGGTCCCATGCAGAAAGAAGGAAGCTGAGAAGATGAGTGGCTACTGCCCCTCCAAGGACTTGGATTATTAGTTAAGAGATTTTCTCTACGGTAGGAGGCATTCCATAAGAAACAAGAACACTCAAGATCTCCTGAAAAAGAACTGACTTCATACTGGAATAATGTGGGGGTTCAAGCCTAAGGGTATTCTTGAAAACAATGGAGACTTTGATGGTAAACAAATAAGAAGAGACTAGTAGCTCTTCTTCATTAAAAGCAACAAATTAAACCACAGGTCAGCAAGTTCACTACAGAAAAACAGGGAAAGAGACAGCTAAAATAAATCTCCCTGGGGTCAGAACAAATCTCAGACTGGCCTTAAAAGTGTCCCTCCCTGAAATTAATTAGATCAGACTGTAGAGGAATTAATGCCTGTGGTATTGTCAAAAACAATAGAGCAATTAGCCAGCAATTAGTTCACCCCAAATCTGGGTGTGATACCAAATAAGGCAGACAGATTAATAGAAGACCATGGAAAGAGATAGTCAAAGAGGGCCCTGCTAAAATAACTATCACCCTGCAGTGACTGTCTGCAAACCCAAGGGTGTGCCCTCTGAGAAGCAACACCAAAGACTTCACATTTGTGTGTGTGTGGTGAGGGTAGGTGGGGGAAAGAAGAAACAGACTTCACTAGAATACTCTAGCCAAGTCACCAAACAAGCCCCAGAGAGGAGAAAAGAGAATTGGTTCCAGATCTGCTACAATATATTACTAAAAATGTCCAATTTTAAACAAAAATGATAAAACATGGGGAAAACCTAGGGAAGTGTGACCTACACATAGGAAGAAAGCAGGCAACATAAGCTTCCTGTGAGAGAATCTGGATGCCAGAGTTAATAAACAAAGAATGCAAAGCAGTCATAATAAGTATGCTAAAAGTTTAAAAAATATTTAATAAATAAAGGATGTTAGATAACAATGTATAATCAAATACAGAGTATCAATGAAGAGACAGAGATTATTTAAAAAACAAATAAAAGTTCTGGAGTTGAGATGTGTGATAACTGAAATGGAAAATCCACTAAGTGGAACAGCAGTAAATCTGAACTGGCAGAAGAATGAATCAGTGAACTTGAAGAGGGATCAGGAAAGATTATGCAATCCAAAGAGCACAGGAAAGAAGGAAGAATGTAAACTTAAAGGAAGCTCAAAGGAATGTAAAACACCATGAAGCATACCAATACTCATTACCCTGAGATTACAAACCATGTGCTCTATGGGCTGAGCCATAGAGGCACCCCAACAACTAACTTATTATTAAAAACAGTGGAGACTAGAAAGCAATGGAATGAGATACCATGAGTGCTGAAATTAAAAAACAAATGTGAACCAAGATTTTATTATCCTGCAAAACTATCTTTCAAAAATGAAGGTAAAATAAAATAGTACATAAACAAAAATGGAAAATTCTTTGTTTGCTAGCTAACCCACTTTACAAAAAATACTGAAGAAGATCATTCAGGCTAAAAATAAATGATCCTAAATGGTAATAAAAATCCACACAAAAGAGCAAAGAACACAGGTCCATAATTATAAAAGATGAGAAAAATTCGTATTTATTTTCCTTTCTTCTCTATAGCTGACTTCAAATGAAGTTGTCTAAAGCAGTTTAAAATTGATGCCTTGGACATGTAACATAAAAACATAAAATATATGTGGCAATAACAGCACCAAAGAAGTGAATGGGAGTGAAGTTCTAGTAAGTAAATGACACTTGAAGTTACCTCAAATTCACAGAAATAAATGGAGACAGCTGGAAATGGTAAATAAGAAAATTAATAAAATGAACTCTATAAATATAATCTTACTTTCTTTTCTCAGCTTCATTAGTAAGCATATAAAGATATGAAGCAATGATAAAAACACATTGATGGGATTTTAACATATGTGGATGCAATATGTATAATAAAGAATAGTACGAAAATGTGGTAGAGGGAATAGAACTATACATAAGTGATGTTTGTTTCTATATTTCACTAGAATTAAGTTAACTTAACAGACATCAATTCTGATAAGTTAGATGGTTGTGGCATCCCCTAGAGCAATCAATAAGAAAATGACTAAAAATATATTGTGAAAAACTATTAAAGGAATTAAGATGTTAAATTAGAAAATATTCATATAGGGGCACCTGAGTGGCTCAGTAGGTTAAAGCCTCTGCCTTCTGCTCAAGTCATGATCTCAAGGTCCTGGGATCGAGCCCTGCATTAGGCTCTATGCTCAGCAGGGAGCGTGCTTCCCCCCTGCCCTCTCTGCCTGCCTCTATGCCTACTTGTGATCTCTGTCTAATAAATAAATAAAATCTTAAAAAAAAGAAAAATATTCAAATAATGCAAAGTAAGGCAATGAAGAGGAATAAAAACACATAAAACACATAAAAACAAAAAGTAAAATACTAGAAATAGATAAACTAGATCAATAATAATATTAAAAGTAAACAGTTAAACAATCTAACAAAAAGGCAGAAACTGTCAAACTGGATAAAAAAAACAAGATCCAATTAGGTACTGTTTTAGGAAACACATTTAAGATTCAAAGATACAAACAGTTTGAAAGTAAAAGAATGGAAGAAGCTACCATACAAGCAGAAACCATAAGAAAGCTGGAATGATTATATTGTCAGAAAAAAATAGACTTTGTGTTTTCTTTTTTGTTCTTTTGTTTTGTTTTGTTTTGTTTTTTAGAGAGAAAGAGAGCACACAAGTGCAGGACTCTTAAGCAGGCTTCATGCCTTGGGCAGATCTTGAGACAGGGCTCAATCTCACGACCCAGAGATCACGACCTGAGCCAAAATCAAGAGTTGGATGCTTAAACTACTGAGCCACCCAGGTGTCCAGACAAAATAGATTTTGAAACAAAAAAATTTACTAGAAATAAAGAGGGACATTTCACAATGACAAAAACATCAATATATCAGAAAGAACATTTATAAACATATATGCATCTAACATAAGAGCCACAAAATATATGAAACAAAAACTGGCAGAATTAAAGGGAGAAATAGACAATTCAACAATAATAGTTGGAGGCTTCAATCACGCACTTTCAAAAATGAATCTAACAACTAAGTAGAAGATACAAATAGAAGGCTTGAGTAACATTATCTATCAATTATACCTAAAAGACACCGGCAGAACTCTCAACTCCAAACAGCAGAATATACATATGTGAATTGAAACTGTACAGAGTGTGTTTTCTGATCATAATGAAATAAAATTAGAAGTACAAAAAGTCATTTGAAGAACTCACAAATAGGTGGAAATTAAACAAAACATTCTTAAATGTCAAATAAGTCAAGAATAAATCACATATAAAAGAATAAATCACGAGGGACGCCTGGCTGGCTCAGTGGGTTAAGCTGCTGCCTTAGGCTCAGGTCATGATCTCAGGGTCCTGGGATCAAGTCCCACATCAGGCTCTCTGCTCAGCAGGGAGCCTGCTTCCCTCTCTCTCTCTGCCTGCCTCTCCATCTACTTGTGATTTCTCTCTGTCAAATAAATACATAAAATCTTTAAAAAAAAAAAAGAAGAAGAAATCACAAAAGAAATTAGAAAAGACTTTAAGATAAATGGAAATAAAAATATAATATGCCAAAATTTGTTGGATACATGTAGATAAAGTAGTGCTTAGAGGGAAATTTATAGCTATAAATACCTATAATTTTAAAAGTTTCAAATCAATAACCTAAACTTCCATGTTAAGGCATTAGGAGAGGAAGAGAAAATGAAATTCAAAACAAGCAGAAATAAGTATATGAACAGAGATTAGTAAAATAATAGGGTCAACAAAATCAATATCTGATTATTTTAAAAGGACATCAAAATTACAAAATACAAAAATACAACTTGTTATATACCTTAAACTTATACAATGTTATATACCAATTATATCATAAAGCTAAGGGTAAAGAGAATAGAAATAGAAACTTTAACAGGACTGACCAAGAGAAAATGAAAGATCAAATTACTAACATCAGGAAAGAGGGGACATTGCTATCAACCTTGCAGAAATCAAAAGAATTCCAAAGAAATACTACAAGTAACTGTATGTCAACAAATTGGACAGCTTCAGTAAAACTGACCTATTCCTAGAAATACAAAAACTGCCAAAACAGACACAAGAAGAAAGAGAAAAATCTGAATAGTCCTGTAATCTTTATAATAAGTAAACAGATGGAGTTTGTAATTTTAAAACTTCCCATAAAAATTTCCAGCTTCTGGTCTGACATGTAAGAAGCCTGGAGGTCTCTACTCCATCCCAACATGTACAAAGCTAAACAAATTGGAAAACCAATTAACACTTCTTAGAGTCATAAGAGCAGTGAGGTCCAGGGCAAACTGCTTCCCCCCAAATTGGAGAGGAAGACAGGCTAATACTGATAACTACAGTTTAGCAAAGCAGAAACCCAGGAACAAAAACTCCATGGGAACCAATTCCAGAGTAAGGAAACCTGAACTGTAATCGACAAACTCCTGGAGGCTCAGTGTGGACAAGTCTAAGAGATAAAAGGGCCCCCCCAAGGGTATCCCCCAGGCTAGGGGAACCGACTCAACAGTGGCCCCCACAGTTTTTTGAGTTTTACTTCTTGGAGCTCTACCAGGTTCTCACAGTGAGTATGGCAGGAAAATCCTCAGTTTCTTCCAGCTGGGGGAGAATAAAAGGAATCATTTTGAAAGATGCACATGCATTCTGTTCTTCACAAGTCCTTCCCTCAAGAGAAACTAATTAACCAGAGCCTAACCTGTTAGGGTTTTATCAGGACCTGACTGACGTATGGTGGGGGAGATACCCAATTCTGGCCAGGTCTAGATTTCCATCTGGAGGGAGGTAGATCTCCAAGTCCAGCTCACATTAGCCACACTGACAAGCACTGTTCACAGTCCGGAAGCACAGGCTCACTAAAAGCCTGAGACCTACTCATAGGAACCACAGAGCTACTTCATTCTCCTCACGCTTCACCAACACATTAATAAAGACCTATTTAGAGCATTTCCATCTACCCAGTACATCATGTCTGACTCTAAAGAAAAAAAATCAGAAAACATACTAAAATGCAAAAATATAGTTTGAAGAGACTGAGCAAGCACCAGAACCACATTCAATACGATAAAGTTGTTGAAAATGTCAAGCCAGGAATTTAAAATAACTACGATTAAAATATTCATGGCTCTAATGGATAAAGTAGACATCATGCAAGAACACACAGGCAATGCATGTAGAGAGATAGAAATTCTAAACAATGACCAAAAAATGCTAGAAATCTAACACATTGTAACAGAAAGGAAGAGTGACATTGATGGACTTATTAGTAGACAGGAAAGAATCTCTGCTTGAGGCTCTCTCAATAGAAACCTCCAAAACTGAAAACCAGAGAAAAAAGTATGGAAAAGGGGCGCCTGGGTGGCTCAGTCCGGTTAAGCGTCTGCCTTCAGTTCAAGTCACCATCCCAGGCTCCTGGGATTGAGCCCTGCATCGGGTTCCCTGCTCGGCGGGAAGCCTGCTTCTCCCTCTTCTACTTCCCCTGCTTGTGTTCCCTCTCTCACTGTGTCTCTCTCTGTCAAACTTATTTTTTAAAGAAAAAAAGTATGG
Organism: Mustela nivalis; assembly: GCF_964662115.1. Classification (NCBI taxonomy): domain Eukaryota; kingdom Metazoa; phylum Chordata; class Mammalia; order Carnivora; family Mustelidae; genus Mustela; species Mustela nivalis. Next base: position 155,255,914 of record NC_139020.1, read on the forward strand.
AATAAAAAAAAAAAAACAGAATAGAATACCCAAGACCTATGGGGCAACTACACAGATGAAACATACATGTAATAGGAATACCAGAAGGATAGAAGGATAGACCCTGAGGACATTGTGGTCAAGTGAAACAAAACAGAGGAAGACAAATACAGTGTGATATCACTTACATGTGAAATCTAAAAAATCCAAATTTGCAGAGACAGAAACTAGAATGGAAGTTAACAGGGGCTGGGGGTTGGGGCAAGTAGGGAGATATTGGTCAAAAAGTACAAACTTTCAGTAAGAAGATGAATAAGTTCATAGGATATAATGTATAGCATCATGATTATAGTTAATAATATTGTGTTATATGGTTGAAAGTTGCAAGAGAGTAAAACTTAAATATTCTTACCACAATAAAGAAATAATTATGTGACATGCTGGAGGTGTTAGCAAATGCTATGGCGGTAATCATACTGTAATATATAAATATATCAAATCAACTTGTATACCTTAAACTTATACAATGTTATATACCAATTATATCATAAAGCTAATGATAAAGAGAATAGAAATAGAAAAGAAGGATCTCTAGACTCATTTAATGAGGCCCATATTAACCTGATACCAAAATAAGGCAGACAATTCAAAGGGAAAAACCTAGGGAATGCAAAATCTTTAATGAAATATTAGCAAGTTGGATCCAAATATATATAAAAGGATAATATGCCACGACTAAATAAGGTTAATCGAAGGAATGCATAAATGATTCAACATTCAAAATAAATGATATGACTATCCCAATCAATTTAGGAGATGCATTTCAGAAAAATCAATATATATTCATAATTTAGAAGAGAAATAAAAACTCCTAGCAAACTGGGAATAAAGGGAACTTCCTCAACTAAGTTCTTAATGGTGAAAGGCTTTATGTTTCTCCCTAAGATCAGGAGCAAAGCAAGGAGTACACTCTCATGATTCCTATTCAACATTTTATGAAAGGTCCTAACCAATGTAATAAGGCAAGAAAAAAAAACCCCATACAAATAAAAAAAAAACTGATTTTACTTACAGATGAAATAATTACATGTGTAGAAAATTCTAAGGAATCTACAAAAAAGCTATTATAATTAATAAGTCAGTTTACCAACATTGCAGGATACAAAGTCAAAATACATTCATTTCAATGTACTAATAATAAACACTTGGAAACTGAAAATTTAAAAATTACTTATACAATATCATAAAAACATTAACTTCTTAGGGATAAATATAACCAAATATGTCAAGACTCATACACTGAAAACTAGAAAACATGCCTAAGAAAAATTAAAGAAGACCTAAATAGGTAGGAAAAAGATGTGTTCATGAATCAGAAGACTTGATGTTGTGAAGATACCAATAATGCAACACCAAACAGAATCCTAACAATCTTTTTTTATGGAAAGGTAACACACTGAATTCTAAAATGCATAAGGAAATGTAAAGGCCCTACAATTGCTAAAACAAATTTGATAAAGAACCAAATCTTACAATGTGCTTTCAAAACTATTATAAAGCTACAGTAATCAAGACAGGGCAGTATTGTTATAAAACAGATGGCTAGATTAATGAAACATATTAAGAATCCAGAAGAAGTTCTGAGAGAGATAGGTAGATAAACAGATAGATAGACAAACAGATAGAAATTAATATAGATATAGCCAATTTGGTTCTGACAAAGGTACCAAGTGATTCAGTGGCATAAGAACAATCTTTTCAATATATAATACTAGAATCATTTAGCTATATATACAGGGAAAAAATGATACAGCTCATTGAATTAAATTGATATGGATCACAGACTTGATCCTGAGAGGTGAACCTATTAAATTCTCAAAGGAATAATATTGATAAATTATACTTCACCAAAATTAAAAATTTCTGCTCATTAAGATAGCATGAAGAAAGTAAAAGACAAGCCACAGTTAGAAAATATGTGTGGTGCACATACCAAAGGACTTGTATCAAAATATGTAATAAACTCTTACACCTCAATCATAAGAAATCCCTCAGCAAAAATGGGCAATAGACACTTTACCAAGGAAGATATATTAGGCAACATCATTATTTTTCAGTGAAATAAAACTTGAAACCACGGGGCATCTGGGTGGCTCAGTGGGTTAAGCCTCTGCCTTTGGCTCAGATCATAATCTCAGAGTCCTGGGATCAAGACCTTCACCAGGCTCTCTGCTCAGCAGGGAGCCTGCTTCCCTCTCTCTCTCTCTGCCTGTCTACTTGCAACCTCTCTCTCTGTGTCAAATAAATAAATTCTTTAAAAAAAAAAAAAAAAAACCTGAAACCACAAGGCACCACCACAAACCCATTATTATGCCTCCATCAGAAAGGATGAATACCCAACTTTTGTAGCAACATGGACGGGACTGGAAGAGATTATGCTGAGTGAAGTAAGTCAAGCAGAGAGAGTCAATTATCATATGGTTTCACTTATTTGTGGAGCACAACAAATAGCATGGAGGACAAGGGGTGTTAGGAGAAGGAAGTTGGGGTAAATTGGAAGGGGAGGTGAATCATGAGAGACTGTGGACTCTGAAAAACAATCTGAGGGGTTTGAAGTGGTGGGGGGGTGGGAGGTTGGGGTACCAGGTGGTGGGTATTATAGAGGGCACGGATTGCATGGAGCACTGGGTGTGGTGAAAAAATAATAAATACTGTTATGCTGAAAATAAATTAATTAATTTTTAAAAAGTAAAAAAAGAAAGAATGGAAAAAAAACAAAAGAATGATTAAAATTATTGCCAGGCTATGCATTATGTTTCAACCATTGTGGAAAATTCAGGACTATACAGACAGCTGTGCTGCATCCAGAATGAAGTCTGTAGTTATTTATTGGGGTATCTATCATACCTCCACTCCCTGACAGCCCTCATCTGCCATCATTCCTCAACCACTGGTCCCTTCAGAGGCTGAGCTTATTCCCACCACTGTCTCCTTTTCTATGCTGCTCAGTTCACTTTCCTCACCTTTCAGTTAATCTAAACTTCATACCTCTTGTAGGGTTCAAACAAAGTCACTTGGTTCCCGTTGCCCTGGCCCACTCTGACCTGGCTCCCCTCTGAACTTCTCTGCCATCTCCCATCTCCATATGTGCAAAACCATGATTAGAACCAGCATTAGGTTCTAAGTGAGGGAGTACTAAAGGGCAGCCTCCACCTTTTACACCCTTCTTATCCCTGCATCGTGCTCAGAACAGGGCAGGCAACCAGTGTCTCATGGCAGCTCTAGTTTTGTATGACCTTCACATCTATATATGAACCTTCATACCTGTTGTCCAGCCTCAAGTTGTGTGACACGCTGTGTATTATTTTCACCAGGAGACTCAAAACCATCGTCTTCCTCTGCAAGTGGGGCCAACCAAATCCGATCATACTCCTCCCTCCTCTCTGGGCTCTTTTTCATCTCTGTGACCAGTGGAATGATGTCTTTGCCTTTGGCAGCAGGGCCCCCTGTCACCTCTTTTTGCCTTGGCAAGTTTTGACTCCTGCACCACTTGTGACAAAAATGCTGAAGACTGTGTATTACAAAGCAAAAAGCCTGGCGGAACCGAGCCAGGGCTATCTGGACTTTGGTTTTTTTGGACTCTCCATCCAAGTTTCCATCTCTCTCCTCATTACTGAAGGAATTGAGCAGCAAGGCAATGAAGAGGTTGAGTACCTGGGGTGGGGAGGGGGGGACACACAAGGTGAATGGGAATTATAGCAAAGGGAAAGATATAGTAGGTTTCTAGAACAACTTTTCCACCAAGACCCAAAACTAAGTCAAATGAGATGCTATGTCCTCTGTCTCTTGAGAAAGCTCACCTATAAAATAAATAAAAGGAGACAAAATTGAGGAAGACAGGAAGATAAGATGAAAGAAAAATCTGAAGTGAAAGGGCGCCAACAGCCAAGACCAGTTTGTCCACATACAAGCAACACGTGTTGTAAATTATGGCTAGGGTAAAGCATAACTATGTGATCACTGGTAAAATAAAAAATATATATTCCTTAAGGAACAGTCAAATAGTGAGCTTGGCTTTGCTGGAATGGGCTACGGATCTGATGCCTAATACTGTCATGGGGTCCACCCATGCTGGCACAGCTTGAGAATTGATGTGCTTTGTGCAGGATCCTTAGGTCCTGTTCCCCAAACCACAACAAAGTATTGGAGCTGAACTGGAGGGGTTTGGATCAAATCTGCAACTCTTCTGTTGAAGCAAGGATCACTTTAAATTCAGATCATCTCATCAGCTACCTACTTGGACTTTTTTGCCTACATTTACACACCCTCCAAATTCATCATCTTTACCTCCACAAATTCCTTTGTTTGTGGCTGTCACTGACTCAAAAATACACAGCCTTCAGGGAGGAGCGTCTTATGAGTGTGAATGGGTCTAGTCTCCCACAGCTTCACCACAAGAATTCCAGCTGCAGACCTTGGCTCAAGCTTTTCTGTTTGCCAAGTGCTCCTTGCCTCTTTAGCTCCCTTCTCAAGTACTCTTTCACGTATCATTTTTTAACAATTTCTTCCCACTCCCATTGGTCATATTCTGATATTCTTTTTTTTTTTTAAGATTTTATTTATTTATCGGGGGGGGGGGGGGAGAGTGAGCACAGGCAGACGGAATGGCAGGCAGAGGCAGGGGGAGAAGCAGGCTCCCTGCCGAGCAAGGAGCCCGATGTGGGACTCCATCCCAGGACGCTGGGATCATGACCTGAGCCGAAGGCAGTTGCTTAATGAACTGAGCCACCCAGGCGTCCCGGTCATATTCTGATATTCTGCTCTTCTGATCTTTTGTACCACTTACTGTCTATCTAACATTGCTGGTCAGTCACATAAGATAAAGCCATCGTGTGCATGTGGATGGTTCAGTATATCTGCATGAGAGCCCCAACTTGATTCTGAAGACCTTGTGCTCAGGTATCCTGTGTGTCTTCTGTCTTTGCATACCCTTACTGGGTACCCAATTAGCTAATGAGATCTGTTTCCAGCTGCAAGTGACAGACTCAAGCAACTTACACAAGAAGAAAACGTAAGTTAAAAAGTTTGAAAATAAAACAGAAGGACCAATTATGATACGAAGTTCGGTCTCTTCCCCTTTTCCCTCTACCTTCCTCAGCTGGCTTTATCTTAGGGTAGTTCTTCTCATGCTTGCATTACGTTTGCAGTTCTACCAGGAATCATAGTCCTAAAAAGGTCCGGAGAAAGTAAAAGGACCATTTTTTTTTTTTTTTTAGCTCATCCCTTTTTTTTTTTTTTAAGAACAAGCAAACTTTCTCACTAGATATCCCTTTACAACTTATTGATCAAATTAAGTCACAAACTCCTACCTCAGCTAATCATTCACAAAGAGAATACAATTATCTTAGAATAATCACCTGGAATAAAACAGATATTGGGTATCATTCAATATGAGAAGTATGTGAAAAGAAGGTTTTGTTTCATGCTTTTTATAATTTCCTTGAGTCAAATTCAAATGCAGATTTTAATATTATAAAACACTGAATGTGCAATATCATATTTAGAATAATAATTACCAGTAAAGTATTGCAAAAGAAGCTAATACATTTGTGTAATCCATATGTTAAAAAAAAAAATCTAAGAAACTCACCACAAGTTTTCCTATCACCATGATCAACAGAAAGACGACAACGCACAGTGTTTGATTTGTTGCTTGCATACATTCCCACATGTTTTCAATCCATTCCCCACAGAGGATGCGAAATACCACCAAAAAGGAATGGTAGAAATCCCCCATGTGCCAGCGTCGTAGACATGGGACTGTAGGTCCACAGGATGTTTTATTGCTTTTTACAGAACTGAATTTAGAGCCAAAAACCTGCATGCCAACCACTGAGAAAATAAAGACCACAATAGCCAGGACCACGGTGAGGTTTCCCAGGGCTCCAACGGAATGGCCAATTATCTTTATCAGTGTGTTTAAAGTTGGCCAGGATTTGGCTAACTTGAAGACCCTCAGCTGTAAAAAAAAAAAAAAAAAAAAAAAAAAGACAATAAGCAAAAGAAGAAACGCCAGTTAAAGACAAATTCCATCTGCTCAGCTATATAGCAAATGACATGCTCCCAAACCATAGCATTTATGACTTTCAAAAATCTTTTCAAAGTCAAAACCATCCTAAACATAGTCATCCACTCCTTGGCCCATGATAATACCTAGACAGGGCCAGAAATGAGGCAAAATAGAGTGTGTGACAGACACCGTGAGAGGCAAAACTTTTTGTTTTGAAAATGGAAACATTTTGTTCTAATTTTTGTTAAATGATAAAGACTTTGGAGTCAAAGTCATGTTTATTGCATGAAGTTAATGTTTTGGAATCCTGTATAATATATCAAGGGTCAAAAACTATAGCCCAAGGGCCAAATCCAGCTCACTGCCTATTTTTGTGTGGCCTAACAAACTGAAGGTTTTGGGGGGATGGGGGTAGGGTGAACCTGGTGGTAAAAGAGGGCATGTACTGCATGGAGAACTGGGTGTGGTGAGTAAACAATGAATTTTGAAACACGAAAAAAATAAAATTAAATTAAATTTTTAAAAATGGTTGGAAAATAATCAAAAGAAGGGTATTTCCTCACATATGAAAATAGTATTACGTTCAAATTTTTGCATCTGTAAATAAAGTTCTGTTGCAACACAGCCACACCCATTCATTCTCAAATGTCTATGGCTATTTCTGTGCTACAACAGCAGAGTTGAGTGATTTCAACAGAGACCATACAGCTTGTAAGACTGAAAATATTTACCATCTGACCTTTTACAGAAAAAAATTGCTAACTCCTGTATCATATAAGTCAGGTCACAAATTTGAATCTAAACTTTCTAACAATAATAGGAGGAATACAGTACTTTATATCCAAGAGAGAAAAAGCAGTCAGCTACTCAAAACACACACACTTTTTTCAGAAGTTCTTTCCCACGGAATTTTACAGACCTATGGGAGACAACACAACAACCAGTTTCAAAGCTTATCTCTTATTTTAACTTCCAACATAAACCAGTGTGGTTTCACTCCAAAGTACAACCCTGTTAAGTATCAACTATTTGGGGGAAATACTGCAGGTCAGTAAGACTGAAGACCCAGGAGAAGGAACAGCACTGTGTCCTCAGAAGGGAACTTGGGGCGCCTAAGGGAGAAATCATGCTTCTGTAATACACAGACAATACTGTACAGTTCCTCCCCTCAGAGCATGGCTGTAATAAGCCTAAACAATTGTAAAGCAAATATAATTTTGCTCACCTAAGTGCCAGTGAAACTCTAGGAGAGCAAGTCAATCATTTCTGACCTTGAGCAGTGTGAGCGCCTAACATATCCCAAGTATAAAATGTATGCCTACGTAACTGAAACAAATGCCTTACTCTGTAGGCTTATCCCTGCCAAAAGAAAAAGTAAATCTCTGAAAGAGGACCAAGGGTCTCCTTTTATGGCTTCCCGATTCCCCTATCAGGTGTGGTTTCCCTGTAGTTTTCTATCTATGCCTCTCACGGTGTCTGTCACACACTCTACTTTGCCTCATTTCTGGCCCTCTCTTGTCTCATGTCTAAAGGGTAAACTTCATGAAGATAGTACTTTCCTCAGCTTGGAGTGCTCCTTAGGTCAGCTCCTCTCAAGTGCATCTGCAAAGGTCACCAGAATACATCCATGGTCAGCAGATGGAGTACAAAGACCACAGGACAGGAATGACACTGGAAGCAGTCAGGAGGAAACTACTGAGACAGCATCTGCCAGCAGTGCCCAGCCCCCTCCTGGACTCTGTAGTCTATTCCCCCTTGGTAAGCCCAGATATGAGGGTGCCTGGCGCAGAGCTCAGGGGTGAGTGGTGGGAAAGAGATCATGGGAGGGGGCTACGCTGAGCAAGAAGCCGCATCTTGATTACCAGAACACACCATGTTGCGTCAGGTTATCTAAGGAGTCATGGTGGGATGGGGGAGGCAGGGGTTCAGCTGGGAGGAGACGACCTGGGACTCCCCAGGAGTATGCAAACCTGGATGGGAGGAGGAGCTCAGTTCTGATTCTCTGGTTAAGGTAAGATGAGTTCATGTTCAATGCAAAATAGCCACTGAACTTAGTCAAGACTTTTGTCAATTCTGGCAGCTGAGTCAGTAAAACGAAATAGTAAGTGCCTTACCACTCTTAAGGGACGGAGAAACAGCAGATTTTTTTTTTTTCCTAAAACTATACTGTTCATCACATCTGCAAAACTCAGAAGAGCAACAATGCTGTCAAAAATGTTCCAGCCCCGGCGAAAGTAGTTGTAGGGGTCAAGCGCGATAATTTTTAGGCACATTTCTGCCATGAAAACGCCAGCGAAAACCTACGGTGACATACGGAAGAATGAGAAAAGGAAACTATCTCTCCTTGAAGATACACTTCTCAGAATGGTCCAAGGGAACTGCAGAGATTACAAAAAAAACAAAACGCATTTTTATTTACTTTGCTCCTCTCACCCCTCCCCACCACAGTGCCCATTACTATATTACCAAGCTCACAGACATCAGGGTGGAGAATAAGATATTATTTCCCAAGGCACAATTGGATTTTGATAGAGGGCAGGGTGATAGAAAGTGTCAAGCAATTCCCCCTCTAAGTTCCTTTAAAATGTCAATACAACCTCCCAAATGAGGGGAGGGGCAGGATACATAACAGCTCTAAAAACTGATGATAAATATCCTCTATAAAGCAGAATCACTCAATCTCAACACTGATCAGAAAAAAAAAAAAAAATTAAAAGGGGCCCAGAGCAAAGAACTGAAAAACACTGCTAGGAACAGGAAAACATCATTAAGCAACTCAATATATAGGCTTATCCTATATGATGAATATCTTGGGATAAATATCTTGGTTATGACTGAAAGGAGGGTCAGTGAGTTGGGATATAATCCTAAATCCTATTATTCACCCACAGAATGCAGGATTCATTATTCCAAAACAAAATACCAAAGCATTAAAAGGAAGGGCAAGAGTTAAGAAAGTGCTAAACTATGTGATTTCCATGGGTACAAATAAGTGTTTTTGTTTTTGTCTTTGAAAATTCGATAAATACAGGCTTAAAAACATTGCACAATGTTCAATTAGTGGTAGCTAAATTCAAAACTAAAGCTATCATCTACATCTCTGTAGAAGATAAAACAAAGCATTTCTTCATAGCAAATAGCACATTCTAACATAGACACAACTAAATAGATATGAGAAAATAATAGTATGAAAATAATAAGGTAATATTAAAAAGGTTGTCAATAATAAGGCTGTCCTCCACAGTGCTGGAAAAGAAAAATAACTCAGAAATGATTTTTAAGTCTCCATAATGAAAAAAAATCTCCTTATTAGAAGTAACAGATGATCTGTTTTTATAAATAATTTGCTGACTATTTATTTTAAAAATTCCTAAAATAAAGTGACACAAGTTAAAAAAGGATAGGCAAAGAAAAATCCAAGATAGACAAAGAGAAAAGAAGTCAAGGTGGCAAAGAAAACCCTAAGCTCGTATCTATCTTTTTTTTCCCTTTAAATATCGCTATCTGCTTCTGCTCAGAGCCACAACCAGTGCCTAAAATCATGCAGTGTTATTATAGTTAATTGTGCTGGACTGATCCCTGTCCCTTTTTGAGCTCCACCTCTCTTCTCCTGTCTCCTTCAAGCTTTAGGGGTCTAGCCCTACAGTGTACTCCTCTGATTTAAGCAATACCAAAGCTTAGAGAGTCCATTTCCAAGTCCAGTCCCACAGAACTGCACAGGCCAGTTGAACCCTGGTCCACCTGTCAGAGGAGGAAGGGATGTGTTCTTGGGAACTCAAGGCTCCAACACCTCCCTTCACCACTGCATACTGCTATGGGGGTACAGAAGATGAGGTGGCTACCACCTTTGCATTGTGTGTTAAGTCTTTTTTTTTTTTTTTTTAAGACTTGACTTATTTATTTAAGAGAGAGAGTGAGAGATAGAATGAGATGGAGGAGGTGGAGAGAGGGAGGAAGAAGCACAATGTGGGGCTCGATCCCAGGACGCTGGGATCATGACCTGAGCTGAACACAGCCACTTAACCAACTGAGCTACCCCGGCTCCCCAACATATTGTGTTAGTTTAGGGAATGGGGCACATGGAATGGAAGCACAGGCCACAAGGCCAGTTCTGCCTGTTTCTCATCAGTTTTCAGGGCCTGAAGCACAGCTGCTACCTGTGAACTCAGACATCAACAATATCTCTGTGCCTCCTTCTGTACCATTTCTGGAGAGAGTGAAGAAGAATGTCACTTAATTATCCAGCTTCTGACTGCAAAATGCAGCTTCATCTCAATACCCAGAATACCTAGTCAGTGGGAAATCTGAAAGGGTGGCTGTGTCACTTTCCACAGCTGGATCAGCAAATGAAGGGATGGACAGACCACTTTTGCAAACTAGGAAGCCCTGCCTAGAGGCAAGATTCTGGGTACTTTGAGTATTCTCTGGAACTTAGCTAATAAATCCATCTACCAGGAGGTGCTGAAACATGGGTCTGCTGGGTCTGCTGACTCTGCTGAGGCAGGAACCTGCAGACACAGCTTTCTGTCTCCAAGTGAAATAACACTGTCAACACATTTCTGGGATACATCATCTGGAGAGAGCTGAATACCCTGGCCTTTAGCCCAGAAAACACCAGCCTGTTCAAAGGTACCATGTGTGTTAGGTTTGTCGTGCAGCATGAAATCTAATCTGACCCACACACACCTACAGAGCACTTCTTCTCAAGGGCAGTTTGGGGAAAGAAACTTAAATGCACACTTTCTGTACGGAGAACCACTCTAGCCATGCACTGTGGTCTCTGAGAGGAACACAGAACTGAGGGTAACCTCAACCTGATGCACAGAAGCAGCTCTGTGGACCAGCTTCTGATTCAATAGGTACAGTGGGTTCTGATCAGTGTAAAATAATTAAAAAATACATGCCTACATATTGACTAGAAATCCTCTGCAATGCTAAAAATGGTCATCTTTGTTAATAGGACCATAGGAAATAAGTTTCTTCTTTGTATTTCCCTTATCTGTACTTTCCTTTTTAAAAAATTTAAAAAAGCATGTATTGCTTCTTAAGTTGGAAAAATAAAATAAAACTTCAAGAATAAATGGTTAGATGTCTGGTAAGATTAACTCATTAGCTAATTAAGGTAGAACATTCAGTGGATAATTATTTGTTATTTCTGATATTTCGGATTAATTAATCCTCAGGGGGGAAAAGAGAATGCCTTCTCCACAAACAATAAATTGAATAGTTCATGGGGGGTTCTGCTCTCCTATCTTAGTTTTCCTAGTTTAACTGGGACTAGATGCATCCAATGAGAAACATGTTGAAGCAGGCTGAAGTCTAGAGGCTCCCCTACTATCCCATAAGCTCTGTACAACTCCTGGGAAAGTACGCCTCCCACAGCTGCCAGGCCCTGACCCACCTTTCTAGGGGGAATAACACCTAGTATTGGCAGTCACATTATTTTGTGACAAACGGTGTCATCCATATCACCGGGGACCAGGGGACACATTACCAAGGTCTCTGGATATGGTTAACATTTTCTTGATTATCCCAAATGGCTGAACTTTTAACATGTCTACTGGCTTCTGGGTTCCCACAGGATGACTAAAGAGATGCTAAGGCATACCAGAGGGTCAACACAGGCCCCATGGTAAATTGCTGAACTGGGTAAAAACAAAATCCTAATAGTCATCTTTTCCCTTTACTCTACTTAAGGGGACCAAAGACCTAGGCTAGGTTCGGCCACTCACAACAGGTTTAGACTTTGAAAGAATTATAATTCACAGTTTGAAATATTTTTATCTTTAAAAAGCCTAAAGTTACCAAATTCCCTATATGCAACATAGAAGAAAAACTCTTGTCCATTTTGTAATGATCCATGGCCAAGAAGATAGTGTTGATGATGATACAAATGGTGATGGCCAGCTCAGTAAAAGGATCAGTCATCACGGTTCTCAAGGCCTTCTTAATGCACAGCCACTGGGGGCTACAGTTCCACACAAGGTATCTGGATGCCAGGTTTTCCCCACATGGGAGGCAAGGCTCCTGTGATTTTTCTTGTTCTGGAGAAGAATGAAAGAGCAATTGAGTAGTTAGCTCTGAATCCATCTGGCTGCTGTTGGCCTGAGTGCATATCTTCTCCCTACGTCCTTAGGGTCTCCTATGAACCTGATCAACCAAGAAGAATGCTGATGGGTGTAGCTGGAAAGGTTTCCCAAACACAACTTCCATGTGGTATAGCCATGTACATCTAGTCTTCATACTTGCATTGAGCATCTGGGAGCTGTGCTGCACTGTTAGAGATAGAGATATGGAAGCCAACACTGGATGTGAACCCATGATAGAGAGAAATAGAAAATCAAGTTATGTTAATTCAAGGCAAACCAGGGTGAGAGCTGTAACAGAGGTGCACAGAGCTACCAAGGCTCAAGGGAAGGAGAAGTATTAAAGAAAAAGTACTCTCCAGCTAGTTGAGTTCAGCCATCAGGCCACTGGACCCCTGATTTCCCTGGCACCATTTCAGGGACCCATGCAAGCCAAATGAGGTGATACGACAGGCTCAAAAGTGCTAAGGATCAATCGGACCCCATCCTTGTAAGGACTTGAGTCCTGCCTTTGATCACCAAACTCTTAGTTGGATCCTGGTTACCTGCCGTGATTGAGGTCCATCAGATGGTTCCAGCCTATCTACATGGTCTTCCATTGTCCATGCCAGATTCCTAACACTAACTTCGAATATAACCGTATCCCACTGGTAACTTCTATGTCTTCTCATCTTTGGTCACTATCATTGTCATTGCAACCTCCTGTGACTCCCTGGCCTGATTGGGAGGTCCTGTCTGTACTCTTGGTTCCAAGTCCCATCCCAATCCTAGCCAGTTCCCACCACTATCCAAGGGCCAACTCAGGGTGGGCCCACTTCTTCTGAGTCACTTAGCTTGCATGCTCAAATTAGACAGAAGAAGTGACTCATCAGGAAGTTCACTGGGCTTCAGAGAGCTTCTGGGGGAGGAGAGGAGAATGGAGAGACATCACGGAAGTTCAGCTCTCCCTGCGGCTGAGAGACAGAGCTTACCCTGCATGGTGATGGTGAGGATGCTGACAGCGCTCAGGGCCCTCTGTCTTTGGAAGGGGTCCCCGTGCTCATCGAAGTAATCCACTGACAGATTCTGGGATAGTCGTTTGGTTTGCTCTAGGATGTGTGGCTGTAAGAGAAGGCAGGCATGGTGGACCTTCAAAGCAAAGGAACTGCTTCTCCTCAAAACCTCACAAGCTACTTTGTTTCAATGCCACATGCCTCAAAGACACTTCATATCTCATAGAGGTCCACTCGCTTCCACTTCATGGCACGCTAAAGGTTCAGTTTTTGTATTTCATATTTAGTAGATAAGTGCAATATAGTTTGAACATTCATATTTCTTATTCATGCACATTTCTAGGGTCCCAGTGACAGAAAATTTTCTTTCTCTGTGATTTATTCATTGTCAACAAAGAGCAAACAAAATTTTACAAAAACTAATGAATAACAGTTGAGAGCACAGAATCAATAAAAAGCTGAATTTAGAAACAATGTTTTTGAGTGGCATAAGTGGGGGATACATCCAGAAGGGTGGATTGGGGTCAGATAGTGAAGTGCCTTGAATGGCTGCCTAAGTTGATTTTGAAACAGTCAGTAACTAAAAAGAACAGCCAAAATAAATACAACAAAATCTATATACTAAATGTCAAGCACTCTTTCAGGCTGTGCCAAGGAGCTTGATTCTCACCTTACCTCCAATTCTGAAGTCTCTGGAGGTGAAAAGACACACATCTTCAGAAACCTATCCATAATTATTTATTTCCCCAAAGTCCTGACCAACCAGGGCCCCAGAGCAAACTATCCCTTGCGATAAGCTATTTTAAAGGCAACCTATAGTCTTTTTATAGCTATTTCTCTTTTGGTTTAAGACTTCTTATTAGCTGTCTGGTCTTGGTCTATTGTTTTGTGAAATGAGGAAAACCCCTCAAAACACTAAAAAAAAAGTTGCAGTCTCTTCAATATGCTATGTCCTGACATTAAAGAAGTCTCTAAACCAAGAGATCGGTCCCTGTCACTCCATGAGAGAGCTGCTCACAGGAGTGAATGAGTTCTGATCACCTACTTCAGCAAAGACTCGCAGACCCGCTTTCCTGACCCACCCTCAGGTGTGCACAGGCCCCTTCTGACCACTTCACCTCCTCCTTCCACCTCAGGAAAGTGGCTCTAGCCGTTATTCCATGGTCTGTATCTTCAACATTTTCCTCCCCTCTGAAGTCTCTCTTCACAATTAAAACATGTTTGAACGTCCCCTACTTCACTGATTTAAAAAGGGGATGGGGAGCAAAATAAGTCAATCAGAGAAAGAAAATTATCATGTGATCTCCCTGATATCAGGAATTTGAGAGGCAACGTGTGGGGTTTCGGGGGTAGGAAAGGAATAAATGAAACAAGATTAGATCGGGAGGGAGACAAACCGTAAGAGACCCTTAACCTCACAAAACAAACTGAGGGTTGTGGGGGAGAGGGGTGTAAGGAGAGGATGGTTGGGTTATGGACATTGGGTAAGGTATGTGCTATGGTGAGTGCTGTGAAGTATAAACCTAGTGATTCACACTCCTGGGGCTAATAATATATTATATGTTAATTTAAAAATTTAAAAAAATAAAATTTTTAAAAAGAGGGGGTGCTTTTTTCCTACCCCATATCCCCCCATAGCTTCCTTTCTGCATATCCTATGGCCTACTCAACATCCCTGCTAGGATGCCCCACAGGCATTTCAAACTTGCCATGCCCAAAACTGAACTTGCCTTCTTCTGCACTCCCAGCACATGTTCCTTTCCTGTCTCAGTAAACTACCCTCTATCAAGTTGTCTACCCAAGCCATTAACCGGACACCTCTCCCCTCCCCGTACATCTATTTGACTGCTGAATCTTATTTTCTGGAGATCACTACACCCTGTCATTCTCTCTTCATCCTCCTGTCCTAATGACTGTTTAAGCCCCTATCGCCACTTGGATTACTGCCACAGCTTCTTAACTGGCTGCATCCAATTCTGCTCTAGTCCCATCCCATCTCTTCAATGCATTCGGGATTTTAAAACTATCAATCTGGTTGTCACTCTTTTGCTTAAAACCTTTCAGTACTGCTTAGTCCTTGCTCTCCAGGTAAAGGGTGAACCCCTGAGCTGGCTTCATGGCCTTTTGTGATGATCCCATCTTACTACTACAGTTTCTCACCACCCACCCTCTAGCTTCATCACATACACACATGTGCATGTGCACATACACTCCCAAGTGTCCCATTGAATCATGTTCTCCAGCTCTCCTTTGCCTCCAGGCCTTTGTATGTGCTGTTCCCTCTACCTTTGGTGCTCCATTCACTTTTTACCAAAGGATGAAACATTAATTCACCCTCTCAGCACAGACACTGCTTCCAATCCATGCTTCTCCCACTTCCACCAATTCTGGGTTGGTTGTTGGAAGCAGATGCTGCTGTTGGCTGAATCTTTGTCCCTGGGTCTTACTGAGGCTTTCTCTGGCAACCTGACCACCCTTTGACCTAATGCATGCCAAGTCAGAAATCCGCAAAAATGATTATCTCCAAAACCCAGCAGTCTGGAAATAATGATGGACCAATGTTGGCATATAAATGCTCTAGTGTCCTCACTCCATGGAGATTAAACATCAACTACTTTCAGTGGTAACTGGCTTGATAATGAACCTTAACTGGCCACCTTTCTCTTCCATGTATCCTTTCTTCCCTCTCCTCTTGGTGCTTCCTGAGATCACTTCCCAAATAATCTACTTGCACTCTAGCATCTCAGAACTTCCTTTGGAGGGAACCTCCACTACAACACTGCTCCTTCTCTGTTCTCCCATAGCAATCATTATGTCAGTCATCACACTGAACAGTAACTGCCTCCTTGTTAGTGTGTCTTCTGTTGTCTGTTTCATACATCTCATGTATCCCCAGTACTTACCCCAATGCCAAGCAGAGAATAAACACTGTCAAAACTTCGAATGATGCTTGTAAATAAATGGGTAGTTGAACAGACACATGGACGTGAGAAAATATGCACAAATGGATGAGAGGATAAATGAGTAAATGAATGAAGGAATCCTTTCAATTAGACTGCCAACTTGACCTGTTCCCCTAACAGTGCTATAGTATCATTAATTCCTGGACTAAGACTTGCCTTTTTTGTGGAATCTTCCTCAGAATCTGATCCTGGAGGCTGGTCTTTCCCAGAGTCTCTCAAAAAAAAGGACTTTCTTTTACTTTTACCAAAAAGCTTTCTCTTCTTTGGGGAAAAAGATGACGCTTCAAGGGAATTAAGTGAACTTCTGTCAATTCCCATGGCAACCAGAGCCTTAGAAAGTGAACAAAAGCAATTAATAAATAGATCTTCGTGAGTGTTCTCTCCTCTCTTCTGGAAGCATCATACCATTTAGACTGCTTATCACCTACGTGGAATATGCTAGCTTTGTTATTTTTTAGCAGGGGCACAGACCCTGTTTGTTTATCCACAGAAAATGCAATCTCAGAGGCAAGGTTAACTCTTCCATAGCTCTTTCACTAACTCTTAGCACAGAGTCTAGGATGTGCTAGGCACTCAATAAATGCTTGCGCCTGACAAAGCAGGTATTAAACTTGATGGACTCCCCACTGAAAAATCTCTGTGCAGGATGAGAAAGAGTATAAAACATGTTCCTGAAATCTTAGAATTGGGAAAATGATACCAAGGAAACAATGAAAATGGGCTATAAATATGACAGGAATTTCAAGAAGAGAGAGGTGATCACAGCTGCTGTCTTTAGAGCACCATTACTACTTTCCCAAGCCCTCCCAGGCAAAGACCTGGAACACAAACATCTCCAGATTCCCATTAGTAATCCTGCAGCAAAGCCTTGGTTTACACTTATGCACATTTTATCTTCTAGCCAGCAGTCTGGGGTCTGTCCTAGAAGGCCCAGGTTTCAGAAAACCTAGGGTTCCCGATTCTTAAGAGCTCTGTGCCTGGACATTGTAATGAGAGACAGCAGCACAGCCTGTCTTCACAGGTCTTAAATTATCAGAAAAGCACCAGTAGAGAAAGCTCTGAGACCAGTTCTCACAGCCTCTGCAGTCCACACCCCCACAAGCAGACCTCACTGTCTGACACTGCGTGCCCCTACCTCCTTCTCCTCCTTCAGCAGCCGCTGGGCTTCCTGGAACATCTTCTCCTTGGCCTCTGTCTCAGCAGCTACATTTCTGTTCTGTTCCTCATAAGCCATAGTGACAACAGCCAGAGTTAAGTTAATCAGGTAGAAAGAGCCCAGAAAGATGACCACCACAAAGAAGAAGACTGAGTAGAGCCCTGAGGTACGCAAGGTCTGCAAAAGACAGAGCACATACTTGCTTCTCCAGCCTTTCTCTATAGAGGGGTGACTGTCACTTCAAGGGGACATGATACAATAGCAACAGATCCTCCCCCCAGCAGTGCTCAGGTCAGCTGTCCACAGTATCATCTATAGCCTCCCATAACCCAGGGACTTCTGACGCCCATCAATGAGCAGATGTCATCCCTACATTCCCATGTAAGGTGTGGTACTTTGTTAGGACTTTCTCAAGGGTAGTTGCATTTTAGAATTTAAAAGGCAGAAGAAGGAATGCTTTAAACTGATCATGGAGGACAAGGGGAGTTAGAGAGGAGAAGGGAGTTGGGGGAAATTGGAAGGGGAGGTGAACCATGAGAGACTATGGACTCTGAAAAACAATCTGCGGGGTTTGAAGCGGCGGGGGGTGGGAGGTTGGGGAAACCAGGTGGTGGGTATTGGAGAGGGCACGGATTGCATGGAGCACTGGGTGTGGTGCAAAAACAATGAATACTGTTATGCTGAAAATAATTTTTAAAAAAAATTAATTATTATTAAAAAAAAAAAACTGAAGGAAGCGCTGGTAGTAGAACTATGGGTAGAAGGGAATCCAGAGAGGGCTAACATTTCTAGGAGGAGGAGATGGTTTTTGATGTTCCTTTTCCTTTTTAAAAAAAAAAATTTTTTTTTAAGATTTTATTTATTTGACAGACAGAGATCACAAGCAGGCAGAGAGGCAGGCAGAGAGAGAGAGGAGGAAGCAGGCTCCCCGCTGAGCAGAGAGCCCGGTTCAGGGCTCGATCCCAGGACCTTGGGATCACGACCCAAGCTGAAGGCAGAGGCTTTAACCCACTGAACCACCCAGGCGCCCAGTTTTTGATGTTTCTAACACAATATCTAAGGTAGAATTTAATAGTACAACTATTGAGGATGAGGAACAGATGACAGAGAAGGAGGGTAGATGGTAAGTTATGAATAAATGACAGAAAGATAGATGAGCTATGGAGGAGGGGAGGAGGAAGGGAGGAGGGCAGGGGAGGAGAACAAGAGAGAGAGAATAATTAAATAACCTGTTGATAAAGCTTCTCCCAGGAATCTTGGGTCATAAGCCGAAACATGCCAAGGAAAGACCAGCCAAAGTTGTCAAAATTGGTGTAATTATAGTCAGGATTCCTTTTGGTGTGTGTGCATTTAAAATTTTCAGAACAGGCACTAGATGGAAACAAGGGAACAGAGGAAGAATTACATTCCCTGCAGGCTGGCTTCCCTCCTACCCCCACTCATCCTAGCCAAGGCACAGGCTTTTCTGAGGGCCGAGAGGTCATATGGAAAAGCCCTGGGTGCTGAGTATCTGTAAGAGGGACCATGCCCTGCCTGCCAAGCCTTCACTCACTTTCCAGATGGATCAATTAGTAAGCTCATATTCTTAGTTTTTCATTAAAAATTAAGTGTAATGATACAGTGAATAATTAGTAGTAATGACAGGCAAGAGAAGCACATATGTACCAGTATACATCTTTTATAATACATACATGGGAGTGTGCTTTGAGTACTCTCTTGTGCCTTGCTTTTTTCATGGAACAATATAGCTTGGAGGTCCTTCCACACGAGCATACAAGGAAATATTTCTTTTCATGTCTTACATTTCTATGATTTATTTAATTGCTCAGCTAATGATGAAGATGTAAGGTTTCAGTTGTTAACAGTCTTTTGTTCTCATAAACATATGGGTCTTACTTTATCGCTTGCCCATAAGTCTTCACCCACATCACCAAAGCACACATCATTAAACGCATTTCTCAGATAATACAAGGGTAGGTACTTCCTCATTTTTGATAAATATACTATTTTGATCAAAGTAATACATGCATGTGGTTTAAAAATCATGTGGCACCAACAGGCTTGTAATGAAAACCATTCCATCATTCTTTAACCATCATTTACTTACTGCAAAGTCAACAACTTGTAACTCTTTTATGTCCATATCTTTAAAGATAACATTTATTATGATATATACCAACTTTAGTCCTTGGTGATTAAGTTCCTGCTAAGATGAGGGTTAGCTCCTCAACCTCCCATCCCACTTCATCACTACTTATATTCCCCCTCCCAAGGAAATACTGTGGCCTGAGTCTGTTTTCTGGGGTTGGATACTTTTTTTTCTTTGTTTTTTGTGTTGCTTTTTCCAAGTTTTACTATCTAATTTTTCTGGAACAAATCTCAAATGGCTTCTTAAGAAGATGGGGTGATCTTTGCATATATGAGTATTTCTTTATTCTACCGTCAGAGCTGATTGATTGATTGGCTAGAAGTAGAAATCTGGTTTGAAAATTTTTTTCCTTAGAAATACGAAGGAACTGTGCAGTTATTATCCTGTGATGCTATTGAGAATTCTGATGCCATTTTGATTTTTGTTCCTTTGTGGGTGACCTTTTTCTCTTTGGTTTTAGAATCTTTTCCCTGAAAGGCCACAATCAGGTACTTGGCAGGGGCTTTCTTCACTCATTATGTTGGGCACTTTATGGGATGGTGAGGGACTTGCATTCTCAAGCTCAGGAAAATTCTCCGTATTGTGGCATTGCTAATTTTCTCCCTTTTGTTTTTTTCTGTGCCCTATTTCAGGAATTTCTATTTAGTCAAAAGTTGGAACTTCTGGTTTGATATTTATTCTCATAATTTTCTGTCTCTTTTGTTGCTACTTTCTGGACTATTTCCTCTACTTGATCTTTTAATTCTAGTTCTGATTTTTTGTAATCGTGTTACCAAAAAAAAAAAAAAAAAAATCAGTCTTTCTTAGTGACTTAGTGAAAAGGAACAGTTGTTCCTTTTTCATAATGAGCTATTTTTATTTTTATGTATACAATATGTCTCTTAAGTTTACTGAAGACCCTATTTAAAGTTTTAAAAGTCCTTTTGAGTTCTCTCTCTGAACTGTTATTTTGTCCACAGCTTTTAGAGCCCGAATGTTCAGATCCTTCTGAAATTCTTGCATCGCAATCTTAATCTCCAATGTGATGCTGTTGGGAGGTGGGGTGGGTGGTGATTAGGGGGGGAGGGTGGAGCCCTCATGATAGGAGTCACACCCTCATAAAAGAGACCCCACAGAGCTCACTTTCTGCCATTTGAGGACACAACAGAGAAGACTACCACCTACAACCCAGAAGAGGACCCTCATTAGAACCCAACCAAACTGGTACCCTGATCTTGGACATCCAACCTCAGGAACTGTGAAGAAAGAAATTTCTGTTGTTTATAAGTCACCCTGTCTACAGTATTTTGTATTAGCTGCCTGAACTATGACAACATTCATTTTCCCTATTTCTTTATCTCAGTCCCCTTTATGCCAAAGACTTCCTTCAGCTATCTGGTGAGCCTGGGCTATTCAGTAGCATTTAATCAGAGGTCCTGACAAGTTGATTGGGAATTTGCTTAGTGGGCAACATAGCCCTCAGTGAGTGGTAGGCTTTGCATTAGGGTGATTCAGAAGGAAGACATCCATTGTGTCCTCTTTCCCACCAGACCTCAGGGAAACCCTTGAAATCCCAGTGCCCTTATCTTCAAGGAACCTACTGGGGCTGAACCTAACATACTTAATTTATCTTACTTCCTAGTCACCATTCAAAGTATTAGCTTATTTTGCCCAATATCCCCTTGTCTGGATATCCTTCCTATCAACATACACATGTGATTAAAACTCTCCTCCAGCATTTCCATCTTGGCAAAGACATCACCAGTAACTCACCCCAGAAGCAACAGAAACATCTCTAACAGTTTTCTTCCCTCAAAACACCCCACCACCCTCCCATACATGCACTTGTGCACAGTGTACATCTAACCCCCTTCTTCAATTCACAATCTTGTTCTTTCTGTCTCCTAAATGTGTTTGGAATTCATCCATCCATTTCTCATCATCTCCATTGCACTGTTTTGTGATTTTCATCTGTATCAACAGAGTCTTCTAAGTGGCTGTCTCATCCACTCTATGCATCCATTCTCCATGTAGCAGCCATAGTGACTTTTACAAACAACTAATCTGCTCAGGTCTTGTTTCCTTTGTGATCAATGTCAAAATATTTGGCACTGATGGGCTACCAGATCTTGCAGAGTTAGTTCTTGTAAACTTCCTCTCTGCCTAACAAGCTGCTGGGCTTCTTACTGCCTCTGATCTCATGGCCTCATGCCCAGAGTCTTCCCCCTTTCTATTCTAGGGACTGAAATTGTTCATTCTATCTCCTCACCTACCAGAACTCCCTACTTATGCTTTAGATCCACAGTGTGGTCACCAGTCACCACACTGTGGCTCTTAGGGAAGGAGGAAGAGAATAAAGGCTAAAAACCAGGCCTAGGCCCTAGACAGACAGAGAGCTGCCTATGAAGATGACCTATGACCTTAGACCTGTCATCTCCTTGAAAACCATCATGTTATGATCAATGGGGAAGGTCATTTTCTAGGAGTTCATCTTCTATACAACTTCTGAGCTTTGGGACTACACATAGATTAGAGAGCTATGATTATTACACAAGCTTAGAGAGATGAGGACACAATAAGGACCAGCTGGAAGCCAAGGCTGCCGTGTCTATGTGTCCAAGTGGCCCACCCCACCTTGGATTTTGCCTACAGTAACCGTACCTGCCCTGTATGGAGTCAAGGAAGCACTGTATATAACAGCTGTTGGTCTCCTCATTAAATGAAAGCACCGTGGAGGCACCAAGGATCATTTTAGAGAATTCAGTAGTCCTTGTATTACACTAAACCCTATGATGTCTTGTGAGTTTGACCAAATATAAACCTATGACTATCCCAGGTAGCATTAGAAGACACTTCCCTCATTTTACAGACAGGGTTATACCCTCTGTTCAATTTCTCTCAGTACCTATATGTCTCTCTTAAAACATTCATCACACTTTCAAGGAGTAAAACACACTTTCTCTCCTTCCTGTGAGATGCCAGATTCAAGAGAGAAGTGATCTCTAGTTCATATTTGCATTCTTTGGGCCTAGCACAGGGTTTGGCATGCTCTCAGCCTTTGATACATATTTGTTATTGAGGAACAAATTTTTAGCCTATTTTATCAGAGTGACTTGCATATTATCTTGATTTGAAATGTACTCATTAAATCACTCTGAAATGAATTTCTCGCCACAGAGAGCACTGATACTCTGGAAGAAAAAAGAGTGTCCCTAAAGGGCCAGAGAGCTATGAACCACTGGGGTGAACGTGTATGAACACACATATACAACCGTTTATGAAATTAGAGGCAGTGGTGATCAACAAATGATCACATTTTCAGTAGATTTTTTCAGTTATAAATTCAACATGACTTGGGGAGAAAGCTGCTCTAAACACTTGGAAACAATTATTAAAATATTAATTATAATTAAGTATATCATTTTATTATTAATTTTTAAATTAATTTATTGATTTTTAAATTGATTGATTTTATTATTAACACTTATAATAATGAATTATTAATAACTTAATAATGCATGTGTAAACTTGCCTAAATACTGTTTGCCTAATCAGTACTGTTTGCCTACTGCCATCACTGCTCCAAAAGTCATTAGATGAAGACTGTCTGCCACATTACCCCAAAAAAGGTCCACCAGTGCTGTACTTGGGAGAAAAATGGAGATATGAACTTCTTACCTGTTACCCATCCAGGTACCACACATTCTGAATTCAGAGGAAGTTTTCTTTTCAAAACAATTTTCTGAGAAGGAAAGAATCATAAATTCAGATTTAAAAAAAAAAAAAAAAACCTGAAGGGAAAGAGAATAGCAAATATGCCAGATTTGGTTGAAACAAATGGTTTGGAATCCTCAGAAATGATCAAAGTGGATGGCCAGAGAGGAACCAGAGCTTAAGCCCTGAGGAAGGAGCAAGAGAAAAGGAGGGTAAGGAGGAAGGTAGAAGGAGGAGGAGGAGGAAGCAGTGATACCACCATGCCCCTGAGGCCTCTCAGTGCATAAAACTGAACCCGAGATCATACCCGGGGGAAGTTGGACACAGACTCAGCCCATGAGAAGTGCATAAACCAAGACAATCATGGAGAGAGAGAGGTTAGCCACATGAGATCCAGGACACATGAAATTGCTATAGGATTGACCTCAGTATGGAGAGGATGCAGCAGAAAAAAAAGTGATATTATTGGAGAAAATACCCAAGGAGGAGGGCTGGGAAGTTGCTGGACAAATCCAGGCACTCTGAAGACTTCTGCAAAACATGACAAAGAATTGCACAGATCCACAGGGGAAGGGATAGGAGCTGATATCACTTATGTGGCTGTGGCTGCAGGCTTTGCCTTCTCCATGGAAACCCAAAGAACAAAGTAGTTCTCTAAGAAACACATGTGCCCACATGAGAACTCTGGATGGATGAAGTCATCCTTTCTCCTAAGAGACTCTGTAATGCAGATCTATAGACAGTATGAGCGATGACAATAAAAGTTAACTGTGCACAGACCAAGGTGTGAAAGGTGGAATATTTACCATCAAGGTTACTGATATTCTCACAGTCCTTATGGATACATCTCTGGTTCAGACTTCCCTTGAAGAGCTGCTGACCTACCAGGGCGAAGATGCTGAGGCAAAAGAGAGTCAGAATCATCACATCAACAAGCTTCTTCACAGAGCGCAGCAAGGCCCCAACAATGACCTTCAGACCTGGGGAGGAGAAAGACCAGTGTGGGGACAAGTGCCCACTCACACACACAGCAGACACACAGGAGGGGCAGGGAGGGAACAGCCAGGGCCTCAAACGTCACCCAGCTGCAGGCTAGAATCAGAAACTGGCCTAGCTGAGGATTCTGATGCCATGGGTTCTGGTTCCAACTCTGCCTGAGAAGCTGCATGGCACTGAGTAGTCCACCAGTCTAGCTCAGCCTTTCCATCCTGCCTGGTGTCTGCCACAGGGTTGCTCTGAAGAGTTAGTGAGAAGACTCTGAGTAGAAACATATCATACAGACAACTTGATTACACTTGTGCAGACACCTCACAGCTGGGGATTCCATGTAGCACCAAGACCAAAAGGAGGCTCCCCTAGAGGAGACAGACCTGTATTTAACATTCAAGGTATGCAAGGTGCCATAAGACAGTGCTTAATCGGGGGGCAGGGAGCTAGAAGGAGGATCTTTGTCTGGAACAAGAAAATGAGAATATTCTGGGGGGAAAAACTCATATTATTACTTAAAATAGTTTTATTTTTTAATTCAAGAAATATTTACTAAGCACCTATTGTGTCCATGGCACACTGTTAAGCTACCAAGTTACAACATAAGAAAGACATAACCTTGTGGTACAATGGTAAATGTTTAAAATCAGCTTTCTGGGGGTGCCGGGGTGGTGCAGTCAGTTAAGCATCCGACTCTTGATTTCTGCTCAGGTTATGATCTCAGGGTCATGAGATCAAGCCCTATGTCAGGCTCTGCACTCAGCACGGAGTCTGCTTGGGATTCTCTCTCTCTAACCCGCTGCTCCTTCTGCCCCCACCCCCCAACAGCGCTCTCTCTCTCTCTCAAATAAATAAGTCCTTTAAAGAAAAAAACAAAAACAAAAACGCTTTCTCTGTGGGGGAGGAGCGTGTGTGCAGGGAAAGTCCCATCTATAGCATTTACAGACTTCTTTGCTGAATTTTGTAGTGCAGATCCCTTTTCTTCCTCCACAGAGTCCTCTCAGCATGCTGGCTTCAACCTAAACTACACAACATCACTGGATGCAGAGCTGAAAAGGAACATGTACAACCTGCTGCTGAGGCACCAAAACAAGTCAGCCCCAGTACACCACTGAATCAGGGGCTCTGCTCTCAGAGTAGCTGGAGAGTTAAACATCCAGACAAAACTTAAACAATCTGTGAGATGACACAAAGTGGCAACATTTCAACTAATCGGTATAAACCATGACTGGTAGACTTAAGAACAGAAAGGGACACCAAATGGGAGGCCAAACCTGCAGCAAATGAGCCTTCCATGAAGTGCGATGCCACACAAGGAGAAGGCTTCTGGACAAGCTGGAACATTCAATCTGGTTCATATTCACAGCCCATCCTTAGCTTCATCTTGATTCACAGAACACCTTCCTTACATGGCTTCCAGGATCTACATTTCCCTCTTACTTTCTGGTGGCTCCTGCTCATCCTCTTTGCTGGTTTCTTCCCTTCTCCCCTCACCTTTAAGGTGGTAGTGACCTTGGCCCTCTTCTGTTTTTCATCTAGGCTCACTCTCTTGGTGATCTCATCAGATTTCATGGCTCCAAGTATCCTCTATAAGCTCATTATTTCCAAAATGGTATCTCCAGCCCAAGCTGCTGTCTGGAACTCCAGACCTGTAGACCTCATTACCTACTTGATACTTCTATTTGATGTTTCACAGCCATCTCAAACAGAACGCATCCAAAGCTAACTTCTCATGCAACCTCCAGACCTGCTCCTCTCACAGAGGAGCTGTATATCTGTATATCAGCTGTATATCTCACATGGGGTTTTTTTTGTTTTTTTTTTTTTAGTCCTATGTCTGAAGCTCAAAACTCACAAACAGAAGGAAAATACAGGAAAAGGTTCCTTCTCTGACTTTTGGGGGAAAACAAGCTTATTTTTAGTCTCCTGTAAAACTAGTTTCCTGATAAGACTCTGAAATGAAGATTTAATTATTTTTTAAAGAGATGTATATCTTCTGTCTTCCATAGTCAGGTTATCTGACTTCTTAGGAAATGCAGGTTACATTTTCTGTGTCAGTCTGCAATGACTCCATTTTTCTAGTCACTTAGACCAAAAACCTTGACTCATCCTTGACTCTTTTCTTTTGCTCACACCACACATACAGTCATCCCATCAGGAAATCCTATTGTTTCTACTTTGAAATTCATAGAGTCAGACCACTGTCTACCAACTCCTCTACCACCAACTGATCTAAGAGCACAACCATCTCTTTAACAGTGGTCTCTTGTGTCATTTTGGGTTCTTCTCTGAGAAGCAGATACTCTGGGACCAGAAGTGCAAGAGATCTGTTGGGTGACAAGTCTGCAAAGAAAAAGGGAAAGCAAGTACAGCTGGCAGGGAAAACATCAGAGTATGACATGAGCTGACACCTGGGAAAGGAGAGTGGTAAGGAAGTAGGACTGGACAAGAAAAGCCTCTGACTAGAGTGCCACTGGGAGAGAGTCTTAACCAGGTTCGCTCCCAAGGAGCCCCTGAGCTTAAGTCCTTCAGGACTTTATCCTTAAGGAATGGGCCTTCACTAGTCCCCCTGACATGCAGGGAAAGTGTAATCTTGGCATGAACATGAATGCAGTTGTGAATCCAGAGATGTGGCAGCTGGGATCATCACTCAGCTATGCTCCCTACAGCAGGAGATGTGAGTGGCACATTTCCATGATGATCACCAAGCCTCTATCTCATCTTTCTGCTTCTACCTTCACTCCCCCACATTCTATTCTCCATACAACAGCCAGAGTAGTCCATCTAAAACCTGTCAGATTAATGGATAAAGAAGATGTGTGTACACACACACACACACACACACACACACACACACACACACAGAGAGAGGAATATTACTTAGCCATAAAAAAGAATGAGATATAGCTATTTGCAACAAAAACAATGAATAGACCTAGAGGGTATTAATGCTTAGTGAAATAAGTCAGACAGAGAAAGACAAATACTGTATGATTTCACTTACAAGTGGAATCTCAAAAACAAAACACATGAACAAACAAAACAAAATGGAAACTCATAAATACAGAGAACAAACTGGTGGTTCCCCGGGGTTTGGGAGGAGGGGGATGAGCAAAAGGGTGAAAGGGAGTGGGAGGCACAAGTTTCCGGTTTTGGAAGAAATAAGTCATGGGGACAAAAGGTACAGCATAGGGAATATAGTCAATGGTATTGTAATAGCATCATATGGTGACATATGGGAGCTATAGCTGTAGCGAGCACAGCATAATTTATAGAATTGTTGAATCACTATGTTGTACACCTGAAATTAATGTAGCATTGTGTGTCACCTATACTTCCATAAAAACAAATCAAAACAAAAACCCCTGCCAGATCATGTGACCCCTCCGCTTGAAGTCCTCACGTGGCTCCCACTTATCTCAGAGCACAGCCCAAATCCTCCTAGTAGTTATGTGCTTCCCCTCCCCTATGCGGTCCTTCCTCTACCACCTGGCCCCTCACTCTATCCTTTCTATTCCTCAGTCTCTGCACTACTGGCTGTTGCTAGTGTGCAGAACACTCTTTCCCATGTATCTGCTTATGAAACTCTCTCACTGATTCCAAATCCACTCTCATCTCCCCCCGCCCAATGACCCCTATTTTGACTACTCTATTGAAAACTGCATCCTGCATCCCTGAATCCCTGTGACTTCCTGTAGCCCTCATATTGTTTACTTTTCCTTTTTATTTTTCCATGGCACATTTCACTTCCTAAACAGGATAGCTAATTACCTCTTAATTACAGTTATTGCTTGGTGTCTCTCTCCCCACCCCAACTCAGAATGTAAACTCCATGAACACAGAGACCTCTGTCTGTTCTCTCACTTTATGGTATACCTCAAGCAGCTAGCACAGTGTCTAGACATATGCTCAAATACACATTTGTTAAGTGATCAAATAAATGAGTAAAGCAGAATTTGTTTGCTTTTGGTTTATATGACATCTTCAGAAATTTTAAATATAAAAGAACATTCCTCCTGCTAAGAGGCAGTATTGAAAAATCAGAGTGATTTACCTGAAACCACTGAAATTGCTTTCAAAGCTCTGAACACTCGGAAGGTACGCAGGGATGACAGACCAAAGCTGTTTTTCCTGGATTCTGGTATGTATGTTGCAAACCTGTAAGACAAAGTACAGGAGAAGTCTGGGCCTACTCTCGGTCGTACAGCCATGCTGTATATCTCCACAAAGGCCACAAATAAACATGGTGGAATTGGGGGCCTCACCTTCCCAACCTCACCTTCATCACGGGGTCTGGTAATACCATTCTCTATTGCTGTGGACCACAGATTGCAGGCTGTGCTAAATGTTATATTTGGAGAGAGTTGAGGATTCCTTGAAATACTATGCAGTTGTGGATACATCCATTGATAACAAAAATCAATCAAAATACTTATTGACTACCAAGTTCCAGGTCCAGTGCACTTCCCTGAGGTCTCACTATGTGGCCAAGCCAAGAAGAAACCCAGGCAGTCTGACTCCAGAGCCCTCACCACTGCACTACACCACTTTTCAAGAGCCAGCAGTGCCCAATCATTGAATTTCAAGGGTAAAACTCTGATATTAATAGTATCTACTCCAAAGGGCTTTTGTGAATAATATTAAATAGGAAAACATATGCAAAGTGCTTAAAACAATGGCTGGCACAAACTAAGTAATGTTAGGTTTATTATTATTGTGCTGGCAAGGGGCCATTGCTCTTCTTGTTCTTTATTTTGCTGACTCCGTTTCACCACTCAGATGCCAAACTGATGTCCTTTCCTTCAGGAGGAACTTCAACTCTCACCTCATGTCATATACAATATACATAATAGTTAACTTAAAATGGACCATGGACTAAAATGTAAGAGCTAAATCTATAAAACTTCTAGGAGAAAATGGAAATTTAAAAAAAAAAAAAAAAGAACTCCTTGAGAGCTTGCAGTAGCCAAAGATTTTTAAGACTCTGTAGTTCCTCCTACACGTTCTAACAGCCAAATATATGCCCAATTCCTGTCCTAGCACTCACCCTACCAGACTGTGACGGTTGTTAATTTTCTCTCTTCCCATCTGGACTGTGAGCTTCAAGAGGGTAAGAACCATGTCTGTTTGTTTTGTTTTATTTTTATTATCACAACCCCTGTATCTTGCACAGAACTTGGCCCATAATAGGCCAGTGTTTGGGAAGTGAATGGTTGAAAGAATGAGAGCATGAATGTGGCCTAGAAATGGACTCACACTGGAGGCCTCTGGCCAATCGTCTGCAGGGTGCTGTTCAGGGCCAATCAACACTGCACTCAGAACTCTTGGCCTTAATAGGACACAGTTACTCACATGGACCCACACTTCCTGGTGGAAGCCCAGGAGCTTCTTTCCCACCCCGAGTTTCCTCAATAAACAACTTTGACATTCTTACGCTGTTACAATGACAACGGAGTCCAGCCAGTTCCATGGATCTCGAAGAAAAGAAAACTCATCCAGAATTAAACCTCTTGCTAATATTTTTATCAAAGCTTCAAAAATATAAATCCCAGTGAAAACATACCTATAAAGCAAAGCATTCAGAACAAGAAGGAAGATGGTAAGTGGTGTGAACAGCAGAGAGCCCATTTGTCTTATCTAGACTTTATGCCGTTTTTCCATTTCAATGTGACATTCAACATTCTGATTATCAGCAAACCACAGTTCAGTGTAGTAGGTTACTTAAGGAAGTTCTAGTGGTTAGAATTTCTGAGAAACAGGCCCACAGATAAAATTGTAAAAGTGCTATTCAATGCCTAGCTCTACAGCCATATTCTTGAGAGTCGTTTTAGCCAATCTGGGACCTTAGGAATGGGTGTTGTCACTGTTATTTTGTCACTACTACTCTAGAGTTGTCACTGTGATGTACTGAAGGGGGTGACAGCAAAGGAACCATAAGTGACAAGGCTGAAAACGGGATCTTTCCATATCCTATATTCATAGGTCTGAAGACTTAATACTATTAAGATGTTTGTACTACTCAGTCATCTACAGATTCAGTGCAATCCCTATCAAAATCACAATGACATTCTTTGCAAAAATAAAAACATCCATCCTGAAATTCATGTGAAATTTCAAGGGACCCTGAATAGCCAAAACAATCTTGAAAAAGAAAAAGTTGGAGATCTCACACTTTCTTATATCAAAACTTATCACCAAGCAAAAGTAATATAAACAGTGTGTAGCTGGTATAAAGAGAGACATATAGACCACTGGAATAGAACAGAAAGCCCAGAAATAAGCCCTAGCATATATAGTTAAATGATTTTCAAAAAAGATGCCAAGACTGTTCGGCAGGAAAAGGACAGTCTTTTCAACAAATGGTACTGGGAAAGCTCAACATCCTCATGCAAAAAAATAAAGTTGGACCCCTACCTTACAGCATATACAAAAATTAATTCAAAATGGATTAAATATCTAAGGGCAAGAGCAGAAACTATACAACTTCTAGAAGAAAATACTTGCAAATCATATATCTGATGAGAGGTTAATACCCAGATATACAACTTAATAACAACAAAGAATTACACCATATACAAAAATAAACTTAAAATGGATTTAAAGACTTAAACGTAAGAACCAAAAGCATAAAACTCCTAGATGAAAACTTGGGCAGTAAGCTCTCTGACATTGGTCTTAGCAATATTTGTTTGGTTCTGTCTCTCCAGATAAGGACAACAAAAGTAAAAGTAAACAAATGGAGCTACATCAAAGTGAAAAGCTTTTGCACAGCAAAGGAAATCATCAACAAAATGAAAAAGGCAACCTATGAAGCAGAGATGATATCTGCAAATGCTATATCCCAAAGCCCCCACCAGATAACATCTAAATTATATTTTAAAAACTCCTACAACTCAATATCAAGCAAACAATCTTATTAAAAATGAGCAGAAGACCTGAATAGACATTTTCCTAGAGAAGATATACAGATGGTCAACAGGCACACGAAGAGACACTTAAGGTCACTAATAAGGAAGAAAATGCAAATCAAGACCACAGTGAGCTATCATCTCACACTTATCACAATAAACATTATCAAAAAGATAAGAAGCAAGTGTTGGCAAGGATGAGAGAAAAGGGAGTCCTTGTGCACGGTAGATAGGAATGTAAATTGGTTCAGCCACAAAGGAAAACAGTGTAGGGGTTCATTTAAAAATTAAAAATAGAAGTACTATATGATCCAGCAATTCCACGTCTGGGTATTTAACCAAACAAAACCAAAACACTAATTTGAAAAGACATACATACTGCTACGTTCAATGCAGCATTATTTACAGCTGCCAACATACGGAAGCAATCTAAATGCCCATCACCAGATAAACAGATAAAGATGTGGTATATATACACAAGAGAATAGTACTCCACCTTAAAAAAAGAATGAAATCTTGCTATTCTTGGCAACTAAGATAGACCAGAGAGTATTATGCTAAGTAAAATTAGACAGAGAAAAACAAATACTGTATGATTTCACTTATATGTGGAATCTAAAAGGCAAAACAAACAAAACAAAATAGATGCCTAGAAATAGAGAACAAACTGATGGTTCCCAGAGGGGAGGAGAATGGGAGATGGGGGATGGATGAAATAGATGAAGGGAATTAAGAGGTGCAATCCTTAAGTTATAAAATAAAAAAAAAATGAGAATGTAATGTACAGCATAGGGAATACAGTCAATAATATCGTAAAAATTTTGTATGGAACTAGACTTATTCAGCCTTAAAAAGGAAGGAACTCCTGACACATGCTACAATGTAGATAAACCTTGAAGTCATTCTGCTAAGGGAAATGAACCAGTCACAAAAAGATAAATACTGTATGATTCCACTTAAACGAGGTCAAATACATTGCCAGGGACTGGAGGGGAGTTAGTGTTTAATAAGCACAGAGTTTCAGTTCTGCAAAATAGAAAGACTTCTGGAGATCGATGGTGGTAACTGGTTGCACAATTCTGTGAATATACTTAATATCACTGAAAAATGGCTAAGATGGTAAATTTTATGTAATATATATTTTACAGCAATTAAAAAGAAAAACCCATTTCTATTCTCTTCCCTGAGTCCTTCATCACGTTCTATCCTCTAATTTATTTCCCTTCTTCCCCTTTCTCCCTCAAAAACAAATAAAATAAGCAAATAAAAAACAACAACAAAACCCCACAATATTCCATCTCTCTTGTTATAAACGCAAGCTGTCAAAAATGCTGGTTCTGCAGAAAAAAATATACAGTGGAAAAAAGACAGTCTCTTCAATAAATGGAGCTGGGAAAACTGGACAGCTATGTAGAAGAATGAAACTCGACCATTCTCTTACACCGTACGCAAAAAAAAAACTCAAAATGGATAAAAGACCTCAACGTGAGACAGGAATCCATCAGAATCCTAGAGGAGAAATAGGCAGTAACCTCTTCAATATCAGCCACAGCAACTTCTTTCAAGATATCTCTCCAAAGGCAAAGGAAACAAAACTGAAAATGAACTTTGGGGACTTCATCAAAATCAAAAGCTTCTGCACAGCAAAGGAAACAGTCAACAAAACAAAAAGGCAACCCACGGAATGGGAGAAGATATTTGCAAATGACAGTACAGACAAAAGGTTGATATCCAGGATCTATAATGAACTCCTCAAACTCAACACACACAAAACAGACAATCATATCAAAAAAATGGGCAGAAGATATGAACAGACACTTCTCCAATGAAGACATACAAATGGCTATCAGACACATGAAAAAATGTTCATCATCACTAGCCATCAGGGAGATTCAAATTAAAACCACATTGAGATCTCACCTTACACCAGGCAGAATGGCCAAAATTAGCAAGACAGGAAACAACACGTGTTGGAGGGGATGTGGAGAAAGGGGAACCCTCTTACACTGTTGGTGGGAATGCAAGTTGGTACAGCCTCTTTGGAGATCAGTGTGGAGATTCCTCAAGAAATTAAAAATAGAGCTTCCCTATGACCCTGCAATTGCACTCCTGGGTATTTACCCCAAAGATACAGATCTAGTGAAAAGAAGGGCCATCTGTACCCTAATGTTTATAGCAGCAATGGCCACGGTTGCCAAACTGTGGAAAGAACCAAGATGCCCTTCAATGGACAAATGGATAAGGAAGATGTGGTCCATATACACTATGGAGTATTATGCCTCCATCAGAAAGGATGAATACCCAACTTTTGTAGCAACATGGACGGGACTGGAAGAGATTCTGCTGAGTGAAATAAGTCAAGCAGAGAGTCAATTATCATATGGTTTCACTTATTTGTGGAGCATAACAAATAGCATGGAGGACATGGGGAGATAGAGAGGAGAAGGAAGTTGGGAGAAATTGGAAGGGGAGGTGAACCATGAGAGACTATGGACTCTGAAAAACAATCTGAGGGGTTTGAAGTGGCAGGGGGTGGGAGGTCAGGGTACCAGGTGGTGGGTATTATAGAGGGCACGGATTGCATGGAGCACTGGGTGTGGTGCAAAAATAATCAATACTGTTATGCTGAAAATAAATAAATGAAAAAAAATAAAAAATAAAGAATAAATTAAATATATATATATAATATATTTAAGGTATTATATTTATATATAAAATATAAATATAAATATAACATAAATATATAATATAAATATACTTATACATTTATATATAAATTATATATTATTATATATAGTGTATATAATATATATATTATAATTATAAAGTTACATAAATTATATAAATATATATTTATATATAAACATATAAACATATAAACATTAATATATAATATAAATATATAATATAAATATAAATATAAATAATATATTTTAAAATATATATATAATATATATTTAACTAGAAATTTATTTGTGGGGACAGTTTACTTAGGCCTTCTTAATTCTAGGTTATGACAATGAGTTATGTTTTGCTTCACAAACAGCATGACCTGATTTGTAGAAAAGAAAAGATAAATATATATTAAAGTAATTGATTTTTTGAAGAAAAAAAAATGCTGGTTCTGCGCACGCGCGTGCACTCACACACACACACACACACACAGGCTTCCCTTTAGGGACAGAAACAATTCAAACAATCTAAACGATCTGTCATTTCACAGTAAAAGAAATGGATCTTTTCTGATAGAATACCCAGCCACTGTCAGTCCACAAGGCTAAAGAACTGAGGTCTTGGGAACTTGAAAAATCCAAATCTAAGAGGAGAAATAGTTGTGAGTGGCTCTCTGCTTCAGTTTTGTTTGTTTGTTTTTTTAAGCTGATCACCTTTTAGGTGACAAATGAACACAGAAGATTAAATCATATCTGCCCTGAAATACCATTATTAAACCTGAGGTATAATTTACAAAATGAAGGGTATTTTTTGGAAAAAGGCTGTAATTGCAGATTTGTGGGATTTTGCAAGTCTCCTTCTAGATCTCAGACCATTGAGAAAACAGCCTCTGACTGCCATTTCTGCCTTCCACCTCCCATCCCCTCCCATTCTCTCTTTTCCAGCAGAAGCCTGGCCAATAGAGGGACAGGCAGACCAACATGACATATGATAGGGAGTAAAGCCATGCCCACCACCAGGAACAGGGCTTGGGAACTCCGTGATAGGGAAATCCCAAACCACCAGGCAAATAAGGCCCTCTGGAGTGTGTCACTGTCAGTTCAAGCATGGTTAGGGTATCCAGTCAGGGCCATGAGTGGAGTCCAGATAGGTTAACACCATGACCTATCCTAGGGCACTTTGGCATTCATTCTCTGAGAACTATCAGCTTGGAATCAATTTCCCATTTAAAAGTTTTCTAACCAAAGGACACTGACAAAACTAAGGTAACTCTCCCCCTCATGGGCCTAACAACTCAGTTACATGCCTTCTTTTATAAAACCATTATCAACAGCCTTCTCCAACTCCTACTTTCATGAATCCATTGCTAGTCCCTATGCCACCAGGGGACAGCAGCAGCTTCCCTTCAGCCTAGATGTTCATATGTTTTAGTGGTGAAAATGGTCTTTGAGCAGATTAGCATCCAATTGGGCCACTGCTTTCCATCAACAGAAAAAGAAGACTCATTGTATCTCACCAGAAATGCTAGCAGGGCAGACCACTTCTATGGAAGCATTCCCCATTCCTGGATCTGCCTCCTCCATAGATCTCACTTGGTTGACTACGAAGGTTTCCAGAGACACTGCAGTAAACAAGGAGCAGCAGCCCCTGCACTACCAGTTAGCTCCTCACATGGAATAGCCAACTCTCTATAGGTGAGACCATTTCCCCAGCAATATTGTCAGGATGGTTTCTATTCTCAGGGGTGTCCATGCCCCTTGCTCCAAGGCACAGCCCTGAACTCACTGACCTTAACTAAATCCCAAGTTTACTTAGCAACAGAGAAGAAGCAATCACTAAAAAGTAATGCAAAGGAAAAGCTAAAATAAAACAAAAAGGAAAGCTAAAACAAAAACAAAAAAAACAGCAGAGAATTAAAATGAAATATTACATGTACCTGATTAACAAAAAAAAAAAAAAAAGGCAGGAATGAAAGAACAAGAGAAGCACAAAGGAACAAAAAACAAATGAGATCAACAGAAAACTGATAGAAAAACAGCAGACCTGAATTCAAGCATATTCATAATTATATTAAATGCAAATGAAATAAATGTTCCATCAAAAGGCAGAGATTGAAAAATATACTGCATAATAAACAAGAACCAACTATTAGCACAAAAGATACACTATAACTACAAAAACACTAAAATACAAAAATACAGTACACTATTAATACAAAAAAGGGTTGAGAGTAAAAGAATGAAAAAAGACATGCCATGCAAACAATGAGCATAAGAAAGCTGGAGTAGCTATAGTAATCTCAGACAAAACAAATACTTAAAGGAATGCTACTAGAGATAAAGAAAGACATTTCATAATGATAAAAGAATGCACATATTAGGAAGATATAATAACCATAAATCTGTATGTGCCTAATAATAGTGTTGCAAAAAACACGAGGCAAAACTTACCAAAAAGAAAAGGATAATAGACAAATTCACAATCATAGATGGAGATTTGAAACCTCTCCTCAGTAATTCATAGAAGTACTAATAGAAATGGTAAAAAGATAAAATCTAAATGACACTATCAACCACCCTAACTGACCATCTTCAGAATATCATATCATACAACTGTAGAATCCACATTCTTTCAAATCCATGTGAAAAATTTCCCAGGGTAGAACCATAAAATAAATTTCTCCTAATTTCAAAAGGTTGAAATCTTAGAGTATATTCTCTACAACCGAATTAAATTGGAAGTTGTCAATGATAAGACAACTAGAAAAATATAAAATATTTGGAAATTTAAAAAACCACACTTCTGAATAACGTATGGGACAAAGAAGAAATCACAAGAAGAAGTAGGGAATATGTTTAAGCAATGAATAAAATAAAAACACAGGGTATCAATATCTTTGGGATGAAGCTTTAGCAGTACCTGGGTGGAAATTTATAGCTTTATACAATTGTACAAGGAAAGAAGAAAGATCTCAAACCAACCAAGTTTCTATTTTAATAAGCTAGAAATGGAAAAGCAAATTAAACTCAAAAGCAATTAAATTCAAAGTAAACTGAAGGATGAAATTAATAAAGACTTTGAAACCTTCATATGTTGCCGGCAGAATTACAAAACAGTGCAGCCGCCTTGGAAAAGTTTGGCAGTTTATTATTACTCATTTACTCACCATATAACACACAACAATTTTACTCCTAGGTATTTATCCAGGGGAAATGCAAACATACAGCCACAAAAAGACTTTTATACAGAAATATTCATAGCAAGTTTGTTCATAATAACCAAAAATAGAAACAACCCACATGTGAATGGGAAAACAAATTGTGGTATACCCATACAAAGGAATACAACTCGACAACAAAGAGGGGGAAAGCTAGTGATATAAACAAGAGCACGGATGCACCTCAAAACATGCTAAGTGGAAGAAGCCAGACATGAAAGTATGATATCATAGATACCATATGAGCCCATTATATGAAATTCTAGAAAGGCAAGGCTAGCCTAGAGTGACAGAAAGCAGATCAAGCCTAGCGTTAGGAGTTGGGGTTAGGGGACTTACTGCCAAGAAGCATGAGGAAACTTTTAGGGTGTCTGGAATGTACTGTAATGTTGATTGTGGTGGTTTCTATCACATAATTAAATATGTGATCAAAATAAGAGATCTCTTATTATTCTGTCAATTTCTTATTTAATATATTCCTGAAAAACTAAAGCAGTAAATATGTTAAATTAGAAAAACCAAGACAACATATAAGAGAATATTTATTAAAATACAGTACTCTCTGAGTTGAAAAATTAACTTATATGACTGAATAGCCAACTAAAAATTACAAAAAGTAAATATTTTAGTTGTAAAAACTCACCAAAATGCACCTGGGTAAAAGCAAAAATGATACATGGTCAAAGATGGGAATACCCAATTCACAAACTAAAACAAAAGAGTCCAACCCAACCAGAAATTAAGGAAATGTAAATATTTTCAACTCTATAAATTAATAACTTATCCAAATTTTTTAGAAACTATTTTGCCACCATATATTTTTCAAGCATTAAAATGTAACTTTTCATCCAGCAAGCCCATTTCTAACACTCTGTCTTAAGAAAATAGTAATTTTTTAAAAAGTAGCTATATGCAAAAATGTTGCTTGTTCCAATATTTATAGTAGTAAAATGCTAGAAGTTAATTATGGTTTATTCACCTGGTAAAATATTATATAACCATAAAAGTAGATTCCTATAAAGACTATGTAAACCCAAGGAAAACCACTTAAAAGCTAGACATAAAATTTGTATGTGTGCTGTTTATTATTTTAAAATGTCTTTAAAAAACAAAATAAAAATATGTATACCAAACTAAAATGGGCTCTGCCAGCATTTGTGCTGGGGAAGCGGGATTATGGGTGAGTTTGTCTTTATATATCTGAACTCTGATGTAATCACAAGTCTTTTAGGTGAATTTTTTTAAAACCTTAGGACAGACAAGCGCAGGACAAACACTTACTCAGCACTGTCGGCATTACTGCTTTCCTTACTGTAGGCGGTGGCCATGAACACACAGTTGATGATGACGGTGCAGATGATGAACATGCTGAACAATGTGACTGCTGTTCGTTAAGGCAGATACACTACAGGGTGGCACATGTCATCAATCACAGTGAAGGCTGTGGGCATACCTCCAGGTCTCCTTTCCACAGGTGCACCTGTCTGCTTACTGTGAGTGTTGGCAAAGAACAACTTATAGCTGTCCCTTCCCCTGAAGAACTGTCCTCAGCCAAATGGCAGCCTCCTCACCTGGAGGGCTATAGCTCCCTTCCTCATGTCTGACGGCCTGAGACATAGAAAAAGCTGGCCCCTTGCTTCCAGGGGAGCAGCTCTGTGATTTATTTAGTGCTCCAGAGCTCCTGGCAGGCTCAAGCTGATGTGGGATCAGCTGAGACCCCATCCTCACTAGCCTCCACTTTCTGCTCCATCCTGTTTCCCTCTTTCCTTCTCCAGAGAGCACTGAATCACTTAAATAAAAATCTCCATCTCGGGCTCTGCTTCTAGAGAATCCAACCTGAATAGTTACCCCTTCCCATTCCCCAGTACTTCATTATGTCTAGCACTCTTGTCTCCCAGTCTAAAACTGTCTGGTGTCCCCACTACCTGCTGCCCACATTGGCAGTGCTGACTGTCTTTACTCTTTAACACTGAGGATGGAATCTCAAAGTCTTAAGAGTTCAGGGATTCATTTAAATGGGTGAGGTGGGCAGATGCAGGGTCACAGAGAGGGGCTGAGATGGGGTGAAGCAGAGCTTGCACAACTCCTCTGATAGAGGCAGTGCTTCCTCACAACACTGATTTTTGCCAGGTAGGAAGGCAGGCCTAGTCTTCATAGAGGTTCCATCTTCAAAAGATGCTGCAAATCTGGACTTTTAGCATTATAGAGTGTCTCCAGAAAGTTTTAAACACTGTGTAGGTCCAGCACAACACACTGAGCAGCTAAATACAGAGCAAAGGCTAATAGTTTGCAACCTTGGTTTGGGTCTCAACTTAGATGTTCCTTTCTCCAGAAAGTCATCCTGGATGCCTCCAAAGCACTACTACTCCTCCCAAACTGCCTATCTCACTAACGAAATTGCCTGCCTTTAAGGCCCATCTCCTTCTGAGGTCATAGGATCCTAGTGCAGGGCCAAGTCTTGTTCACACATAGCAGTAGCAGAGGCCCTGCCACACAGCAGTAGGCCCTCAGCCAGAATTTGTTTCAAGAACAAACTACTTCCACTCAACAAGCATGTGAACAATCTGGGGCTCTTGCACTTTTAACATGACCTGGACTTAGTAAAAGATGCAATGAAAAGATATGAATGGACCGAGATTTTGATGGCTAAACTTCGGATTGGATTGAAAGGCCCAAAAATGAACAAGGCACGCTTGGCACTGAAGCGGTAGATTGTTCTCTTTTTGTTCAACACCATAAATGTCTGCAAAAACAAAACAAAAAAAAAAACACAACAAGAATTACATGCAGTAACAAAACAATATTTATCATGATTTCATTTAGAGAAAATTTAGTGGAACCACAGATTGAGGTGTGGCTTGGCTCATTATGACCCTGACAGTTTCTGATGGCAGTGCTGTTATTCTGAAGCCCAAGGTACTTTCTGACCAGTCTACACTGGGACTCTGGACATCAACAGATGCACCACATGGCCTAGGTCTCACTCAGAATCCCAAGATAAGTACTGGGCTGTGGACGGTTTACCTAGTGTAATACTCTGGAGGCTCCAGAAATGGAACATATACACCCTGCAGAAAAACATGGGCAGAGGCTAGTAACCAGGACAAGCAAAATCCTTCATTTCATACTCCATGGTATGTATCTATGGAGATAAGAACTAGAAGGAACTTGGAGAGATGGAAGTAGTATTGAACATTCATATTCAGCAGATTATTTTAAATTATTTTGATTATAAATGAAAACTTCATAACAAACCTTAGAATAGTCAAGGACCTAGAGAGCCCATATTGTTGTACCTGAGCTGTTCTATATGAGATAGTCTGTAAGTCAATTCTAACCTTGAGGATCATCAACAAAAGTCATCAAGGTTCCCAGACTTGCTCTCCCATTCTCCTTACAGACATTCAGGCAAATCCACCTATAGTTCCCAACTGGTGGGAAAGGCCCTACAGAAGGCATCTGGAAATGCATGTGGGTGTTTTTGATTCTCTGTCACAATTAACTGGAGGCCCTACTGACCTTTACTGGGTAGGTCCATGGATGCCAAACCCAGGACAGATCTGCTAAATGGTATGCTGTCCCATCCAAAATGCCCACTGGGATCCACTGAAGAATACCATAATTGCACCCATTTCTTCCTACCATGTCTTCCTGGGCTTTGGGAATGAAGCAGCCTCCGGACAACAATCCATCACTCAGAGGCTCCTAACGTCAACTCCCAGACCTCTTCTTTCCATTAAGCCATAATCTGGCTGTCTCCTTATATGTCCCTAAAGTTATTAGTTACAAAAGTCTTCACAGAATGAGGATTGTCCCTGTTTCCCCATATCTCTGCTCCTTTAAGATTTGCAAAAGTACTACTTGACATGTAATCCAGTATGTTCTTATGCAGAAAAGATAAGCCTTGTCACCCAGGCTCAATATAGCAGGGTGGATGCTGCCTTGGCTGAGGTACCAGAACTTCAGTCACTGCCAACCATCAACCACCCTTCGTTGAGTTGCTGGAACTTACTTGTCTGCTGGCCATCTGGCTGCAGGAAAAAATGGAGTAGGATATTTTCTGTTGCCTCTACAACAAAAGGAAATGGGCCACAGAGTTCTCTGAAAGTTATGAGCTCAGGAGCCCAAGACCCACTTTAGGGATTCTGGGCCCTTCCTTTGAATAGAAAGATAATTTCAGGGCAGAAAGCAAACCTCTCCCTGAGGTGGGTCACCCCAGATTAATAGGTGGCATGATATGGCTCTGTCTCTGTGTCCCTTGATATTTATTAATGCCATCTCTGACTGTTTTAAATATTTCAACTAATGGTGTATTTAACTATACTTGTCAAGGTTTAAATTATTAAAATGATAGGTACCAGCTCCTTCTGTCTGCTTACTGACCCCACCCCTGTCTCTGTAGCTCTTCAAAATGGAAATTTCTAAAGATAGGAAGTAGCGTTAGACTACAGAAGGAGCCCTTGGGTTTGAGTCACAACTCCATCCCTTACTGGTTGTTTGGCCCGGCCTAATCCACTGCCCCCTCTAGTCATTATCTCCCTCATCTGCGAGGTGGAGTGCTAACTTTCACGTATATCTCACATGACTTCTGAGAGTACCAGCCAGCCATATGGAGTCATGGGTATGCAAAGTTCTAAAGAAGTATCATGTCTTCTGATTTAAAGCAGGAGCCCAAGCTGAGAAGGAATCTATCCTCTCAGGACTGTCTACAGCACACCAAGCCTGCTCCAGTCTTGAGGCAGACCTCCAACAGTTAACCCATACTTAACAACTCTGCCTCCAAGAAGACTCTGGAGTTCTGGGGCATAAGAAGGAGAAATACTGGACTGTTTCTGTTCCCTCATCTCTCATCCCCCTTCTTGATTTTCCAACTCACACCCCATTTTCCTCTATATACACAGTTCCCATTTGGCCTAGTAACCCTAGGTCTGTCCCAATATAAGGACATACCAGGCAACATTTCTCTGGAGAGATAAATTTCTTATGGTTGCCAGCAGAAAATGGTTTCAGTGTCTCATATTTCTAGGACTTCTCCCCAAATTTCCTTCCTCTCTGAACTCAGTCTGGTGAGGTAGATTTTCCATTCTCTGCTGGGTCACACAGTGATATGATAATGGTAAGGTCTTCTGAGCTTTTCTTGAAAGGAGAGGACTGTTCTCACTGCCCCAGTCTTTCAAACAGCCATCAGAACAACCCAGAGCTCACATTTTCTCACTCAGGAGTCCCTTTAATAAACTTTTACTAGAATATCCCTATAAGAACTACATTCAGGTAAGTTAAACAGCAAGCCTATCACATATTGACATGGATTTACATAAAATTCTCCATATGCCCACATGCACCCGAAAGTTTATAGCAGTCATGTCCACAATAGCCAAGCTACAAAAAAAACCTAGATGTCCATCAACAGATAAATGGATAAAGAAGATGTGGTATATATATACAATGGAATACTATGCAACCATCAAAAGAAATGAAGTCTTGCCATTTGTGACGATGTGGATGGAACTAGAGGGTATTATGCTTAAAGAAATAAGTCAATCGGAGAAAGACAATTATCATATGCTCTCCTTGATAATGAGGAAGTTGAGAGGCAATGTGGGGAGTTTAGAGGGTAGGAAAAGAATAAATAAAACAAGATGGGATCAGGAGGGAGACAAACCATAAGGAACTCTTAATCTCACAAAACAAACTGAGGGTTGCTGGGGGGCGAGGGGTAGGGAGAGGGTGGTGGGGTTATGGATATTGTGGAAGGAATGTGCTATGGTGAGTGCTGTGAAGTGTTAAACCTGGCGATTCAAAGACCCGTAACCCTGGGGCTAATAATACATTATATGTTAATAAAGGGTACTTACAATAAAAAAAAAAGTCAGCATCACCATCAAAATTCATTTGCTAAATACCTAAAATTTGTGATGTTTTGTTGATGATT
Source organism: Mustela nivalis (assembly GCF_964662115.1). Taxonomy (NCBI): domain Eukaryota; kingdom Metazoa; phylum Chordata; class Mammalia; order Carnivora; family Mustelidae; genus Mustela; species Mustela nivalis. Next base: position 155,298,719 of record NC_139020.1, read on the forward strand.
CATAAATAAGAATATATGGAAGAGATTCCAGTCTCCTAAGACTTTATAAATTAGCATAAATGTATTGACTTAAAATAAGATGTAAGACAATAAAGATAATAAAATAAGACAATAAAATAAATAAGATAAAATAAAATAAAATACAATAAAAAAGATATAAGATAACAAGAGAGCAGGCATATTTATGGCAGTAGCACTTTGCTCATTTACTGTTGTCAATAAAATGCAGGTAATTGTGAAAAAAAATTCTCCATATGCCCAGTTGACTGCCATATTCTTGGACTTCATTTATTTTATTATGTGTCATGTTGGTCTGTGGCTCAGGCCTTGAAAAATCTCATTTAGTAGCCTAAAAAGCCTATAGTTGAGAAGTTTGATGAGGAAAACTCTTACTGCTGAAATGGACATTTTTGGACAGTGATATTCATCTTTCATCTAGGAATAATGCTTTACAGTTTATAAAGTACTTCCATATCATACCCATGTTATAGGAAGCAGACATGATCCCCATTTTACAGATCAGAAAAATAAGGCTTAGTGAAGTGGCTTATCTGAAGTCAAAAAGCCAATCACTTAAATGGCCTACACCCAATTTTTCTGTTAGTCCAGTCCTCTTTCTGACACCATTTTTTCCCTCTGTTTTCCTTTTAAGCTTCCTGCTGCTTCTAGTCTTCCTCCTCTTTGCCAAGATATACAATACAGAAAGAAAATGAGAACTGAAAAAGGTTTTCAGCAGTACAAAGGCATCAACAAGTGGTAATAGCAAAGGAGAAAGACAGACATCCCTGTAAGCTCCAAGATCAGTGTTTGGAGAGTCTTGTAACTGTCATTATAACTGCATGGTTAGAACACCCCAGACCCCCAGTCAACTACCTTATGATTTCTGTAGAATGGGTCCAAGTCTTCCAGAGGCCTTGCTATCAGCTCATGGGGAATGTCACCATAGAGTTTGGGCAACTTCCTGGAGACCTTTAGGTCAAGCTGAGGCCGAGGCTGGGGTTCTAAGGTTGTCTGGTCTTTGCACTTCTTTTTCTCCTTTTGGATGGCGATCCTCTTCTCAATTGTAGCCAGGGTGTCAGAAGTGAAGGGACGAAAATTCCGCTCATCTGGAAAGATCACTGGGTAGCACCTGTCATCCATCTTCATCCTCAAGAGAGAGATAAGTGGTAGGTCCTTAGAGAGCTCTGGAAGGTAGAAACCACACAGCCTGTCCTGGAATTCCACTTTCTAAGGATGTTTTCAATGGGCAGCTATAAGAATTAAGTGAAGTGAGGGGACTTGGGAGTTCACTGGCTGTGGAGCAGGTCAGAAGAGGTGACCACCATTGTCGATATAGCAGGGATTTGGGGCACAGGGAAGACCAAAACAGGCCATCATTCCTGGAGGACCTGGATGTAAGTGGCAAGTTAAGTTCAGGAACAATGGGCAGAAGAAGCCCAGTCTCTAAAACTGAGACCCAAGCACTGAGCAAGACAGTAATACCGAACCTGCCAAACTACTAAAGTTGGACCTGCAGATGGTGGCTCAGTGGCCGCAGTGTGAACAGGAGCAGAAAGGATAGGGAATTAAGTGGGACATAGATATGAGTTGCAAAATCAAAACTATAAGTGCACGTGTCTTCTCACTGGTCAGCAAAGGTCTTAAAATGTGGTGGAATGGAAACAAAAAGGCTACGAACACAGGCACAAACATTTACACTAACACTTATGATTCTAAGCCAACTCTCTTACTTCTGAAACCCTGATCTGGCAGAAATGAGACCCCAAGAAAGCAGCAAGGATTTGCCAAAACTAACAGGGTCATTCTGCCATGGGATAATAGCTGTATTGGCCCCTATCCCTGACAGTCCCTTCTATAAAGACTTCCTCTACAACCTGAAGTTTAAAAGTAGGCTCTGAGAAAATGCAGTAGTGCTCAGGTTAAATGCCTTCACTGCCCATGCCAAGCACACTATTCCTTTCTTATATGCCTGAATGTCAATCTAATATTGATTTCCAAGGCACTCCAGAGAATTACAGTGGGTAATCCAACATAGCATTGGTTTGTTCATTCAGCAACCATATGCTCAGTGTCTGTTCTAAGAACATGGCTAGGCACTAATGGAGAAGAAACAACAGCCCCTCCTCCTGGTCCTACAAATTATGCTGCCCGGGTGTAGTAGTGGTGAAGACAGATAAAAGATAGGAAATTACAATAGAGTAAGACAGATGTTAATATAGGGAGAGGTAGAGGGTGCTATGTTTGTGCATGGGTTAGGTGTCTAACCGATCCCGGGGAATCAGGGATGATATGCCAAAGCTTTAATGTCCCAGTTGAGACCTAAAGGTGATGTAAGACACAGACAAGAAAAAAGAAGGACATTAGAATGTCGTAGGAGAAACAAACAGCATGTACAGGGACCCATGGGTGAAAAAGAACATGGTGCCTGTCATCAGGTTCTGTCTGCCTGGGATGGAGATTTTGTGGGATGGAATTGTCAGATAAGGTCCCAGTCAGCATTAAGAGAGCATGTGGGGCCGTATAATACTTAGTAAATATCATGGTTTTCACCCCGAGGGTAATGGAGAGTTGCTAAAGAGTGTGTGGTGGTCGTCGTTGTTACAGAGGAGTAACACTATCAGGTTTTTTTTAAAAAATACCTCTCTTACTGATGAGAATGGATAGGACTTAGTACCGGGGGCTAAAGGAGGTGAGGAGCTGGAACTGAAGAGAATGTTCCAACAATCACAACCACTAAGGATGACGGAATGGAGTGGGTGGATCTGAAAGTCACTTAAGAAATACCCTTGATCAGTGATTTATGGGGAGGGAGAGATTTGAGGGACAGGAAGGAGCTGAGGTTCCTGCCTTGGGCAGCTGGGTCAGCACAGTGCCACCCATTCAGACAGAGAGTACTATGGAAGGAAGAAGCTTTGGGGAAAAGAGGGAATTTAAAACAGATGGAATTGAAGCTGTTTGTGGAACCTGCAAGTGGAGAGAATGAGGAGGCATTTGAACACAGAGCAATCATAGCTTACACACATTAGCCTTTGAAAAAAGCATGTAAGAAAAAAAAAATCAAATTCTCTTGAAAATTCCTCAGGAAGGCACCAAACTGAAGAAGCATCCCACCTATGTGGTCAACAAGGTGAATATGGACAATTTTTCTTCTGGTGCCAGACCTTTTCTTCAGTTAACCCACAGATTGGTTGAATTGTGTTTAAGGGCCATGATAAAAGCAATGTATATGTCTTTAAACATACTAAGAGTAATTTGAAGCCCACAGTGTGGGTATATATCATATATCAACTGAAATGACATAGGGAATCTAGATTCACTGTATTCTGTTCTATTCATTCAAGGTCAATGATGGATGTTCCTGGATGATGGAATTGGCCACACTACTTAGATTACTCTCTCTTTCTTCCCACCCCTCCATTCCCCCTCCCTTCCATTCCACTCCCCTTTCTCTCATAAACATATATGATTGAATTGGTATAAATGAAGTGGAAATATAAAGAGATTCTACTGTATTTGGTTCTAGTGCTCACGAAAGACATTTGAACATTCCTCTGCAGTCAACAGCATATGAAAGTTAGGTGATCCTAGAAAATAGATGAGCCTTGAAAGACCCTGGATGGCAAAAACTAGACCTTATGCTAAGTGATAGCAAGGAATGTAGTGCAGCGTTTCTTAAAGAAGAAACTGGACACTCTGACCCTGTTACTCTGAAGCTGGGAATATTTTACTCAATTTCTAGTAGAAAAGAGGCTTGATGGAAATAAGTAACACAAAATAAAATTGAGACCCCTACAAAGTGCGCACATTAAAATTTGTTATAGATGCTGAAATAACTAAAGAACTACATGTTAAAGTTGACACTGGAAACTATAAAAATTGACCCGGAAATAAGAGGACTTTATAATAAATAAATAAATAAATAAATAATATCAACTTAAGTAAATCTGATGAAATAAAATGACGCGCAGTAAAATTTTCTTAATAACTGAAAAAGCTGATGAAAGAATCAAATATCTTTAATAAACGCAGACTCAAAATGGACTATAGAAATATAGGCTATGCATGCAAAATTAAATTAATAAAATTTAATATGGTGTAACTGATAAAATTTAGAATGATTCAAGTCTTCATTGTGAAACTTATACCTCAAATACTTGATTCTGAAAATTTTTCTTACAGAAAATAGATTGCATTGCATGGAAAATTGGTTGAAGAATCAAATTGGCTGAATACAATTCTTTTCCAAGCTTCACTAATAATCAAGTATGATGGCAAATTTTTCAGACACTGAATGATTCTTTACAAAAAAATCATTTGAATATATGCTCCCAAACAATGAAAAGAGAATCCAAAAAATGGAGGATGCTTGAAATCCAAAACATGGGGCACCTAACCCAAGCACACAATAAAAAAATTCCAGGGTGACTGGAAAAATCAATTGATCCAACTAGAATTAGAAATCAGAGCCCTGTGCCATTTGAGATATCACCTTACACCAGTTAGAATGGCCAAAATTAGCAAGACAGGAAACAACATGTGTTGGAAGGGATGTGGAAAAAGGGGAACCCTCTTCCACTGTTGGTGGGAATGCAAGTTGGTGCAGCCTCTTTGGAGAACAGTGTGGAGATTCCTCAAGAAATTAAAAATAGAGCTTCCCTATGATCCTGCAATTGCACTCCTGGGTATTTACCCCAAAGATACAGATCTAGTGAAAAGAAGGGCCATCTGTACCCCAATGTTTATAGCAGCAATGGCCACGGTGGCCAAACAGTGGAAGGAACCAAGATGCACTTCAACGGACGAATGGATAAGGAAGATGTGGTCCATATACACTATGGAGTATTATGCCTCCATCAGAAAGGATGAATAGCCAACTTTTGTAGCAACATGGACGGGACTGGAGGAGATTATGCTGAGTGAAATAGTCAAGCAGAGAGAGTCAATTATCATATGGTTTCACTTATTTGTGGAGCATAACAAATAACATGGAGGACATGGGGAGTTAGGAGAAGGGAGTTGGGGGAAATTGGAAGGGGAGGTGAACCATGAGAGACTATGGACTCTAAAAACAATCTGAGGGGTTTTAAGTGGTGGGGGGGAGGTAGGGGGAACCAGGTGGTGGGTATTAGAGAGGGCACAGATTGCATGGAGCACTGGGTGTGGTACAAAAACAATGAATACTGTTATGCTGAAAATAAATAAAAAATACATTTTAAAAAAATAATAAAAAAAAAGAAAAAGAAAAAAAAAACACCATCCCAGCCCTCAAGGTTCTTACAACGTGGGAATTTAGGTGAGTCAAGGATAGAGGATGAAACCACACAGTGAGTGTGGCTGCACTAGGGAGAAATTTAGTTGCTGTGGGAACCCAGAGGACACAGTGGTTAATGAAGAATCAGAAATCATTGAGCTGGGAGGACAATGGGAGATGTGCACATGTGTGAAAACACTGAGGGCAGCAAGGGTTTTTGTTTCTTATTTATGACTCTACCAGTCATTATAAAATTTGTATAACTTCACTGTGCTACACATCAGCAGTTTGCCCACCAGACCTTTCCCTATCCTCTTCTCTCTGCTCAGAGCCTGTGCAACTGATTCACATGGGCCCCTTAGTGGGATCCCTGGACTCTGGCTTCTGGCTAGCTTTGGCTGATGGGAGGCACCAGCAAGAGACCCAGAGAATAGAGGAGGGTGAAGTCCGGTTTTTCCTCCCCACCCTTCCGCCCAATGGCGGTCATGCACCACAGCTCCTTCCATGTGACCCATCCACAGGGCTCTCCCTGGTTCTGTAAAACCTGCCTTCCTGGGCCCCTTCAAATGTAGGTCTAATGATACCCTGTTCTCACCATACCTGAAAACTGCACCCTCATTGGTTCCTCTTCCTGAACTCTGCCTCCATTTAAAAAATATCCCTTTAATAAAATAGCCTCAAAATGCCCAGTTTAAATGTGCCATCTGTTTCCTGCCAGGGCCCTGGCTGATGGAATCATCCATTAAATAAAATTTGGAAAACAAGAAAAGGAAATGATCACCCACAAACAAAAGCCACCTAGCATATGCACGTTTTTTAACATTTTGGTATATTTCTTTCTGGCAATCTTTATGTCCATATACTTAGTAGCTGACACTGTCATGCATATGCAATTTGCCTTGATAAACTTTTCAATTAATGTGGTATTACAAACATTTTTACAGTGATAGCAATCATTTAATGGCTTCTATCCTGTTTCAGGTAAAATTTTAAGTGTGTTAACGTTACATTATCTCATTTAATCCTCAGAACAATCTCATGGAGAAAAAGAACAATGTCATGAGATAAATATTATGTGTTGGGGGTTTCTGAAAGGGAATAGTCATCTAGAATGAAGGGGAACTATTTGTGTCCTTTTTTTAATAGGCAGGGGTTTTAACCTTAGGTCTTCTTAGACTACTGTTTCTCTCCAATTTTCTCTGTCAGTAAGAAGCCAAACTGGACAACCTGATCCTCACACTTTACCCTAACCAGCAGGAGAAGTCACTGGGGAAGCCACCAGAGGTTTGCAACTACATGACCAAAACATTTCGATGTGGCTTTGGTATACTCAATCTGAAACTCTGCACTGAGATTAATAAGAGCTCTAAACTATGGGCTAAGCACTGGGTCAAATGCTTTAAGTAGATTATCTCTCATAATCTCTCTTAACTTCCCAGGAGATCTACAAGGTAGATGTTGGTATATCATCCACATTCTACAGAAGAGAACAGGAGACCTCAGAGAAATTGAGATACTTGCCTATGATCACATAAGGACATGCTAGAGAAACTCAGTCCCAAGTAATCACCACCATATAATCCACCTACCTGCCTAGTTCTTTGTACTCCAAGCTAAGACACCTCAAGGAGGTGAGAGAAGGGAGTCAGGAGAAGAAAGCCACACAGCTTGCAGCTGGGCTGGGCGGGGTCTATGACATCCTCACTGTGTGATGTGCTTCCCAGGACATCAGCTCACTGCCACCTCTGAATTCACCTGTCACTCCCACATGCATTCCACCGCCCCACCATGACACCTTCCCATACACCCAACCCAGACAGCCCAATGGTAATGTACCCTACAAGATGGCCCTTTGTCCATTTGGGGTGGTTGTCTAAACAACAAGATCTTAACTTTGGTGACACAGAAGCAGGTCCATCAATGCGGCTCACAAAAAATAACATCCCATAAGAAAATCAGAAAACAAATGAACATGAACAGACTTCGACACAACTGATCTCAATCCAAAATCAATCCCAGATTGATTAGCTCTTCAGAAAAAAAAATTTTAAGTATACATTAATTTCTGATTAAATTAATTGGGCACAAAGAACTCAGAAACTATTTGGAAGATTTGCATGATAGTCTCAGGATATAAGACTTGAACATATCTTCTCTAGAAAAACCCAATTCCTGACACGAAGGCCAGTGTTGTAAGCACTTACTAGGCGGGTAGCTGTCTCCTGTCCCCATGGCCTCAGGCCTTCTCAGAGCACTTGAAAGGAGGAGAAACACCTCCATGGACCCGGTAACCTGAGCCATGCATCTTGTACCTGGTTCCTGACTCTGATTTGAGCAGGAAATGATTACAAAAGGCCTGTACCCCATCCTGATGGAAAAAAAACACAGCAAGTTCCACAGTGACAAGTCTAACCTTGAAAGCACAGAAGAATAGGGCTGCCCCAGCCCAGAGGACTTACCTGCCTTGGTTAGGTGGCTCCAGACAGCAGCCCCAGTGGTACCTCTCAAAGCTCTCCACGCAAGTCTCTCAGAGTCTGAGCTCCTGCTCCTGGCAGTTGGAGGCCTTCTGGGAGGGGCGGCTCGGAAGCTGGGTGGAGAGCGTGAGGAAGGCAAATGGGAACACGGCCAAAGTGATTTTAAAGAATCGTGTAGGAAACCCTGTAACCGGAGAAGTGACTGAGATGGTACTTACATTTATACTTTGGAAGCATCTGCCTTTAATCAGCGCTTAATCTAACTCTGCAGAAAGCATCATTAATAAAGAAACAGGTTGTTTCTTTTCTTTGACCTCATCCAAGTGGGTGAGAGAACTGCGAAGAGTCCATCTGAAAAGCCATGCTGGGCTTCTCCAAGCAGTGTAGCCTGCAGGCCATCTAAACCAGGCACTCTGGGGTTTTGCCCCCCAGGACTTACTAAGGCCCACAATGTGAAATTGTTCATAAGGTACCCAGTCAGCTGCTCCTTCTTTCTTTTTTCTTTGCCACCAACACTTGGGGTCCCCACTTATGAAAACACATGCTTGCCTATGTGGTTGTCATAAAGGACACCAAGAAAATCCCTTGGCCTCCAAAGCAACTCCAGAAATGTATCTGTCCTCAAACCCCAAACTCCCCCGAGTTAGCTTTTTGTTTTACTAATTCTCAAGGACAACTTGGATCTCTTTGTAAAGTGTCACACCATAAGCTATTTTCAGCCACTGTCACCTTCCAAAGGCTAGCTGACAGCCAACAGGGATAAACAATTCAAGATGGGTGTTTACATGGGGGCAGGAGGTAGGAAGTAGGTGTTTAAAGGAATGTTGGAGTAGAATTACAGGCAGATTTGGGTCCTGCCAGAAGTGCCACTGAACACTTGTCAAAAGAACTGGGCATAAATCCCAGCTCTACCAGTAAAGCTGCATGGTATTGGATAAAGCACTGAATTTCTCTGAGTCTTAATTTTCTTTGTATAAAATGGGATAATTCTTTCAAACCTCCTTAGTCTTAAGAAGCAAATGTGATGATAGCTATACTGCAAACACTGGATGTAAGTATCTTCCTTTTTAAGAGGGAAAGGCCTGGTTGTTTTTATCCCCCAACTGACTCAACACCTAGATCCCACACAGAAAAACTGAAATCACAGACATGGGATTAGTACCAGGCTTGGCACAATGTATATGCCCTCACTTTTTAAAGCAGTGATGATCAGAAATTCTAACCCTCTCTGATTTCAGAGTGATTCTCAGAATAACAGAAGGCCAAAGAAGAGGAGAAGTACTTAGAGTTAATAAATAAGCATTTTTATATGGATAAAAACGTGTGGCAAGAGGTAAAGGAGGCCTCTAAATCCATTATCTTAAAAGGTCCTGGCCTTTTTAAATATAAACTCTTTGCAAATATTATTTTCCTAAGCTATTAAGTCATTTTCTGACTTCCCACTCTGAAGTTTCAGAGAACATCCTAGCTTCATCTTCAAGGTAAATGCAAATGATTCCAAATGTAAGGGCTTCTAAAGAGTAACATACAAACACAGGCCAGCCGAACAGTGCGGGGTTTGCATTCAGGACTTTCCCCAGACTCACTCCTTCCCTGGAGAACTTGGGGAAGGCAAATATGCATTTGAAAGCTGGAGCAGATAAGCAAAATAAGTCAATCAGAGAAAGACCAGTACTGTAAGATCTCACTGATATGAGGAATTTGAGAAGCCCGGCTTGGGTGGTGGAGGAAGAGAGGGAGAAATGAAACAATATGGGACCAGGGAGCCATAAGAGACTCTTAATCTCAGGAATCAAACTGAGGTTGCTGGAAGGGAGGGGAATGGGAGGGATAAGGTGGCTGGGTGATGGACACTGGGGAGGGTATGCACTATGGTGAGTGCTATGAATTGTGTAAGACTGATGATTCACAGACCTGTACCCCTGAAGCAAATAATACATTATTTGTTAATTTAAAAAAAGAAAAAAGAAAGCTGGAGCAGAATCCCTGTGTTGAGTTTTCATAGTAAGAAGGTGCTAATATCAGCACAGGGTCAGGATGCCCCACATTTGCTTTCTTGGACCCATTCAGCATTGTCACCTCTCTTGGCCACCATCAGTGGCCAAGTCAGAATCATCAGCTTTAACTGCAGCCATCCATCCATCTGTTTATTTAGCAAAGATGACATTGAACCTCCACTATTCTGAATATCTGAAAATACGAAAACAAGACCTGAGTCCTTAAGAGCATGCCATCTGCTGCATGAGAAAGAAAAATGTACAAAGAACTATAAACAAGAAAGACAACATCAAGAAGCTGCAAGCAAGATGCAAAAAGAGGTCTCCACAGAAGGAATCCGGGAGCAACTCATTTTGGGAAAGCTTCCAAGAAGAGGTAGGATTTGAGCTGAGACAATGAATAAGAACTCAATATGCAGAGAAAGTAGGGATGGACTTTCCAGGAAAAGCCGGAACAAGGATACACAGGCCTGGAAGGACAAGACATGTGTAGAGAATCTCAAGTGGTTCTATGAGGATGGAGAGGTGACAAGGAGAGGGACACTAGGGAAAAGGAAATTTTGCATGGCCTTGCATACCATTTGAAAACCACTGAGTTTGAACTTGAACTTGTATTGAGTCACAGGCCTGGCACTGGCAAAATCTTAAGCTTCTGATAACATATAACCACCAAAATCTTCTGTTTCCCTGATGTGCACCCCATTGGTATCTCACTGACAATAAGACATCCATGCAAGTAAACAATGTTCATGGATAATGCTGAGGGTAGTGACATGCACCACAGCAGGTGTGGCAGTGAAAGTGGATGGAACATTTGTGGGAAAATTTGGGGGGAGCAAACTAACCAAGGGGAACTAATTGGCTGTGACTGATTTAGCTGAAGTCAGAGGTGATCTGAGGAAATGTAGCAGTGGTACCAAAAACAGCTGTTCTACTCAGAAACCTAAAAGCTGGTTCTTGTATATTCTGCCTTCACCTAATGCCACAGGGTCAGCCAAAGGCTTGCACATACATGTAGAGACTGGACAAAGGTTTCAATGTCCAGCTCCTGAGGTCTCTTGCAACACAAGAGTGAAGACTGCTTCATCTTCTAACTTCCACAATTCATTTCTGGCTCCTGCATTTAGTATTTAGTTCACTGTGCTTCTACTTTCTGATATGTATGCTGATGTGATGTGTATTTCTGGTATGTGGTATTGAGGAGTCTTTTAGTTGCAAGTAACAAAATCCTAAGCACAGTATGCAATATAAGCAGAAAAGAGACTTTATTGACAAGGATCACAGGTGTCACATAGAATCCAAGGAAGAAATGCTGTGAACCCTCATGGATAGAACCAAAAACTGAAGACCTATAGGAAACTCAGAAAGCTCCATCTCTCTTCATCTCCTGTTTCTACTGCTATTCCTCAGCCTCTAACGCTCCACTTTTCTACTATACACTAGCTTTCTGTGGTCCTAGTGGACCTATGTGTTTAAATGCAAAGCCCTTTTATTCTGGGACACAAAAATCCCTGAGGAAGACCTGAATCATCCCACTTGGCTCCAGCACCTGACTCTGAACCATCAACAGAGGTCAGGGAGCTGGAGGTCAGGCAGCTCTCACTGCCAAGCTGAGAATGGATCCAGGAGAAGCAGCTCCTAAAGAACCCCCAAATGGGAACGGCACCAACATCACAATGTTTTAAGAATTAAATGAGGCAATTTGTATGAACTTCTCTTTGTACACTCTTAAATATTAAACAAAGATACAACTTTATGGATCTTTGGAAACCAAAAAGACCCAGACACCAATCTTACGTTGTTGTGCCACCTAAAAGCCATGAGCTCTCTTTTTAAAATGTCTCTAAATCTTGGTTTCTTCTTCCAGAAATGGCACTGATAACACCTACTGTCCACAGCATTCATGAGGTTTAAATGATCGGGGGATTACACCACTTTGTGAACTGTAAAGCACAAGCTAAAATAAATGTAGGTGGTTGTGGTAAGAGTCAGTGTTCACACACATGGCTGACTGCTAACTACAGTGCCCTTACCACCCTACCCCCACAGACACAAGTACCCACGTTCCAAATTCTTGATATCCACCACAGCCCCTCCCGTATTTAAGCTACAGTGGATTGCTAACTTGTCTGCATAGGAGGGAGAGGGGACTAGGTGGAGGAAGGAAGGGAGGGAGGCAGAGAACTAGGCAGGCAGACAGGCATGCCGCCAGCCTGAGGCTGGGATAGGTGGCCAAGTCTATATGCAAGCCCAGTGAAGGGACTGGCTGGAAGTCAAAAAGGATATAATTAACTTAAGAATCACAATAAACTTGTAGCCACACTTAATAGGCTTCAAATATTTTCTCAATTTACCCTGGCTTCATTCTTCTCCGTTTGCCCTTGGTGAGGAGGAAGGGAAGGGAAAAAGGCAAGGAAAAAAAAATCTTAAAGGGACAGCACTCCCAACACGTAAACAAGAGGAACAGGTCTAGGCTCTGAGCACTCAGGGGCCTGCCTGACATTAGACCTCTGTGCGTTCACTCCTCAGAGAACACAGAGAGGAAGAGAGTTGAGCTGTAGGGACAGGAAGAAATACATCTGACCTTTGAAGCTGCCTTGCCTGACCACCCATTCCAGCCCCCCTCCTCAACTCTCCTCTCCAGTAGCTCTTAATACCCTAGAGGCTGAAAGGTGGTCTTGGGGCTGCAGCTGAGTGTGTTTTGAAGAATTCGGAAAGGTTTGCCTCATGATGCCCTAGTTGTTTTGTCATTTCAGCTTTTTCTGTGCTTTTTCCTGACTGAGCAGAAAATGTATGTTGGTATTTCTGGAGCAAATGTAAAGCCATCTGGAAATGAATTCACAATGTGTATAGAAGAGAAACAAGGTTTTCTGAGGTTCAAGTTCAGAAACAGAGGGACTGGGTGTCACAGGAGGTATCGGAAGGATCCTCCTCTTCAGCTGCATCTTGGATAAGTGCTTCACACAGAAACCAAACATGACGATACTCAGCTCTCTTCGAAATCCGGTGCACAGTAGCTCCTCCGGCTACCTCCATAAAAGGTGGCCTTACCAAAACCTCTGGAATACTTGAGCCTGTGGCCATCAGTGGCTATCGGAAGAATGTATCCTTTTATCTGTGGCACAGAGGTTAGCTGTCTGCCCCTCGGCTGTCTCCTGGACCCACTCCTGCTGTCCCTCGCTTTTGGCCTGGGGAAATCTCTCTTGGCCTTCCCCAGCCCCACTGGGCCCTCAATTCTTTTCATTCACTTTAATTTCCTACCTCTTTCCTCTCAAGAATGAGGCATATTTCTTTCCATGACTTGAGTTTAACAGTTTGAACGATATTCCCTACTTTTTTAAAATGCATGCCCTTGGGTCTCATCTGCCATCTCAAGCAATTTATCTGAGTATTCCCTTCAAATAAATAGTATGTTCTCTGCAAAAGAAATTTTAGTAAGAAGCATGTCTCCACCTCATTGGACTGCCATAATTTGGAACTAAAAGTAATACTGTCTTACTTTGTTTGCTGTCAATTTTACATTTAATTTTAGAAATTAAAATGGATACCAGAAATCTCAATTAATTTTTTGATAACTTATTTTTAAGGCAGCTTAGTCTTAAAAGACACCATATACAGGTTCCTAGATGCCTGGAGAGTCAGACCATTGGGGTCCCTCTGCAGCTTTTCCCCCTCTGCTCCTCTCTACTCTTGAATTATCTATGCCCTGAACAGTCCAACTTGTCATCATCTAAGCCCCTTAGGGCCAGTGAGATCACTCCCCCATAACACCCAGCATGAATTTTTTTCTTAGACAGGGTCAGGTCAGTCGGCAGTAGGCGCACCCTGATGATGGGACCTTCAGTGAAGTCCCAGAGCCCTGGTACCTTGCTCAAGAGAAAAGCCCGTATGGGTCTCCTTCAGGTCCTCTGAAGGCCTAGGCTTCCCTACCTCCACACCCTTAGACACATCTTCTACTGTCAGGGAGCCCAACAGATCTCAACAGAAGACAAAGCTGCTACCAGGGTCCCTGTGGGGTCCGAGGGTCTCACAGTCTCAGTGACTCAAAGCTACAGCCCTGTTACCCCAAATTTCTTATTACCACCCCAGGCCCAAATTCAGAGCACAAGTGTCTGATGAGAATCCCTGGGAGCCCAGGTATGCATTCATAATCACTCATACATAGAGCGAGAGAGAGAGAAAGAAAGAGAGAGAGGAAACCCAGCAGAAAAGAGACGTGAAAGTAAATAAGACCCAGAAAACATAAAGTTTCCCTGGGGCCACTACCTGACTTCTTCTGTAAGCTTGGGCTCCCCATACCCTAAACACCATGAGGCTAAGAAAGGGAGGCTCACAGACCTGGTGATCCCAAAGAGGAGACAAAGCAAAAGCAGGCAGACAAATGGCCACCCTGGGTGATGCTGGCCTACTCTCAAGTTATTTGGAGGCTCGTGCCCAAATCCACACCATGCTCCTGCTAGGACCCTTCACGGATTGGCCTATCCCTTATGTCCTTCCTGAATCCACACCAACATTTAGAACTCAGCTGAAGCCTCTCCTCTAGGGAGCTTTTCTCACAGCAAGGTCTTACTTTGGTGACATCGACTGTCCCCTACTTCCTCCTCTGCCCATTTCATTTCATGTTCGATGAGCCTCATCACCCCATTTAGGTTGCAGGCTGGTCCAGGGCAAAGACTGTGTCCTCTTCCCTTGCATCAAGCAGCACCCAGCCTGGAGTTCATGATCATAAATTAACATTCAAGTTCCCTATTAAAAGGAATGAAGGAAGCTAGATGAGAGACGGCTCAGCTGCTTCCAGAAAGACACTTGTGCTTCAGAGCTCGAGGAAAGCAGGAGGAGGGGAGGAGAGAGGGAGAGAGAGGGAGGGAAAGGCTCACTAAAAGCTTATGAAATACACAGAAGAGCTGAGCACCAGAACAAAGACTCATTTAAAAGGGCAAAGGAAACACTAGATGGCTGTTAATGGTGAACTGAATATGATAAATTATTGCTTAAATCACTTGGTTTCACTCCTTGTTGTTATGCACAGTTAATTGGAGAGAACAAAGCACTGTGCCTGGCTGAACAGGATGGGAGGTGGCAGAGTCTCAGGCTTGTAGCCTCTCCAGGACCACAAACCCATCATACAGGGATGACAAGCATGGGGCCAACCTCAATCCTAGCCCCCTGCAGTGGCCCTGTCCCATTATCCACAATCTGCTCCCCTACAGGCTGTAGCTGTCTACAGCCAAGTGTCCTAAAGGAGAGAGAGTCAGAGAGATGGTATGAGAGTCAGGAGGTCACTTTATGATCCCTTAGTATCTAAACACCAAATTTGCCCCCATAGAACCCCACTCAGATATCTCTCACCCTTGGGGGGTGGGAGGTTGGGGTACTAGGTGGTGGGTATTATAAAGGGCACGAATTGCATGGAGCACTGGGTGTGGTGAAAAATAATGAATACTGTTATGCTGAAAATAAAAAATAAATTAAAAAAAAATAAAAATAAGATATCTCTCACCCTAAAGAAAGCCAGGTAGCCTCAATAACAGATTTAATCTCTGTTCAAAAACTTAGATTTTGATAGTTTTTTTTCCTTATGCTTCTGTTCTATTCAGTATACATATATAACCTAAGTTCCTACTAAATTATAAAGGACTTAGTGGGGGAGAGGGTTAAGGAGACCCAGAAAAGAGTAAGACACAGCTTCTTCCTTTACTCAGTTGAGAGAACCGACATTGAACTTGTGGGCTGCACAGAAAAAAATAAAAATAAAAAATCTTTCTAACACTTAGTTTAGTTTAAGACAAATCATCTGTTAGAGTCTGGGATTTTATTAATAATCCTGTGGCCAAAGGGCGAAGAAGCAGGAAAAGCGAGCCTGGTAACATAAGCAAAGAAAGAAATTTAAAAACATTAGAACTGTTAAAGACTGGAATTTCACACATAATGTTTACACGACAATTAATTAGCAAGGCTTGGAGAGTTATAGTTACTTGATATGGAAGACAACATTCAAATGTTGAAGTCTACATGTCCACAAGATAGTTTAACAAATACTACCAAGAAACATTTTTATGGTTACAGAAATAGAAAAAGAAGGTTATAAGATATAACACCAAGTATAAGTTTGAGGACCATATCCTTTTTCCTAAGCACAAATTTAAATTTATATTTAATCTTAGGTTTAAAGACTATTCTCAACCTACAGTTTTATCACAAGGAAAAGTTTTTAATTGCTATACTCCTTTCATTAAGTTTTTGTGTAAATAAATGTTATCTCGGGAGAAAAAACTTGTTCACAAGACTGTTAATTAGAGGCTTACAGGCTCTTCCTAGAGTCAGGAGTCAGTATAGGGAAAAAAAGTGATTTTATATATATAAAATCACTTTATATATATATATATATACACATATATATAATCACTTTTTTCCCTATACATATATATATGTACATATACATATATATATATATATATATATATATATATATATTTACATATACTACACACACATACATCTCAAAATTCAAATGCTAACAAAGAACAGAATACGGGATAATGGCTTTTGTATTAGAAAATGTGAGCTTAAAGACCCTGGAGCAACATTTCCAACAGTATAGAGAGTTAGATACCTTGAAAATTTTGTGCAGTTGAAACAACTAATATACCAGATAAAATGGTAAGAGATGAAAAATTAGGAGCACCTTGGTGTCTCAGTCAGTTAAGCAACAAACTCTTGAGCACAGCTTGAGTCATGATCTCAGGGTCATGAGACTGAGCCCCACATCAGGCTCCACACTGAGCACAGAGCCTGCTTAAGATTCTGTCTTCCTGATTCTCCCCCACTCTCACTCTCTCTCTTAAAAAAAATAAAATAAGGGGAAAACAAATAAAATAAGGGATGCCTGGGTGGCTCAGTCAGTTAAGTGGCTGCCTTCGGCTCAGGTCATATTGCCAGGGTCCTGTGATCAAATCCCACATTGGGCCCCTTGCCTAGCAGGAAGCCTGCTTCTTCCTCCGCCCTTCCTCTGCCTGCCACTCCCCGCTGCCTGAGCGCATACACATGCACGCTCACTCTCTGACAAAGTCTTTTAATTAATAAACAAATAAATAAAATATGGAAAATTAAAATGTTTAAAAAGCTCTAAGGACTCTACAAATAGACAAAACAGAGACCCTTGAATGGAAAAGTATTGGAACCACCTTTTCTCTAAAGGATCTCTGACAAGCCTTAGGGACCTTATGTTTCCAATACATGTCTTCACGGGGTGTGGGTCAGGCCAGAAAGCCTAGGGCCCATCTAAAGTGGGATATCTAAGAGTAGTCCACTGTGTAAGGTAGGAGCATCAAAGGGTTTATGTCCATAATGCAAGGTGAACAAGAAATAAAATCTGCGTATAGAAGGAGACTGGCAGAAGTAAACACAAATCCTTTCTGAAGAAGTTGCACTGTGATCCAGGACTGTAAAAAATTCCCACAATAATGTTTTAATAGCAGGGATGCCTGGGTGGCTCAGTTGGTTAAGCAGCTGCCTTCGGCTCAGGTCATGATCCCAGCATCTTGGGATGGAGTACCGCATCGGGCTCCTTGCTCGGCAGGGAGCCTGCTTCTCCCTCTGCCTCTGCCTGCCATTCTGGCTTCCTGTGCGCTCTCTCTCTCTCTCTGGCAAATAAATAAACAAAATCTTTTAAAAATAAATAAATAAAAATTTAAAAAAAAAAAAGACTTAGCAGTCCACAATCAAAATCACAAAACACACAAGGAAGTAAGTCATCATGAGTGAGAACGAGTCAAAGTAATAGACAACATAAAAATTTTAGTTTCTAGAATTATCTTACAGAAAAGTTAGGTATTAATAAAGAAGCTTAAAAATATGAGGGAACAAGAGACTATAAACAATGTTCTTTGCAAATTTTAAAATGAATCAAAAAGAATATCTAAAAGATAAAATATTTAGTAACTATAATTAGAAACGCAATACAGAAATAAAGCAGCAGATTAGACATATATGAAGAGAAAAAATTTAAAACTAGAAGATAAATATAAGGAAATTAGACCAAAGTGCAGCCCAGGATACAAAATTAGTAAGACAAGTTAGGCGACATGGAAGATAGATTAAGCCCAATTAACATAAGTTCAAATTGAAGTTTCATAAGGAAATAATAGAATTAAGAAAAGAACATTCAGGGGCGCCTGGGTGGCTCAGTGGGTTGGTGCCTCTGCCTTTGGCTCGGATCATGATCTCAGGGTCCTGGGATCAAGGCCCGCATCGGGCTCTCTGCTCAGCAGGGGGCCTGCTTTCCCCTCTCTCTCTGCCTCCTTGTGATTTGTCTGTCAAGTAAATAAATAAAATCTTTAAAACCAAAAAAAAAAAAAAAAGAAAGAAAGAAAAGAACATTCAAAGTATATGATAATAGTGGAGAAATTCCCAGAATTGTTAGAAAAGATTAATCTTCAAGTCCAAGAATCTCAATAAATCCAAAGAAAGGAAAAAATTTTAATAAAAAAATTCAGAATACCAAAAGTGACTACATTCTAAAAGCTTCTACGGAGAAAAGACAAATCATGTACCAATGCAAGGTAATTTAATTGATGGCTGACACTTTTTTTTAACTTTTAATTTTTTAAAATTTCTTTTTAGTGTACCAGAATTCATTGTTTAGGCACCACACACAGTGCTCCATGCAATACATGCCCTCCATAATACCCACCACCAGACTCACCCAACTTCCCACCCTCCGCCCCTTCAAAACCCTCAGATTGTTTTTCAGAGTCCATAGTCTCTCATGATTCATCTCCCCCTCCAATTCCCCTCAACTCCCTTTTCATCTTCATCTCCCCATATCCACTGTGTTATTTTTTATGCTCCACAAATAAGTGAAACCATATGATAATTGACTCTCTCTGCTTGACTTATTTCACTCAGCATAATCCCTTCCAGTCCCATCCATGTTGATACAAAAGTTGGGTATTCATCCTTTCTGATGGATGGCTGACACTTTAACAGCAAAAAATAATCCAGAAAGGAACAGAATAAAATGTCCAATGGGACAAGAGAGGGGGAAAAAGGTAAACCTAAAATTCCAAGTTAACAAATATATCCTTAAGAACAAGAGTGAAATATAGACGATTAAGACAATAACTAAGAAAAGTATCAACAAAAGATCCTGACTAAAAATATACCTGAAGCTGAAGAAAAATTTTCCCAGATGGAAAGTCTGAGACACATAAAAGGATGCCGAGTAAAAATATGTTAATGTGGGCCCCAGCCGTCTTGTGGGAAGAGCTCAGGCAGGTGCTCCTGGCTCAGCACTGCCACCTGCAATCTGTGGAGGAATGGGCCACGGAGCTACCATCATGCTTCGGCAATTACAAGAAAGCTTCAGCTGTGTGGTGACCAACTGATTCGACTGGTAATCTGACAATGACTCGGACCCCTCTGAGGTATTGAAGCAGCAGAGAACAAGAAAAAATAAACCAGTGGAAATGGTTTGGGGGGCCCTGGGGCCAAGAGGGCAGCTCAAGCCACAGTCCAGACCAACTCCACTGCAGAAGGCAAACAGCTGCCTAAAGAGTCCCAGAAAGACCATAAGAACCCACTGCCTGCTGCCCCCCCCAACGTTAGTGTGGCTGACAAGAAAGAGGAAATGTAACTGCCCATGGCGTTTAAGAAAGAAAGAATAAGAGGTGTTCAAAGAAGACCTAATCAACAGCTGCAGCATGAAGGGAAAATAATTAACAGGAGACCAGAAAGGTAACCACCTTGTGATGATGATTTAAAAAGCCACTTGAAGAAAAGGATGAAGGAGGAGACTTTTGAGTGGGTGGACAGATTACTGACTGGTTTATCCAAGTCTGTAGGGTCTTGGAAGAGGTTGAGGAGACTCTGGACATGGAATGGGCCAAGGAAATAGATTTCATTCTGGTGACAAACATGAATTTGAAAGGCATCATGGAAGTGACATTATAGTGTCCTGAAGCACGAGGACAAATGTGGAGGTAGCAGATCTCACAACTGGAGAACTGTCATGATGAGTTAACAGAGTCCCCAAAATACAATTCAGACAAGTATGTTATAATTGCAGTAACTTGGATCAATCAAGTGTGACTGAGGAAACACCAGAAGGTGAAGAATATCCAGTTGCAGACACTGACGATATGGAGAATGATGTTGAAGAAATAAGGGAAGAGGGTCCAAAAGAAATGACTTTGGAAGAGAGGAAAGCTATTCAGAATAAGAACTGGGCAAAAGTAGAATTTAATATCTGAAAACTAAATGAAGATACGGAAGGGCAGTGGAAGAAGGGATTTGTTCTTGGACTATCATTTGATTGGGTTATGGACCATCATTTCCGGAAGCCAGCTAATGACACAATATCTCAGCTGCAGATAAGTTTTGGAGACTTTGGCCACTAAGGATATGGTGGCAGGAGAGGATAATATGGCCTTGGGCATGGTGGACATCAAAATGTCAAACCATGGCAACAGACGTGACAACTCAAGTGCTTCTACTCCTGGCATAGTTGATCCTGAGGCATTCCCAGTTCTGCCTTAACTGGATGCCATAAGACAATCTTGGTTCTTCTGTGGACCCTCCCATCTGAGGTTTTGCATGCTTAAGGATCCCAAACAACTTAAGATTTAAAAAAGAAAAAAAAAAAGGACTGTCATTCATACCATTCACACCTAAAGACTGAATTTTATGTGCTTTGAAAATGAACCTTCTCTCACTACACAGAAGTAACAATATGGTAGTCAGTTTGCATTTAGACATGTATTGGTAGCAGCGATGTTTTCATAATTTTCAGAGATTACGCATTCTTCATGAATACTTTTGTATTGCTGCTTGGAAATATGCATTTCCAAACTTGAGATACATGTGTGAATAGTGTCTACCAATTTAAAGCCTTTGTTTCACTTGTTACATAAGGATTTAGATGTTCTCCCAATTACAAACTAGTTTTAAATATTGGACATAATATCAATTTTAATACCCGCTTTGCATTTTCATACATGGTCAGTTGGGTCATGTAAACTTTGATTTGTCCATTTTTATGCTGTGTGAAATACTACTTTAGTATTTTAACTTAGTTTTAATATTTTCATTGCTGGGGAAAATTGTATTTCACTTCTCATAATAGCTTTTATATGTGCTAAATCTTTATATACAGAAATATCATTACTCAGACAAATGCAAAGCACATTGGTTTATTAACCCTTGCTCCTGCATAGTTCATTAAGTTCAAAATTATAATTGATTCACAGCTTCAACTATATTTACTTTCAAAAATGTGTGACTTTCCATTTTAAAAACTAAACTAGATACTTTGTTGGTGATAGTTTAAGCTACTTATTATTGATACACATCTTACCAAGTGAGTTTTTCCCCTCCAAAGGGTGGATGGACCAAGATAATTTGGCTACTGCATAATATTTAAATTGCTCTGTAAAATAAGTGGCCACTCAGCATGATTTTTGTGTGTAGAAGGTCCCAAATTAAAACTGTTCTTTCATGATCAACAGCCCTTTAGCCCTTCCTTTTTCTAAAGAAACCAAAGGGCACTGGTTTGTATGGTAAGATAGGGGAGTATATTAATTTTGGGGGATTTGGAAAGCAGCAGGTTTGCTTTACAAGGTTGGAACAGCAGCACCGTCCATGAAACATAAGGCAAAAATCTTATTGTTTCTGAATTTCCTATATTACTATTAATTTTGGTTTTAAGTTGATAGATGCCTGTTCCATGGAAAGTGGTGAGTATCTTTTACATCTTCCTCCATTAGAAAATTAGGCTAATGGATTCCTTGAATGGGAGCATCACCACTTACTAAAACACACAGGGAGAGAATTATCAACAAACAGATTTTCCAGGATCTTTTTTTTTTTTTTTTTTTGGTAAACAAGAAAGGAATTTCATGCACAGTTTTAAAGATCTTTTGTCACTCAGTATTTTCTACCTGTGCACAGTAATATCCAGTTTTAAAAATACTGATGATCTTAAATCATATAACATCTGCTATTTAGCTGAATCATTCTCCCATGCATTTCTAAAACAGAAATTGCATAGTACAGGAGTTATTCATTTGGATTAGATTTATTAATCTAGTTACCTGCCAGTGTGACATCTTAGGAGGGAGGTAATTGGTTTTTAGTGATGGGTAAACTTTTGTCCTGGTGTTTTGGAACATACGATGCTAAGCATGTTCCACACTGGTGTAAATGTCTACTCTAATTTAACACTTACAAACATAAAAAATAAGTTACTATGTGGGTAAAACTAAACAAACACTGACTTAAAAGTTAGTAACAATAACAGTAACAATAATAATGCTCAATTTGAGGTGTGACAGGTAGGCTAGAGAGTAAAATACTAGATATCAGGGAGAAGGATTAAAGCATTCTTAGATCCTCAGATTGTCTAATTAAGTAGGATTAAAATGTTGATTAAATTTAAACTAGTGTAGGCATGTTAAAATAACTTGCTAAGAAGTAGACACAGAGTGTATAACTTGCAAACAAGTTGAGAAGAAAATCTTAGAAAGAAAAAGATAAAAAGGCAAGGATGGAGATTGTTGGACACTACGCTAAGTGAAATAAGCCAATCACAAAAGGATTCCACATACACAAGGTACCTAGAGAAGTGAATTGACAGAGACAGAAAGTGGAATGGTGGTTGCCAGGGGCTAGGTGGAGGGGAAAGTAGGAGGTTGTTGTTTAATGGATATAGAGTTTCAGTTCTGCAAGCTAAGAGTTCTGGAGATTGGTCTCATGATGATGTGAATATACTTAACACTTGAACTGTACACTTAAAGTAACTGATGGTAAAATTTCACGTTATGTGTATTTTATCACAACTTTTTTACAAAACAAAAAAGAAGAGAGACTGTTTTAACAAATTAAAAAGAGCAAGTTAAAAAGGAAAACAATAAAATAGTAGGAATATATCTTAGTATATCAGTAATCACTATAAAGGTTAATAGAGCTCTCCAGTTTCAAACAATGTTGTCATATGAGATTTAAAATTAAAAATCCAGTTGTAGGTTTGTTATGAGACACAGTTAAAACATAAGGAAACAGATAATGAAAGTTAAAGAACAAAAATACACATACCATCACAAATCTGTATGATTTTCCATATGTATGAGAATTGTTTCTCAGTTTTTACACAATCAAAGCATTGGCCACTCACAAATCACGTGAGACATTTTTGCATACAGGGGGTATTCCTGAGGGCCTGGGGAGATGGTGGCAAGGCCTGTACATTACAGAAACACAAACTGTTTCAAATCAAAGATTGGACACTCCTGATCTGAACAGTTCTTTGGTCACCCCTCAAAGCCTCAGGCCTCACGTGACCTCACTGGCTTAATCCTTCTCCCTCCCACACCCCTCTTTTTGGCAACCAGGGTCTCCAATTCTCCCTGCTCTTCATTCCGAGCAACTCAGCTTTCTCTAATCCCTCTGTCCAAACTCAGAGGAAACTTCCCCCTCAGAAGGAAGCAGTTTATGATTAAATGTAGAACTAGAAGTATCTGAGGGAAATAATTTAATATCCAATACTGCTCAGAGTGTGGATCCTTTGAGAGCAGAGATTCCTAACCAAGGCTGAGAAGCAAATCTCTGAAAACTTCCCACAGACCCTCTTAATCAGATGTCTTATGGTGGATTTGGATCCACATGCATTTCCGCTTAAAAAAAGAGAACATGGAATTTTGATTGGAATGGCATTAAAAGTATAGATTGCTCTAGGCAGTATCGACATTTTAACAATGTTTATTCTTCTGATCCAAGAGCATGGAATGGTCTTCCATCTTTTTGTGTCTTCTTCAATTTCTTTCATGAGTGTTCTGTAGTTCCTCAAATACAGATCCTTTACCTCTTTGGTTAGGTTTATTCCCAGGTATTTTATGGTTCTTGGTGCTATAGTAAATGGAATAGATTCTCTAATTTCCCTTTCTGTATTTTCATTGTTAGTGTATAAGAAAGCCACTGATTTCTGTACATTGATTTTGTATCCTGCCACGTTGCTGAAATGCTGTATGAGTTCTAGTAGTTTGATTCCGATCAAAATTCCACTGGTATTCTTCAAAGAGCTGGAGCAAATAATCCAAAAATTTGTATGGAACCAGAAGAGACCCTGAATTGCTAAGGAAATGTTGAAAAACAAAAATAAAACTGGAGGCATCACGTTACCTGATTTCAAGCTTTACTACAAAGCTGTGATCACCAAGACAGCATGGCACTGGCATAAAAACGGACACATAGACCAGTGGAACAGAGTAGAGAGCCCAGATATGGACCCTCAACTCTATGGGCAAATAATCTTCGACAAAGCAGGAAAAAAATATACAGTGGAAAAAGGACAGTCTCTTCAATAAATGGTGCTGGGAAAACTGGACAGCTATATGTAGAAGAATGAAACTCGACCATTCTCTTACACTGTACATAAAAATAAACTCAAAATGGATAAAAGAGCTCAATGTGAAACAGGAATCCATCATAATCCTAGAGGAGAACATAGGCAGTAATCTCTTCGATATCAGCCACAGCAACTTCTTTCAAGATATCTCTCCAAAGGCAAAGGAAACAAAAGCAAAAATAAACTTTTGGGACTTCATCAAAATCAAAAGCTTCTGCACAGCAAAGGAAACAGTCAACAAAACAAAGAGGCAACCCACGGAATGGGAGAAGATATTTGCAAATGACAGTACAGACAAAAAGTTGATATCCAGGATCTATAATGAACTCCTCAAACTCAACACACACAAAACAGACAATCATATCAAAAAATGGGCAGAAAAAAAAAATGGGCAGAAGATATGAACAGACACTTCTCCAATGAAGACATACAAATGGCTATCAGACACATGAAAAAATGTTCATCATCACTAGCCATCAGGGAGATTCAAATTAAAACCACATTGAGATCTCACCTTACACCAGGCAGAATGGCCAAAATTAACAAGACAGGAAGCAACATGTGTTGGAGGGGATGTGGAGAAAGGGGAACCCTCTTACACTGTTGGTGGGAATGCAAATTGGTACAGCCTCTTTGGAGAACAGTGTGGAGATTCCTCAAGAAATTAAAAATAGAGCTTCCCTATGACCCTGCAATTGCACTCCTGGGTATTTACCCCAAAGATACAGATCTAGTGAAAAGAAGGGCCATCTGTACCCTAATGTTTATAGCAGCAATGGCCACGGTTGCCAAACTGTGGAAAGAACCAAGATGCCCTTCAATGGATGAATGGATAAGAAAGATGTGGTCCATAAACACTATGGAGTATTATGCCTCCATCAGAAAGGATGAATACCCAACTTTTGTAGCAACATAGACGGGACTGGAAGAGATTCTGCTGAGTGAAATAAGTTAAGCAGAGAGAGTCAATGATCATATGGTTACACTTATTTGTGGAGTATAACAAATAGCATGGAGGACAAGAGGAGATGGAGAGGAGAAGGGAGTTGAGAGAAATTGGAAGGGGAGGTGAACCATGAGAGACTATGGACTCTGAAAAACAATCTGAGGGGTTTGAATTGACGGGTGGGTGGGAGGTTGGGGTACCAGGTGGTGGGTATTATAGAAGGCACGGATTGCATGGAACATTGGGTGTGGTGAAAAAATAATGAATACTGCTATGCCGAAAATAAATAAAAAATAAATTAAAAAAATAAAAAATAAAAGAGAACATGAATAAAATTATTATTGATGAGTACATAGTGATTACTCAAAACAAAACAAAACGAGTGGGTTTCGGGGCGCCTGGGTGGCTCAGTGGTTTGGGCTGCTGCCTTTGGCTCGGGTCATGATCTCGGGGTCCTGGGATCGAGCCCCGCATCGGGCTCCCTGCTCCGCAGGAAGCCTGCTTTCCTCTCTCTCTCTCTCTGCCTGCCTCTCTGCCTACTTGTGATCTCCGTCTTTCAAATAAATAAATAAAATCTTAAAAAAAAAAAAAAAAAAAAAACGAGTGGGTTTCTACTTCACTGGGAATTTCTCCAGGCTAGTCCAGCTCTCATTGTTTGTCTGAAATGTTGCCACGGTTTCTTCCCTGGCCAGCCTGCCTCCGTTCCTCCTCCCCTCCATCTGCCCTACACGTGCCAGAGCTGTTCAGAGGCTTGGAGGACTCCCTGGTAGCCATTGAATAAGAGTTACACAACCTTGAACATGTCACTTAAACTCTCTGTGCCTCAGTTTCTTCATCTGTAAGTTATAGAAAATGATAACTCACATGACGCATGAGGTTGATATGAAAATGAATAGTGTTTGTAAAGCATTTCAAACATTGCCTGACACATCATAAGCACTCAACAAATGTCAGTCATTACACTGTTTATGTTATTTTTTTGTTCCGTCTTGTTTTGGTCACTGTACTGTCCACACTGCAGATAAAGCTGCACACTATGGACTTACCCTTACCTGCCTTTCTAGACTCATTTCCCACTGTGACTCAAATTGGATCATCTTCATCTCCCCCACTAAATATGCCTATGAGTTCCCAATTCTGTACTTTGGCTCACTCTGTAATTTCCACTTAGATGCATGGTTTTTCTCTACATATTGGCTAATAGGCAGATGGGTCATTTTTTAAACTCAAGTGTTACCTTCTCTCCTCTTCTTTTCTCTTCTCTTCTCTTCCTCTTCCTGCTACTATTCTGTATCAAATCTGTACCATTTCCAGCCAGAAACGTTTGAATAATCAAACCATCCTCAGCTTCTCCCCACCATTATCACCATACTTGATGCTTCCAAAAATTATCTTCTCCTTAGAAGAACATTCTCTGATTACCTGTGATGTGCCAAGCACTGCCAGAACCTTCTACAATATTTCATTACTCATTGCAAGCACCCACATAACATAGGTATTACCATCCCTATTTTACAGACAAGAAAACTGATACTCATTGCCAGGGTCACTGAGCTACTGGTGGAAGGACCAGCATTTCAAACCAGGTCCGTTTCCTCCAGTATCTATACTCATTTCACAAGAATTGTCTCTGAGCCATGTTTGTAATTTTTGCCAGTTCTGTTTACAGCCTGTATAACTATAAACTTACTATTTTTTAAAAAAGATTTTATTTATTTGTCAGAGAGAGAGAGGGAGAGAGAGTGAGCACAGTCAGACAGAATGGCAGGCAGAGACAGAGGGAGAAGCAGGCTCCCTGCTGAGCAAGGAGCCCGATGCGGGACTCGATCCCAAGATGCTGGGATCATATTCTTATTTAAATCAAGTCAATTTTTAATCTTAAATATGTTCTTCTAAAAAATCTGAATGTTACCACTACCCATTTAAAACTAATAACACTTGCCATAAATAGAAAGTAATCCTGAATAATAATATCATGAAGGTAACATTAGGTCTGACCTGTGCTTCCAGCATTGGATCCCTTCATTCTTTCCCTATCCTTTCCACTTGGCCACAACAGTTTCCTTTCTGTCCTTATTGTTTACTGAAATGCCAATAGAGTATTATCCCCACCTTAAAAGACCACCAGAGACGTGAGTCAAAGCCAATCAGCAAGGGTCGTTTATTGCAGGTTCAAACCTGGACCTCTGCAGCGCTCGTTGCCGATAACACCGAGAGGTCCAGAGCTGGGTTGGTGCAGGATTTTTATAGACAGATACAAACAAGTTTTGGGTGGGGCTGAGCTGATTGATTGACAGTTTGAACAGGCATACTTGGCGTCAGTGAATTGGGTCAGGGGACCCCGCGCGAAAGCAGACAAAGCAATCTTACAGAAGCAGAACTGGCCGGTTAGCCCACGCATGCGGAAAAAAGCACTATCAGGATATTGAAGGCTTAGTTACTATCAAGTAAAGACAATTTGGAGTCTCCTGGTGGAATGTTACATTCCTGCTATCAAGCATCCTTGTTAATGAGATTTAGGTTTAGAAGAAATTGAACTTTATTTACTTTTCCTTCTACCTCCGCCTCCTTCCGTTTTCATGGAGGGGAGGGTGATATTAGGGCTTGAGGAACTGAGTTCTGTGTCCCTGGAAATTGGGATATTGATAAGGTAACTTCTTTGTTGTAAATCTCAAGGACATTTGCAAACCAAGGGAGACTCCTACCTTGCAGGACTGTGATCTCTGCAAGTTAACTATTTATCGTTTTATGGCAGTCAGGGGCCTGAGGAATGCTACACATATGGAGGGGAGCGGGTGAAGGGGGGTGGTGCAAGGCGCCAGCCTTTGCTTTGTCCTCAGCCAGCCTCCTGCTCCTTCATTTACCATGCCTCCTGAAGCCACAGGGTATTTGCACATGCTGTTCTCCTGCTCAGAACGTTCTTTCCTACCCTCGTAGCTTACTTAAACACTTTCTAGCCTTTCAAATACAAGTGTAAGATATTTCCCTGGGAAAACCTTTACAAACCTCCCTGAGTGGACCAAATCCACCCCCTCTGAAGTCTCAGAGCACTGCAGGTCTCTCCTCAGCATTTCTCCTAGCCATACTTTTCCATTTGCTTATGGGATCCATTAACATCCATCTTTGTCTCTGGATTATGTAAATTCCACCAGGGCTATTGAACACTGTTGGTTCTGCTCAACACTGAATTTCTAGAATCAAGTGTTGTTACTTAATGGTATTTGCTGAATGAATGAATGAATGAATCAATCAATCAATGATTCCTAGGTTTTTCAAGTATCAAGTAGTAAAGTCTTATAATTCCTTGTAGGTGTGAGTCTTCCCTTCCCTATTCCACTTCTGTATTTCTGATTTGACAATGAAGCATTGCGCTGCAAGCTCTCTCCAGTGAGGCCACAACTGCTTTCTGGGATCACGGAGGTAGAGTGTGGTGTGTTGCTCACAGGTTTTGAGAGTTAGAGCTTTCTGAACCTTCTGAGTCCTCCAGATGCTGCCATTACTATGTTCATTCTCTGCAGACCTGCTCCATGTCATACAAATGAGCTTATAACAGAAAGGGACTTCAATATGTGAAATAAATACGTAATTAATAAAGTTTAAAATGGACTTCCCTGAACCTTTAAATGTTACCCTTTCTAAAAACCTTCTCTGCCAAGTCTGCATGATGTTCCTCCAAAACCTCTTCTGACTTGGTTTTCCCATCTCCCACTGCCAATCTCCAATGTGTGCCCTCTGGCATCTGGACCACTACAACACTCCCCTCCAGCCCATCTTCTTTAACTGATTTTCTAGACAGTTGAAAATTCATGTATGAGCAGGTTGCCTCTCAGCTGAAAAACTTAAATCTCCCATTCCCTCCAACATAACATCTCAAAACTTCCCTGGCAAATAGTTCAAGCCCTCTTCAGCATGGCCCCAACCTTGCATTCAGGCTCTCTGGTCCACAAGCGAGGACGCTGTTCTGTGGTCACACTGAGACTGAAACCAGGCCTGTAGCCTGCCTACAGCACACACCACGTGCACCGCAGTGCCCTGTGCTGGGGACTGAGCATAAGGGGGTTGTGCGTGAGTCAGAGCCAGGCCTGAGGAGATGCTCAGAGAAACAGGCAGCACTGGCTGCTCAGGGCACCTAAGTGTTGGGACCAGTCATCCTTTTCAGCATTACTCTGGATGTGAATGAAGGGATCTCTTTCTGCTTTCTTTGAGAGGAAGAAAAATGACCAATTTACCTTGAAAGAAAAGAACAATTTACTTCATATGGAGAAACCATGGAGCACTGAAGAAGAAGGGGCTCACTTCCAAAGGCAAAGTGGTTTTTAAAACATCTTTCCAGGAAGGGAAGTTAATGGGTGAGCAGTGCCACAAAAGACCCAGAACCACTGCAGGCAAATCTGGCATGGTGATCTCAGTCATTAATGGGAGTTAGGCCTCACAGCTACCCCACACTCTCACTGCAGAGTGCAGAAAGGTCACTGCCCTCTCCAAGTCTGTACCACACAGATTGTAAACCGAATGCCACTGGAAAGGCAGGAGAACAAGGAGCAATGTATGAGAGGACGCTATAACTGTAATCAGGAGATTACAACTGAGATTATAGATTATAGTTATAACTGATTATAGATTATAGATTATAACTGAGACCAGTGGAGATTTGGGGGCTTTTTGAGTTTCTAGTAATTGGTAGTGTCTAGCAGGGAGGAGCTCACAGTTGGGCCAGGTCAGACCCAAAATTTGGTCCTAAGCTTTGATGCATCAGAAACATTTCATTTATTTAGTAAAACAATTGTGACTGCTATCCTGGGCAGCCTCATCCCAGTATCAGGATTCCAGGGAAGCCAGATTAGTAACCAGAAGTTTTTTCATTGGGGGTGAAAGTGAGGCAAAGGGGACAAGGCAGTTGGGAACACATTTTTTGTTTTGTTTTATACCCTAAACTTACACAGAGCCTGAAATTTTTGATGCAATAGAGAACTGGTATGCCTAAAACCCAGAGTGTGACACACCAGAATGCCAGACACAGTGCCTCACTCCCTGGGCTGCAGCTGAATAAACCTTGATGTTGGTTTTCTCCCGTCTTCCTTTGTCTAGTCCTCTGCAGACTTCCACCCTTCTGTCTGTGTCTGTCATTACCCTGTCACTGTTTCCAAGGTTACAGTTTATTTGATGTGGATCCTTATCTTCTTCAATAGGAAAAACCCTAGCCTCCAATCAACCATAAGGCTTCTCTAGAGTTGGGCTTCCCATCTATTAGTGACATTCTTATTACCCAAAGGCGTCACTTCCTGAACTGATGGACAAATGCAAAGGGTGCAACCATCTCCCCTCACATAGGTCCCTTCTGGTGGCTCCCTCCCCCTTTTGTTTATCTTCTGATATCAATCCAATGTTCCTACTCCACTTTACCTGTCCATTGGCATCTTCTGTCCCTGTAGAGATCCAGAAGTGTATAATTCTAATCTCAGGCTGATTTCATGGGTGATCAGAGTTCTTTGGTAGATAATCAGTTCACTTTGGGAGACCCATGGAAACAGCACATTCTACTTCTCCGCCATCTTATCACCACCCAGTCCTTTACCCCCAAGAAAAGTTCAGAAACACAGACCTGGAAAATGGCTTCAAGTCAGCTTTAGTATGAATCAGAGTTCTGTCAGCTGAGAGCTGAAAACCAAGGCAGCCAGTGCTTCCCAGGCCCAGGACTATGGGGATGTCCTTAGGGATCAGTCTTGAGTCTCTATTTTTGCACTCTCATCCACAGTCTTGGGAAAGGGCAGCAGGCCTTCAGTTTATGGCAGATTATTGAAGTCAAGTGCAATAGCAGCCATCCTAAGGCAAAGAATGAGGTTAGCAACAGGGCAATCAACAGGAAAATTCCAGTTCAAAAATCATGAGGAACAGGGAATGATCCCACTTGGCCTCAGACTTTCCAAGGAATGGGATGAATCTGACACAGAGTACAAAGTGAGACAGCACTGACTCAGAACTATGGGAATGAATAGAAGACAAAAGTAGGGATGACGGTCAACACCAGGCCTATTTAAAGCTGGGAGGGGGAGCCAAAAAGCTGAGTACTCCAGAGGAAATGGTATCCCTGTTGGGAACCACACCTGGGCCAGCTCAGGATGCAGAATTCCTGGAATTTTTCATGAGTATAAAGGGTATTTTCCATAGAGCAAGAGGAAATGAGCTTTACTCCCAACAAAGTGCACAGATTGTCCTGGCCCGCTAGGCACCACTTTCCTTAATAGTTTAATGGGCAAACAGTAGGTAAGCCCCTGATTTAAATGGAAAAGTCTGAGTTTATAGAATACAACCCCACAGAGCTGATAAAGCAGGGTGGGGAGCTACTTTAAAGCGGCTCCTCCTATATCAACCTAAAAGAACATAAAAGAACCTTATGGACTATTCTACTGGAATAAGCTTTAAGAACAGTTTCATTTATCAAGGGAAGGAGATTTCTGTAAAAATAGGGAAACAGCAGCAATATGCATTAAAGTACAACAGCAAAGCATTACATGGTTACCTGAAATGTGTCAGCTACATAATAAAGATGGTTGATGGCTCAGGAAAGGGGAGGGGGCAGGAGAGGGAAGCCAGGAAGGACAATCCTGGCCCGGGAACCTGGGCTGTCATGTAACACCTACCATTAACTAATCTTGCTGGAGCCCATTCTGGGCCTTGGCTTCCACATTCGTGAAGGTGTTGTATTAATAATAGCAACTGACACTTATTGAGAGCTTCCTCCAAGGGCTGAATACATGCTCCAAGCACCTCATGTGGGTTATTTCATTTAATTGTCACAGTGATCTGATGAAGTAGGAGAACACTTCTGACTTCTCTGAAAAAAATCAGGAAGTCTGACAACGTTGGGTGCCAGTCCAACATGGCAGAAAAAGTCAGAGATGAGTAGAAGCCATGCTCTTTTAAATGGGACCACTAGCCCCAACTCTTTACTTTGTTTACAGTATCTGAATGGTTCTTGCAGCAAGTGGGCTTGTGGCCCCTGGAGTCAATGGTCTTAATGATCCCGCCTCTACCCTGAGAGTTGATGTTCTTTGTTCCGTGTCAGCCTACCCAAAGTGGTCATTCCTCAAAAGTCAGACCTCAAATAGTGGATGCTGGATATCCCCCCTACCTTCGAGAACTCACAGGAATCAGGAGGGCTGGGGACTGAGAGTGGGTACCACAGTGCCCTGTGAAATAGAATTTCAGTGGATACCGGGCTATCTGCAGCTTGCCCTCACCTGAGCCAGGAGTTTAATCTCATTTGAATGGGGAAAAGAAGTGGTGGAAGAATGAACAAGGACATTCTGAAACCCTCAGAGACTATGCGGATGAACAATGACCTTCCTATCCTAGAGGCAAGACAAGGTGTGACCCTAAGGCAAGTTACTCAATCTCTCTATGCCTTGGTTTCCTTGCCTACAAGTTCATAATAGTCCCTACCTCACAGGGAGGCTATAAGAAGCAGGGGAAGAACACCTATAGGTTGCTAAATACTCTGAATTTTCTGGTCCCAGTCCTTTGGCCATCATGAGATACCTGCAGGTTCATAAAGAATGATCTATCTCTAATAAAAAAAATAAAAATAAAATAAATTAAAAAACCCTTTCTACTTAAGCTAGCTTGTTTTGGGTTCTACCCACCAGGAAGTTAGAAACAGAAACTACTTACACATTACAAATCCTTTAGGTCTGTGTGCTTTTTCCATTGTTTCCTAAATGGGCCTCTAATATAGATAAAGAGCAGTTTACTCATTTGTTCACAGAAGAATGGGGCAAAGTCAGGCGCTATTCATCACATTTCTAATTCTTTTTTGTCCAACTGCTTTGGGAAGGTTTCTACAGTGGTCATCCTTCCCCAAGCTCTCTTTCTTTCTTCTCTGCACCCCCTCCTCAAATCCTGGAGCAGTCTTGTTGTATGACCAGTGGGTCCTTTTCACTAGCAGCTGTCGCAAACCACATTTCTCCAGTTGGGTTTCCTCATTCTTCAACTGAGGCCCCTGTACAGGGGCAGGTACTCTATTCAGAAACTTCCTGTTCAGAACTGCCCAATACCTGCTTCTTCCTGGCTCTTCAGCACTGCCTTCAATCAAATGTGCTCCTCCTGGGTTCTCAAGATTGCTATTTTTTGTTTACATAGGAAAGTGTTGGGGCATCTGGGTGGCTCAGTTGGTTAAGCATCCAACTCTCAATTTTGGCTCAGGTCATGATGTCAGGATTGTGAGACTGAGCTTTGTGTTGGGCATTTTTAGCTTACTTAAGATTCTCTCTCTCTCTCTCCCTCTACCCCTTCCACCCTCCCCCCCAAATAAAATAAAATAATAAGTAGGAAAGAACTAGTTTTATAGCTTTCAACCCAAGAACCCTAGCTTCAATATGGTACCTACTGGTGAAGTCAAGAGAATAGATGATGAAAGGGAATTGGTTATACTGAGTTGTCAAGAAAGAGATGAAGGGGCACCTGGGTGGCTCAGTAGGTTAAGCTTCTACCTTCGGCTCAGGTCATGATCCCAGGGGCCTGGGATCGAGTCCCGCATAGGGCTCTCTGCTCAGCAGAGAGCCTGCTTCTCCTCATCTCTCTCTCTGTCTGTCTCTCTGCCTATTTGTGATCTCTCTCTCTGTCAAATAAATAAATAAAATCTTTAAAAAAAAAAAAAGAAAAAGAAAGAGATGAAATTTCTGCTGAGCCTTCAATTAAGTATGTAACAAGGCAGGCAAAGAATTGGGAAGAAGCATTCTAGGAAGGCAACAAAGAATGCAAAGACCTTGGCAGGGAACATCATCAAGGAGCAGTAAGGAGGCCAATGTGACTAAAGCCAAGTAATTGAGCAAGGGAATAGAAAGAGAGAAGATGAGAAGAGAGAGCTAAGCAGAACTTGGATCCTGAAGCATCTCTGGGATGCAGTGAGGGGTTTGGGTTTTATGATTGGCAAGAGCCACTGGAGGGCTTGAACAGAGTGACATATTCTGATTAAAAAAAAAAAAATCCTTCTGGCTTGCTGTCTTGAGAGCTTCTTGTGGAAGACAAGTGTAGAAAGTATAGTAAGACCAGGGAAGACACTTTTTCAGGCATCCAGGAAGATGTGACCATGACTTGGGTGCAAGTCAGAGAGGTGGAGATGGAGAAGAGTGAACAGATTTGCAATATGGTTTTAAGGAAAAGTTGACTTTAAAAACCCATTGGTGGGTACACCTAGGTGGCTCAGTCAGTTAAGCATCCAACTCTTGGTTTCATCTCAGGTCATGATCTCAGGGTCATAAGATCAAGCCCCACTTTGGGCCCCACTCTGGACATGACCCTTGCTTAAGATTTTCCCTCTCCCTCTCCCTCTGCCTCTTCCCCTCCCCACTCTGCACGTGTGCCCTCTCTCCTTCTCACCTAAAAAAAAAAGAAAAACACTTGTTGGTATAGGGTGTGAGGGAAAGAGAAGAATCAAGATTTACTCTTAGATTTTGGACTAAACCAACTCCATAGTTGCCATTCACTGGTATGGTAAAAACCATGGGAAAGACTTGTCATTTTATTAGTCATCTACTGCTACATAACAAATTACCATAAAATGTAGTGGCTTCAAATAACAATAGATTGTCATTATCTCACTGTTTCTGTGGTCAAGAATTCAGGAGTCACCAGCTGGGTGCTTCTGACTCATGTTCTCTCCTGAGGCTGTTGGCTGGGGTCACATCACCTGAAGTCTTGGTTGGGGCTGGTGGATGTGCTTTGCACGTGGTTCACTCACTGGCCAGTGCTGGCCACTGGCAGCATTACTTACTTGCCATGGTTACCAAGTAACCATTACTTACTACCTGGACCCTTCCACAATCTACCTGAGTGTCCTTACAACAAGGCAGCTGCATTACTCCAGGCAAGTGATGTTCATTACAGACCAGCCCTATTCAGTGTGAGAGGGGCACAATCCCAAGAGGCAAGAATCACTAGGGGCTGTCTTGATGATTGGTTCCCACACTTTCCACTCAAATGTCAGAACACAGTATAGACAGAGCCAGTGAGGGTGTCGGAGGGACCCGACTGGAAGAAGGGACCTGGAGAATGGGCAAGGCTGGAGCAGAATAGTTAGATTTTAGATATATAAATGAGTAAGAGGGAGAGATTCCAGATGTGTGGAATGGACTTCAGTGGGGCCAGTTGTTCCTCCACTGAAGGGGGAGTTGGGCTGGAGAGACACAAAGCCCTACTTGCCAAAAAATTTCATGGATTCCTGTTTAGGGTTCAGAATATATAGAGGAGCCCACACGAGTTCATGAATCATGATATGGGGAGGTAACCATATCTGTTGAAGGAAGAAGAAACCCGGAGCTGAAATGTAAAAGACATCAACCAAGGCAACTAGTCAGTGTTAAGAGGTAAGAATTAGTCCCCGACACACACATCCCTCTCTTATTTTATTATATTATTATATTATATCTTATTATTATTATATTATATCTTATTATCTTAACTTATTATATTATATTATTTTACAGGAATCACCATGACCTTATAGGGTTAACTAAAGGCACAGGCATGCCTAGGACCCATGTTTATAGTTTATGCCTTCTGCCACAGGTGACAGGTTCTCTTCCAGTGTCTGAAACTTCTCAAAGATTCCCCAAGGAATGTGGGTTGAGTACTGAGGAAGGTATTAATCTCTCCAAGATACTCTGAGACCCAAGAGTTTGCTCCTAAGCAGGCTGCACAGGAAGGAGAAAGCTATCCACCCCTGTGAGCTGAAGGGCTGTGACTTGAGTCCCGAGATAGTCAAATTGTGAAAACTATCAAACTCACTCTGGGCATTGACACTTCTGTGAATGCTAACTGATCAGATTCACTGAGTCTTACTTAAAAATGCAAAGACCAGGCTCTGGAAAGACTCAGGTCTGCTTGAGAGAGCAGGTGCTCTCTTGTGCCAGGTCTGTCCTTATGGAAGGGTTCTTTTAAGAAATGACCCTGCCTTATGCCCATCTAACTTTACAGCAGGACATTTCTCCTTCTGCCCCCATCTTCAGCCTCCATCCATAGAAGCACATACCTCAACTTTGCTATCCCGTGAGGGATTTGGCACAAATTCTGCAGCTGAGCCTCAGAATTAAGCCTGAAGGCAATAGTCAAATTGCCCTTCCTGCAGGACCAGTGCAAGTTGAACTGTGAGACTCCTTTTTCATAAATTATTAAGAATTTCAAAATGGTAATAGCAGAGCATTAAACCAAGTGCAAGGTCTTTCTAAGTGCAAGGCTCTGTGTGTCTGTACAAGGTTGCACATACACAAAATCAGTCCTTCCTAGCTGTTCCTTCCCCTGAGTGCACAGCTTTGATGCCTGCCATTGACATTCATCCACCCAGTCTTTGTATGTGCTCCCTCCAACCCTGGGCTGAGGCACACAGAACACTGAAGGAGAAAAACTCTTCCTTCCTCTATTATGTCACAGCAATTTCATCTTCTGACCTCCCTGGGCAGGTACATATCCTGTGGTCTCCATCGTCAAATTTTCTGGACAACCCCATTCCTCTTCCTTACAATGTTCTTCCTGTCTTTGGCAGCAGTGGCAGCCCTGCAGCCCACAGCTGTCCTCTTGGGTCACCTTCTAGTTTCTTCCTGTCTCAGGTGGTCTCACACATGTCTCTCACCTCTGTCCAGGTCCACTCTATTTCCCCACCATTGCTCTCAACACCCTCTCCACATTTCTCCATTGTACCAAGCTTCTGCCCAGCAAAAGAGTTCTGCCTACAGTTTGGGAATATTCCATTTCTTTCCAATAATACTGTTCAGAGTTTTTTAGGACAGCTACGTTTTAAAGATACTTTATAAGTGATAAAAGATATCTAAAGGTGTACTTATTTCACATAAATTATTTTATAAATAAGAAACAAAATTTGGATGGGTTAGGGTGACTTTTCCAAGGTCACACAGCTAGTTAGTGGCAAAGCCAAGTCAGGATTTCAGCACCTGCTGACTCCAACTACAATTTCTAAACTAATTAGGAATTAGTGGGGTCATAAAAATAAATAAAGAAATAAGGACATAAAGAAACAAGACAACACAGTGGTTTAAAAAAACAAACAAACAAACAAACAAACAGCTGCATGTTCTTTGGCTCTATTGAGAGGTGGGGCCTGTGTCCCTTCCTTTGAGTCTAGTGTGGAAGTGATACTAGATCAAAAAAGGTCTGCCTGGTTCTCCTGGGATGCTTCCTCTGGGGAAAGCCAGCCCCCATATAAGAGCACCAAATATCTTGAGACTGCCATGCTACAGGGGCCATATGTGGAATGAAGCTTTAATCAACAGCCCTAGCTGAGCTCCCAGATGACAGCCAGCATCAACTTCCAGACATGTGATGAGCAACACTGAATATCCAGCCAGTTGGACACTTAGAAGGTTTTCACCCCAGAAGTCAAGTGACCCCCACCAGTAAGTTTTCCCTGCTGGTGCCCCAGGCATCATGGAACAGACATACCTCATACCACATCTTCATTGTCGCCTGGTCTGAATTCCAGAGCGACACAACCTGTGAATATAATAAAATGGTTGTTGGAAGACAATCAGTTTGGGGGTGACTTGTTATGCAGCAGTAACTGGAACAGACATGGGCAAGCCATGCCTCTGCCTACTAACGTCTAAGTCATACATTTCACATGACTTCCTCTAACAGATTTCCAGAATCCCCTTAGCAGGCAAAAAAAGGTGGCTCTTATGAAGGATGTGCTTAGAGAGAGCAGGGCTTTCCCCCCACCCCATTCATACTCATCACTCCAGCCCGGTCTGCTTTCTGGAAAGAAGCAGACAAAGTGGGTTTTCAAGTCCAGTGTCCTATTAACCAATCTGAACCTCAGTTTCTCATCTATAAAATGAGAGATGGGGTATGATTCTCACTTGGTGGATCTGGTGGGGGGTCCAGGAAAGCAAGTGCATAAACTGGCTCTGAGAACACTTCAGTACACTCTAGGGATAATCATTGAGGCCGCCTTCCATCTGTTTCCCACCCTGCCCACTCCACAGCCCCCTCAGCTTGATGCCTGGGATATACAGCCTGACTCAGTGGGAACAACATTACCAGCCCAAGCCATTAGCTGGAGAGCCTCACACAACTGCCATCCTTCCTCCCTCTAGTTTGCACCTTTCCAATAAAAGCACTGCCTTTTTTGATTACAGGAGAAATCACTCTAATTGACTTCCAGGCATTAAAATTTTACTGAGATGATCTCAGAAGCTCCCTGGGGACAAGAGAAGTGCCGAGCAGTGCCGCCCTTGGGGCCCTGATGCTGGGGAAGGGTTTCTAAAACTGTTTGCTCTAAATTTTGGCAGGGTACCTTCTGGGGAATATGAAGAGCAGCTCGAAGCAAGAGAAGCACTCCATTTCCCTCTCACCTCTCGCCCCGGGGCCTGGAGGAGAGGGGTAGCTGGGTCCCAGGCTCCTTGTTGCAGTGGAGTCCCCGGCACCTGCACCTGCATTCCTGCCCTAACTCTGTTCATGCAGTGCCTCAACAAAGACACAAAGAAGTAAGAGGTGTGCTGCCTGGCCCGGCAGGTCCACAGTACACGCACACACTGAAGGACTGTGAGACAGTATGAGCAATATAATGGGGTGCCAATTAGGTGGCGTGATTAGCCCTAAAAGAGATAAACAGAAGAGGGGCAGAGGAGCAGGGATTAGGGATAACTGAAGAAGGTTTCCTAGTGGAGAGGAAATAAGCACTAAGCTTTTGAGAATAGTAATAGTAAACACTTATATACCACTTGGTCTGTGCCAAATCCTGCCCCAAGTCCTTTATACACTTTAACATATTTATTCCTTTTAACAACTCTTTGAGATAGATTGCTTTTAACCCCCTTTTACAGATGAGAAAATCATAGCATGAAAAAGTTGAGTAGCAGCTAGCTAGCAAGTGGTAGAGCGGCCATGGAGCCAGAAAGTTTGATTCAGGATTTGTGTTCTTTACCACCACGCTGTGCTGCCTTTCAAGGTACCATCGCAAGGAGGTGAGGGGACAAGGAAAAGAGGAGACTCTACAGGTGCAAAGGCTCAGAGGTGGGACTGTGTTCTTTGTTCAACGGCTAATTGTACCTTTCTTCCGACTCTTGGGAAGAAAAGGAATGAGGTATAGGGCTTTATAAGCTTAGCGAATTTCTGGAGTGACACACACAAAAACATAATATTGGTGATTACCTCTTAGAAATGGGAATTAAAAAATGAAAGAGAAAAAATGACAAAAAGAAATGGAAGTGAAGGGAAAGGAGCTCTTTTTATTTTATACTCTCCAAATGTGAGCAAATTTTGCCTTGAACCACTTTTATAATTCAATATTGTTTGGCTAAAAAATGAGGCAACGGAAGACCCTCCACCCCTGGCCCCACCATTCCCTTCAGAGATGCAGCTGTCAAGAGGGTGAAGCACACCAAGCCAGGGCCAGTGCTTGGGCTACAGGAGTAATGCAGGGGAGATGAGCCTCTGCATCCTGTCCCCTGCCCAGAATAAGCTGGGTACCCACCATCCTGCCAGTCAGAAGGCCCATCCTTCAGTCCCAGGATGCTAGCTAGGCTTACCCCAACCTCTCTTCCCTCAGAGCCTCCCACCTTTCCAGTCACCACCATGTGTTTGCAAAAATAACAAAGAGAGCCCCTCAACTGTGTTTGGCAATCTTTAAAATTAGTTGAGAACTTACAAAAATTGAGAAATTCCACATAAACAGCTGGATTTCTTACTTCTTTTGACCAAACCAGAAGGCTCAGCAATTATTGGCCTGCATTCTTACGAGGCCCTGTGAAGCCAAGCTGAGGATCTTGGCTCTTTCAGTAGGACACATGTCCTGCTTGTGTCTGTCTTTACCACTCCCTGTATTTTCAAACTAAGGCCAAATGCCATTGATACTGCCTCTAGGCACTGGTTTTTCTTACAAATGGCCTGCCTCCTCAGCTACTTCACCTGCTGGGTCCTGGTAAACAGCTGAATTTTCAGTTTGTAGTTTAGATTGCAGGTAGTTCCCAGTTGTTTCATAATCTGTTCTCCCCAAGATCCTGGAGTGCCAGAACAGTTCAACGCATCCTTTGCATTCCACACATCCTCTATCAGTGAAGCTTTTCATTGAAGGCCTGATGAATTGATCCATCAAGGTTAATTACAGAGTAAAGATCTCAATTTCAGTCTATCCAGGACTGGCAATGGCCAACTCATCCATGCCGTTCAATGCTCAATCCTCCTGTCTCTGCATAAAAGCATATAACCTGTGCTTTTATGCCTCAAAACATTAATAGACAATCTACTGTTCTCCCCTAGGTCCACAATTTTACTCAATATAACTGCTGACTTCTGTTATCGGTCTTTACAGACAACCTGCATCCCTTTGGCTGATCCATCTTTCCCCCATAGATAGTCAACTTCCCATTACTCCTGCTCATGCATATTATATAAATGACTCATGTATCAACAAAAAGAGGAATCCCCTTACCTTCTACTTGACTCATTTTAAATAGTAAAAATACTATTACAGTTATTACATTTTGTTAATATTCTTTCACACATTTGATCTTACTTAACTCTTATAGCAACCCCATCAGAGTGGCATAGACACTATTTTAGAGATTAGGAAACCAATGCACAGATGGGTTAAGTGACTTGCCAAGCATCACACTGCCCAGATGGGACCTGACTCTAATCCAGTGCTTTTTCTTGAATTTCAAGGACAGATACAGTTGGTTGAAGGAGAAGTGGTAATGCTCCACTTGGCCCACTCAGCCCCAGGGAATGAGTTGCAGTGAGAAGAGGAAAGGAAAATCTGATTCTCCCAACTCACTTTTCTGTCACAGGTCAGCTCTGACTAGTTGTTTGGGGTAACTGTGACTCCCAAGTATGTGGGGAGCCACCTGGACTTCTCTGGGGTGCCCATAGGAGTAGAAAGAAACTTTCCAAAGGGTCTTGACAGGGGCAACAGATCCCAGACCTGGGGCACTCCTGGGAGTTTTACTCATTGAAAAATCTAGGATCAAGTTTACAGGAATCAGCAAAAAGAGAGCCCTACCAAAAATGAATCTCCAGTGCCACTTAGAAGCATTGAACCCAAACCATGTCTTGCCTTTTCTCAACCAGGTCACCCCATATTTAGATGTCTCACAATTATAATGACTGTCTTAGTCATCTCAGGCTGCTATAGCAGATACCGTAACTCGAAGGCTTAAATAACAAATATTTCTCATAGTTCTGGAGGCTGGGAAGTCCAAGATCAAGGTGCTGATAGATTCAGTATCTGGTGAGAGCCATTTCCTAGTTTACAGTTCCTGGCCAACTTACTGTTGTATCCTCACATGATGAAGAGAGATAGCAGAGCATAAGTTCTGGTGCCTTCTTATAAGGGCACTAATTCCACCATGAGCATCCCACCTCATGATTTCAATTAGACCTAATTACCTCCCAAAGTCCCCACCTCCTATGGTATCATCATAGAGGGGGTTAGGGTTTCAATATACTAAGTGGGGACATTAATATTCAGTCCCTAAAATTGACCTTAGCTTCTTTTCCTCCCTCTAAAATTATTAATTTCCAATCAAATACATTTATACTAAACAAGAGAGGGATTAATTTTACTACAAGAAACAAATTATGCATTGATCATAAAACCAGGCCAATAGTCACTGAATGAGATTTCAAAAAATTACAGGGAGACACTATAAATCCAGAAGAAACAGAGGTCTAAAAAACCTAAACATTCAAAGAAAGAAAAGCCCAAGTTAAATACAATACCTCTCAGAACATTGCTGGTTAAACTAAGATTTAACAGGTAAAGGTTGGGATGAAATATATTTGAAAAGTCAAAATATCTCTCAGGACCACAGCAGCAAGAACAGAAGTCCCCTGCAACCTCAGTAACAACACTAACAACATATGTAG
The DNA here is from genome assembly GCF_964662115.1 of Mustela nivalis. Lineage (NCBI taxonomy): Eukaryota > Metazoa > Chordata > Mammalia > Carnivora > Mustelidae > Mustela > Mustela nivalis. The sequence continues at coordinate 155,340,663 of NC_139020.1, forward strand.
TAGAGAGTAGGAGATAAAGGGCCTGGTCCACAGAGAAAATACAGTCAAAAAGCAGAGTCCAGTGGTGCTCATATAGCACTATCCAGAGTGGGGAGTGCCTAACAGATGGGATATTTCTTTCTTTTTTTTTTTTTTTTTTTTTTTCAGATGGGATATTTCAATTGGCTTGAGAAGTCTGTCCTTTTCAAGGATGGGTACATCTTGCATCAAGCTCCATGACATCAGTCATCAATTATCCAATAAGCCCCTTTTGCAGAAACCCCAGGCTTCATGGTTGGGTGGCTTCCATGAAACATTTCCCTAAAGAAGGACCTTAGGCCATAAAGACCTAGTTTTCTAAGCAGTTCTGTCGTTCTTTGTAAATGAATAAATCAACATCCGCCTGGTGTGGGCCTTGAACTTGAGACCTTATCTTTGAGAAAACTGAAGCATTCAGAAGAGAATTCCCCCAAATCCTACAATTATATCTGTTCACCTATTGGTATCTGCATCCATATTCATTGCCTTCCTTCCTGTAGCAATTGCAAAAAATGGCCACAAATACTTCCCTTTCCTGAATCCATATCATTGCAATGTCATTGTGCAGCTTCTTTTATCGGGAAGTAGAATCTGTTTCTCTTAACTTTTGAATCAGGGCTTGGCCATCTGGCTTGCTTTAGCCAGAAGGGCATTAGTCAATGTGATGCAAATACAGGCTTGAGAAATATTTGCGCATTGGGGTTGGTCTTCCCTTGCTGAGCTTGGAAATCTGAGACTACCATGTGAACAAATTCAAGTAAGCCTCCTGGCAGAGGGGTCGCCATGTGGAAAACAACCAAGGCACTCCAGTTGACAGCCAACTGCCAGATATACGAGTGGTGCGTGAGTGCCAAATAATGATTCAACTTCTAGCCAACGTACCAGTGGACCCACAGCAAGCCCAGCAAAGATCAGTCAAGCTAGCCCAGACAAAAAGAACCACTCCACTGATCCACTAATCCACTAAGTTTCGGGGTGATCTGTTATGCTACAAAAGCTAACCAATACATTCCCTGTTACCTTGGGTGACATCTCCATGACCTTTTTAAAACCAGGCCCTCTACTAGCGCCATCTGTCTCATCCCCTCTTGTAAATTTAGAGACATAGTTTCATCATTTCTCTCTTCTCTTTTCTGCATCAAAAATGTTTCCCACTTTAAGAAATCATTCCTACCAGCTTAAAAACATACTATTTCCCCCATACTAAAAAATAAATCAAAACCTTCTCTTTACCCCCTTCCCCTATAAATTTCTGCCCCAATTCTCTACTTCCTTTCACTCTAAGCCTCCACAAAATGGTTGTCTAATTCTTGCTGTCTCCAGTTCTTTTCTTCCTGTCCTCTCTGAATCCCATTCTAACTAAGCTTTTGCTTCTACCCCTATAACAAAACTTCTCATGTCAAGGTCACCACTGAAGCCCACGCTGTTAAACCTGATGACTGGTTTTCAGCCATTTAGTAACATATGACACAGCTGACCATTCTCTCCTTTTATATATACTTTCTTCCCTTGGTTTCCAGGTCACCATACTCCCCTGGTTCTCCTCTGGTGGCTCCTTCTCAGTCTTCAATTTGGGGTCCTCCTATTCTCCCCAACACCTTTACGTGTTAGTGCCTGGGAAATCCATCTTGGGCCCCTTCTCTTCTTTTTTACTACCCCTGGTGACCTCATCTATCAACGTGACTTTATCATCTATCTATTGATAACAATAGAGGGTTGTTTATATCTCCAGTTTATATATCTAGCCTATGCCACTCTCCTAATCTCTAAGCTTTTATTTTCAACTGCCTATTTAATATCTCCACTGGGATGTTAAACTTAACATATCCAAAACTAAACTGCTAAGATTTTCTCACACTTGAAACATAGTCTTCCCCATCAGCTGATGGAAACTCAATCCTTCTAGTAACTAAGAAACTTAGAATCATCCTTTGTTTCTCTTGCATCACATATCCAATGTATCAGGATAAATGTTGGGTCTGCCTTCAAAGTCAACCAGATCTGAACACTTTCTTTGCCTCTATGTCAATTTAAGTAACCATCAGTACCTGCTTCCCTTAGTGGAAGTACCTCCTAACTGACCTCCCCACTTTCACCCTTGTCACGCAATTTAAAAAAGAGATACACTGGGGTACCTATATGGCTCCATTGGTTAAAGAAATAAAATCTTCCAAAAAAATAAAATTAAAAATAGATACACTAAATATCTATAAATTAGGGATGGGGGAAGGATTTTCATAAAACCCCCTTCTGAAAAGGGAAGGATTCTTTGCTTTAACAACCTCCTACTACATCAGGGGGATTCTCTGTTTTGTAAACATGGATTTTGCCCCTCCCACAGAATTGACTCATTTAATAAATTTTTTATTTACATGTACCACTTTTTAAGAAATGTAACTACAGCATTAAAGGAAGGAAGAACAGCCAGTTACATCAGCAGCTGAATTTCTCACAAAGCCCAGAGAGCAACTTCTATGAGCCAGATCAACATCTTCATGATTCTAGTCTATGATAACTGATGCAGTCATCATAAGTGTAAGGGCCTACTTAGCCAGAGCAAGCCATTTTGTTGTTTATACAGTAAACTTAGATTGACCCTATCCCCCCAGAGGAACTTACTTAGAAACAAGTCTGGGAAACCAGTAAAATATGACTGTCCAGTCCCTGATAACAGAGCTCATATACCAGGACGTGTCAGGTCAGGGGGAGATAACAGAGCCCAGAATACAAGGATGAGCCAAGTCAGGTGGAGACATCCAATCAGGAAAATACCTCCCTAACCACCCAAGAATGTGGACCCTGCCTTTTGGGTGCCAGTTCTGACCAGAGTGACAGGCTAGTTCAGTTACCCTACTATAGGGTAAATTGTCATTCAATTGGCCACCTGTGTGTGGCCAGGCTCGACCACATGGCCTTTGCTCTATAAAAGTTAGTCTGTGAGACTGGGAGGGGTCACCTCTTTGCAAGAGATGGCCCTGGTGGTCAGTTTTATTCTCAATGCTTGGAGCAAAATAAAGCTTTGTTTGACCTTCGCTTTGTATCAGTCTCGCTCCTTTGACCATGGACCCAACAATAGGGACACCTCACTCCTCTTGGGGGAAGGAGCTAGGCCAGTGATCTGGAACCAGATCTGTAATTTCCACTAACCAACACATCTAAAATGTTCTCATGCCTAGTGGGCCCTATAAGCTCTTGCTGGGTAAAATTAAGGAATTCTCCAGGGAAAAAGAATTGGTCCTGGCAAAAGGTCACTTTAAGCAACATTTTATAGCAAATGATAGGGGTGATAGAAATTTATCTCAAGGGATGCCTGGGTGGCTCAGTTGGTTGGACGACTGCCTTCGGCTCAGGTCATGATCCTGGAGTCCCGGGATCGAGTCCCGCATCGGGCTCCCAGCTCCATGGGGAGTCTGCTTCTCTCTCTGACCTTCTCCTCGTTCATGCTCTCTCTTACTGTCTCTCTCTCAAGTAAATAAATAAAATCTTTAAAAAAAAAAAAAGAAATTTATCTCAAAAGAACTAAAAATTATTATAGTAAATTTATTTTATATTTAGCCACATTTTGATTATAACTCAACTATGGACTAATTCTTTGAACAGAAAAATGAATCAAATCATGTTTGGGGCATACGTTTTTCTGAAAGAAGAAATTATTAAGATAGCGAAATATGGCACCCATCACTTTTCATTGGATCTTCACAGTGAAGTTTTAAAGAAAGTAAATTTTGCAAAATAGTCAAGGGCTTTATCACTTTTCTACCACTTTACTCTTAATTTTTTAATTTCTATTCATCCCTTTCTGAAGCCTCCATTATGCTATCATCATTGTTGATTTTCTCTTTTTCAGTTGTGACCAGATAAACTCTGCCAGACCCTCATTTCTTGGAGGCTTCAGTAATAATAATTACTGAATCAGTTCTCCACCAACACTACCATTATCTTAGTGAAGTCTTTTGCAAGACTGGCAATTTCACTTTGCAATTGTTTGACATAGTAATCACAGTGAAAACATCTGACATTAATGTTGGGTGGGAGTAGATGTCAGTGTTAAGCCAGAGAGAGATGTGAAGGGGGACTGGCTTTATAAGGATTTGTTAGTGAACATTTCATGTTGGGAGGACCTTTGCTTCCCAACATGTAATTATGGGTACTCCAATAATAAACACTCTGATAATGCAGTTTCCTTTGCACTCAAAACCAGGAATTAGCACTGCAGTTTCTGGGTGGAAGGACTCCACTGGGAGAAATGTGAGGAGTCCACTGGGGGTAAAGGTGGTCATTTAGAACCTAAATGATGCTGGCCAAAGTCCTTCCAGGGTCTAGCTTCCTATGTTTGAGCCCTTAGGCTGTGTTCAACAACTACAGCTAAAATCCGGAGGCAAGGGAACGGGACACAAAAATATCTGCTTTGTGAACACTGCCACCTACTGAAAGTAAGCTGCATTCCAATTTGACTGTTGTAGACACTATAAAGGACTCTAGGGGGCAAAGTATTTCAGTCTATGCCTCACATAGATTAGCTGAGGTCTGGCAAAGCTTAAAACCCCTTCCTCCTAATGGGAGTCTGTTGAGAGATTCTGGGTTTGTGCCTGGTTTGATCTGGACTGGGTTGGGTCTGGCTATACAAGTCTTCAAGGCTTGCATAGTAATAGGAAAATTCATTCTTGGAATATAGCTCATTCTTTCATACCTGACTTTGCACATGTTCTTTATACCACTGGACGACTCAGCAAACTGTTCTCCTTCAAGATCAAGTTCAAACGTTTCCTCTGTAAAGACTTTCTCAACTCTTCCAAAGTTGTTCTCCCTTTCCTTTGTGCTTCAAACAAGTTTTTCTCAGTTCTGTTACAACACTTACCCCATGTAACTTAATTAGATAATCCACCTCCTCCTCTAGACTCAAGTTTTTGAGAATAGCTGTCATGATTTAATTTTATTAGCATGCATTCTACTATGTAGCACATTGAAGACACTCACTTAACATTTATTAAATGGATAAATAAATACTGTGATCATACCAAAGAGTCCAAGTTTACATCAGCCTCCTGAACTCAGTATTTTTAAATGAGGTAAAATTCACATAACATAAAATTCAATACTTAAGTCATTTTAAAGTATACAATCAATGGTTTTTAGTATATTCACAATGTTGCATACTAGGTATAGCCAACCTATGGGTAGGAAGTGGTAACATACTGTGATTTTGATTTGTATTTCTTTAATGACCAATGATGTTAAGCATCTTTTCATGTGCTTGTTGACTATTTGCACGTTAGGGCTCAGGATATATCACCCCAAATTCTGTCATTTGGCATACTGATTATTTTGAATTAAACTGGAGTATGTTAGGGTTCAGAGTCGACCACCCCTCAATTAGACAGAGAACACTCTCGATAATGCAAGTCACACAGAGAGGTTTATTTCCAGCTAGCTGGGGTCCAAGTATCCGCCCAGCGCAGCGGGTTTTAACAAGGACCCCGAGCACTCAAAGACAAGGGTTTATATAGCATTTTCAAGGCACTTTTCCATAGCTACATACATATCTTGCACCCCACTTTGACAGTTTAACTTTGTTTAACCTTTTGACACCCCTGCATCACCCTGGCGCCATCTTGGTGGTTAAGTGAGATTTAGGTTTAGAAGAAATTGAACTTTATTTACATTTCCTTCTGCCTCAGCCTCCCTGTTTTATGGTGGGGAGGGCGATCTTAGGCCTTGAGAAACTGAGCCATTTGTCTCTGGAAATTGGGCCATTGAAGAGATAGCCCTTTTTGTCATAAATCATCAGGACATTTGCAAACCAAGGGAGACTCCTGTCTTGGAGGATAGTGATCTCTGCAAGTTAGCTATTTGTTTTTAACATTTGGTCCCTGTGGTGCCATTGCCTAACTGCCCTGGTGGTATATGATTAAGTTGTTTCTTAGGTTTTAGCTACTTTCTCTTATCTCAAGTTATGTGCACCCTGTGGGCTGGTTAGGGACGCTCAGAAAAATGGCTTCCTGGCCTTCAGGATGGCCATTCTTACGCTAACCCACTCTTTTTTTTTTTTTTTTACGCTAACCCACTCTTACAGTGCAAGGTGCCAGCTTTTGCTTTGCCAGGATGACTGTACTTATGTCAGGGCTAGACTCAAGGTGGGTACAGCCTTGTTTTTCTTGGCCTCCACACCTGGAGCTTGTTTCCAGGACTTGTTTTTTAACTCCCCTGGGGAAGGGGAATAGGGACAGTAAAATAGGTCCTTACAAGAAACAGCCCGTGCAAGACAGACACTCTGACCTGCCTTTGTCCCTCTGAAAGTGGGAGATAAATCTCCCATGTAATAGGTCCCTCTCCCTATGCCAGAAGGGTAGGAAGTATCCTTATTGCTAGAAACTGGGAATTCAGCGTCAAAAAGGGTGTATAAACAAACCTTGTTTCTTCTTCATCATTTAACTACCTTTAATCCAAACCCCTTTACTAGTCAATTCTTCAGAAATTTGTTATTTCTTTGTCTAAAAGGTATAAGATCTTCCTATTTTGTCGCTTCTTTGAGTCTCATATCTTTATGGGGTTCTGGTACATACATATGTAATTAAACTTGTTTTCTCCTGTTAATCTTTTTATTGTAGGGGGATCTCAGCCAAGAATCTGGAAGGGTACAGGGAAAACTATTTTTCCTGGCCTACATGTATATCTTCTTATTTTATTTTTAAAGATTTTATTTATTTATTTGTCAGAGAGAGAGCGAGCACAGGCAGACAGAGTGGAAGGCAGAGTCAGAGGGAGAAGCAGGCTCCCCGCGGAGCAAGGAGCCCGATGTGGGACTTGATCCCAGGACGCTGGGATCATGACCTGAGCCGAAGGCAGCTGCTTAACCAACTGAGCCACCCAGGCGTCCCAATAAGAATTCTTTCATTGTTCTAGATATGCGGTTCTTATCAGATCTTACAATTTGCAAATATTTTCCCCATTCTGTGAGTTGCCTTTTCACTTTCTTGATAGTACCCTTTGGTGTACAAAAGTTTTAATTTTGATGAAGTTCAATTTATCTAATTTTTCCTTTTGTTGCTTGTGTTTTGGGTGTCATATTTAAGAAACCATTACCTTACCCAAGATCATGAAGGTTTATACCTGTATTAGCTCCTAAGAGTTTTACAGTTTCAGTCCTTACATTTAGGTCTTTGGTCCATTTTGAGTTAATTTTTGTATATTTATGAATCAAGGGGTCCACCTTCATTCTTTAGCATGTGGTTATCCAGTTGCCCCAGTACCATTTTTTGAAAAGGTGTTTTCTTTCCTTCAATGAACAGTTTTGCATCTTTGTTAAAAGTCAGTTGACCAGAGATATGTGGGTTTATCAGCAAACTTTCAATTCTATTCCATTCATCTACCTGGTTATGCTAGTACCACAATATTTTGATTACTATAGTTTATAGTAAGCTTTGAAATCTCACCAATGATTCTTAACCAATAAGGTATGAAGAAGTTTAATTGAGATACAAAGACTATGAAATCATGAACTTGTAAGTTTATTTTGTCCATAATATGCCCCATGGCCAGTGCTATAATAAAATCTTTTTACTCAAGGATGTTTTGTATGAATGGAATATGTTTATGAAGTAAAAAGAGAGCTGAGTTTCACCATTGGGGATAATAAACAAAAGCACAGAGGCAAAAGATATGTGAATGGATGAAAAAAACTACAGCACATAAAAAACCAAATATTATTTAGTACTAAAAAGAAATGAGCTATCAAGACATGAAAAAAGACAGAGGAACTTCAAATGCATACTACTAAGTGAAATAAGACAATCTGGAAAGGCTAGATACGGTATTATTCCAACAATATGATGTTCTGGACAGTATGAGGACAGTAAAAAGACCAGTGGTTGCCAGGGGTTAGGGGTGAAGAAGGAAATGAGTAGGTTCAGCACTGAAACTATCCGATGTGACACTATAGTGGTGGCTTCATGACATTATATATTCATTAAAACCCTTAGAAGATATAACATCAAGAGTGAACCCTATTGTTAACTATGGACTTTGGGTGATAATGATGTCAGTATAGGTTCATTGACTGTAATAAATGTACCACTCTGGTTTGGTACATTGATAGTGGGAGAGGCTATGCATGTGTGGCAGCAGAAGGAATTTAGGGAATCTTTGTACCTTCCACCTAATTTTGCTATGAACATAAAATTGATCTAAAAAATAAAGTATATTGAAAACTTTAAAAAGATTTGGAGGGCTAGTTCTAGGTAGACTAACAATGTCTGCAACAGGCACCATCCTGAAATTAGGAAGACTGAGTATTTATTTGCTGAGTGCTAAGATGCCCAGTGTTCTTCCTTCATAGTGTTACAGAACACTGGAACCTGTATATACTTTTGTGAGATTGTAATTTGTAATAACAATGAATCATTTGGTCTTTTTCCCATTCCTGGCACAGAGTTCCTAAAATATCTTAAAAGATAAAGCATGACAGGATCGTCTTTTGCCATAATATTTTATCTTTTGTCCTTGGTTCCTAAAATAGCTCATGTATAACAAGCCCCTTTCAACCACAGCTGAGTTTACATTAATGAAGTAATTTTTGTAAAGTTCCTAGATAGACTCAGGTTGGGGGACTGGTTGCCAGGAGCACCAACCATGTGATTAGAGAGTTGGTACTAATAATCTTACCCCTTGACCTCCCAATAGAGGACAGGGACTATATTAAGTTAATCACTAAAGGCCAATGATTCAATCAGTTAAACCTACATAATAGAGCCTCCATTAAAACATAAATGGACAGGGTTCAGAGAGCTTCCAGGATGTAACCAACCTGAAGGTCCTGGAAAGGTTTTGTACCTGGAGAGAGCATGGAAACTCCACACTTCTTCCCCATACCTTGCCCTATGTCTCTCTCTCTCTCTCTTTTTTTAAATTGATTTATTTGTTTTATCAACATATAATGTATTATTTGCTTCAGGGGTACAGGTCTGTGAATCATCAGTCTTACACAATTCACAGGACTCACCATAGTACATACCTTCCCCAAGGTCCATAACCCAGCCAGCCCATCCCCCTGCCCCAAGCAACCCTCAGTTTGTTTCCTAAGATTAAGAGTCTCTTATGGTTTTTCTCCCTCCCTGGTCCCATCTTGTTTCATTTTTTCCTTCCTTTCCCCCCATGACCCCCCTCCCACCACCCTGCCCTCAAATTCTTCATATCAGAGAGATCATATGATAATTGTCTTCCTCCAATTGACTTATTTTGCTTACCCCCTACATCTCTCTTCTGACTGTAACCTTTTAATAAATTAATGATAGCAGGTAAACTTTTCTTAAGTTCTGTGAAGTGCCCTAGCAAACTGATCAAACATGAGGAAAGGATCATAGGAGCCTTCAATTCATAGCTTGTCAGAAGCACAGGTAACAGCCTGGACTTGTGACTGGTGTCCAAAATAGGGGAAGCCTGGTGGAAATGAACCCTCAACCTGTGAGACCTTACGTTGTCTCCAGGTAGATAGCATCAGAATTGAATTACATCACAGGAAACCCAATCAGGCCCACCAGAGTGTTGAAGAAGAATTGCTTGATGTGGGAAAAAGTCCACACATTTTAGTGACCAAAATTGACAACAGTATAGGGAAAAAAAAAAAAAAAAAAAAAAAAAAGGAGTATCAAGCTTCCATAACAAAATACCAGTTTAGGTGGTTTATAAACAACATAAATTTATTTCTTACAGTTGTGGAAGCTAGAGATCAGAGTACCAGCATGGTTAGATTCTGGTGAGCACCCTCTTCCAGGTCACAGGCCTTTCAGTGTATTCTCACATGGCAGAAGGAACAGCATCTTTTATAAAGATGGGCCTCTTTTATAAAGGTATTAATCTCATTTATGAGAGCCCTGTGACCTAATCACCTCCCAAAGACCCTACCTCCTAATACCATCACATGGGGCATTAAGAATTCAATATTTGAATTTGGGAGGACAAAGACATTCAGACTACAGTAAGGAGTATTTTTCTTTTACAACCTTCTAAGCAGGAGATTGAAAGGGCCTTCTGTGGGGAATCTGACCAACACAGGAAAAAAGACCTAATGATACTGACATTAAAGTTTCCTTGATAAATGACCCAGCCAGATAATCCTCCAGTGAAGCCCACATTTGATATGGCCAATCGGGGAATTCCTGCTCTACCACTATATAACCAACCAAGAATGCCAGGCATCTAGGGAGAGTTTTTAACATGAAAGATGGAGACTAGCAAACTTACTGATAAAAGCAAACTAAAGGAAACAGAGATTCTCCAAGGAGAAGAAAACAGAAAAAAAAAAAGTCATCAATATCCTCAGAATACTAAGAAAAGATGTTACAGGCATGGAACAAGATAAAGACACTATTTTTTTTCAAGGGTGTTTTTTTTTTTTTAAATTCCAGTTAGTTAACACACAGTGTAATATTAGCTTCAGGTGTATGACATGGTAATTCAACACTTCCATACATCACCCAGTGCTCATCTTAAGCCCGATCACCTTAATCCCCATCATTTGAACCACTCCCCACCCATCTGCCCTCTGGTAACCATCTATTTGTTCTCTATAGTTAAGAGTCTGTTCCTTGGGGGATCCCCTGGGTAGCTCAGTCAGTTAAGTGACTGCCTTAGGCTCAGGTCATGATCCCAGCGTCCTGGGATTGAGCCCCATTTTGGGTTCCCAGCTCAGTGGGGAGTCTCCTTGTCCCTCTCTCTCTGCTCCTTTCCCCCCACTTATGTGTGCACTCTCTCTGTCTCTCTCAAATAAATAAAATCTTTTTTTTTAAAGGAGTCTGTTCCTTGATTTTCCTCTTTTCTCCATTTGTTTTGTTTCTCTATTTGTTTCCTCTTTTTCCATTTGTTTCGTTTCTTAAATTCCACATAAGTGAAATCATATGGTACTTCTCTTTCTCTGACCAACTTATTTCATTTAGTGTAATACCCTCTAGCTCCAACCACATCATTGCAAATGGTAAAAGTTCACTCTTTTTGATGGCTGAGTAATATTCCATTGTATATACATACACACACACACACACACACACACACATACATACATACATACACACACCACATCTTCTTTATCCATTCATCAGTCAATTGACATTTGGGCTCTTTCCATAATTTGGTTATTGTAGATAATGTTGTTATGAACACCAGGAAGCATGAATCCTTGAATCCTTTGAATTAGTATTCTTGTATAAAGACACTATTTTAAAAAGGAACTTTCAGAGGACTGTAATGCTATTACAAGAAATTATGAAAAATGCAGAAGGGGCACCTGGGTGGCTCAGTCAATCGGGCATCTGCCTTCGGCTCAGATCATGATCCTAGGGTCCCAAGATCAAGCCCCACTTTGGGCTTCCCTGCTCAGCAGAGAGCCTGCTTCTTCCTCTCTCTGCTGCTCCCCTGCTTTGTGCTCTCTCTCTCTTTCTGTCAAATAAATAGATTAAATAAATAAATAAATAGATAAATAGATAAATATTCAATAGAAGAAATGGAAAATAAATCAGACACAGAAAAAAGGGACCAGGAGTTAGAGGACAAGCTCAGAAGGCCCAACATCTGAATAATAGTTCCAGAAAGAGAAAAGATTTAAGTGAGAATATCATCAAAGCAGAGATTCAAGGAAATTTTTCACAGGATGGAAAGTAAAAGGAAAATTTTTTTCCTACTCAAAACACTTCTGACACCAAATGTTTAGGTGTCACATTTTACCCCACCAAGATATTTTGACACTATCTACTTAGAGTTAGTACAGACCCTATGAGCTAAGGACTGAATCACACAAGACTTCCCCCCACTTTAGCCACCAATCACAAGTCATAAGTTTGATTTGGTTACAGACTGGAGGTTCCTACAGCTCTCTCCTCAGGTTTGATAGTTTGCTATAATTGCTCACAGAACTCAGGGAAACACTTTACTCAATATCACCCATGTATTATAAAGCATATAAATAAACAGCCAGATGAAGAGGTACATAGGGCAAAGTCTGGAAGGGTCCCAAGCACAGGAGCTTCTGTTTCCATGAAGTCTGGGGGGCACCACCCTCCAAGCTTCACCAAACAAGGAGCTCTCCAAACCCTTTCATTTAGGGTTTTTATGGAGGATCCATTATGTGGACATGATTAATTAAATAATTGGCCAATGATGTTTAATTCAATTCCTAGTCCTACCTTCCCTTCCCCAACTCCTGTAAGGAAGTGAAGCTAAAAGTTCCAACCCTCTAATCACATGGTTGGTTCCTCTAGCAACCAGCCCCCAACCTTCAAGAGTCACTTCCTTAACTCAGGTACGGTTGAAAGGAAGGTTTTATAATTAACAAAAGATTCTCCTCTCCCTCCTACCACTCAGGAAATTCCAAAGCTTTTAAAAGCTTTATACCAGGAATCAGAAATGAAGACAAAATATGTATTTCTTATTATACCACAATATCACACAAAGTGATACATTTCCAAATTGAAAGGACCCAGGAAATGCCAGCATAGTGGGCTCACACCAATACATATCACTGTGAAATTTCAGAACACTGGGAACAGAGAGAAAACTCTAAAAGTTCCCTGAGGGTAAAACACGAGGATCAGGAGTCACAATGGCTTTTGAGTTATCAATGGCAATATAGGCAGTTAAAAGACTATGGAGAATAATGTATTCAAAATAATGATGGAAAGATAATTTCCAAATTATTATAAATTCAGCCAAATTCTCAATGTAGTATGAAGGTAGCATATTTTTGGATATGCAAGGTCTAGGAAAATGTGTCTCCTCATTTCAAAGAAAGCTACTGTGGGATATACTCCACCAAAACAAGAAATGGAAGCCTTGGGATATATGAAACAAAGGCCTGATTACCTTTGGAGAGAAGTGAAGGCAGATCCCAGGATAACAGCTGAGCACTGGGTGCAGAGGGAAACCAGGCTATATTGGAGCAGTCAGAAGGATCCAGAAACAATTCCAGTTTAAAAGATTGAATTGTTGGAATACTTGTTGCATTTTAAAATATGTAGACCAGTCATTCTCAAAGTGAAGTCCAGTGACCCTACGAGGTCCTCAAGACCCTATCAAGGAATTTGCAAGGTCAAACTATTTTCACATGAGTATACAGTGGAGTTTTCCAGAGGCTACTTAACATACAACATACAAATGACAGATTGAATGCAGAAGTACAAATGAGAAGCAGGCTGTCAACTAATAAACCCAACATTAAAGAGACTTTAAAGTATATAAAGTAATACCTCTTTTTTTATTAAGTTTATTTTGTTTTGAAAAATACAGTTATGTTTCATAAAAAGTGTTATGTTTCTATGAAATAGATTTATTAATGTTTTTGAATGTTTATATAAATATTTTTCAGTGTTTATTTATATATAAATATGGTTTCCAACATGGCACATGTCACTGGGTATGACCTACATTAATGAAAACTTTTTGGGATCCTCCATAATATTATGAGTGAAAGGGGATTCTGAGACCAAAAAGTTTGAGAATTGCTGATTTACACAGCTATTAGAGTGTTTGAATTACACTAGTGTCAAGTAGACCTAAGCAAACAACCTTAAAACTCTAGAGAAGAGAGACAATCAAACAGAGAAGGAAGGTATCCAGGGCATACGGCATGGCTCAGCTGAGAAAAGCATTCACATGTAAACTGATATTGTCTAAACGAAAGTATGACATAAGCATGTTAGGGGCTGGGGACAGGATCAGGGGGCTTAAAAAGGGGCAAAAGATAGCTAACTCTGTATCTCCCACAGCAGAAAATCAATAGATAATAGCATAGTAAATTAGGGATTCTAAGTTTTGATTTGAGAGGTGGAAGATGATAATATGCTGATTTTCAGCTGAAGAAGGGAACATAAGAGAATCACAGGAATGGGAATGCTGAGGCAGGGTAGGTGTGATCTGAAGAATAAACCACTGTTTGAGAACCACTAGTATGTATAACAAGCAGCGAAAGTAAAGTCAAGAGAATGCTTTGTGGTTCTGCTCTGCCTCTTACTCGCCTAACCAAGGCACTTGGTCTCAATTTCCTGTTAAATTAGAGGGCTGCCTTTAACAGTCGCTAAGATTACAATGAAGTCTAAAAATTACTGTATGTTCTACCAAAAATATTCTGAACAGCAAAGGCAGGTCAGTCAGATTGATCTAGACGAGGAAACTCTTTTATCTTTACCATAGAAATAAAAACATTTTGGAGAAGAGAATAATATTTGATTTGCTCTTTGAGAAATACAAATTTAAAAATCTATAATTCTATTCATTGAATAAAATTAGCATTCTGGATACAGTTCCATTACATGCAAATGCCATGGGTTTTTATCTTGTCAACAGCTTCTCTGCTTTGTAAATTCTATTTAAGATGCTGTTTTCTCTTCCTGATCTCTATGAGGCTAGAAAAAAGGAATTATGCTTAAGTAATAAGTGATGATACTCATCTATTACTTTTTCTTATGTTCATTTCTATGACTTCTACTGCAATTATGTTTCTTTACAGAGGATATCTAAAAATGTACCTGTAGCAAGAGCTTGTAAGTGCAAGGTAAATGCTTGATTAGCTGCAATTAGGGGCTCATGAAAATAAATACCAGGTGACAGTTTGCACTATTCATCAGTGTATTAACAGAGGTGAGAGGGGATATACTTTTTTTCTTTTTAAAAATAACCAAATGAAGAAAAAGTCATCAATAATGTTCACTCAAAGGAAAACACCTTTAATAGACTGTATCATTTGAGAACATAGTATATTCCAGGGGGCACCTGGGTGGCTCAGTCGGTCAAGCATCTTGACTGTTGATTTCAGTCCAGGTTATGATCTCAGGATGGTGAGATCGAGCTTGTGTTGGGGTCCACACTTAGTACAGAATCTGCTTGGGATTATCTCTCACCTTCTCCCTCTGCCCCTTCCCTGATCACACATACACTAGTGCACACGTGCTCTTTCTCTCTAAATAATAAATAATTAAAATCTTTTTTTTTTTTAATAATAGTGTTTCCAACCCTTTTTCTTGGCAGATCTAGTAAACAGAGTGGTCCAGAGACAGATTTCAGTGGCACATTTTAGAAGTGCACATACACTGTCACATACAGAAACGTTTGTACATGCCATAGTTGGTCTATGGAGGAGACCTGACACCTGCCAGAGATGATGCCCAGAACAGAGGAAGAGGAAGAAATTCCTTAGTTTCCTCCATTATTTTCCTTTCTGGTTTCCAATAGTGCTAAACCCAGCCAGAAGCCAATGGACATGAGGGTCTGGAAAGTGCAGTCGGAGGGGACAAGTGTGAGGCATAAACAAGAGCCACATCAGCACAGTCCACCCCTTTTGCTACTCAGCATTCATTCCCATCTTTCCACCCATACTTAACTCTCTAAAACAACTTCATGCTTCTACCTAACAAAACTGCAGCGTGAATGCCTAGCATTAAGATTTTAATTGCTGGGGCACCTGGATGGCTCAGTGGGTTAAGCCTCTGCCTTCAGCTCAGGTCATGATGCTAGGGTCCTGGGATCGAGCCCTGAATCAGGCTTTCTGCTCAGCAGGGAGCCTGCCTCCCCCTCTCTCTCTGCCTGCCTCTCTGCCTACTTGTGATCTCTGTCTGTCAAATAAATAAATAAAATCTTAAAAAAATATATTTTGATTGCTGAGGCATCCATTTTGGAAAGACATCCATCTTGAATATACATTTTGCCAGTTGTATGGAAAACACTCAGATATGGAATTAGGAAAACAATCAGATTTGGAATTGAGACATCATTACACATGAAGTTTCCTCTTTCAGAAAGCCCTGGGTAACCTAGACAGTTGACCACTTGAATGCCCCACTTCTCCCTTCCCATGCCCTAATTCTCACTTCTAAGCTTTAAATTAGCCAGTGAGGAGTGAACCCATGAAACCTGAGATACTCCACCCCTGGGTTCTAATCAAGGCAGAGCCCGAGGTCCTTTCTCTCTCTCCCTTTACCTTTGACCTCACTGTATGTCCCCCTAGCATGCTGTATATCCTTCAGGACTTGTGAGTAATAAATCATGTTCCTCAAATTTCTCTGATGGTTTCTTGCTGAAATGCATCCTGAAATCATAATAAAAATCACAAGGGCTAATCCAGCCAAGGCTGGCCCTGGTGGGGAAATGTCTGTGGGGGCTTGCTAAAAGTAATACAGGTCTGGACAAGTGCCTCAGGCATTCCTATCCAACAGCAACACTATGAATAGCCTGAGACCAACATAATAAAATGTCAGGCAGAAGATGTATCTTACAAATGAAGATGTTCACACCCTTTCCACAGCAAGGGGAAATATAATTCCATCTACCATGCTGTCCATATCAAGTCTAGGATCTCCAAGGGATATGCAGCGCTGACGGGTCTGAGTGTGACTCCTCATAATCTGGTTTCCATTTAATTAAATTATAAAGTTAAGCACTGCCAAAACTCTATGCAAAATGACAGAGAAGGAAAGGAGGTGTTGAAATTACTCGTTAAAATACACACAATATAGCAGCCTTAGTTCTCAACTTCATAACTGATCATAAGGCCATTACAGATATTTGTCATATCCGTCTTCATCTACCTATTCCATGTTACTCTTGACTTCATTCAGACCTTGGCTGCTTGGAACTCTTTACCTAGTGAGGGGAAACCAACCTTCATTCTTTATGGACTTTAGTCCTTAATCATCCTGCCTTTTGGGGTTGCTAGTAACCCTTTCCCCCACACACCTATTGAACATACAAGTATTAAGAAGCATCCCAATGAGGGGCACCTGGGTGGCTGAGTTGGTTAAGTGTCCAACACTTAGCTCTGGTCTTGATCTCATGTTGTGAGTTCAAGCCCTCCGTTGGGTTCCATACTGGGCATGGAGCCTACTTAAAGAAGAAGAAGTAGCAGCAGCAGCAACAGCAGAAGCAGCATCCCAGTGAATCCCAATTCCAGACATAGTCTTATCTGTCTCCACTGTGTAGAAATACCTCCACATCAATGGAGCCATTGTTGTGTATTCTAGTGGGAACATTCTACTCTTGGTAATTAAGACTTCTAGATGAGAAGAGCTAAGGTTACAGAAATGAGAGGCTAAACTTTTACAAGTGTGTTATTAGTTGTGAGAAGCTCCTCCCAAACAGTGTGCTCTTGTCATGAAAAAAAAAAAAAAAGCAACATATATTAACTGTTGGTCCAAATCATAACCCATAAAATAACACTCCAATTTGGTAAGGTGCTGTCTCCAAGCTGGTACCATAACCGAGTCTTCAGCAGACCATTCCAACATTTTTGTAAGACCAGCTGCTTCTGGATTTTGAGACACATGATAAGACTAGTTGAATCTCTTGCTGCATATGCTTATGGTAAAATTAGTTCCTTGGTTGGAAGCAATGTTGTATGTAATACCTTGATGGTGAAAAGGAATGCCGTTGAATGCCAATAAGTCCATGGACAAGTGTGATGGCAGAAGCCAATGGACAGAGAGAAATAACCCATATTCAGAGAATAATCAGTGAGGACAAATTAGTTCCTACTTAATGATGGAAGGGCTCCAATGTAACTGACCTACCACACCAGGTGGGGCTGGCTAGTTCCTCAAGGGAATGATGCCATATGAGGGGCTCAGCACTGCTGTTAGCATATTGTGTGCTCGACAGTAGCAACAGCCAGATAAGTCATAGTGTGAAAAGGTCCATGTTGTTAAACTGAGGTATGGCCTGCCTTTCTGATGTCATGGCCACTTTATTCATGAACACTGAGTGAGCAACATGGTGGTTGAAAAAAAGAGAACTCACTCATATCAACAGGATAGTTATCCACTTCATTGTTGTGAGGCTCCCTTAACATGGATGCCTTTTGGTCGGTATTTACATTGAATACAAATATGTATCTGCCTCTCCTTAATCAGGTTCCTCAAAACAGAACCTGAGACAGAGGTTCATATATCTGTGATTTATTTTTCAAGCACTCTCAAGAGAATCTGATAAGGGAATGAGAGAAGCAGGGTAGGAAAGGGAAAGCAAGAATGTGGTTTCAGGTGAAGTCTAGCTTCATTCTGATTACACAGGGAGGTCTGGAGGGTAAACAATTACCACAGAACATGTCCCATCTTGAGCCAAGGGCTTTACATTTCCATCTTGGTCAGTCATTGACTATAGGCTGCCAGGACAAAGCAGCAGCATCATTCCCAGGCACCTCTGGGCAAATAATCTTGGTTGTTCAAGGATAATCCTCCTGAGAAAGCTGCAAGTATGAGGCATTGCCTGAGCATCCACTCAGCTCAGATATGCATGAAAATTAAGCATTAAAAGGATCCTATTTCAGGGCACCTGGCTGGCTCAGTTGGTAGAGCATGTGACTCTTCATCTCTGGGTTGTGAGCTTGAACACCACATTGAGCATGGAGCCTGCTGAAAAAAAAAAAATGATCCCATAACTAGTGGTCTTTATTCCCTTGTATAGATCCAGGTTTCTATCTGGAATAATTTTCCTCCTGCCTGAAGGACATCCTTTAATATTTCCTGTTGAATGCGATGTCATAGTGATTTAATTCTTTCAGACTTTGTTAAGTCTAACAACATCTTTCACCTTATTCCACCTTCATTTTTGAAAGATATTCTTATTGGGTATAGAATTCCAGTTTGACAGTATTTTTTTTTTAATTTTAGTACTTTAAAGATATTACTCTATTGTCTTCTCATTTGCTCTATTATCTTCTGCTCTATTATCTTCTCTTCCCAAAAAGAAATCTGAAATCATCTTCACTCTTGTTTCCCTATACATGGCGTGCTATTTTTCTCTGGCTATTTTTAAGATGCTCTCTTTATCACTGGTTTTAAGCAATTTGATTATGATGGGCCTCTATGTTTTCTTCATGCTTTTTATGCTTGAGTATTTGTGAGATTTCATATATATACATCAGTATGTAAGTATTTATACTTCCTATCAAGTTTGGGAAATTTTCTTTTTTTCCTTTTTAGATTTTTTTTTTTTTTCTGATAGAGAGAGAGAGAGAACACAAGCAGAGGGAGTGGCAGAGGGAAAGCGAGAAGATACCCCACTGAGTAGGGAACCTGATGTGGGGCTCCATCCCAGGACCCTGGAATCATGACCTGAGCTGAAGGCAGACATCCTTAACAGACTGAGCCATCCAAGGGCCCAAGTTTAGGAAATTTTCAATCATTATTTATTTAAATATTTTTTCTCTCTTTCCCTCTCTCTCTCCAGAGACTCCAACTATACTTGCATTAGGCTGCTTGAAGTTGTCTTACAGTTCACTTATTAATTTTCACCTCTGAAAGTTCTGAGTGTTTTTTAAACATCTTCCATGTCTCTACTTAACTTTTTTTTTTTTTTAAGATTTTATTTTATTTGACAGAGAGAGAGATCACAAGTAGGCAGAGAGGCAGGCAGAGAGAGGAGGAAGCAGGCTCCCTGCTGAGCAGAGAGCCCGATGTGGGACTCGATCCCAGGACCCTGAGATCATGACCTGAGCCGAGGGCACCAGCTTAATCCACTGAGCCACCCAGGCGCCCCTCTACTTAACTTTTTGAACATATGTATATTGTCAGGACATTTTTTGGTTTAAAGTAGGCTCCATGCCCAGCATGGAGCCTGTTAGGGCCAATTTAATGTTAAAACCTGTTTAACTATTAGGGCCTGCTTAGCCAGAGAAACTCGATATTGCCTAGGTAGCCATATTGTTGTTTACATCCACGGACTTCATTCCAGGAATAAATGCCCCAGTAGTTCCTGGTATGATTCCGGGTATCGATTCCAGGAGTAAACGCCTTAACAATAGAAGCCACGTACTTTGGGTCTGCAGTTATGCCCTATAAAACCAGCCTGTGGGATCAGGAGGGGGTCACTCTCTTCAGAGGCAGCCCCTAGCCGGTCAGTCTGACTTATAATGCTTGGCATAGAATAAGGCTTTGCATAACTTTCACTTTGTCTCAGTCTTGCTTCTTTGATAACGGACCCCAACAGAGCCCACCATGGGCTTTGAACTCACAACCCTGAGATCAAGACCCAAGTGAGATCAAGAGTCAGACACTTAACTGACTGAGCCACCCAGGTTGCCTCATGGTTGTAATTTTTAATATCTTTGTCTGCTAACTCTTCTGTGTCCATTTTGTGTGGTTTCGACTGAATAATTTGTCTCCTCGTTATGGGTCATATTTCCTACCTCTTTGTGTTGCCTGGCAGTTATTTATTGAATAGAAGGTGTAAAATTTACTTGTCAGGAATGGACATTAGTGTTTGAATAAACATTCCTGAGCTTTGTTCTGGGACACTATTAAGTTACTTGAAAAGTGCATTTAGCACTGGGTGTGGTGCAAAAAATAATGAATACTGTTATACTGAAAATAAAAAAAAAATAAATTAAAAAAAATTAGAAAAAGAAAAGTGCATTTATTCTTTTGGGTCTTGCTCTGATGATGTGTTAGGTGGGACTTCCACAGTGCTCATTCTAGGGCTAATCATTTCCCATTACAGAGGTAAGACACTTCTGTGTACTTTACTCAGTGCCCTGTAAATCTTGAGGTTTCCCAGTCTGGCTGGTGGGCAGGAACTATTCTATGTGAGCACTGTACATTGTATTGTTACCTCTCATAATTTGGTGCTGCTTTCCCTATCCTCATGTTGTTTCCTATTTATCTTTCTTTCTTTTTTTTAAGATTTACTTATTTGAGAGAGAGAGAGAAAGAGCATGAGCAGGGGGCAGAGGTGGAGGGACAGGGACAAACAGACTCTCCACTGAGCAGGGAGCCTGACAAAGGGCTCAATCCCAGGATCCTGAGATCATGACCTGAACTGAAGTCAGCTGCTTAACCGACTGAGCCACAGAGGCACCCAACTCAAGTTGTTTCCTTACATGCATTCACTGGTCTATATTCTGCTGAATACTTGAGAGCACTCTACAGGTCTCTGGGTTTCTCTCCATTGCAGTTCTCTCCTCTTTGGTAACCCATCCTGAGAACTCCAGCTTTCTTGTTCTCCTCCAAACTTTCAGCTCCTCCTCAACTCATGGAGTCTGCTGGGCTCTGCCAGGGTTTCCCTTCCCCCACCAAGGCCTGGCAGGACTCACCTTGTTTCTTGTCAAGAGATCACTAGTCCTATGTTGCTTGATATTGAGTGTCTTGAAAAATCCCTGTTTTACATGTTTTGTCTGCTTTTTGGTTGCTCAGGGGCGAGGGTACCTCCAATTCCTGTTACTCCATCTTGAGCTGAATTAGAAGTCTACTCTATTGTTATTTTTATTAGTTCCTTACATTATCCAACTAGTTTATTCTTTTCCTAACCTTTTGAGCAGAATGTTTAATTCATATAATGTTGCTCTTACTTATAACAATATTTCTTTTCAGCATAGCTTTAACCAGAACTCATAAATTTGGACATAGAGGGTTTTTCTTGTTAGTTTTTCTATTAACAGATAATGTATTATTAGCCCCAGGAGTACAGATCTGTGAGTCGTCAGGCTGATACACTTCATAGCACTCACCATATCACATACCCTCCCCAGTGTCCATAACCCAACCACCCTCTCCCTCCCCTCCTCCCCCCGGCAACCCTCAGTTTGTTTTGTGAGATTAAGAGTTTCTTATGGTTTGTCTCCCTCCCAATCCCATCTTGTTTCATTTATTCTTCTCCTACCCACTTAAGCCTCCATGTTGCATCACCACTTCCTCATATCAGGGAGATCATATGATAGTTCTCTTTCTCTGCTTGACTTATTTCACTAAGCATGATACGCTCTAGTTCCATCCATGTTGTCGCAAATGGCAAGATTTCATTTCTTTGATGGCTGCATAGTATTCCATTGTGTATATATACCACCTCTTCTTGATCCATTTATCTGTTGATGGACATCTAGGTTCTTTCCATAGTTTGGCTATTGTGGACATTGCTGCTATAAACATTTGGGTACACGTGCCCCTTCAGATCATTACATTTGTATCTTTAGGGTAGTAGTGTGACTGCTGGATCATAGGGTAGCTCTATGTTCAACTTTTTTGAGAAACCTCCATGCTGTTTTCCAGAGTGGTTGCACCAGCTTGCATTCCTACCAACAGTGTAGGAGGGTTCCCCTTTCTCCACATCCTTGCCAGCATCTGTCATTTCCTGACTTGTTAATTTTAGCCATTCTGACTGGTGTGAGGTGGTATCTCCTTGTGGTTTTGATTTGTACTTTCCTGATGCTGAGTGATGTGGAGCACATTTTCATGTGTCTGTTGGCCATCTGGATGTCTTCTTTGCAGAAATGTCTGTTCATGTCCTTGCCCATTTCTTGATTGGATTATTTGTTCTTTGGGTGTTGAGTTTGATAAGTTCCTTATAGATTTTGGATACTAGCCCTTTATCTGATATGTTGTTTGCAAATATCTTCTCCCATTCTTTCAGTTGTCTTTTGGTTTAGTTAACTGTTTCCTTTGCTGTGCAGAAGCTTTTGATCTTGATGAAGTCCCAATAGTTCATTTTGCCCTTGCTTCTAGAGGGTTTTTCTTATTGGTGCTTTCATTTTCTCTGTAGACAGTTTTTTTAAATTCCCAAATGATGGGAGTATATATTGTTGGATTATTATACCATTGTTTTTCCTAACATTAACTAGAATTTCTAGTATTATTCTAGCATAATTAACATTAACTAATGTAGTTTTCTCACATTGTGATTAAAGGCTGTGGGAAAGCATACCCCATAGTGGTTAGCAGCTGCATTCTTGAGTCAAAAATCTGAGATTTAAATCCCTGCTCTGTATTTCCTGGCTATATAACCTTGGGCAGAGAATTTAAACTAAGGCTCAATTTCTTCATTTGTAAAATTAAAGTAATAATCATACCTATCTCAGGTGGTTGTCCTGAGTGTTAAATTAAGACAATACATGTAAATCATTTAGCATATAGGAAATACTCAACTAATCTTAGTTAAAATTTCTATTTGGGGAAAGTTTTGGGAATTTTTTGTTCAACTTTTGCTGTTCAATTGGCACTTGCAAGAAATGAAAAATATATATTTGAACATATAAAGTTCAATACAGTATACAGGCTCTTGATCCCATCCATACCCCCTTGGTTCCCTCTGAGTTTGCCTGCAGCTATAAGCGACAATGTGCTGACAGTCCCCTCAAAAACCTATGCATCTCTTCTTCTCTGCTTGAAAATGGCCAGCAATGTTTGGGACTTAAAACCCTCAGAGATAATTCTCAGCAAGTGAAGGACAGAGGAAAGTGGATAAATATTCCAGCTTTGCTGTCCCTGGAGAGGTCATATATGTTCTTCAAAGGATCTCCCACAGCAACTGAACTTCAGTTACCCACATGTGAAACCTGCTCATAATGCACCCTGGACAGGACTTTCCTCCTTCCTAGCTCACTGTCCCTGCTCTTTTTCTTTTGCTTCCTGAGATTACTGCCTAAATAAACTATCTGCACAAGACCTCACCTCAGAATCTGTTTTCTGGAGGAACACAGACTAACACAGATATATATGTATTAGATTATCCTAGTTAATTGTACAGTTCCCATCTGCTAAGTGTGGTTCTCAAATCTCATTTCAAATTATAATCAACTGGAAATAAATACATCAAAATTTCTAGGTATTGTCAAATAAGAAACATCCAGATTTAGTAAGGAGAGACTACTGGAAAGGACTAATGCAAAGGGGGTGAGAGGAACTGCTGCTGCAAGGAGAAACTATGACATAAGATCTCGAAGGAGTTTTTCTTTATAGAGAAGAGTAAACAAGACTAGAAGGAACTAGGTGTGGAGAAGTGGGGTGAAAGAGTGACTTAAAGAGTAGATCACAGAATGTTTTCTCCTGAGCAAGAATTCTCTGCCTTTAGCACTCGCGGTTCTTGATCATGCTGCTTCAAAGAATGAAGAGGTAGACCAGAAGAGTGGTAGGCAGCAAAGCAAGTTTACTGAGTGACAGTACAAAGCTCCCAGAGAGGGAAAGATTCAAGAAGGTTGCCCTCAGAGTTTCTAAGTTTAGGGTTTTTTTTTTTTTTTAAAGATTTTATTTATCTATTTGACAGACAGAGATCACAAGTAGGCAGAGAGGCAGGCAGAGAGAGAGGGAAGCAGGCTCCCCGCAGAGCAGAGAGCCCGGCGTGGGGCTCAATCCCAGGACCCTTAGATCATGACCTGAGTCGAAGTGGAAGGCAGAGGCTTTAACCCACTGAGCCACCCAGGCGCCCCAATTTAGGAGGTTTTATGAGCTGTTTTGTGGAACTATCTTAAGCAATCAGGGTGTGCTGCATCACACCAAACAGTACTTTCATCATGTTATCTACCTATCAGGTTAACGTCAACGTGCTGAGGGGTCTTTTTTGCTGACATCTGGGAGCTTATGTCTTAAATGCCCCTTGCCTGTGATAGTGACAAATGTTTTGTGGGTAATTGTCTTATTCTAGGACGTTTTGCAGAAGTCATTTCTGCGAAGGCTGCAAAGCAAAATGTCAGTGCAGTCCTGTCTAAGCTGCAAAACAGGATGTTAGTGCTGTTTTATTTTAGCTATCCTGACTCCATATTTTCTTGTTGGGGACCCTGGCCTGGACTACCTCACTGTCCAACTAACTCCTTAGAAGGAGAGATTGTTATGAAGGAGTTATGCATTGGTTCATGCTGGGGGCAGGTCAAAGCTCAGAGACTTGGAAGTAGGAGAGAATCTTAACCAGGGTTTGGTTAACCAGCATTTTGTTCTGATTGGTCAGTAGAAACAAGCAGTTCAGCTAATCATTCATGAGGCCATGGGCGGGAACTTAGAGGGTCTGTGCCTAATCTTGCCATAGGTAAATAAGGGGGCATATGTGAGTCTTACCTAAGTCATATGGGAAAGGATGGTTCTTTGCAGTAATTCTTTTCCAGAACACAAAAGAGGTTGTGTGTGTGTGTGTGTGTGTGTGTGTGTGTGTGTGTGTGTGTATTTCTAAACTGTCACTATTTTCCAGGAGCTCAGGTAAAATTCAACGCTTTTGGGATGGAACTTAGACAATAATAATTTCTAGAAGCATGACTCCCCAAGATAACCTATAAATTACAATAAAAGACTTGAGAGACCCATCAACTAATCCAAATGTGTAGCCCTTATTCAGGTCCTAATTCAAATAAAACTGTTTTTTTTTTTAATGACATTAATAAAACAATGAGAGATTAGAACACTGAATCCTTGATGAAGATGAAGAACTGCTATTTATTCTTCAAATATGATAACGATATTGTGCTTATGTGTGGAGGCCGAGAAAATTAAGTCCATCCCACCTCAGGTTTAGCATTAGCACAAGTACAGCCATCCTATCTTTGGCAGCCATCTCAGGCCCAAGGGCTGACCTTTCCCCTACTTTACTTTAGTTCCAGGGACCCCCCCCCCCAACCCTGCTTTAGTTCTAGGGATCCTCACCCTGCTTTAGTAACAGGAATACCTAACCCTATAAACACTTCAAGGAAAAACCGCTATACCTAATCCTGTAAACACTTCCAAGAAAGTACCTAACCCTGTAAACAGCCCAGCAACAGCTAATCTGCTTACTGCAGAAAAGTCTGAAACGTCTCCTCCTCTCCCTTCCAAGCCTCTTGTAATGACCCATAAAAACCCCTGCCTTAACTAGCGTTGGGGTCCAAGTCCCTACTCCGCTGCGTCGGGTATACTTGGGCCCAAGCTTAAGCTTGTCAAATAAACCATGTGATTGCATCAGTGTTGGCTCCTTGGTGGTCTCTGGGACGCGAAAACCTGGGCATAACATACAAATTTTTAATTTTAAAAAGGTGATGATGGTATTGGTGGTTATGTTTTTAAAAGATTCCTTATATTTTAGAGCTCTCACTGGACAAAATGTTTATATATTAAAAGATACGATTTCTGGGATTGCTTTAGTATAGGAAGGGGGAAAGTGGGTAGAGAATTAGCTGCCCATGACTTGGTAAAATTGCCAGCGCTGAGGTGGTGGGTACCCCAGATTCATTAGGTCAGTCTGTTTACTTTTGCATAGGTTTGAAATAAAAAAGCTTTTCTAAAGAAACCCCTTAATTATTCTTCATTTGCAATCCATGTTGAAAAACTGCTTTTCATAGCTTTATTTTTTGTCTGCTCAACAATCAAAACCTGAAAGAGGTTTGTTAAGGGTTCCCCTCCCCCAATTATTACATTTTTATCCATTTCTCCTTGTATTTCTTGCAATGCTGGATTTATAGATGTCATTGCTTTATTATTTGTGACATGGAGGTTTATGAAAGATTGCCTTGGAAAAATAATACATGCTCATGGCAAAAGTAAAAAAATATATATAGCAAGCAATATTTAAGAGTATAATGAAAAACAGATTTTTTTCACCTCAAATTCCCAACTTTCAGCCCCTCTCCTGTGTGTCAGCCACAATTACCGATTTCTGTCTTCCCTGAAGAATGAAAAAAAAAAAATATATATATATATAGAACATATATATAAGATATATATTATATATATAATATATATATAATATATATAATATATATACATATGTACATATATATGTGTGTATACCTGAATATCTTTTTTTGAATATAACTGGGACCCCAGTGTTTTACACTCTGTTAGACTCCTTGCATTTATCACTTAAATCACTTAAATCTTGTACAGAAAATAGCTACAGTGGAAACTGCGCCTCAGCACACTCTGCAGCCTAAATGAATCAGTTTCTGAGAGCTCTTTTACAACTCTGTAAATTACAGATAACAATGCAAAGTAATTCCTGTCTGTCCACACGCAAATCAATTCCGGCCAGTACAGGTGATGAGGGAGCAGGAGACTGGCTGAGGACAAAGCAAGAGCTGGCGCCTTGCACCCCCCCCCCCTCATCCGCTCCCCTCCATATGTGTAGCATTCCTCAGGCACCCCTGACTGCCATAAAATGATAAATAGTTAACTTGCTGAGATCACAATCCTGCAAGACAGGAGTCTCCCTTGGTTTGCAAATGTCCTTGAGATTACAACAAAGAAGTTATCTTATCAATAGCCCAATTTCCAAAGACACAGAACTCAGTTCCTCAAGCCTAATGTCACCCTCCCCTCCATAAAAAAACCGAAGGAGGTGGAAGTAGAAGGAAAAGTAAATAAAGTTAAATTTCTTCTAAACCTAAATCTCATTAACAAGGATGCTTGATAGCAGGAATGTAACATTCCACCAGGAGACTCTCAATTGTCTTTACTTGATAGTAACCAAGCCTTCAATATCCTGATAGTATTCTTTGCCCCAATAGCCCTTCTGGACACCCCTTTGTCCTCACCTACCCAACTCCTGTGTATATAACCAGCCACTCCTCACAACCCGGGGCAGCAGCTCTTCCTGCCCACGGGTCCTGTCCCTGTGCTTTAATAAACCACCATTTTGCACCAAAGATGTCTTAAGAATTCTTTCTTTAGTCGTCAGCTCCGAACCTCACCCCACCGAACCTGACTTAGGTTCTGGGACTTCATCACAGGGACAAGCTCCCCAACCAGTGGAAAAACCAGTTTTGCCCGTTTTGCTCATTTATTTCAACATTCCTTTACTCCTTCTTTGATTTCTCCTGTGAGCCAGTGGTGACATCTGCCTACTTCCTTTGTTACAAGGAAATTAAATCTGCAGCATGTGTTCATTTTATATCTGCATGAGAGTCTTTTTTTTTTTTTTTTTGAGAATTATTCTTAACGGTGTTTAGCCAATTGGTTGAACATACAACTTATGGGATGTGTGGAAAACCCAACTTTATTTTTATCTCTCATTGCCCCTGTGTGAGTAACTGTATGTATCAGTAACTCATTTAATCTGTTCTAGTCGTTTGCTTCAACAAGGCTTTGATAAATATGCTTTTACTTGTGTTTTTAAGTCAAATTAAATTACACTTGTAGGATGACTTCCTAGGACTAAATCACTCTCCGAAGAAATTATACCAATTTATCTTCCCACTAAGAGTGTATAAAAATGATGGTTTTTCATATTCTCTGACCACAGCACATTATCAGACCTTTAGATCTTTTCCAGTCTGGTAGGTAAAAAATGGAATCTTAACTTAAACACGTATTTCTTTCATTATGGATTAGATTGGCAAATTTTCATACAATATAAACTATCAGTTTTCTTTATCTGTAAGC
Organism: Mustela nivalis; assembly: GCF_964662115.1. Classification (NCBI taxonomy): domain Eukaryota; kingdom Metazoa; phylum Chordata; class Mammalia; order Carnivora; family Mustelidae; genus Mustela; species Mustela nivalis. The sequence continues at coordinate 155,368,757 of NC_139020.1, forward strand.
TGCCTATTCATGTCCTTTGCCCATTTTTTTTTCTATTATTTTGATATTGTTAATAATAACAGATTGGCCCTCTGTCATGGGTGTTGCAAACATCTTTTCCCACAATGGAGCTGGGGCTACAGTGAAGAGATGAGGCCAGGCAAGCATAGCACAACTCAGTGGATTTAGAACGTACCTGCATCTAGAAAGGCTATGTCTCTCAAACCTCCTGCCCTCCATATGTGACTGAGTCCTCACCTTCTCATTCACAATCCCTCAGCAATGAAAATCTAATTGAAGTGCAAGAAAAAGGATGCATTGAAAAGTCACCATGGAAACTGCCCCTCCCACAGCATTTACCATTCAAGCGCTTCTACAGGCATTCATGTAACAACAAATTAGCAAAGAAAGATTTCCAGACTCACAACCCTAATTTTGAATGCAGTTTAAAGGTGCTTAGAGGCAAGAAGAATGCCTGTGGTTTCCATAGGGAGATTACTAGGAAAAGAATTGTCTCCAGCTCCAGCTTCTGTAGAAGATAATTTGTTGAGACATTAGACTGTATTTTGTTTTTGCTGCAATTTTCCACCCTCCCCTACTTTCTGCTGATTGTTGCCAGTTCACAGTGCTTAGTGGGCCTTAAGCCTAAAGACTACTTCTGGTCTGCCTTTAGTGAAAGTCTGGACTCACTGAAAAGGTTAAACGAGGTGGGAAAGCGTGTGCAGAGGAAAAATCCATTCTCTTAGGAGGGCAGAGAAGTCAATGAAATCAGGAGGACAGGTTCTGCCAAGGGTGACGACCTGTGGCTACTGCTGAAAGCATCCAGGATGGTGACTGCAGGGGAGAAAACCTGCCACCCCAAAATGTGTCTCTTTGGCATGTGAATTATTTTCAGCTGATTTGCTTTTAAGAAACAAAAGGCTCAGGAAGAAGCTTTGACTGTCCCCCTGACTGAAAAGAATTTAGACATAGAACCTGCTCCAGGAAGGGAGCATTCACCATAGAAAACTACAGCATAATATGAATTGGGGTGGTAGACAGGGAGCAAGGTAGCAAAGTCTGTTTGCGTAAATTCCTATGTCCATTGTTTCTGGATGGTCCAGCAAGCATCAGATTACCAAATGTTTATCTTTTTCATCTTCCTGTGATTTATCTTTCTTCCTCATGAAGTCCCAGACCACCACCTCCTTCTCCTTAGCTCTAGATAAGCCTCAATTGCCTGACTGTGGCTCTCATATTCTTATGAGTCCACCTATGTATGTATATAACTAAATATGTATGTAACTATGTATGTAACTAAATTTAATTTTTTTTCCTGTTAATCTGCCTCACGTCAATTGAATTCGGCCAGCCAAAAGAACCTTGAAGGGTAAATGAAAATTTTTCCTCTGAACAGTGACAGAAACTGATCAAACATGGCTAATGGCTAGTGATCTTAGGGAGGCAGGGACTGAGGCTCTGAGAATTCCAACTGTAACAAAAAAAAAAAATCCCAGTCCCAGTGCAGGAAAAGACCAGAGGCCTCGTCACTTTCAAATGACACTGGGCATCTCAGACCTAACCACTCTGGACTGGAACTATTGATGCTTCCTATTACCTGTGGGTAACTCCCAAAATCTATGGGTGACTAATGAAATGCCAATTGAGTATTACCTCCACCTTAAAAGACCACCAGAGACGTGAGTCAAAGCCAATCAGCAAGGAAAGCCAATCAGCAAGGGTCGGTTATTGCAGGTTCGAACCTGGACCTCTGCGCTGCCAAGAGGTCCGGAGCTGGGTCGGTGCAGGATTTTTATAAACAGATACAAACAAGTTTGGGGTGGGGCTGAGCTTATTGATTGATAATTTGAACACAATTGGGAGTCTCCTGGTGGAATGTTACATTCCTGCTATCAAGCATCCCTGTTAATGAGATTTAGGTTTAGAAGTATTTACTTTTTTTTTTTTTTTAATTTATTTATTTGTCAGAGAGAGAGAGAGAGCAAGAGCAAGCAAACACAGATACAGAGAGAGAAGCAGGCTCCCTACTGAGCAAGGAGCCCGATAGAAGTATTTACTTTTCCTTCTACCTCCGCCTCCTTCCCTCCTTCGGTTTTTCATGGAGGGGAGGGTGACATTAGGGCTATTGATAAGGTAACTTCTTTGTTGTAAATCTCAAGGATATTTGCAAACCAGGGGAGACTCCTACCTTGCAGGACTGTGATCTCTGCAAGTTAACTATTTATCGTTTTATGGCAGTCAGGGGTGCCTGAGGAATGCTACACATATGGAGGGGAGCGGGTGAAGGGGGGGGGTGCAAGGCGCCAGCTTTTGCTTTGTCCTCAGCCAGCCTCCTGCTCCTTCACTATCATGGATCAGGATGGCTAGGGGAGTCTAAGCAAAGACTGAGGTAGACTTTACCATCATTTTGACTGGCTGAGGGCTCAAAATTATACTTCATATAATTTTAATAATCTCATATGATATTTATATACCAAAATTTATAGAGCAATATTCATACTCAAAGTACTTTTTAGGACTAGCATTTTAGGAAGCTTCAGCCAGTCAGCTATGGTACAAAAGCCCCACCACAAAAAAAGTACATTTCTGATGTAGTTTTAATTTTGTTCTTCCACTTAGTAAATGCTTATAAATGCATAACTTTTGCTATATTTTCTTGAATTTTTCTAATAAGTTATGGCTTTTTTTATGGGAACAAGTAGATTTCCCAAAAAGGTACTTCGGTTATGACATTTTTGCAGTAGGAAATCCATTCTAAGTTTTGATTTTGTCACCTTACAACCAGTGAAGGCCAAAATCAGGGATGATATCAATGTTTCTCTACTGCCCTCCAGTGGGAAGCTGGATGGAGGTGGTAACATTTTTGGAGTGAAAGAGACTGGTATATATTTCTACATAGGCATGTAAAAATATAGATAGAAAGAAATAAGAAGAACCAAAGGCTATTTTTCTCCCAGTATGTTCAGAAATAAGTGAACTGTTGAATGATGAGTGATTTACTACCATGCCTTCTAAGGCCACATTTAAACCCAAGGAGTTACTGACAAGACAAAATAGCACACAGTTTTTGAGGTAAACATCTTAAACATTCCGAGTCTCTATATTTACTTATATGAAATTGATTTACTTATACATACTTATGTAGGTATGATGATGTACTCTTATAAATGAAACATTCTTCTTAGTAGAAAATCATTAAAGAGTTAAAGAAAATGTATGCAGCTTCTCAATTTCTCCACGTTTCTGATTGATATCATGGCAGATTTACATTAACAAGTTTATTTAGCACATCTGTGTGAGGCTTAAAATTTGACACTTAAAATTAATTTTAATTTGACATTTTAAATTAATTTTAAGGATTTTATTTATTTCTGTGAGAGAGAGAGCACATTTAGGGAGGGGGGGGCTGTGTGGCAAAGGAGGAGGGAGAAGCAGACTCCCTGCTGAGCAGGAAGCCTGAGGCGGGACTGGATCCCAGGATCAGGAACCATGATCTGGGCTGAAGGCACAAACACTCAACTGAATGAAAAACCCAGGCACCCCAATCTGACACTTTTAAAAATTCACCTTTCAAATATCCAAATTAATGCATTAGGTACTACAAACAGTAGTAGTTGCAAACCAAGGCTCTATAGGGTTTTATGTTTGTAAACGAATTTTCAAAACTTATTAATTCATCTTAGACAACTAAAACAAAAAGCATGACAACATTTATGTCTCCTCCTGGTGACGGCAAATCTGGGATATGGTACAAAGACATACAAGGTTACCTTCACTTTGTTCAATAAATGGTTTGATCTTTGAGCCATAAAACATGAATTTAAGCATGGACAACCTTCATTTCATGGATCTTTTTCCAGGCTGTTGAGAACAAGAGAGGAAGTAAGACCAAAAGGTATGAAATTTCAAATTGGTCTGAAAACTTTAAAAGGTCATAGAGCCTACATTACATTAAACTTCTGAGACAATCTACCCTAGGAAAATATAGCACTCTGGCAATATTCCCTGAGAAGGTGACGATCAAAAATGATACCTAAAATATATTGAATATTTCCTGCATACCAGCTACTATGCTAAGATTATCTCATTTACCTTCGTAAGAACCACAATATATGTGTAACTGGAAGCACCAACCCCCAGAAAAAGATTGAATAAGAACATATCTCTTTTATTTGGAAGTAGAAGTCTTCTATAACTCTAATTTATATTTACTGCATTTTTATTTAATATGTGTGTGGATTTTTTTTTTTTTTCAGAATTCTAAAGGCAAGTGTCTCCACATCTAAGAACAATATAATAGGTGTCAAGCCTTCTTACTTTTTTTTTTTTCTTTCTTACATTTTGAATAAAGATGCCAATCTGCCCATGCAGGAAGTGCTATGAAACTGCTGAAGGAATTCTGCCAGGATAAGCCTCCTGGCAGTTACACCAGAGAAGACAAAGAATGAAAGAGCGATTGCAGAGGCTGAGGGTGAGAATATCTTTGCAGAGCTATGAAGAGGCTGTGACATTTCCTCTCCTTATGGAGGAGGGAGGATTGTACCAGTTACCTATTATTCTGTAACAAATCATCCCAAAAGGAAGGTACCTAAACAAAAAGGACTTACTACCTTAGATAGTTTCTATAGATCTGGAATTTGAGATCATGTTAGCTGAATGTGCTGGCTCAATTTCTCACAAAGTTGTAGTTCAAGATGTCATCTCACTGAGCAAACTGAGGTCACATGCCTATACTCTCACTGTAAGAAGGCTAGAAAAAGTGAGTAACCGTCTTTCTCACTTTCTGTAAGCACTGCTCATCACCACCAAGACACACTGTAGGTAATTCCCCAAACACAGAAAAAGAACCAAAATGGTGCACAGCAAAAAATAAAACCACAAAAATGTCTAACTCAAAGTCATCCCTTTGGCTGCCTAAAACTGGTACAACCACTGCTTTCAATGCTTATACTTCAAAAATACTTGCCACTTAAAATGTTGCAAATATCCTTCATCCAGTCAAAGATGCACTCACTCTATTACCCTCCAAGAAAGTCAGCCAACGTTTCATCAGTTACCACATCCGTCTGTCCATTTCTAAGTCTAAAACCTCTAGTTGATATCTAATCCTTTGCAATTTATAGGCTGAATAATCAAGTTTATGAACAATAGCACACCCTACATACAGTAGTGAAATAGAGGGCAAAGAAAGAAAATAAAAATTAAAACACATAAAAGTGCATATGATACTCATCAAGATAGGAGATTCAAGTAAAGATGCCAGCTTTCATTTCTTTCCCTGATGATGAGGACTGCACCATCCTTGGTGACTTCCTTTCTCCATCAGCCATTCTGTGTTCCCTTTGCCTTCAGCCAGTACCTTCGTTGCTTAGGGGTCTGTGTATTTGATAGAACTATCTGTTTAAAGGTATAACTGCTGGAATGCCTGGGTGGCTCAGTGGGTTAAGCCTCTGCCTGCAGCTCAGGTCATGATCTCAGGGTCCTGGGATTAAGCTCCTCATTAGGCTCTCTGCTCAGCGGGGAGCTTCCCCCACTCTCTCTGCCTGCCTCTACCTACTTGTGATCTCTCTCTCTGTCAAATAAATAAAATCTTTTAAAATAAATAAATAATAAAGGTATAACTGCAAACCTATTTCTGCTTGATGATCAGGGTGAATCACTCTAGCCAGTATCATAACCTTGTTCTTCTCCTTTTCCTTCTCTTGCCTATCCAATGACTCAAGACACACAGAATGGTTAGATAGCAGTCTCATCCCCAAATCAATGGAACCACTGCTCAGCCTGTGTTGGAATAATTCCTTTCTTTGGTAACAGACCTCTAAACCAGCAAAACCCAGAATCTCTGAGACTGGCAGTTAAGAAAAAAATAATAACCCTTTGTTCCTAAATCCATTATTTTTGCATATGGAAGCCTGATAGTTTTAAAACATATCCACAAATTCTTTGACCCTTCTCCATTAAGAAAAGGAGTCTCTGGTTGCTGGAGGGGAGTGGGGGTAGTGGGATGGGATAACCGAGTGATGGACACTGGGGAGGATATGCATTGTAATGAACACTTGGTATTATATAAGACTGATGAATCACAGTCCTGCACCCCCAAAGCAAATAATACATTATATGTCAATTAACTGAATTTAAAGAAACTTTTTTTAAAAAGAAAGAAAAGGAGTTTCCTTTGACATAACTATCCTTAGTAACTAAGTCCTAATGAACCAATGTGATTTTGAAGTGACACTGCAGGACTTCCATTGTTGGTTTAGAAAGGCATTACAGTTCCCATCCAGATTTCTCTCTCTGGGGATTTTTTGCCCTTGGAACCCAGCTACCATGTTGTGAGGAACCAAACAGCACTGTGAAAAGGCCAGAAGTAGGTGTTCTGGCTGCAGACTAAGCATCAGTCCCCAGACACGTGAAAAAGTGAAACTTTAGATGATTTTAGCCCCCAATTTTTTGGCTGCCCCAGCTGGCACCAAGTGGACAGTAGAACAGAGATAAACTGTCCTCATTGCATCCTGCAGAAGTTATGGATTTGAAAGCAAAGTAAATGTTGCAGTTGTTTTAAACCACTAAGTTTTGGAGGTAGCTATACAACAATTGACAGCAAGGACATGAACGAAAAGTCCTAACTATTGGACACCAGTTCAAAGCATTTGCTGCAAAAAGGGTTATCTCCCAGAAGGCATCATAACTAAGTCTTCAGTAAGACATGTGCTTCTTGGTGACACACGATACAATTAGACCAATGAACTCTATGGGCAGTAGCCCACTGCATCACTTCTTTCATTACAGGGTGAGTTTTTTGGTCAGAAGCTACATGGTGTCAGATGCAATGACTATGTACAAAACATTCAATAATGATGGTGGTACTGACAGCATCACAGGAAGCAGGAAAGCAAATCTAAATCTAGAGTAAGCAATTTCAGAGAGGAAAATAACTATTCTCTCTCATTGACTGGGTTGGGTCAAAGGAATTGACTTGCCTCTGAGTGGCTGGTTGGTCCTCCTGGAGCAGGGCATATCTCACCAACTCAGAAATGGTCAATGCTGCTGGCAACCTGAACACTAAACAGTGGTTTGGTGATCCCAGGCATAGCTCCAGTCCTGCTATCATTTCCATTTCATTCATGATTCCATTGAGTAAGCACTGAGCCCGGAAAAGGAAAAGGAGGCTGAGTTTCCTCCATAAAGCAGTTCATTTCATCTATTTGATTCATAAGATTCATTCTGCTAGGTCCATTAGCATATCCCCTCCCAAATATTCCTTGTCACCAGCTCTCCAGTCTTGCTCTTTCCAATGTCATTGACCACTGGGCAAAACAATTAGCTTTGTACTATGAATTATTACCCAAGGCCAATTCTCCTTTCAGGAAAAGTGAACTTCTAGACATACTGCTGGACACTCTGCACATTAAAAGGACGTCATGACTTCAGTGTTCTTCAGGTGCAAAGTGGGACCCAACAATCTTACAAGGCATTTCTGGCAGGTACCACCATATCGTCCAGAGCAACAAACCTGAGCAATGCCTGGCACATCATGGGTACCCAACGGACATTTGTTGAATCATTCTTCAAAAATGCAGATCGTAACTAACTAAAACTTAAACATTTGGAAGAAAAAAATGTAGATCATTTCCCTTCCTCCTCTGTTTAAACTCCTTCAACAGCTTGCTATTGCTCTAAAAGACCCTGCTGGGTATAACCTCTGCCTTTTCCATCCTCTTGTTCTCTGAACTCAAAGCATTGGTCCTCAATTCTTGGAATATTCCATGCTCTCTCCCGCCACAAGACTTTTGTTTGGACTGTATCCTCTCCTTGTCAAGTTAACTCCATCCTCACGTCTTGACTCAAGGATTCTTTCCTGTCTTTTAACTATTTTTCTTCATTATAATTAACTCCGTATTTATTTACGTGTTTAATTAAATTTCTGCCTTACCCTGGGACTCTAAGAATGTCAGGATTATGAGCACTCACCACTGGATCTCCAGCACCTAATATATTGCCTGGCACTTAACAGTGCTAAATAATATTTTGCTGAATGAACACATAAATAAATGAATGTATGTGTCTGTACTAAAATGCAGCATATGTAATTTATCTCCAAGTTATCACTGCCAGTTTTGCTTAAGAAGCTTTCTGTTATCAATTCCTACTCCTTAAATTCACATTTCTTTATTAATTTAAAAAGGCATTTGTCTAGACAAAAACTTTCCTAAGCATCGTTCTATAATAGAACTACGCAACAGAAATATGTGAGCTACATATAACTTCAAATATACTATCAGTCACATTATAAGAACTGAAAAGAATTAATTTTACTATTTTACTTAACCAGTATTTCCAAGACACCGTTTCAATGTGAGATAGATATAAAAAAATTGATGGAATATTTTACATTCTTTTATTTATCCTATCTTTGAAATTTGGTGGGTATTTTAGTTTCATTGTATCTTGGTTTGAACTAGCTTCATTTCAAGTGCTCAGTACGGGACAGTGCAGTTCTTTAGAACTCACTTTCACAAGGAGTCTGACCATCCTCAGCACCTAAATTCGTGCCAGGAAAGCGTCCTCGGGTCGAACTTTCATCCAGAAGATCTAACTGTTCCAGTATAAGAGATGATTTAAACCAGATACAAGAGTGAGCCCCAACTCCTTCAGGATTCATTTAGAAAGGTGTCTCTAGAAACAATTTTAATGTTCATCTTCCTATAACATCTTTTTATGTCTTATTTAACTAGAAACTTTGCTCCTCCTGAAGTTATGGGCCACCTTCTTTGCCGACCTTTAATTTCTCCTCCTTCAAAGCCAATTTATAATTCTCCATTTTTAGGTTCTTCATGGCAAATAGGTCCGTTCCCTTGGCTGCTGAGGAAAGTTGGGGCGGTGTGGGGGTGTCTGTCGAAACCTCCCATGTTCAGTACTCATTCTTTGGGCCTCTTCGTTATGCCTGCTTGGACCTCTGGAGGTGGCCGCCCAGAGAGCAGCCCAAATCATGGTTTAAGGCCCAGAGCTGGAGTTGGATTGCTCCTTCGGTTCAAAAAGCAGCTCTCTGTCTGCCAGCACTATACGCACACAACGGTTTTTAGATGCTTTAACCTCACCAGAGAGCCACTGCCCAGAAAAACAAACAGCATTAGCTAGCGATAGACAAGCGCTACCTCGGCTTCACCACCTGCCCTTGGCTAAAGAGGAAGGGGCGGGACATCCGCCCTGCCCGAGACTCTTCCGGAAGTGACGTAGGAGTGTCAACATGCAAGATGGCGGCCCATCACCGGCAGAACACGGCAGGGCGGAGGAAAGTGCAGGTATGGGAGTCCCGCTCCTCGACCTCCAGGGCGTGGCCTGCGGCCCCGAGCCCACCTGCAGCAAGGAGATGCCTCGGGCCGCGGTCGTTCAGGGTAGCGGCTTGGGGTGAGCGGGACAGGGCGCGGCCGGCGGCGAGGGGTGGGGCCGCGGCGCTAACGGCTTGAGGAAGGGGCGGGGGGCGGTTGACTGGGCCCTCCTGGCCCAGTCCCGGGACTCTGGGGTGCGCGGTTTGGAGCTCAGGCCTGTAAGACTCTAGCTGTCTCGTAGGCTTGGGCTTGCTGGATCTGGAAGGGCTTGTTTCCCACCCACCTGGCTCCCTCTTCCCTTGCTTTTCATCAAAACGCTTTGCCCTATCCTGTCTGAGCCGAGGCCTGCGGGCACTTCCTCGGCGGGCGGCTGCGGAATAGGCCTGTGCGGGGGCGTGGCGGGGGAGCGGGGCGCAGATGACCCTGAGGGGTCTCTGGGGAGGATTCTGCACTTGGGAGCCCTCTGCCTTTTTATGTTTTTGTTTTTGCGGAAGCTTTGTTTCTGCTCAGGTGGAAACGACGTGGAAGTGTGCAGGTGTTAGTGGGAAATTATAATTTTTCTTCATTTCTTCATCTTCATAGTGCATCCTCAAATCTTTTTTCCCGGTTCTAATGATTTATTATTCAGGGTTAAAGAGTTATCTGACCCTTTCGTGTGTTCTTTATTCCTTCGTGAATGCACTCTTATTTTGGGTACAATTAAGAGTTACCGCTCTCCATTATTTTCAGCTGTACAAGGAGTAAAAGGCCCTATGGCAAGTGTTTGACTACAGGTATATTGTATATAGGAGTGACGATTTCTGCGCTTATTCATTAAACGTTTACTGAGCACTTAATTTAGTCCTAAAGATGTGCAAAAAATTGAGACAGTATGGGACATAAGTAATAACCAAGATCTCTTTATGAACTACGTTATATGTAGTTCTGCAGATTGAAAGCGATTGTTTAATAGGTAAATAGGACAAAGTGATCCTTTAGGAAGGTAACCCCAGCAGTCGCTGTAGGCCATTGTCTTCTGGGCAGTTCACTTGTTTTATTTGTCTCATTGATTCACTACAATGACCTGAGTATTCACTAGATGTCTCTGAGTGATATCTCTGAATTGAGTGAAATTAATGGGAATCTAAAATAACTTACCTTGTTAGGTGATTTTTAAGTGCATCAGTAACAGGATTTAAGTAACCCCAGCATTCAAGCTAGGTGGGTGAAAATGTGTGCTGTGGACTAAAATGTAACTCAAAATTGTCTTAATTGTGTTCTAGACACTAGAGTGGTACACTTCTTAGGGTAGTGAGGCGAGTTAATCAGGCATCTGTTTCTTGCATTTAAATGTAAAAGGCCATTTAAAAGTATAAGATGAAGAAATAAAAATTCGCCACAATGTGTGTGGAAAAATTGAGTCTTTTAATAAGCTGAATGTGAGCCATCGCATGCTGAATGAGGGAGATAATTCATTCTTTGCCGGTCATAATACAAAACTACAGTTTGGGGTTCAGCACTTATTTATCTTGTTCTTGATAGGTCTAGCAGTCAGATTGGTGAAGTAACCTGAAACTATTTCCTATAAAGAGCTCAAAAGAAGGAAGATTAGCCTGCTGAAGAGAAGATTTAGTGAATCTTGTTAGTTGCTTTCAGAATTTGTCCCCAAGATATAGAACCAATGTGAGAAGCTACAGAGATTGTATCTCATTGTGAGGGAGAACTTTTGTTTTTGGCAGGTTTTTTTCAAACTATTCTCTGAGCACTTTTGGCATGTTGGGCTGCATGATTCTTTATTCTTTACTGGGGGTGGGGGGCGGTCCTATGCATTATAAGTTGTTTGCATCATCTTGGCTTCTGTCTACTAGATGTTAGCATCCCTCCAGTGTTGACAACCAAAATTAACTAGATACTTTGAAATGTTCGTGGGAGGTTGAAAACCAGTGTTCTATATCTCTTTGTGCATGTGTACCCAATTTACTTGATTATTTTTAAATTCTGAACAAAATCATAGTATTTGTTGTTCAGTGTCCTGCTGTTTGGCAAAATTTTAAATAACATTCCCATTGACCCAGCAATTCCAAGTCTAAAAAATTGTTTTACAAAAGTGCAAATGAGGGGCGGCTGGGTGGCTCAGTTGGTTTAAGTGTCTGCTCAGATCAGGATCCCAGGGTCCTGGGATTGAGCCTTGCTTCGGGGCTCCGTGAATCTGCTTCTCTCCCTCCCTCTTTCTCTTTCTCTCTCCCTCCCTCTTTATCTCTCTCTCTCTCCCTCCCTCCCTCCCTCTCTCTCCCAGTGCTCCTACCCTGGCTCATGTTTCTCTGGCTCTTTAATTAATTAATTTAAATTAATTTAAAAAATTTTAAATAGTTTAATTTTTTAAAAAGTTTAATTCTTAAAAAAACAGCTTTCTCTAGTTGTGCAAGAGTGTTTATTTTAAGAATGCTGTTATTGTGAAAAAACTTAATGTCCATCAGTAGTCACTTAGCAGATAAATACACTTACCTAGTGGATTAATTTGCAGTTGTTAAAAAGATAAGCTTGATCCATATTATTAAAAAGGAAAGATGTCCAGAAGTCAGAAAAGCAAGTCAACATAACATAGTCCCATTTCCACAAAGGAGATAATGTGTTTTAAACGTCTGGAAGGCTATTAACAGTGATTATCTCTAGTATTAGGTTATGTGATTATGGATAAGACAGGAAATGGGATATCTTTTAAAATATATGTTAATATATATTTTTGAGCTTATTACAAAATTTTTGTTTTTATGAATAAAATCTCTCCATTTTGGAAAAAGTGTATATGCCTACCTAAAGATTTTTGCTTCTTGGCTGTCTTGTAGCAAGAGGCAGTAGCCCTGAGCTTCATTATTAAGTTGTAGGCCAAAAAGAACCCTTGAGACTTATAATACTGATAAATAACCAGTGGAGAGGGGTCCAAACATTACTGCTTATTAATTATAGACATAATGAAGAATGAACACATGTCCTACCATCTTCGACTTCTAAGCAGCCTGAAGGTGAGTATGAGGGGGAGGGTGGATTTGTGATTGGCAGAAACATGATCAGACAGTCAAATGTATGAATTCAGATATATGATGCAGATTTTTTCCTGATAATCAAGGTACCAAGCAAGTATTTTCATTCCCTGGTGGTCCCTTACTGTTATTATTTTCTGACAACTAGAGTCTATTGGTTGACTCAAACTCTTTTTCTCTCACTCTCCCACTTCCTCCCTCTCCCTCTCTCCCTCTCTCCATCACAATGGACTCTTCCCTCATTTGCTTCAGAATTCTTGAAATGAGGTTATCAGTGCTCATCCTATTCAGGAGCAGCAACCATGCCCTAGTATCCAGTGATGTTTTAAGTATATACATACTTGGCCTTCCATAACAGGATTCTTTTCCTTGGAAATGACCCCCAAATCCAAATTAACCAGGCTCACATAATAAAAGACATGTGTTGGCTCAGGTAAATGAAATATCAAGAGGTAATGCTGGTTTCATGCAAATCTTGACTCTAACCTAAGAAATGTTGTAATGTCAGCTTTACCATTGCGCTGCTGCTGAGTTCTTTTCCATTCCCAAAATCGCAGCTCTAAGCCTTCACTCTATTGGAGGGGGGTGAGGGGGCAGGAATGGGCTGTCCCATCCCAGTTCTTCTGTCCTTTCACACAGTGTTCAAGGCTTCAGTCTCTTAAGTAGCTCCTGTAAATTTTCTTCTAGGATTTGCTTGCCTTGAGGAGAAGAAATGGGGAATGCATGGAGAGGCAGCCAACAAAGGTTTCTTCTATTAGTACTTACCTTTTTTCTCTGCCAAATATTTAGTTATTCCAGACCTATTCAGAACTCAGTGTGGGTCTTTATTTTTGATTCTGAGTCCCAGTTTCGGGTTGGTTGTTTAATCTTTGAGACTTTTTTTTTTAAAGGAAGTAAAGTGATGCCAAATCCTGACTTCTCAAGGAAAGACCTTTACAAATTAGCTGTATGTCCAAGATGAATTACTTTTTATGTAGGATGGGTAGTAGAACAAATTATAACAATGTGACAGCCATTGGAACAGAGGTCAGTAAACTTTTTCTCTAAGGGGTCAGATGGTAAGTATTTTAGGCCTTGCAGGCCATTTTACTGCATTATAACTACTCAACTCTGCCATTATAATGTGAAAGCAGCCATAGACAACACCTAGATGAATAGATGTGGCTGTGTTCCAATAAAAAGTTTGTTTACAGAAACAGGCTTTAGCCCGGATTAGGACCATGGGTAGTTTTTTACTAACCCCTAGAGGAGTTTTACCAACACGCCCTGACTACAAGTCACGCTAGAAGATGTCCTATTTTTATCTGCAAGAGTGCTTTTTAGAATAGTTTTGAAAATTGGCACTCTTGAAACTAGGTACAAGAAGGAAGTAATGGGCCACAGAATTGAACAGGGAAAACAGATGTGGGAATTACTGCTATCTGGCTAATTTTTCTTGGCCAGATTTAGTCTGATTTAACCTGATAGCTGGAAGTAGCCTTACACTAAAAAACTGTGTGATTCCACTTGTAGAATGTTATAGAATAGACAGAATTAATCTGTTTTGAAAAAAGTCAGATCTAGGTTGCCTAGGAATGGGTGTAGAGGTTGGGAAGCAGAGGAGGACACATTTTAGGGTGGTAATAATGTTCTTTATGTCTTGGGTAGGGGTTTGTATTAAACAGATCCATACATTTGTTAGAAGTATCTGTATACACATAAGATTTCTACTTTTCATTATATGTAAATTTTACCTTAAAAGAAAGCTGTTTTTTAAAAAAGCCACAAATAAATAATGAACTTTAGATGATGATATACAAGTTGAAGTATTTAGGGGGAAGTGGTATTGATGTGCAACTTATTTTGAAAGGCATTGAAAGTAATAGATCAAGTGGTTGGATGGGTATGAGATAAACAAATACAATGTTAATTGTAGAATAGATGTGGGTATACAGACATTTGCCATGTAACTTTTTCAACTTTGAAATTTTTGTAGTATAATGTTGGATGAAAATAAGCTTTAAATGTTAAAAAATGGTTAGTGATAAGCAGCAGCAGGAGGGGGAAGTGAAATTTTAAGTGTGGTGGCCAGAAAAGGATTTGCTGAGAAGTTGACTCTTGAGTAAGGATCTGAAGGAAATGAGATTGCCATCTGGAAGAACATTCCAGTGAGAACATCAGATGTAAAAGTCCTGATTGGGAATGTACCTGGCTTATTTGTGGAATGCTAATGAATCCTTTGTGGCTAGTATGGAGTCAGTGAGGAAAGAGGAGCAGGAGATGAAATCAGAGAGCCAGATCTTTTAGAGCCCTATCGGTCATAGGAAGGGCTTTGGCTTTTGCTCTTGAATGAGATGGAAAGCAATTGGTGAACTTGGAGCAGAGGAATATATACAATATATGCATGTTTTAATAGGACCAGCCTGGCTGCTGTATTTAGAACAAAATGAAGATGAGCAAGGGCAGAGCAGGGGGACAGTAGCTATTTAAGAAATCCAGATAATAGTGCTCCATGAAGGGTGGTGAGAAGAAGTTACATTTTGGAAGACTAGACTCACTGACAGGATGTGAGATGAGACAAACTGAAGTAGTGCTGGCGCCAAGGTTTTTGGTCTGAGTGACTGAAAGAACGGAGTTGCCATTAATGCCCATCAGTGAGAGAGACTACAGGAAAAGCTAGTTTGGAGAGGAGTGTTGGTTTGGACAATGCCACAATTAAGATGCCTGTTAGACATCCAAGTGGAGGTAAGTCAGGGCACACTGTTGGAGAGTAGGGAGTGGAGCAGGCTGGAGAAATAGCCCAAAGTCTTCTTTTGTGAGCCTGAAATGCTTTATCTTTTAAGGTGTTTATTTATTTATTTGGCGGAGAGAGAACGCAAATAAGCGGGGGGGTGGGGGGGACAGACAGGCAGAGGGAGAGGGAGAAGCAGGCTCCCCACTGAGCAGGGGGCCCAATGGGGGCTTGATCCCAGGCTCACTCCTACGACTCTAGGATCATGACTGAGCCCAAGGCAGCTGCTTAACGGATTGAACTACCCAGGCACCCCAAGCCTGAAATGCTTTGAAGTATCCCTTGTTTGCTTAAAAAGTTTGTGAATTTTGTACTTATTCCGTGATATAGCATATTTGTTTTCATATAAAAAATTGCCACTGTGATTGGCAGAATTCCCCCTGCCCCCCAGCAAATGCCCATGCCTATTCCTTGGAAGTTGTGAATATGTTATATTGCATGATAAAAAGAACTTCACAGATGTAATTAAGGTTACCGACCTTAATGGGGTATCCTGGATTATCCCAGTAGACCCAATTTAATCATGTGAACTCTTAAATGCAGAGTGTATTCTCACAGTGGACACAGAAGTCAGAGAGATTTGAGGCACTAAAGGGACCCTCTATAGGAGAGGGCACAAAGAAAGTAGGAGAATGACTGCATGCAGCCTATAGGAGCAAAGATAGACCCCTGGCTGACAGCCAGCAAGGAAACAGGACCTTCAACTTCTCTTAAACAGCCAGCAAGGAAACATACGGCTTGAATGAGCTTGGAGGCCAACTCTCCTAGAGCCTCTGAGAAGGAACACAGACCCACCAGTCAACTCTTGTCCATATTGGCCTTGTGAGAGCAGAGGACCCTCCCTAGCTCAGTATGGACTTCTGACCTTCAGAATTGTGAAATAATAAATGGGAGTTGTTTGAAGCCACTAAATTTGTGGTAATTTATTATGTCAGGAGCAGAAAACTAATCTGATTATCATGAAATTAATCAAGGATAGTTTTTCTCCTGATTGCCGCTACCCTCCTGCATATTACCAATAATTCAGGGCTATTTAAACTTGAAATGCAGAGACAGATCACATGAAGTTTAGTGGATCGTCCCCATTATCTGATTTCTTTATTTTGGGTCCCAGATAATTGTTGGAGAAATTAATCAAACAGTGCTTACTAAGCCAGTTACAAATACTTAAGAGTGTAACCTAACTGGATAATTGCTGCTGGGGCACTACCATATTCTTTTCCTTGTTCGTCCCTTTACATGTTTCTTCTAAAATGCATAGCTCCTACCAAAGGTCTGGCTTCCCATCCCTTGCAGAGTTCTTAAAGTACCCTCTGCTCTTCCCCATGCCCCCACTTTTTAAGCAATTTTAAATGGTCAGATATGACTCTTCATCTCTGCATTTGCCTATACCCTTGACTGTCTAAATAAGGTTTTTCCAGGACTTTGCTCACTCATTCATTACTACCATCTCCAGCACCTTCTGCTTTTCTTTTTCCTTTTCTTTCATCTCTTCTGCCTTCAAAGCTTACCTACATCTTGGGGTGGGGTTGGGGGAGGTGGGGAGTGGCAGCAGATTTCACTTAACTTGCTATGACTTCTCTTATATTCTTTCCACGCTAGATTGAAAGCTCCAGGGCTACCTGGATGGCTCAGTTGGTTAAGGGTCTGCCTTCAGCTGAGGTCATGATCTAAAGGGTCTTAGGATCAAGCCACGTGTCAGGCTCCCAGCTTAATTAGAAGGCTGCTTCTCCCTCTCCTTCTGCTCCTCCACCCTGCTCATGTGCACACTCTCCCTGTCTCTCTCTCTCTCTCTCAAATAAAGAAATGTCTTAAAAAATAAATAAAAGATTGAAAGCTCCAGGAAGCCTTCTATGCTCACTCACAAAATCCTCAGTGTTTAGAATTGAGCCTAGACACTGGTGGATGCTTCATCAATATTTGTTGAAAGAACTGCATCCTGTTTTTCTTTTATCTACAGCCATTTATTTTATTTTATTTACTTATTTGAGGGAGAGAGTGAGAGAGGACACAGAGGAAGAGGGAAAAGCAGACTCCCCTGCCAAGCAGGGATCCCAGTGCGGGGCTTGATCCCAAGACCCTGGGATTATGACCTGAGTGGAAGGCAGATACTTAACTGACTGAACCTCCCAGGTGCCCCAATTTTTTTTTTAAAGATTTTATTTATTTATCTGACAGAGATCACAAGGAGGCAGAGAGGCAGGCAGAGAGAAAAAGAGGGAAGCAGGCTCCCCACTGAGCAGAGAGCCCAATGCGGGGCTCAATCCCAGGACCCTGGGATCATGACCTGAGCCTAAGGCAGAGGCTTTAACCTACTGAGCCACCCAGGCGCCCCCAGGTGCCCCAGTTTTTTTTCTTTAACAATACGTTTTTAGGGGCACCAGGTTGGCTCAGTCGGGTAAGTGTCCAGCTTTTGATTTCAGCTCAGGTCATAATCTCAGGGTTGTGAGATCAGACCCCTCACTGGGCTCCAGGTTGGGTGTAGAGCCTGCTTGGGATTCTCTCTCTTCCTTTCCCTCTGCCCCTCCCCCCACCCTTGTGCGCTCTCTCTCTCTCAAACTAAGTTCTTAATGTGATATGTCTTAGAATATACCAGCATATACAATTCATTTTTTTTTTGAAGATTTTATTTATTTGAAAGAGCGTGCACATGAGAGAGACGACACAAGCAGGGGTTGCAGCAGAGGGAGAGGGAGAAGCAGGCCCCTGGCTGAGCAGGGAGCCCAACATAGTGGTGGATCCCAGGACACTGGGATCATGACCTGAGCTGAAGGCAGGTGCCCAGCCAACTGAGCCACCCAGGCACCCCTCATTTTCATTCTTTGATGACCACTTAGAATGGATAATTTATCTAGTTATTTCCTTTTTGAAGATACTATTGTTGATTTGTCCATCATACTAAAATTTACTAAAAAAAATTCATAACAGTTAAAAAATAATAAAGGAAGTCTTACAAAAGTAAACAAAAGGACAAAGATCCATAATATAGAATGCATAAAAGATGTAGGAACATTTTGGAAGTTCCAGCATCTGATCAATGGGGGTTTGAGAAGGAGCAGAGAAACCAGATTATTAGTGACATCATACAAGAAAGTTTTCGAGAGCTGAAGTGCCACAATCTTGTAGATTGAAAGGGCTTTCTTAGTGCATAGCAAAATTGATAAAAGGACCAAAAAATAAATAAGTAAAGCAGCAAAAAAATAGAGAAGATCCTAAACACTTAGGAGTGAGGAGAGTGGGCAGGTGGCAGTACAGGTAACAATGAAAATGAGATCACTTTAGAATGAAATGAAACAGAATGCCGTTGAATTCAGTAACAATGCTGCATGCTGGATTGGAAGTTGGAGCCGGGGCTTCCAGAAGCAGAGGGGTTTTTCTACATGGACTTCTTCACCCTGCCAAATCAAATGTAGAGGTAAAGACCTTTTTAGGCTTGTAAGGACTAAAATAACCTCCCATGCAGCTTTTACTGTGTTAGTTTCTTAAGGTGCTGGGAATGGGCTTCAGCAAAACTGGAGAGTGAAGACAGAAGAAAGGAGACATTGTAACTCAGGAAACAATGGCTTGAACCCAGCCTACCCTAGAAGAGCAGTAAAGGAAAGCATCCAAGGTGCCAGCTGTGCCAGCGGACAGAGAGGGCAGGTAGCCTGGGCCAGAGTGAGGGGATGTGTGTTTCTGAGAGATTTCTGGGTAAAGCGGGGTAATCTGGGCTTTTGCTCTAATATCTAACATGGTGCTGCAATGACAGGGAGTTGAAATTAAAAGTAGAGGAAAGCACTGAAGAAGGGTAGAAAGGGAGAACACCAGGGAAAACAAAAAGCTAAGAAAAAAAAATGTATTCTTGGTACAGTTCTTGGCCAGTCAGTAGACAGCAATTACAAAGGTGAACAGTGTAGCTAGTGCTAGTGATGCATTCACCTGAAAATCGTGGTACATTTATATCATAAGAGTAGAGGGAGGAGTTACTGAGGGGAGTCACTATCCCTGCCTGCCATAGCCTGAATAAACAGATAATGTCTAAAATGGGTAAGCCAGAAGGTTGTAGGATAAGCACAATATTTTGAGAAAGGGGGTAACTCTGCAGAGCAACCAAGAGTTGAAATGAGTTACCCCAAGGAATTAAGACTGGGTATAAGGAGTCTTACCTGGACAACAGGATTTTCATCAGAGTCTTTCAATACTACGGTATTTGATCTTCTGAATATAGGCAAGAATTACTTGGACAGAAATTATACATTCAAAAAACTAACTAATATGTGTCTGTCATAAAACATTCATACCATACAAAAAAGCCACGAGTGAATGACAGTCACCGTAATTCCATCACTTGGGAGTAACTACTGATAGTTTTATGTTTGGAAGGATATACATATCATATACATATCATATACTACTGATAGTTTTATGTATGTATATCCTTCCAAACTTATTGTTTTAAAATACACATTTAATATTCTGCAACATGTTTATAATATTTATTTTTCACTCCTCTGTTGGACGTATTTCACTATAAAAAAAACACATCATGGCTTTCTTCCCATGTTGGTTAGTCTGTATCTGCGTCAACATTTTTAATGACTAAATAGCATTCTCTTTTAAAAGGTGTGTGCCAAAATTTACCCAACTAGGATACTTCTAATTCTTTGCCATTTCTAATCACACATCTGTAGCAGATACCCTTGAAGAGGTAAGCCTGGATTTGTTTTGCTGAGAATTACTTTCCACCTGGAATGAGGACCTAACAATCATGTTGTTACTTTCTGACCATTTCCCACTGGACCAATCAGATAATCTGCTAGAAATTTGAACTTTAAGATTCCTATGTGCAACATAGTCTCCACTATGAAATGTGCCTTGGAGCCTCAAAGAAGAAGAGATTAAAAGAGGTTGAAATTGACAATGAAGCTGTCTTGGTTCTGATGGCTTTCCAGTGTCTGATTCATGCAACAATATTTATTGTGTCTTTTATGTGCCAGACACTATAATGAGGTACAGTGATAGAAGGCACAAGGCTGACAAGTTCCTTACCCTCTTGAAGCTTTTATTCTAAAGGAGAAGATACAACAAAAAAAGGGAAATACAGAGAGTGGTAAGAACCATGCAAGAAATAAATAGGGTAAGTGATGGAGGAAGGAGATCAGGGGATGCCTTTCAGAAGAGGTGACTTTTCTGCTAAGATCTGAAGGGCCAGGATGAGCCAGACCAGATAAAAGCCGGGGGAGGGTATTCCTTGGGGGTTTATAGAGATGGGGGATGTTCTTGGCACAGGGAACAATTCATACTGAAGCCCTGGTATGGGTGGGCTTGATGTGTTTGAGGAACAGAACAGAGTTTGGGGTAACTCTCATGAAAGAAGCCGAGGGGAGTGAGTTTGAAGTGAGTGTGAAGATGCAGGATCCAAAGCATGTGAGGAGTTTGGATTCTTAATGCTGTGAAAAACCTTTGGAAGATTGCAGCAGAGAAGTGTCATGATTTTATTTTTAAAATGTCATATTTTTAAATATTTTTATAGTCATGACCATATTTCCTGCCCTTGGGCCCTTGTATCTTTATGTTAAATACCCTCTCTTTCTCGCTCTTTTTAATTTAAGCTGATTTGAGTAAATATCTATTACAGTTACTTGTACCCAAAAGACTAGGTCAAAAACAACAGTTTAGTTTTTGTGCATAAAGCCCTGGCCCTTTTTGTTCTTTATTTTATGTGTTTGTTGGCATTTTCTTTTCTTTTGAAAAAGTATCCTCTTCATGATCTATATTCTTCTGTCTGTTAGAGAGTTTGATGACTTCTTATTGTTTTGTATGGACTCTGTAGGTTCTCAAGAGTAAACGTTTGTCTTTCATATATATTTCATTATTTTCCCAGTTAGATGTTTGCCTTTTCACCTTGCTCATCTTATTTTTTTGGCATTCAGAGTTTGGTTTGGTTTTGGTTTTTCCCCTCTAAATAACAACAGCATTATTGAGATAAAATTTGTGAACTCACCCTGTTGAAGTATAGGATCCAGGGTTCCTTTGTAAATTCATAGTGTTGCACATTGATCACCTTATTCAGAGCCTTTTGTCACCCCAGAAAGAAACCTTATATCCTTTAGTATTCACCCCCATTTTCTGTCCTCCAAGTCCCTGGCAACCACTAGTGCACTTTCTCTTTCTGTAGATTTACCTTTTCTGGACATTTCGTGGAAATAGACTCCTAAAATAGGTGGCCTTTTGTAACTGGTCTCTTTAACTTAGCATGATGTTTTTAAGATTCTGTCAGTGTTTGAGCCTCTGTCAGTACTTCACTGCTTTTTTGGCTGAATAAGATTCCATTGCACAGATATACCACATTTTGTCTATCTTTTCATCAGTTGGTGGGCATCTGAGTTGTTTCCACTTCTTGGCTGTTGTGAAAATGCTGCTTGAGCAGTTGTATATGTATGGAAGGTTTTGACTTGTGTTGGTCAGAGCAGCATTGGTCTTTTTCTATGAAAAGATTACCATTTCTTGTCATATCAGCAGAACCTTCTCTATGTAGAGATTGTACTTATTTGCCTATCTTTTTAAAGTATTTTTATGATTAAATTGTTAAATTTCGATCTTTAGTTCATATGCAGTTTCATTTTGGTTTAAGATTTAGAGAAAGGATATAACTTTTCCCAGTGGAATCACTAGATACTCCTAGACAATTTATTAAAGAGGTTCTCTTGCCTTCATTGATTTGAAACACTACATTTATATCAAAATTAAGAATTTGCAATAGGAAAATATGTGTCCAAATTTTGTTTTATTCTAGTAATCCTTTTACTCCATTGTAATTCTCATAGCTTTACCTTTTAAGATCTTTAAAGACTATCCTTTTGTTTTTAAAAAATGAGTGGGTATTTTCTAGACAGTGTACCTTATGTGTTTTGTCGGCTTCTAGAAAATCTGGTAGGATTCTAACCAAAGTTGGATTAAATTCACAAATTTAGGAAAGAATTATTAATTTTGAATCTCTTGTGCTATAATATGGCACATCTCCTTTATTCAAATTGTTCTTTTTTGTACCTTGTGCTGTTGATTATGTATCTTCCTCACAAAATATGTTTTTAGTACTTATTCTTGTTCTCATTACAATGAGTCGTATCATCCCCCCCCCCCAAGTTTTTTCTTAACTAGTTACTTTGTTAGATTAGATACATTTGCCTTCAGGCACCTAGGTGGCTCAGTGGGTTAAGTTTCTCCCTTTGGCTCACATCATGATCCAGGGTCCTGGGATTGAGCCCCAAGTTGGACTCCCTGCTCAGCCGAGGGTCATCTTCTCCCTTTCCCTCTTCCCCTGCTTGTTCTTTCTTGCTCACTATCTCTGTCTCTCTCCATTGAATAAGTAAAATCTTAAAAAAAAAAAGAAAAGAAAAGAAAGAAAGAAACCCATTTTGCTTTGGGCTGCCTTTTTATTGCTTATAATTGCTTTTGGTTGATTCTCTTGGGTTTTCACATGGAGCAGAGCAGACAGGTTACCAACAGCAAAGTAGAGGAAAACGCATTGAAGGAAACGTTTAGCATATTACAGGAACACAAAACTTCATTTTGTGTAGCAGGTCGGGTGCTCACTTCGGCAGCACATATACTAAAATTGTGTAGCAGGTCGGTTGAGGTCTTTTTGAGGAAGCATCATTTAAATACATGTAAAGACTGCAAATGAGTGGGGAGGAAGAGCTTCCACACAGAGGAACCAGTGAGTGCGATGGTCTGGAGGCACAGTGTGCCAGAATGGTGAAAGATGAGTGACAGGAGAAGAGGCCAGTCAAGGAGTTCAGATCAAATCCTGAGTTGAGAGTAAGTAGCTAAAGAGGTTTAGAGCAGAGGTAAGATACATTCTAGTTTACATTAGTAAAAAATGGCCCAGCTGTTTTGTGGAAAATGGATTCAAGACAGCCAAGAGTGGGGAGGAGTCTGGTTAGGAAGCAGTTGTAGTAAGTTAGGTTTATACCTACTAGTCCTGGACTAGGCTATTATGAATGTCATTCTTATCCACTTCTCAGTATTTCAGTCTCTACAGAATAAAATGACATTTTTATAGGGTTAAAAAATAAGTTTTATATTGGAAAACATGGGATTTTGGATTTCACATTGGCTACTAGTAGACTGCATTTTATTATTGCATGTCTGGTGACTTCATAAAAAGCAAATCTGGACGTATTTATCAGGTATCCTATGTTATTCGAGATGAAGTGGAGAAGTACAACAGAAATGGAGTCAATGCCCTGCAGCTGGATCCAGCACTGAACAGACTTTTCACGGCCGGCCGAGACTCAATCATAAGAATATGGAGTGTCAATCAGCACAAGGTAAGGCAGGGAGTGCGTTTTACATTTTAAATCTGTACTCAGTAAACGTCAGTCTGTCTGATATGGCACCTTTCACAGTTTCACATTTAATCTCTGAGCAGTGACTTATTTGGTACACTGCAACCAGAATTCTGTAAGCCTCTGAGAAAAACACCCCTAGAGGAATATTCAAAACTGCATTAGCTAAAGTGGGAACCCTGTAAACTAGGTATGTGATAAGAGCTCTCTGGTACAAAGCAACAAAGATTGGTTTGGTAGGAGGATTACTTTGAGCAATTTGTTTTCCGGTTTTAAGTATGTTCCCCAAAAGGTTCTTGGCAGCCCTTTACAGTGCTTTAAAAAAAAAAAGAAAAAGTTGGATATGCTTTTTTTACATTTATAATTAATCTGGAACTTTTGATTTCTTTCTTTAAAAGTGATTAGGATGCCAAAAAAATCCTTAGGGCCTTATTAGATAATAAAAGGTTGATATAAAAATACAAAGACAACATGGTCAACTTCTTCAAGAGATTTCTTAAACAGGGAAAGGACTTCAGTCTATGTAAAACATTAATCCCCAGTCAAATGGAAAGGCACTCTTTTTATATTTTCTTTGAATGCCTATATTGTGAATGAATAGGAAGGAAAATTCAGGGAAGGAGAAAGAGCATTTACTGAGCTCCTAGGCATGTACCAGATATACTCTGAGCCCTTTCCTCTCTAGTGTGGTTTTCTCACAACAGCCCTTCAAGGCAGCTGGTATGATTTATTTTCATAGATGAGAAGACGGGCTCAGAGAAACCCATGGTTAAATAGCTGGTAGGTGACAGAATTAGATCCCAGTCTAACTTCAGAACCCTGGTGCTTGACCTTGTAGTTTTAAAAGCCTGTGTCTTTCTAACAATCTGTGGACGTCTGATGTTCAGTCTGAAAAAGAGCCATTACTCTGCACAGTTGCTGGATAATATTTCTTCAGAGGGACTTCGGTTCAGTCGGCTTTAAATTTTTTAGCCAGTGGAAATAGTGGTGGCCAAGTATCAGAAACTAAGAATACGGAGGAGGAGTCAAGATGGCGGAGAAGTAGCAGGCTGAGACTATTTCAGCTAGCCGGAGATCAGCTAGATAGCTTATCTAAAGATTGCAAACACCTGCAAATCCATCGGCAGATCGAAGAGAAGAAGAACAGCAATTCTGGAAACAGAAAAACAACCACTTTCTGAAAGGTAGGACTGGCAGAGAAGTGAATCCAAAGCGACGGGAAGATAGACCCCGGGGGGAGGGGCCGGCTCCCAGCAAGCGGCGGAGCAACGGAGGAGCAAAATCAGGACTTTTAAAAGTGTGTTCCGCTGAGGGACATTGCTCCAGAGGCTAAACCGGGGCGAAGCCCACGCGGGGTCAGCGTGGCCTCAGGTCCCGCAGGGTCACAGAAGGATCGGGGGTGTCTGAGTGTCGCAGAGCTTGCGCGAATTGGAACGGGAAAGCCGGCTACAGAGACAGAGCCGACAGTAAGCTCGCAGCTCGGGGTGACCTTGAAGCGGTCGTAGGCTTGGAGAGCTCGGAGCGCGGCCGGAGGTCAAGCAGACGGGAGTAACTGGGCGCTGTTCTCTGAGGGCGCACTGAGGAGTGGGGCCCCGGGCTCTCGGCTCCTCCGGGCCGGAGACCAGGAGGCCACCATTTGTATTCCCGTCCTCCGGAACTCTACGGAAAGCGCTCAGGGAACAAAAGCTCCTGAAAGCAAACCCTAGCGGATTACTCAGCCCGGCCCCTGGTAAGGGCGGTGCAATTCCGCCTGGGGCAAAGAGACTTGAGAATCACTACACCAGGCCCCTCCCCCAGAAGATCAAACAAGAAATCCAGCCAAGACCAAGTTCACCTACGAAGAAGTGCGGTTTCAATACCAAGGAGAGCAGCAGAATTCCAGAGGAGGAGAAAGCAAAGCACGGAACTCATGGCTTTCTCCCTGTAATTTTTCTTTTCTTTTTTTTTTTTTTCCCTGTGATTTTTTTTTAGTCTTGCAATTAATTTAATTTTTTTTCATTTTTTTTCTCTTCTTCTGCTAAAATTTTTTTTAAACTTTTACCTTTTTCTACCGTTTTTTAACTAGTTTATCTAATATATATATTTTTTCCTTTTTATATTGTTCTTTATTCGTTTTCCTTTTTTAAATTCTTTTCTTTTTTTTTCTTTTTCCTTTTTTTTTTCTTTCTTACTTTTTGAACCTCTTTTTATCCCCTTTCTCCCCCCTCACGATTTGGGATCTCTTCTGATTTGGTTAAACCATATTTTCTTGGGGTTGTTGCCACACTTTTAGTATTTTACTTGCTCTTTCATATACTCTTATCTGGACAAAATGACAAGGTGGAAAAATTCACCACAAAAAAAAGAACAAGAGGCAGTACCGAAGGCTAGGGACCTAATCAATACAGACATTGGTAATATGTCAGATCTAGAGTTCACAATGACAATTCTCAAGGTTCTAGCCAGGCTCGAAAAAGGCATGGAAGATATTAGAGAAACCCTCTCGGGAGATACAAAAACCCTTTCTGGGGAAATAAAAGAACTAAAATCTAACCAAGTTGAAATCAAAAAAGTGCAATCAAAAATGGAGGCTCTCACTGCTAGGATAAATGAGGCAGAAGAAAGAATTAGTGATATAGAAGACCAAATGACAGAGAATAAAGAAGCTGAGCAAAAGAGGGACAAACAGCTACTGGACCACAAGGGGAGAATTCGAGAGATAAGTGACACCA
Source organism: Mustela nivalis (assembly GCF_964662115.1). NCBI lineage: Eukaryota > Metazoa > Chordata > Mammalia > Carnivora > Mustelidae > Mustela > Mustela nivalis. Next base: position 155,394,896 of record NC_139020.1, read on the forward strand.
TAAGACGAAACAACATTAGAATAATTGGGATTCCAGAAGAAGAAGAAAGAGAGAGGGGAGCAGAAGGTATACTGGAGAGAATTATTGGAGAGAATTTCCCCAATATGGCAAAGGGAATGAGCATCAAAATTCAGGAGGTTCAGAGAATGCCCCTCAAAATCAATAAGAATAGGCCGACACCCCGTCACCATATAGTAAAATTTACAAGTCTTAGTGACAAAGAGAAAATCCTGAAAGCAGCCCGGGAAAAGAGGTCTGTAACATACAATGGTAAAAATATTAGATTGGCAGCTGACTTATCCACAGAGACCTGGCAGGCCAGAAAGAGCTGGCATGATATTTTCAGAGCACTAAACGAGAAAAACATGCAGCCAAGAATACTATATCCAGCTAGGCTATCATTGAAAATAGAAGGAGAGATTAAAAGCTTCCAGGACAAACAAAAACTGAAAGAATTGGCAAACACCAAACCAGCTCTACAGGAAATATTGAAAGGGTCCTCTAAGCAAAGAGAGAGCCTACAAGTGGTAGATCAGTAAGGAACAGAGACCATATACAGTAACAGTCACCTTACAGGCAATACAATGGCACTAAATTCATATCTCTCAATAGTTACCCTGAATGTGAATGGGCTAAATGCCCCTGTCAAAAGACACAGGGTATCAGAATGGATAAAAAAACAAAACCCATCTATATGTTGCCTCCAAGAAACTCATTTTAAGCCCGAAGACACCTCCAGATTTAAAGTGAGGGGGTGGAAAAGAATTTACCATGCTAATGGACATCAGAAGAAAGCAGGAGTGGCAATCCTTATATCAGATAAATTAGATTTTAAGCCAAAGACTATAATAAGAGATGAGGAAGGACACTATATCATACTCAAAGGATCTGTCCAACAAGAAGATCTAACAATTTTAAATATCTATGCCCCCAACGTGGGAGCAGCCAACTATATAAACCAATTAATAACAAAATCAAAGAAACACATCAACAATAATACAATAATAGTAGGGGACTTTAACACTCCCCTCACTGAAATGGACAGATGATCCAAGCAAAAGATCAGCAAGGAAATAAAGGCCTTAAACGACATACTGGACCAGATGGACGTCACAGATATATTCAGAACATTTCATCCCAAAGCAACAGAATACACATTCTTCTCTAGTGCACATGGAACATTCTCCAGAATAGATCATATCCTCGGTCCTAAATCAGGACTCAACTGGTATCAAAAGATTGGCATCAGGGGCGCCTGGGTGGCTCAGTGGGTTAAGCCGCTGCCTTCGGCTCAGGTCATGATCTCAGGGTCCTGGGATCGAGTCCCGCATCGGGCTCCCTGCTGAGCAGGGAGTCTGCTTCCTTCTCTCTCTCTCTGCCTGCCTCTCAGTGTACTTGTGGTTTCTCTCTGTCAGATAAATAAATAAAATCTTTAAAAAAAAAAAAAAAGATTGGCATCATTCCCTGCATATTTTCAGACCACAATGCTCTGAAGCTAGAACTCAACCACAAGAGGAAGTTTGGAAAGAACCCAAATACATGGAGACTAAACAGCATCCTTCTAAAGAATGAATGGGTCAACCGGGAAATTAAAGAAGAATTGAAAAAAATCATGGAAACAAATGATAATGAAAATACAGTGGTTCAAAATCTGTGGGACACAACAAAGGCAGTCCTGAGAGGAAAATATATAGCGGTACAAGCCTTCCTCAGGAAACAAGAAAGGTCTCAGGTACACAACCTAACCCTACACCTAAAGGAGCTGGAGAAAGAACAAGAAAGAAACCCTAAGCCCAGCAGGAGAAGAGAAATCATAAAGATCAGAGCAGAAATCAATGAAATAGAAACCAAAAAAACAATAGAGCAAATCAATGAAACTAGGAGCTGGTTCTTTGAAAGAATTAATAAAATTGATAAACCCCTGGCCCGACTTATCAAAAAGAAAAGAGAAAGGACCCAAATAAATAAAATCATGAATGAAAGAGGAGAGATCACAACTAACACCAAAGAAATACAAACTATTATAAGAACATACTATGAGCAACTCTACGCCAACAAATTTGACAATCTGGAAGAAATGGATGCATTCCTAGAAACATATAAAGTACCACAACTGAACCAGGAAGAAGTAGAAAGCCTGAACAGACCCATAACCAGTAAGGAGATTGAAACAGTCATTAAAAATCTCCAAACAAACAAAAGCCTAGGGCCAGACGGCTTCCCGGGGGAATTCTACCAAACATTTAAAGAAGAACTAATTCCTATTCTCCTGAAACTGTTCCAAAAAATAGAAATGGAAGGAAAACTTCAAACTCATTTTATGAGGCCAGCATCACCTTGACCCCAAAACCAGAATAGGATCCCATCAAAAAAGAGAGCTATAGACCAATATCCTTGATGAACACAGATGCGAAAATTCTCACCAAAATACTAGCCAATAGGATTCAACAGTACATTAAAAGGATTATTCACCACAACCAAGTGAGATTTATTCCAGGGCTGCAAAGTTGGTTCAACATCCGCAAATCGGTCAATGTGATACAACACATCAATAAAAGAAAGAACAAGAACCATATGATACTCTCAATAGATGCTGAAAAAGCATTTGACAAAGTACAGCATCCCTTCCTGATCAAAACTCTTCAAAGTGTAGGGATAGAAGGCACATACCTCCATATCATCAAAGCCATCTATGAAAAACCCACCTCAAATATCATTCTCAATGGAGAAAAACTGAAAGCTTTTCCGCTAAGGTCAGGAACACGGCAGGGATGTCCATTATCACCACTGCTATTCAACATAGTACTAGAGGTCCTAGCCTCAGCAATCAGACAACAAAAGGAAATTAAAGGCATCCAAATCGGCAAAGAAGAAGTCAAATTATCACTCTTCGCAGATGATATGATACTATATGTGGAAAACCCAAAAGACTCCACTCCAAAACAGATCGAACTTGTACAGGAATTCAGTAAAGTGTCAGGATATAAAATCAATGCACAGAAATCAGTTGCATTTCTCTACACCAACAAGACAGAAGTAAGAAATTAAGGAGTCAATCCCATTTACAATTGCATCCAAACCATAAGATACCTAGGAATAAACCTAACCAAAGAGGCACAGAATCTATACTCAGAAAACTATAAAGTACTCATAAAAGAAATTGAGGAAGACACAAAGAAATGGAAAAATGTTCCATGCTCCTGGATTGGAAGAATAAATATTGTGAAATTGTCTATCCTACCTAAAGCAGTATACACATTTAATGCAATTCCTATCAAAGTACCATCCATCTTTTTCAAAGAAATGGAACAAATAATTCTAAAATTTATATGGAACCAGAAAAGACCTTGAATAGCCAAAGGGATATTGAGAAAGAAAGCCAAAGTTGGTGGCATCACAATTCCGGACTTCAAGCTCTATTACAAAGCTGTCATCATCAAGACAGCATGGTACTGGCACAAAAACAGACACATAGATCAATGGAACAGAATAGAGAGCCCAGAAATAGACCCTCAACTCTATGGTCAACTAATCTTCGACAAAGCGGGAAAGAATGTCCAATGGAAAAAAGACAGTCTCTTCAATAAATGGTGCTGGGAAAATTGGACAGTCACATGCAGAAAAATGAAATTGGACCATTTCCTTATACCACACACAAAAGTAGACTCTAAATGGATGAAGGACCTCAATGTGAGAAAGGAATCCATCAAAATCCTTGAGGAGAACACAGGCAGCAACCTCTTCGACCTCAGCCGCAGCAACATCTTCCTAGGAACATCGCCAAAGGCAAGGGAAGCAAGGGCAAAAATGAACTATTGGGATTTCTTCAAGATCAAAAGCTTTTGCACAGCAAAGGAAACAATTAACAAAATCAAAAGACAACTGACAGAATGGGAGAAGATATTTGCAAATGACATATCAGATAAAGGACTAGTGTCCAAAATCTATAAAGAACTTAGCAAACTCAACACCCAAAGAACAAATAATCCAATCAAGAAATGGGCAGAAGGGGACGCCTGGGTGGCTCAGTTGGTTAAGCAGCTGCCTTCGGCTCAGGTCATGATCCCAGCGTCCTGGGATCGAGTCCCATATCGGGCTCCTTGCTCCTCAGGGAGCCTGCTTCTCCGTCTGACTCTGCCTTCCACTCTGTCTGCCTGTGCTCTCTCTCACTCGCTCTCTCTGACAAATAAATAAAATCTTAAAGAAAAAAAAAAAAGAAATGGGCAGAGGACATGAACAGACATTTCTGTAAAGAAGACATCCAGATGGCCAACAGACACATGAAAAAGTGCTCCATATCACTCGGCATCAGGGAAATACAAATCAAAACCACAATGAGATATCACCTCACACCAGTCAGAATGGCTAAAATCAACAAGTCAGGAAATGACAGATGCTGGCGAGGATGCAGAGAAAGGGGAACCCTCCTACACTGTTGGTGGGAATGCAAGCTGGTGCAACCACTCTAGAAAACAGCATGGAGGTTCTTCAAAATGTTGAAAATAGAACTGCCCTATGACCCAGCAATTGCACTACTGGGTATTTACCCTAAAGATACAAACGTAGTGATCCAAAGGGGCATGTGCATCCGAATGTTTATAGCAGCAATGTCCACAATAGCCAAACTATGGAAAGAACCTAGATGTCCATCAACAGATGAATGGATCAAGAAGATGTGGTATATATACACACAATGGAATACTATGCAGCCATCAAAAGAAATGAAATCTTGCCATTTGCGACAACATGGATGGAACTAGAGCGTATCATGCTTAGCGAAATAAGTCAAGCAGAGAAAGACAACTGTCATATGATCTCCCTGATATGAGGAAGTGGTGATGCGACATGGGGGCTTAAGTGGGTAGGAGAAGAATCAATGAAACAAGATGGGATTGGGAGGGAGACAAATCATAAGTGACTCTTAATCTTACAAAACAAACTGAGGGTTGCTGGGGGGAGGGGGGTTGCGAGAAGGGGGGTGGGGTTATGGACATTGGGGAGGGTATGTGCTTTGGTGAGTGCTGTGATGTGTGTAAACCTGGCGATTCACAGACCTGTACCCCTGGGGATAAAAATACATGTTTATAAAAAAATAAAAAATTAAAAAAAAAAAAAGAAAGAAACTAAGAATACTGTGGCTTTGAAATACTTGTTAGAACTCATGTTTGAATTGGAATGTCACTTTCCTGGAAATTGATAGTATTTCAAATACATTAAGGAAAATAGTCGCAAGAACTTAAGCCTCAGAGAATCTAGCAAGCTACCTGTCCTGCCCTTAGAAATCTTTTTTCCAGTCTTCATTTCATGATAAGCCTGTGTAGCATCATTTCTCAAATAAATCTGTAGAGAGCTGTTCTTTTCACCCTTGAAGAGTCTTGAACTTGCCTGTGTTTGGTATAGGATGTAACTAAATGCTTTAAAAGGCCTCTCCTGGTATTTAAGCCAAGAGAGAAGAATGGAAGAATCTCAAGTTACTGAATTGAAACAGTGGCACAGGTAGTACTCCTTTAACTTTGGGCTTCTGATTCTTCTCTGAACTGCTATAGATATCATGAGGAAAACATTTAATTCGGAATGTAAAAACCTTAGTAGGAGTTTAAGAGCGAAAATATTCATCTCCCTCTACAGTCAGGCTGGGCTTCTCAATATTCTTGTCGGCCGCCTGATCGTTTCTGGGTCTGCTCTGAGCCATTGCCACCCCCAATCCAAATCCCTCCAGCCTGAAGATCTGCTCACATCCTATCCTTCCTAGGAAACCCCTGCCTGCAGCACTCTGTGTCATATGCAGTGTCTCGCCCAGATTTTGTTGCTTTTGCTAACTTAAGGCGTAAGAATTAAGCATTTGTTTTAGAAACCTAGGCTTTTTTCAGTAATGAAATTTCTGAAACAAAACCTCAGTTTACGTCTGTTACATGGAAGCACCAAATGTTTGATGAAATTCTACCCTGAGGGCACCTGAGTGGCTTAGTCAGTTAAACATGGGGACTGTTTGATTTGGGCTCAGGTCATGATCTCAGGGTTGTGAGATCAAGCCCTGCACTGGGCTCTGCACTATGCAATGGAACCTGCTTAAGACTCTCTCTCTGCCCTTCCCCATCTGCTCAGCTCAGTGTGCATTCTCTCTCTTAAGTAAATTCATTCATTCATTCTACTCTGAATTCACTTGTCAGTTTTAAGACCTGAGAGCAATGTGTCACATTAATTGAAGAAAGTAAACATACATATAAATTGTAATATATTTCATCCTCTAAAGTAAACTAATGATTTTCTTAACAATTTTTCTTTTAATTTTAGCAAGATCCATACATAGCATCTATGGAACACCATACTGATTGGGTAAACGACATTGTACTTTGTTGTAATGGGAAAACATGTAAGTACTTCTTCTGATTATTGGGCTTCTAGAAGTTTTTTATTCAATTTGATATGCTTTTCTTTTTTTTGTACTTTTTTATTGAAATTTGACATATATACAGAAAAGCACACACACCTTGAGAACCCAGCTTCGTAAGTTTATGGGTGAACACCCATGTCTATATACAGATTACCAGAAGCTCCCTTGGACTGTCCTTTTAATCACTCCCTTATGCCCAAAGCTAACTGCTTTCCTGTCTTCTGAGCACTGTAGATTAATTTTTCCTGCATTCAGATTATATATAAATAGACTGATAGCAATATGTATTCTTTTAGCCTTATTAATGTGTCTTTTGTTCATGTTATGGTACAATCCATTTCTTGGTTTTGCAGTCTGTGTTAGAGAAATTTTTCTCAATCAGATTAGTTGCTCCTTCAAGTGGAACATTAAAAAAAGGTTTCCCTGCCTCGTTTAAAAAATATTTGAGGGGGACTGGGTGGTTAAGCATCTGCCGTCAGCTCAGGTCATGATCCCAGGGTCCTGGGATTAAGCCCCGTGTCAGGATCCCTGCTCAGCAGAAAGTCTGCTTCTCCCTCTGTCCCTCCCCCTGTTCGTGCTCTCTGTCTCTCTCAAATAAAAACAAAATCTTAATAAATAAGTAAGTAAATATTTGAGACAAAATACAGTAGGTTCTAGGAGGAGCTTTTTGGTGTGTGTGTGTGTGTGTGTGTGTGTACATTGGTTTCCAAGTATGTTGCATTATTTTAAGTCTTTAAAATGGTGAAAAGTCTTACTACTCAGGTTTGTTTATTCTTTGCCTCTTCTAGTAATATCTGCTTCTTCTGATACGACAGTGAAAGTGTGGAATGCACATAAGGGATTTTGCATGTCAACACTAAGGACACATAAGGTAAAACAACAAATGTAATTTTCAGTGTCTCTCGTATAATACTGAGATCTCACTACTTTATGTGGCTCCTTTCCTTACTGATCTAGTAGATCATTGTATGTGTGTTCTGTTACAGGATTATGTAAAGGCCTTAGCATATGCCAAGGATAAAGAACTGGTAGCTTCGGCTGGGTTGGACAGACAAATATTCCTTTGGGATGTGAATACTTTAACAGCACTGACTGCCTCAAATAACACTGTCACAAGTAAGGTGTTTGAAAAAAATTTCTTGAATTCAAGTTGACATAAAGAATGGTTTATGAAACGTCTTTGATAGGTTTGCATCGAGACAGTGGTTCATATTTTGAAAATACTTCTACCTACGGTGTTCTAACCCCCAAGAGTATGTTTGAACAACAACAAGCTAATTCCTCACTACAGTCTAAAAATGGTAACTTCTTCAGGTGTAACCTGGTTATTTTTGTTACAAGTGCATGTCCTGGCTCCCTAGGTAAAGTGTAGGTTCCTGCAGGGCAAAGGAATCTGTCTTATCGTCACTTTGTACCTCGCACAGCATTGCCTGACCCAAAGCTGCAGTCTCAGCAGATACTGTTGATAGAGGTGGTGATTACTTGACAAAGTAGGCAGTTTCTGACTCTTAGAAGTATCACTCTGTCTTTTGAGCCCTTGAGTTGATGGAGTTGATGGCTAAGGTGAAGAACAGGCCTCCAGTACCGATTTTAGGGGACCCTTTCAGAGCCACTCTACACATTCCAGCCGATTTCAGAAGAGTTCAGAGGGGTTGGGTGCCTCCGGAGGCAATTCACAGACATACAGAGCTGTTTTTTGTTTTTTTTTAAAGATTTTATTTATTCATTTGACAGAGAGATCACAAGTAGGCAGAGAGAGAGAGGAGGAAGCAGGCTCCCCGCTGAGCAGAGAGCCCGACGTGGGACTCCATCCCAGGACCTTGAGATCATGACCTGAGCCGAAGGCAGTGGCTTAACCCACTGAGCCACCCAGGCGCCCCCAGAGCTGGTTAATAATAGCATGGGTTTCTCATCAGCTAAGAAGAGATCTCAGATTACCAGATCAGACCCAAACAAGTCTAGATTTGAAACTCATCCTCACAGCTGGCTCAACCTACTAGAGTCCTCTAGGCCAGGTGGCAGAATGGACACTTAGGAGCACCTTATTGGCTAACCCTGGCCTGGAAAGTCTGTGTTCAGGATCTGAGCTATCTAGATCCCTACATATAGGTCCAATTTGTTGTGGCTGTGGAATTCTTACACTGACATAGCTAAAACAGTTGTAAGATAATCTAGGATGTGCCAGGAAGGGCATGTTAAGAGACTGATGTTTATAATTTCTTGAATATTGTTCTGCCCTTTTCCCCAGGAAATATGCAAAACTGTAAACACTACCCTCCCTTTGTTCTCCTTGATTTTTCACCAGTGCATCAGTGTAGTGATTCAGCACCTGGTCCCTGCTGGGGACTGTCATGACAGATCATTTAGTTTTCTCTAGATGGAGGGTCTGCCTCAAAGAGACAGTGACAAGAGGGAACGAAGCAAAAGAAGTCGGAATTGTCCCAAGGTCAGAGACCAGGAGTAACAGATTCTGCAGTAGATACATCTTGCTTAGAATTGTTTAGAGAGATTACCACACAGGTTGATTTATGATAGAAATCTGAGAGCTAACATTTATTGAGTACTTACTACACTAATTTTCTAAATATGTGCTTATATTAACTACTTCACTCTTAAGTCCTCAGTATGTTTATTTACTTCTTATTGAAAATTAGGATCAAATTGTATAGACAATTTTATATGCAACTTTTTTTACCTCAGTAAAACTTAGATCTGAATCAAAGACTGTGAGCATGATTCTTGCTACACATTGCCTAATGTCCTTCCAAGAGTTGTACCAAACAAGTTGTACTTACCCCACAACTAATGTATGAGAGTACCATTGTACTATTTTTGAGAACTGTTAGCTCATTGAAAATCTAAATTGGTAGGTGAAAATAATGTTTTTTGTTTTGATTTGTGTTTCCTTGAAAATTATGAGTTTGGACATATTTTTCATATTTATTAGCATATGTGTATCTATGAAAATACATAGATACTTAAATAAATAAAATACTTACGTCGATAGTTTTTAAATAGCAGTGCAATTCAGTTTGGCAAATAATTATTGAGCACCATACTTAAATCTAGAAATGGTGTAAATTTTGATAAAAGTCTTGTTTAGAATGACCTCCATCATAGCTAGATTTCTTTTCCTTAGAGCACTCACAAAGATAAGATTTTCTTTTTTTTTTATTATTTATTTTCTCACCATAGCACATATTCTTCCCGACGTCCATCGCCCAACCACCCCATCCTCCAGTAACCCCTCCAGTAACCCTCAGTTAAGATTTAAGATTTTCTAAACCAAATAATTAAACTTAAAATTTTTGCTGACTAGCTGCCGAACAGCTGATGATTTTGTTAACATTTGCTTCGTTTATCCCTAATAGCTTCTTCTTTAAGTGGGAACAAAGATTCCATTTATAGCCTGGCAATGAATCAACTGGGAACAATCATTGTGTCAGGGTCCACTGAGAAGGTAAGGGGGAGCTTAACTGGGTATATTTTAACACTGGAAAACAAAGACACCAAAATAATTTGATCTGTGTAATTACTAAATATATAGACCATGGTTTTGCCTGGTGGGTGCTAAAGGAAGGGTTTTATTTGAACAAACAAGAATGTAACTATATAATTACTGTCGTGTGTGGTGATGGGGGCAGGGTGGATGGGTGAGGGAGGCCTATTTGTGTTTTGACATTAGAAAAGCTTCCTCCTACTTGAGAAGACGGGGCCTCAGGCAGTGTCTTTGGAGACCAGTATTTCCTTCTCAGAATGTAAAGGTTGTCATTTGACTTCTAAATCATTTATCATTGAAATTTGTTCATGGATATACACAGGTTGTATGATATTTTGTTCAAATACACAGGTTTTAAGGGTATGGGATCCAAGAACGTGTGCAAAACTAATGAAGCTGAAAGGACACACCGACAATGTCAAAGCACTGCTGTTGAACAGAGATGGCACACAGGTACGTACATGCACGTTTACCTAAGGACTTTGTCCAGAATTCCGGGCACCAGAAATGTCCCACTTTCTTGCCTAGGTTGATCTCAACCCAAAGCCACACATAAACTGTGGTATACTTTTAAAACCTTAAAATACTCAATTGTATATAATAGTAATCCACATTTTGAAATTACTCTGTTTGCATCACTTCTAAATAAAGGCCAAACAAAAAGTTCTCCCGGGGGCGAGAGAACTGTGGTATACTTTTAAAACCTTAAAATACTCAATTGTATATAATAGTAATCCACATTTTGAAATTACTCTGTTTGCATCACTTCTAAATAAAGGCCAAACAAAAAGTTCTCCTGGGGGCGCCTGGGTGGCTCAGTGGGTTAAGCCGCTGCCTTTGGCTCAGATCATGATCTCAGGGTCCTGGGATCGAGTCCCACATCCGGCTCTCTGCTCAGCAGAGAGCCTGCTTCCCTCTCTCTCTCTGCCTGCCTCTCTGTGTACTTGTGATCTCTCTCTGTCAAATAAATAAAATCTTAAAAAAAAAAAATTCCCTCAGAATAATACTTACATCAACAAGTATATGCAGTTATAATGTATATAGGACAAAACAATTTAAAATGTTACTTTGTATAAAGCAAAAGGAAGTTTTGGTATTGAATGCTTTGTGCTAGTGAATTAAGGAAAGATTTGCTGACGGTGGGTCTGACTTTGGGCAAATCCTGTCATTTGACTGTAGATACAGTGTATAAGTTTAGTCACCTGTCGTAATACTTAAGAGTCAGCACTTCAAAGGAAAACATCTTGGTAATGTGTGAACATGTACTGATACTCTAGTATTTTGTTAGGTGTGTAATTCTGTTTGTTCTGTAGCAGTGGGAAAATGATCTTTCATCGATGTAGATGATAAAAACAAAAACCGAGCACCATTTTCAGTTAAGACCTAACACTACCCTATACCTCTGCCTCCCCCAGCCATTTTTTCTCATGGGCCAGGGAGAATCCCAGAGCTAACTGGGATTGATTGTGAGCAGGTTAGGAAAGGGAGAGTAGGGAGGTGGCATGATGAGAGGTGCCATCACTTTTGTGGAAATTACATCATAGGAGCTGCCTCACACATGGACTAGAGAAACCTTTGTCTCCAGAGGTGAAAGAGAGGTTTGGAAAACTAGCCCAAACCAGGAACTCATCTTCAGAACCAGGCAAAGATAGGCTTGAAGGTGCCCATGGAGGTCTTTGGAGATGCAGAAGGATCTAGATGTTAATGTTAGTTGCAGGACAAGAGCACTTTTTGGTGTGGCCTAGAGGAGAAAATTTCATGTTACTTGTCCTTAGTTTACTCATCTGCAAAGTAGGGACCATAACATTTGTTTGTATGGTTGTGAGAAGATTACAAATAGTAAATATATTCTTGTCTATAGGCCATGGCATTTTCTAGCATTGTTGAGTTCCTTTCCAGCCCCATTTTCTTAAGAATCTAAGAAGCCGGGGCACCTGGGTGGCTCAGTGGGTTAAGCCACTGCCTTCGGCTTGGGTCATGATCTCAGGGTCCTGGGATCGAGTCCCGCATCGGGCTCTCTGCTTGGCAGGGAGCCTGCTTCCTCCTCTCTCTCTCTCTGCCTGCCTCTCTGCCTACTTGTGATCTTTCTCTCTGTCAAATAAATAAATAAATAAATAAATCTTAAAAAAAAAAAAAAAAAGAATCTAAGAAGCCCAGTTCGGTCAGCTCCTCACTGTTTGCAGTGTAGCTGTTGGGCTACACCTGAGATGGCTGCCCCTGCCTTGTTCTGTGAGGTTCGTTCAGGGTTTGACTGTGTCTTGTGGTCTTCATGGGACTGAAATGGGACTGTGGGCAAGATGGTTTTCAGTAGGAGGCTAATGGGCTCGGCAGACTTTCTAAAGCTCCTCCTGCTGCTATACTCCTTGCCTTGTTTCCTATCTATATAGTCATGAATGTGCTTTTTAGGTAGCACGTATGGTTACAGATGCACTTCATGTGAAGTAAGCTCCACTTACTGTAAGCAGACCATTGGAAATGCTACCCTTGAGTGGTAGAGCACATAATTATGCAGATACCAGCCTCCTTGAGTTCCTCCTCCATCCATTTTCCTTCTTGGCAGTAGAGGTGAAATATAAACTTAACCACCAACTACACATCACACTTAGGGAATTGATCAACAAAATAGCAATAACAACTACTTGTTCAAGTCAAAGGAGAAGAAAGAATCCTTTGACTACTGATTCTCAAACTCTTGTAATATATGAGAGAGATAGATAGTTGCAGGACAAGAGCACGTACTGCATCCCACAGAGTTGCCCTGCAAGTTTCTAATGAAGGATCTCTGGTGGCATCAGGAGTCGAGAACTTGTGCTAAGATATGCATAATAGGCCAGTGAATCCCATTGACATCCCCATTTGTTCTGTTGTTTATTTAGCAAATCTTACTATTTGAGGATTGTCGCCACTATAGTTGTTTTGAATAGTGCCAATATTATTGGGCTGAACCACCTGACATTTCAGCCCTTGTACTTGCTAAGGCAGTTGCTTAAGAAACTGGGACAGTCTTCTGTCTTGGTTTGAGTCAGTGGCATTCTTCTGTGTCCCTCACAGAAGAATGATAGGTTCTTGATAGGTTCAATGATAGGTTTTCCTATCATTGAAGTTTTGCCAAACCTGGCTTAAAGTCTAGGGGTGTTTAAGCATCAAGCCACTCCTTCCCCCAACTTACCTTATGCACTTTGTTGCTGACTGTTGACAGTTACAATTGCATATGCATTCCAGAAACACTTGTGTTGGTCAGCAGCAGCCTGGCCTCAGTACACTGGTTCCCCCTTGTTTCTGTTGGTAAAAGCACAAAAACCTGATCAGGGCTGTAGACTCTGCCCCTAAGTCTAATGTAGTAGAACCATTCAGGTCCTTCTGTCCTAGTCCCAAGAATTACTTTCTAGTGACAGGGTCTTCACATTTATCCAGTGAAAGAGTGGAGGTTGTGGGAAATGTATGATGATTACTCTAGCTCCTACAAGGTAGCTGGCACCAGAATTCCTATAAAATAGGCATATCCTTCAACTATACTACCAAATGCTACAAAGAAGTTGGCCAGCATTGTACTTTTATTTTTTTTAATTTTATTTATTTATTTGACAGAGAATGAGACAGTGAGAGAGAAAACACAAGCAGGGGGAGTGGGAGAGGGAGAAGTAGGCTCCCTGCTGAGCAGAGAACCTGATGTGGGGCTCAGTCCCAGGACCCTGGAATCATGACCTGAGCTGAAGGCAGATGGTTAACGACTGAGCCACCCAGGCGCCTCAAGCATTGTACTTTAAAAGTAATTGTTGTCTCCTTAGGGGCCTACTTTTTAGTGGTCTTAGATTACAGTTGCCATCAGAGATTATTTTGTGTTCAGTATCAGAGCTGATACAGCTCTGTTCCCTCATCTGCTTTTAGCTGTACGTTTAGGTTTGGGATTTACCTCTTCCCTACTACAAGTTGCCTGGGCTACTAGGACTTAGCTTTCCTTATCCTAAAGTTGTCAGACCTTACTCTCTGGAGATACATAGCCTAGATCTGAGTGATTAAAGCTACACCAACAAGGGCATCTGGGTGGTGTAATTGTTAAGGATCTGCCTTTGGTTCAGGTCATGATCCCAGAGTCCTGGGGTCGAGCCCTGCATCCAGTCCTGCATCACACCCTACATCTAGCCCAGCATCAGGCTCCCTACTTGGCAAGAAGCCTGCTTCTTCCTCTCCTACTACACCTGCTTGTGTTTCCTCTCACTGTCTTTCTGTCAAATAAATATATAAATTTTTAAAAATAAATAAAGCTACACTAACAGCTTTGCCACCTCAGAGTAGCAGTTCTTCTTGGATGGGGGAGCCCCTCCTTGGCCTCTCTCCATCAGATTGCATGGGTCCTCCCACAGGTATGTCAGAGGTCTGCTTGTAACTTCCTCCAGACAGTTTCCTTGTTGGTTAGGCTCTTGGTTGCCTTGTCAACCAATTGGAGTAAGGAATTAAAACACTGATGCCCCTGGCAGTTTATGGGGGAGCTTCCTAGTGGGTGTTCATATAATTAAACATGTCCAGAGTTCTAAAGGCCCCTTCCTGTCACAGGGCACGCCAATAAATCCTAATATTCTTGAAGTCCTCATCTATTCAGACACTTTTTAAGTCTTTAAGCCCACAACTATCTTTTCTTCTTTGAAGCTCTTTGCCTTAATTTCTTACACCAGCACCAGCAGTTGCTTTTTCTTGACACCATTTTTTCCCCCAAAGAAGCAAGTTTTTATTCTCTTTTGCAAATCACCACAGTAACTGATAGTGAACCCCAGGCATGCCAAATATGAATGTGGTGTGGCCAGTTCAGCCTCTTTCTATCAGAGTCACAGTGTGCTCAGCCCTACTTTGTGTGCCAGCATCTTCTATGTAGTTGATGCTCCTGAGCCTTCAGAAAGTGTCAGAATTGCTGTTGTTAACTCTGAATGCTGAAGGTCCATATTTTATATTAATGTTGAACTTGAGGCTCAGATGGGAAGTATGCAAGATCACAAAGAGTGAGTGATAAGCCTGAAACTAGATTTTGCTTCTTATTAATGGAATTAGTGACTCTTATTAATGGAATGTCAAGAGACCTTATTAATGGAATTAATGATTCTTATTAATGGAATATCAGAGACCTGGCAGGCCATTAGGAATCCATTGCCATGAGGGAGAGGTGAGACAGAGGTGTGACCTAGGGCTCCAAAAGGCCTTTTAGCGTAGTGCAAAGGTTGTCAACCTTAGTGTACCAGAATGACCTGGAAAGCTATCAAAACACAGATTGATAGACCCTGCCAGAGTTTTTGCTTCATCAGGTTTAGAATCTGC
Organism: Mustela nivalis; assembly: GCF_964662115.1. Lineage (NCBI taxonomy): Eukaryota > Metazoa > Chordata > Mammalia > Carnivora > Mustelidae > Mustela > Mustela nivalis. Next base: position 155,410,096 of record NC_139020.1, read on the forward strand.
CTCATTAGCTTTGGAATCAGACCAGGTATCTGCATTTTTAAAAAGTTCCCTGGGGATGCTGATTCTGCATGTGGCCAGGTAGGAGAGGACAGAGGCAGTTTTGCTCAAAAAGTTTCCTCTGCTTTAGCATGCACTGTTGCCTTTGGTCATTTCAGCCTGTGGTGCATGCTTATCAGAGGTCTTCATCAGAGGCAGAAATACGGGTTGTTAGATGTGGGTGTTTGACACTATAGAGTCAAGAGAGGCACCAACTGCAGAGCACAGCAAAGCAGGAACTTTTCTGGTTGGAACTTATTCTAACTTCAACTTTCTTCGTTTTCAGTGCCTTTCCGGCAGTTCTGATGGGACCATTCGCCTTTGGTCCCTTGGCCAGCAGAGATGTATAGCAACGTATCGAGTCCATGATGAAGGTGTTTGGGCTCTGCAAGTCAATGATGCCTTCACACACGTGTATTCTGGAGGAAGGGACAGAAAAATTTACTGTACAGACCTAAGAAACCCTGACATTCGGCTACTAATTTGTGAAGAAAAAGCACCAGTTCTCAAGGTATGTCCCGTATTTTAGTTGAGTGGTTAAGATTGTTACATGTACTAGCAATCTGGCAAAATCTGTATGAAAACATGAATCAGCTGTGGATTTGTAAAAACAAGTATTTTAATTTTCGTTAGTCACTTACAGAAGAAATTGTGACTTCTTTTGTACCTCAGTGACATGTAGCTGTCCCACTGGCGAATCCTAGTGCAATTGGCCCACATTGCTCCTGAGCTCAGTTGGCCTTTCTAACCTGTCCTTAGTGGAGGGATGTGACAAGTTCAGGTATCTATGAGCAGATAACGGGAAAGCACAAGTATGTCCACTGCCCAAGAAGGAGGATGTGGAAGAGTTGCTCCAGAAGAGAGAACAAGCCAGTTCATACTTCAAACCGTGACTGCCTCAAAGTAGTCCTGATTGCCAATCAGTCAGGGTGAAAGGGTACTCCAGAAGCCGTCCACATTGACACCTGCTGAAAGTGATGCCTGGACTGCAAAATGGTCTTGTCATCGTATGACAAGTTGCTCAGTTTCCCTGATAATCTCAGAACTACACATTAAAACCATAGTAAAGAGATTTCCAGATTTAAAATGGAGGCATAAGGACAGCACTACTTCCTTCTCACAGAAGTCATCCAAAAACAAGAAAAGCAAGAAACAGAACTGCGGATACCCATGGAACTAAAAGACCCCTGAAACTCAGACCACAGTATAAAAGGAAGGGCTGAAAAAAGGAATAGAGATCGAATGAGACCATTGAGGCGGTGCTTGTGGCCTAGGAGCGCACACATCCTGGCCGAGTATAGCTCTTCAACATAGGTGTCGCCCCTGGAGGACAAAACCAGTAATCTAGGGAAGCAGGTGAGTTGATGCTGAAATCAAGAGCCTGTGCAGGAAGCAGGCTGCTGGGGCCAACAACAGGGAGAAGAGACACTGCGTGTGAGTCCTGCAGCTGCCAGGATCTCTTGGCTGTGGAGAAAAAGGTGCAAAAACGTAGTGGTGCCATAACTGTGTGTTAGAAGAAACATCACTTTGAAATAAAGAGGATTCCTACTTGCTAGGAGTCTACCTATCCCACTACTCCCAACCTTCAATTTCCTGGCACAAGAAGAATAGTGGATGACTGACCATAGAGTGATTTCATGTGCATGCTGTCTATATGCATGGGTGTAGGGACGTATTTCTGTGTGTTCTATTTTAAAAATACAGAAGGTACACAGTACAGAGATATACTATTCTTAGGTGAGGGAGGTGAATTATGTGGGTACTTGTCACTTTTGCTATGTTGAGATTTTTTTTGCTACAAACATTTTCAAAGAGAAAAGGAGACCTACTTCCTTGTTACTAAAAAAAAAAAAATACAAAATACAAGAGTAACAAAAACAAAATTATGGTAAGTCACCCTTTGATAGTACCTATTTGGATCCCCTAATTATTTAATTTAAAATTATGCTGAAACTTTCAGCCACTGTTTTTGGTGAAAAGTCCACCCCTATTATATTTGTAAAGGCCATTTTTCCTTTAGCAGAGACACTCCCTCATTATTCTGTGCAACCCTAGCTTTTACCGCTTGCCACGGTGTAGTCAGCATACAGTCAGCATACAAACATGGAATGAAGGAGTTGATGTTTAATAATAGGTAGCTAGTCCCGGCAGCTCAGGAGAGTCTGCATTCCACAGAGTGGTGTTTTTGTGCTTTGTTTTCAGATGGAGCTTGATAGATCAGCTGATCCCCCTCCCGCAATCTGGGTTGCCACGACTAAGTCTACAGTAAATAAATGGGTAAGGGAACCGCTGTATCCCTGACAGAGGTTTGTAAACATGTGGTTTGTTATCGCAGACCTGCCAGATACCAGTAGTAAATGCTCAAGATGAACCTGACTCTCGGCATGCTTTTGAACAGTGCAAAAATCTGAAAGCCTCTGTGAGTGCTCTGAAGGATTGTACTAAAATTAAGATAACAGTCCAAATGAAGCTTCTGACTTCTTTGTCAGGAGCCAAGATAGACATTTGGTGTGCCTAGAGTAGGCACTGTTGCCTGATAAAACCAGTAAATGTTAGTACAACATCTGAGCTCACAAAACTGCCTTTGAAAACAGGCAGCCCAGGTCCAGGTTTTCCCCACTATCTGAAAGTTCGCTTCCCACCATTATGATTACCCATTGTCTCTAACCAGAAGAAATCAGAAGAGAATTTTTGCTTTTATAAAATGGTGATTGCTTCTTTGTCTTTACACTGTCTTGGCTTATAAAAGACTTCATACAAGTGCTTAACTTTTGGATAGCAGGGAATACCATACCAACATGGCAGGGACACTGTTAGGTTTCTGTTCTTCCAAATGTAAGAGAAAATAGAAAAATTGTGCTTTCAAATTCATTCCTTTTTTCCTCATAGCATGAAGAGCAGGGATAGAAATAGAGGATAACCAAAGAGGTCATTATTTAAAGTGCTTTTAATTCTTAAATATTCATTAAAGAAGATTTAAGTTTTCTTGCTTACTCAACTATATATGGATAACAAAAGAGAGACTATATGTTCCCATTTTTTTCTGTTTATACACCAATCAAGTGGCCTTTCTCAGCTTTCTCAGTACTTGTAAAAAATGTTATATATCTTGTCTAAATTTCATTGTCCCAGTGTGAGATCAATATAACTTTACCTGGAAGAATGCCTACTTTTCCTTCCAAAAAGATAGTATTAATATTCCCATCTTAATCCTTGGTTTGTTTCTTGAAGTTGTGGTAGATAATTACACTTTATGATTAAGTATTTTTTGGTTGATGTTACTGTTTTGGTTTTTCTCATTTGTCCTTTGTTTTTCTTGCCACTTTTAACAGATTGGCAAAGCTTAGAAAGCATAAAATGATTAAAAAATGAATTTTGTTCCTTTAGACCTTGAAGGGAATTCATAATTTTAGAGCCTCTGGAGATTATGACAATGACTGTACAAATCCTATAACACCACTTTGTACGCAGCCTGACCAGGTTATTAAAGGTGAGTAAGGAAGGTGGAAGGTATTATATCTTTTACCGAGGCTAATTATAGTTATTAAGAGATTGACAAAAATAAAGGAGGCAGCCTTCCTTTCAGTGTAATTCTGATGTCAATAGAAGACAGAGTGTATTGGTTTATTTTTAATAGAAGAAAAATATTCTTTAAATGCTAGTGACTTTAAAAAGCAGACTTCTTGAAGTAAACTTTTTGCCCAGCATCAGAATAGTTGTGGTCTGTGGCGGGCTAAGAACCACTTTGTAAAATATAGAGGGTTGAATGTTATCTTTTGGCACAAGTCAGATCTGGTCCCCGACTTCTCTGTGCTTCAGCTGGAAGTGGCACCTCTGACTTGAAACACCCGAGTGAGGAATAGAACGCTGAACAGGTGTTCATCACAGTTCTGTGTTCATGCTGATGCCTCAAGAATCACATGTGCATGCAGGAGGCAGAGTTAGAGATGGGACTGATCCAGACATCTGCTGTTATCACTTGAACTTTTCCCAGTGGTTAAAACTGTTTGCCCTTAACAGTTTTCCACTGGAAGCCCCTCGAAGGAGGGACTTTTTTCATCTATAATCTGTTTTTTAAAATCAGACAGTTTGGGGGGCACCTGGGTGGCTCAGTGGGTTAAGCCTCTGCCTTCGGCTCAGGTCATGGTCTCAGGGTCCTGGGATTGAGCCCTGCATCAGGCTCTCTGCTCAGCAGGGAGCCTGCTTCTCCCTCTCTCTCTGCCTGTTGCTCTGCCTACTTGTGATCTGGCTCTCTCTGACAAATAAATAAATAAAATCTTTTTAAAAAAATAAAATAAAACCAGACAATTTTTCTTAGGTTCGCCTTAAACAGCCATATATATATGTAAAACTGTATGTGTATCTTTTGACTCTCCTTCTCCTTTGTGGTAGATTGTATGATTTCTTTTGTTACATGCCAATGAGTAATTACTGCCATATGGTGAATTTAAACGGAATTATTTTCCTAATTGTGTGGGTTTTTTTCCTTTAGGGGGTGCGAGTATTATTCAGTGTCACATTCTTAATGACAAGAGACATATATTAACCAAAGATACCAATAATAATGTGGCATATTGGGATGTATTGAAGGTGAGTAACTTTTTGTATTAAATATAGATAATTGGGTCATATATCCCCTTTATTTTTTGTTATAAAATATATATATATGAAATAACCAAAGTAATAAGTACAAAATTAAGATTAGACTGCAATAATACTTTTTTTGGAGGGTGGATACTTTTTTATACAAATATTTAGATGAGACCATAGTTTATCTTTTTTTTTTTTTGAGGCCATGGTTTATCTTAAAAGCACCTAAAATTTTGGTGGAACCATTTCTGCTGTGTTATTTGCTGCCTTACCTTAAAGTAAATATATCACATTTCCTCATCCTTGACATTATTGACATTTTGGGCCAAGTAAGTCTTTGTTGAAGGGGCCAGGATAGAGTGGGATCTGTCCTGTGCATGATAGGGTGCTTAGCACCACCCTCAGCTGCTACCCAGCAGGTGCCAGTAACCACCTTCCCTTCCACTGCAGCTTCAGTTGTGATAGCCAAAACTCTCTCCAGATATTGCTAAATGTTTAGGGGGAGGAAGGAAGAAGCAGCATACAAAATCACCCCAGGATGAGAATCCTTACAGTGCACAAAATAAGTTTAGCCATTTCTTAGGGTTTATAGACATCACTGTGAGTGTAAGTTACAACTCTGGGTCATGTTACGCTGACCTGTGGGATAGTTAGATGTTTTAAGCCATTCAGCCACATTCTAAATAGCACTAAAGAATTTATAGGCAGGGCGCCTGGGTGGCTCATTCAGTTAAGAATCTGCTTTGGGGGGTGCCTGGGTGGCTCAGTGGGTTAAGGCCTCTGCTTTCGGCTCAGGTCATGATCCCAGCGTCCTGGGATCAAGCCCCACATTGGGCTCTCTGCTCTCTGCTCAGCAGGGAGCCTGCTTCCCCCTCTCTCTCTGCCTGCCTCTCTGCCTACTTGTGATCTCTCTCTGTCAAAAAAATAAATAAAATCTTAAAAAAAAAAAAAAAAGAATCTGCTTTGGGCTTAGGTCATGCTCCCAGGGTTCACATCAGGCTCACTGCTCAGTGGGGAGCCTGCTTCTCTCTCTCTTCCCTGCTCATGCTCTTTCTCGATCTCTCTCTCTCAAATAAAATCTTTTTTAAAAATTTATAGGCAAGTTGAAGAGTTTGCTTTTCTTGGTGGTGATAGTATATTTGTTGTATATATTACGTATTATTTCCTGAATTGAATGAATATTGTGTGCAGAGAGCTGTGTTGAGAGTCAGATAACAGAAAGTCTGTACCGTGATCCCCTCTGATAGGGACAGAGGTAGGGAAATGGGAAACCTTACAGATAAAAAGACGAAATTACAGGGTAGTTTATGGACAAGGGCAATTACACAAGTAGAGAAATCAGGCGAGCGTCTTCGTGGTGGAGAAATCATTTGAAGAATGTCTTAAAGAACTCCAGCAGATGACTAATGGTAAGGCATTTTAGGAAGAGGAAGTGAGTGACAAAGGCACAGGAGGGAAGGTGGTGCTCATTCAGTGACTTTGACTTTTGTGTAATTGGAGACTAGAGGGAATGTTGGGGGGAAGCAGTAGGGGTGTAGGGGTGGAAGGTGCCATTCAAGTAATTTCCCAGAGAGTCTTGAATACAGGCCCCATGGTTGGCCTTCTTTGCTGTTCCCTAAAGAATCTAAATCTAAGATTGTACTGGAGCGGGAAGAATCCCATGCCCAGAGCAACAGTGGTCTGTGCGATGGGGAAGAAGCTGGAAGGCCGTGTCTTCAGCATAATGACTTGGGGATCTAAAGGAAGAGACAGATGTTGGAAACATGATAAGGAAGAATTGAAAAGCTCTGAGGTTTTGGTTAGGCTCCTGGTTAGAAGAAATGTCTGGATCTAAAGAATAAAATAAACAGCTTGCTTTCTGAGAAGAAGGGACTGTCTGAATAGAAACCTTGGCCTGCCTGACACTTTCCCTCCCCATGGGCATGGGTATGGGAAGTCACATAATGAAGCAGTTGCCTGGTGAGCATGGTTGCAGAGTAAGAGCATAGTTGAGTGGAAAATGAAATTGCAGCAAACCCCAAAGTCCAACTGGTTTCGCTTAGGATAGAGATACACTTCTCAGGACCAAAGACTCATGTTTGTTTCAGAGAGGGGTCCTGTGGAGACTGGGAGGGTCCAGAGCAGTCCTGAGGACCTGGTCAGCAGGAACTTAGCTACTCTCCCACTGACGCGGCCTTCGTTCTGGTCTGTGGCTGGACTTCTCATGCTGCCCAGCACCTGACCTGATGCTCTCCAGAACATAACAGAATCTAACTGGGCCAAGCTGCTCTTTCATGGTGGGCTGACTGATTTTCTGCCTGTGGATCTGATGTTCTTTCTCTCGGGCAGATTAGCCAAAGCCTTGGTAGAGTCCTGCTGTCTGGGAGGTAGCTCTGCTTAGATGGGGCACTTACCTGGCATGATCCATAATTGGCATTTTTTGTGTCTCCAACACCTTTCAGTACCCAGACACTAGGCCCTGAAGTGTCAAGATCAAGTGACTGGGAGTGATGGACATGACATTAAACAGAAGTAGGGAGTCGGGAGTATTTAGGAATATAGGCTCAGAGTGAGAGAGTTGCATTCTAATCTTGGTTCTGCTAGCTACTAGCCAAATGATCTCTGGAACATGCTGAACCTCTCTATACCTCTATCTTTATTCCTATAATGTGGGTGGCACCTATTTCTTGGTGAGGTTAAGGAGATGTTCGAGAAGTAGTTATCATAGTGCCTGGAGCATAATAGTTAAGAGGATGTTACACTGATGCAGGTGAGAGATCAGATATTTATCTGGACTAGGATGGAAAAAAACAATCATGAGGAAGGTATTGAGACCTGTGGATAAGGGGGAGCTTGAATAAAAGGGTGTATAAACAAAGAAGCAGAGTGAGTCCCAGGTTCCTGGGTCAGATAGTTTGGTAAGTGGAAGTTATGGGCTGGGGGAGGTGATGTAAGAGGGAAAATGGATTGTTGGGAAAGGGAGAACACGATGAACAAGACAGTGAGTTTGAATTTATGTGAATGTCTAGATAGATAGGTCCTCACACACCAGTAAAAGAGCTGGGCCGGAGAGACAGGCTCAGCGGTCAGCAGCTGGTAGATTATAACTGAAGCAATGGGAACATCAGAGTTTCCAAGGGATATATCAGTACTGAAGAGAGAAGAAACCAGCCATCACCCTTTAGGGAACTGTTAGAAAAGAGAAAACCACAGAGGTATATAATAAAAAGGGGTTGGAAAACCAAGAGCCAATGAATGGCAGGTCAAGAACTAAGCAAGCATTTCCTGAAAGGGCTTGTGCTAGCTGACCTACAGAGAGTTTATGTCCAGTTTGGAATGTAATGTGCCTGGGATTTAACCAGTAGGAAGGATGGTGTTGGGGCAGAGGGGTGGGCGGACAGCAGTCTTGAGGGAGTCCTTAGAGCCCTGATAGAGTGGATTGTGGAGTGATTGGGAGGTAGTGGAGCAATCGTGGATGAAATTTGACTTTGGGGAGGTGGGCAGGAAGAGGATAGAGGGATGGGAGGGTCAGCAAAGGTTTGTTTTGGTGTTCTCAGGTATTTTTGAGATGGGAGTAATGGGAGTGTGTTTGCTGCTTACAGGGAGAAGCTGGGAGAGACATGAGAGGGTAGATTCCCCAAGAAGTGAGGGGATCTGGAGCACAGCAACAAGGGGCACTTTTTCCCTCACAGTGGGAAGAATAGTAGTACCGAGTTAAGGGGATTTTGTCAAGGCTTCTCTAATTTGGAGGAGTGGAGGTTTGTCCTGTGCTGAGGCACAGTGAGGGAGGTGACAAGGCCAAACAGGAGGAGGGTAAGATTTAACTGGGGTGTCGTGGGGAACTGATTTTGGAAACAGAAGAAACCCCAGGTGGCAGCAGTGATGAGGCTGCAGACCATACGTTTATGGTGGGAATATTGGCAAGGATTTGAGAGGCCAGCATGCCCTGTGTATTATCCATGTGGATGTGGATGTTGTCCAGGATGTTTTAGACTCTATTTTTTTTAGACAGGTGTGAAAATGTGTAAAATTTGGAATACCTAAGTCAGAATCGTTCATCACTTAATATTGATAATTATTATACTTTTTTGCTGTGTAGGCATGTAAAGTTGAAGACCTGGGCAAAGTGGATTTTGAAGATGAAATTAAGAAAAGATTTAAGATGGTATATGTGCCAAATTGGTTCTCAGTAGACTTAAAAACAGGGGTAAGTTAGCAGCTGATATTTGTACAATTGGGAATAGTTGAAAGTTTCTGATACAGCTAAAAAGAAGGTTTATTAGTTACAGAGTTGTATGTGTTTAAGTGTGAAGACAGTAAATTTCTCATGTTAATACTTACAAAATGCTGGGGCGCCTGGGTGGCTCAGTGGGTTAAAGCCTCTGCCTTCAGCTCGGGTCATGATCTCAGGGTCCTGGGATCGAGCCCCACATCGGGCTTTCTGCTCAGCGGGGAGCCTGCTTCCTCCTCTCTCTCTCTGCCTGCCTCTCTGCCTACTTGTGATCTCTCTCTGTCAAATAAATAAATAAATAAAATCTTTAAAAAAAAATACTTATAAAATGCAGTTTAAAAATGCCTTTTGGTATCTCAGTAAATTAAATTGTAGTTGGAGTGAATCACATAAAACATTTTCATTCTAAATCTGTGGCTTAGCTCCTTAGTCAAATAGTACAGATAAATAGGGCCTTAGAGGCTTATTTGGAAAATGTATTGGAATGGAATGCCACTTACAGTTTTTTTTTTTTTACAGATGTTGACTATTACTTTGGATGAGAGTGATTGTTTTGCTGCTTGGGTTTCTGCAAAAGATGCTGGCTTCAGCAGCCCTGATGGGTCAGATCCAAAATGTGAGTTTAAGTGTTCTTTCTTCCTTTCCTCCTTTCAAAAGAGAAGGTGGATCTGTGCTGAGTTGGGTTTTCTTTTTGTTGTTTCGATTTGTTTTTTGCTATCTGCTCTTTTATTTTTTTAACAATATTTGACGTTTTTAAAAATCATATTCTCTCTTGAAAATGGAAAATACTGTTCCATTTTAAATGTTTTGTGGGGTCTTGATTTTTCTCACAATCTGTGGTTTAGCTTTAACAATTAAACACTCAACACACTCTCTACCCTTAAACCTTTCTGGAAATCTGATAGGGTAGGAAAAATGAAGCTGGGAAACAATTCTGTTGTTTTCCTTTTTTTTTTTTTTTTTTTTAATTGAGATATAATTGACATAACATTAGGTTCAGTTTCACATGTACAACATGATTCAGTATTTGTATATACTACAAAATGACCACAAGTCCAGTTACTACTCATCATCACAGTACAAAATCACACACTTTTCCCCTTGTAATGAGAACTTTAGAGATCTACTCTTAACCACTTTGAAATACGTGTTACAGTATTATTAACTGTAGTCACCATGTTGTACACTGTACCCCTGTGACTTTATTCATGTTATAACTAGATGTTTGTACCTTTTGACTCTGTCCACTTCCCTACCCCCTGCCTCCGGCAATCACCAATCTATTCTCTGTATCTATGAGTTTTGGTTTTGGTTTTTGGGTTTTTTTTTTTAAGATTCGACATTTAAGTGAAATCGTATGCTATTTGTCTTCCTCTCTCTAACTTATTCCACATAGCCTTCAGTGTCCACATAAGTTATTGCAAATAGCAGGATTTTGTTCTTTTTTATGGATGAATAACATTCCATTGTACGTACATATCACGTTTTTTCTTTATACATTCATCCATTGGTGAACATTGGTTGTTTCCGTATCTTGGCTATTGTAAATGCAGCTGCAGTGAACATGGGAGGTCCATATATCTTTTCAAGTTAGTGTTTTCATTTCTTTGGATAAATACCCAGAAATGGAATTGCTAGGTAATATGGCAGTTCTATTTTTAAGCTTTTTGAGGAACTCTTGTACTTTTTTCCACAGTGGCTGCACCAATTTACATTTTCACCACCAGTGCACAAGGGTTCCCTTTTCTCCACATTTTCTTGAACGCTTGTTATATTTATCTTTTTGATAATAGCTGTTCTAGCATGTGAGGTGTAGCTTGTGGTTTTGATTTGCATTTACCTGATAGTGACATGAGCATTTTTTCATATACTTTTTGGCCATCTGTATGTCTTCTTTGGAAAAATGTCTATTCAGATATTCTACCCATTTTTTAATAATATTATATTTATTTATTTTTTTTTAAATTTATATATTAGAGAGAATGAGCAGTGGGGAGGGGCAAAGAGAGAAGAGAGAGAAGCAAACTCCTTGCTGAGCAGGAAGTGTGATGCAGGGCTCCATCCCACAACCTGAGCTGAAGGCAGATGCTTAACCGACTGAGCCACCCACGCACCCCTGGAAGATTTTATTTTTAAATAATGTCTGCATTCAACATGGGGCTCAAACTCAAAATTCTAAAATGAAGTCGCATGTTCCACTGACTGAGCGAGCTAGGCGCCCCTTTCTGCCCGTTTTTTCATTGTATTGCTTGTTTTTTTGCTGTTGAGTTGTCTTATGAAGTCCTTATATATTTAGGATATTAACCCCTTATCAGATACATGATTTGCAAATATTTTCTCCTATTCCATAAGTTGTCTTTTCATTTTGTTGATGTTTCTTTTGCTGTGCAGGAGCTTTTTATTTTGATGTAGTCCTACTAACTGACTTTTGCTTTAGGTGTCAGATCCAAACAGTCACCAAGCTCAAAGAATTTATTTGCCTATATTTTCTTCTAGAAGTTTAATGGTTTCAGGTCTGACATTCAAGTGTTTAATCTATTTTGAGTTAATTTTTGTGTATTGTGAGAAGAGACTCAGGAGAGTCAATTATTTTTTGTTGATTATATCTTTGATTGGCATTCTTCTACGAATGTAGCATGTAGACATACCTGATATATATAAATATAATTTTAATGACTCTATATGGAAATAGTTTCTTTAAGAGTGTAATTTCCTGTTTTTATTTGTTCATTTTTAATGAATGTCTATATCTGAACAACCAGATAGAATGTCTATTTGCTCCATGTTACTACTTCTTAAAACATTCTAAGATAAATTTTAATAGATGCAAAATCTTTCAAGTCTTGCTTTTAAACACCATTGGCATTGGGTTTAGAATTTAATATCAGAATATGTGGAAATATAATTTTTATTCCTTTCCCTCTGTTTTTAGGCTAAAACTAATAAATGTTTTTCATTTCTTTTCATCTTAATTAACTCTTTTGCAGTGAACTTAGGAGGACTTTTACTCCAGGCACTGCTAGAATATTGGCCTAGAACACATGTGAATCCAATGGATGAAGAAGAAAATGAAGTAAACCATGGTTAGTGTTTTTGTATCAGGATAATTGATTTAAAATTACTCAGAAGTTTAGGATACTTGGAGTGTTTGTTATTCCAGGAATGTTTAAGAAACTTTAAAAAGCATTTGTTAAGTCATAACATAATAAATAACTCGGGATGTGCCCAGTTTATCCCTCTCCTTTCCACATATCAAAGAGCAGTCTTAACTGAGATTCCAAGAGCACTTTCACTCAGTGATGCTGCTCAGGAGGGGTTAAAAAATCCCTACATATTCAAATGACCTTTGCCCTTAATAGCAAGCAGCTTGGCAGCCTTCTTCCAAAGGTATTTCTGAGAGTAGCTATGGGCCTGGGGGACTTAACCTCCAGAAACAGCTAATGAGCTGCATCGAAAGCCGTTTCAGTCCTTATCTTGTCATGGCTCACATTGGCCTGAAACAGACATTACTGAGTCTGATGATCTACCTGATCTTGTCTCTAAACATTTCAGAAGATCAAATTCCAACTCAGAAGTGTCAGGATAAGTGAACAAGTATGTGTAAGAATTAATGTCACAGAGGACATTGTAAAGCTGTGTGTGCCACAGGCAGTGGCAGCAACTTGCTCTGGGCTGCAGAGAACATGTTTTGAATTTACAAATTTGGTTCAGTTTGATTGAAAAAAGGGAAGAAAAAGAACTTAAACTTTCACAGCTCATATGTTACAGTATGTTACAGCCAGTCAAAGAGTCTTTGAGTCACACCTACCAAAGACTTACTCTGCTGAATATGAATGAATCTCTGAGTTCTCTGAAGATTCTGCTGAAGATGGCCCACTTGTGGTGGTCAGCAATGATGAGGACCTCCTAGTAGAGATTCATTCTGGCCAACCAACTCATCCAAAATGATTTCTGGAGTTAAAATCTCTTGTGCAAGGATGGCATGCTTCCCTTCAAGCCATTCTTCTGTTGTCCCTGTCAGAGAGGGCACTGACCCCACCCATGGTGACTTTTCTTTTATGTCACCCGGCCCATTCCCCTCCCCATCAGATGTACAGTGGGCCCGGAGCCAGAGAAACTCAATGGAAAAGTCTTTCCACAGAAGCTTGAAAAAGCTAAGTTTTAGTGTGGGCTCTGCTGTTTATCAGCTGTGTCGCTGTGGGCATGTCGTTTCCAGTTCTTGGCTCATCCCTCTCCATCTGCAACATGACAGACAGGGTGCCTTTAGACGCCCACTAAATAGACAGTAAAGGTAAAAAACCAGAAGTACAGTCAGCACCCCTGGCATCAAGGGTTTGGTTTTGGGAGTAAGGAAAAGTTAGAGGAAACCCCAGATCATCCTTAAAATCAAACTGCCACAGTAAAGGCAGAGCCCCCCTCCCCCGCACCGCCGCCCCGCTCCACCTCTCAGACAGAAGCCTCCGTTTTGTGCCTGTGTGGTTATCTTCTGTACCAGCACCACAACCAGTGGACTCTCAAGAGTCGTGTACATTCTACTTGGTGAGGAGCTCAGGTGTTCGGGCGTCTGTAGGAGTTGCAGGCAGGGGTGCACAGAGATAATTGGGCATGGACTGCATCCTTTAGGGACTGACATTGTGATAGGGCAGAGAGCTCCTCAGAATAGACAGAACATGGTAAGGTCAGAGGGAAGATTGGTTGTTTCTCCAAGATAGGATCTGAAAGTGCTGTAGGCTCAGAGGGTGAGGTTGCTTCCAGATTCACCAGGGATACCTTTAGGAACAAGGTGGCACTGGAGTGGGGCTTCACCGTACTTGGTCAAAAGATTACAGAGAAAGCAGAATGAAATGAAGTCTACAGAGAATAATAAAAAAGAGGTGTCGACTTCACTGAGGATTTTATTTTTCACCAGTACCTCTGCCATTAAGCATAAATTTTTTTTCTCGCCCAAGAAATGTTTCTGAGCTTGGTGTTCCACACATGCACACACATGCACACACGCGCACACACACACACACACAAAAGCATATTGCTAGTTATAAACAGGCTGTCCTACCCTTTCCTGTGGCTGAAGTAGAGTTCTCCTTGTTTCAAGTCTCAAATATTAATCTTCTCTCTTAAAATTCTCTAAAATTATAGTCATTTCCCATAAAGTACATTACAAGTTGCTTTACTTCTTATTCTTTGTAGAAATTTAACTTTGATTTTTTTTCACCTTTATCTGACCCTGCTGACTCATCAGACTTTTAGCTTTGAAAACTTGGCAATGTTTGAAGCTTGTAGAAACAAAATGTTTACAATCTGTGTTTTTAGCACTAGTTCTGGATACTGATGTCATCTGCATCTTTTCCTAGTAAATGGGGAGCAGGAGAACCGAGTACAGAAGGGAAATGGATATTTTCAAGTGCCCCCCCACACTCCTGTGATCTTCGGTGAAGCTGGAGGACGCACACTGTTCAGGTATGAGTGTGGAGGGCTGGAGACCTGCCTAAGAAATCATCCCCTTTGCTAAGAAGTACTGATTCAAACGTCATAACTTGTTCTAGGAGTATAAGGGGTTCAGAAGCTTTTCCACCTCCATGAGATAGTTAAGTGTCTGATGCTATTAGACCACGTTCTAATTAAGAACTGAGCCTCTTGTGTTAAAATGAGGTCGATACTTTGCTTTAAGGCAGCTTCTGTGGTGGTTTCTACAGAAAGCTGTCACTTTCTCTCACTTAGCTGACATGACTGTTGGGGTCAGGAAATCCCCAGAAGTCCCTGCTCATAGAATAGCATCAGAGAAGGTAACTTCCCTCAGGCTGGGCAGTCAGTACAAGATGGGCTGGGCTGCTCCTGAGAACTGTTGTGCTCAGTGGTGCGCGACTTGAGGAACGAGGTAGTTCTTCATGAGGCCATGCTGGGAAGCTGGACTGGCTTCACCTCAAGTGGCCAGCCAGGCCCTGCTGGAATCACAGGGGAGAGCTCAGTAGAGTCTTCTGTAGGGCCAAAAGTAAGAAAAACGCAGGCCAGAATTCTCTTTCCCTAAGCTCAGAATTCTCTTGCTTTCCGGTGGTTTCCTGAGAGTGTGATGACCAAAACAGTCCTGATCCCCATGATGTGTGGAGGCCTGTGCCATGCACTGCAGCCCTGGCAGGGGATGTTTCTTGAGTATTTTGCCTACAGCCAGCATTCCTATCATCACCCGAGGACTCAGAGAAGCAGCTCTAGTATATGCATGGCCTCAAGGATGCGGGGGCCTGAGTGTTAGCACCTGCCGCCCCGCTTAGCCGAGTGAGCCATACTGCCTGGCTGCACTCCATCGCCTCAGCTGTCAAGTGGGGCTCATCCCGAATGGACGCTAGGGTCCCTCCCACTAATGTTTGTTGACTGTGGTTTGTCATTTG
Source organism: Mustela nivalis (assembly GCF_964662115.1). Taxonomy (NCBI): domain Eukaryota; kingdom Metazoa; phylum Chordata; class Mammalia; order Carnivora; family Mustelidae; genus Mustela; species Mustela nivalis. The sequence continues at coordinate 155,425,315 of NC_139020.1, forward strand.
TGCTGCTGTGTCACTGACTACCTGACGGGTTATGTTTAGGCTGCTCTGCCGAGACTCCGGGGGTGAGACTGAGTCGATGCTTCTTAATGAGACAGTGCCACAATGGGTAATTGACATCACTGTGGATGTAAGTGTCCTCCACTCCTGTTTTGCCCTTTTGTTCTGTCCAAACACAAAGGAGATTAAGAGCAGCTTTAGACTGTATAGTCATAACGTTAGTAAAAACTAGGCTGCCAAGGGGAACCCTCCTCAGCTTCCCTGCAGTCCCAAAGTTGCAGAAGAAGTACTGGTAATTAGTTATGTACTGTTTATATCCTAGTTGGATTCAGTTATAACTGTAATATGTGCTTATTAAAGAAAATAAATGAATCGGGGCGCCTGGGTGGCTCAGTGGGTTAAGGCCTCTGCCTTCAGCTCGGGTCATGATCCCAGGGTCTTGAGATCGAGCCCCACATCGGACTCTCTGCTCAGCAGGGAGCCTGCTTCCTCCTCTCTCTGACTGCCTCTCTGCCTACCTGTAATCTCTGTCAAATAAATAAAATCTTTAAAAACAAACAAAAACACTAAAAAAAAAAAAGGAAAAAGAAAAAGAAAATAAATGAATCGAATGAAATGCCCATCTCTTTCCCAGTCATTCCTCTCTTCCGCTCACTCCTGTCCTTCTCCCTAGAGGAGATAAGTAGTCATAGTTCAGGCCATAACCTTCAGGACCTTTTTCTGTGCATACACAAGCAGATACTACTGAGGTGTGTGTGCATGCACCTATGTGTGTGTACAAACACACAAATACACGCAGTTCATTATTTTGCACAAAATCTGTTATACATACTGTTCTGCAACTTGGTTTGGTTTGGTTTTTCACTTAAAAATGTATCTTGGACATCTTTTCATGTCTGTACATGTAGGTCATTCATTCCTCTTTAATGACTACATAATATGTCTTTGTATAAATGTATCATAATTTATTTAAATGGTCCCCTATTGATGGACATTAAGGTTGTTTCCAGTGTTTTCTGTTACGAGCAATGCTTCAGTAAACATCCTTGTACATGTATCTTTGTGTACTTTTTAGGATAAATTCCTAGAAGTGGAATTGCTGGATCAAAGGGTATGCACGTTTTCAATTTTGATAGATAACTGCCAAATTGCCCCCCACAAAAGCTCTAGCAGCGTACACTCTCACCAACACTATGAGTGCCTGTTTACCACACTCACCGACACTGGTTACTTTTCAGTCTTTGCTAAAAGATGGCAAATATCTCATTGTTTTAATGTGGAGTGTTGTTTTTTCACATGTAGTGAGGTTAGGCATCTTTTCATACTGGCCATTTGTATTTCTTCTGTGAGTGTACTCATTTTTCTGTTGGGTGATTTGTTTTTTACTGATTTGTAGGATTTTGTCCTATTAAATATTAACCCTTCTACTATTATATGTGTCTCTCAACCAAAGTTTTACTTTGTTCGTGGCTGGTGTCTTTTGCCTGGCAAAAAGTTTGAATTTTTGTAATCAGATTGATCTTTTATGGCTCTGAGTTTCATGTCTTGCTTTGGTATTTCCTGTCCAAAGTAGCAAAAATGTATTTCTCCTCTGGTACGTCTGTGATCATTGTGTATGTCTAGATCTGTAACCTATTAGAATTTATTCTGTTTTGTGTGAAGTAGGATGCTAACTTTCTCCAGATGGTTAGCCGCTGTGCCAAAACAATTTTTTGGAGTGCTCTATCCTTTTCCTACTAATTTGAAATGCTATCTTTATCGTATACTAAATTTCTGTATACACATGGATCTGTTTCTACACTCTCTTATGTGCTGTTGACCTGTTTTATATATTCCTAAAGCCATATGAAAAGAGATTTAACCTCTATAGAACTTTCAGAAAATTTTTTTTCTGTCCCAGATATACCTCCAAGAACCTAAAGCTAGTGTGACACCTGATGGATATTCTGTGCTCTTCTCTAAGTCCAAGATTCCCATAAACCACTGCTTCCTTTGAGTGTGAAAGTCACCTGGGATACATTGCTGACTTTAGGCCTGTGGCTTATTCCTGAGAGGAGACATCCAGACAGGATATGACATGGAGGCTCAGAGGGGATTAATACCCAGAGAAAAGATGACCAGTTAAATTTATTCTTTATCTAAGTATGTGGTTTGCTTCATGATAGTCATCTTGATGGTTGGCTGAAGTTTCTACTCTTGCTTAAAACCTCAGACCTGAGGTCAGAGGGAGAGAAAATGGGAGGACCTAAGTGACCTTTTCATTTGGATGGTGGGTCTCACCAGGCCAGAGTGTACAGTAGAATGTTGTGGGTTTCTCTCAAGACACTGAACTTTTTGTTTGGGCCCTTAGGTATCAGCCCTAGTATTTAAGTGTGGAATTGAGATTTTTATTTTGAGAGCTTTAAGAGTTAAAGCTTATTTCCCTTTAATACCTTGAATTATTATTCAGCATCATAATGACACTGACCTATCATTTGTCTCACATATCTTTTATTACAAAACTAAACATGATACTTTCCTGATACATTTTCACTAAGGCTGACAAGGATAATTTGATATCTTACTCTACATTTCATAGAAAGTCAGTTTTAATTGTAAAATAACTTGCAAATCATGTTTTTCTGTTGACATCATTTTCATTCATTGGCTGATCAAAATGATCATACCTTTCTTTTTACTTTCAATATTTCAGAAGAATATGCCCAAATTCAACAAAATTCCTTTCTACCTCCAACCTCATGCATCTTCGGGAGCAAAAACCCTAAAAAAGTAAGTAAATGCAGTGTTACATAATGCCTTGATCTCATTAATGGCCAGCACTCTCTTCTTCTTTATGATTGCTTTCATAGTAAAGGATAACTAAAGCAGGTTTTGTGATTCTGAAAGCTTATACAGTTGAGCGTTTACCAAATACCTCCGGTGGTAGGCCACAGATGTTCAAAAGTATAAGACTTGGTTTTTTTTCTCTTGCCATAGCATAGTTTAGGACACAATGTGTATATAAAAATTACGTTTATGGATACTTAGGGAATCATGGGATTAGGGGAAAGAAATGAATTGTGGGCTGGAGCTTCCAGAAAGTCTTCTTGAAGGACATGGAATTTGAGCTGGACATGTAAGAAATGGATAGAATTTCAAAAGAGAGGTATTCCACGTCCAGGAAATGGTTTGAGGATTTGGAAGTAGGAGCATACACAGGATCCTGAAAATTAGCAAGGACCGGCGTAGCTGCAGCAGAGACTCCAGAACTGGGAAAGGAAATTTAAGGTCTTGTGGACGTGTATCTGAGCAAGTAAAATCTGTTAGGGGCATTTCTAGACATATACAAACGAGATCAGGGGCATGAACCCCCGTTATCCCCTCAAACAGCTTCAGGGTCATCAACACATGCCTAAGCATTTTCCTTCACCTCTGCCTCTCCCTCCGACCCACCTACACACACATACACACCCCACATCATTTTAAAGCAAGTCCTAGATAGCACTTCAACCAGATTTAGTGACTGAAGGTCAAGATGGCTTTCAGACTTTGAGCCCAAGCTACTTGGGTAGGCCATTTTGAACTGACGTCAGTGATACAAGAGAAGTAGGTTTTGGGGTGAGGAAATTGATGAATCTGATTGGGGACATGTAGAGTTTGAGGTGCCCATGGGACATCCTTCTGGAGATACCCAGCCAGCTGTTGGGCTTGTGGCCTAGAGTTTAGGCAGGAGGTCTTGGCTCTAGGGCCAGGAGCCACAGGAGAAATGAGCACCTGGGAAATGGGAGCCTGGTAAACATGGTGGGCTGCCTTCCCTCCCTGGAACATTTAGTTTGCCCATCCTCTAGGATCGTCTTTAAGGGAATAAAACCCAGCAGGCTATTAAGTTTTAAGAACATGCATTTAATTTCACTTACATGTAATCTGTGTCTTTGGGGGAACACAATGGAAATGTGTTGGCAATTCTAAAACTGGATTAAGGCAATGACCTAAACATTCTTCTTGATTTGCTTCCGTGCTATGTTTTGTCTTTATCCAATGGAACACCAAAAAATATTAAGAGATAACATCCAGTGATTCCTGATGGCACAATCTGCCCTTGCTTCTTACAGAGACAGACTCTCTGCTAGTGACATGCTCCAGGTCCGGAAAGTAATGGAACACGTTTATGAGAAAATCATCAACTTGGATAATGAGTCGCAAACCACTAGCTCTTCTAATAATGAAAAACCAGGAGAACAGGAAAAAGAAGAGGATATTGCTATTTTGGCAGAGGAGAAAATTGAACTTTTGTGCCAGGACCAGGTAAGTGCACTTGGGGACCATAGCTCCATTTTTTCGTGTCGATGCTCAGCAAGTTACATGTGGTGTCATTATGGTTCCCACGTCTGTTACCTGTGGGTGTACTTCTGCTTTTAGGGAGGCTCTAAGGAGTGCTGGGTCTCTTCCATCTATTGGTGAGACCCTTTCTGGACGGGCTCTGCAGCCCACCCTAAAGTTCCTATTTACCCCAGGGAGATTCTTGGAAAAAGGACATAGAGATTAAAATGCACACACAAAGGGTGAATGTGCTGGTGGCTTTTTTTTTCCTGACAAGAAAAAGACACATGATCAGCTCGATTGACAGAGCAGTGTCGGCCGTGTTGGTTTAAGATTTGAAGCAGAGGTGGGTGGAGCATTGGGGGCACTGTTTTAAAAAAAGGTGCACTCGAGGCATCTCCTCAGGGGAACGGCTGAAGTTGGGATCTCCGGCCTAGCCACCCAAGCTGCTCGTCTCTCACTGCCCAGACTCGTGTCTGCGTGCATGAGAGCTCTGTCAGCAAGAGCAGGCCACCAGGGGCAGGCGAGGGGAGGACGAGCTGGATGACCTGGTGAGAGTCCCTGAGTTTACAATAAAGGTCTTGGATATTACAAAGTAGAGGCTTTGACATTTATTATTATTTATTTTTGGCCGTTCAGGTTTTAGATCCAAACATGGACCTCCGAACAGTGAAGCACTTCATATGGAAGAGTGGTGGCGACCTCACCCTCCATTACCGTCAGAAGTCCACGTGAAGGGTGGGTGAGCGCTCCTGGGTATTCATTTACTGACCACCCTCCTTGGCCCCGAGAGTAGTCCTAGGAAGCCCACCGAGCCCCAGTGGGAGCACGACTTCTAACGGCCGATTTGGTATGGACCGAGATTCTCTTTCAGTTGAAGTGACTAATTGCGGTGTAAAATAGAAACCAGTCTCCATGTGTAGATTAAGCTGTCCCCAGGGAGGCAGAGAGTGCGAACAGAAAACCCCACAGGCACACTGTGTCCTGTGAGATGTACAGAAGACGGACGACAGGCCAGCACAGACTGGGCTTCCTTTCGTTTCAAAGGACCTTATCTTCGTCTGTTAGCACTTGTAGAGACACATAGGTAAAGCCACATCTGTCACTGTGTTTCCACTTCAAACCTACATGCTCTGTAGCTTTTATAAGAGAGTACATTCCATCCCTGCAACACCTATGAAGGCTTTTTCCAAGTCGGTCATTAAAAACAAGTTGTTCTCACATTTAAGACAGTTATTTTTAATAGGAATTTGCTGTTGTACAATTCCAGAGCCAGCCCATTTCATAATAAATTATCCTTGTTGGGCTCGTTTTAATATTGCATCTCAGATGCGTTCTTTAGGAAAACCTGCAAAACTCTGGGTGCTGGCCCGTAGCACTTGGACTGCCAGACTGGAGTATGCCCAGCAGCGCCCAGGGTTTGCTGTGCCCCCACAGTGCCCCCGGCTGTGCGGCAGCCACGGGCAGGTGCCACGCTTTCCCTGCTCCGCCGCATCCAGCTTTGTTGAGGAGCCAAGCTACGTGATGCCACAGGTTCGCGCTTTGGGTGAGCAGCGCAACACCATCGAAACTTAAGACCACGAGGAGAAAAGAAAAGGAAAAAAAAAAGACCACAAGGAGATACTCACTTCATTTAGATGCTACCTGAAATTTATGGTGTCTGAGAAGGAAGGGTATCCTAGTGAGTTAATTTGATATTCCCCTCCTGGAAGTATACATACTTGTTTTCACCAGAGTTTTATATGCAGGTTTTTGTTGTGGTACCTGTATCCGGAGTTCTTTTCGTTGTTCTTTCTAACAATCTGAAGCTTTCATAGAATCATTTGAGTCTTGTACAGAATATAACTTATTGGGGATAAACACTTCAACTTTTGGCAGAAAATACTTTGGATTCTCCCCAAGGTCATTTGTATTCAGAATAGAACAGTCCCGTACAACTACGGAAGACAAGCCTCCTGTATGAAGCCAGAAGCACAAGTGCCTTCAGAGGGCAGTTTATTCCAGTCCAGTTGCCTCCCCAGCTCGCATGCAGTCTGTCCCCACAACAGCAGGGACTGGGGAGGGGCTGGAAAGGGTTGTTTTCTTTTCTACGTCTTGACAGGTTCAGTGGGAAGCAGCTGATGGGCCTAAGTCCAGACCTTTCTATTTGAGATATTCTTACCTGCACAACTGCAGAGACAGGGTTCCCTCACTACTGGTCAGCTTCCTTTGGAAAGTGGACAGGTCACTGCCTCCAGCACTTTGAAGAAGTGAGCAAAGACATGCCACATTTCCAATGAGTCTTTTTCCCTTACACAGAGAGCAACCGGCTTCTTTTTTTAAAAGTCCTTTCTATCTGTTGGATACAACAGTGTGCTTTTGGTGCACATTTTTTAGCAATAGTTGTGAATTAAAGGCAAAAACAAACCCCACAACTCACTTATCAGCCCTCTGCTGTGTTTGCAGGAGGGGCCCTTGGGGTAAAGGAATAGGTTTCACTGGGCCATTTGGCCCCATGTGCCGAGACTTGAGGGGTGGCTGCACTCCCTTCCTGTCACAGATCTGACCCTCAGCATGCTTCTACTTTTTTTCCTTCCAGTCAAACCAGTAACAGTTTCCAGAAAATCTGACAGTCTGCAATGCCAAAAGGGTAAAAATCTGTATTTCACAGTTGTATAGAATAAAGGCTTTAGTTACAATATTTCAAAGTGTAGTACACCTTTATTTCTTTCACTTGTCATTTTCCTTCATAGCAGATTACAGAGAAACTTCTGGTTCCATGTTTACCCTGACAGTCATCAACGTCAGTACCCATTTTGTCCCCCTGGTCAGGGCGGGAAGTATGTAAAAGTGAGAGAGGAAGAGCCAGAATCCTAGGGTGAGAGAGATGTTGGGCAAGACTGCCAGGCTGCAATTCAGGGAAGCTGGCCTCCAAACAGTCCTGTGGTGATTCTCTTCTACTTCCTGGATTCCTACAAGCAGACACAACACCTCCCTGTTCGACAGGCTTATCAGCTGCCATGACAGGCTTGACGAGGGCTTGCTTCAAATGCAGTCACAGTGCTAGAAATTTGAAGAGTTTGTTCATTGGGGGCCCTCCCTGCATATACTTGGGTCGGTGCCTCCCCCTGAGCAGACGGTCCTTATTGTGTGGGTCCAACAGAACCCTGAATGCACTGTTAAGTGCCCACATTACAGATCAAGCCACAAACATGGGACTTTGAACTGGGTAGCAGCTAGAAGACAAGGCCAGAGGCAGCTTTTTTAGCAATTAGCAAGATGTGGGCAGGTGAGGGACTTCAGGAGCTGTTCCTGCATGGAATCCTCCTCATTCTGGAGCAACCAGGTAAAGCACAAGATCTCGCCTAGTCTTAGCCACTCTGGGCACCGGGGGTGGAGGGAACAGCCTCCCATACTATGGGAAAGAACAGAATGGCCTTTACCCACCGTTGTCCAGGCCCCTCGTTCCCCCTTAGGGTGGGAGTTGTGTTCAAGAAATCCAGTCAGGACTGGCTTTGAGTCTGCTTAGGTTGGTGAATTTAAATTCGCAGTCTGTATTCTCCACTGGGCAGCCTGGATGCCTTGTATATTTAGAAGAGATGGTTGTGTAAGTTTGGGATCTGACAAGAGTCACCATTAGGGGTACTGGGTCTGTGGGGTGTAGGCCCTGGGGAAGAAGAGACATCATGGTCCCAGAACAAGTGAGTCTCTGCTGACAGGGCTAGAATTTCCAACCCTCCTCCCCCAGGAGAGATGGACTAGTTCACTGCTTCTCTCCTCCAGCTCTGACTGGCAGATGTCAGTCAGTCTGAGCCAGCTATGCAGTGTAGCAGAGGTGAGGATACGAGACTTCTACAAGAGACGGTAACTGGGGCCTCAGGGGTCCCCAAGGTGTGGGGCTGCCTTCTAGTATACACGGGGCTAGCTGAGCTGTACAAGAAGAATCAAGGCAAGCCCTAGCAAGTTGCAGGCAAATACTCCAGACCTATCCCTTCCTCCTTCACTCCACCCTTCAATCCTCCTTCCTCCTTCCTCCTTCACACCTGACCCTGTGTGGACCCTGCTGCTGCCTGGGCAGCCATAGTGACCAGAGCAGGAACAAGCACTGGACGTAAGGGTACAATGTGGCCTAAAGATGCTCTTGCCGATGGTCTCCTCTTCCTAACCACTGAGGCTCTCTGCCCGACCCAAGCAGCAGAGTAGTCCTTTTCCTCTCCTACCCCAGCTCCTGCAAAACAATCTGGGTGCTGCTCCCAGCTCCCCACTAGCCCAAAAGGACTTGTCTGAGACTCTCAAACAAGTGCCCGACTCCCCAAAGCCAGGACCACCAGGCAGAACCAATGCTGGAAGGTCATCTCTTGGACGCCGGCAGGGGTTATGGGCACACATGAGCTCCCGGACTGCAGAAGTCCCTGCACAACAGGGAGCCACTGCCTAGAAAGCTGCACACACTGGGCTGGCCGGGATCAGGCAAGGGGCTGAGCTGCATAGTGCGGCCTAAGCGGCTCCCCTGCCCACCCCCCATCTCAGCCTCATGAAATGCCATCAGGGACCTGGACACAGCCTAGGGTGTTATTCAGGGGTGGAGAGCAGGGCCTGGCCACCTGCCCCCTCAGCCTCCACCCCGAACTCTGGGCTCTCTGTGCTTGCTGGCTCATCCTCAGCCTGCGCTTCGAGCAGCTCAGCAGACAGGCCGTCTTCCGGTGAGGCTGCCGAGATGAGGCTGTCGGGAAGAGTTAGCTGAGGCAGGTGGTCTGGTTGTGCCTGGGTGCCTGGGCTGTCCGGGAAGGAGACCTCAAACTCTGATCCGGACCATGTGGCCTCACCTGAAAAATATAGGGTGGGGCTGAGAAAGCCTGGGGCAGCCCCCACTGACTACCCCCCCCCACTCCCTCCCCAGACATTGATGGGGAATGGGAGCTCTAGTGTCAAGATGCTTTCACGTGGCTGTATTTCACCCAATAGCCAGCCTCCCAGCCAGCTGAGAAACTCAGGGCAACCTTGCCAATGACTCAGGATCCTTCCCAGAAAGCTTGTGCAGGTGTGGGCCACTCACCACCACGCTCGTGAGAACCGCTGCTGGAGACATCCTCAGGGCCAGAGGCTGAGAGACCCGTGGACGTCAGCTCTGTGGCAGAGGGCAGGCCGGGCCAGACACTGGCATTGCTGCTGTCCAAGAGCGAGATACCTGACACATCCAGGAAGCCTAGAAGAAGGATGCAAGTCTTTGCCAGCACAAAACCCAGACGACTGGAAGGCCCATATGCTGGGCCTCAGGGTATGTTCCTGGAGTGCCTGGCCCAGCCTGAAACTGTAATCTCAACCCATAAGGGTGCCCCCGCCCAATCCCAAAGTGGTCCCCACTGCCTGTTGCTGAGGGAAGAAAAGGACTAACACAGAGGCAGAGGGCGCAGACCCTGCTCTGTCCCCACTATGCAGCATGACCTCGAGCAGGCCATGTCCCTTCTGTGGACTGCAGTCCCCCCCACCAGCACACTAGACAGGCTCATCTGCAACCCTCTTGGCATCTGTGAGTCTTGGCATCCGTGGGTCTGAGGAAGGTTTAGGCACTGCCCTGGAAGCCCCGCCCCAAACCTGGGGCCCACCGCAGCACCGGGGATTGCAGGCCCCTCTGCCTCCTCTCTGGGGCCCACTCACTACCTGGGTCCATGACACGCTGCACTGGAGGTGGAGGTTGAAGAGGTGTCTCCATGGGATGTGGAAATCCCCCAAGGTCTGGAGCACCACGGCTAGGACTCCCAGGCTCAGAAAACTGTCCCTCCATGAAGGAGCTGGGTGCCTGCAGCAGGGCCTATGGGGGCCAGGGAAGAAGGAGGGAGCACAGTAGGGGCAGTTGGGGCAGAGGAGTCCAATCTAAGCCCCGGCCCACACTGACCACAGAAGCACTACTCTGCCTGATGGAGCAAAGAGCCATAGTGTCCTGCCCTTACCCCACAGGGGATCTACAGTCTGGTATAGGAGGCCCGCCTGGCTTCTCTGTCAATGCTGACAAGGACGGAGTGCCCTTCCTGGTCTGCTGAGGACTGAGCACCCACCTGGCTGGGCTCCTCCAATGACCCACCTGAAGAGGAACCCTTGGATGAATTCCAGCATGCCGAGGGAGCCATCCTCCCATGCGCCCCAGACACTAGGCAACAGCCGAGTGCCTGAAGGTACTCAGTGACTTTCCCACAGGCATGAAGGCAGGTCTGGCATTCCTCTACAGATCTGGCCAAACCAGCCCAGCTGGGGTTCTGGATGCCCAGCCTCTGGCCCAGCCTGACCCCAGACTCCTCAAGGCACAGTACAAGGCTCTGTGTTTGAGCCTCTGTGTCCTACTCAGGAAATGAAGGCAACAACTAGTGCTTTGCCATGACGTTCGCCTCCAGACCTAAGTGTCAGAACTAAACTGGGCTTCACTGTCCCAGGATTGGACCACCTGCTTTCACTGGCCCCCAGAAGCAAGAAAGGCCCCCCAAGGGCTCCACAAATGGGCCCCGGATGACAGCAGCCTTGGGTCCTCCTTTCCCAGGTGGCAGGCCCCTTTGCCCATACGAAGCCCCCCACTTCCTCTCATTGGCAGATGATCCCCACCTACCTCCATGTAGTCATCCTGCCTGGAGCCTGTCTCCAGGCCTGAAGAGGCAGGAGAGTCCTGAGGGGTGGGTCCAGGTGGCGGGGCATCAGGAGGCAGGGTGTCAGGTGGCGGGGCATCAGGAGGAGGGGCACCAGATGGCAAGATGTCAGGTGGCGGGGCGTCAGGTGGCGGGGCATCAGGTGGAGGGGCGTCAGGTGGCTTCTTGTGGTGGCTGGGAGGCTGGGTTGGGATCCGGTGCAGATACCCGTAGCCAATACCACACCCCAGACTGCAGAAGTCCAGAAACATTCAATCCAGGAGGTTGTCCCATAGCCCTTCCTAGGTCTTCCAACCCCACCCACTCCTAGCCATGAGGGGCAGCAAGGGTGCCTCCTGGACCAGTGGTCATCCTCAGGATCCCTGGACCCTGGGCCCAACCTCCACCCCCCACCATGGGATTCTGGGCGTCCACATCCAGCGGCCGGGTCCAGCCGGTGCTCTGCTGGGCCCCTGCCCCACCACCCTCCGCCTGAGAAAGTACCTGCCCTCTCCACCCCAGGCTGCATTGGGAGTTACAGTCACCTCCCGGCAGGAGTCGGATTCAGAGTTGTAAACCATCAGCTTCAGGGGCTTCCCCTCGTGGGACTCGATGAGCGTAAAGAAGTCCTCGGACTACGACAAAACCAGCACCTGAGCCCCACTCCCCACACTGAATTGGGAGGCCTCGACTAAACAAGGCCCCCCTCGTGGACAGCACCCATCTCGGCACCCTATCCGGGGGGCCTGGGGAGGACAAACCAAATGCTGCTCACCTCCTGGAGGATCTGGTCTGAGCCAACCACATAGTCTGTGTATGGGCGCAGGCCAGCAAGGGAGGCAGGTGAAGAGGGTTCCACGTCCTGGGGAAAAGAGAAATCACCAACTATCCGTCTTACTTCTCGAGTTGGGGATGGAGAGGGGCGGGCGGGGAGGATGGAGGGGCTCCCTTTCCAGGTACTGAGCAGGATACTTGTTCTCAGGCTCCAGGGCTAGGACAAGCCCAGACTCTCCTACTCCTGACCTCCCCAAGGTGCACAGCCGGCCGGCAGAGGGCAGCACCATGGCACTGTTCACAGCCCTGAGCTCTGGAATCTCCTGTGGGTTAAATCCTGACTCAGCCAACCTCTAACCTATAACTGTGGACAAATACTTAACACCCTAGCATCAGTTTCCCCACGATTAAAAGCAGGGTATGCAGTCCTTCCTCACAGGGTTGCCGAAACAATTAAAAATAGAATACAGGTAAAGAATGAAAACGATGGGGACGCCTGGGTGGCTCAGTTGGTTAAGCAGCTGCCTTGGGCTCAGGTCATGATCTCAGGGTCCTGGGATCGAGTCCCGCATCGGGCTCTCTGATCAGCAGGGAGCCTGCTTCCTCCTCTCTCTCTCTCTCTCTGACTGCCTCTCTGCCTACTTGTGATCTCTCTCTGTCAAATAAATAAATAAAATCTTTAAAAAAAAAAAAAAGAATGAAAACGACAGTTGGCCCACAGGAAGTGTCCAACTGCGGTGCTGTTACTGGGTGCAGGCATATGGCTGAGACCCCTGTGGAAAGGCTGGAGGCTGGGCAGTGAGCAGAACTGGGTACAAGCATCATTTCCTCCCTTGGGAATCTCTACCACTCCTAGCTCCAGATCTCCCAGAGCAATGCAAAGGGATTTGCCTCATCACCCCATTGTACTGGTGGATAAACTGAGGAAGGCTAAAAGGTTGAGAAGTCTCCCACAAGAACTCATTGAGCAACAGAGAAGGCTAGAGATCAAATCAGTCCGTTTCCAGCTCAGGGCACCCTCCTTCCACTAAGCCTTGGCACTAAGCATTCAAGATTGTAGGCACCATAGTGTGTGTGTGTGTGTGTGTGTGTGTGTGTGTACAAAGACACAGCAACATCTGTGACAACTCAGTCACTGAGATTCAGGAAGACCCCAGGCCCAAGGCCCAACCGGGCTCTAAGGAAACCTGCCAGAAACGACTAGATCCCGGTAGGCCATAGAGTCTACCAGAAAAGACCCCATCTATAAAGACCAGCAACAGCAGCCTTCTGGCAGTGTGGGGTACCACCAACCGGCCCCTCCAGTTGGTGGTATCCCACCCCTCAAAATAGGAAACCAAGGTCTGGAGGGTGAGAAGGTCGCCTGGCTACCAAGCAGGGTACACAGTTATATGGGTGAGGAGCGGCCCTCAGGAGCCCTGTCCCGGAAGCAGGTCATTGGCCCAATCCAGATGCCCCACACCCAACCCTTGCCCCTCCCCCCCACCCCCACTCACCAGCACGTGCCACACGTGCTCGCTGGCTCTGCGGAAGCTGCAGAAGCGCACACTGGCCCCCAGCAGGCCCTGGCCGCCCCACATGTTGCTGGGCACCACCTCCACTTCGCGCACCTTCATGGTCTTCATGTTAAACACCTCCAGCTTCACGGGCCTCTCCACATTGGCCTTCAGCAGGGCCTTCAGCGTGTCATTCTCCTTGTTCTGCGGTGGCAGAGGGGCTGACGCCAAGCCCCCCTCCCCCCCACCCCCCACCCCCCAGGTTGGGGCCTCTCAGACAAGTCTGGGTCCAACGTGGAGAAGGGCCCAGGAGGCCAGGTGCCCCAGCGGGGTTTGGTGTGGGCGTGGGCCAGGGAAGGGTCTGGGCCTGCGACTACTGCAGCCCCTTGAGACCACTGCAACCCCCCACCACCCCTAAGCACCACGAAACCTGCCTCTCTCAGAAACCCTGGAAAAGACAACAGAGTGAGCGAAGAGCCTGCTTGGTCCAGAGCACTGCAGGACTCCCCTCTCTGACAGGTCCCTTCGCACTTTGACACCTCTCGTGTCCTGAGAGGCAGGCCCTTTACACCTTGTGGCCAGCTCCAAGAGCCCCAAAAAGCTCAGGAGCTGGACACTGGGCAGTGTACCAGTCAAGCTGAGTACAGGCCTAGAAGGAGGAGAGGTGTGCTGGGCCTCCCTCTGGAAGAAAAGGGAGAAGGAGCAGAGTGGGGCCTGCTGTGGGACAGGAGACACACACACACACAGCAGCTGTAGCATGGGAGAGCCTCACCAGCCTCGAGTGCCCGATGGTGATGATGAAATCAAAGTAGGGTTCCAGGCCTGCCTGCTGGGCTGGGGAGTTCTCCTGCACCTGTCCCACAGCAGAGGCCACAGTCACAGCAGGCACCAGCCTCGTGACTCTCCGAGAAGCCCCCACCCATGTCCACAATTTCAGAGACCATCCATCACCACTTTCGGTGTCACAGCAAGAACCCGGGCCCTGCACAAACTGTTCTAGGCAGGTGACCAGTGAGCACAGTCAAGGTAACTCCACCCGCTGGCTACCTACCTGGGCAAGGTTGTCCTCTTTGGGAAATGGCTCTTGTTGGGTCACACATCATACTTCCAGAGATGCCTCACAGGAGAGCCCAGGGTAGCCCTGGGAGCTTCTAGGAGGCCACACAGACACAGGGCACCACAGGCCTGTGGGGAAGCTTGGGCCACTGGGAAGCTGGCAGGTTTACCAGAGAGGTTTAGATGTGGACAGGAAGGGAGGGCCCCAGAATAGACGGAACCAGAGGTGTGCTCAGAAAGACAGAGAGGGTGGGCAGCCTGTGGCCAGATCCCAGAGCACAGACCCTGTGGTGACAGATCCGAGCTCAGCTGGGCAGGTGTGGGACCTACTGAGGAGTGCAGCTGAGGGAAGAAGTCCCAAGGGACAGGGGATGTGCCTGAGCTGGGAATCCTGCAAGAGGGAGTCCCAAAAGCAGGGATGAATCCCAGCCTCACAGCCTAGTCTCCCCTTCTGTGTGGAATGGCTCCTCCTCCCTTCTCCTGAGCCCAAGGGGGCCTCCAGCCCTGCTGTCTCCAAAAACACAGCAACCAGGCCTCCCAGCTGGGGTAAAAATCCATCTCAAAGGCCTCATTTACAGAGCCTTGCTCAAACAATGCAGCCTTTATCCTCAGGGCTGGACCCTGCAGTGGGCCCCACACCCTCAGGCCTTTGGCTGTGAGCACTTGATGTCCCACTGGCCAGGCATTAGCCCAGAGGGCTTCAGGTTCCGGATGCATCCGCTTCAGCCACCCACCAGCCCAAAATTGGATTCCCCAAGCTGAAGGAGAGCTCACCCCACGCCTTGGGATCCAGGTAATTCACCCCTGGAATTAGAACACCCTTCTAGCTGGGTCACCACCCACTGAGGCCCTGCTTGCCATCCCCAGGAGCTTGCCATGGCTTCCAATGACAGTGAGCCCAGAAACCAACTCCAGTCCCAGTTGGCCTGCAACAGGGGAGCTCTGAGCCGTGCCCCTCTCCCTCCACAGGAAAGCTGGGACAAGGTGTCTTTTGAAAGCCACTGGACAGTTACTCAGGGACAGCAAATGCGGAGGTAGTCCTCCTTCCCAGCTCAGGACCTCATCCATGCCACTCCTGCCTCCCCCTGCTCCTGAGGCCAGTGCCACCCAGCTGCCAGCCCACTCCCCTCCTCAGTTACTCCTTGTCAGCTGCCCTCCAGCATTACTGAGGTCCAGAAGCTCAAGCCTCCAATCCCCAGGCCCTTTCGCCACCCTCTGCCGTACTCCACTGCCCCTGCCCCCCACCTTGCAATCACCCTCTAGGGCTCTGGAGCAGAGCTAATCTGCGTGGCTTGCCACTACACCCCAGCTCCCGCCATAAGCTCTGTCCCCTGTACAGCTCTCCTTTGGGGGCTCCCAACACCCTCCACCTCACAACCACTCAATGCTTGCTGGTTTCCCACCACCTTTCACTGTATTCCCCATCAGGGAATCTAATGTAATTAAAGGGACAGCAGCTGACACTTGCTGAGGACTGGCTCCGTGCCAGGGGACCTGCCCTACCTTGTGTTTAACTCTTTTACTAGCACTGACTTCCCCAGGAGGAAAAGCACTCCATTATTCAGAAATCTGACTCCAGGAAGTCCAACCCAGAACCTGAACAGGTAATAACCATTTCCGGGGGGACCCTCCAGGCCTCTAATCTCACTGAGGGCAAGGACTTCTCCATCGTGCCTGGTGCACAGTAAGAACACCAGTATTTACACAAGACAACAGACATGTTCTTCAGTTTTTAAAAAATGTAAGTAGGTAAGGTCACACTTCCACGGAAAACGTCCCCCGTTCCACAGCGCAGGAGAAAATCCTGATCTTCAGGACACGACAGGCCCTGCATAGTCTGGTCTCTTCCTTTAGCACTTGTCCTCCTCACATGGGCCACCCCATTTCTGGACACCAGCCTCATCTCCTGCTTTCTCAACCCAACCGTCTCAGAATGCTTTTCCTCTAAGTATCTGTAATGTCCACTCCTTCCCTCCCAGGTGTCTTCCTGACCCCTCTATCCAAAACAGCACCCACTCAGCCTCTGTATGCTCTTCCTCTACCTTCTTCTCCTCGCACTGCTCGCCGCCTAGCGTATATTTCTGCTCGCCGCCTAGCATATATTTCTGTTCCGTCTGTCTCCCTCCTCTCTGTGCCAGCAACAAAGGATAAGCTCCATGAGAAGAGGGACGGTGTCTGTTCTGTCCACTGCTTTATCTCTGGCACCCAGAATGTGCTCAAAAATACCTGTTTTTGTGGATGGAAGACCTCCAATCTCTTGACCTCTCCACTCAGCCCCTCTCCCACATTCCCCCCACCACTGCCCCACCTCTCCCCTCTCGCCAAGTCCTCAATTTCTTTGCTTTCCATCAACCTGCTGGAAGATTCTCCTGATGGGAGGCGTTCGGCTGTCCACTTTTCTGTCAGGTGCCTCACTGTGATGCCAACCAGAGAAAGCCCATTGCCAAACACGAGGCTGTCAACTCTGGGTCTTGAAGCCAAGCTGGCTTGCCTTTTGGGAACCCCCTTCTTTCACCCTCCCCTCTTGTGGTTAACAGAGCTTCAGACACCCCTCAGCAGCCAGGTACCAAACTGACCAGCTTGCCTGCCTACACTCAGCTCTGCAATCCATCCAGGGTGCCCGTGGAGAAGTATGAGGTCCTTCCCCGCTGCGCTGTGGGTTCGGAGACCCTCGTGCCCTTCTCACCTCCGTTTCAGCACCTCCTTCTCCACAGCCACCCCATCTCTCCATCTGGCTGCGGGCCCTCTCCTCACCTTCAGACTCTAGGAACCCCGCTCCGTCTCCACTTTGTCCAGAACTGCTTGTCCAGACTCGTCCCTCCCCTGCTGCCAACGCTCGCACCCCGCCTTCTGCGGCAGTCTCCTGGCTCTCCCGCTACGGCTCTCCCTGGCTGGTTGGCACTGCTCCTCCAGCCCGGAACCGGAGGCCGGTCGGCAGGATACGCGCCGTGGCAGTCGGCGTCCACCTGGCCATCCCGACAGGGACCTAGGGTCTTGGCCTTGCTGGCTCTCTTCCCAGGCCCAGCAAGAAGGCGATCACAAACATGACCCGGGAGCACAAGTGCGTCCCGGCTGGACCTGGTGCAATCTTCACCTGGGAGAAGTGCCATTCCGGGCGGCCGGACCGGACCAGGAAACGGTCCCGCTTCCTGCACGGCTGGCACTCGGGGCCAGCGCCGGGCAGACCCGGCCGCAGATGGCCCGGGGGCCAGAAAGCCTCGGCGCCGCCTCCCGCAGGCGGCTCCCACCGGGAAGGAGGCACACGCCCCACCGGGAAGGAGGCACACCCCGGCCGCTCGGGGGACCCGGACCCTGCCGCTGCCGCCCTCGAGCCGACGATCAAACGTCCCCTCGCGTCCGTGCGGGTGCCCCGCCAAGGTCACCGGCGCCGCGGAGGCGACTCACCCCGTGCAGATGGAAGCCCTCGGCGCCACCCGCGGGCTGCTCGGCGCTGGCGCCCAGACCCATGGCTGCAACCCAGCGGCGGCGCGCGTATCCGGTACCGCGGTGCCCACCCCGCAGCGCGACCCGACGCCACCAGCGCGCACTCGCCCTCTCGGCGCTCGATTGCGAGCGCCTTGTCACGTGGGTGCCTGCCTCTCCCACCCCTGATTCTGACGTTCTTAGCAACTGGCCCTTACCTCCGTTTCCAGGGACGCGCACCTCCAACTTCCGGTCGCGAGAGGCTTGTCGGGGACCCTGACTCGGGAATCCAGCTCCGGGCGGCCCCACCAGACCGGGACTCGGAGGCCCGGGAGCCTGGAGATGAGCAGCGATGACTCCTCTCTTATGGTACGTGGCCCGAGTGCGGCCAAGCCGCTCCCTCCGGGACTCTCCGCCTCCCGCCCCGAGAGCCCCGCGCCCCGCTGCTCTCCTGTCACCTCACCGACCGCCCCTGCTGTCCCCTTTACCCGCCTTTCGCCGTTCCCCGCCGGCCGCTTAATGAAGAGTCTGGCCCCCTCTGCTTCACTGTTCGTAGCCAGTGCATCTTTCTCCTTGTGTGTTCTCTGTGCACTCTGAGCTCCAAATCAACATCCCCACCCAGTCTTGTCCTTGAGCTCCCCCCAACCAACGTAACCAAAACCCATCTCTTTCATTTTGCCATCATCTCCCCCTCCCCTGCTGCTGCTTCTGCGTCCCCCACTTCAGTAGAGGGCGCCTCTACTGATCCTCTACTGATCCTACAGCCTTCAGTCTTCCCCATTCCCATCTCACATGTGCCTCACATTCTTGCCTATCAGCAGGAAATGTCAGCCCCTACAAGTCTCCTGACAGAACCCTCTATTTTGTACCTCCTAGTCCGGGATAACTGCTCCCCAGGCACCTGAAACACTACCACCACCCCCCCACACTGGCAACACACACACCAGCGCTCTCCTCACCAGCAGTCCCCACACCACCACCACCACACACACACACATCTGAACACATCCCTCCTCCTGCTTTAAAACCATTCGATCCAGCTGCTTCCTATTACCCTGAGGATGATGTCTGGGCTCTTTCATATGGCTCACAAGACTGTTCACAACCCAACCACATCTCCTCCCCAACTCCAGCACCCACAAACCTTAGGGGAAGTGAGACTTAACTTTGAAATCTCAGCCCCTATTACTGCATGACCTTTGTCAAGCCATCATCTCCATAGGCTTCAGCTTCTTTAACTAAGAGGGATATGGAGGGCATAATGCATAAGATAATGGGTGTAAAGCCCTTGACACGGTTTCTTTCCAACAAGTGTTTAACCCAGAGTAACTTACAACTCTAACTGGTGGTGTACCCATTCTCATGATCGGCCCTCTCTTTCCCCTTTTCCCCTTCCTAAGACAAAATCTAAATTGAATCCTCCATTGTCTTTGACCCAGAATATGGTGATCGTTCCCGAATACATCCAAGCTCCTTCCTGGGAAACTGCAATGGAGCTACTCCTGGGACTAGTGAAGAATAAAATGAGGGCTTAATGTTCTCTTCCCCGCCTTCCTTTTGCAGAATGGAGGAGGAGCAAGGAATAGGGGAGAAAGTTGGTGAGATCAGAGAAGGGACTGGGGCTCTTGCCCCTGTGTCTTCCTTTCACAGGCTGGGATCATTTACTATAGCCAGGAGCAGTATTTCCGTCATGTGCAGCAAGCCGCAGCCTCGGGCCTGGAAAAATTCAGCAATGACCCCGTCCTACAGTTCTTTAAAATCTATGGGATCCTCAGGGAAGGTAAGGATTTGCCAGCGTTGGCCTCCTGACCTACGGCACTAGCCCAGCCCTGACACTCTGGCTCCACCTGGAATGCCTCCTTACACCCCAGCCATGTGGCCATGGGAAGAGTCTTATACTCACTCAGTGGCTAGGTTCCCAGGTTAATCCACGTGTGGCTGTGTAATACATATCTAGTTGACTTTTGAAACATCAGAGAGCTCACCACCCTTGCTCTGCCCCTCGGTTTCCCTATCTGGAAAACGAGTGGGTGGGTAGACATGACTGCATGCTTATTGGATAAATTATGGACTTGGAACCTGGAAGCTGGTAGTGCAAGAAAAGGAGGAAGTGGGAGGTTTGGGTAAAGGCAAGTATGGTGCCGGAGCAGGGGGAGGAGCGATCCTCAAGCAGGTGCTGACTCACTGAGGCCAGGGGCTGGCCGAGCTGCCTACAGCCAACCTCAGTGGACACGGAGGGATAAGTGGAATCTGTGGCTCTGCCCTGAGATCCTTCTTCAGAACTGACCACCCCGCCCCAAATCTTGGCCTCACAGGTGCCCCTGCAAGTACTCACAGGTGCATCCTCCAGCCCCAGGCAGCCTGGACCCTGGTGTCAGCAGCCCCTTCAGGGGCCACTGGGGATGTTTGGACCTGTTGGCCTTATGATTCTGGGTGAAGCCAGGTGGTGCTAAGCCTTGAGTCAGCTCTAACAAGGGCTCCCATGTGTCTGCCACAGAGCCTCCTGCCCTCTGGGGACATAATCACATGAGCTTTCCTTTGCAGAGCACATCCAGGATGCCATTAGCAACCTGGAGAGCATCCGGAATCATCCAGACGTGTCCTTGTGCTCCATCATGGCCCTCATTTATGCTCACAAGTGCTGCGAAACCATTGGTGAGTGCAGCCATGCCCGGCAAGGCCTGGCCCCGGTGGGGAAGGCCGCCCCACTCCAGAGCTATAGCCGCCCAAGGGCCTGCCACGGGAGGTCGGTGCACCAGTGGCAGCACATGCTACTGGCCAGTGAGGAGTGGCTTCTGTTCCCTCCCCTTGGAGGCCTCAAGGAAGAGCCCCTGCCCATGTCCTGCTCAGTGGGAGCTGCAGGCAAAGAGCATGACAGTTGGACGGGTCCTCCTTTCAGAGCCCAGGAGTTGGGAAGACACCCTGCTTTCCTTGCCCCAGACCTTGTGGAGACAAATCAAGTCAATATAAATAATTCCACCCATGGGGTGCCTGAATGGCTCAGTCCTTCAGTGTCTGCCTTCGGCTCGGGTCATAGTTCTAGGGTCCTAGGATCCAGCCCTGCATTGGGCTCCCTGCTCGGTGGGAAACCTGCTTCTCCCTCTCCCTCTCCTGCTCCCCCAGCTTGTGTTCTCTCTGTCTGTCAAATAAGTAAATAAAATCTTTTAAAAAGTAACAATAGGGGCACCTGGGTGGCTCAACGGTTAAAGCCTCTGCCTTCTGCTCAGGTCATGATCCCAGGGTCCTGGGATTGAGCCCTGCATTAGGCTCTCTGCTCAGCAGGGAGCCTGCTTCCTCCTCTCTCTCTGCCTGCCTCTCTGCCTACTTGTGATCTCTCTGTGTCAAATAAATAAAATCTTTTAAAAATAAATAAATAAATAAACAAACATTAAAATTAAATAATTAAATGATTCCACCCTTAATGTCCCCCTCTCTAGAGTCAGGGAAAGATTCCAAGACGCTGCCAACAACTGTTTCCCCTCAGGATGAATCGTGGGCCTGAGGTACGGGATTCAGTTTGGTCTGTCTGCTCTGCCAACTGCTGGGCACAGGGGAGACAAGAGAAAGCTCAGACTGCAAACCCAAGTACTGGCGTGGGCGGCTGCTGCAGTTTCCAGGCCCCAAGGCCCTCAGGGCCTCCTGTAGGACCGGGCAGCCCTCCTCCCTCTGACTCGCCCCCTTCCTCCTCTTGGATTCACAGACCGAGAAGCCATTCAGGAGCTGGAGAGCAGCCTGAAGGAAATCCGCAAGACAGCCAGCGCAAGGGCCATGTACTACGCCGGCCTCTTCCTCTGGCTCATGGGGCGCCACGACAAGGCCAGGGAGTACGTCGACCGCACCCTGAAGCTCTCCAGCAGCTCCAGAGAGGTACCTGCCACAGGGGACAGCACCTGCAGAAAGCAGCATCCCAACATATCCCAGTGGAGTGGCCGTTGCTCCTACGGAGCACCCTGGGGCTGGAGAGGGCTGCATTGGGGCCCCAACAAGAGCCCAGGTCTCATAGGACCCCCCACCCACACTGTCTCGGGCTTTAGCTGAGTACGTGCTGGCATGTGTCCAGAGTCTAATCTGCAGACAGTCGTTCCGGGGCCTGGACTTTCTATTTTTTAAGTCTTGAATTTGTTGCCAACATTTTGAAATCAAAAGATTTTGACCAAAAAGCCCAGATTTCCAGGTTCTTTGGGATAGCCAGATGAGCTGGTTACGACAGGCATCAACCTTCCCTCCTTGCCATGGTCTGCTGGGTATCAGTGGTGGCCCACCCAGGAGAGTCTCACACGTGGTGGATTGGTACTGTTGCTAGAGTTTGAAGCCTCAGTCCCGGCTCAGTCTAGCTGCCACCTCAGCAGGGAGTGACCTCACCCCCCCAAGGGGGTGAAAATTGGTTCCCCGAGGAGGGGGTGAAAAAAGTCTTGCTGTTTATGTACAAAACACAGATTTACATCCTGCATAGACAGATAGTATATCTGTGAGTTTAAAATATCTTGGAGGGAGAGGAAATGATTAAGGGAAAATAGCTGAATGGTGTCCTTAGGAGGGGAGCCATGGGAAAGGAGTTGAGAAACACTGGTTTTGGGTGTAACGCTTCAGGGCAATGTCCAAGAGACCCCCGACCTCACCTGCCAGGCCTGGCCACCCATCTGCCAGCAGAGGCTGGGTGAAGACTGGAGCAGAACCCTTGAGCTCAGAATGGCCCCTACTCACCCTCCAAGAAGACATTCTCATCTCCTACACAGACCAGGTGCTGTGCTGGGCTAAGGCGTGGAGAGAGGAGGAGAGGCCATGCCCAGTGGCCCGCGGTGGCCTCCTGACCCCAGTGTAGAGTAAACAGGCAATGACAAGACAGGTGAGAGCATGTCAGTAGGGGCAGCAGAGCTGTGGGGGTCCCGGAGAAGGCCCACCCTCAGCCTGGAAGGTCATAGAAGGCCTCTGACAGGAGGGTCCTCCTAGGCTGAGTTTGAGAGACTTGTGGTGGTTAATCAGGTGAAGAGGTTTGGTTGGGAGCGCTGCAGGGACAGCGAAGTGAAGTCCCAGCAGTGGGAGGGAGTAGGGCTGCACTGGGGTCTGCAAGTCGGTGTGCCTACTTGCAGGGTAGGCACTTGCCGGGTCTCGGGGTACAGAGTGATGGGCGGGGGGTGGGGCATGAGGCTGGAGAGCTGGCTGGGTTCTGAGAGGCTGTGCAGGACCAAGAACTTCATCTTCTGTCTTGTTCTGATCCCAGGGCTATGTGCTCCGAGGCTGGGTGGACCTCACCTCAGACAAGCCCCATACCCTGAAGAAATCCATCAAGTACCTGGAACAAGGAATGCAGGACAGCAAAGATGTGCTGGGGCTGATGGGAAAGGTAGGCAGTGGAGGGAGGAAAAGGATCTCTGCCTGGGCCCCTGGAGCCAGGGAGCCTCTGTCTCCCGGCCTTTACCTGGCCCATGAGGAGCAGGGCCCCAGAGAGGATCAGGGTCACACAACAGCCCAGAGCCCACTTGGTTCTCACAATCCTGCCTGCTCAGTCTGGGTCCCTGTCTCATTCTGCATGGAGTCTGCTCTGGGTCCGTCCTTTTTTCTCTGCTTCTTTCTGTCACGCTTTCTCTTCTGACCTATAAAGTTCAGTGTGCCATAAGAGAAGGGAGGTAAGTGTTTTGTGTTTTCTTTTTTTTTTTAAGATTTTATTTATTTATTTGACAGAGAGAGAGAATGAGCACAAGCAGGGGGAATAGCAGGCAGAGGGAGAGGGAGAAGGAGGCTCCCCGCCAAGCAGGAAGCCTGATGCGGGGCTCAGCCCCAGGACCCTGGGATCATGACCCAAGCTGAAGGCAGATGCTTAACTAACTGAGCCACTCAGGCACCTGTTTTGTGTTTTCTGATCTCAATTTAAATTAAGTTCCTTTTTTCTTATGTGACCCCCCGAATCAATCCATGAAGGAAAAGCTAGCCCTCTGATTCTCTTCTCTTAGTATGTATCTTCTTAGAAAATGAATATGTACTCATTAAAAAAACAGAAGGCTAAAAAAGTCAAAAGATGACCTCCTTCACAACTCCCCCTCCAAACAGCTCACGTGGACATTTAGGACCTTGGTGTCTTCCAGTCTTTTTTACTAGCATGTGATTCAGAGGGTGCCTTAGAAGGGCTTTCTGGGAAGTGGAAGCCAGGGAGAGCCTTGTACAGCAGTATTATCCGGAGCACCCTCGCGACCAACACCTGTGGGAAAAGGGACAGAAGCAGGACTGGGTGGCAGGAGAAATTGGGCTGTGACACAGCCCTAGCAAAGGCCTCAGCCAACTTGGGGTTCTAGAGCTGGGGTGGCCTATCCGTGACCTCCTCCCTGGCCACGTGCCAGGTGGGGGCTGCCCCTGCGGACAGGTGTGACCTGGCACAAGGCTGCTGCCTGTAGCCATGGGTGACCCAGGGGGTAGGCCTCCCAGAGAGCTATCAGCCTCCAGTTCTTCTGGTCCTGAAGGTGCTCCCACAGAGCACCCTCCCCGAGGTGGGAGATAGTGTTGTTATTTAATTTAATTGTAATCATAAGGCATCTTATCACTCGGGTTCCTTTTCTTCATGTAAGATTTTGTCATAAGCCACTGTCATTTTGAACAGCTCCTTCAAGCCAATCCCCTATTGTATGGCCCTCATAAAATTTGCCAACCCAGATTATTTCCAGTTTACACTTATAAACTGAGTGCCTCAGTGAGCACATGTATGCATAAATCTATCTAGAACAATCTTCCTCTTGTTCTTAATAACTCTCTTGAGGGGAGGTTGCTGAAGGTCTAATGTAAGCTGTCCCTGTCAGAGTCCAGTTTCAAGTCCTTTGGGAGCATTGCTCTCTGCCCTTCAAACACCTGGGGCATGACTCACTCAGGAGAACCTGGGGGCTGGCACTGGCCTGCAGAGGTCAGAACCCCAGCCCAGTAGGCCTCAGCAGAGAAAAGCTGCCGCAGCCCCCCTAAGAAGGGTTTTGCCTGCAAGCCGGAACTGACCCTGGGCCTGAGTGAGCAGTTTTCAGCAATAAGCTTCAAGAAAGTGAATGGCAAATGAGTGAGCCCAGCACCCTCAGGTCTCCCACCAAGGGCAGCCTGCACATGGCCTTGCCATCTCCCACACTTGCTAGGCCTCCCCCATCTCCCCAAGAGCCCTTGCCTTGCCTGTAGAGGAACCCAAGCCTGCTGTGGACTTTGATCTGTGACTCTGAGGGATGACTCCTTCCCCCACACCTTATCCCCGAGGCCTTGGAAGGATTCCTTGGCCCAGCTGAGGGGACTTGCATGCCCTGTGTCAGGTTCTGCTCCTGTTCTGATAGAGACCCAGACACCTCCAACCTCCCTCTGCGGGCACTGATGGAGGCTTTTCTCCTGGGCTTCCAACAGGCGACCTACTTCATGTTGCAGCAGAACTACTCGGGGGCACTGGAGGTGGTGAACCAGATCACTGTCACCTCGGGGAGCTTCCTGCCTGCCCTGGTCCTAAAAATGCGGCTGTTCTTGGCTCGACAGGACTGGGAGCAGACAGTCGAAATGGGACACAGGTGAGCAGCGGTTGTCAGCTGATACCACCACACCCATGTACCGATGCTTTCCTTTTTTTTTTTTTTTTTGGCAAGCTGAGGGTACTGATATGTTCCCATCTTACAAACTGGGGAGATGGGAGACATTGTGTATTTGATGGAACAAGACATAAAAGTAAATACTGTCAAGAGAGGAGGTATGAATAGTGAGTAATGTGATCATATGGGGGGGGCCACAGGGAGGCTGTGGCCTCTGATGGATAAAGAAATGGGCATATCTAGAGATAAAAGCATATTGTTGGGGCGCCTGAGTGGCTCAGTGGGTTAAAACCTTTGCCTTCGGCTCGGGTCATGATCTCAGGGTCCTGGGATCGAGCCCCGCATCGGGCTGTCTGCTTAGCGGGGAGCCTGCTTTCCCCTCTCTCTCTGCCTGCCTCTCTGCCTACTTGTGATCTCTGTCAAATAAATAAATAAAATCTTAAAAAAAAAAAAAAAAGCACATTGTTTATAGGAGACAGGTGGAGGGAATGACCTAAGGAACCCAAAGCAACCAAGGCTACAGGGCGACAAACAGTTGCCTCTAAAGAATGGTGGGTAGGGGGCTATAAAGGGACTGTTGCATTATTTAATTGTTTTAAACTATCGATATGATATACTGTAAAAAAAAAACTTCAGGGGCAAGATCATTGGTGACTGGGAGACCTTTCAGCTGAGGCTGGGTCCATCAGCCAGACAGTAAGAGCTGGGGAGTTCCTGCGGCTTTGGGAAGCCAGACACCAAGTTGGGATGACCTTAGAGTACTGTCATTGTCGATAGAAATAAAGACCACTTCGGGGGAGGGATGTTTGATGGAAGGTTTTCTGAGGATGGAATTTTCTAGATAATTGAAGCTTGTCTCTAAACTCTAAGACTTGAACTACTTTTATTAAGTAATTCTAAAATGTATGCTACTAATTTTCTTCCTTAAAAGAGTTAACAGACTTTGAGTGACCATAGGGCATCACTCTGATTTGTTACTAAATTGTAGTACCATAGTTCATAGTTCAAAACCAAAACCAAAAACCAAAACCAAAACCAAACCATAGCATAGTTCAAAACCAAAACAAAACACAAGTGGACCTCTTCCTTTCCCATGGAGGGATGGTAACTCCTCTGATGATCATCCCTGGAATTTGCATCCGAGAGAGAGGTACCTGGTAGCAAATGAACATGATTTGGGCCTGCTAAGCCCACAGGGGCCCCCTCATGCAGTGCCTGTGTGGGCCTCGGCTTCTCTATCCCACAGTTGACACCTGGCCAGTGTCCTTGGCAGGAGTTGGGTCAAGAGCTTGCTTTGAAGGCCTGGCCTTCAGCCAGCAGAATCCTGGGAGCACCTGGCTGAAGGCCACAACCATGGTGTGTGCAGTCTCCCTTGGCCAAGGCCTTGCTGCCCTGCCCACAGGGAACAGTGTTTAGTGCCAATGGGCTGAGTCCCATACCCAACTCCTTCCCTCCTGGAGGTTTCCCCAGCTGTGGTGTTCATAGAACTCCCCCATTGTTTTGTATTTTTTAAAAAAAAGTTTTTAAATGTTTTTTAAAGCTTACTTATTTACTTACTTATTTAAGCAACCTCTATTCCCCTCTACGTGGGGCTTGAAGTCATAATCCCGAGATCAGCAGTTGCATTCTCTACTGACTGAGCCACCATTGTGGGTTTTTTTTTTTTCTTGTTTTTTAAAAGATTTTATTTATTTATTTGACACAAGGAGAAAGAGAGAGAGAGAGAGAGCACAAGCAGGGGGAGCATCAGGCAGAGGGAGAGGGAGAAGCAGGCCCCCCCTGAGCAAGGAATCCAATTCAGGGCTTGGTCCCAGGACTCTGGGATCATGATCTGAGCCAATGGCAGACGCCCAACCAACTGAGCCACCCAGGGGCCTCAAACCATTGTGTTTTAAATCTTTGCCCCCTCTAAATGTGTTTCTCTTTCTATCCCTAACATTATTTATTTTTCCCTTCCCTCTTATTTTTCTTCATCTACATTAATTTGTTTCTTTTATTCATCTTTTTAAAGACCCAGTTTGAGTTTTGTTGGTGGTGTCTATCACATCTCTGTTTCTACTCTGTTAATGTCTGCTCTTTATGATTTATGGGCCTGTTCTGCTCTGGTTTTCTAACTCTTGAATCAGATGCCTGGCTCATCCATTCTCAATTTTCTTTTAGGATATAAGTTTTTTTTTTCAAGTTGGGAGAATATGAGTGTTTAAGTCTGTGGATGTCCCTCAAGGTACCATTTTAGCAGTATATACACATTTGGATTTGATAAATTCAGTATCCTTTGGCTCTAAGAATTTTCTAATATCCATTCTGATTCCTCCTTAGTTCACAAGTTATTTAAAAGTTTGGGTTTTTTCCCCAAATGTATTTGGTTCCTAGTACCTTCAGAATCACTATAAAGGGTTAGAACCGTTTGAAAGCTGACTGCCTAATCAATCCTGTTAGAATCAGAGTAATCCTCTAGGAAGCACAAGGCCTAATCAATCCTGTTGGAATCAGAGTAATCTTCTAGGAAGCAGAAGGCCATTCCTGACCAGGATGAAAAATGGGAAGTTTCCTATAAAGAAACAAAATATTGAACATCCCATAGTATATATGACCAGAAACTGTGTCTTCACAGTGACACATGATGGAAAACAAGCGTCCTTTTCATCATACAGCTGCAGACAACCCCCCAACCACCTCTCCACCACTCTGGGACCCTAGGACCACAGTACCATGATCATGTATGTGAGAGTTGGAATATGAATAGGCTTCTGTCACAAATTACCCCAGATACATGACTTAAATGACATGAGAAGTTATTCCTCTCTCAGGTAAAAGTCTGGGTGGTTGTCTGGGACTGGACAGCAGCTTAACTCTGTAGGGTCCCAGTCCCCTTCTGTCTTACTGTTTTACCATTCCTAGGATGTGGCTAAGAGAAGAGGATGTGGAAAGAGAAGAAAGAGAAGGTGAGCTGTAAGAATACAGCAGGATGTCACCTGGGGTACTTGTGCTCACACACTATTGGCCAGAACTTAATCACAGGGCCACCACTGAACTGCATGGGAAGCTGGGAGATGTAGTCTTTATTCTGGGTAGCTGGGAGCCCAGCCAGACTAGGGAGTTCCATTATTAAAAGGAGAAAAGGGGGTGCCTGCGTGGCTCGGTGGGTTAAAGCCTCTGCCTGCAGCTCAGGTCATGATCCCAAGATCCTGGGATCCAGCCCCACATCAGGCTCTCTGCTCAGCGGGGAGCCTGCTTCCTGCCCCCGCCCGCCCCCACCCTCCACCATTCTCTCTGCCTACTTGTGATCTCTCTGTCAAATTAATAAATAAAATCTTTTAAAAAAAAGATTTTATTTATTTGACAGAGAGAAATTACAAGTAGATGGAGAGGCAGGCAGAGAGAGAGAGATAGGGAAGCAGGCTCCCTGCTGAGCAGAGAGCCCAACACAGGACTCTATCCCGGGACCCTGAGATCATGACCCAAGCCGAAGGCAGCGGCTTAGCCCACTGAGCCACCCAGGTGCCCCAATAAATAAAATCTTTAAAAAGTTTTTTAAAAAAAGGAGAAAGGAAGACTGGATATTTTCAGACAATCCTGAGTGGCGGCCACACGGTGCTAGCCTGACCTATGAATACTCCCGATTCATGTGGCTCCTCTTCCTATTTCAGAATTTTAGAAAATGATGAGTATAATATCGATGCCTGCCAAATCCTAGCCATGCATGAGCTTGCAAGAGAAGGAAACATGACCACAGTAAGTTCTTTCAAGACTTAGGAGTTGGGCCTTGGGACAAACACAGCCTGGGGGAAAGCATTTTGACAACCCCCATCCCCAGCACCTTGGAGCGTGCTCCCTGGATCTTCGCTCCCTCCCTTCTCCCAGGGGGTCTGCTCTGGTTTGCTCTTTGGGTAGGCAGTGAGCTTGGCTCTGGTTCTGCCCTGAGCCTGGGCAGGTTCACCTGGAGAAGCCCCAGGCTCCTCATTTGTAAACTGGAGATAATTCCAACCACTTTGTGAGGCTGTTAGAAGGACTCAGTGGAATGTCATGTGGGAGAACTTGGAACAGTGCCTGATTTGGAGAAATGCCATTTTTTTAAGGAGTGGACTAGAACTGCCAGGTAGATCCTAGCCCCAGATTTGCTCCTAAGCCCTATAGTTTTTCCAAAGAAAGCCAGAACAGTCTTCGAGCACAGTCAGACACATCTGGAATTCTTCATGAAAACCTCAATGCCCAGACAGGGTTTTATTTTCAAGAAGAGTTTGTGTTTCCAGTCATAACATTGCCTTTTTGAATAATTGTGTTGCCTCGGTAAAGGGTGGCAAATCAGGAGTCTGTAAGGGTTTCATTATGGGAAGAGGAAGCTTCTGGTTCCTTCTGCACAGCTCTGAGTCTATGGGTTTTGTGGGGCGGGGTGAGAAAGAGGGTACACTCCATATTTGGGAGGAACCCTCCACAAGGGCCCCAGTGCCATCTCTGGGTAGGAACAGGAGAATGGGGCCTGTCCTCAGCTCTGTGCATCCCCAGAGCACTGGGAAGTCTTCCTGGGGCCTGGCCTGAGGGTTAATCCCAGGGGCGGAGTTAGCATTAATGCCCATCCTTGACCCCCCACCTCAGCCCCTGGGATTTACCCCTCTACCCAGGCTAACCTTGCTTATATCTACTGAGCAGAGTAGTCCAGCCCCATCCTGGGTTTCCCTTCTGGCACTTCTTTGCAAAACTCCCCACTCCTGGGTAGGGAAAGGACAGAGGCATCCACTGGAAAGAACACAGGCTTTGGAGTCAGTCACCCAGTTGGCTGAGTGACCTCTGGCAAATTCCCTAACTTTTCTGACCCTTTGTCAGCTAGACTGGAAAGTCCAGAGAGTTCTAGTGACTTACAGGGTCGTGGGGAGGATTCATTGGAGTGATGGAGTGGCACAGTGTGGTGACTCCCGTCAACATGGAGTACAGGCTCAGGGCCAGGGACCTGCCACAACCATCTGCTCTTAGAGCCAGCCCAGCTGGCCAGTGCGCTGCCAGCCTGGGGGGCTGCCCTTGTGGACACCATGACAGCTGGCTCCGGCTCTGGCTGGGGGGATCTGAAAGGGCAACTTCTCTTCACAGATCCATGAACAAAGGGGTGGTGCCAGCTCTTGGCTGAGCAAGGCTCCCGAAAGATCCACCTACCTGTTTTAAAATAATACCGGGCTTACCCCAGCCCAGATGAATCCAAATCTTTGGGGCTAGCTCCTGGGTGTGGGAACTTCTCCCAAGGGATGCTAACGTGCAGCAGGGTTGAAACATCTGCCCAACTCCCATTTTCTACTTTACCTTTGACCTTGTCTGTTTTGTCTCCCACAGGCTACCAACCATGTTAGAAATCTGATTAAGGCACTGGAAACAAGGGAGCCTCAAAATCCAAGCCTCCATCTTAAAAAAATTCTTGTGATTAGCAGGCTGGTAAGAAGGGTCTTTCCAGGTTTTTGAATCATGCTTCTTGCTGTGTTCCTAAGGGGAGTGCTGTGGTCCCCTGGAAGCTGCCTGGGTACCCTGTCCTCCCCTCTCTGGCTCAAACTTGGCCTCTCAGGTTGATGGCCCATGCCCAGTGGCCCCTAACTGCCTCTGGCCAATAGCTGGATCATGTAGGCTCTGTATCTGGGCCCAGATGCTGCTCAGAGACACTGTAAAGATGAGCGCGATGGCATCTGGAAGTGCTTTTAGAGTAGGAGGTCCCTTATTTGGGGGAAGAGGGAAGTATTATGGCTGTTACATAGCAGAGCCATACCCAGCCGTGGCTCGGGGTCCCGGGATACCCGACTGCCATATTCTCTCTATGAAAGTGTCCTGGAAAGGCAGGCCTGCCTGTACCTCTCTGACCAGACCAGGTGCAAAAAGACCAGATTGCCAAACAATTTGCCTCTGTCAGACCCTTCAGCCCAAAGCAAGATTAACTAGAAGGAATCGTTGCAAAACCTGAGGTAGCTCCGGGGCCTTGGGAACCAGAACCATGGGGTCAAGTGCCACGGGGACACCATCTTTCCCACAGAGACACAGATCTGTGTCTGATGCTCTCTGCTCATTCTGCACATCTGGCAGGGAACATGGCTGCTCACAGCCTTCTGGGCAACTTCCCATATCGATGGGATACAAGAGCTTCTGTCACCCAGCTTCAATTTTTGAAAAACTTCTTGGTGACTTGGACCAATTACTGTGGTGAGACAGGAGATGGGCCCTTTGGAGGGCCCTGTGCCTGGAGGCAAGTTCCACAGATGTGGCCAGGGTGAGGTTCTTTGTAAGCTGGACAACTGCACAGACCCAACTGTGGGTTGCGTGCAGCCTTTGGGCTCTCCTGAACAGCTGAGATGTGCCCGTCTCTGATGTGGCCTTGTTCAGACAGGCTGCACTGACTGGTTTCCCTAATCCCATGTGTCCATTCCTCACAGTGTGGGAAACACCAGGCGATTCTCCGACTGGTGTGCCCCTTCATGGAGCGTGCATTCGTGGCCACACCCTCCTATGCCCAGGTGGCCACAGAGCTGGGCTACCTCTTCATCCTGCATGACCAAGTGAGGGAAGCGTCTCGGTGGTACTCGGAGGCCTTGAAACTGGATGGGAGCAGTGTGGCTGCCTTAACAGGTTTCTGCAGGCTGGGCAGGGTGGGGGCATGGGGGCACAGAAGGCAAGGAGCAGGGTAGCATCCATGAATCCAGAGGAGAAATGCTGGGAAGCATTCTTTCTAGAGGGTGTGTGAGTTTGGGGGTACATTGTATGACAGGGGCACCTTTCTGTGACATATAAACAGATAAACCCATACTCCAACAGAGGCGGAGATGGGCCACCTTAAGAAATAAGTAGACCCATTTTTTCCCCCAGAGAGGTCCAGGAAATACAGAAATTAAACAAAAACAAAAACAAAAAAGCAAATCAAGCTCAGAGTCATTGGAGGCTGAGAGCAAAATAGGCCGTGGGGCAGTGGGACAGTCAGTGAGATAATGAGATAACTTACTGGAGGATTGGTAGTAACTGGAGAATGCAATCGAGGAGACCCTTAAGGGGGGGTGGGGGTGGGGAAGGGCAGGAGGTAGCAGGTGGGAGCCCCTGATGCTTCCCACCACCATCAGAGACATAAAGGACAAAAAGACTTGCTGCTCCACACAAAGGCCACATCCCCTGACATCCCCCCACTTGGCTCAGTCCTTCCCCACTTCCTCTTTCAGGGGAGACCCCCAGCCAGTCAGCCGGGAGGGAAGTCCACCGGCCTGAATGGCCATCCCACACACCAGCCTGGGCCAGTCCTGTCAGGTGTGTGCTGGAGTCACCCTCTCATCTGACCTGTTTTGGAAAATCAGTGACCTTAACAATTTGGGAAATGTACCTTAGCTGCTAATACTCATCAGTCTAGTCCATTTGTAAATCTGCTAACGCTTTGAAAGAGGGGCCAGGTGGGACATGGAAAGCCACAGCCCTCTGAGGAGCAAAGTTAAAGCCAGTTATAGAAAAAGACGTCCCCCTCCCCCACTAAAACACCTCTCGTGTTTGCAGAGGCTTTACATACAGTCAGTACATAAAGAACAGGCTACTGTGAAAAAGGGTACAGGGAACAAAAAAGCTACCGAAAATTAAAAATATGATTGCAAAGTACAAAATTCCATAGATGAGCCAAATGGTGGGATGGATACTAGTGAAAAACAAGATGGTATAATTAGGAGGACAATCAGGAATAAATACACTGAGATGACCAGAAAGTACCTATAAAAGAGGAATAGTAAGAATAGATGGATTTGGTGTCCCAAATCTAAAACACAATAGTACTTAAGTCAGCTTGGGGCCAATGCTGGAATAAAGAGGCAGATAAATGGCACAGAAACAGGTCTTGAGAATAAGGTGACATTTCAAACCAACACAGTGGTAGGTTTCAATAAACCATGGCTGAACATCTGGCTATCCAGCATGAAAAAAGTAAAAGGAAGTTCCTATCTCACACCATACTCAAAAATTAACTCCAGTTTATTGGCTCAGTTGGTAGAACACATGACTCTGGATCTTGAGGTTGTGAGTTTGAGCCCCACGTTGCAGGGAGGGGGTGTAGAGATTAGTTAAAAAATAAGCTACAGATAAATTAGATATTTAAACCTAAAAATTCAGTTGGACTTGTCTTCCCTGGGGGAAACTCAGAGGCTGGAAGGGAAAATATGTAAAAGTTTCAATGTAATGGATGGCAAAAGACACTGAAGAGGTAAATGGCAAACTAATGGAAAATGTTGGCTACAAAGGATTAATCATCTTAATATATAAAAAGAAAACAACCCTAAAAGAAAAACAGGCTAAAGCTACTATGTAGTAGTAGTAGTAGGAGATTCATAGTAGAAAAGAAAAAGGCCATTCAATATACAAAAAAAAAAAAAAAATATATATATATATATATATATATATATATATATTCATTTTCCCTGGCAATTAAAAAAAAAAGTGAATTCAAATGAATTACTGTTCACTCTTTAGACTGGCAAAAAATAAAGCATATCTGCGAGGTTGTGCAGAAAAGCCACTTTCAAGTTCTTGGCTGTAATATTAATTGAAATATCTCTGGAGGACAAATTGGCCTTACTGTTAACATTTTAGATATACATGCCCTTTGACCCATCAGCTCAACTTCAGGAATTAGAACATGGGAATACGTTTACCGAGACCCTGCAACATTTAAGCGTCAAAAGCAAACTAAATACGAGATGAGGTGTCCTTCAATGGGACCACAGTCAAATGCTGTATGGAATCCACAGTGGCATGTTATGTTGCCATTAGGGAGAACGGGGTGGGTGTTTATACACGGACGTGTATCATGTAGACGCGAACACATTGCTAACAAATGCATGCTTAGAAAGATGGTCCAAGGACTATACTGTAAATTGTTAAGGGCGGTTACCTGTGGGGAGAGATCTGCTTCAAGCTAGCATATAAACTAGGGATGTTTTTCCATATTGCCTCATGCTTTGACTTCTCTATCCTGAGCATGCATCACCCTTCCTTCAGCTGTCGCCTCTGTGCTCCTTGGCCTGCTGGCCTGCTGGCTCCATGTCAGTGCCGGCTGCTCACGCTCATTCTATCCCCGGCCCAGGGATCATCTGGTGCCAGATCCTGGACGGTCACCTGGAAGAGGCAGAGCACCAGCTGGAATTCCTGAAGGAGGTGCAGCAGTCCCTTGGGAAGTCTGAGGTCAGAGCCCTCTGAGGGGCATGGGTTCCTCCAGCATTGGGTCTCCCCCACTTCAGTTTCCGGTATCCAGCAGCCCACATGGCCTGGACTCCTGCTTCACCCTCGCCTACCCACTGCCCAGCTGGCATTGGTGCCAAGAGCTGCACCTGCCTCCCACAGGTGCTGCTTTTCCTCCAGGCCCTCCTGGCATCCCGCAAGCACACAGGAGAGCAGGAAGTCACTGCCCTCCTGAAGGAGGTCGCAGAGCTGCACTTCTCCAGCATGCAGGGCCTCCCCCTAGGCTCTGAGTACTTCGAAAGACTGGACCCCCTCTTCCTGGTCTGCCTCGCCAAGGAGTACTTGTTCTTCTGCCCCAAGCAGGTTAGTGGAAGTTCTGTCCTCATGGTGGGGGTCAGGAGCGTCAGTCTGGAGAGAGGCAGGTACATCACCTGGCTGGCTACCAGGCAGCGCTGTGCTCTTGTGGCTGGGGAACCCCTTCTCCTCTGAACAAACTTGAACATGTAGCATGTGAACCACTTGAGAGTTGTTCCAGTGTAGATTCTGATGGGTGCGGGGGTAGGAGGAGGGAGCCTGCCTCTGGAAAGAGCTCCCAGGTGATGCCTGTGCTGTGATTGTCCACAGACCACCCATGGAGGGGCAGGGCACTGGACTGTGCCCCTGCCTTTATCCTAGAGAAAAACCAGTCTCCTTTTCTCCAGCAGTCTTCTAAGAAATCTACTAGCCTTTACTTGTTTGTCTGCTTTACTCGTTTGCCTGTTTTCCCAGCTAGCCAGGATTCCCTGGGGGCAAGGATCGTGTCGCCCCCAGTGCCATGTCATGAGTTGTCCCACAAATATTTATCAAGTGCACTAGCCACGTGCCAGATACCAAGTTAGGTACTGGGGACATGATAGCAAGCAAAACCAAGTCCCCGTTCTCTGGAGCTTTTGCTCTAGTCCTCGATGGCACAGAGTGCCATAATAAACACCTGGAATGAGGTAAAATTCCTTCACTGAAATAGTGCTGTCTGAGAGCTTTAGGTGTCTGTCTGGCATGGGGACAACTGTATAGCTAGGCCCCGTGTTCCTCCAGCCCCGGTCGCCAGGACAGATTGTGTCTCCGCTCCTTAAACAAGTCGCCATGATCCTGACTCCTGTAATCAAAGCAGCGCCAGCGCTGATCGATGCCCTGTATGTGATGGCTCAGGTCAAGTACCTCTCAGGTGAGTTCCCCCTCCACACACACACACACACACACACACACACACCCTCACCAGGCCTGCTGGCATCTCTGGCCTCCAGTCCCCTGAAACCAGCCTGATTTCCCTGGCCAGCAGGGGTGTCTCCCACCCGGCCTGCTGTTGGTGGCTTCTGAGCTCTGGGCCAGGTCATCATCCCTGAACTTCCATTATACACTGGGGCCGCGCTCATGCTGGGTTCTGGGAGTCCTCCAAATAGGCAAAAATTCCCTCACGAGATTTGCATTCTAGTAAGGGGAAATCGACAATAAACAGAATAAGGAAGCACACTGCCTTGTTTGTTAGGACCTAGTAATGCCGTGGGGAAAACTAAAGCAGAGGAGGAGAGGCAGCGACAGGATTGCAGGTGTTTTAAAGGTGGTCCTGAGGGCCTCATGGGGATGTGAGACCCCATAGTCTTAGGGCTTTCAGAATCTCAGGGTGGCCAGAGCAATATCCTTCCAGCATCTTCCATCTCAAGGCCAGGCCCTGGAGAGAAAGAGGGAAAAAGGGAGAAGCCTTCGTGGGAGACTTATTGTCCTCTCTGGGTACTCTCCCCTGGCAGCCTTGTAACCCCATCTTCCTGGAAGACAAGCTGATCTCTGGTGTGCTGGGGGCTTCCGAAGAATCCCAAATGCCAAGGCATGGATCGGCCTCCGGCACTGCCGTGCAGGGGTCATGCTGCACAGAGACCTCCCCACCCCTTCCTCCTCCGGCTTTCCAGTGTTTCTCTGGGTTCCAGGTTTACCCACAGTTGCAGGGGCTCCTGGGTATGAGGCAAGGGCAGGAGCACGCCCCCAGGGATGCTGGCAGCTGCCAACAAGTAGGTTTAGGGCCAAAGCCAGGTCTCCAGCTGCTTCAGTTGCCATAGTGACACTTTCACACTTCTGCAGCACACAAAGAAGGAGCAGGGAGTCGGGATCCACATGCAGGTGCTCCCCACCCACCAGGTTATGGACCCTGAGCAGGAGCTGTTGAGAGATGCAGAGGAATGCAGGACCCTCCTACCAGCTTAGTGTACCCCACTATTGGGCTTCCCACTGGGGCTGCAGGGAGACCCCGTACCCCCTAGTGCTAGATCAGAGCTCAGCCTCAGAAACCAATTGCCCTGGAGTTCAGTGCTGACTTGGTTCCTTGTAAGATGAGTGACTTAATCGTCACTGGGTTCCAGTCCTACAGCTAAAAGACATGGATAATACTTCCAATCTCACAGGGCTGGGCAAATATGAAACCCCCTTTCTAAAGATGCTTTGCAGGTGTTGGCCATAGAGCAGATGCTTTTTTTAGTCTGCTATAGTTACCATTATTGTTAGGTTTCACTCTGCTCTGAGGTGTGGGAATCAAGACTTAAGTGTTCCCCAGAGCTTCCACACAGAGCAGTGATGTGACTTAGTGGTCTCCCTGAGGGCTGCAGAGAGAAAGGAGGGGATCACACCATGGTTCGAGTTTCCTGGCTTTTGTCTGGGTCAAAGCACAAACCGTAGTTCTGATTTTAAGATGAGAACTCCAGGGGCGCCTGGGTGGCTCAGTGGGTTAAAGCCTCTGCTTTCAGCTCAGGTCATGATCCCAGGGTCCTGGAATCAAGCCCTGCATCGGGCTCTCTGCTCAGCAGGGAGCCTGCTTCCTCCTCTCTCTCTGCCTGCCTCTCTGCCTCCTTGTGATCTCTGTCTGTCAAATAAATCAATAAAATCTTAAAAAAAAAAAAAAAAAAAAAAAGATGAGAACTCCAAGTGAAACAGGACAGACCCGGGTCAAATGGCCAACTTGGGTATTTCCGGGTAACGGGACTTAGAAACTTCATTCTGCCTTTACATCCTAGGCCCTGGGAGTCCACTGGGTGCCCTGGATGTAGAGGTCTGTTTCTCATTTCTAGGAGAGTTAGAGAATGCCCAGAGCACCCTGCAACGCTGCTTGGAGCTGGACCCTACCTCCGTGGATGCCCACCTCCTCATGTCCCACATCTATCTGGCACAGGGCAATTTCACCATGTGTTCCCACTGCTTAGAGCTAGGCGTCAGCCACAACTTCCAGGTGGGGTCCTCTGTGCCCAGCTGCCCGCTCAGCACCCATCAGCCCACCCAGCTGCAGCCCCCTACTTGCCCTGGGAGGGTAGCCCCAGGCACTCCCTACAGCCTGCAGACCTTTCTGCTGGCCAAAGGCGGGGCAGGCTCAGTGGGCTTCTGGAGCTTTCTCCAGGCTGTGTACTGTGAGTCGCAGCAGCAGCAGCGTGCTGGAGCCCTGTGCTCCTCTCTGCTTCTCTAGGTCCGAGACCACCCCCTCTACCACTACATCAAGGCCAGGGCCCTCAACAAGTCTGGGAACTATCCAGAAGCCATAAAGACCCTGAAAATGATCATAAAATTACCAACTTGGAAGACAGAAGGAGGCAAGAAGTTCCACGGGCCCTCTGTACAGCCCAGCGAGCGGGTGTCCATCTTACTGGAACTGGCAGATGCCCTCCGGATGAATGGGGAACTGGTAAGAAATGCCATGCTCTCTTCCCTTGGGACTGAGGCCTTTGGAGGTCCAGGGTCATCAACCCAGGCTCTCTGATTCTAGTTATCTGTGCTATTATTTGAGCCTTTATTCATTTGGGAGCACATCATACCCCTGCCTAAAGGCTTCTGTGGCTCCCACTGCCCTCAATGTAAAGCCCAAACCCTATTGTGTCCTGCCCGATCCATCCCCTGCCTACCACACTGTCCCTGTGAAGACATGCATTCAGAGCAGAGAGGCCCATGAGGATAGCTGCAGGTAGCTATGCAGAGGGGACCAGGTAGAGTGCCCATTGATGCCATCATCACACCAAACCTTTATGAACTCTGTCCCCTTGGAGTTTTGTGGTATACAACATGGTCAACTGTATGAGGCAGCCCTGGGGCCTTGAGGGGATGACTAGGCAAAGGCAGGGAGCACCTTAGCATCCTATGCAGGTGTAAAGGAGCATCAGAGAACACACAGATGGATGATGGGAGCAGGGAAGCTGCCTCCACATGCTCTCTTGGCCCCGCTGACCTCACTCACCTGCCCACTTTCCAGAAAGGGGTTTGTCAGCAGAGCTTCAAGACCATTTCTGCGATCCCCCAGTCCTGGGGCATCTGGCCTCCTGTGATGACCCTGCCATTGAGAAGGAAAAGCCCATGAGGCCCTTTCTCCTTAAAGTTAAAAATTGCCTTTGGAGTAAAGATGGGGATGCAGAAGCTTGTTTGTGCTTCCTTCCTTTAAATCTGCCAAAGGGATATAAGAATTGCAAGTGGAGATGGAATCTCCGTCTATAATGAAATTAGGGGAGTGCCACATCCCGAAAAAGTTGATTCAGCTGGTCATTGATTTGGCTAGAGAATGAGGGCCAGCTATATGTCAGGTGCCATGTGGGAGTTGGGGATAGAAGAGAGCAGCCAGCAAGGGCCCCGTCCTCTCAGAACTTTACAACCGTGGGGGAGAGAGAAAGAAGGGTGCCTGAGGTCCCTGCATTTGCTTGAAACTTTCTGAACCAGAGATGTGGTCAGCCAGGAAAAGCAGGGGCATTTCGCTTTTGGAAGGGGAGGACCACAAGACAAGAACTCTCTGCTAAAATGCCTCCTTCCTTCTCTCTGTCCAGACTCCTTTCTAGGAGACATGGGCCAGAGGAAAGCAAGGAGGGAAATGACCAGAAAACCAGTTCTGCCACTTGCTTTTCTAGGATCTGTAGACTGAGGCCTTCCTGTGAACCAGGGGTTCCATCCTGACCCCAGCTTCTCACAGAGTCTACCCCACAAGGGAGGACCCACAGGAAGCTCAAAGGAAATGGGCTTCTGGGCAGTTGTGCTAGGCCCTCTCCCTCTCCAGCCTTGTTAATAAGAAAAGGGAATGAGAATGGCATTTGAGACTGAGCAGTCATCAGAAGGGGTCCAACATGGTGGCTATAGGGAAGGAAGGAGGCAAACAAGGGAGGGAAAAAAGAAGAGGAGGGAAGAAGGGAGGAAAAGTAAGAAGGAAGGAAGGAAAGGATGGGAGGGAATGAAGGAAGGCAGGAAGGAGAGAAGGACAGAGGGAGGAAAGAGGAGAGAGGAAACAAAATCACAAGCCAAAGACAAGTGAGGGTTACACTTTGTGAGAAAATATTATACAAAATAGAAGAAATATTTTAAAAAAAATTTGTGGACTCAATGAAAATAAAAAGAACATGGACTCTTGTAAAAACTAGCTCAAAGCAGAGCACCAGAGATCCACAAAGGGGTTCACTAGCCAAGCTACAGGAAGCAGTAATCTCATTAGTCCCCCGAAAAAAATAGAAAATGGCTGAACCCTTGCTGAGGCTCTCTGATGGGAGAAAGGGTTGAGAAAATCACTGAAGTGATCTGAGAAGATGACAGATAAGAAAGAAAGAGGCAGATAGCCAGCCAATGCAAAATCACTGTTTCTGCAGAAGGGAGATGAAACGGAACAGGGGACACATCAGAGAGGTACTGGGAGAATGATTCCTTTAGGGGAGACATGAATCAGTGACCCAGAAAGGCACTCTGTGCTAGAGAAATAGCAGTAAAATATTAAGACCAAGAAATATCCTAATAGTAATACCCTAATGAAATTACGAGAATCAAGGATTCACAATGTCATTGAAGGTTCTGACAATCATCTGGGAAGGCAGCTGTGAGAAAAAAAGAACCAACTTGGCCTCAGACTTTTCCTCAACTATACTAAATTCAGGGAGGTAACAGAACAATACTTATAAAATATCGAAGGGGTTGGGATGTCCCCCAGGATGTCTTTCATATGTGAAAGCAATAAAGGATTCTCTAAACAATTGAATAACTCCAGAATTATGGTGTTAATTAAAATATTTTGAAAAACCTACTTATCAATATAATGCAGACAACCAAAACACAAAATAAATGAAGTTTTTACAAGTGGGAAAAATCTGAACTGTAAAAGGACGCATAGAACTTATCTAAATAAATCTAAATATAATTACATTGAAATAATTATAGTCATTTCGACTCAAAGCCAGCATAATAGCTAAATTCTTGAAATAAAAGTTATTAAAGTCAAAATAACAATAGTATCCCATAAAAAATTCAGGGAGGAGGATGTGAAGGGAAGGTGAGGTTACTATATGCAATTTTTTTTCCATCTTTATAGAGTGCGAAACAAAGTTTTCACAAAATGTTTCTTTTTTTTTTTTTTTTTTTAAAGATTTTATTTATTTATTTGACAGAGAGAAATTACAAGTACACTGAGAGGCAGGCAGAGAGAGAGAGAGAAGGAAGCAGGCTCCCTGCTGAGCAGAGAGCCCGATGCGGGACTCGATCCCAGGACCCTGAGATCATGACCTGAGCCGAAGGCAGCAGCTTAACCCACTGAGCCACCCAGGCGCCCTCACAAAATGTTTTTTGATAGAAAGATAGCTCTTGGTAGAATTTTTTTAAGATTTTACTTATTTATTTGACACAGAGAGATCACAAGTAGGCAGAGAGGCAGGCAGAGAGAAAGAGGAGGAAGCAGGCTCCCTGCTGAGCAGAGAGCCCGATGCGGGACTCGATCCCAGGACCCTGAGATCATGACCTGAGCTGAAGGCAGCAGCTTAACCCACTGAGCCACCCAGGCACCCATCTTGGTAGAACTTAAAAGAGAAGATTTACACCACATTTTTCAAGAGTTATGAAGAAAGGAAAGCAGAACCTCACATTAGGCAGAAATGAAGCTGAACATAGCAGCATGTAAAAATGAATACAACAACAACAAAAAAAATGAAAACAAAACAAGTTGACAGAAAACCTAAGAATGTATCTGTGATAATAAAATTGTAAATGAAATAAATGTGCCTATTAAATAAAAGAGGCATTGGAGTGGTTTAAACAAGCAAACAGAAGGAACCTTTACTGTCTATATTTCAAAAACCAAAGGACCCAGAATGAAAGTAAAAACATGATACAAACATATGAAGCAAACAAAAAGAAAGCAGAGGTTGAGGAAGAAATGTCTGGTAAGACTGAACCCAAGTCAAAAATCACCAAAATAGGGAAAGGTACTTTGTTAAAGTAATCAAGGGTATAAATATAATGAAGAAATAATTCAAATGGACTTTTATGTACCAAATACCATAACATTAAAATACTTTTGGGGCACCTGGGTGATTCAGTCCTTTAAGCGTCTGCCTTCAACTCAGGTCATGGTCTCAGGGTCTTGGGATAGAGTCCTACGGGGTGGGGCTGGGGGCTCCCTGCTCAGCGAAGAGTCTGCTTCTCCCTCTGCACCCCTCATTCCTGCATGAACGTGTGCACATGCATGCGCTCTCTCAAATAAATAAATAAAAATAAAACATACCTTTGACCAAAAGCAGGAAAATACAAGATGTGTCATAGGTCTCCAACAGGAAGGAATTGCCAACGGACATTGAGGTGCTAAGAATAGGCTGGTTCTTAAAGTAATGGGTTTCTGTACCCCCAGGTCTCTGAGCACCTTCCCCCTGCCATCCCCCAGAAATAGTAGTTGTGGACATTGAAGGGCTGTCTCTCCTTTCTGCCACTGGAACCTCTCTGCAGGTGGATGTGAGCCATCCTCCCCTTGGCTTCCGTATAGCAGGATGCTCCCAGCTGTCTCTGTTTCCTTTCTCTCCAGGGGTTAGGAGTGGGAAGAGGGATCACTTAAGTCTCCTCCAAGAGGTTTCAAGTGTGGTGGGTGACAGCTAACAGAGCGTCTTTTGGATTCCCATGTCCCAGCATGAGGCCACTAAGATCATGCAGGACGCCATCAATGAGTTCAGCGGCACACCAGAGGAGATCCGCATCACCATCGCCAACGTGGACTTGGCCCTGAGCAAGGGGAATGTGGACATGGCACTGAGCATGCTGAGGAACATCACGCCCAAGCAACCCTGCTACACAGAAGCCAAGGAAAAGATGGCCAACATCTACCTGCAGACCCGCAAAGACACCCGCCTCTACATAGGCTGTTACCGGTAAGCCCCAGGAGGCAGCACCCTGACAGCCGCATTTCCAGTGTTGGTTTAGGGAGTGTTTCCTCCAGATTGTGTTTCTTCCACCTGGGTCTCCAGTGCACGACCTCCAAGTGTGTTAGATGCCAAGTACAGAATTTCCTGTGGGTCAGAATTTGAGTGTGCTGAGTCAGTCAGGCCGGCTCATTGCTGAGATCTGAAGACCTGGAACCAAATCTGTCCTGCTTGGCTGCCCTGTATGGCCCCACATTCTGGGGGGAACCACGGGAATGCACTTCTGCCCTGGCTCTGTCTCTGTCTGTCCCTGAAGAAATGTCCAGTGACTTGATGTGGCCAATGAGAGGTGCAGGAGGGTGGAGAGCTGGGGTTAGAAGTCCTATATGATTTGACAGTGGGGGCATAAAAGTACCTTCCCAGCCCCTCCCTCAAGCAAAATTCTGCCTAAGCAATCCAGTGGGGAAGCAGTGCTAGGGGGGTGGGGATGAGGGAGGCGAAGCCAGGAGCAGTGAGAAACCAATGAACAGTGGAGTAACATGGTCACATGGAGTTTTAGAAAGAGCAGGATAGGGGTGCCTCGGTGGCTCAGTTGTTAAGGGTCTGCCTTTGACTCAGGCCATGATCCTAGGGTCCTGGGATCAAGCTCTACGTTGGGCTTCCCCTGTTTGTGTTCCCTCTCTCACTATGTCTGTCTCTGTCAAATGAGTAAATAAAATCTTAAAAAAAAAAAAAAAAGAAAGAAAGAAAGAAAGAGCAGGATGCCTGCTTATGCAGAGGGGTCTGGGAGGGGGGTGGGAGTTGGGAGTGGAGGCCAGAGGAATGGGTGGAAGTTCTGGCATGTCCAGAAAACAGATGAGGAGAGCCTAGACTAAAGTGGCTAGTGTGCACAGTGGGCTTTCAGTGAGTATTGGGTGATGAATGAATGGATTAATGAATGAATGAATGGATTAGTGGGAAAGAAAAGGAGGAGATGGATTGAGAAACATGAAAGATGCACAGGTCTGAGCTAAGTTTTTGTTTGCTTTTGGAGGGAACTCTGTGAACATCTGCCTGGTCCCCACACCAGCCTGCTATTGGGTGATGCTTTCATGAACATTCAGGAGGTGAGTGAAAGCCTCATGGCCTTGCCACATGGTCCTCTGATCTCATGTCTCCAGTGGGAGAGAAGAGACAGAGAGAGAGAGACCTCTGGATACTTTCCCCACCAGCCTGAGAAGGCCTTGGAGGTTTATGACGAGGCCTATAGAAAGAACCCACACGATGCATCCCTCGTCAGCAGGATTGGGCAAGCCTATGTGAAAACCCACCAATATACCAAGGTCAGGCTAGGTTGGGGTGGGGAGGTAGGGGTGGGGTTGGGGGAGACAGCCCAGCAGGGAAGAGGGAGGAGGATGTATGGGTAGGAGGGTCAGGATGGGAGGGGAGTTTGGCTGCATTTCCACCCTGAATGATACCCCATTCAGCTCCCTGCTGAATGGGGTATGCTGAATGGGGTATCAAGGGGAGAATTCAGAAGCCAGCCACCGTTTCTCCCCACCCCTCCATATACACCTGCCCAGCTTGAGCCCTCTGCAGCTGGGAGGGCCTTTCCATCTCAGGCTTCTGTGTTCTGCGGGGACACACAGTGGTGGCCGCTGAGGGGAACACGGTGTGAGGCACTCAAGGGTAAAACCAAACCCAATGCCAGTATTTCCCATTTACCCTAAGGCAATTAATTATTATGAGGCCGCCCAGAAGATCAGTGGACAGGACTTTCTGTGCTGTGATCTGGCTGAGCTGCTCCTGAAGTTAAAGAAATTCAGCAAGGCAGAGAAAGTTCTGAAACAAGCACTGGAACATGACTCTGGTGAGGCCATGTCTGAAAGTCTCTCCCCCAGCATACTGTGCCCCCCACCGCCTCCTACACTCTCTTTGCCTGCAGAATGATGCAGGGGTCTTGAACCCAGTTCCCTCCCTCCCCCATCCCCTGCCTCCCAGGGGCCAGAGAACACTGATTTGAGTTTCCATTTTGCAGTCAAGGACATCCCATCCATGATGAATGATGTCAAGTGCTTGCTTTTGCTGGCAAAGGTTTACAAGAGTCATAAAAAAGAGGACGTGATGGGAACTTTGAACGAGGTAATTGACGATAGACAACAGACTCAAGCAAGCTCTTTATCTGCCATTTCCTGATGGGAGCTATAAAAGGAAGGCTGGTCTAGAAGGCTCAAGAGCTGGCCCTCAAAAGAGAACCTAGGTTACACCTTAGGCCTCTGCCTTCCATTTATCCCCATACCTGTGCTCTTCATTGATGGTGCCCCAAAGTGCCTGAAGGCCAGCTGGGCCAGGCTGGAGAAGGCAGGGAGGAGGAAGGTGCCCTCGTCCTCAAGGATGCTAGAGGTGATAATACTCGACAATACCAGGA
Organism: Mustela nivalis; assembly: GCF_964662115.1. Lineage (NCBI taxonomy): Eukaryota > Metazoa > Chordata > Mammalia > Carnivora > Mustelidae > Mustela > Mustela nivalis. The sequence goes on from NC_139020.1 coordinate 155,470,219, forward strand.
GCTCCCAGTCACTGAATGCTCTGTGGTGGGTGCTATACTAGGCTTTTTGCTTTCTTATTAATTCTCATGGTAGCCTTTGAGATACAGCACTGGGACGTTCCTGCTTCACAGATGAGGCTCCAAGAGGTTAAGAAATATGCTCGGAATCTCCCTCTCTCTCTCTCTCTGCCTGCCTCTCCATCTACTTGTGATTTCTCTCTGTCAAATAAATAAATAAAATCTTTAAAAAGAAAAAAGAAATATGCTCGGAATCTCACTGCTAGTAAGTGGTGGAGGTGAGATTGGAACCAGGTCTGACCTGATTCAAACAAAGGTCTTTCCCCACCCAGCTGCCTCAGTGGGACACTTCCTGGCCATTCCTGCCATACCTTCCTCTCTCGTTCCAGCAAGGGCATGGTCTGCCACTTGTTGGGCAAAGGGGTGCATTCTGTGGGTGTAAGAGCAGAGCCCACTCTCTAACTGTTGAGATGATTTATGCCCTTGTTTCCCACCAGATTCCCACTCCCTTTTGGCCCTTAGAAATCCCAAAGCTTGACCCTGGTGTCTTTAATCCGTCTTCTTCCGAAACTCCCGGGTTACTCACTTGATCATTTTATGTCGTGGGTATTTGTGAAGGCTGCCTCAGAGTCCCTGCAGGGTAGTATGCAGAGTAAATGCATCTGTCAAAACCCAGCCTGCTCTGAGCACCTACTCTGGGCTTGTGCAAGCGCAGATTAGACAAGGAGGCAGCAGGGTGTGATGGAAACAGGTAAACAAGGACAGTACACTGGAGTGTTTTGTTTGGGCGCCTTTGCTTCTACTCCTGCCCCCAAGGCAGAGCCAGTTTGACTCCCGAGTGCTCAGCCAGTGGCCTTGCCTGTCCAGAGTGACCCAGATCTGCTCAAGGGCACTTGAGATGCCCTTTCTGATAATATGCTGACACAGAAACCAGAGCGTGGAGACTGGTTGTGAATTGGCCTGAGATCCAGCACATCAGGCTCCGAGTCTCTGATCCTGACTTTACGGGTCTCCTCAGGCCATGGACCTCCAGTCTCGGATCCTGAAGCGTGTTCCACTGGAGCAACCAGAAATGATCCCCTCCCAGAAGCAACTGGCAGCCTCCATCTGTGTCCAGTTTGGGGAGCACTACCTGGCAGAGAAGGAGTTTGCCAAGGCAGTGCGGTCTTATAAGGATGCCCTCTTCTACTCGCCCTTTGACAATAAGGTGGGGTCCTCAAAGCCAGAGCCTCCCCCTTCTCTTGGGCTGTGATGCCTTGCAGAGTTTCCTGCTAGGGGCAGAGACCAGGTCCTTTCCTGTGCCTTGCTGAGTACCTGAGGTATAAGGGCCCTGAGACCCATGGTGTGGGGAGCCTGCTCTAGCTGACCGTGGGGCCCTCGAACCAAGTCTGGGAAGCCTCACTTTGGACAGCCACTTGTGGGAGGTGGAGTGGGAAAGACCCTGCCAAAAGTCGTGTTAGTCTGGCATTTCTGGGTCCCCCTTGGAGGTGGTGACACAGTGAGAGCTGTGGCTGCCTGGGGTCTTTGGGCACAAACTCAGACTAAGCTTCCAAGGAGGTTTAGGGTCATGAGGGTGGTGTGACTCTCCAGAGAGAGTGGGTGGAGTCCATACTAGGAGAACGGAGAAAAAGCTTAGTGGCCCAGCCATTCATTCATTTAACAATCATTTGGGGCACCTGGGTAGCTCAGTTAAGCATCTGCCTTTGGCTCAGGTTGTGATCACAGGGTCCTCGGACTGAGTCCCACAGGCTCTCTGCTCAGTGGGAGACTGCTTCTTCTTCTCCCTCTGCCTGTTGCTCTGCCTGCTTGTGCTCTCTCTCTCTTTCTTTCTGTCAAATAAATAAAATATTTAAAACAACAACAACAACAAAACATGTACTCGTTTAACAGATGTCTCAAACATGCCAGGCACAGTGCTAGGCCTGGGAGACGGTGGGCCCAGACCTATCCCTGCCCAAAGACTGCCTCAGGGAGGGGGCACAGATGAGCACATTTGTAGTTCCAGTGCTACACGATATGTGCCTGCATGTGGGTCTGCACACTGTGGGAACTCAGAAGATAGGTACCTGCTCCGCGTCTGGGGCACGGAAGGCAGCCCAGAGATGGTTAGGTCAGAGCCAGAGCTGAAGGAGAGGTACAAGTTATACTTAGTTAGTAAAACACATGGTATGATTGGAGAACTGGTAAAGGAAAAGAGTAGGGCCAGAGACCTAACAGAAATGGGTGATGAGAGCGGGAGACATTAGCCTCGGAGTTTCCCCTTGACGCTCGCTGGTCCGTTTTGTCTGGTCTTGTCACAGGTGGTGCTGGAGCTGGCGCGACTCTTCCTGCTGCAGGGACAGCTGGACCTGTGTGAGCAGCACTGTGCCCTCCTCCTACAGTCTGAGGAGCACCACGAGACCGCCTCTGTGGTAGGAGCCCCCAACCCCGAACCTTCTGCCTGCCCTCCCCAGGCTCCCTGTGACTCTGAGGGCTGCTTCCCAGCCCTAGAACTCAGTCGCCTGGCTGCCCCACACAACAAGGGCTGCCAGGCAGAGGGGATGGAGTGTGGGGCCGCTGCCCTTCACCAGGTAGGGGTGGCAGCAGGGACCACGTCAGTCTCCTGGGCCCATCCAGGGGGGGTGGAGGGGGAACCACACCTATAGCTGGTGAAGGCAAGGGTGGGACAGGTTCCTGGGTTTAAAGAAGAGAGTGGGAAAAACGCTCTCCTGCCTGACTTCTCTCCTCCCTAACATCCAGGCAGCCACCAGGGCCACCCCTAGAAGAGGGGAGCCCGCATTCCACCTCTGCTGCTGCCTGCAGCTGGCAGTTTCCAGACACGGGCGGAGAGGCTAGTTCTGTTGCAGCCTGTCAAAGGGTCCTTCTGGTGTCCAGCCCTGGGCTTCTCTTCCCACTTACATCCTCTCCCTCTAACCCCAGTCAGGTCTTCCTTCTGGGCTCCTCCTGGGGCCACTTCTCCCAGTGCCTAGAGAAGCTTCCCCTGGAAGTGCTTTCTCACCAGCCCTGCTTATCCCCACCCCTGGCCAGCCTACCCACCAGGGAACTCCAGGGCACTGTGTGTTTTCTGACAGATGATGGCTGACCTGATGTTTAGAAAACAAAAATATGAAGCTGCTGTCGATCTCTACCACCAAGTCCTGGAGAAAGCGCCAGGTAACTGCCTGCATTAAGACTGGCTACAACAGTTCCCACCCTGCAAAGACTGTTCTCCCTTGAGAAGGGTGGGCCCCTCCCCTCCTTCCTGACTGGCAGAGGAAGCCCCTTCCTCTCTGATTTGTTCCCAGAGCGGCAGGAAACTGATAAAGCCTTGATGGAACATGCTGGCCCTTCCCCAGTCCAAGGGGCCAGTTCCTGGTCTCCTGGTCTCAGGCAGGGCAGCATTTGGCACCAGACCCAGGAGAACCTGTCTCTCCCCACATCACAGCCATTGGACTGAATGTGGCTCCCTTCTGAGGTCACAGCACCTGGAGGTGGCTCGAAATTCTCCCTTATGGGTAGCTACATTTCTCCCTCATTGCAGTATCAAACCACACTCTTGCTGGGGCAGGGACCATACCTGATGCTCAGACTAGAGCCCCTGGAGGCCCAAAACCAGCTCTGCCTAGAGGCCTAGCCGAGTGCAACTGTTAGGAGTGCGGATCCTGGAGCCAGATGGCCTATGTCTAACTCAAGCTCTTCCACTCACCAGCTGTGTAACCTTTGGCAGATAACTTCTTTGTGTCTCAGTTTCCTCATCTGTGAAATGGGAAGCATTGGTACCCCGTTGTATAGTTAATATATAGGCAAAGCGCTTCATGCCAGGTACTGTACAAGTGTTAGCTATTATTACTACTTTTCAGTATGATGATGATAATTCTCTCAACTGTGGAGACCAGTGGAGACATTGAGGCTGCTGGGATGTCCAGGCTCAGCCCAAACCAGGCAGTGTCTGCTGGTCCCCTCCCTTCTCCATGCCATCTGGCAGCACCCAGACGGATCTAGCTAGTGGTTAGCATAGCCTGGAGATTTCTGCTTTCTTATTTTAGACAATTTTTTGGTACTGAATAAACTAATTGATCTGCTATGGAGAAGTGGCAGACTTGAAGATGCCCCTGCCTTCTTTGAATTGGCCAAGAAGATGTCCAGCCGCATTCCTTTGGAGCCAGGCTTCAACTACTGCAGAGGCATCTACTGCTGGTGAGTGGAGGGGGGAAAGGGAGGTCAGCATGATCTCTAGCAGGGGGTTCTTCCTAGCGGACACGCTGGGCTTCTGTAGCAATTCAGCGTGCAGATCTGGGGTGGGGGGTGGGGGTGAAAAGCAGTGATCCAGCCCTAGTGTGCACAGACTCAGGGAGTGGTCCCTGCAAGTCCCTGCCCTCACTGGCCCTCAGTTTCTGTTTCTGGTTCTTGGGTATTTCTCTTCTCCGCTACAGGCACATAGGGCAACCCAACGAAGCACTGAAGTTCCTAAACAAAGCACGCAAGGACAGCTTGTGGGGCCAGAGTGCCACCTACTACATGGTGCAGATCTGTCTGAACCCAGACAACGAGATCGTGGGCGGAGAGGCTTTTGAGAATCTGGTGGCTGAGAGCAAGTAGGGGCCTGGCTGACCTAGGGTGGGGGTGGGGGCGCAGGGGCAGGACCCTGGGAAAGGAGGGGAGAGCCTCGTGAGCTGCCGGGGTCCAGGCCAAGTGAGGGCCCCACGGGTTCCGGGTTCCCGTGTCCAATGGCTGCAGCTCCACCGACAGGAAGGGCTCGGAGCAGCATGGTGTGCGCACCGCGGAGAAGCTGCTGCGTGAGTTCTACCCGCACTCGGCCCGGGGCCAGACCCAGCTGCGACTGCTGCAGAGTCTCTGCCTGCTGGCCACCAGGGAGAAGGCCAACGTGGAGGCGGCGCTGGGCACCTTCATCGAGATGGCGCAGGCTGAGGTGGGCCGGCGCGCGGGACAGGTGGCTTGTGGGGCGAGGCTGGGGGCCTAGTGCACTCACGCCAGCTTAAACCAGCCACCCCCCTACCCCCCCACCCACCCCCACCCCCGTGCGCAGAAGGAGAGCGTCCCCGCCCTGCTGGCCATGGCACAGGCCTACGCGCTGCTGAAGCAGGTCCCCAAGGCGCGCACGCAGCTGAAGCGTCTCGCCAAGGCCCCGTGGGCGCTGGATGAGGCCGAGGACCTGGAGAAGAGCTGGCTCCTGCTGGCGGACCTGTACTGCCAGGGCGGCAAGTTCGACCTGGCATCGGAGCTGCTGAGGCGCTGCGTGCAGTACAACAAGGCAGGGGGCGCGCCGCCGTTGGGGGAGCGGGGACGCCGGTGGAGGCAGGGGGCGAGGGGCGCGTGCGCATCGGGGGCAGAGGAGGTGCAGGTTAGAACTGATGTGAAGAGGCTGGACAAAAGAGGGCACATGCACGCTAAGGAAGATGGGAATGGAACCAGGGGCAGGATCAGGGAGTGGGACCGGGCTAGGTAAGAGGAGGCGGTCAGGGTGGGGCAGCCAAGCTAGATGGGAAGGGGTGTCGGGGTCAGAGCCGGAGAGCTGTGGGGAAAGGGGTCATGCCAACGTCGGGGTAGCCTGGAGGGGGCACACGGTCGACCCCTCGCAAAGGTGGGAGATGCTACTGGAGACCCTGAAAGGTTAGAGTTAATGCAGCTCACCACCATCCTTTGCCCCCCCAAATCTCCCCTCCCCTGTGGGTTGTACCCTGTGCTGGGATGGGGTGTGGCTTTCCCTACAGTCCTGCTGCAAGGCCTATGAGTACATGGGCTTCATCATGGAGAAGGAGCAGTCCTACAAAGATGCAGCCACCAACTACGAGCTGGCCTGGAAGTACAGTCATCACGCCAATCCTGGCATTGGTAAGGCAATCAGCCAAGGTGCATGTGGGTGACCTGGGCACTGGGCAGGAGGACCGAAACCCTGGCTCTTGGGTAGTTAGGGTGCCACTGTCTGTGTTCCCTGTGCCCCTGGACAGGCTTCAAACTCGCTTTCAACTACTTGAAGGACAAGAGATTTGTGGAGGCCATTGAAGTCTGCCACCATGTAAGCCATTGTAAGCCCCTGGGATACATTTGGGTGGGGTGGGGGGCTGGTGCTGTTGCCTGGTCCTGGTGCAGAGATGGACACCCCCTGCCTGATGCTGCACCCCTTTCTTCCTCTGTCCTAGGTTCTCAGAGAGCATCCTAATTACCCCCAAATCAGAGAAGAAATTTTGGAAAAGGCCCAAGGGTCTCTGAAGCCCTAGCTGTGGTCAGTGGGAGCCAGGGTGGGTGGAAGCCATCGAGCTAAAGAAGTTTCTTGGAGGGGTTGGGAAGTGGGGCAGGGGAGAAGAGATTCAGAATATGACATATTCTTACCCATTTCTCTATTGTGTGTGGTTTATTTGAATCATGCCTCATCTGGTCTAAGGGCATCCCAAAGCTTTGTGTTTTTAAGGCACAAGAGGCACTTTTGCTCTGAGGAGAAGAGGGATCCACCAGCTTAACTTATGCTGGGCTCACTGGGCACCTTCTGTTGGGTTCCATTTTTATTCCAGACTCTGAGGGAGCAGAGGGGAACAAAGAGGCGGTTTGGGGAAAAAAAACAAAAACAAAAACAAAACTCCCTACATCTATTTTCATATTATTATGTTAGTTTATAAATGCCTCCCCTCCTCTATCTGGTCTTCAGACCCCCAGAGCTCAAGAAGAGACTCCCCACAGCATCCTGCCCAGCTGGGACACAGATAGGACGACCAGCTCAGAAGGTCCCACAGCTGAGGCTGTGTGAGGGAGGCCATCATCCCATAGGCTGTGGAGGCCCTTGGCTCACTCTGTCCATACATTCTGTCTCCTTCCCAGGTCCTCCACTGGCCTCTGCTGCTCCTCACTGGTTTGGGACAAACCCGATTACCCATGACTGGTACAGCCCAAGAAAAAAATAGCTCCCACTTCAGATTTTCTAAAAGACACTGACCAACAGATTTATCCTCCAGAAACCTTTTTCACGCCTTGGAGGACAAAAGCAATGGTCCCTATTTAGAGGAATTATGTTACTTGTAACTGGCAAGAGAGTGGCAGAGGTCACTTTAGCTGCAGCTCCCACCACCTCTCTTCTTGTTTCTCATGATGCCAATAACAGGCCCGGTTTGGCCTCAGAGGAAGGAACTCTGAACTGGGAGTTAGGACTGTGACCTTCCCAAGAGCTTCTGCTCTGTGGACTTCAGTGTCCCCCTCTGTGGTAGGAAATTAGATGAGATGTGCCTGTCCCCAAAACCATAATACAAATCCCTTCCAATGATATACAGCAAATAGTTTATAGTTTAATAGCCATGTGCTTAAAAATCATTGTTACATAATAGAGAAAAATAACTAGCATGACAAAGTCATGAATTCATGAGTGCTGTTACTCAGAATGGTTCTAACTTTTAAGTATATCAATATAATTGATATAAAGCAAAATACTTAGTATGAGTAGAATACAGCAAAATTTTCAAGAGAAGTTGTCCAGTGATGACAGTTTGGGAACCGGACAGGTAGGGGTCGCGTTTAGAACAGAGAATTATCCTTGGTGGTGGCTGAGCCTTGTCTTTGTAACACCCCGCTGACCACATGGATGGCCTCTTGATCTGAGTCAGTCATCTGGAATGCTTTCCCCAGCTTACTACCATCCTTCCTATGGGAAACCGGTCCCCTTTACTAGCATCTGCTTTACAATCTGGTTTCTTGGGGTGGCTTGTTGAGAGACAGGTTTGTCTGTATGGAGAATGGTGCTGTAAAGGATTATACATTAATCACATTTTTTTTTACATTAATCACATTTTTATTACTGTAGAACCCAAATGGTCTTCATTTATCTTTTAAAAAAAAAAAAAAAAAGGCCAGGAAGCGATCTTATTGCCCTAGACAGGGAGGGGGTAGGTTCAGTCCTGCCATGGGCTGTGTCCCGCCAGGGAACTGGAGTGGCCAGGAGTTGCTGTCCAGACCGCCAGGCTAATCAGAGCAGGGCCTCGGAGCCCTTGGAGAGACCCAGACTTTGAAATCATGCGTGCTGAAGCAAACTCTACAAAGAGTGTTCTCAGCTGAGGACCAGCAGCAGGGAGACAGAGCAATGCAATGTACCAGGATACTCTACCAGGAGAAGCCAAAGTCCTGGCTAAGCTGCTTACAGGGACAGGCTACCCATCACAGGCCAGGCACCAAGCTATGGATCCTCCTCTGACCATTGATGATGAGGCCATGTCCATGCATGTTCAGAGGTAAGAGACAGATACCCAAAGAATAGCAGAACTGGCAGAGAGAGGATAAAACATAGAGATAGTGGCAGAAACATGAAAACAATAAGGAAGTCACAAACATGCCCCAGGTACTCTCCTAAGTGCTGCGTATATGCGAACTGAATGAGCTTTTGAGACAAGCCGTGTTATTTGCACAGTATTGAGGACACCAAGACCCAGTGGTGGTAAACAGGCAGTGTGATTTGCCTAAGTCACTTTGCTAGGTAGGAGAGCTGGGATTTGAACCTGGCATTCTGGGTCCATGTTCTTACCCCATAAGCCTCAGAGATAAAGTTAAGGAGAGCCCAGCACAGACCAAAAGGCAGAGAATCAGAGCCAGATCTAGTCTCCTTATTTGGTCTTTCCTTCCAGCACTTTGTATAAATTGTTATTCCTAAGGGGGAGGCTGACCTTGCTCCTCAGGCCCTAGGCTGGGAGTCCCCAGGGCAGGGTGCGGCCTGCTCCTTTGGCCCACAGCCGGGCTGCTGGGGACAGGTCAGACGGGTCTGGCTGGTGCAGATGGTTGAGGTCCTGCAGCTTCCTGTGCTCAGCCCAACAGGAGGACTCTACCAGCCACATCCCACTGTCTGCCCCTAACTGGGGGGGGGTGGGGGGAGGGGGCTTCGTTCTCTAGGCCAGGCCCCACCCAGCTCAGTGAGACCAGTGAGAAACAGCTGAGCAGAGAACCATCTCAGAAGACTATACACTGCCCCAGCTCACCACCACCCTGGGAGATCACTGGGGAAGATGGGCTCGTGGGAAGGGAAAACTGCTCTGCCTGGAAACCTCCCAGTGGGCTTCCTGTCTCCAAGGTGAGAGGCCTGCATGGGAGGAGGCCCACTGGGTTGTGACCCTCACTCCTACCCCAACATAGCCTCTGAGTCCACCATCCTGCGGGGACAGCCTCTCCCTCCCCCAATACTACCTCCCAAGGGTATACCCCCCATCTCCCAGTCCCACAAACGCAGACCACAGTTTAAAAATAGAGCCTCTTTATTGGTACCTGTAAGCTCAGGTACAAGGTGTTCCCACAAGCACACAGGCTGGCAAGGCCTCCTGGGCAAGGCAGCAGGCCCAGAGCCTGGGCTTCTTGGCACAGACATAGAGAAAAATGAATAAATTATAGTTCTGACGCTCAAGGACGATACAGAAATTAGGATGCAAAACTCAACATCGGCAAAAAAGAGCATAAAAGCCGAAAGGGCCTCTCCTCACCGGAGCCAACTAGCTTTAGGGCATGGGCAGGTGGCTGGGGCTGACATGCAGTGCCCAGCAAGCCCTGAGATAGTAGTCAGGAGCGTGCTATGGGCACAGAGGCTAGTCCGTCTGGGCTTCCTGCTTCCCTTCTACATTAGTGGGCCCAGAATAAAGCCTGTGGCCTTTGGGGAGGAAGACCATGAGGCAGAGTACAGGAAGCAGAGGGGGCTGTGTCGGGGCAGAAGCAGGTTTTGGTCACGGTTGGCTTGGCCTGGCCAGTCCAGTTCAGTCCAGTCCAGCCCAGCCCAGCCCAGCCCAGCCCAGCCCCCTACCTAGACACTGTCCCCAGTCACTTGCCTCTCATAGCCAGGCTGCTGCTGCAGTAGACTATAGGCACCCAATCCACACCTGGTCTGTACCAAAGCCCAGGCAGGGTAGGGGATGCACGACAAGGCAGAGGAACTTGCAGGGGTCTCTGCCCTACCCCAACTCCAGCACTGCCCACCAGCCAGAGGGGAGAAGCCTATACCTTCTAGTCTCCAAATAAATTATGGAAATAAATTATAGTCTTCACAGTCCAGAAAATATAGCCACCCATGGGTCTGGGGCTCAGGGTGGCAGGAGAAGCCATTAGAAGTGGCAGATTTCAGCCCTGTCTTATTCAGGGTAAGGAACATCACATGAGACCGGAAAGGGGTCTGCAAAGCTCCAGGGGAGCCAGATTTCCTCCTGTTCCTGGCATACACCATGGAAAGTGGAAGAAGAGACTGCGTGGGCTCGGGGGTTGGGTGGGGGGCCCAGGTGGCTGACAGGGAAAGCCCCCTCCCTGCCCTCTCTTCAGCACGGAAGTAGTTACAAAAATAAATAAGTCAATCCAGAGTGTTGCACAAACTCAGGAGTGCCTGCATGGATGAGCCAAAACTCAACATACAGACTTCAGGGAGCCCCCAAATTACAACAAAGCAGCAACAGGGCTCTTAGGACCACGAAAAGGTCCCCCAGTCCTCACACAGGCACCGGCTCCACCAGAGGCGCTGGGGCCGGGTCCTCAAACAACTGGCTGTCCATGAAGGGTGCCGGGGCCTCAGTGGCGGAGTCCACCAGGCCCACAAGGGACTCCAGGAGGCAAGCGCCGGTGTCCCCTGCTGGAGAAAAGGTTGGCAGGGGGAAGAAGGGGGCCTCCGGATTGTCCAGGCTGTCAGACACCTTCCGGGAGGTGTAGTGAGGCCCCAGACTATAGTCTGGCAGGGCCTGGAGCAGCTCGAAGGAGTCGCAGGAAGACAAGCTGAGGTCCACAGAGTTGCTCTGGCCGGCATCTGAGCTGGGCAGCACTGAGGCACCAGGGAAGCTGCATTCTCCCAACCCTTCAAGGCTACTGTTCAGGAAGAAGCTGGCATCCAGGTTGGCATTTTCATCTAGGATGCCTGACGTGAGGCTAGAGCTGGTATAGCTGTGGGTCCAGCTGGCCAGGCCACCGGGCTCACCAGTACCAAAGATATCAGCTGGGTGGAAGCAGCTGAGGTTGTCCAGGCTCCCCACTCTCCCTTCCTCTTCCTCCTCCTCCTCCCCTCCCAGGTCAGAGTCACTGAGACTCAGGACCCGGGCCAGGCTGTCATCATCCATGTTGGCCTGGAAGCCAGGGCCAGGCAGGGCTGCGTGGGCGGTGCCGCTCGGGGCCTCGCTGGTGCCCGAAGCTGTGGAGGAGTCGGTCATGTCGCTGCTACAGCTGTTGTCTCCCAGCTCGCTGCTCACGGGGGGCTTGGCTAGTGGGAAAGCAGGGGCCAGGACCTGCTCACCAGGGCTGGCTGGGCCATCCTGGCTGGGCGCCTCCAGCTCCCCCAGGCTCTCGGCCCCCTGCTCCAGCTGCAGGCGGGTGAGGGTGTGGAGGAAATGGGTCTGCACGCGGGCCTGATTAAATTCTACACGGCCCTTGGGGTTCTCGCAGCCCTCCCTACAGCAGCCGCAAGGGAACGCAGTGTGGTCCATCTGCAGAGAGAGCAGAGCATAAGTAAGGATCCTGTAGAGCCCAGAGAAGCCCGAGCTCAGGTTCTGCTTCCCGGCCCGTACCTGGCACTTGATGCCCGCCAGACTGCAGCTGCAGGTCTCGGGGTCACAGACCCGATCACAACGACAGCCACAGTCCTCTCGGGACTGGCGCAGAGCCTGCAGCTCCCGCTTCTCCTCGCGATCGATCCTCCGCACCCCAGCAGCCCGCAGCAGAGCCCGCCGTCGCCGGGCCGGGTAGGGCTGTAGGAAGGTCATCTCCTCCAACCGGCCACCTGCCATGGCCACAGCCAAGTCCTCTTCCACAGAGGCATCATCAATGGCGTCCGCTGTGAGTGGCAGGCTGGCCTCCGTCTCAGGCACCCCCGTCTCTGCAAGCTGTACCACAGCAAAGAGGAAGGACATGAGAGACAGGGGTCTTGGCCCCCACCGCCACCAGTCACTGGACAAATGTTCCCCACAGGCTTATTCGGGCTGAGCACCATGGATACCACAGTGAATGTGAAGGTCAACAACACTGCCCTTGGGGCACTGGCAAAGAGATTTCCTGTTCCTGTCATTTCCCCAGTTCCTGGACAAGCCCCCAGCCTCCCTCCACAGCCAGCCTGACACCCCACCCCCAAGGTCACATCAACTATCCATCCCTCACATGGCACAGACAGACAGCTTCAGGCACCATGCCCCCAGCCACTACAGCAAACACAGGCCCTTCCACACCCCACTCTGTCTGCGGATCATCCAGGTAACAGGCCCTGATGGAGCAATACTGGCCCCAGAGGCCTCCTTCCCTAAATTCATAATGAGCATACTGGCTCCCACCCTTAAAAGCCCCTCCCCTCTAAGGCTAGGACTTCAGAAGCCAACCAAGAGCCCCTGCAATGGAGACGGGTCTCCCCTACCTTCCACCGGAGCGCCTCCAGCTTCTCCTCCTTCAAGCGTAGGCGCAGCTTCTCACGCCGTGCCCGGGCTTGCTCCTGGGTGAACTCAGCCAAGGAAAAGCGGCGGCAGGCACTGTGGCGGGGGCCCATACCCAGAGTGCAGCCACCACGGCTGGGTACACTGGTGAAGCCCTGGCACCGTGGAAAGTAGAAGACGGTGATACCATCAAAGGCGACACGGCCTGGCCGCTTCCGGGGAGCCCGCTTCAGGATGGACAGGGCTGGAAGGCACAGAGGGAAGGCACAGAACATTAGTTCTCTGTGAGGCTCAGCAAACCTCCAGGAAGATGGTACTGAATGACCTTTCCTCTCTCGTCCTGCTGTGACTTCCCACCCCGAGAAAAAAAGAAATGGATCTGAATTTAGGAACCAGCCTGGCTAGGATTAGAGCTGGTAAAATTGAATGGCCCTCCTTACTATTACTTACCAGTCCAAATGAGACTATTAGATTAAACACCTCTGTCATCTTTATTAGCCATTTATAGGTTCCTTAGGCAGTTTTCTATAGGTTTTTTTTTATTCATTTGTAGTAACTCTTTATATATGATATTAAAGACACTGATCATCTGTCTAAGCTATCTGCAAATATTTTAGTCTTTTATTTTTGTTCAAGGCATTTTACAAAATAACTTCTAAGGCCATGTAATTAAAAATATATTGACCGGGGCGCCTGGGTGGCTCAGTGGGTTAAAGCCTCTGCCTTCGGCTCAGGTCATGATCCCAGGGTCCTGGGATCAAGCCCCACATCGGGCTCTCTGCTCAACAGGGAGCCTGCTTCCTCCTCTCTCTCTCTGCCTGCCTCTCAGCCTACTTGTGATCTCTGTCTGTCAAATAAATAAATGAAATCTTTAATATTGACCTTTTCCTTGAGTTTCCTGCATTTTGCAACAGGCTTAGAAAGGCTCTTATCTGAAACTGCCTAAGTTATGGATTGTATATTGATTACTAAGCTATATTTGGTATATTCTATACAAATACTGGTATCCCATTGCTTTTAATTGAACCATAAATAGTTGCCTTAGAACAGCTGAATACTGGCAACTGTTATGTATTTCAACTTACTATTTTGCCTGTCCCAATCCAATACATAGAATTCTTATTCTCTCAGCAAACTGAACTGGGTAGCACTTACTGAACAATGTTAACTACTAGTGGTGACAACATCCTCATCTTGTTCCTTAGTGGGACGGCTTCCAGTATGTTCTCACTGACAGGAATGTCAGCTTTTGGGCTGAGACACATTTAATCACTTAAGGTAGAATTCACTTATTACTATTTTACCAAGGGCCTTATCTAGAAGGAACATGACATTTTATCAAGAGTTTTTCAGCATCCACAAGCGGCTCTCTTATTTTTCTTCCTCTGACATAGTCATTGGGTAAACTCTAAGACTGGATTTTATAAATATTAAACCATTCTTATATTGCCAGAATAAATCCAGTTTAGTCAACATACTGTTAGGTTTTATGTGCTAAAAACCATACTCTTTTTCTATGTATAATACACAGATACATATATTAATACATAAACAAAGACATCATACCCAGGGATTAAAATGTCACTGCAGTAATAATTAGGAAAAATATGTCTAAAAAAGTTCCCTGGGGTTGGGGGCAGCAATAATGAAGAACAAAATTGAGGAATACTGCTTTAGGGCTCTTTGTCATTTTGAAATCAGAATGATGCCAGCTTGAAAAGTAACTGGGGACGAAACCTTTCCACTATGTTCAGGCAAAGCCAAATGGCATTTTGACAGGAGAGGGACCGGCCTGACAGGCCCCGCAGTACAGTGTGGGGCGTGAGACTCTAGTGGTTCAGTTGGTAGGACAGGGTGTGCAAGCTGGAGAAACGAAACTGGAACATAAGGGAGGAGTTGGAGCCAGAGGGCCCCAGGGCGATTCTGAGGAGCTCCGTCCTGACCTGCAGGACTTCTAAGCAGGGAGTCCTGAGGTCAAAGGTGAATTGAGCCGGGCCCAGGTGCCTCTGGACAGTGGCCATTCTTCAGTGACCACTGTATTATGGGAAGTGGCCACGGTGGAGAGCCAAAGCCATTGGGACACGACCTCCAGAGGCCAGCATGGCTTTGTCAGGGGCCTCCCAATTTCATTTTCAGGGAGGAAGGAGGGGTGCGGTGGTTCTGAGAGAGGGACTCACGGGGGAAACTCCGGGGGCCACAGAAGTCACGGTCAGGCAAAGGCGACTGATCCCAGGGGCCCTCCTCATCGGAATCCCAGGCTGGGGAGACTGATGAGCTTGGAGAGCAGGAGCGAGAACAGCGGCCCGAGGAGGACAAAGAGGAGGAGGAGGAGCAGAGCGAGGAGTCGTCCTCATCCAGCTGGTCAAACTTCCTCTTCAGGGGCCCAGTCATGGTGGGGCAGGGGGTACTCTGGGGTCCGCACACTGACAGCCTGGAGTGGAAAGGAGAAACCTCTGGGTGGCAGGCCTGCAGAAAGGCAGCGGCTGCTCAGTCTCGACCAACTTCCCTTACCCTCCAAGGTGTCCCAGGCCTCCCCCGTAGCTCTGCATGCAGGGGGATGGCTTCATGCAGGGGGATGGCTTCGAGAGGCTTCCTGCCGCAGGCAGAGTACCGAGGTCCAGACCCCCCTCCTGGCACTTACAGATTCCCACCATCTCTGCCCAAAAGCCTTCCTAGGACACCACTGGGAACCTTCCCCACTACCTCCTACAACCCACCTACACACATGCATTCACCAGACCAACAGATGGACCAACAGACCTCAGCCGGGCCTCGTTCATTCCCCGACAGGAATCCTGGGGGCTGACTCACTGGCTGAGTGATTCACACAGCTCGCATCTGTGTGCCTTTGTGTGTGTGAGGCCGTCTGCAGCAGCCTGCACAGACAGCCCTGTACGGTGACTCTCCTTCCCCCTCCTCCTCCACCACCACCCTCAAACACTCCTACAGATACACCACCCTATGCACGGGCGCGCGCACACAGACAGACAGACACACACACACACACACACTCTCTCTCTCTCTCCTTCTGTCTCTGGGGCCAGGCTGACCAGGGCACTCCGGGAAACAGGCTGCCTTCGACACTGGCCCCGATTCCCAGACACAGGACTTTCTGGAGCCTCTCCTCTCCCGTGACAGAGCCACTCAGACTTTCCCTCAGAAACCCCCGCCCCGCAGAAGTCCCCTGTTTCCAGGCCTGGCTGTGCTTCATGTGTCTCCAACAACTCCTGTTTGATCTTAAAAATGCATCTACATCTTGCCTCGACTCCAACATCTAGCTCTGTTTGTTTGAATTAACTTCCTATGGAAAATTATTTTTTCCTCTCAAAACACACACACACACACACACACACCACCACCACCACCAACAACAACTCTTAGTGAAACTGACCAATCAAGATGACATCCAGGTGTCTCCTGTTTGTAGCTTGGTGACTTGGGGGTACCTTAGGACACAGCTTACTGTGTCTCCCCTTTAGGGGCTCCCACCCCTAAATGCCTCTGCTATCCCTGGAAATCCCCAAAGGACTCAGGCCTAAGGGCTGAGCTACCTAGTGTCTCTATGTCCTACAGGGCTCAGGCCTGGGCCCCAGGAGGTCACCAGGAGGAAGGGGAAACCGTGAAGAGGCCCTAGCGCTGGGGAGCCCCTCCCCCACTGCCATCACAGGAAATGAGAACAGGAAAAACCGACCAGAGGGCTGGCAATCTCCTCTCCTCAGGTGTCCTTTCTAAACACCCTTGTCCCCTTTGCCAAGCCTAGGACAGAGTCTCTGGATCCTAGATAGAAGGTGTGTGGTCAGTAGACTTACTGGATAAAATTCATCCTGAGCATAGCCTCTCCCCACAGAGGAGAGAGAAGCAAGAGAAACTCTCCTCATTGCTAACCCTTCACACTGGGCCAGGGGAAGAGAACGCACAGGTGCTTCCGGGGACTTCTCAGCGGGTAGTTTCTCAGGCTTGGCACCCGCAACCCCCGCCAAACCACAAACAAAAACAACCCAGCTCCCAGCTGACCTGCAGCCTCTCCTAGGAGTTGGGGGAACTCATGACCCAGAGCCAGGCGCACACACATGTACACACGTGCAGACCCCAGAGACAAACACAAACACACGCCGCCAAGCCACACACACATACCCTGCCCGACCAGCCCGGTGGGGAGACCCCATCCTCTCCCAAACTTCAGATGCTGTCCATAGGGTGCTGAATGCCTCATCACACGCCCAAGCTCAAGACCCACCCACCGCCAAAACCAAATGCCCACTTTGTATCTCTGCCTGGCTGTCCCTAAGAAACATAAAATTCCATAGGCCCCAAATCGAACCCCTTGTCTCTGTTCCCCACCCCCAACCTGTGCCATCTGTTCCTCTTCCTATGTTCCCTATCTTAGTAACGGCACTGCCACCCACCCAGTTACTCAAGCCAGAAACCTGCAGCCATCCTCAACAACTCCTTCCTCCTTCTCCCTCCGGCCACATCCAGGCCCCCAGTCCTGCAAGCATACACTAGCTCATTTAATGCACACAAGGCTAGGCAGAGACAATAGGGACTAGGGAGGCCATCAGCATAGGATTAAGAACCTTGGCTCCAGAACCAGACTGCCTACACTGGAACCCTGGTTTGGCTGTTACTCGGCTGCGTGACCCCAGTCAAGGTCCTTAAGCTCTCGGTGTCTTCAGTTCTTTGTCTTAAAACCTCACAGGGTTGGGAGGTTTACAAGAATCAGTACGTGTCAAGTTCTTAGGACAGTGGTAAGTGCTGAGTGAACATGGCATTCTACACTGTGGGAAAAAGGAGCTCTTGGATACAACATGTGAATCTCAGTGATGTCATATGGAATGAAAGAAGCCAGATGCAAGAATACATGTGAATGAAGTTCAAGGAAACCCAATCAGTGATGATACAAGTCAGAATGGGAGGGGTGGGAGTTTGATATGCACTGGGGACAGCGGTTGAGGGGGGAGCCTGGGGACTTCACATTGCTGGGTGAGTGGGTTTCTTGTAATGTTCTGTGTTACCTGGTTGGTGGTTCCACGAATGTCTAAAACTAAAAACTCGGGACGCCTGGGTGGCTCAGTTGGTTAAGCAGCTGCCTTCCGCTCAGGTCATGATCCCAGGACTCACATTGGGCCTCTTGCTCAGCAGGGAGCCTGCTTCTCCCTCTGCCTCTGCCTGCCATTCTGTCTGCCTGTGCTCGCTCTCCCCCCACCCTCTGATAAATAAATAAAATCTTTAAAAAAAAAATAAAACTAAAAACTCATCTAGTGTACACACAGAATTCATATGCTTTATGCATTTCATGTATGGCTCCTTCAATTTTATTACCTTATGTCTCTGTCCCCACTGCAACTGTCAATGTTCCCTGCCTCTGCTCCTGCTGTACCCCTGCAGCCAGAGTGATCTTCCTAAAGATCTCTGCTTGTCATCCCCATGCTTAGGAAAGCTGGGCCTTAGGATCAAGCCTAGAATTCCACGAGAGGCTGAAACATGCCTGGCTGCTGCCTCCCCCTTTCCCTCACTATACTCCAGCTGAACTTGCAGTTCCCCTAATTGCCATGACCTGCCCGCCTCCTGGCCTTTGCACAAGCTGGAACTCAGCCTACTCTCCTTTAAAAGTCATTTCCAAGAGGGCCTCCCTGAAACCCCTATTTCTCACTCTTGACTACATGCCTCTCTGGGCTCCCACAGGCTCTGGGAATCCCCTACCCCACCCTTCTCTCAAAGTCTTGCTGCAGCCTCGCTGTCTTTCCCTCACACCAGGCAGAGGGCCTCTCTGCCTGACCATCCCTGTTCCCAAGTTTAGAGCAGAGTCTGGCATAGAGAAGGCACCTAAGGACCAGCAGAGGTGGACCTCAGTGCAACTTCCTGATCCTGTCAGTTAGTCTGGGGGTACACAAGTGCAGACCAGAGATCCGCCTGCACTGGAGCCATAGGAGGGGGTGGCTCTGAGGGTAGGAAGCTCGGGCTGTGGTCCGATGCCAACATAGGCATCTCAGGAGACACCTTGTTCCCCAGAAGTAAACAGACAGATACCAAGCAAGCAGATTTAAGCCAGACACCCTGGCTCTGCCTCGGGCATGTCTACAGAATGGGAATTTAAGGTGAAGGTGTTATGAATGTCAGGAAAAACAGGGACACAGGGAAGCTACAGCCATGCTGCAGGTTCTAGTGGTGAACCCCAGGAGGATCTGCAGACCTAGAGTGTAATGAGAACTTAGCTCTTCCCTGATTCTCCTCTGGGGTGGAGGGAGGAGAAGGAACAGCCCCTGGGTCTTGTGCTTCTCTGTCCCACCTGGGAATCCAGAGACCAAGAGAGGCAGAGGCAGGAGATGAGAGAAAGACTCAGCAAGAGACAAGGACAGGCCAAGTCAGAAAAAGGAATGAAGATAGTGAAAGAGTCCAAGAAAAGTGTCAGACAGTGAGTCAGAGGAGGGGGGAAGGGCCCTCCGCAGCTACCCAGGAATCAAAATCCCAACCATGGCTCTGTTCCCAGGGTGAACACGGCCCCCTCCTAGGGTCCTGGAGGAAGGAAAAGCAATTCCCAAGAGTTGGCTCAGACAGAAATGCCACACACCCCCCAGAGGAGCCCCAGAGACAAGCCCTGAATCAAAGAGAGCAAGGCTTCTTCCGGGATCTGCCTGGGCCCTGAGATCAGGCCACCCTCCTGTCACCACACACAGGAGTGGGATGGCTAGGATGAAGGGGTGAGACTTCCCCACTCTACTACTCCCCAACTGTCTACACACTCAGGGCACACTGAATCCCAGGAAGGTCCCCTCATCCTGGGGCACCAGGCAAACAAAAGCTCTCTGGTGGCCAGGGGAGTATCTCAAGGCCTCTGGGAAATCACATCAACTCCTTTCTGCAGCTCACAGTCCTCATGTCCCAGCTCCCTACCAGAGCTGATACTGGAGAGAGAGCACCTTCAGCTTCATCCATCCTCCTCTGGGAATCTGAAGAATGTGTCCTTTAACCTCAGATCCCCAGGCTCTGGTCAGGCCAGCTCCCCCTAACACCTGGGGTCACATGACTTCAGACTCTCAAGAACTAATTCCTGGGACAAGGAAAAGACACCTCTGAGTACCTCTGGTCCCCACTGGCATTGGCTAGAAAAACACTCTGGGCAGAAGCACAGAGAGGGCAGACAGGAAGCCTCCACATACCCCATCCCCCCATCTCTCAGAAAGTGATCCTGGGGGAGGGCACAGTTCCTCAGCCTTGGCCTCCAAGGCCTGGCACTGGGTAGGTGCCAGATGTTTGCTGCCTACAGGAGGCCAACTGCTCCTGCAGAAGGGAAATTGCACCTGACAGCAACTGCTTCCTCCAGCTAAGCAAGGCCTCCTTCATTCTCATTCATTCAACAAATATGGAGCTCCCACGGCATGCCAAGCACTGAGTCAGGCACTTGGGCGGACAGGGAGCAAGATCCACACTAGGGTTGCACTCTTGCGGCTTTGAATTTAGGAGCAAGGAGTATAGTTACAAAACCTTGATGAGTGCTGGGATGGCAGGTGGGAGGGGTGAGAAAGGAGGGGGAAAGCTGAGGGTAAAAAGAATCTCTAGGAGGAAGAGAGGTAGAAAGTTCCAGAGGGGGCACAGCAGGAGAAAGCGAGCCAGAATGGTGAGGGGGAGGGGCATCCTGGGACAGGTTACGAGAGCCAGGGCTGACAGGGCAGGCTTTAGCCTGAGGGCACTGGAAGCCACAGAAGGGTTTAAGTAAGGAGTGACAATACCAGATTTGCATTTTAAAAAGATGGCTCAGTCCCCGACCGTAGGGGGGGTGTGACTAGTTGGCCCCGGGCCAGGGTTAGGTGAGTGATGACAGGACAGGGAAGGCAAAGGAGAAAGGGGACTAGGCTAGCCGACCACCGGATGTGGAGACGAAGAGGGTGGTCATGTCAAGGATTGGAGGGCGAGCGGAGGCGGCCTGCTCCAGAGGACTGTGAGACATCTGAGTGGAGGTGTGGGGTGGGCAGTGGAGCTGGGGAGAGCTTCTCCAGTGTCAGAGGAGTGTAGGCTATGTGTGTGTCCGTGCCAGAGAGCTGGAGTGACTAAGTGTGTGAGGGCTGCTGTGGTGGGGACATCCAAGGGTGCGTGTCTGTGGAAGGGCCCCCAGGGAGGGGAAACTGAGGACCGGGAGGAAGTACGTGCTGTAGAGGGGAGAAGTGCGTGGGAGAGAGCCTACGTGTGCCCGCGGGTGTCCGGTGGGGCTGCTGCGTCCGTGACTCACAGCGGCGGCCTCTGCGTGTGACGGTGACTGACAAACAGGTGAGCGTACGACACAATCCCTCCTCCCTCCCTCCTGCCGGGGTCCGTGACTCACGAAGCCTCACTCCTCCACGATCTTCTCTCTCCACTCCCTCCCTGACCCCAGCCGGCCGGGGGCGCCAGGCACGCGCCCCAACCCCGGCGCCTGCCCCCGGTGAGGGGGGGAGCCCGAGGAAGGCGACAAATGTCACCTGCTCCGGCCACGCGAGGAACTTCTGAAAAGTTCTCAGGCAACTGGGTCAAAAGGAAACTCCTGTGGACGCGCGCACCCCGTCACCCCGCCACCGGCGCCAATCTCCGCTCAGCCGCCACCCGCACCCGCCTCCGGGCTCCGCGACTTCTTGGGGGTACCGGCGGCGGCGCGGGGGAGGGGAGCGGAAAACCTGCCACTCTCTCCTCTCTGCCTCCCCTCCCCGGACGCCGGCCGGCCGCGCGCAGGCAGGGGCCGAGCCGGCCCGTCCCCGCCCCGGCGCCGGGGGTGGAGGGGCAAGTGGCAGGGGCCGGAGGGGCGCAGCCCCTAGCGCGGGACGCTCCCTCCCCAAGATCCCGGCCCGCCGGGCCCGCAGCCCCTCGGCGCTCACCTGCGATCCGGGAGCTCGCCCGGGACACTGATGCGACCCGCGTCCCGGCCGGGTACGCCCCCCGCGCCGCGACCCCGTGCACGCTCAGCCGGGCTGCAGTCGGCCCGCCGTCCGCCCAGCCGCCCCTCTGGCTCTGCGCGTCCGGCAGCGGCGGCGGCGGCGGGAGACTGGCTGCGCCCGGCCCCGCCCGCCGCTCCGCCCTCCTCGTCAGTGGAAAACTCCGGGGCTCGCAGCGCTGACGCACGCCCGGCCTCCCGCCAGGCAGCCCGACAGCCCCGCCCCGGAGGCGCCACCTACCCCCAGCCCCGAGCCGGGTGCAGCGGCCCGCGGGGCCTCCCTGCGGACTCTGACCCTGCGCGGGCGCCGGGGCTAACCTGCGCCTTAAGTAGCCCTCGTCCGTACCCCTCCCGCAGTTTCTTGAAGTCGCCGACGCTCCCAACCGGCAGAGCGGGGTCGAAGAGATCCCCCACCTCGCAACACGGCCCCCGTTCGCGGATGGGAAGACTGAGGCCCGGAGCAGAGCGGAGCGTCCGGAAGGCCACCCGGCGACGGTGGCAGAGCCGAGGCCTCCTCTAGGCTTTCACCCCCGCCCTGCCCGAGGCAGTTGCTATCATCCAATCTAAACGTTCTTCCTCTGCGCCCTCCTTACCACCCACCCCCAGATCCGCCTGAAAAATAAACTGACTGGAGAGGAACCTGGGCAGAGAGAAAGGGGAACGAGGCGGGGGGGGGGGGGGGGGGTCATCTGTGGGCCCGACCTTCACCTCTGCCCACAGGTCTGAGACCCTGCAGAAGCCCTGAGCTGGGAGTTCCTGGAAACAGCTATCCCCTACCCACTCCCTCCCTATATCTCCTTAAAAAAAAAAAGAGAGAGAGAGAGAGAGAGAGATGTCTTCCAAGCCAGACACCCTGGCCACTTAAAATGGCCCACTGCCTTCTCTGCTCCCGCCAAGGCCTTTCCTGACTAGGGGCCAGCTCTCCCTGATTACTGCACAGGGGAAAGTGTGTGCATGCCCCGGCAGCGATCCCTGGCCAGGAGACCATCCTCTGCCCTTCTCCCCAACCTCAGATCAGACCTTACCCAGCACACATGTCCCTTGAGCGTTTCTACCTTCACGCCTTTGCTACACAGCGTTCCTCTCGCCTGGAATGCCTGTCCGCCTTCTCGTTGCTTACCAGAATCTCATCGCCTTTAAGGTCTCAACTTGCGCTGCCTCCTCCAGGGAGCCTTGGTGGGAGCTTGACCCTCCCCCTCCCAGTCCTGCTCCCGCTGCATTCTGGGTTTTTCTCTGACTGTCCTAGATGAATGCTGTCACTCTCTAGCCCAACCCTCAGGATTCCTTTCTACCTTTCCCCAGGTAGGGGTTGGGGTGATCTCTCCAGCATGGATGGCTCTGGGCTGGAGATGATGGTGAGGGCCCCTTGAGCCACGGGTGCTTATGTAGAGCCAGCCAGAAGGGGTCTGCCTGCCCTTCACCTTTCCAGGGAAGAAAAATAGGAGGAAAGCAGGTTGGAAGAAGCTACAGCTCTTGCCCTTGCTGTATGTATGGAGTGTCTATGTCTGGGGGACTTGTAGGGACAGGTATCTGGCAGCTGGAGCCAAGCTTTCAGTGACTTCCCAGTGTCCTAAAGATGAAGTCTCAACTCTGTGGGGCCTACAAAGCCCAAATAATCTGGCCCTTGCCCACCTTTGCAGCCTTACCCCGCTCTCCTGTGCTCCCACCCCCCACTCCCCTGTTCCATTTCAGTGTCTGTAATAGGTATATGTGTCTTTTTATTTATACTCTATGCATGTAATATTGGTACGGCTGCATGTAGTTTTAATTTACATGTGAGATATTCTGTTCTAAATCTCATTAAGTTTCTTCCAGCCTTCTCTCTGCACTCTCACCCATACCTCTTGATAACCACTCCAGTCCCTTGGCCAAGGCATGTTTTGGGGACTGTGTCCTCCTCATCCTGATTCAGACTTCCCAAGATGCTCATCTCCAGCCTGTACTTACCTCACACTCAGTTGTGTGGTTTACTTGTGCATTTCCTTGCGTTGTCTGGGAGTGGTGGGAAGGCAGGGGCTGTGTTCGACTCTCCTCGGTGCTTGGTAAGAACCTGTTGAATACATTAAGTATACTTAGTAAATGTATACAGGGAGCTGAAGCTCTAGGAGTGTGCAGGGCTGGAAGTGGAGATGGAAGGGCCATCAGCATAGAGCGGAATGTTGAAGCCACGGGTGTGGCTAAGACAGCTCAAGAGGGAGTTAAAGGCTCCAGAGCTGGGTATTGTTAGAGGTGACTCAGCCCTTAGGGCTATGATGGCAGGTGGCCACCCACCCACCACCACCCCTTCAGACATTCAGCCCTGTCCTCCCTGTAACTGCTGGTTGCAGACCGTTTTGGTTCCAAGGAATCCTTTCTTCCACTGCTGCCTCCTTCCTGCCTCAAATCCTTGGGTCAGGTCCCCAGGTTAAGGGAGTTTCTATGACTTAGAGTGTAGTGAAGTTCTAGTTGTTTCCCCTCTCTCTGGACTTCACTCTTCCAATGTGTAAAATAGAGGCACTGGACCAGAGAACCCCACCAGCTTCAACATTCCTTGAGTTACTTTCTAGAAGTCACTGCCTGCTGATCATCTGGGCAGGATTGAGCACTTGTGTTAATGCGGGTGTCTCAGGCTGCCTAGGTTTGCATTCTGCTGGCCAGTGTACTGGGAAAACTAGATGGGACAGAGACCAGGGCAGGGAGTTGGCAAGGGGTGGAGTGGGGGCTTAGAGCAGGGAGCCCAAGGGTTGGTGGGGTTTGGGGGGCAGGAAGGGAAGAAGAGAAAAAGAGAAAATATAGGAGAATAAAAATAATCAAATAAGTGATGTGTTTTCTCTAGCAAAGTGTCTCCCTGTCCTGGGATGGGCTTACCAGATGTTCCCCAGATGTTGTTGGTGATGGGAAACATCTCCCTCTGGGATCCCGACTAAGCTCTTCCTGTTCATGGAGAAATGAAGGGTCTGTTCCAAGGCAAGGAGGGTGGGGTCTGGAGCAGCCCCATCTGTGACTATGGCACATACATAGGCAGAAACACACCCACAAACCCTCAGGGAATTTCTGAATACTTAACAAGAGTCCAGAAAATTTCTCAAACATTCAGCATCCCTGGACCACCCATTTTAGGTAAATAAAACTATTACTAGTTTTAAATAAATATTTTCAAACTTAAAAAGGAATGATCCCATCTGAAAAACTAAAATTAAAAGAGGAATGCCAAATGTGGAAGATTGAGAATTAACCAGATCTGTCATACATTTTTGGTGGGTGAGGTGATGCAATCACTTTGGAAAATAACGTGGCAGTACCTAGTAAGGCTGAACATAGGTAAGCTCTATGATCATCTTTAAAAAAAAAAAAAAAAGTAGTAGCTTTATTCATGACAACCTAGAATTGGAAACAACTGAGATGTCCAAAGGATGAATGGAAACAAACTGATTTACCCTGCAATGGAATGTTACACAGCAACGAAAAAGAACAAATGCTTGACCCTTGCCAGGACAGGATGAAATCTTTAAAACATTATATTGATTAGGGGCACCTGGGTGGCTCAGTTGGTTAAGTGTCTGCCTTCCACTCAGGTCGTGATCCCAGGGTCCTGGGATGGAGCACTGCCTCCCCCCGACCCCCCTCACCCCCAGAGTCTGCTTCTCCCTGTGCCCCTCCTTCAAGTCGTGGGTGTGCAGGCTTTCTCTCTCTCTCTCTCCCACTCTCTCCCTCTCAAATAAAATCTTAAAAACAAAACATATTGACTAAAAGAAAACAAGCACAAAAGAGCAGTAACTGTAATTCCATTTTTTGTATAAGTTTAAACAGTGGAACTAGATAAATAACATTACCTTTGGGGGTATTCAAGGGGAAGAGCCATAACAGAACCTTCTGGGATGCTGGAGATGTTCTATATCTTGATTTGGGCAGTGGTTGGTACATACATAGGTAAAAATTCAAGTTCCCCACTTCAGATTTGTTCAGGTTCCTGTATGTAAATTTCACCTTGCTAAAAGGAGCAGGGAGGGAGGACTTGGCAATCGGAGTGAGGTGATTGGGACAGGAATGCCCTTTGTCTCAGCCTTCCACCAGGAAGTCAGCCTACCTCCTTACCAATGAGGAATACTAGGGGCTCAAAGGTCAGGTTCAACTGTTTAGATTTCTGAGATCGGTAAGAATTTTATTCCATCATGATTCTTAAATGGAAGAGGATTCATGTTATTTTGCACCCATAAGTTTTAAAGTTTTCGCTCTTGTGGTCAGGTCTCCAATCTGTTTAGTTTTTTAATACGGTGTAAGGTCAGGGTCTAACTTCACCCTTTTGCTTGGGAATATCCAGTTTTCCCAGCACCATATTTTGAAAAGATGTTATTTCTCAACATCAAATCAAAACAGCTGAGTCCACCCAACGACTACCTCCCTCAGCTGGAATACTGTCCAGTGTTCCAGACCAGTCTCATCACCTCTGAGCCTTGTCTGAGAAATGGGAGCACCTTTCCCCGTCCCAGGTAACCTGGCTCTCTGATTGTTAGTCTGTATTGTCTGCTTATGGCTAATACACGCTCCTTAGCACGCCTGTGGATTCATGGAGAATAGCTGCTGTCTCCAAAACTGCAGAGTTGAGGTGGGGGAGGAGTCTGGTGAGGCTGGGAACAGGACCAAAGTCCTGTCTCCTTATGCCGATCAAAGGTCCCTCTCTGGGCAGCTCAGGGCATCACCTCCTCCTCTCCCTAGTCCTGTGTTGGGGAGTCTTGCTCATCTCCACCTTGCCTCCTCCTCTTTCCCTCAAAGGAACTCACCCCTTCAGGCACCCATCCCTCCACCCACAGCAGGCTCCACAACAAACTAAAAGGGCGGCTCCCAGACCAGCAGCCTCTGGATCACCAGAGAACTTGTTAGAAATGCAGATTCTTGGGTTCTCCCCAGACCCAAAAAATCAGGAACTCCTGCAGTGGGGCCCGGCAACCCATCTTCCAGCAGCCCTCCAAGTGGATTTGGATGCACAAAGGGGCTTGGGCCCCACTGAGCTAAGGCCTTGGGAAGCAAAACCCAAGAAAGGGGACTGTCTTCCAGTACAGGTCTTGAACACTCTTGTTTGTTCAAACTGGAAGACTTTTGAATGGAGATCTGTGGATTAAAATTCTGAGCAGTGAATTCTGGGTCAAAGGATTTTGACAGATATTGCCAAACCACCCTCCCTAAAAGTTGCCCCAATTGAACTCTCTAGGGTATCTGAGTGAGCCTGTTTCCCAACATTCTCCCTGGCACTGGGTGTGATCAAATGTACTGATCTCTGCTGGTCTGGCAGGGGTAACAGAGAAGATGCCTTAGTGTTTTCTTTGCCATTTCTTTAGTTATGAGTGAAGTTGAGACTTTTTTTATTTAAAAAAATTTTCTTTAGATTTTATTTATTTATTTCAGAGAGAGGGAGAGAGAAAGAGAGACAGTGAGAGAGAGCATGAGAGGGGAGAAGGTAGGCAGAGAGGCAGGCAGAGAGAGAGGGGGGAGCAAGCTCCCGCTGAGCAGAGAGCCTGATGTGGGGCTCGATCCCAGGACTCTGAGACCATGAACTGAGCCGAAGGCAGAGGCTCAACGCACTGAGCCACCCACGTGTCCCTCATATCTTTTTTTTTTTTTAAAGTATTTTTTTTTTAAGATTTTATTTATTTATTTGTGAGAGAGAGAGAGTGAGAGCGAGCACAGGCAGACAGAGTGGAAGGCAGAGTCAGAGGGAGAAGCAGGCTCCCTGCGGAGCAAGGAGCCCGATGTGGGACTCGATCCCAGGATGCTGGGATCATGACCTGAGCCGAAGGCAGCTGCTTAACCAACTGAGCCACCCAGGCGTCCCTGTCCCTCATATCTTATTCTTGATTTTGAAGCTATAGAGATTTATCATAGAGGTGCACAGAGATTTTTAAAAACTAGATTATTAATGTGGATACTGCTCTCTCCTATTAGTGTCCTTGAGTCTCATTTAACATTTTCATCGGTAATTGCAGACTCAGCTCAGTATTTTCTTGTATAACTTGTTTTAACTTAGATTTTTAAGTTTCCTAAGTCATTTTGGTAACGGTGCATCTCTTCTGTACAACATACAATAGAAGATTGTTTTATGATTCAATGTGAGTCTTTTTTCTGTTAAAAGGATGGGTTTATCCTATTTACATTTGTTGGTATAACTGATATATTAGTCTTAATTCTGTCGTCTTATCTCTGTTATGTTTTCCATTTTAATGCTTCCTCTGTTTTTTGTTTTATCATGTGTATTTTTTGTCTTCTTTGATATGTATGTGTGCGCACACATGTGTTTGTATTTTTGTCTGATGATTTGAAAGTTTACAGTCTGTTTCTAATTTTTCTAGTGGTTGCCTGTATATTGATTTATTTCTCTGCCAACAGAAGAAAATCTTCAAATGTAAGGGAAAGAGTCATCTCAAAGGCTGAGCCTTGACACCACAGTTCTGTCTTCAAATTCTTGATATCTTAACCTCAATGTGAAAAATGGTTGTAGTCTTGTCCTGAAGCCAAAGGTTCAGGGTGATTAAGATATTGACGGTGCCTCCCAGAGCTGCCAGTGCCACAAAGACAGTATTTGCTGTATTTTGCCTTATTTTCTCTTATTTCAGAGCCTCATGTGAATATCTTTCCCCACTAGCCCATGTACTTTGTTCAAAAGTGTCTTGTACTTGCTGTCCATTTCTCTGCACAGTAGTTGAAGAGACACAGAGAGACCATGAATGGAGTGCATTGACTCTTCTTGCTGCTTGTTTTCACACATACCGAGATCAGGAGCCAGATTGTTGCCTGACAGCTGGTCTTCATGAATACAGTGGTGTGTGGTTGGTGTTCTGATGCAAGTTGTGTGTGTCTGTTTGTGTGTTTTCTTTTAAGTCTGTGGACTGATGCTGGTAGATCAGTCAGTGCACCAACAGATAAAGGCACGCTCAGAAGAGGATGATTTTAGGAAAGCTTGTTTACAAGGACTGTTTAGAAGCATGTAGGTGTAGGAGCACCTTGGGGGATGTTGCAATAGCCACAACACAGAAGAGCTGTTACCATCAACAGGCCTGAAGGGAAAGGGGATGGTCACCAGAACCGAGAACTGAGCAGAGGAGGCTGGCTTCCGTGGGACCCCCAGCAGCAACCCCACCACTGAAGAACAGATCCAACACAGGGAGACTCACAGGCAGGGAACCAATGGGCTAAATGCCCGTTTTCACGCTCTTCTCTCTCCTTTTCCTGATGGGGTTCCCATAGCTAACCCCACCTGGAAGCTAGAAGCTCATTCATATCATCTTACAAGGGAATTTGGTGATAAATAGAACAAAGAGTCATTGAGTACGTCTCCCTCATGTTTTTCTGAAAATATGTGGAGAGCTGACACATCAGGGTACACGCATTAGGAATGCTTTCAACTACCAGTACTAGAGAATCCAAGTTACAGTGATTTTAAAGTAGATGGTTTACTTCTCTTCGGTAACAGGAAGGCTGGATGTAGGCAACCACAGATATTCAGTAATGTCAGTGCCGATGTCTCTAGAATTCTCTCAGCATTCACCTCGTGCTGGTTGCTTCATATTTGCAAGATGACGGCCGAGCACCAGGCATCATGACCATGGTTAAGTTAAGAAGAGGGGGAGGAAGGGGAAGAGGGGTACCAGAATGTACAACCTTTTTATTCAAAACAAAACCAAAAACTTTCATAGATGTACCCTCAGCAGACTTCACATCATATTTCATTGGCCAGAATTGGTTTCGTGGTCTCACAGCAGCCAGAGAGGCTGGAAAAGTGGGAAATGGGCTGGTCGTGACTGATTTAGACTCCTTATAATTAACTGCCTGTGATTGGAGACGTTGGTGCATGGATCAAAATCAGGAATCTGTTATCAGGAAAGAAGGGAGGGGATAAATTCTGGGTCAACAATGAACAAGGCTTGCCACAAGTGGTTTTAGTCAACAATAAAGCCAATTGTCTGGAGCACTCACTCGGGACAGAAATTGCTCGTTCACACTATGTGCTATTGATTTTATGTGACACCCAAAAGTGTTGTTTGATCAAGTAATTTTGCCTAAATCTTGCTCTTCTCTGAGCCTATGATTTATTTTACAAGCCACAGTTTGAATCATGTGTTGGTGTTTGCTCTAAGTTCAACAACTTTAAGGGTGCTTCTATGGTTTTGATCTTTTCTCTGTCTTTGCATCATTATCACACAGACCTGATATCACCCACATTCTGGAAGGATTTGATTGGCTTTCTGCCTAGACTGCAGGGCCTGATGTGAGGATGATGCAAGTATCTCAGTGGGCCTCATGCCAGTATTGGACAAAGTTTCATAATAGACGATGCCTCAGGGACTAGAGGAGATGGATTACCAGCTAACAAAATCCTATTTTCAGAGATCCATTCCCACATCTGTCCTTCTTTTTTTTTTCCCCAAAATTTTATTTATTTATTTGACAGAGAGAGAGAGAAAGAGATCACAAGTAGGCAGAGAGGCAAGGGGGGGGGGAGCAGGCTCCCCGCTGAGCAGAGAGCCTGATGAGGGGCTCAATCCCAGGACCCTGAGACCATGACCTGAAATGAAGGCAGAGGCTTAACCCACTGAGCCACCCAGGTGCCCCTCACATCTGTCCTTCTGATTCACACTTTTTTTCCTACTTGTGTAAACTCATCCCCTTCTACACACTCGTCACATTTGATCCCACATATGATCACCTTTGATATTGCACAGTTTTGTTACTGTTTCCCATACTCCTTTTTTGCTTAACGAACTTCTTTTGAACTACTGTTCTATCTTTATGATTTGGGGCCACACTACCATAGTGTAGTAACAGCAAAATGGAAATATGACGAATGTAAACAATAACATGAATATGGTTGAAAACATCTTAGGGGCACCTGGGTGGCTCAGGGGGTTGAGCCTCTGCCTTCAGCTCAGGTCACGATCCCAGAGTCCTGGGATTGAGCCCAGCACCAAGCTTTCTGCTCAGTGGGGAGCCTTCTCCCCCTCTGTCTGCCTCTCTGCCTACTTGTGATCTCTCTCTCTCTGTCAAATAAATAGATAAAATTTAAAAAAAGAAAATAATTTAGCAAGTTGAATTAGAGTTAATGGCATTCTCTTTACTAAATATGAGCTGAATCAAATAAGTTCTGGTACAGGGACACCAATAGAACTGTGATGATTGTCTCAAGGTAACGGATTTGTATGGAAATGGTCACTTGTTTCACATTTTTAAAGAAAGATGTATTTATTTATTTGAATGAAGTTGGGGAGGGGGAGAAGGAGAGGGAGAGAGAATCTTGAGCAGACTCCATGTTGAGTGTGGAACCTGACGCAGGGCTCCATCTCAGGAATCTTACATCATGACCTGAACCAAAATCAAGAGGCAATCGCTTAACTGACTGAGCCACCCAGGCGCCCCACTTATCTCACACTGATAAAATGTACATAAACCAAATTGCGAGTTGTCCTATAGCAATCCCAATTCCCACACATGCTCACGGCACCTTGCTGCAAACACATGTGACACTCCACCTGGGTTATTTCTCTGGTCACAGAATGGTGCTCAACTGGCACACGGGGCAGCCTCGGAGTGCCAGGGAGCTAACGCCCAGATGCAGACCTTCACTTGAGGGGACTAGGGTGGGGGGCTCTCCAGAGCGTGTTGCACATAGCATCCCAGAGGCCCCAGCGACACTGAGCCACAGTTGCCCACAGCAGCAAGCACACATCAACACACACTGTGGGGTGGTTTCCTTCCCTTCCCAACCTCCCCTTCTCTCCATTGGTACTTCAGGGGATCATGTCCGAAGTGAAACACTTCTATTCAGATCTTTGTCTCAGGGTCCTCTTCTGGGGGAATTGAGACCTAGGCTATTTTTTCTCTGAAATTCCCTGCTGGCCATGAGATTCATGAACCCCACGTTAGGAAAGTCTTCTCTAGACCACTCTGCTGATTTTACAAATGCCTGATGCCTGGAGCCAGAGGTCATTCTATGGTCACAGGCAGGCCAGTTCCCTGTCATGGAACCAGCGCAGGAGGAGGCCCTGATGCCTTTAGTGGCTGCATTGGAGGGTCTGGCCCGAACTCCTGACCCAGATGTAGCACATAGGGACCTTGAGGAATATGGGATGGGGCAGCTGAGGGCCTGGGTCTGACTGCTCTGCTCCTCTAGGTTTCCCTGAGCCACTCCCAGTTTGGTCCAGCCTCTGCTTCCTGACCCCAGCATTGAAATGGAGGTTTTTCGGGTCTTTCTTTCCTGAAGAATTCCTCCCCAAACATCCCATACATCACATGCATGCTTCTTTCTGGGATCCCAATTCTGTGGAACTCAAAAGATACAGTGAGATGGATTTACATCCATAGTACAAGGGGAGAGATTTTTCTCTGCTTTTTCCCCCTTTTTCCTATCAGAGAAGCTTGTGACCCTGGCAACCATTTCCAGAAGAAGAAATTGGCTTCTAGGAATGCCTGGGTGGCTCAATCAGTTAAGCTGCTGCCTTTGACTCAGGTCATGATCTCGGGGTGCTGGGATCCAGGCCCACATTGGGCTCCTTGCTCAGCAGGGACCCTGCTTCTCCCTCTCTATCTGCCTCCTCCTCTGCCTACTTGGGTTCTCTTTCTCTTTCTGTCAAATAGATGAGTGAAATCTTTATTTTTTTTTTAAAGATTATTTATTTGACAGAGAGAGATACAGAGAGAGAGGGAACACAAGCAAGGGAAGTGGAAAAGAGAGAAGCAGACTTCCCACTGAGCAGGGAGCCCCATGTGGGGCTCGATCCCAGGACTCTTGGGATCATGACCTGAGCTGAAGGCAGATGCTTAACAACTGAGCCACCCAGACACCCAAGTGAAATCTTTAAAAAGGAAAAAAAAAAAAAAAAAAAAGAAAGAAAGAAAAAAAAAGAAATTGGCTTCCAGCCCAGCTTTCTAAATAATATGATCATCATTCCAAATGCCCAACCCACAGACCTTTTCTTATTTCCATTTGACAGGCGGGACACCTAAGACCAAGATGGAAATTATAGCATGAGCCCAGTGACTCTCAGACAGTGATTTGCCATTCCATTTCCACAGCAGGCTTGTGAGGGAGTCTGTTTAAGCCACAGACTTACCCTCAGGATCACCCACAATACCAGAATGAGTAGAGGCCGTTGGAGTCATGGTTCCACTGGTAAAACCACCTGCTCTCTGGGCTGTGCCCTTTCCAAGTCCTTCACCTTGGTTTCTGTGGGACCAACACGGGTGTAATCCAGGGGAGCACAAATGTCCAGGGCCAGTTCCTCTGCAAGAAGTTCCCTTCTGTCACATTCACTGAACTCTGCAGCAAACAGGGCCCTAGATTCACTTGGAGAGCAACAAGGGAGAGGGATCTTAATGAATCCAAAGGAGCCCTGCCCTCCCACAGAGAGCTCAGAGGTTAAGAAGTCAGATAATCTACTCAGGAGAAACTAGAGTATCCTAAGGGCCACAATAATAAAGGTTGTGATGGTTTAAAAACATGGTCATACAGGCACCTGGGTGGCTCAGTTGGTTAAGCCACTTCTTTTGGCTCAGGTCACGATCCCAGAGTCCGGGAATCGAGTCCCACATCGGGCTCCCAGCTCCACAGGGAGTCTGCTTCTCCCTCTGACCTCCCCTCTGATGCTCTATCTTACTCTCTCTCTCTCAAATAAATAAATAAAAATCTTGAAAAAAAAAAAACCCATGTCCAAAAATTTTTTCACACTCTTCTTATTAAAAGGAGGAATTTAATTCCTTTCCCCTGAAGTATGGGCCAGCCTTGGTGACTTGCTTCTCATGAATCCAATGTTGAGGAAGTGATACTGTGTAATTTCCAAGGTAAGCTACTGCCTGCCTGTTTCCTGGGACACTCACCCTCGAAAACCCAGTCACCGGACTCCAAGGAAGCCTGGAGTACTTGAAAAAACCATATGTAGGTGTTTGGATCAAGTCCCAGCTAAGATCCCTTACAGCCAGCCTTAAAGGCCACATATATGAGTGAGCATGGCTTCAGATGATCCCAGCCTTTGTGCCTCTCCAGTTATGGGCTGTCTTTACTAAGTCCCAGCCATCTTATAAATTCATGAGCAAAATAAATGCATATTTAGAGATTAAATCCCGAGGGTGGTTTGTTAGGCAGCAATAGCTAACCGGTTCTATATTTACTAGAAGCCAAATATTGTGCTAAACCCATTACAGAATGATATTCACAATGAATCCTCCAGACAATCCTATTAGGCAGATACTATGGGATCTCCACATTGTGGAGGAGTGACGCACAGTGATCATGTGACCTGTCTGAATCATAGAGCCTGTAAGTGGCAGAACCAAGACCTGAGGCAGTAGTGTGCTGGTAAATGTTTACCAACCAGGAACGGGTGTGTGTGGGGGGGGAGGGGATCAAGATCCGCAGTGTTTACCAATTTCCACAGTGTAAATTCTCCCACTGTGGCTGATTTCAAGCAGCACAATAGAAGCTGAGAAGAGATGGGCACGCAAAAGGCAGCTCTCCAGGAGGTTTGGGCCTGCTCCAGTGTACCACTGAGTGGAGGCCGCCAACACCAGGAACCGTGTCCTGAGATGAAAGGGATTTTAGTGAGCACCGATCAGGGGAATCTTCTTGCAATGTAGGTAGAGCTGTGGAAAAGTCCTTTGGGGCATTCACGCATGCTATTTACCAAACTATGCCAGACACTATTGTAGTCACTGATCATTAGTGGCACATTAACACAGACAAGGTCTCTGCTCTCATGGAATTTTCTTCTCAGTGGGACAGAGACCGAGAAACTCAAAAGTATAGGGCATATTGAGAAGTTTCAGTTATTCTAGGAGTGGGAGATGGAGAGGGAAGTGGAGCCCAGACTTATCATGCCACAGCCGGTTCCCAGGAGGGGAGATGGGTTGGTGGCACCCTTCCTTCTTCTGGCCCTTCCTTTCGGGGAAAACCCGAGTCCAGAAAGTCTCAAGTCTATTAGATTGGGAGTAGCCCCTCCTAGCCCAAGGAGGCAGCTCCAGGAAAAGGAGGGGACACAGGCTTCCCAGTGTTACCTCCACCAGCCTCCCTCCCACAGCCATCCCTCCAGGTATTATGAGAAGTTCCCTGAAGTTGGCCTTGAAGCTCCTCAGGCTGGGTCCCTGTCCCCAGGATCTGCAATGGGGAGAAGAATCAGTGCCTGTGCACTGAAGTAATATCCACTTGAAGCTGATCTTTTTTTTTTTTTTTTTAAGATTTTATTTGACACAGAGAGAGAGAGAGCACAAGCAGGGGGAGAGGCAGAGGGAGAGGGAGAAGCAGACTCCCTGCAAAGCAAGGTAACACCCCCCCCCCCTCCCAGCCACCCGCCACCATGGGACTCGATCCCAGGACTCTGGGATCACAACCTGAGCGGAAGGCAGTGGCTTAACCAACTGAGCCACGCAGGTGCCCTGGAGTGGATTCTTAACTGGAAGAAAAAAAAAATGCTTCTAATCCAAAGGATTCTGTACTCTGCAGGGAAGAAATACCTTGTCCAAGCACAGCTTCAGCAGAGAGAATTATGAGGACTCAGTCTCTTCCAAGATGACTACATCCAAGCTTGTGTGATTTCTTCCAAGGAAGGGGACTTACTTATTTTTTTAATATACAAGATTGAAAATACTTAAAGCATGACGTGTACAATAATGAAAAATTTACTAAAATGTGGGGAATTAAGTTTTCCTGAAGTCTTGGATTGTGCAGAGTGGGGGCTGGGCAAGTCCCTGAGGGGATTACCGTGCAAACAGAACATAGTTCAAACCAGATTTCCGAGGTTGCTGCTCCTAAAGGCGGTGGCTGGACTGACACAGGAAGGAGACCCTTCCAGCAACACTCTCCTCAGCCCCACCCCTCTCAGGCTCCAGTCACTTCTCTTCAAGTCCCAGTGCTACCCGAAGTCTGTCTTCCAGTTTATTAGTGAAAACTATGGATCTGCTCTTTCTGTAAAACTGTATCTCTCCTGCCATGGAAGATTCTTGCGTCAGGCTCCCTGGCTGAGCAAGGAGCCTGCTGTCTCCCTCTTTCTCTGCTGCTCCCCTGCTTGTGTTCTCTCACGCTGTAAAATAAAATAAAATCTTTAAAAAAAATTAAAAAATAAAAACCTTAGAAAATATATTCAAAATGGAAGAAAATACAAAGTTGGGCCTCGTCTGGTGTCTACCAGAGGCACTATTATTAGGGCTTTTTCTTTTTGTCTTTTTCTAGAAGCAGTCTAAGTACATGATACACAAAGACACACACACACATACCCCACACAGACATATATATCCCTCATCCTACCTGACCTAGAGGGAGCATATATCCAAGCCCACCTGCTCTCCCTCTTCCCTCCTTCTCAGTGCACTGGTGTCGCTAGACCTTGAGCATGGGTCTCCTTGTTCTCCCATCTCAATCAATGCAGCTTTGGAATATCCTTTCCTGGATCCATTTTATTTCTCAGTCTGGTAGGAGGGCTCCCCAGCAGTGACCTTTGCCTCTTTCCTACCTACACTCACTCCCTAAGCAGCCCCTTCTCCAGCCACGGCCTTGCAGAGCACCCTCACCACTGACACTCTCCCCCCCTCACCCACACTGGGTTCTCCCATTCTTCCATTTGCTGTCCCAGACCCACTCTCCACCCTTCTCCTCCCAGCTCTGCGCCCGGGGACTTCCCTGTCTGGCTTTCCATGGGGTTTGACAGCTGGCCAACACAGACAGGAGTTCAGAGGGTGGAGAGTGAGGTCAGGATATATGTTTTCCATGTACAGTGGCCAGGGATGAGCTACACTCCTCCACTGAAGCTCTCTACTTCTGCCTGTGTGCAACATCTAAACTTGTATCTCAAAAATAAGTGCCTTCCCTTGGAAGAAATCACACAAGTTTGGCTACTGTCCTTGCCATTTCACTCTGTCTGTCCCCAAGTACCAGCAACTCTCACCTTCCCTGCATCTGAACTAAGGATGGTCGACATTTTCCCCGTCCCCCCGCCGCGCATTGCTACTAGTCCCCGGGTCCTACTTTGTTCTGGAGTTTTCTCTACACCCTGCTACCCTTCTACCCTTCTGTGAAAGCCCCTGTTATTAAACCCTCCTCAAATTTCTCAGTCCAAATGCACCAGCTGTTTCCCTCTGGAAACATCTGTGCTACAAATTCCGAGTAATCTGAGATTTCTATCACCCCTGAACTCCTGACCCACGTAAGTAGCTCAGACTACTGATCCCTCACCCCGCTGGCTAAAAGACCGGCTCCACCCAGTCTTCCCCGCCCCGGTAAATGATAACTTCATACTGTAGGTGCTGGCACTCTTACTCTTCCCCAGTCACGTCTGGTCTATCAACAAACAAAGCTGCCACAAGCCACCTTAGGAATTTATCCTTGCCGTCCTGTCTGTAGGGCAAATCCCTGCGTGCGCCACGGTTAGGTTAAAGGTGTTCTCCGACCTGGAAGGCCCAGCGGGTTCCTGTCCGCCCCGCCCCCATCACTCCCCCCCCCCCCCCAACGGTGGGTATCGCTCCGGTTTTCCCACCCGCTCCTTTACGAGACATCAGAGGTTAACACGGTTCGGTGTGTTGGTGTCTAACCGGCAATTCTACCCCGTGGGAGAAGCGAGGCCCTTTTTCCCCCCGGGAACCTCCCCGGGGGTTTGCTGGAGCCGAGCGTGGGACCCCGCCGAGTCAGGCGCCCCGCCGACTGCGCCCACGGCTTCCCTGACTCCCTGGTTCTCCGCGCTTTCCTCCCCCCGCCCCCTCCCCGCCCAAGTTTCTGATTCCTGGAACCAGGTTCGGTGACCTCACGCCAGTGACTTCACATCCGGGACCTTCTGGGAATTCTCAGAGGCACTTTTTCGTAAGAAACCTAACGCGGGGAGCCGGGAGGAAGAGGGTGCGACGGAAGGAGGAGTGCTCAGCTTTTGGGGAAGAAAAGAGGGAACCGCAGGGGCAGCTTCCTCCTTCCGATCGGGGACGGTTTGGAGCTGGCAGGGCCGTTTGGCCGAGTGGTAGACTCCCGAGTCCCCGCCCCCGCGGCCGCCAGCCCGCACGCGCGCGCCCCCTCCCTGGGCCGCGGACCCCAATCCTGATCGTGACTGGTTTGGAACCAGGGCAGGATTCCCGAGGGCTCCCCAGGTTGAGCCTCGGCTTGAATTTTCTTTGGAAGTTAGATGTTCGTCCAACGTGGCAGCTCTGCCACAGGTGGGGAGCAGGTATCTAGAAGGAGAAAACGGAGGTGGAGGTGGTTATTGACTTGCGGGTACTGACGGTGCAGTGGGAGAGAGATGCCCTAAACCAAAGGGTTATAATCGGGTTTCCCAAGCTGCAAAGCTGCGTAAGATTGAGAGGTCAAAGAAGGACATTCTTAATGGCTTTTGCTTTCTTGAAAAAGTTGCCTCGGAGCTGAGTCTTCCTCCATAAAATAAGTATTTAAAAATAGATTTTACAACTGTGGTGGCATAAAGACGAATATGGTAATGTTAAGTGTTAAGACAATTTCTTCTTAAAAATTCCCTTTTTACCCCGTTCTGGTTTTATTAGAAGTTAGCGCATTTTCATGGGCCCTTGAAAGTATTGTGGGCCCCAGGCTCCCTGCCTGCAGTGCCCAATGGGTAAGCTGGCTCTGGGCAAAACCAGGGGTGTGTGACCTGGCCCAGATAGAATATTATGGAGGAGTGGATGGAGAAAGGCAATAAAAACCGGTAGCCGCTGTACAGGAAGAGCCTTGAATGACCTGAAGGAATGTGAATTTTGTGGTGGAGCTGGTAGGAAATCGCTGCAGGGCTGGACTGGAGGACTGACAGTCTGGAGGTGGCACTGGAGGTGGGGAGGACATCGGGATGGCTGTTGATGTAATAGGACATCCAAAGTCTCAGCCACAGCGGAGATGGAAGGGTAGGGAAAGGCAAAGAGAGATTTGGGAAGCTGGCAGGTTGATTGGTGTGTGTGTGTGTGTGTGTGTGTGTGTGTGTGTGCAAGGATATGCCTGGGCCGATTCTCATGGAAAAGGAGCAAAGAGGAGAAACTGTATGGGTTTCAGGACTCTGGGAAGATGGAATGGAACGTCTGTCACCAATAACAAAGGAGGGAAAATGTGCATACCGTTTGGGGCACCTGGGTGGCTCAATGGGTTAAGCCTCTGCCTTTCAACTCAGGTCATGATTTCAGGGTCCTAGGATCAAGCTCTGCATCGGGCTCTCTGCTCAGCAGGGACCCTGCTTCTCCCTCTCTCTCTGCCTGCTGCTCTGCCTACTTGTGATCTCTCTGTCAAATAAATAAATAAAATATTAAAAAATATACGCATATCATAACAGGCTTGTGGGTGGTTTCTTCCTGCCCAGATCTCTTCAATAGCTCCCTCTAGGCTGTCCAACCCCCTCCCTGCTGCCCGAGGCCCCTCTCCAAAGTTTTATTTCCATTGGGTCACTTTCCTTCTCCCTGTGGTTCAGAGGACAAAACTGCAGTCCTCTCCCGGATAGTTCCACATTTTGAATGAGAAAAATCAGATTTGGTTTTCAACACCCTTACAGTATAACAGTGTTCCAGAACTTCACTTGGCTTTCTCAATCTTCAATAACTCACCCTTCCTGCCAAGAAACAACAACTATACTTGACTCCCATCTTCCAATGCAAACACTGGACTTCCTCCAGAGCAGACCAGGCTAAAACCAAGGGCTGGAGCAGAAAATACACTTAACAGGGAGAAGATAAACCTTCATTTATTCATTCTAAAACATGGATCAGGCACCTACTAAGTGCTTTTGTACCATTCTGGCAGGCACAGGGGATGCAACAATAAACAAATGAGAAGTGATTTGTCCTGGAGATGATATGCTGGTGGCAGAAGACCCCATGTGGACACGGCACCCTCCAAAAATGGCCACATGTTCTTCTAGAACTTTACCTCTTTCTCATTAAAAGGTGGTGTCTAATACCCCTTGCATTCAATCCAGGCAGACTTGCGACTCGTTTGTAACCAGCAAAATGCAGCAGGAGTGATTTCGTATGATTTCCAAGGCTGGGTCAGACAAGGCAATATAGTTTCTGCCTTGTTAGTTGGGATGCATGCCTTTGGAGCCTTGAGATGAAATGTAGGAAGTCAAACTACCTTGAGACTGCCATGCCATGAGGAAGCCCACGCCACGGGGAGAGGCCATGCACATGTGTTCTGGCCGATATCCCAGCCAATAGCCAACATCAGCTGCCAGACCTGAGTGGATGAGCTTTTAGATGTTTCCAGACACTAGCTGTTAAATTACCTCGGCCTTCAAGTCTTCCCATACATCATGGTACAGAGACAAGCCATCCCCACTGTGTTCTGTCCAAATTCATGACCCACAGAGTTCATGAGTGTTATAAAATGGTGGTTGCTTAAACCACTAAATTTGAGGTCATTTACTATACAGCAATAGTATTAAATTGAGAACACTGCCAGTACGCAAATCCGTGCACAAGATAATTTTATATCGTGGGAGGTCTCATGAAAACGAAACAGCATGATAACTTGTTGGAAGGCTTCTTTTGATGGGGAGCAGGATGGGGGGGCAATAGGCAGGGGAGGGAGGGATCAAGAGGGCCTTTCTGGAGAGACATTCGAACAGGATCTTAGTGAGAAGGAGCCCAGCCACTGAAGATCTAAAAGAAGGGACATCCAGTCCCAGGGTACAGCAAGTACAAAGGCCCTGAGGCAGTAATTGGTTTGGTAAAGATTCTGTGAAGATCAAGGCCAATGTAACTAGGGAGAGGCATATGAGGAAGAGAGTGGGAGAGACAAAGTTGGGAGAGGAGAGCAGAGAGACAAGTCATTCTGGTCTTAAAGGCAGAGAAGAGTGAGATTTAAGACAGTGAGTTGGGAAGCCACTGGGGAGTATTTACACGAGAGCGACTTGATCTGGTAAACTCTGTAAGCACTTTGGCTGTCAGATGAACGTCAGATTGTTAGGACAGGGGGAAGCAAGGAATACAACTTGGGAGGCTATGGCAGTGGCCCAGGAAAGCAGGGAATGAGTGATGGCCCGAGGCAGCGTGATGGCACTGAAGGTGGGGACTGGTGGACAACTCGGGACACAGCGGCAGTAGCAGGGAGTGACGAGAAGGGAGGAGGCACCCGGCCCGGCAGGTCGGCCCCGGGTGGGGCTGCCACTTGGGTGAGGACCGGAACCCGCACCCGCCTGGAATCCCGGAGGGAGGCTCCGAGCAAGGGCTGGCCAGGACGGCGCGTACTGGCGTCCAGCGTCTGCCTCCCTGAGCCGGCCCTTGGCTGCGCGCCTGCCCGGCGTCTCCGGGCAACGGCTGCAGCTGCCGGAAGGTCCCGAACCCGGCGGCCGGGGTAACGTTATCGTCACTTTGGAGACGCCGGGAGGGAACGCGCCCCTCCTCTGCCTGCCGCCGCCCCCGGCCCCGCTCCAGGGGCGTGGTCTGGGCGGTGCGCGCTCCACCTGCGGCCAGGCCCCACTTCCAGCTCCGCCCACTCCAGGCGGGAGGAGAGGTGGAGCCTGGGTCTCCCCGGCAGGTGTGGTGTGGCAGGTGTGCAGGGCTGTAGGCGAGACCTCCACCAGCGGCAGCTACTCTCCTTGGTGTACGCTGCCGCCGGCGTGCTCACCACTCACCCACCTATCTCTTCCCACCCTTCCCCCTCGGATGCCACCTCGAGTCGTACGGACCCGCTCCAGTGCCGTTAAGGTTACCTCCGTGGAGATGATTTTCCCAAACTAAAGTAACAGCCAATTCGCTTCTCGTGATCTCGTTTTTATTTCCTTAACAGTATCGCTCCCTTCCAGAATTATCTGCTTATAATATATTGTCTTCCCTCTTTAAACCCAGGCTCCGTGAAGGCAGGGATAAATACTGCCTTGTTCATATCTATCCTCAGCATCCTGAACGGAACGTGGCAGGAAGTAGGTGCTCAATAAATGTTAGTCGGATGAATCACTGAATTCACGTAATCATTTCGTTCATCTGTGCCTTCATTTATTTGACATTTACAGAGTGCCTTCTAGGCAATTTTGATAAGCACTAAGATGAACAAGACCGGAACTCCACCTGGAGGTGAGAAAGAGATATGAAAATTAATCGTTACCAATAACGCTAAAAAATGAACATGTTGGAGTTCCGGATGCTAGGCATATAGCTCCAGGCACTCTGCACATAATAATTTGCTTAATCTTCACAAGAGTAAGTACTGTAATTGTGCCCACTGTACAGATGAGAACAATGAGAACAGTCATGCTGTAAGCTGCTGGGCCCCTGCAAGCAACTGAGAGTCCCCAGAGGGCAGGGGAGGGGGACATGTGGCCAGGGTCCCAGAGAGTTGTAGGTATTAGCCCCAAGTGTGTAGATTCGGTATCTTAATTGCTCTCACACACCACTGTCTTCCACAGGGGAGTGGCTCTTTCCAGTTCAGAGCCCAGCTGCCCCAAGGGAGCTCACCGTGTGAGAGCAGGCAATGAGCGGGCTGTGACATGACATGTAGAAGACTGATTCCGGGGCTGGTGGTGGTAGGCTAGGATCCTACCTGCTCAATGAAAGCAAAGTGTGGACAAGCTCCCACATAACCTTGTTGTGAGGGGAGCGTGGGGGGGGGGAGGTAGACAGATGGAGAGGTATCCAGAAAATTGAGGGATGGCACTCATTCCCATCTCTGGATTTTTGCATGTCTTCTTTTCTCTCTGCCTAGCATGTACCTTCCCTTGATTTTCACATAACTGGCTCTTATTCAGATCTCAAGTGAGGTTTTTCTCTTGGAGAGGTTTGCCTTTGCCATATGCTCTAGGACAATTACCTGTCATTATCACACCACCGTATGTTAACACTCTTCCCCTAGAGTGGAAGAGTGACCTAGTCAGGTGCATTATCCTTATTCCTCATCTGTTCTTTCCTGTTTATTCGTGGTCTGTCTCCTCATTCTAGAAGGTTACTTCCCTGAGAATGTGATCCTGTAAGGCTTCACCTCTGTGTCCCTGCTGCCTAGAATAGACCTGGCATGCAGTAGGCACTCAGTGCCTTTTGAAAGAGGGTAAAGGGGCCTGCACTAAATCATTCTGGTCTTCCAGGCCATGCTTCATGCGCTTGCCTTCCCAGGAGCCCCCACTCTGCATGCAGCACCTGGCCTGAGCAGGGGAGAGGGCCCAGCCATCTTGGCCAATGGTGTTCCCCTGGGGTGTGACCCTCCCTCCTTCCTAGGCCTGACTGGGCTACTTTCCCACTCTGGAGCAAGATTCTGGTCAGACTCCACTCCAGGATGATGTCCAAGAACCTCCAGGAGGAGAGACCAGAGGTAGAGGGGTAGCAATGTGTGTATGGGCTGGGGAAGGGGGGAGGGGGGAGCAAGGAGAATGGGGGGATTGTGTGGGGCCTCTTTGTTTCCCAGCGACGGTGGTAGAAGAAGGGGTGGCTTTTTAGAGATCTCCAACACTGCTCTTGCCAGGAAAATGGGGCTTTCACAGTGGTGGCTGTTCCCCCTCTCACGCCCCAAAGTGGGAGCCCAGACTCCAGAACAGATGCACAAACGACAGACATGCAGAGATGACAGAATAAAACTTGGGTTTATTTAGACTGTATCCTTTCCATTTGGGGTGCAGAGTGAAGGGCAGTGGGGGTGGGGAGGCAGTATCCTTGGCTTTAGGGACATGAATCAATTCTGAGCTTTTCCGTGGGAACTTTGGGCTGCCAGACTGACCTGCTGAATGGTGGAGATAGTGATGAAGGGGCTGCAGCAGGGCCCTTCTGGAGCCTTCAGACCAATCCCAAGAGAGACCAATCCTGCTGTCCAGTTGGCCCTGTCCTCTCCAAGAGTTAA
The DNA here is from genome assembly GCF_964662115.1 of Mustela nivalis. NCBI lineage: Eukaryota > Metazoa > Chordata > Mammalia > Carnivora > Mustelidae > Mustela > Mustela nivalis. The sequence continues at coordinate 155,513,207 of NC_139020.1, forward strand.
GGAGCTGGTGACTGAGAACATTTTGACTCATAACAAAAGAAATAAAGGCTGAGAGGAGAGGGTCCTTCCAGTCCCAAGGGGGCTCCTCTTAGGCTCAGCCTGTGGGCTAGGCCTGTGCGAGGAGCATGTGTGTCTGTGTATGTTCCATCCTCCACCAGCTGCTGCTGGCAGCCATGCTTCTCCCATGTCCGGGCTACTGGGTGGACCTCATCCCAACCTTTCTTCCTCGCCTTTTGCAGGAGCTGGGCTTACTGATGGAACTGAGGAAAGGGAAATTGCTCACATGTCCTGCAAGATGTCCTTTCTTCTTGGTCCTTGCCTCACATGCGTGGGAGGTCAGCGCCCACCTTGGGCCCCGGAGTGCAGTGCTGGTGGGAGGCCGTGGTGGAGGCAGAGGGGTTCACTGGGATGCGGGCTGGGAGTGGCCATAGGGGGCCTGCATCATCCTGGCTTCTGCTGAGCCTGGCTGGGCTGTGCAGGAACGGCCGGAGCAAGGGGGAAGCATGGAGCTCGAGGTGGGGGCCTGGGCCCCTGGACAGCTCTGCCTGCTCGGTGACCACAGTGGGAGATGAGAGAACTGGGTTCCTGCATGTGTCCACCCCTTCACACTGCTAAGTAGCCGTTCTTGTGGCTCTGTAGCACTGAGAGCCACTGGGTCCAGTCTGCAGCTCCAGAACACTCTTCTGCTGCCCAGTGGGCGGGGCACTTGCTGAGGCAGGGGCAGGCTCGGGCTGCCCAGACCGCTGGGTGACCTCCTCCTTTCCAGCCTTGTCCTGGAGACCTTTCTGGTGGGGCCTTGCCTGGCCCACTTCCTGTGTCAGGTGAGTGCTTTTCACTGAGACATCAAGGATGCCTGTGGGGCTGGGAGCCTCTGGAAGCATCCTTGTGGCTGACTCAATAAAGATGAATGTTGGGGAGCAAGATGGATCTCTGCCAGAAGGCAAGACTCCAGGGAGGCCTGGATCTTCTTTCAGTGTCTCTGGCCTCCTGGTAGAAGGGATGATTGAGGCTGCTTGACCTCTGGCCTCTATGTGATTTCTGACCTTGGCCTGATTCTGGATCTCAGAATGGCTTGTAGCTTGGGTTTGGTTCTTGACTGCAGTTTGCCCTCTGACCTCCTGGCCTGAGCAGTTAGGTCTGGCTTTACTTCTGTCTGTGTCACCAATCTTGCAGGCACTGTGGGCCTGCGGAGGTCCTGGGGCATGGCCTCTGATGTTGGTCTCAGGCTGGAGGTTGGACATGGAGCTGAGAGCCTTGTGCACAGCCTCCTCAATGTCCAGCAGCCTGGCCAGAGTCTGTTCCCTCAGCCGGGCCACCTCTGTGCTGACCTTTGTCAGCTCCCCAAAGGCCCGCTCCACTGAGGCCTCAGGTTTGTGGGGGGCGGCAGGAGCTTGAGGGGCCACTGCCAGCTGGGGCACAGTTTCAAAGAGCCTCTTCAATGCCTGCACATCCACACTGCTTGCGGCCTCCTCCCCTAGAGCTTGCACCTGGCCCAGGAGGCCCTGGAGTTCTTGCTGGCTTCCCTGCAGAATCTCAGTGCTCTCAGGGGCCCCGTGCCAGGAGCCTGCTGTGGGCTCCTCTCCTCCAGGACTGGGACCCTGCTGTGGTGAGGCGGGGTGAGTGCTGAGAGCTGAGAGCCTGAGGGGTTCAGGGTTTTGAGCACTGCTACCTGCAGCCTGGCTCTTGGTGAGTCCGGAAGCCCTGGTGCTGGGGCCATGTTGGGGGCTGGGCTGGCTCTGTTCATGGGGGAATCCAGCCAGAGTTCTGCATCTCTGGCCTGCAGTGGTGGGGACGCTGGCTGGCGGAAGGGTGGTTGCATCTTTCTCACCTGGCTTGTGTCCTCCTTGCCCTGCCCCTTTGGAGGAGTGGGGAGAGAGGGCTGAGGGTGTGGGCAGCCTCCGAGGAGGCGGGATCTGGCTGAGGTATGCCGGTTTAGGAGGCACCTGAGGCTTCTTCCTTGGGGGTATTTTGGGCTCCAGTTTTGGGGTCCTTGTCTGTGACTCCCCAGGGGTTCTCTGGCTGGCAGGGCTGCTGTGGGAGTGGAGAAGGGGGTCCTGTTGGATAGAGTCCTCATCATGGTGGGCGTGAGCTGGGCAGTCCGGTCCTGTCACAGCAGCTGGGAGAAGAGGAGGAGAAGGAACAGAGGCATTATGGGAGTGCATACAGGCACCTGCAGGCCGAGGCTCAGAGGCCAGAGTGTGGTGGGCTGAAGAGGCAACCTTCAGGGGGATCTCTGCAGCTTGGAGGCCTCCTGGGCCTACTCTTGCCATTGCCTTCTCTGGAGCTCTCTGGCCCATCTGTGTGCAGCCCCCAGGCTCCTCCCACCCAGGCCTCAGTCTTTGACCTGGGCCTTCCTGAAGTGGGGTGGGAGCCTGGGCCGAGAGGGCAGTGTCCCTGCCCTGCTCTGCGGGCTCTCTTTCAGAAGGCTGTACACCCCCATGGGGCTCAAAGGTCCTCACACGGTGAGTAGTGTAGATGCCATCCTCAGTAGTCACCCACCCCTCAGGCAGCCCTCCGGGCAGTACTTTCTGTTCCCCACTGACCTTTCTGGGGTGTGCTGGGGTTCTGGGGTCACCTCCAGCCACAGGTCTAGTATTGCTCTGGGCAGCCACGGTGACCACGGCCGATGCTTGCAGGGGACCATCAGGGTGCCGTGGTGACTCCGGAGGTGCTGAGGTGGCTCCAGGGGCAGAGTCTTGCTTGTTCTTATTGAGAACTTGCTGGCTCAGGCTTTGGGCCTCCGCTGTTGCCATCCGCAGATTTTGCATGGCAGCCTGGAGGTCTGGGGCTCCAGACCCCGTGGGTGTCACTGTGGTTCCTTCAGACTTTCCCAAAGCTGTTATCCCTTTCTGCCCAGTGCAGCTCTCTTTCTGCTTTTCTTCCCCAGCCAGAGGCACTGCCTTTCCAATGGCCTGTGGGAGGTGGGGGGTGCCCCCTGGGCCTCTCAGGTGCCCCATCCCCATACTGGGGTCCAGTGGGGGAACATGGATGATGTTCTCCATTGCGGGCAGCTTCTGGGGCCCCTCGCTGGCTGGCACTGGACTTGAATCAGCTGGTGGCTCCCACCGCAGACTGTGCAGGCCACTCAGGTCTCCTTTGTCTATGCAGCTGGCCAGCAGCTGCACACTGCCCCTTTCAGGGGCCCTGCTAGTCAGCCGGGGCTGCAGGGAGTAGGCAGTCAGCGAGACCAGGCCCTGCTCTGTCTCCTGCATCACCAGCCCAGTCCGTGCTACTGAGGTCCCCAGGCCACAAGCCAGTACCTGTTGGAACTCAGGGTCGATGTCTTCGAGGTTCCCGCTGCTGCCTGGAGCTGGCAGCTTCAGCGGCTTAAGGCAGAGCTGGCCAACTGGGTCCTCCTGAACCAGCATCCCCTGCGGGTCCACATCTGGCCGGCGCAGTACTTGGCGGACAATCCTGGGAAGCTCGCCAGACACCAACTCCTCCTTCCGTATGTGGGGTCCCCCCTGCCCCGGGCCTGGCAGTACATACTTGGCAAGGCAGAGATCCCCCAGGCCTCGGGCCTCCATGAGGATGCCTCCGTGGTGCAGGAGGCCAGGCATAGTGTGCAGAGTCCTCAGGGTCCCCTCCGCTGTGGTCTCCTGCCTCTCTGGCACCCTGTTGCCTGAGGGGCCCTCGGGCTGCTCCTCCTGGAGGTTGCCCCCTCGGATGCTCTCAGCTGCCAGGGAGCCCATGGGGCAGTTCTCAAAGAGCCAGGTGAACTTGTGCACAGAACCCGCAGAGATTGGCTGGGGGAGTACCCTGGACCCCTGGTCTTCCCTCTTGCCTGCCTCCAGGGCCTGGAAAACCTCCTTCTGCCGAGACACCTGCCCGGAAGGGATCTCCACTCGGCTGCAGTATCGCATAGGCCCTCTTCCGCAGGGACAGCCCGAGGCCTGCAGAGGCTCAGTTTCGAAGACATGTCCATCTGTCTGGCTTTCCCCAGGCTGGATCTGGCTAACCTGCAGGTGCTGCTCCCTGGAGCCTTCTGGCCTGTCCAGGGTTTGGGGCGCAAACATCCAAGTGCAGGACCGCGCCTCCGCCTTAGCTGTGGGTTCTATGACCTCTGACCCCTGCTTCTCGGCCAACTCACTCATGGGGCACGTCTCAAACAACCAGCGGATGGTCTGCACATCACCCTTTGGGAGTGACTCAGGCTGGGAACCTGCCTGGCTCTTTCCTTCTTCCTCCTGGCGTTCTTGCCGTTCCCGCTGGTGGATCACCTCCAGGGGCTGGGTCTCAAAGAGCCACCGGGCAGTGCCGACATCTCCGGCCACCACTTCCTGCCGGGTGATGCCCCGTACCACATCCACAGTACTAGGGCTTCGGCCCAGTTGATCCAGGGGCTGTGTCTCAAACATCCACCGGTAGCCCTGCACATCACCTCCAACTATCTGCTCTCTGCTGACAGAGGTCAGGGCGTGGAGATGGCCTTTGCCATCCTGCATAGCGTACACTGGGGACCCTGTGTCCTGGGACAGCCCCATAGAATTAATTCCTTCTGCTCTGTTCATACTCCGAAGGGCCAAAGGCTCACCCTGCCCAATGCTGTCCAGGGGAAGGGTCTCAAAAAGGTTCTTGAAGGCCTTCACGTCCCCCTTCACCCCATCCCTCTGGGGGGCACTCTGAGAGTGGGACGGTGCAGAGGAGCCATCACTGCGTGGATATTCAGCCATGAGCCCCTCACACTCCCGGGGACCCACTCGCTGCAGGTGGCCCACTTGGACTTTGTCTCTAGGAGTGTCCAGGGGCTTCATCTCAAATAGCCACAGGGTAGAGCGGACATCGCCAGGGACTACTTCCTCTTTGGGTGGGTGCTCTGCTCCAGACTCCTCTCCCCCCTTGAGAGTGTCCAGTGCTCGGGTCTCAAACAAATGCCGCTGCTGCTGAACATCTGCACCAGGAGGGACAAGGTCTGGCGATGGCTGGAAGTCTTTCTCATCCACCAAGATCTCCCGAATGGCGTCCAGTGGCTGTGTCTCAAAGATCCAGCGAGTTGCACTGACGTCAGGCCGGGCCCCCTCCTCCAGGGAGATCCCCCGGATTACCCGCACCTGACTGGGGTCCCTGTTGATGGCATCCAGAGGTTGGGTTTCAAAGAGCCAGCGGGCACACCTCACTGCATTGCTTTGGATTTCCTCCCGACATGCGGCCTTGACCTCGTGGATGGCACCTTCTGCATCCTGGATGGCACACAGTGGCTCTGTTTGGAACAGCTTCACTGTCTTCTTCACATCGCCCTTCAGCTCCTGGATCTCTGAGCGCAGCTCCAAGGGGCTCTGCTCCTGGATGGAGGGGCGGGAGCCCAGGCGGTCCAATGGCTGCGTCTCAAAGAGCATCCTGGTGCCCTGGACATCCCCGCTGGCCTCAGGCTCCCTCGCCGTAGCCCCCGATGCCTCAGCCTCACCAGTCAGCTCATCCAGTGGCTTTGTCTCAAACAGCCGGCGGGCTGCACGAACATCCCCTCTCGATGGCAGAGGTCCGGCTGGCTCCTGGTCCGTGCTGTTGACAAAAGAACCTTCCTCAAACTTGCGGGAGGTAGCCTGGACATCACCGCCGGTCACAGGCTCCCTGGCAGGCTGCCGCTCGCGGTCCCCAATGGCATCTAGCCGCCAGTTCTCAAAGATCCAGCGCATGCACTGGACGTCACCCTCTGTGGGCTCCTCGGAATCCAGGACGTCAGCCAGGTCTTCAGCCACGGCCTCGGCCAGATTCTTGCGGAGCTCAGGGTGTATGTGCTTGTAGAGGCGGCGGAGCTCGCTGGCTTGTCTCTGCTGGTGGAACTTGGAGAAGGACTCCTTGGGAGGGGGCAGGGGCAGGTCCTCCCGGGCTGGGGGTGGAGGGAGAGGCAGGTCCTCTGCGGTGGCCATCGGAATGGTCAGCATGGGGGCTGCCTGCGTCTGGGCTTTGGCCATCCTTCAGAGAAGGGGCAGCAGAGACGAGGATGGGGCTGGTTGCTGGGAGAAATGATAGCAGGCAGAGCCTTAGGGTAGAGTCGTCCCATGGCACCTTTTGTTGAGACTCCCTCCCTCTCCAGACCCCACCTGGCTATCACCCTACCCCCTGCGGGGTTGCTATGTGACAAGTCAGAACTTAGGGCATATGGAGCCACCCATCAAGGTGGGTCCTGCTTCCCCAGAATTACCTGGTTTGCTAGGGAGCAGGCAAGGCACTAGTGACCGTGAGTTTGTCCTTTAGCTCTACAAGGGATGCCGAAACCTCCAATAGGCAAACTGGACAAGTTCCATCCTCACCTTCCTTTACCAAGGTCGGTTTTCCCCTTGTGAACTCCCAGGTGAATCCTGACTGAGGGGTTCCTAGTCTGGGAGAGGCGGTTCCCTAAGCTGGGGACTTCTTCCCATGGAGAAGAAATTCCCTTTCACAGCACCAGAGGGCGCACTTGCCACTTTGCCGGGAGTCCTGCCCAGCCTCTAAGGTCTTCCCTCCTGACCAGCTCTCCAGCCTTCTGGCCCCAGGGGGTTTAGCAGGGGCTGGTGGCCTCTGCTACAGCAGAAGCAGCTGAGGCTCTGTGAGGGGCAGTTGTTCGCAGGCTCTCTTAGGGTTCCACGGAGCCAGATTCTAAGGTAGGGGTTTGGGGTGCATTATCCCAAGCTTCAGAAGGTAGGAGTGGGGTGGGGGGCACTCAAGGGCCTTTAGTCCAGCCACTCACAATTAAAGACAAGGAAACTGAGTCATGGAAAGAATCAGGTGAATGAGTGGCAGGTAGTGCTAGCTCGGGGTTCCTAGACCTGATTTGGGACCCTGCTCCCAAGAAATAAGAGGGAAAGGGGCATGAAGCTTTCTTATTGGCTGTGGTGCCCCTCTGTTTTCCAGCACCCACGCCAGGTGTGAGGGAGACACCCACACGGAGGGAAGGCACTGGACAAGAAGGCTTCCTGAAGAGACCTCCTTGCCCTGCCTCTTGGAGATTCTTCCCCAGCTGTAGGCCACCAGGCCCAAACTCCTGTACTTCTCTCTGTCCCTCTTCATGTCAGTCAGCTTCCATCAAGGGTACTGCTTCCCCCCAGCTCCCCCACTCCCTTGCCTTAGCCTTCCACCGCACAAGCCCTCCTTTGCTCTCCGTCCTCTGTGTCTTATCTGTCTTGTGAGAGGTGGACTGACAGTCCCCAGAGGCCAGCAGGGAAGGAATGGGAAGCACGTCTCCCACCCCCATCCCCGCCCCACTGCCCCTGACCCACTGCTCTGCTCCACACTCATGCTAAATATAGCTGCTGTCCTGGCCTCGGCCCAGAGGCCCTGGGCTCAGGAGGGAGGCCCAGGCTCAGCCACTGGGACCCTGGGATCCCTCACCCAACTTATCTCCTTTGTCCTTTGACCCCCCTTCTGAGATAGCCATCCAGTCTGCCCACCAGACTTCAGAGACCCGATGTGGGGAAAACTCTGAAGCCTGAAGCCTGAGTCTCCTCACACACTCTGTGTGGTTCCTTTTATCTCTGAGTTCTGATGGGAACAAAGGCAAACTGTGACTCCCAGTCCAGTCACAACCATGTGGCCTGAGCAGTTGGCATGTATGGACCATGAGCTCCACCCCACCACTGACCCCAGGAATCTCTAGAATCCCTGCTATGGTTATAAATTGTTAGCATCATGGAATCCAGGGATGTCAGAACTGTGGACCCTCAGAGGTCAAGGAACCTAACCCCTCATTGTTTAGACAGGGAAACAGAGGCCCAAAGACAGAGAAGGAGCTGTTCTGGGAGGCTCTGAAAGGTGATAGCAAGACCTGAAGCAGGTTTTCTGCCCTCTGGCCCTTCCACCCTTGCACCTGCCTGGCCCAGAACTCCTGGGGCTTAAGTTCTACGGGACAGGAACAGGGGTGGGGTGTGGGTAGAAGCAGAATTGGGACCACCACACTTAGGGTCAGGCCTGAACCCCAAGAAGTACACCAGAGCTTGGCCTATCCAGGGCTGAGCCAACCTCTCAGGGAGACTCCACCTTTGCTGCCACGTCCGGTGCTCCTTGGTTCAGTCTCCACAGGTCTCTACATCTTCAGATCCAGTCTCCCCTCCTCATGTCCCCAGATTTGCCCCAAGGGCTTTCCCACTGGGTAAGACTATGGTCTGGGGCAAAGTCTGCTCTGTACTTCAGGCCCTGGGCATTGATACTTTGGGAGGTGGTCTCAGAGGCCAGCGCTGGGGAGATATTCCTGGTTCCAGATATGCCAAGACTTTTGCCCACAACAGCTACACATGGGGTTTGTCCTAGCAATGCTGAGTCAGGCCTATGTCCCACCCTCCAGCCCTATGTCCTCTGATCTCTTTCTTGTGTCTCTCTTTCTTGTGGACACTGGGCCTACCTGGGCTTCCCTGAGAGGAATCCCTGAAGCCTGGGGAGCTGCATACCTGTATTTTAGAAATGGCAGCTCCAGGCCACCTTCTGCTGAAAGCCAGACTGGTAAGAACCTGTGTCTTCTGTGGGACTCAGGTCTGTGGCAACCACTCTGAGAGCTCCCAGGGGGCTCATGCTAATGCTCCTTTAACTTCCTCATGGACTTTTTACATCAGGGACCCCCACCCCCCACTCACCTCCTTCCTCCACCCAGAGTTGACTGTGACCTACACTCCCCTGTGAGCCATCCCACATTGCCCATAGGGGACCCCAGCCTGCTGTGGAAAGACAAAAGGCCAGGTCACTCACCTGAAGGTCCCGCTTGGCTGAGGGGATGCTCAGGTCTGTGGCAGGTGTGATCTAATGGTCTGTCTTTTCTCTTCGGCTTCTTGTTCAGGGCTGGTCCTGCTCTGCTGGCCTCGTTAGACGCCTTCTTGCTGCTCTGGCTCGGGTCTCTGTCCTCTGCCAGCCTAGCAGCTGCCTTTATCTGGCTGACTAGGGGGTGGGCCAGGTGGGGGCGGGTGTGAGAGGCTAAGTTCAGAGTATGAAGTGGCTCAGTTATTTTTAGGGCTTGGGGAAGTTCCCCGTCCATCCCAGGGAATCAGTTACATGTCCTTTCTGCTGCAAGGGGAAGAGGAGTAGGGACCACTTCATTCATTCAAGTCTCATCTGAGGACTGGGGTCAGTGACTCAGCCATAGTGTGGGGTGCAGGTGTCCCAGACTATTTTGAGGGAATGAATCAAGAGGGGCATCTGACACCTAGACAGCCCTACCCCCTTGTCCCACGTGCCCCCCCCCCCCTGCTCTGGACTGGTCTCTGACTATTCCTGATGTGTGTGTTCATTGTGCCAGGGGACTGGAGGCCCCCTGAGGGCAGGACTGGGTCCTCTCTGCTCCTGGCCTGGACACTTCTGAGGGTAAGCCCAGCTCTCCTTCTCCCCCATTCCCTCTGCACTAAGGATTCCCCTCTCTTGTCCTAATTCTTTGTGCCCCATCCACTGGGCTACACAATCCGGAGTGCAACTGGACTAGGGGAAAGACATCTGAATTTCCAGGCTTCAGCTCTTTACTAGGTCCTCGACTTATCAAAGAATTCCACAGAATGGTTCTGTGGTTTTCATAGCCAATGATCTGGGTCCTTGTTTACTTTTGGACTCTTCCCTCTGACTCAGGGCCCAAGCTTTCTGGGAATGGGGGGGGGAAGGGAGGGGTGGCACATGGCAAGCTGACTGTGGTGTTATTTCTGACCCTGGAGTCATCAGCTTCCCAGTCACAGACAACTGCGGGGGGTCATGCCTCCCCCTTCTTTGCTTCCCAGAACCCAAGGTGCTAGCAGGGACCAGAGGTCCTGGTGTTCCAACCAGGAAGGGTGAGGGCGTCAGGAAACCATCCAGAACACTCAGGAAGGGGGCGTTTTGCCCAGGTGGTGGGTCTAAGGCTGTGCAGGTGCCTTCTGTGATCTGGCAGCGCAGGGTCTCCTTCTGACATCCGGGATGCCTTCTGGTGCCCCGCAGTGATACCGGGCACTGCTCGCTTTTTCTAATGAGTCAGCATGAGTCAGGCTGCACTCACATGGTGCCAGACAGAGGGGCATCTAGGGACCCCTTCTCCTGCATCCGCTCGCGCTTTTGGCTTCCCCTGTCCTTTTCCATCCCCCTACCTGCTCCCTAGGCTTTTCCTCATATCTCCTTTGTTCTTATCTAATACAACTTTCCTTTTCAATATTGTCACAGGCTAGCGGCAGGTGCTGATTTTTAGAGAGAAGGGAGTTGGGGGAAATTGGAAGGGGAGGTGAACCATGAGAGACTATGGACTCTGAAAAACAATCTGCGGGGTTTGAAGCAGTGGGGGTGGGAGGTTGGGGGAACCAGGCGGTGGGTATTAGAGAGGGCACGGATTGCATGGAGCACTGGGAGTGGTGCAAAAACAAGGAATACTGTTATGCTGAAAAAAAAATTGAGTGAAATGAATTAAAATAAAAAATCCAGTTCTCCATCACACTAGCCACATTTTGAGTGCTCTGTAGAGACGTATGCCTAGTAACTACCATGCTGGACACATCCCGTGGAAAGTTCTATTGCACTGCTAATGCGATCAACACTGAAAGGAGCTCAGGAAACTCTGAGCTACGTTCCTAGTCTAGCAAGTAGGCTTTATGGGTTGCAGTCTGTTTAATGAGGATGACCAACTGCTGCCTGTCTGAGGGGTTCTCAGAATAAAGGACTTTCAGTTTTAAAGCTGGAAAACTGAAGAAAAGCAGAATGAGTCATCCCAAGTGTAGTGATCCAATGGTGCCACATCACGAAGGTATCAATTACAAGGCCTCTGAGGTATGGTTTATCAGAGCATCTTTAAAAAAAAAAAAAAAGGATTTTATAGGGGCGTCTCGGTGGCTCAGTGGGTTAAGCCTCTGCCTTCAGCTCAGGTCATGATCTCAGGGTCCCGGGATCAAGCCCTCTGTCAAACTCTGCTCAGCGGGAAATCTGCTTCTCCCTCTTTCTCTCTGCCTGACTCTGCCTACTTTGTGATCTCTCTCTCTCTCTCTTTCTCTCTGTTTCAAATGAATAAATAAATAAATCTTAAAAAAAAATTTTTACTTATTTGACAGAGAGAGCATGCATGAGCTGGGTGAGAGGCAGAGGGAGAGGGATCCTGCTCAGCGTGGATCCCAGTCCTAGGACTCAGAGATCATGACCTGAACCGGAGGCAGACACTTAACGAACTGAGCCACCCACGTGCCTTTATCAGAGTAGCTTTGGTGGAGACATTGCACATCTCTCTCTTTCGGCTCCCTCAGATCATCTTGGGAATGAGGCTGGGAATAAACACACTGAGGTTGAATAGCTGTGCTGATTAATGGAACTTAGTCCAAAGGCAGAGCGGCCTTGGGGGAGGGGTGGTCGTTTCCGGAGGATGCCAGTCCCTCCTTCTGGAGCCCACTGCTCCTCAGTCTTGAGGGCGCCTTCCCTGGTCAGCCCCTCCCTCCACACAGGGCTCCGCCAAAGGTCAGAAGTTCATGGTCTCCCCGCTAAGCTGGCATGAGATGGCAGAGCGCAGTCAGGAGTTGGTGGCAGACTCACCAGAAGCTTCAGGAGAGACAGGATCCACGGATGATTAGGGGCCGACTGCCTGAGTGTGACTCCTACCTGTGACACTCACTAGCTGTGTGACCTTGGCAAGTTCCTGACCCCTTCTATTCCTCAGTTTCCTCATCTATAAGATGGGGATGATAATTGTGCATACCTCAAAGGGTTGCTGTGGAGAGTATACATTTCTCTCTCTCTCTCTCTCACACACACACACACACACACACACACACACACACACACACACACGGTGCATTTAGAGTAGGGCCTGGCGCACTACAAGCTCAATAAATGAGTAAACTCATTAAGTTTTTCCTGGATCCCTGCCAACCCCAGATTCTCCAGGTCCCAGATCCCAGTGTGTCCTCTTGGTCTGAAGACAAGTGCCCTTCAAGGCTCTGGCCAGCAGTCCTGGCTTCCCTGTAGCTGGGAAGCAGACACTGGTGCCAAGGAACAGCTCTGAGCAGGCCAGACTGGGTCTCTTCCAGGCCTGCAGGAGACAGGTCTGCTCAGCCTCCTGATAAAACCATCTGAACCCGGAACAGGGATTTTCTGCTCTGGGGGCAGCTCAGAGGGTGGGCACACTGGCGAGGATAGGGGGTGCCTCCACCCTCCTACTAGAGGAACGTGGCTACCATGTGGGAGGTAGTGGAGCATGGGATCTGTCGTCAGACTGCTGGGATCAAATCGCCAGCCTGTCTCTTCCTATTTATATGCCCTCTGAATGTCTTTCAGTTCTGTGCAGTAGTTCCTAGCTCAGGATCTTCCAAGAGTCGACCCACCCCCATCCCCTGGAGCATTTGGGAGTGAGTGAGTTCCTGGGGAGGGGAGGAATGTGCTGAGGGAGTGAAGTTAGCTGGGGGCAGGAGGAAAGCGAGTTACTACTGTGGATGGCAAGGGCTTGGTCCCACTGGGGGGCCTCTGCCAGCTGGTGCAGAATGTGTGTCACCAGGGCAAGGAGGCTGGGGTGTTCACCCACTTATCCTCGCCCCCGCCCGGACGGAAGCCCTGGGCTCTCCTATCCTTCTGGCCCGCCCCTCAGATGGAGAGATACAAGGGTTGGATGTGGGAATCTGTGAGTCTATACAGGGACTGTCCCCTGAAGTGGAGTGAGGGGGGTACGGGGCGGAGTGGGGACCAATATGTGTGTGCCCATTTTACAGGTCAAGAAATGAAGGCTTGGAGAAGTCAGGTCAACATAGGAGTGACAGGCTCAGCAAGGACTAGAACTCAGGTGTCCTGTCCGGGAGGTCAGGGTGGTCTAGCCCCTGGGGGTGCTTTGTGAGGAGGGATGTGAGGGGGATAATACAGACCTGGGTCTCACTATAGACATGGCCACCACCAAGGTGCCCGCCCTGCCTGACAGAACCGAAGGAAGCCTGGAGGCGGTTGCCCCTTAATCCTTGAGCTTGAAGAATTGTTGTCAGTCCTGCACACATTCTGGGGACCCCAGAGCACTTGCGGCCAGGGAAGGGTGCCATTGGCAGCTTCCTGGGATAGGGGCCCTGCCCTTTGACCCTGTTAGCATCCTGCTGGTGAATTTCTCCTCCTCCCTTCCTTCTCTAATACTTACCAGTGCCCCACTGGGCCAGGTTCTATGCTGGACAATTCCCAGGACATGACAGCTTGTCAGCAGTAGAGCCTGTCCTGGGAGCCCACAGCTCCATGGGAACTGGACCTGGTACCAGCATGGACAGAGGTACCAGTGTGGCACTGAGGGGCTCAGGGAGGGAAAAGCAAACTCCAAATTGGATCCCTGGGGATGGTTTCATGGAGGAGGTAGCCTGTGAGCTGAGTCCCCCAGATGAGGAGGTACTTGAGAAGAAATGGTGGGTATTAGGGGCTGAATTGTGTCCCTCTCAAATTCATATATATATATATATATATATATATATATATATATATAATTTATTTGAGAAAGAGAGCAAATGGGGGGAAGGACAGAGGGAAAAGCAGATTCTTTGCTGAGCAGAGACCCTGACATGGAGCTCAATCCCAAGACCCTGAGATCATGGCCTAAGCCAAAGGCAGACACTTAACTGAGCCAGCCAGGCACCCCTCGGATTCATATGTTGAAGCCTTAACTCTCAGACCTCAGAATATAATTGTATTTGGAGAGAAGGCCTTTAAAGAAGTAATTAAGGTAAAATGAAGTCAAAAGAGTAGGGTCCTAACCCCACAGGACACATGTCCTTTGTACAAGAGAAAGAGACACCAGGGATGTGTGTGCACAGAGGAAAGGCCATGTGAGGACACAGGGAGAGAGGCCTCAAAAGAAACCAAACCTGCCAGTACCTTAATCATGGACTTCCAGCCTCCAGCACTGTGGGAAAATTAATTTCTGTTTTTGCAGACACTCAGTCTGTGGAATTTTGTTCTGGCGGCCTGAGCTGATGAAGTTAGTAGGGAACAACACTTAGGTGGAAGGTATGGCCTAACTATAGGCAGGGAAGTGGGAAATCTGACTGAGCCCAGGGTGAGGAGAGAGATGGTTTGATACGGGAGTCCCAGAGATCATGGGGTCAAGTTTTATCCATTTCTGCACCCCCCCCCCCACTGCAGATTAATTCGAGCAGGTCTTTGTGGGATGTAGTTGGCAGAATTCTAAAGATGGTCCCCCAAGATTCCTGTCCCCTGGTGATTCATCAAACGCTGCTCTAGGCACTGCCAAGAAGGGATTTTGCACAAGTGAGTCAAGTCCCGAGTACACTGATTTTAGAATAAAGAGATTATCTGGGTGGGCTGGACCCAATCATGGAAGGCTCTTAGAAGTGGAAAGCTTTCCTCTGCTGGTGGAGAAGGGAAGTCATTGAGACTGTAGACAGAGGGAGATTTGACATACCCTCCTTGACTTGAAGAAGGAGGGATCTTGTGAACCACAACCTGGTTCCTTAAGGAACAGAGAGAGGCTCCTGGCTGGCAGCAAGGAAAAGGGGACCTCCGTCTTAACAATCACAGGAACCGAATTCTGTCATCATCTGGCATGAGCTTGGAAGAGTTTTCTTCAGTTTCCAGGTGAGGTTCAGCCTCTTTCCAGCCTTAGGTTTCTCTGAGCCGAGAGCCCAGCCCTGCCATGCCAGACTTCGATATTAGCTACAGAACTGTGAGCTAATGAATGGTGTCATTTAAGCTGCTAAGTTTGTGTTATTCTGCCTCACAGGAATAGAAAACTAATAAGAGTGGAAACCGGAGCAGTGGAGGGCAGATGGAAGGCCACACCTGCCCACTTGTAACAGGCACCCAGCCAGCCCGGGCAGGGCTCGGCCTCAGCATTCCCCACTGTGCGGCAGGCTAGGGGGTCATAGGCAGCTGTGCTTGGCACCCCCAGGTCACCAGAGAGCCTCAGAGCATCTCCGACTCCAGAAATCCTAGTTAGGGGAATTCAGAGCAAGAAGATCCCAATCTTTCATCCACCAACCACCCCTCTCTCCCCCTGCCCCACCGGCCATTTCACACCTGGGGGCTGGAGGTTTGCAGCAAATCCGGGAGTGGAGTAGTGAAGAAACCAGTTCAGGAAGCCCTTCCCCGGAATCCCAGCTCCACACTTGCCAAACCTCCAAACCTTAATTTCTGTGTCTGTACAACGGAGATGGGCTGAGGAAGGAAGGGCATCTGACCAGAGGGAAGCGAGTGAGCACAGACTGAGGGGTGCAGATGATGTGACATGGGCTGTGTGACTTGAGTGCAAGGTGGGTGACAGAGTGGAGAGTGGTCTTGGGCAGTGGGCTCAGGGACACGTTGTGAGTTGGGGCTCCATCAGGAAGGGTGTTTTCAGGGCCAATTTGAAATTGGTCGTAGGTGGTGAGAGCCGGTCCCAGCAACCCAGGCTCTAAGCAATGAAGATTTTGGTGGTGGCAAGAGAGGAGGGGATGAAGGGCTGAGCCCGCGGGATTCTCAGGAGGTAGAACAGACAAAATCCAAGTAAAAGAGCTGCAGGGTGCCTGAGTGCTGGGTGAATTATCTGAGGCGGCAGGCAGAAAGCTGGTCAGTGTGCTCTGTGGTGAGGAGAGGGCCCTTCAGAGGCCATCCCCAGCTGTCTGGCTTGGGGCAGTGGGTGGGCACTGGGAGTGAGGTGGGGAGCAGGGTGGCTGGCGGGGAGGGGGAGACAGGCTGTCTTTGAATCAGATGTGGGTGAGGTAGGCAGAGCCATCTTCAGGGGCCAGATAATGGGATTTGGACCTCTGGACTGGGGACAGGGACCAGGCAGCCATATGTGTGCAGAGGGGGCCGCGTTCTCCCAGAGGTCTGTGGAGAGGGGCAGGCTCAGGGGCAGATGTGGGTGAAGGTGGACAGTAGTGAAGCTGCAGAAGGAAGTAGCAGCCAGGGAGGCAGGAGAAAAACCAGGAGGGGAGCTGGTCTTGGAAGATGCTGAAGGAGGAATGCATTTCAAGGAGGGAGGGGAGCGACAGTGTCCAGTGCGCCACAGAGTAGAGTGGGAACGGGCTGCCAGGTTTACCAAGAATGCCCTTGAGGACTTTACCCGAGAGCCACCTCCAGGCTGTGGAGGGCTGCGGACGGCTTGGACTGAGCATGTGGGGGCACTTGGGAGAGGCCCTTCTAGTAAATAACTCCTCCGGTCTTCAAAGTTCTCACCGGTCTAGTGGGAACCAATATAGGAGTCAGGGCTCTGATGAAAAAGAAATCAGGGTCAGGAGAGCACTCCTGGCGAGAGAGATGTCCCATTCCAAAAGCAGGTGGGCAAGTGGTGTTGGAAATGGCTGGTAAGACCCCCAGTGCCCAGAAGGTGGCAGCACGTCCTCGAGGGACACTTCGCCTCTCTGGACCAAGACTGCAACCAAGACTGCGTCTTAACCTCTCATTTATTTATTAGCACCTGATGAACCCTGGGTGTTACTCAGCTAATGAATCACTGAGCACATCATCAAAAACTAACGATGTAGTATATGTGGGCTAATTGAATTTTTTCATTTTTTTATTAAGTTCAGTTAGCCACTGTGCAGTACATCATTAGTTTTTGATACAGTGTTCAGTGATTCAGTGTTCAGTGATTTGTTCAGTGTTCAGTGATTCAGTTGTGTATAACACCTAGTTCTCATCACAAGAAATGCCCTCCTTTTTGTTTTTGTTTTTTTAAAAGATTTTATTTATTTATTTGACAGAGGGAGAGAGAGATCACAAGTAGGCAGAGAGACAGGCAGAGAGAGAGAGAGAGAAGCAGGCTTCCTGCTGAGCAGAGAGCCTGATGCAGGGCTCGATCCCAGGACCCTGATATCACGACCTGAGCCGAAGGCAGAGGCTTAACCCACTGAGTCACCCAGGTGCCCCAACACGTGCTCTCCTTAACGCCCATCACCCTGCAACACACCCCCACACACACTGAATTAAAAAAAAAAAAAAGATAATGCTTTGCACAGCTACTGTGTGCTGAGCTCTGGGCTAAGCACTGAAGATTTTATATATAGATCTCTCTATCTGTCTATCTGTATCCTCATGGAGCCTACATTTTGGTTAGAGGCCGATAAAACAAGCAAGTGAATTATCATCATAACTATCAATTAACTCTCTAAGCTTCAAAGCTTCATCTTTTCTGAGTTCCAGGGGAACCTTTGTAGAACAGGACAGATGTCCCTTCCTCCTTGAACCGAGCAGCACCATGCTTGTTCATGGGACAGACTGAACGAGTTTTCCAAAGACGGCCCCTCCAGTATCTCCCATCCTATCCCATCTCCTTTCGAATGTGACTTTGACACTCTTCCAACAGACAGAAAGGAGTCTATATCGCCATTCTCTTGGATCCACGCAGGGTTGTGACTGGTGGAAGGGCATTGTATGACTTCTGAGGTTGGCCATAAAAAGCAACACAGCTTCCAGCTGCTTCTCTGCGGACAGTGGAACCCCGTCACTGGGCCGTGAAGAAGCACAAGCAGTCTGTGAAAAGATTACATAGAGATGAACCAAGGGCCCCAGCCCCCGGCCCTGCTAATTCCACCAGACAGTCAGCATTAGTTGCCAGCCCCATGAGGAAGCCAGCTTAAAGGGGGTCTTTCAGTTTCCAGGCGAGTTGTCCCAGGGGACACCACAGTGAGCAGAGGTGAGCTGTCTCTGATTGCCGAGCTGTGGGTAAGATGATTGCTATTGTTTTAAGCCACTTAAAACTTGAAGTAGTTTGTTGTGCAGCAATAGATAGAATCAAGTCATTAAATTCATACTTAATCAAGTCATTCATTCATACTTAAGCCCAACAGTATGTTGGGCTCTTTGCTAGGAGCTGGGGATAGAGGGCAAAGAGGACAGGCACGATCTCTGCTATCATGACGTTTGCTGTCCAGCTGGGGGAACGGAGTGTGACCAAAGCACTATAATTCACTGGCTAAACTTGAAGCCATGACAAGGTTACCTGGTTCCAGGCACCTCCCCTTTTTACCTTGTCTCCAGGTATAGTAAATGAATGGTTAACCTCTCTTCCCTGAGTCACTGTGAACCTCCCATGACAAAGTATCTATTGAGAACATCCAGGGCAGCCCCTGGGGTGACCTGGCCCATAAGGCTCCCAACTCACACTACCTCCAGAGACTTTGCTACAGCCCAGGCCACTGTGTCCCACCTCTGGGATAAGACCAAAGTGTGCCAGGGCTCTCAGGACTCTGAGCGAAGCAGCAGCCCCAGCTGTGTCTCCGGCCCCACCTTGCAGCACTCTCTCCTTCCCTCTTTTTCCAGCCCTCAGGATGCATCAAGCTTACTCCCATTTCAGGATCTCAGTACCTGCTGTTCTCTCTGCTGAGCTGCTGGGGACACCTCCTCTGCTCCCTCCCCTTCCCGAACATTTACACCAGAAGCAGGAGTATATATAGAGCTTGTCCTCCTCCTGTCCCTGTTCTGTCCTACACTGTGAGGGGCCTGTGTGTGTGTGAGGAGACCCCAGACTGCTGGTCCCCCTGGCATCATAAACTCCCTTCTCCATGGCCACTCTCAGGCCTTGGTATGTGGGCCTGGGCAGAACAGTATGCTGTCCAGTGGATGGACCTAGAAAAGAGACTAGACTGAGTAGAAAATACCAGGGTCCTAGGTACATTGAGATGGAGAGAGACCTCTTCAGAGGCCTTGCTCAGGGGGGCTGGCTGGAGCCCAATGGGAACCCCAAAGAGAGAATATCTGTAGGGGTAGACTTCAAGGTCCAGTGGCTAAATGGGAATTATCAGGAGCATCCACCATGTCGGTAACTGCAGGCGGTATGGGGCTTGGGGGGTCCTCAAAGAACCTTCCACACACCCCATGATAGAAAGAGCCAGCTTCCTGAGCCAAGCTCAGGAATCAATGTTTCAGGAAAGTACGAGTCCTGGGATCTCTCTCCCTGTGCCATCCCCTGAACTTGGACTCTGGAGGGGTCAGAACACAAAGGGCAAGCTGGGCAGACAGGGGAGGTGAGCAAGGTGGGATGATGGAAGAAGGCTGCCCTGGTTTAGCTTGGAAACCCGGTAGGGAAGGGAAAGGTAGTGGGGTTATCTCACTCTTTCCAAACTCTGTTCTCTTTACCCTTTACCCATCTGCTGTTACTCCAGACTTAGGGTGCAGGAAGAAGAGGGAGGAGAGACAAAGAGGGCAGGGAAAGTGTTGGTGGTGCCCTCCAGGAGGGTCAGAAGCCCATATGTTGGCTGTTCCTCATGTGGACTACCCTGTGGGTGCACTGGGCAAACAGACACCATCCACAGGTAGGCCATTCCCTGATCAGGGTTACATGACCCCAAGACAAGTGCTGATGCCATCTTTCCACCTACACACACCTCTTCCTGAGTGTGTACAGGAGACCTTCCTCCCTTTTCACTCTACTCTCCACTCAGCCCAGGGGCTGGGGTCTCCTGGGGGCGCTCTTGAAGGCCCCCATCAGACCTAAAGTGGGAGGAGGACGGCACTTGGCCTTCAAGAAACCCTCTTTGCAGTTTCATTTCTAGTCTCAAACTTCTGCCTGGAGGCACGAGTTGGATGAAAGGTCAAAACCCAGTTTGGTTGCCCACTTTCTTTAAGTATTGCACTTCATTTCAGATTGGAGGTGGGGCCGCTCTTGGGTCTTTTTTTTTTTCCCTTAAAGATTTTATTTATTTGACACACAGAGAGAGATCACGAGCAGGCAGAGAGGCAGGCAGAGAGAGAGAGAGGGAAGCAGGCTCCCGGCCAAACAGAGAGCCCGACACGGGGCTCAATCCCAGGACCCTGAGATCATGACCTGAGCCGAAGGCAGAGGCTTTAACCCACTGAATCACCCAGGTGCCCCTAAACCTACAGAGCTTTGACTAAAATCTCGGAGACAGGAAATGCCTTTTGAAAGTTCTTGTTACATGAATGGTTTTCTACCTGGAACGGTTCAAGATATACTTCAATGGCATAAAGTGATTTTAAGCTAAAAATCTCTGAATACACAGCAGCCACAGGAGAAAAACCTTATCTTAACTTTTTCTGTAGATGCGAGCAGGACCTCCTGGAAATTACAGTTGCCATGAATGTTCCCTCTCTGGTACGTTTACAGCCAGAAGGAGACTAACCATTATAACTGGCATGAGTAATTGCTTCAATAAACTTTATCTGAAGCTGTCCTACCTTCCATTTATTCTTCCATAGAAGATCTTTCTCCTTATTAAGAGGGTTATAAGCCTCTATCTTTGGATATGTGGGGAGCCAGGAAATGGAAGGCTCCCTGGCAAAGAAACGTTGTCTTCTCCCCTCTTAATCTGTTTGTTGTTAGTTAATTCACAGGCTTCCAGTACTGAACCTAAGTGAGTAGAAGAAAACTTTTTTTTTTTTTTTTTTATCCCAACACATTCTTCTCTTGACAACAAATATATGGATGGTCATCTAAGATTTTCTGCCTGATACTGGATTCTATCTTCTTGCTCTGCAAATGTTACAGCACAGCAGAGTTCACTCATTTTCTCCCTCTCATGCATGTTAATTGGGTTAGAAGATGAGATGGGAGGAAAGAGCATATGAGAGATTTCACTGCCAAATTTATTACTCATTTATAGAAATCACTGTACCTCCAGTTTAGCCACAAACAAGGAAAGGCTGTTGTATTGCTAGGGAGCAGCTGCATGGAAGGAATGTTTTCTCAGTTCCAAAGTGATCATGGCCAGGATGAATTATGTTGTTTTTATTCATTTGGGTCTAATTGCTCTTGAATGCAGAATGTCACCAGGTAGCTGATTATAAATGACTGGACCAAAAAAAAAAAATCAATAGCTTGTATATTAATCAATGTGGGCCACCATAATGAAATACCAGCAATTGTGTGGCTTAAACAATAGGAATTTATTTCTCACAGTTCTAGAGTCTGGGAAATCCAAAGTCAAGGTACCTGTAGACTTGGTCCTTGGGGAGGGCCTCTTCTTAGCTTGCTTAGATGTCAACCTTCCTGCTGGGTCCTCTCATGGCAGTGTAGCGGAGAGGAGCAAGGGCAGCTCCTTCTTCTTCTTCTTCTTTTTTTTTTTTAAAGATTTTATTTATTTATTTGACAGAGATCACAAGTAGGCAGAGAGAGGCAGGCAGAGAGAGTGAGAGGGAAGCAGGCTCCCTGCTGAGCAGAGAGCCCGATGTGGGACTCGATCTCAGGACCCTGAGATCATGACCTGAGCCGAAGGCAGCTGCTCAACCCACTGAGCCACCCAGGTGCCCCAGGACAGCTCCTTCTTATAGGGATACTAGCCCTGTCACCAGGGCCCCCGTCTCATTTAACATTTTATTTCTTTATTTTTGAGAGAGAGAAAAAAAGAGAGGCAGACGGAGGAGAAGGCAGGACTTGATCCCAGGACCCTGGAATTGTGACCCCAGCTGAAGGCAGACACTTAACTGATTGAGGCACCCAGGATCCCCTGAAAATTATCTTTTAACATGGGCCAGCCTTTGGGAGGAGAAGTGGCAAGACTCAGCTTCCAAAGAAAGACTGTCCTGCTTCTCCATCTTGGGTCATAGTCACCCACCTGCCAGTTGTTGAGGCCCCAAAACCTCAAGGTCATCCTTGACCCTTCCCTTGCTTGCATGTCCCTATCCAACCCTGTGGTTGTCTGGATGATGGCCCCCAAAGATGTTCACATCCTAATCTCTGGAACACATGAATATGTTACCTTCCATGGCAAAGGGGATATTGTAGATGTGAGTAAATTAAAGATTCCAAGATGGGAGATTATCCTGGATTATTTAAGTGGACCCAATCTAATCACAAGGAAAGCAGGAGGACAAGTTAGAAAAAGGAGATGTGAGCATCGAAGGGGAAGCTGGAGTGATATGCAGCCATCAAAAAAACCCTGAAATCTGGGGCACCTGGGTGGCTCAGTGGGTTAAAGCCTCTGCCTTTGGCTCAGGCCATGATCCCAGGATTCTGGGATCGAGCCCTGCATCAGGCTCTCTGCTTGGCAGGGAGCCTGCTTCCCTTCCTCTTCTCTGCCTGCCTCTCTGCCTACTTGTGATCTCTGTCTGTCAAATAAATAAATAAAATCTTAAAAAAAAACCCCACAACCTGAAATCTTGCCATTTGCAATGCTGTGAATGGAACTAGAGGATATTATGCTAAGTGAAATAAGTCAATCAGAGATAGACAATTATCATATGATCTCTCTGATATGAGGAGTTTGGGAGGGAGGGAGGAGGGGGCCGTGGAGGGTAGGGAGGGAAAAATGAAACAAGATGGGACCCGGGAGGGAGAAAAACCATAAGAGACTCTTAATCTCAGGAAACAAACTGAGGGTTGCTGGGGGTGGTGGGGAGGGATGAGGTGGCTGGGCGATGGAACACTGTGAAGTGTGTAAGCCTGATGATTCACAGACCTGTACCCCTGGGGCAAATAATACATTTTATGTTAATTTAAAAAAAAAAAAAGAAGAAGAAGCTGGAGTGATGTGCTCTGAAGGCAGAGGGGGTCGGGGAGTAGGGCATAAGCTGAGGAACACAATGGCCTTGAGAAGCAGAAAAGGCAAGGGAATGGAGTCTCCCCTCCAGAGCCTGCAGAAGGAACCAACTCCCCAAACACCGTGGTTCTAACTCTGGAGGCTCTTTTCAGGGTTCTGAGCTTCAGAACTATAAGAGAATAAATTTGTGTTGTTGTAAACCAATACATTTGTGGTAGTTTTCTAGCAGCAATAGGAAATGAATGCAAACACCCGAGCAGATAATGTTGGTTTTATCTTTGAAATGTAGCCAGAATCTGACCACTTCTCCCCAGTTCGCTGCTGGCATCTTGGGCCAAGCCAGTTCCAACCGTTGCCTGGGTTGCTGCCATCACCTGCTTACTGGTCTCAGCATGTCCTGCCCTGTAGGCTTTTCTGCCCTCTGGATGTAGGAGATGAGAGTCTTTACTGCCAAGAAGGGCCTCTGGCTTTCCTCATTGGTGTACCTTAGAAGTCACTGCAGCCGCATCCATTTCTGCTGTCCTTACAGTTACTAAAGCTACTACTTCCATACCTCTGAAGGCCTGATCTGTTGCACCCATCAGGGCTTCCCCTCCCTCCCTGCGCCATCCCAGTTCAGCCCCAGGGACGGTTCAGACAACTGCACTTCTGTGGCTTATAGGTGGTTCGTACTTACAGCAGCAAGATAATCAGCTCCAAAGTCCCATTTCACGTTTGCTTTCTCAGCACGTGCTTGTTGCAGGTCACGTTCCCCAGGACTCAGACTCTGAGTGCAGATTCGCACGCAGGAAGCATTCTGGGGAGTATTCTGGAGACCGAGAGCTGTGGGCGAGGGATGGGAGGAGATGGACTCCTGAGATGAGTGGGGCACAGTGGAATTGTAAGGCCCCCACCATGAGGGCCACAGCTGTCAATCCTGTAAGCAGGTGTGCAGCTGGGGCACTCATCCATGTTGTCTACACATGGGGCAAGAGGGCCAGCATTTCCTGTTCCTTCATAGGTGCATGTGGGTTGGCTGCAGGAAGGGGTACAATCATGGGCAAGGGAGTTTTTCCCAGCCCTAGGCAATCCTTGGGGAGAGTCTCACCTGAAAGCTTTCAGCCACCAACCTTCTCAGCAGCTGGTGCGGAGATGAGTTCAGCAGGGATGGAGGGGGAGGGCTGGATGCCGTCTATCACACGAACTTTTATTAAAGCTAGCGTTTTGGTTTTTTTTTTTTTTTAAGATTTTATTTATTTATTTGACAGACAGAGATCACAAGTAGGCAGAGAGACAGGCAGAGAGAGGAGAGAGGAGGAAGCAAGTTTCCCGCTAAGCAAAAAGCCTAGTGCGGGGCTCGATCCCAGGACCCTGGGACCATGACCCGAGCAGAAGGCAGAGGCTTTAACCCACTGAGCCACCCAGGTGCCCCTAAAGCTAGCAGGTTTTATCACCATCCTGCTTAAAGCCTTCTAATGACATAAGACAAAATCACATGCACTAGGCCCAACACTCTCCAACATGAGCTAACCAGGCTCCCTCTGGGTCACCAGGCTCTGTCATATTAGCCTTCTTTCTATTCATTTGCTCAATATTTGCTGAGTATTTACTATGAACTACACAATGGTCTAGGTCATAGATGACAAAACTATATTTGTAGGCCAAATTGTGAGGCCGCTTGTTTTTATAAAAGTTTTAGGGGCACGGGGGGGTTCAGTTGTTTAAGCATCTGCCTTTGGTCTGGGTCATGATCCTGGAGTCCTGGGATTGAGCCCCACGTCGGGCTCCCTGCTCAGTGAAGACCCAGCTTCTCTGTTTCCATCTGCTCCTCTCCTTGCTTGTGCTCTCTCTCTCAGATAAATAGATAAAATCTTTATTCAACCAATCAGTCAGTCAATCAGGAAAAGGTCACACTGAGAAATCACTTACTGGTCTCTGTAAGGAAGGTATGCAATGAAGGATTAACCTTACCCAAAGAGAGGTCTTGCCTTTGTCTCAGCTCCTGGGAGGTGTCTCCAGGCCACCAGAATGTCCTGCCTGTAGAAATGTGTGTCTTTGCCTGGGGGCTTTGGCTACTGATGATCTAAGGATGTGACTCAGGATTGGGCTGTGGACCATGCTGTCAGTTCTGGCCTCCAGAGGAACTGGAGACCACAGTATTCACAAATGTCTGGGAGGGGCTGGGGACTAAAGGTCAGCAACCTGCTCAGTGTGTGCCCAAGCTTCAGGAAGTACTCTGGACACCAAAGACTCGGGGGACTTTCTTGCCAGTTTGCATTACTCTTTGCATACCATCACATTCTGTGGCTGGTTGGAGAAATGCGTTTGTCTTTGGCTCCACAGGAGAGGACAACCAGAAGCTTCATGTTTGGACTCGCCCTATGCATCCCTTTCCTTAGGTAACTTTACCTGTATCCTTTCCCTATAATAAACCATAACTGTAAAAGCTCTCAGCGGATTTTTCCAGCAAGTTATCTAACTTGACCGGGGTTTTGGGAAGACTGCTGGACCTCCAGTTGGTATCAGAAGTCAGGTGGTCTCTTGTGGGCATTGATTCCTGTAACAAGTAACCTTGTCTGAAATAATCAGCAAGGCCAAAGGCCAGGCGATTCCAGTAGTTTTGGTAAGTGTTGAAATTTTAAGTTGGAGGATCCCATTAATTCTCTCGACGTTGCCTGAGGATGGAGGGTGACAGGGTCATTGATTCCAAGATGTTTGCAAGGTTTTGTTAAGGCTCACATGATTTGCCTTGTGAATGGGCATCTTGGGTACTGGGGATTGTGGAAGGTGTGAAAGAGTGACACAACTGGAATCATTTTAGAATAGACCCAGGGTGGCCCTTACAGGGAGATCACCTTTCCCATCTGTTTAAACTGGGCCAGAATCTTTGGACTGGCCAAGCAGCTACTGTTTCACAAGCAATTGTTTGAGAAGTCAACAGGACAACAGTCATCCTGATCATGACAGGACAACAGTCATCCTGATCATGACTTTCTGAATACAGAAGAGCTAACTAACGCAGGCCCGGGATGGTTTCATGTGCTAACACCAACAGAATAGTCCCTCAGAGGGAGAGAGCAGCTCAGCTGGTTGGTCTGACAGACAATTTCATTTTCTCTTACCTAAATATTTGCCCATGTCCTCTTTCTCATCCCCCTCGTGGGACACTTTTCTGATTATTGCCAGAATCTCTGCTTCCCAAACTGCAGTTCTTTGATCCTGAATAAATACTCATTTACCTCACCATGGCTCTTTGCTTTCCAGTTGACAAAGGTATATCCCAAGAGGGACACATATTCTCTAGTAGGGTTTTTTGTCTTTTTTAAAAAAAGATTTTTATTTATTTATTTGAGGGGGAGGGAGGGAGGGTGCGTACATAAGCAGGGGAAGCAGCAGGCAAGGGAGAAGCCAACTCCCACCGAGCAGGGAGCCCCATGTGGGACTCGATCCCAGGGCCCTGGGATCATGACCTGAGCCAAAGGCAGATGCTTAAAGACTGAGCCACTCAGGCGATGGGCTTTAGCCTTAGGGCAACTATGATACGCAGGAGCAACTTCTTCAAGTGTGCTATGAAGGACTTTGTCTATTACTGTGTTCCTGTGTGTGTGTTCCCAGGGCTTGATTATTCTTTTCAGGCCCAAATAAAGTAAAAGGTAGCTGTAAAGCAGGCAGTTCTTACAGAACTTATTTTTAGTCTTACTAAAACCCTGCTCGTGTTTATCTTCCCAAGGAAGGGATTCAGGGATGGAAATTTTAGTAAGTTCATAGAGTTGATAGAAAAAATCAGAAACCCACAGTCTATAATATCCAGCCAAGCCTAAGAATCTACAAAGCTGTATTTTAGTTGTGGGTCTGGAAAATTCCTGGATTATGCATTCTTTTGGAGATAACCAGTTTAGACTCTGACATAGCTCATGAACGATGCCTAGAAATAATTGTAATTTTTCCTTAGAGACTTTGTGTCCTTTTTAGCTATTACAGCAAATACATGGAATCTTTTATGGGGTCTCGTTGGTGACTGAACGCAGCAAGAAGCTAACTAAACATTGTAAAAGGGTGGGTTTAAATACTCCAGAGAACAGGAGTGCTTAAGTCTTGAAGTCGTAGGGGTCAAGGGCACGCTACCCTAAAATGTACCATTTTGGCATATTGATTATTTTAAATAAAAGTTACTTAAGAGACAGCCAGGGCAAGAACACTCAGACCCTCCTCTGTTTCCTCCAAAGCAGGAAACAAGTCTCTCATAAAAAATACCCTCTTTGGGGGCACCTGGGTGGCTCAGTGGCTTAAAGCCTCTGCCTTGGGCTCAGGTCATGATCCCAGAGTCCTGGGATCGAGTTTTGCATCGGGCTCTCTGCTTAGTGGGGAACCTGCTTCCTTTCCTCTCTCTGCCTGCCTCTCTGCCTACTTGTGATCTCTGTCTGTTAAATAAGTAAATAAAATCTTAAAAAAAAAGTACCCTCTTTGTACTAAGAAGTACAAAGGCATCTTTATCATCAGAGACAAGACCTTCAAAGCTGTGAAAACTGTAGAAACAAATCTCATCACTTTTTTCCTCTTCTATTACCTCAGTGTAACTTTTGCTTAGAATTCCCCGCTAATTAAAGCAGCCAAACACCTGTTTTCTTTATCCTGTCAATTCCTCACAAATTTGTTGCCTCTTTGTCTAAAACATATTGAAAACTCCCTGCCTTGGTCATATCTTTGGGCCTCAATGTCATTGTTGGGCCCCCCTGAACGTGTAATAAAACCTTGAGTTTTTTTTCTCTTGTTACTCTGTCTCATGTAAATTTAAGTCTTAGTCCAGCTGGAAGACCTTAAAGGGTAGACAGGAGAATTTTTCCTTCCCTACAAAGTACTTGGGAGTAATAAGAAGGGCCCTCGCAGAACGCCTGAGGCACAACTGTCCAGGTAAATCATTGGTTGCTCCAAGTAAAGGTAAATAGATACAGGCTCTTCATCTCCTCGGGGATGCTGAAGAAGGCTGGGCAGGGGTTTACCACAGTGCATCATTTTGAGACAAATGGTGATGAAGGATAGTTAGAGGAAAGGCAGGCAGGGATAAGGAGGTCCTCTGCGCTAAGAGAAAACCACCCTTAAAAGGACTTTACAAGGAGCCCTCCACCCTTTCCCACGTGATAGGTGATTGACAACCATCTAATTGGAGGGTTAATCAAAATGAAAACAGCCCGCCAACAAGGCCATGAAAACTAGATCTAAACGCCAAGTCAGCAACCCTCTCCGGTCCCCTCTCTCTTTGCAACCTTGCACTATGGCTCAATAAACTTCGCTTTGCTGCTACGGCTCTTCATCTGGTCTACCTCTTTGTTCCTTGAAGTGGCAGAACCAAGAACTGCAGGCCCTAAAGGAAAAGAAATCCTGTAACAGTGGAATTTCTGACAAAAGGGTGTTTGGGTGCAGAACAACTAAGAAATGGGGAATAAATGTCTTGTTAATTATCTGAAGTCCTGGACACACAGCCAACCTTGTGCATCGGATCTCTGAACTGGCGAGATCGGGCGTGTTGCAGGGACAGGCACAGGGAATGACAAGCCCGTGGGCTGTCATTGACGAGGCCTTTTACTCTGGATGTGAGGCTTTGGGTGGCCTCAGATTGGAATAGACATGGAAGTAATTTAGGGGGAGTTTTAGTTATATCTATCTGAATCTTCATAGGTTCTGCACTTTTTATTCTTCCAATGTCAGTATTAGAAGTAGGCCACAGGGGTGCCGGGTGGCACAGTTGGTTAAGCGTCTCACTGTTGGCTTCAGCTCAGGTTGTGATCTGAGGATCATGGGATCAAGCCCTGTGTCTGGCTCACGCTGAGCATGGAGTCTGCTTGAGATTCTCTCTCTCCCTCTACCCCCCCACTTGTGCTGTCTCTCTCATTCTGAAATAAATAAATCTTTAAACAAATTAGGCCACGGATTTTCAGGCACCTCAATTAAATTAGGGAACTTTTGGGGGGAATTCTTCCTCTTCTGTGTCAAGGACGGACTGTAAGGAACATAAAAGATCAGGTTCGACTTGGTCAGGAATTCTAAGGTGAGGTCTCCATTGGAGGTAAAAACCCATTAGCCCTTTCATTTTTCATTTTTTAAAAGATTTATCTATTTATTCATTTGAGAGAGAGAAAGAGAGAGAGAACATGTGTGAGCACGTGGTGGGCAGAGGGGCAGATAGAGAGGGAAAGAGAGAATCTCCAGCAGACTGCCTGCTGAGCAAGGAACCCAGTGTGGGACTCAGTCTCGTAACCCTGAGATCATGCCCTGAGCCAAAATCAGGAGTTGGATGCTTAACTGACTGAGCCACCCAGTCACCCCAACATATGCCCTTTTAATTAATTATTTTAAAAAAGATTTTTATTTATTTATTTGACAGAGATCACAAGCAGGCAGAGAGGCAGGCAGAGAGACAGGGGGAAGCAGGCTCCCAGTTGAGCAGAGAGCCCGATGGGGGCTTGATCCTAGGACCCTGGGATCATGACCTGAGCTGAAGGCAGAGGCTTTAACCCACTGTGCTACCCAGGCGCCCCTGCCCTTTTAATTTAGACAGAAGATCTCTGCCTGGGGATAGGCTGAATCACATAGTAAGAAGTGTTTTTCAGTAAAAGGTTCCAGAGCCGTTTGTACCAACTGTGATAAATTCTTTCTGAACTTTTTTAGATGACCCCATCACAGAAGCTTCCTTTGTACTCTGAGGGATTTGTTGTTTTATGAGTGTGGTGTTTAAAGTAGAAAGCATAGTTCAACTAGTATTTGATAAGGTATCCCATTAATTTTTATTTTAGTTTCCCCTTGGCTGTTCAGGAGAATTATTGGCAATAGTTTACTATTGGTAACAGTTTAGAGCTCATCAGCTATGGGTGAGGCTCCTATGGGATCCCTCCTTTGAAGGTAGACATGAGGAAGTTTGGGAATTTACATTAGGAACTTTGAGGACAATCTCTTTTCCAGTGTCCAGGTGCCTTATACCTGAGGCATTACTCTTTGGACCATTGATTTTCTAATGATGGACCTCTAGTGGGATGCAATGGGAGAGGTATTGAGTTTCTGCCCTTGAAGCTCTTGTAGCCATGAAGCTATTAGTTTGGCGGATTTTTGTTTGTGATCTTTTTCAGGGTCCTTTCAAAATGCTCATCTGTGGTCACGAATTCAGTCAGGCAACGGCCTCTTATCTTATATTCAACCACTGATTTTAGGAGATGATCCGTTTACAAAAAGGGCAGCTGAAGCAGGCTGGGTGAACTCATTTATTGTATGGAACCCAACAAGCCATAGAGAAAGGCCTTTCAAATGAGCTTGAAAACCTGCCACAGATTTATCTTTATTTTGTCTGCATGTTTGTATCATATACCAATCAGCGTGAGCAGGAAAGACTCTAGGAATGGCTTATAAAATGTTCAGTTGCTATTCTGCCAGTCCTTTCTGGTCGAGGATCTCTAGTTCATCGCTCTTGGGGTTTTGCCATCTTGCTTTCTGCATCCATCTGGGCTTCCCCAGGACCTGCCAAAAGTGTACAAGGTGCTAAAGATCTGGCAGCCCAGGGTCACTGGCCCAGATAATGGCTCCACAGTCTTCAAAAAACTTTCGAGTTTTCCTCTGTAGGTATAGGAAATTCCGTAACTTTGACCCTATCATTCATTCAGTCTTTGACCAAGGGCTGAGGGTACCTCAGTATCGTTTGTCAGTGGGTAGTTTTATTTTAAAAAGGCAATGTTAGGGTACGGAGATGACCACCCCTCAATTAGACAGAGAACACTCTCGATAATGCAAGTCACACAGCAAGGTTTATTTCCAGCTAGCTGGGGTCCAAGTATCTGCCCGGCGCAGCGGGTTTCAACAAGGACCCCAAGCACTCAAAGCCAAGGGTTTATATAGCATCTTCAAGGCACTTTTCCATAGCTACATACATATCATGCACCCCACTTTGACAGTTTACCTTTGTTTAACCTTTTGCCACCCCTGTACCACCCTGGCGCCATCCTGGCGGTTAAGTGAGATTAAGGTGTAGAAGAAATTTTTTTTTTAAAAGATTTATTTATTTATATATTTGACAGAGAGTTCACAAGCAGGCAGAGAGGCAGGCAGAGAGAGAGAGAGAGGAAGGGAAGCAAGCTCCCCGCTGAGCAGTGCCTCAGCCTCCCTCAGTTTTATGGTGGGGAGGGTGATCTTAGGCCTGGAGGTACTAAACCATTTGTCTCTGGAAATTGGGCCACTGAAAAGATGACCTTTTTGTTGTAAATCACCAGGACATTTGCAAACCAAGGGAGACTCCTGTCTTGCAGGATAGTGATCTCTGCAAGTTAACTATTTGTTTTTCTTTAACATTTGGTCCACCACCTAACTGTCCTGGTGGTATATGATTAAGTTGTTTTTTTCAGGTTTTAGCTACTTTCTCTTATCTCAAATTACATGCACCTTGTGGGCCGGTTAGGGACGCTCAGTAAAATGGCTTCCTGGCCTTCAGGATGGCCATTCTGATGCTAACCCACTCTTACAGTGCAAGGTGCCAGCTTTTGCTTTGCCAGGATGACTGTACTTATGTCAGGGCTAGACTCGAGGTGGGTACAGCCTTGTTTTTCTTGGCCTCCACATCTGGAGCTGGTTTCCAGGACTTGTTTTTAAGTCCCCCGGGAGAAGGGGAGCAGGGACAGTTAAAGAGGTCCTTACAGTAACTGTCTAGGGGCACGGGTGGCTCAGTCAGTTAAGTGCCAACTCTAGATTTCAGCTCAGGTCATGATCTCAGGGTTGTGAGATTGAGCACCACATGGGACTCCTTGCTCAGTGGGGAGTCTGAGCTTCTCTCTCTGTCTCCCTGTGCCCCTTCTTCTCTGTGCACATTCAACATACTCTCACTCTCTCTAAATAACAATCAATCAATCAATCAATTAATCATCAATATTAAAAGGTAACTGTCTAATAGTCTCTTTAGGGAGGAAAGGCAGTTCAAACAGAGAATTTGGTAAATGTGAGCACGCAGGTGAAGAGACTGCAGGGAAGTAGTAGGAATCACAGCAGTCCTATTGCCTTGTGTTTTAGGTACCTCTTGAGTCTTTAATTTTTCATTAGTCATTTGTAATGAGTCTCTTAGTGAAGCTATTTTGGAATCTTGAGGACTTTTGGAAGTTTCTGCATACCAATTAAAGCAGGTATCCCATTTTGTTTATTCAACTTGGAATCCCTTGAGCATTTCTCAAATGCATTTCTTAAATGAGCAATCTTGTTTAATTGGAATGTTGCCCATAATGGCCCTTGTAATACTACATGACTTTTAGTAAACTTTTGCCATTTTGCCAGATATCTGCAACTTCCAGGATTGTTGCTCTTTTGTTGTTGTTTTCTTGTTTACTTTGTTTTATTTTTGAGAGGGAAGATTATTTTTTTATTAATCGAAGCTCAATTTATAAACTTTTTGTCATTAAATTAAAGTTTAAGATGCAGAGCAAGAAGTTCTGTTTGATGGATCAGGAGACTCATGGGATGATAAAGCGAAGTCAGTTCATGTCCTATCCTCCTTGGGACTGAATCTCCAGCGAGGTAACAGAGCCGTGTCTGCCTTATGTTCCCATTCCTCACCACACTTGAAAAATCTGCTGGGAAGAATCTGTATACTGCTTGTTCCTCCAGTTCCCCTCTGGTGGGCTGGGACTTGTGCTTCAGCACCCGATGCTGCCAGAGACCAGCTCCTACTGCTCATCCTTCTGTTCCAGATCACCCACTGCTCCATCATAGAATGGGAGTTGGCCAACTAGAGCCCAAGGTCGAGGTGTCTGTATATTTCTCTGTATTCCGGCAGTCCAGTTCTGGCCACCACTGTCCGCTGGCTGTACCTGTCTAGTCGTTGGTTCAGCTAATGCCTGCACAGATGAAGCTGACATCTGATCCTTCATGCCCCTGACAATCTGCCAAGTACTTGGCACGAAGGTTTATCTTATACTTCATTCAGTCGCATCGAGTTTGAATTTTCTAGCATTTGCTTAAACTCTGCTATGATCTCATCAAGGTCCTCTAGATCCCATTCTATGCTCCAGAGGTTGTTCCTCAGCTCATCAGTGATCTAGTGGATTTCTTCCCTCGTTGCTGTGGAGGGGTCCTGGAGGAGCTCTGTCCATCTCTGGAATAGTCCCTGGATGGTGTTGACTGCTTTCTGTACTTCTCCTTTCACAAAGTAGGAGTTCTCCATAGACATGGGGCATCCCAGCCCCTAGCTGCCTCACGCCTGCTCCGTGCACAGGACAGCTGTGCCCACTGGCCCTCCCTCTGCTGACCCCACAGGCCCGCCACAGCCATGCCACTTCCTCAGCCTGGGGAACCCAGAGTAGCCTGTGCATGCAAGCCAGTGCACATGGGGCTGCTGTGGGTCCAGCACTTGATCGCCCACAGACTGAATCCCAGACTCTGATGCCAGCCCCCTCACCCATCTCCTCCCCTACCAGGACTATACTTCTTGAGCGTAAAGGAAGCACAAGTACCAGAAGATGGCATGCTCAGATAGGCATTCTTCAGATAGGAAGAAACCTATTCAAACAAATTTTATTCGCCTGAGGCCTCCTGCTGAACCCCAGTCCAGGTCTTAAACTGGACCCAGTTTTAGCACGGTGACAGTTGGAATTTTCCACTCAGAAACCGGGAACTGAGATCCAAAGCACTTAGGGCTTGGTTTCAGGCAGAACTGTCTGGCACCTCACTTGGTTCTAGGAAGAATCCTCTGCCAGCTCAATCTGACCTACCCTGAAAGGAAAGCCAATTGGACTGGGAGCTTGGTATAGAGGGCAGACCTCAGAACTGAGAGGAACTTACCTATGACCCTCAGAAATGGCAAGAAAGAGTGTGAACTCGAAGTGTTCACATGCCTGTGTTTCTCACTGAGCCCAAAATGCCCCTGGAAGACCACTTCAGATCTAGTCACTGTATCAAATCTGTTGAAGGACAAAACTTTGATGTCACTTGGAGTTCGAGTAGCTGCATGAGGGTATCAAAGACAATAACTGATGACACACTAAGAGGGCAGAAATCCAGAAATGCATTTCATAAAGCCAGCCAAAAAAGCTTTAGACTCAAGGCAGGGGCGCCTGGGTGGCTCAATGGGTTAAGCCTCTGCCTTCGGCTCAGGTCATGATCTCAGGGTCCTGGGATCAAGCCCCGCATCAGGCTCTCTGCTCGGCATGGAACCTGCTTCCTCTTCTCTCTCTTTGCCTGCCTTTCTGCCTACTTGTGATCTCTCTCTGTCAAATAAATAAATAAAATCTTAAAAAAAAAAAAAGACTCAAGGCAAAACAAAACCAATTAGCACTACTCCTAAGATAAACATTGTGAATGATGAAAATGTTGACTGAATAAAGCTTGTGTAGATATACAAAAGGAACCTGCACATTTCTCAACAGCTGATTCCTCAGCAGTGTCATGAAAATGTTGTTGAAGTAATTAATGGTCAGTTTTGATACACTGGTGATATATCAAATATCCCCAAAAGACCAATAAAATAAATGCTTTATTTTTAAAAATCTTGTTAATGTACAGGCATGGGCACATTTTTCAAAAATATTTATTTATTTATTTTAGAGAGAGTTAGGGAAGGGAGGAGCAGAGGGAGAGGGGAAGGAGAGAGAGAGAATCTCAAGCAGACTCCCTGATGAACTTGGAGCCCAACATGGGGCTTGATTCCCATGATCCTGAGATCATGACCTGAGGTGAAATCAAGAGGCAGAAGCTTAACTGACTGAGCCACCCAGATGCCCTGCCATTGGCACATTTTTAAAACAAACTACATACACAGACCTCTCCTATAATCTAGGAAAGTGGAATGTCAGAAGTCAACAAAATGTGATAAACTTAAAAACATTAAAACAGAAGGCACCTCACAAAATCTGTTCACTGTAACAGCTGATAGACACTCATTTACATCCTTCACTTTATAAACGGGGTGAATGTGTGTCTGGGTTTGAGGACACACAAATATAGACAGTTTCATGGAAGTAAAAATTGTAAGGCAAATGAATACTGAGTCCTTGGTCTTTTTTTTTTTTTTTTTTAAGGTTTTTGATGACCTTACATCTACTTTAACTTTTCTCTCATTAACAGGAAAAAAACAGAAGGATTCAGAATCGGAAGAAAAGGTGGAAGCCCAGAATGTAATTACTTGTTGGTGGGGGAATTGGTGGGTATTAAATCACTTTTTTCCCCTGCAAAAAAAAAAAAAAAAAAAAAAAAAAAAAAAAAATTGAGCTGAGTTACACTGAGACCTAATTGGCGTCATTCAACAATCCACAAACAGCAGCATCCCACCTAAGAAACAGACAAGACTTCCAAGAAGCTGTATGAAATGGAAGGCTTCTATAGAAAGGAGGGTAGAATAGGGAGGCTATTAGCGAAAGGATAAAAAAAAAGATTATTTCAGGCATGTTACCTTCCCTGGGGGAAAGGCTGGGGTCTTATCAGGCAGATGACCTTACTAATGCTGACCAGGAAATGCCAGACAGATTGGTCTAAAATTCCACTCCTGGGAGAGGTTGAAACTACAATTAAGTCTTGGTTTGGGGGCAAATGACTCCACCTTGAGCCTATTATTTCTTTTGTTTTTTAACAGTTGAAAGAGTGATAAATGTACAACCTAGACATTCAAATCTAAAGAAAGGTATGCAATCAGCAGTAATTAAAAGTAAAACTTTCTCCTATAATTTGCCTTCATCATTCTCCTGAGATGGATTAATTATTTCTTGCCCCCCTTTTCCTTTGTTTATTCCCTTATTTTGTTGGGATACACCCCAATACTTCAAAAGGTGTGTTTATGCTACTTTCAAGTTATATTGGTCATTGAACTGGCTCTAGAATTCTAGAATTTTGCAGGGTTGGTGTTTGGCTTCTAGCCTTCAGGGTTGCTGATGACAATCTGATACTCCTTTCTTTGCAGGTGACATTTACTGCTGTTACAATATATAGTTTCATACCAGAAGATTTTAGATTGCGTTTGGATGCCTAGTTCTGAGACCTGACCGTGTGTCTACCTGTGGGTCTTCTTTCATTTAGTCAGTGCAGCCCTTGGAGGGTCTTTCCAACTGAAGAGTGTATCTCCAACCACCTGAATTAACCTAGCCCTTCATTTCAACCATGAATAGGCAATGACTAACCACCAGACATCTCTGCAAAATCAACACCAAAACTGATGAAGGACCAAGAAGAACAAACAAGAAACAGATATAATTCAGGGAACTGAAAGTTTCAAAGTGCTGACTGGTCTCTAACTTCGTGACTACCAAAAACCTCAAGGGGCCCAGCATGCTATTCAGTAACTGTCCTTCTTTTCCTTATTCTACTCACTCCCTTCCTCCCCTTGACAATGACTTTATATCTTTATCTCTTCCATCCTCATCTGCAGATAACTACCTTGATTTCCCTGAGAATTAGAAGAGTCAGAAGAGAATTCCCATGAGCTCCCAACATCAGATCTATCCAACTACCTGATCCCCCATCTTCCTCTTATTATGAAGGCATCATCTCTGGTCTTAAATCAGCCCAGCTCCTTCCCCTATGCCCTTAGATCCCATTCCTTCCCTCCATCCTAGGGATACAACTTCACCACTGCCTCCCCTCTATCCTGTGTCATTACCCCTCTACTGTATCATTCCCATCAGTATGCAAACAGGCATTTCCACACCTTAAAACACAACAAATAATCCTCTGCTTCCCTTTCCAGGTATTGCCTTTCTCTCCTCCCCTTGTTGCTGGGGAACTTGAAAAACTCGTCTAATCTAGTTGCTTTTGAGTTTTCATCTCCCATTCTGTCTTAATCAAAGATTTTGCCCTCACCATTCTGCCAAAATAAATCTGGTCAAGATCAACAATGATCTCCATTTATATACATCTAATGTTCAATTCTCAGGTCCCATCTTACATTGAAGGCAGGCAATCACTCCTTCTTTGAACACTGTAACCACTTGGCTTCAAGCACTCACATTCTCCTGGTTGACCTCCGACTTCACTGGCAGTTCCTCCTCTCCATAGCTCATTCACCTTTCTATGTCTACCCTCTCAATACTGGAGTCTCCAGACTAAGTTCTCGAACTCTTACCTACACTTTTTGTGAACTTCTTTCTGACAATCATCTATATCAGTATCTACAGCCTTAACTTTTCTCCTCTGATCTCTCTTTTTTTTTTTAAGATTTTATTTATTTATTTGACAGACAGAGATCACAAGTAGGCAGAGAGGCAGGCTGAGAGAGAGGAGAAAGCAGGCTCCCTGCAGAGCAGAGAGCCCAATGTGGGGCTTGATCCCAGGACCCTGGGATCATGACCTGAGCCGAAGGCAGAGGCTTTAACCCACTGAGCCATCCAGGAGCCGTCTCCTCTGATCTCGACTTATCCATTTAACTGCATATTTAATATCTCCTTTTGGATGTCAAATAGATACCTCACGCTCAGCAAGTCCAACATTGAGCTCCCCATCTCATCATCCCCTCTTCCCAAATAGCTCCCCCTGAAGTCTTCCTTCCTGTTGCTGAAAACGGATCAGCTTTCCTAGTACTCTACCTAAGAACAGGAGAATCCTCTCTTTTCCTCTCATGACACATCTCATACATTATATATTATATAACATACCCATTTTATGTCCAGAATATGACATGTAATAATCACCCCCACCTGGGCCATACGACAATCATTTCACATCTGGACCTTCTGGAATAATATCCTAATTAGAATAACTACTTCTTTCCAGTTTGGCTGGTACTCTCCTGATTTTCTCATTGCAGGTTCAGTTTTGGGAAACCCCCTCAGCCCAGGGCAAACCAGAAAAATTTTTAATCCTGCTTTTACCATGGCCTCCCTACATCTATTCTCAGTGGAGATAGGCTGATTCTTTTGAAAAGAAAATTTTATCATGTCACTTCTGTGTTCAGAACCTTCAGTGGCTCCCCATTCCACTCAGAGAGGAAACTTGCTTTTTCAGTGACCTCTGAGACAGGGAGATCCATGGGCTTGAAAGCGAAGATGGAGAGTTCCATTTTGATCTGGCTGATATGGAGGCATGTGCTTGTGGCATGTGCAATTGGCATATTCTGTAAAACAAGAAAAGACGGTTATGGGAAAAGTTGCAAGTAAGAATTCTAGAAAATTAGAAATACTTGCTAAATTGAAAAAATATAATAGTGGGACTGAAAAAATTACATAATCTATCTTAGGTATACTAATGATAAATAAATGTCATATACATGTAGTTGGCTCCTGTAGTATTTCAAATCCAAAATATAAAAGTTGTATAAATATATATCTTTGTAACACAATACCCTAAACTCCCAGAATCTCCGGCGTGCCTCTTCTCAAAGCAAGGACATATGACCCTCCAAACCAGGACATCAGAAGTCAGCATTGGTATAATGCTGACATCCTATCCAAGGATCATTCAGATTTCACCAATTATTCAACAATGTCTCTTTCCTGTTTGGTTCATGTTTTTCACTTAATTATCACATGTCTTTTGTCTCCTTCCATCTAGAACAGTTTTTTAGTCTCTCTCTGTCCTTACAACCTTATTAAAGAGTACAGACCTTTCATTCTGCAGAATGTAGATTGGTGTAGTTTCCTCAGGACCAGACTCAGATACGCCTTCTTGGGAGCATTATATAGAAGTGATGATGTCCTCTTCCTGTTTCATCACATCAGGAAACTCCTGATATTGACTTGTTTGACCGCTGGTGACATTAATCTTGATTGCTTGGTGAATTTGATATCTGCTAGGTTTCCTCGAGTTTTTCTCTTTGTAATTGATAAGTATATTGTGAAAAGTTACTCTCAAACTATGCCAATAGCCTCATCTCACTAAACCTCCATGCATTTGACTTAGCATCCATTGATGATTCTCGTCTGAATTAATTACCATTGTGTTCGTTGTTATTTTTTTTTCTCTCCTTCATGATTTGATTTATTTAGGTCCTTTCTGTTTTCTTTTTGATAAGTCTGGCTAAGGGTTTATCAATTTTATTATTTTTTTCAGAGAAGCAGCTCCTGGTTTCATTGATCTGTTCTATTGTATTTAGTTTCGCTATCAGAAATTTCTGCACTAATCTTTATTATTTCCTTCCTTCTGCTGGCTTTAGGCTTTGTTCTTTTTCTAGCTCCTTCAGGTGTAAGACTGGTTGTTCATTTGAGATTTTTCTTGCTACTTGAGGTAGGCTTTTATTTTTATTTTTAAAAAAGATTTTATTTATTTATTTGACAGAGATCACAGGCAGGCAGAGAGGTAGGCAGAGAGAGAGGAAGGGAAGCAGGCTCCCTGTGCAGCAGAGAGCCCAATGAGGGGCTCCATCCCAGGACCCTGGGATCATGACCTGAGCCGAAGGCAGGAGGCTTCAACCCACTGAGCCACCCAGGCACCCCGGCTTTTATTACTAAATACAGCTTCTTAGGTCTGCTTTTGCTGCATCCCAAAGGTTTTGGACTGTGGGGTTTTCATTTTCATTTGTTTCCATGTATTCTTTTTTAAATTTCTTCTTTGATCCTGGTTGACCCATTCATTGTTTAGTAGCATATTGTTTAATTTCCATGTACTTGTGGTCTTTCTAGACTTTTTCTTATGGTTGACTTCAAGTTTCATAGTGTTGTGGTCAGAAAATATGCACGTATAATCTCAATCTTTTTGTATTTGTTGAGGCCTGATTTACGACCCAGTATTCCGGAGAGTGTCCCATGTGCACTTGAAAAGATTGTGTATTCTGCGGCTTTAGGACAGAAAGTTCTGAATATATTTGTTTAAGTATGTCTGGATCAGTGTGTCAAAGCCTTTGTTTCCTTGTTGATTTTCTGTTTAGATGATCTGTCCTTTGATGTAAGTGGAATATTAAAGTCCCCTACTGTTTTTGTATTATTATCGATGAACTCAAACAAACTTTCTGTTTGTTATCAATTTTTTAATATATTTGGGTGC
The DNA here is from genome assembly GCF_964662115.1 of Mustela nivalis. Taxonomy (NCBI): domain Eukaryota; kingdom Metazoa; phylum Chordata; class Mammalia; order Carnivora; family Mustelidae; genus Mustela; species Mustela nivalis. The sequence continues at coordinate 155,552,395 of NC_139020.1, forward strand.
TCCCATATTGGGGGCATAAATATTTACACTTGTTAGATCTTCTTGTTGGATAGACCCCTTAATTATGATATACTATCATTCTTCATTTCTTGTTATAGTCTTTGGTTCAAAATCTAGTTCGTCTGATATAAGAATGGCTATTATGGCTTTGTTTTGACTTCCATTTGCATGATAAATGTTTCTCTGTCCCTTTACTTTCAATCTGCAGGTGTCTTTAGGTCTAAAATGAGTCTCTTGTAGGCAACATAAAGATGGGTCTTGTATGGGAACATGGATTTTTAAAATTCACTTTTTAAACATTACTTTTTTTTTAACTCTTTTTTTTTTTAAATTTTTTATTTTTTATAAACATATATTTTTATCCCCAGGGGTACAGGTCTGTGAATCACCAGGTTTACACACTTCACAGCACTCACCAAAGCACATACCCTCCCCAATGTCCATAATCCCACCCCCTTCTCCCAAACCCCCTCCCCCCAGCAACCCTCAGTTTGTTTTGTGAGATTTTTTAACTCTTTTTTTTAAAAAAGTTTTTATTTATTTATTTGACAGAGATCACAAGTAGGCAGAGAGGCAGACAGGGAGAGAGGAGGAAGCAGGCTTGCTGCTGAGCAGAGAGCCCGATGCGGGGCTCGGATCCCAGGACCCTGGGATCATGACCCGAGCTGAAGGCAGAGGCTTCAACCCACTGAGCCACCCAGGTGCCCCTTTTTTGAACTCTTTTTAAAATAATTTATTATTTTTTAAATTTCTATTCAGTGTACCAGAATTCATTGTTTATGCACCACACCTAGTGCTCCATGCAATACATGCCCTCCGTAGTACCCACCACCAGGCTCACCCAACTTCCCACCCCTTGCCCCTTCAAAACCCTCATATTGTTTTTCAGAGTCCATAGTCTCTCGTGGTTCATCTCCCCCTCCAATTTCCCTCAATTCCTTTCTCCTCTCCATCTCCCCATGTCCTCTGTGTTATTTCCTATGCTCCACAAATAAGTGAAACCATATGATAATTGACTGTCTCTGCTTGTCTTATTTCACTCAGTATAATCTCTTCCAGTCCCATCCATGTTGATACAAAAGTTGGGATTCATTCTTTCTGATGGAGGCATAATACTACATAGTGTATATGGACCACATCCTCCTTATCCATTCGTTCGTTGAAGGGCATCTTTCCACAGTTTGGCAACTGTGGCCATTGTTGCTATGAACATTGGGGTACAGATGGCCCTTCTTTTCACTACATCTGTATCTTTGGGGGTATCCAGTAGTGCAATTGCAGGGTCATAGGGAAGCTCTATTTTTAATTTCTTAAGGAATCGCCACACTGTTCTCCAAAGTGGCTACACCAACTTGCATTCCCACCAACAGTGTAAGAGGGTTCCCCTTTCTCCACATCCTCTCCAACACACATTTCCTGTCTTGTTAATTTTGGCCATTCTAACTGGTGTAAAGTGGTATCTCAATGCGGTTTTGGTTTGAATCTCCCTGATGGCTAGTGATGATGAACATTTTTTCATGTGTCTGATAGCCATTTGTATGTCTTCATTGGAGAATTGTCTGTTCATGTCTTCTGCCCATGTTTTGACATGATTATCTGTTTTGTGTGTGTAGGAGTTTGAGAAGTTCTTTATAGATCCTGGATATCAGCCTTTTGTATGTACTGTCATTTGCAAATATCTTCTCCTATTCTGGGGGAAGCCTCTTTGTTTTGTTGGCTGTTTCCTTTGCTGTGCAGAAGCTTTTGATCTCGATGAAATTCCCAAAATTCATTTTTGCTTTTCTTTCCTTTGCCTTTGGAGACATATCTTGAAAGAAGTTGCTGTAGCTGATATCATAGAGGTTACTGCCTATGTTCTCCTCTGTGATTCTATTTAATCCGTCGAGATTTTTTTTTTTCCTTTACAGTACAGAGGCAGGAATGTCTCTCAATCTCTTTCAAGTATAGCAGTCAAGTGTATTGTTGAAGAGTTTGTCCTTTCTTCTGCTTTAATCACAATTCCTTTGGCTGTGGTTTGCATAAGGGCTCAACTCAAGAATGTGGGGGCAGTTCATGACTCATGTTGACACTAGCACAGGAAAGTCAGGAACTGAAGGTACTCTACATCTTTCAAGAGCCAAGTAGTTTGTCATCTTTCATGGGCCACGGGACTTACTCATCACTGCTTCTCTCTGGCTCCTCCTTTTTGTTAGCACCTGCTTCTGCTTCCACATGGCTATCAACCTCAATCTGTCTGATTTGGTCACTGGACTGCACACTGTTATTGACTATGGGGTCTATACAATTCCCATCTGAAAGGGATAATTGGCTTGACCCAGTCCAGGCTATGGATTGGTTCATCTTAAGTCTAGGGTCTATCTCTGGTCCAGTCACATTGGGTCAGGGTGGGGAGCAAAGTTAGAATAGCTCCTGGGGAGATCCACCTCAGGGCTCTAGATAAGATTAAGCAATTTCTTTAAGAAGGATGAGTCCTATAGAGGACACGGAATCTATCTACTAATTCTAGAATCATACATTAAGTTCTCATAAGGAAGGTTTTTTAAAAATCAACTTATAGGGGCACCTAGGTGGCACATTTTGGTTAAGAGTCTAACTCTTGGTTTTGACTCAGGTCATGATCTCAGGATCCTGGGATCAAGCCCCGCATGGGGCTCCATACTCAGCATGGAGTCGCTTAAGAGTCTCTCTCCTCTTTTCCTCTGCCCCTCCCCACCATAAAACAAATGAAATTACTTATTTGACAGACAGAGAGAGAGAGAACAACAGGAGGAGCATCAGGCAGATGGAGAGGAAGAAGCAGGCTTCCCATTGAGTGGGAAGCATGACACAGGGCTTGATCCCAGGACCCTGACTGAGATCATGACCAGAACCAAAGGCAGATGCTCAACCAACTGAGCCACCCAAACACTCCAATAAAATCTTCTTAAAAATCAATTTATAGATTTTAATCAGTGAGGACATTTGGTAGAGGTTTTGTGAATCTGAAAATTAAGAATTAGTTTGAGTTTGTAGGTCATTATTGAGAAACACTGACTTAAGTCCAGCATTGCAACTTCTTAGATGAGCAAACTGAGGCCCAGAGAGGATGAAGGATTTGCCCTGGTCCACAGACCTGGTATGAGAACCAGCGTTGGCAGTACCATGAGGCAAGCCAATGTACAATTTAAGGAGGCCTTCACTCTCAGAGTCATGACAGTGACCCAGGTGACTCCCTGGCCTCACCATCAGCCCCAGCCCTGATTAGAACTCTAGGATCCTGACTACCAGGAGGGACAGATCAAGCACATCTGATTTGAAGGATTTGGGTGAGGGGGACTTATGGAGAATTTTCCTGCATTGCTATCTTCAGAGAGAAGTTCCTAAGGAAGATTGGGTAAGCTGGTTTCCCCAAGGTGAAGGATCTGATCGTTTGGGATGGCTGCTCACTGGAGGAACCTGAAATATCCTTTCTTCCCAGAGCATTGAAGGCCCCCAAGTATGGGCACAGAGTTCCTTGCCTGGGCTATCTTTAGCTGGTTGCTGAGGGTTGCAGCATTTCTGAGACCTGGTGATGGATACTTCTCTCTTCCTCCTTTCATAAAAATAGGTCTTCAGTCCAACCAGTCTTGTAGGCTCTGTTCTTGCAGAAATGGAACATGAAGGGTTTGGGTTTCTCTTGTCTCCTGTCTGGTATCTGTTTCCTTCGTGCAGAACTGCTTACTAAGAATTTTACCTCAGGAAGATTTTAAGAAAGTTAGTGCTGCCCTTGTTGTTGGTCAAGGGGAGAAAAAAATTCATCAAGAAGCTCATTAAGACAAAGAAGAAATAAAGGAGAGAAGAACAAAAGAGAAATGTCCTGAATCAGTTTGTGACCATTTCTCTACTCCCACCAGCTCCTGCCTGCTCCCACCTACTCCCACACACAATCTTTTCCACCTGGACTTCTGCTTTTCTCTCAGCCTGATTTGGTGTATTCTCAACATGGAAGCCAGAGGGATTTGTTAAAATATGAGTCAGGCAAGAAAATGAACTAAAGAGCATTCTGGTTGGAAAGGAAATGAAACTAAGTCTATTTGCAGATAGCATGATCTTATATTCAGAAAATCCTAAGATATACACTAAAAAACTATTAGAACTAATTAATGAGTTCCCTGAAGTGATAAGATACCAATGATAAGATCAGTTGTATTTCTATATATTTGTAATAAGCAATCCAAAAATGAAATTAAGAAAACAATTTCATTGATAAGAGCATCAACAAGAATAAAACACTTAGGAAAAAACTTAACAAAGGAAATGCAAAATCTTATATTCTGAAAACGACAAAACAGAGTTGAAAGAAATCAACGAAGATCTACATAAATGGAAAACATCCCAGCTCATAATTCAGAATATTAGTAAGATCACAATAGTTTCCAAATTCATCTATAGAGTTAATGCAGTCCCTATCAAAATCCCCACTGGTTTCTTTGTAGAAATTGGCAACTGATCCTAAAATTCATATGGGAATTCAAAAGCCCTAGAATAGCCAAAACAATCTTGAAAAAAGGAGAAAAAGTTGGAGGACTCTCATACTCTCTCTGTCTCAAAGGAATAAATAAAATCTTAAAAAAAAATAAAAAGACTCCCAAGTTGTTCCTCTCCAAGGAAATCTCGAGTTAAAAAAAAAAGCCAAAACTCTTTAAACAGTCTGAAAAACAATCTGAGGGTTTTGAAAGGGTGGGGGGTGGGAGGTTTGGGGATCCTGGTGGTGGGTATTATAGAGGGCACATATGGAGCACTGGGTGTGGTGCATAAACAATGAATTCTGTTACACTGAAAAGAAATTAAATTTAAAAAAAGAAAAAAGAAACACAGTTGTAAATCTTCATGATCTTGGATTTGGCAACCGATTCTTTGCTACAACACCAAAGGTATAAGCAATAAAAGAAAAAAAAATAGATGAACTGCCCTTCATCAAAATTAAAAAAAATTTTTTTAAAGATTTTATTTATTTGACAGAAAGAGATCACAAATAGGCAGAGAGGCAGACAGAGAGAGAGGAGGAAGCAGTCTCCCCACTGAGCGGAGAGCCTGATGTGGGGCTCCATCCTAGGACCCTGAGATCATGACCTGAACTGAAGGCAGAGGCTTTAACCCACTGAGCCACCCAGGCGCCCCAAAATTAAAAATTTTTGTGCTTCGAAGGACACCATCAACAAAGCAAAAAGGCAACCCACAGAATGGGAGAAAATATTTGCAAATCTAGGATATATAAAGAATTCTTGTGACTCAATAAAAAGACAAATGACCCAATTAAAAAAGTACATGAGAGATTGGAATAGACAGTTCTCCAAAGAAGAGAAATAATAGCCACCAAGCCCATGAACCGATGCTTAACATCATCAGTCATCAGGAAAATGCAAATCAAAACCACAGTGCAGTAACAGTTCACACCCACTATGATGACTTGTATAAAAATACGATTAAGTGTTAGCAACAATGTGAAGAAAGAACCCTCAGGACTGGTGTGTAAAATGCAGCCACTGAGAAAAACAGTCTGGCTGTTTCATGAAAAGTGAAATGTAGCTACCAGCTGACTTAGCAGTTCCACTCCTAGTATATGCCAAACAGAAATGAAAATATAAGCCCGAATAAAAACTTGTATATGAATGTTCAGAGCACCATTATTCCTAACAGCCAAAAACTGGAGACAACCTTGGATTCTACTATCAGATGAATGGATAAACAAAATGTGGTATATACAGACAATGGAATATTTGGCCATACAAAGGAATGAAGTACTGAAATGTGCTGCAACATAGATAAATCCTGAAAACAGTAGGGTAAGTGAAAGAAGCCAGTGATATAAGAGCATTTATCATACAATCCCATTTGTTCCAAATGTCCAGAAGAAGCAAATATTATAGAGCTAGAAAGTAATTGGTGATTACTATGGTTTGGGGTGAGGGCTGATGAAAGGATTAGGTGACATCTGAAAGGAAGGGCTTGCCTTTTGGGATGATGAAGATGTTCTAAAATTGACCTTGGTGATGGCTATACAATTTTGTGAATATACTATAAAGCAGGAAAGTACTTTACTGATTGAATTATATGATATATAAATTATATTTCATTAAAGTCATCCACACCTACATCTGTATCTAGAGATCTGTGATCACATCTTGCCTCTGCCGAACACTCTCCAAGGGCTCTCATCTCACTAGCATCAGTTTCAAAGCCCTTGTGAAGTCTACCAGGATGTGGCACCCCACTATTACACTGCTCTCACCTCCTGCTCCTCTGCCCCCTTTGCTGTTCCTCTAAATAGACAGTTTCCTTCCAGATAATTGCAAGGCTCATTCCCATCTTTCCTTCAGATCTCTGCTCAAATGCCACCTTCTTGATGAGACTTAATTCTGATCATTCAATTAAATTTCACAGTTCTTATCAAACTGCCTTGCTCTGTTTTTCATTTCTATAGCACTTACCATCTTCCTAGCAGGAAGGACATTCAAAATATTTATCAACCTATGCTATAGGTATGGAAATATGGTATGGAATAGAGTATAGACCCTAGAGACTCCTGCTGGGCTAGTATCAATCCTTTAGGGTCATAGGGAGATGGGGGCAGGTGGTGTTCCTGGGAAAATCAGGGCAGCTAGGAGGTACCTAAGCTTTAGGGTAGATGTACAGAAATATTTTAACTGCTCTGGCTTACTACTATATATCATGATGATCAGCTCTGTTTGCATCATATTATATCAGTTTCTTAGATTTATCATCAATCTCTCTCATGGGTGCCGAGGGCAGACCACCCTAAAATGTACCACTTTGGGGGCACCTGGGTGGCTCAGTGGGTTAAGCCTCTGCCTTTGGCTCAGGTCATGATCTCAGGGTCCTGGGATCGAGCCCCACATCTGGCTCTCTGCTCAGCGGGGAGCTTGCTCCCCCCTCTCTCTCTGCCTGCCTCTCTGCCTACTTGTGATCTCTCTGTCAAATAAATAAAATCTTAAAAAAAAAAAAAGAAATGAACCACTTTGGCATATTGGTTATTTTGCATTAAAGTTACTTAAGAGGGGCATCTGGGTGGCTCAGTCGGTTGAGCATCAAATGCTTGATTTTGACTCAGGTGTTGATCTCAGGGTTGTGGGATCGAGCCTGAGGTTGGGCTCCAAGCTCAACAGGGAGTCTGAGGATTCTCTCTCTCACAATCCGTCTGCCCCGCCCCCCAATTGTGTGTGCTCACTCTCATTTCTCTCTCAAAGAAAACAAATAAAAAATAAAATCATTTAAGAAATGGCAAATGCAGGGGCGCCTGGGTGGCTCAGTGGGTTAAAGCCTCTGCCTTCAGCTCAGGTCATGATCCCAGGGTCCTGGGATCAAGCCCCGCATCGGGCTCTCTGCTCAGAGGGGAGCTTGCTTCCTCCTCTCTCTCTGCCTGCCTCTCTGCCTACTTGTGATCTCTGTCTGTCAAATAAATAAATAAAATCTTAAAAAAAAAAAAAAAAGAAATAGCAAATGCAGAAAGAACACTCTGACTCCTGCTTTGTTTCTAGAAAGCAGAAAATAAACTCCCACATAAAAGGTACCCTCCCTTCACCAGCAGGTGGAGAGACAGCCTTATCGTCAGAGACAGGAAATTTAGGGCTGAAGAAGCTTATATAAACAAATCTTGTTACTGTACTAATTTATTACCCCAGCCCAAATTCTGCTTAAAATTTCTTGCTAATTGAAGTCCCAAACATAAGTATTTTTTGTCCTGTCAATTCCTCCCTAAATTTATGTTTCTTTATCTAAAAATTATAAAAGCTGCCTGCCTTCGTCATTTCTTTAGGTCTCAATTTCATGATTGGGTCTCTGTGTACACATAATTAAACTCTGTTCTTTTTTCCTGTTGATCAGTCTCATGTTAATTTAATTCTTTGGCCAGCTAGAAGAAGCTTCAAGGGTGGAGTGAATGATTTTGTTCAGAGCTCTTTGGTAAAACCATGTGAGCAAAGTTTGATTGGAATGCATTTAAGACAGCATGGAAGGAGAGAAAGAGGAGTCAGGAAAGAGAAAAGAAAACTTTTTTTTTTGGGAAGAGTTTTTCTGTGAAGGAGAACACAGGTTAATTGGACTTCCATCTTCCTTCTAGGCTGGGATCAGTCTGAATTCTAAGCTCCGGGCTGAGGTCTGTTTCCTTCTTCTAGATCCTTCCTGGCTTTGGTCTGCTGGCTGCCTACTTCCCTCTGCTATCAGCCCTATTTTTCTGGCTTTAGAGGTGGGCTGTAGTATAGAACAGGGAAGTGGTGTCAAGAGGCATTTTTAGAATTAATGCTTTATAATTTTCTTCCATCGGTTTAACGTTTTTAAAAAAGATTTTATTTATTTATTTGTCAGAGAGAGAGAGCACAAGCAGGCAGAGTGGCAGGCAGAGGCAGAGAGAGAAGGAGGCTCACCACTGAGCAAGAGCCCAGTGTGGGACTCCATCCCAGGACCCTGGGATCATGACCTGAGCCAAAGGCAGAGGCTTAACCCACTGAGCTTAACTGACTGAGCCACCCAGGTGTCCCAATATTTTTTATTTTTTGATTTAAGTTTTTATTTGAAGGTAGTAGTAGATCCACATGCAGTTGTAGAGAATAACACAGAAAGACTCCTTTTCCCAGTTTCAGGAAACTGGGAAACATCTTAATACTATGCAACAGTATCTCCGTATCTCAGTCAGGAAGTTGACATTGACCATCAGGACACAAAGTATTTTCCCCACCACAGAGATCCCATTAAGAACAACACCCCATCCTTAACCTCTGGCAGTTGCCAATCTATTACCCATTTCCAGAATTTTGTAATTTTGAGAATATCACATAAATGGAATCATAAAATATGTACACATTTGGGATTGGCTTTTTTCCACCTAGCATAATTCTCTAGAGATTCATCCAAGTTGTCTCTTATATTTAGTTTTATTATTTACTTATTTTTAAAGATTTTATTTATTTATTTGACAGAGGCAGAGATAGCGAGAGAGGGAATACAAGTAGGGGGAATGGGAGAGGGAGAAGCAGGCCTCCTGCTGAGCAGAGAACCTGATGCAGGGCTTGATCCCAGAATCCTGGGATCATGACCTGAGCCAGAGGCAGACGCTTAATAACTGAGCCACCCAGGCGCCCCTGTATTTCTTTTTATTGTTGAATAGGACTCCATGATAGTATTATATACCAAAGTTTTTTTTTTTTTTTAACCATTTTTCTGTTGAAGAATATCTGGGCTGTATCCAGTTTTTGGCTTTCACAAATAAAGCTCTTATAAACGTTTGTGCACAGTTTTTTTTTTTTTTTTTTAATGTGTGTGTGTGAACATAAGTTTTCATTTCTTTAGGATAAATTCCTAGGAGTACAACTGCTAGGCCATATGGTAGCTGTACATTTAGCTTTTAAAGACCTTATAAATTGTTTTCCAGAGTGTCTACACCACAGGCGATGCACGAGTAATCTAGTTTCTTCATATTCTTGCCAGTATTGGTTTGTTACTGTGTTTTATTTTCACTAACCTGATAGATATATGAGAGTATCTTATTGTGGTTTTAATTTGTATTACCCTAATGGCGAACCTCGTGGAACATCTTTTCATGTGCTCATTTGTCTTCTGTATATATTTTTTAATGAAATGTCCTTCACATGGTTTTCCCACTTTCTAATTGGATTGTTTGCATTTTTACTGTTAATTTTGAGTCTGAAAAATAGATTATTGCTCTCAGTCTCTTGTCGGCTATGAGGTTTGCAAATATTTTCTCCCACCATATAGCTTGTCCTATCCTTTTTGCAGTTGTTCAATGCAAAAAAATTTTACAATTTGATGATGCCCAATATATTGATTTTTTTGTTTTATGGATTACACTTTTGGTGTCAAGTCTGAGAACCCTTTGCTTAGCCCTTGATTCTGAAGATACCATTCTAGGTTTTTATTTTTTTTCCACAAACATTTTATAGCATTATGTCTTACAGTTAGGTTTCCCATTTGGAGTTTCTGGTGTCTCAAATCTGTAGATTTATGTCCTTTGCTAAATTTGGGAAGTTTTCAGCCATTATTTCTTCAAGTACTTTTACAAACTTGCCCTATTTCTACTTTTTCTCTGGGGCTTCCATGACATGATTATTAGATCTCTAATAGTCTTGCATGTCCCTGGATCTCTATTATTATTATTAATTAATTAATTAATTAATTAATTTTTTGTCTGTTGTTCTGTCTTCAGGTTCATGAATTCTTTACTTTTTCTCATCCATTCTGATGCTAAGCTCACCCACTGTTTTTGTTTTTTGTTTTTTAAAAATTTTGGTTATTGTATTTTCCAGTTCTAAGATTTCCATTTGGTTCTTCTTTATATCTTTTATTTATTTACTAAAACTTTATATTTCCTTGCTGAAAACTTCTACTTTTTTCCCTCTTGTTTCAAGCATGCTTGTAATTGCTTATTGAAGCATTTTTATGATGGTTGCTTCAAAATCTTTGTTAGATAATTCCAATGTTTTTGACATCTGTGTGTTGGCAATATTTTGACATCTGTGTGTTGACAGTCTTGATTCAGTATGAGACCTCCTGGTTTTTGATATGGTAAGTGATTTCTTATTGGAACCTGGACATTTGGGGTACATTTTATGAGACTCTAATTAAGCCTTCTATTTCAGCTGGCCTCCACTTGATACCACTCAAGCAAGGGAAGGGGTGGTATTGCAGCTCGTGAAGGTAGAAGCCCAGATGCCTTACTTGTTCTTTGTTGGCACCTGAGGAGGGACACTCCTTGTTGCTGTTGGCTATGCTTGTTGAGTTCTGGCTCCCACCATCCTTCCACTGATATTCCTTTGGCCACAGGAGGTGGGAGGGCCTTGTTCTGCTCCCCTCATGAACTTCAATGACAAACTGTAAGTGGGTGGCATCATTATCACCAGGCAGTGGCAGAAGTCTCCAGTAGACCTCCACCAACACTACCCCAGTAGGGAGGAAGCAGCAGTCCAGGATCCCAGATGATCTCCACTAATACCACAGAATGTGGGGGTTGGAGGATAAAGCTTGTTTCAGACAGGAGGGTCAAAGTCTAGGATCCCCCACTCCCATTTGCTGGCATGAGTAGGAGTGGGGCCAGTGTGTTTTCTGTGGTGTGGTGCTAAAGTAAAGTCATTATTTAAAACTTTCTGTCTTGCTAGGCTGCCTCTTTCCTGGTCCTTAGGTTAGACAGAAAAGCCTTTTCTTGTTTTTGTTTTTGTTTTCCTGTCTGTGCTCTTTAATTTTTTGAGTTTTCAGTTTTCTTAGCTCTTGGTGAGGATATATGAGACAAAACACAAAGCTAGGGAGCTTACTATCATGTCCTCCCTTGGGTCCTGAGGTCTTTAGATAGTTTGCCTTATTCTCTCACTGCTCAGAATTTCTTTTTTCCCACAACACCTTTACTTTTCCTTGACAGCTTCCACTCAGCCTTTAATTTAGGTCTAGGTTCAGCTCCTAAAGGGCAGTACCTCTTTCCTTCCTGCTTTGCAGCCTTCTTCCCAGAGAAGCTGGAAGCTTGGTTTCTTGGGCTGTGCTGACTCTGATATAACCAGCACCACAGCAGATATAGGGTCATTTATCATGCTGGTTTTCCTTGGTGATGGTGAAGTCACTAAAAGCAGAATCTTTTATTTTTTTATTATTTTTTTAAAAGATTTTATTTATTTATTTGACAGAGAGAGATCACAAGTAGGCAGAGAGGCAGGCAGAGAGAGAGCAGGAAGCAGGCTCCCTGCTGAGCAGAGAGCCCGATGTGGGACTCGATCCCAGGACCTTGAGATCATAACCTGAGCCGAAGGCAGCGGCTTAACCCACTGAGCCACCCAGGCGCCCCAAAGCAGAATCTTTTAATGGCTCTGCCTCCTGGCTTCAGTCAAACTGTGTGGGAGACATATTAGGTAAAATAAATGCCTTTCCACTCCATCCAGGGAGGTTCACAGGTTGAGCTGAGAACTCTGATTTAGGATTTGGAGAATGGGCAGAGCACTCTTTGCAAGGAGGAGGGTACTGGCAGGGGGAGGGGGACACCTGTGTTCTGAGTTTTCCTGTCTCTCTCTGAAGGAATGTAACCCATGCAGACAACTGATGGGCCTGTGCAGACCACAGAATTTGTGCTGGAGAGTAAAAGTAAATGGGAAAACTGCTGACTTTGGAAGGTACTGAGTGCTTACTCAGTGATAATTCAGGACACTGCCCTCTGTCTTGAACAATCTCAGTTAACATTTATTTGAAAAGGGGCTGAGGGGGGGGGTGCCTCGGTGGCTCAGTCATTTGAGTGGCCGACTCTTGATTTTTGGCTCAAGTCATGATCTCAGGGTTGTGGGATGGAGCCCTGAATTGGGTTTTTCACTCAGTGGGGAGTCCACTTAAGATTGTCTCTCCCTGTCCCTCTGCCCCTCTCTTCACCCTTGTACTCATGTTCTCTCTCTCAAATAAATAAATATATCTTTAAAAAAAGGGGGGGGTGGTGAAGGAGGGAGTGAGTGGTTCTATTTCCTGCCAAGAGCTGTGTGCCTTCTGAGACCCTAGCAGCAGGTGGGCGTCTCCTTCAGCTGAGAAGTGAGAAAAACACACCCTGTGTATTGTAGGGGACACTCCAGAGTTGCTGTGTGCCTCTTCCCTCCTCGGTAGGTGTGCCTGGCTGGGTGAGGCGTCCTTGCATCTAGATGCAAAGACTCCTAGCTGGAAGGATTTGAGCCATTGTTCAACTGATGGTTACAGATGTACCATTTTGGATGAGGTTCCACAGTTTAGGGAAAAAAGGCATCAATAGTGGCCAATAAATTAAGAGAAACTGGACATTTAAGGATGTTCTTGATGGACAACTGCAGGAAATAGACTGGGGAATTAAAAAAAAATTATTTCTTTATTTGAGAGAGAGCATGTGCAAGAGGACATGGTGTGGGGGGGCAGAGGGAGAGGGAGAAGCAGACTCCCTCCTGAGTAGAGAGCCCAGTGGCACTGTGGGGAGGGGAGAGAGCTCAACATGGGGCTCAATGTGGGATTCAACCCTAGGACCCTGGGATCATGACCTGAGCTGAAGGCAGCCACCAAACCAACTGAGCCCCCCAGATACCCCATAGATTTGGGGCATTAAAAACATTGCTCATCCCAGAGAGGAAAGCAAGAACTGGTCAAGGGACACCTGGGTGGCTCAGTTGGTTAAGCGACTACCTTTGGCTCTGGTCATGATCCCAGGGTCCTGAGATCGAGTTCCACATTAGGCTTCTTGCTCAGTGGGAAGCCTGCTTCTCCCTTTACCTGTTCTGCTTGTTCTGCCTGCTGCTCCCCCTTTTTGGGCTCTCTCTCTCTCTGACAAATAAATAAATAAATTTAAAAAAAAAAAGAAGTGAGGGCTAGTGGGCACCAAATGGTGATGGAATTAATGGCCTTGGATTAGGAATGTGGCAATCAGAGCAGAAAGTAGGGTTGGGCCTTGAGAATAGCGAGGCAGTAGCTGAAACATTCACAGATTCTGGGAGGAGAGCAGAAGATAAGGATCTGTTTATAAAAATCAATAACCACCACCTTTATGGGTTAAGAAAGAGTATGAGATCTTCTGTTATTGTTTCCTGTCATTAGAGGGGAACCAGATAAGAAGAGGTACTTTTTTGTGTTTTCAGCAAAATTGAGGAAGAAACTAACGGAGTTAGCAGCTAACAGATCATTAGAAATCATTTTGATGAGGTGGGATGAATGTTACTATGAGGTATTTTTTTTTACATGTTATTAATATTTAAACCAGTAAACTTTGAATAAAGCAGATTACCCTCTGGATGATAACCTTCATTTCAAGGATGAGGCCCACTCTCGTTCAATCAGTTCAAGGCCTTAAGAGAAAAGACTAAGATTCCCAAAGGAAAAAAGAATTTTGTCTCCAGACTGTCCTGCAGATTTCATATTTGCTAGTTCCTACAATCACATTAAAATAAATCTCTCTCATATAAAACCAATAGGCTATGCATATTATATATAATATGTATATTCTATTGATCGTGTTTTTCTGGAGAACTCTAACTAATACAAGTCTCAAACTAAAGCATGCTTTCACACAACATAATTTATTTCATTTGATGTTCACAACATTCTGTCACAAGTTAAGTACTGTTGAGATGAGACCAAGGTGTGAGTAGAAGTGTGCATCTTTACTCCTCTGATCCTTCTATCCTGTTCTTTTTCAGGCTGTCCTTGTTTATCCCCCTCCCAGTAACAGTCATCCAGAGACCATCAGGGAGCAGAGCTGAACTGGACAATGGCAGTGTTCCGAGCACACAGAGCCCCTCTAGGTAAGGTATGTGAGCAGCTTGGACAAAGATGCTTTGAGGCAGAGATGGTTGGGAAAGTCTTAGTCTTTAAAAGAGCTACCTCAAGGGGTGCCTGGGTGGCTCAATGGGTTAAAGCCTCTGCCTTCAGCTCAGGTCATGATCTCAGGGTCCTGGGATAGAGCCCCGCATCGGGCTTTCTGCTTGGTGGGGAGCCTGCTTCCCTTCCTCTCTCTCCGCCTGACTCTCTGCCTACTTGAGATCTCTCTCTTTCAAATAAATAAATAAAATCTTAAAAAAAAAAAAACTTCTAAAAGAACTACCTCAGGGTGAGATTCTGTTCCATGTTCTTCATTGCCCAATTCTTTAGGTTGCAAGCAATCATGCTGAAGTAAATAAAAAAGGGAATTTACTGGCTTATGTAATGAAAAGGCCAAAAGTTTGGGTTTGATGGGATGCTGTTCTTAAGCTATGTCATCAGGACTTGGTCTCTCTTTCGTCATGTTTTGGTTCTGCTTTTCTTTGTGTGAACCTCATTCTATAGCAGATTTTTCCCAAATGGTAGCAAGACACTGATGAACATGTTTAGATTTCCATCCTACCAGATGAGGATTTGTAGCAGAGAGAGAGAGAATATTTGCTTCCCAGTGGTTCCCACAAATGTTCTGAAATGGACTCTCATTGGCCCATCTTGGAAAAGGTGCTTACCCATGATGAATCTCTGTGGTCAGAGTAGTGGAATATGTTGGGTTTCCCACTGGGTTCCATCCAGTCTCTGGACAGCCTAGAGTATATCAAAATCCTTTCTGATTCTCTGAAAAAGAATTGATAAAGGAAGTAATTAGTGGATTTATCTAACTGAAAATTAAAAGTGTTTGGATGTCAACACCCATGATAAAAGTGAACAGAGAATTGAACAAAAATACTTGTCAAATTCATGGTTAATAGTCTATTATAGTCTTAAAATATAGAGCACACACATTGATGAGAAAAACACTGCCTCTGTGACTTAGAAAAATGGTCAGTTGGCAGCACCAATAAGATATCCCACAAATACCCCAAAATCAGATTGCAAAATGGACCCCATCATTTGTATCAGTTACAAGTAACAAAAACAAGCAAGTAACAGAAAAAGTTACTCATACTAGTTTAAACTATAAATGCAAAGACCAGAGGTACACTAAACCAGTGTACCTCTGGTCTTTGCATTTATAGTGCAAATATTGATCAGAGCTCTAGTTTTATCTGTCTGAGATTCCCTTTGCTCCTCCTCTTTTCCCATGTCCAACTTCTTCCTCAGGCTGGCTGCTCTCATGTTAACAAAAAGGCTGCAGCGGCTTCAGAGTTTCATAGGTTGACATCATTCTCTCTGGATTGAGAGAGAGTGTGTGACCAAGAATTCCAGACAAAGCACTTGATCTTTGCATTGATTGGATCATTCTTAAGCCCAACCAAGGACAAGGAAATGCCATGGGCCAATTAGCTTATACCTGCTTCCTGAAACCGTTTCTTTGGAAAGAGGTGAGATTATCCTGTTCCATCTAAGTCCATCAGAGTCCACCTAGGAGCTGGGTGAATTCAAACCCACCAAACTTCATGGCTGTTATAAAAATGAGATGAGAGAGGAATAATTGTTGGGGAGATAGCCATAAAGTCCACAATATCATCAATGTCTCCAAACATGCCTCCTCCCTTATATTCTCTATCAATCTGCGTTGAGGCCAGAGTTATCTTTATAAATCTTGCAAAATCCCTTGTGTAAAACTTTTTAATGGTCCCATGCCACCTATATGATACAGCCCCATTACTTCATTATCACTTAAAAAGTTCTCCAAGAACTAGCTGTTAGGTCTCAAGACTTGCCTTGCAAGTCTCTCTAGTCTCTTCCCTTGCCCTATTTCCCCGTCTCTCATCCTTTCCATCTACTTTCCAGTACACTGATCTTTTTTTCCTTTTCTTTTATCCTTCTTTCTTTTTTCTTTCCCCCAGAGCTTTAGGCATACTTTTTTCTTTTACCCAGAGGACTTTTCCCTCACATCTTCAGGGAAATTTGTTTTTACCTCTAAATTTTCAGGTTAGGTGCCCCCTTCCCCTCAGAAGACTATACTGATCTTTTCTACTCCAAGGCTGAGTTAGGTGTCTCTATGCTTTACATGTGTCATCTATCTGCCCCCCTCATGCTTGTCAGTTCTGTGATGACAAGTTGGTCTTGTTCACTGCTGTACCCCTAGTTTCTTCCAATGTTCTCTGACACAAAGAGCATGTACAATAAATATTTGCTGAATAAATAAATGAAATAAAAAAGAAGAAAATATAATATTTGGGGTTTCCTGGGTGGCTCAGTCAGTTAAGCATCTGACTCTTGATTTCAGCTCAGGTTATGATCTCAGGATTGTGAGATGGAGGCCGGTGTTGGGCTCTGCATTGAGAGTGGGGCATGGCTTAAGATTCTCTCTCTCTCTCTCTCTCTTCTTCTGCCCCTTCCTGCACTGTCTTTCTTTAAAAAAAGGTGTGTGTGGGGGAAGAAAATATAATAGTTAGTAAACCTATGTAGAGTATTTATCTTTGGACAGAGTCCTCAAGGATAATTTTTTTTATAGTTTTCTATAATGTTCCAAATTTTCTTCTGTAAACCTTTATTACCTAAATTACAAACAGTACAGAAAAAGGTATGTTATTCCAAATATTAATTGGAGAGTTGATTTCTGGTAACCTACTCCACTGATCCTGGCCCTGACCCTGGGAACCTTATAGGGCATATCTGTGCCTTTTGGCACAGAGACATCCATGTTGTTAGTTTTATGTCTTGAGGAGAAAAAAAAACCAAAAAGGAACAAGTGTGGTTCCCCTCTTTTTTTTTTTTTTTCTTTCACTCAGACATTCCTGGGCTGATAGGAAAGGAGAATGAACAGAGCTTATTTTAGAATTTTTTTAATAATCTTTTTAAAATTGTGAAACATACTCTATAGGCAGAACAGTTTATGAAGATATAGTGGAGTTTATAGAAAGACAATAAAAGGAACATCCATGTCATTACCCAGGCTGAGAGATAAAACATTAGCTTATGTCAGAAGCCCCTGAGTATTCTCCCCAAATGTGTTCTTTCACCTGGTCTCAGAGCTAAGGACATCCTGAATTTTATTTATTTATTTATTTTTATTTATTTGACAGAGAAAGAGATCACAAGTAGGCATAGAGGCAGGCAGAGAGAGAGGGGGAAGCAGACTCCCTGCTGAGCAGAGAGCCCCATGCAGGGCTCGATCCCATGACCCTGGGATCATGACCCGAGCTGAAGGCAGGGGCTTTAACCCACTGAGCCACCCAGGTGCCCCATCCTGAATTTTATACCAATCTTTCTCTCATTTGGCTTTATTATATTTTTTACCACTTGGGCATGTGTCCCCAAACAAAGTTTATTTAACTACTGGCTCAAGGTTCTATATTTTTTAATATCTGTTATGTTTCTTGTCCTCTTTTCTTTGCCTTTTTCTGGGTTGAATGTTTCAATCACTCAGTTTTCCCCTCTTTACTAATTTGGAGTCCATTTGTATGTATCTTAGACAATTTGATAAGACTACATAGGTTCCTGAGGCTCTATCATTTTTCCTCATTATTTTCCCCTCCACTCTCATATTGGATAATTTCTATTGGTTTGCCTTCAAGGTCTCTGGCTTTTCCTTTTGATAACCTCCAATCTCCTGCTAATTTCATCAAATGAATTTTTTAATTTTAGGTATTACAATTTTCAGTTTTAGAGTATCCATATCTCTGTTTTTATAGTTTCTATTTCTCTGTTAATATCCCGTATCTATTCAGTCAGTAAAACCAAATTTTACTTTAATTCTTTGAACATAACTTTTTTGAAGATTTTATTTATTTATTAGAGAGAGAGATAGTGAGAGCAGCACAGGTGGGGAGGAGAGGAAGAAGCAGACTCCCTACAGAGCAGAAAGGCCAATGTGGAGCTCAATCCCAGGACCCTGGGATCATGACCTAAGCTGAAGGCAGCTGCTTAACTGACTGAGTCACTCAGGTGACCCTGAACATAGTTTTTCCATCCAAATTTTGAAATGTATTTTTTTCCAGGTTGAGAAATATTAGTTGACAGCTATTTTCTCTTAGGATATTAAAGATCCATTCGTGCATTTATTCTTTCAACAAAGATTTGTTGTGTTTGTTAAATACCGGGATAAATAAAATAAAGCATTTCCCTCACGTGGGCACAATCTGGGCCATGTAAGGAAATTATTTCCTATAAGTACAAAAGTAGAGTCATGAAAAGGTATACTAATGGTACAGATGATCAATCTGACTGTCCATCAGGAAAGATGTCACAGAGAAAGGTAACATTGAGCTGGGTCCTCTAGTAGAAATACAAGTTTACTAGGTAGATAAGAATTGGGGAAAATTCTGGACATACAGAATGACATGTGAAAAGGCATAAAAGCATGAAACAGTATGCTTACACAGCTTAAAACTGTACAATGTATTA
Organism: Mustela nivalis; assembly: GCF_964662115.1. Taxonomy (NCBI): domain Eukaryota; kingdom Metazoa; phylum Chordata; class Mammalia; order Carnivora; family Mustelidae; genus Mustela; species Mustela nivalis. The sequence goes on from NC_139020.1 coordinate 155,571,136, forward strand.
CTCTTTCAGATGAGGCTGGAGAGGAGATTTCATCTCTCTTATACTTCCCTTCTTTAGGTAAGCCAGTCCATAGACCTGAGCCTCAATTACCAACCAGTATTTCAAATGATCTTATTCTCCTTGTTTTCTTTTTTTTTTTTTTTTAAGATTTTATTTATTTATTTGACAGACAGAGATCACAAGTAGGCAGAGAGGCAGGCAGAGAGATGGGGGGAGCAGGCTTCCCTGCTGAGCAGGGAGCCTGATGTGGGATTCGATCCTAGGACCCTGGGATCATGACCTGAGCCGAAGGCAGAGGCTTAACCACTGAGCCACCCAGGCGCCCTTTTCCTTGTTTTCTTAAATCCCTCTTTAATGTTTTCGCTCTCTATCTCTGTGGCATGCATTTTGGTTAAGTTCTTAAGTTCTATCTTCTAGTTTTCTAATTCTCTCTTTAGCTGTATTTATCTACTGCTAACCCGTCCTTTGAATTTTTAGTTTTAAAGTTAAAATTTTTTATCTTTAGGAGATCTATTTGGTTTTATTCTAAAGCTGCTTTTCTTTAACTCACATTTTCAAGTTTCCCTACTGGTTTCTTAAAACAATTAAATATATATTATTTTCTCATTTTGATAGTTCCAATATCTGAATTTCTTTAGAACTGATTCTTCCATCAGTTTGTTTCCTGCTAGCCTTTCCTCATGGTGTCTTTTTGCCTTGTATGTTTTGTTTGTTTATTTGTTTTTACTTTTCTTAGGAATTTGTGGGCATTCTTTCAGAACTAGGATAGGAAAGTTTCCTCTAGAGATTTGAGTTTGCTTTTACCTTGCACTAGAATAACTATCTTTCCACAATCACTTTATGTCAAGTTATTATCTGAGGTTTTGTTAATTTGGGGCTTCAAATTCATGTGAAATAATGGGATGTGGTTAAAAAATTATGAGGGAGATAGTTCTTCTCTCTGTTCCACCCTAAGGATTGAAACATTCACTTTCCTGGGAATGTAGGACTGTAGGCAGGTCTGTATTAGATCACTGTTTTACTGTGGATACAGTCTTTTGGGAATCCAGCTTTAGAGCTGTTAATCTCTTAGACTGTCTTGGGCAGATCACGAGTTTCTCTTCTGTCTCTCTGCTCCTCAACTAGAAAAAGTCATACTCAATTTCACAAAGTTTTATAATGCTGTTAAGACTGAAGCTGGCATCGGGGCTCTATTTATATATACTAAATTAGTCCCTGCATGCATATTCCTCTTTTTTCAGATCATGTATTCCTTCAAGAAGGTGGATTTTGTATTTTATTCAACTTTTTTTTTTCCCCTCAAAGTTTCCACTCACCTATTTAACAGAAAGAGACACAGCAAGAGAGAGAATACAAGCTGGGGGAGTGGGAGAGAGATAAGCAGGCTTCCAGCAGAGCAGGGAGCCCAATGCAGGGCCTGATCCCAGGACTCCAGGACCATGACCTGAGCTGAAGGCAGACACTCAATGAGCCACCCAGGTGCCCTTTTATTCAGCATTTTTATTTGTTTTTACTGTGAGAAAAGGGAAATACAAATATGGAATGGGGGACCTGTAATGTTAGCTTGAAATCAGTATCAATGTGGACTCTTGATTTTACATGTGTATGTGCATTTGTGTGTGTGTGTGTGTGTGTGTGTGTGTGTGTGTTTATCTGTCCATTAGATCTGTCCATTAAAAGAGTCTAGAAGCAATAATATCCCATAACACATAGATGCCTAGCATCCAGATTTTGGTTTCTAAATTCCATTCCTCACTGAAAGAACTAGGACTCTTTGAGAAAAATGGCTAATTCCATGTCTGAGGAAGTGAAAGGGTATTTGGAGAACTATTTGCTCCAGAAAGCATTTGTACTCAAATACAAATAGAGACGTGTGAAAAGAACATACGAGACAGCCTGAAGGGGCTCGCGCTGGCCAAATCTGGGAAAATTTGAGCCTCAGGCAGGAATAACAATGGAAATGGAACATAAAATACTGAATAAAACCCCCCATGAATCCATAGTAATACTTTGGATGGAGGGATGGAAGAAGGGAAGTTTGGGAGAAAGGCCCCTTTTATAGAAGAATAAAGGTCACAGATTAAGTTTCCCAGACTGGAGAATAGAGATTTGTATATAGAAAGTTCATGGGGGAAGGCTTCTATGATCAACACTCTGGGCACCTCAGAAAGTAGGACTGGACAGACTGGGGAGGTAATCTGTAAATGTCATCATAGCTGACTAGTACCTGTTTTCTTTTTCTTTTTTAAAAAATTGTATTTATTTATTTGACACACAGAGAGAGAGAGCACAAGCGGGGGGAATGACAGGCAGAGGGAGAAGCAGGGTCCCTGCTGAACAAGGAGCCTGATGTGGGGCTCAATCCCAGATCCTGGGATCATGATCTGAGCTGAAGGCAGATGCTTAACCCACTGAGCAGCCCAGGGGCCCCAACAGCTGCTCTCAATAGGGAGTTCTGGGGTTGGAATGACTCATCAGAGTTGTCCCAAGTTGGGGCAAAGGTCCAGCAGTTGTATTCCCTCCCACTACATTCTTAGAGATGAGAACCATCCTCAAGGAGCAGCAGTAACCTTGGAGAAAGTAGTTTCTTTCCATACAAGGTGATTTTAGGGGAGGGTCTCACCTAAGAGCTTTCAGCAGACAACACCGACCAGCTGGAGGAGTAAGTGCCTGTCCTCAAGGGGGAACCAGGAAGGCATACCACCACATCCACTATGCCAGATGATAAATGTGGAGAAATGACAGAATTTGATAATTATTATTTTGCAAATGTCAATGTATTCATTGGCCTAGGCTAAGATTATCAACTCCTGGACCATCAATGCTAAAAGGATTTGGTGAAAAGTTATGGGGGAACAAAATGTTCTCATGGTTCTGAAATTTCTCCTCACTTTTTAGTTATTTTAATTTAATTACTTTTTAATTATAAAGAAGGAAAAACTACCTTTACAAGAGAGATCTGACAGAGACCACTTTAAGAGATCAAACTTTATCACACCAGTAATGGGACAAACTGACCTTACATGCCTCCTGGTGTGATGTAATGTGAAGTCCACAGCTTCTTCTATCTTGAATTTTTGCCCACCACTCTAACCTTATCTTTTTTTTTTTTTAAGATTTTTTTATTTCTTTGAGAGAGAGAGAGAGAAAGAGCATGAGTTGGGGGAAAGGTAGAGGGGAAGGGAGAAGCAGGCTCCCCTAAGTAGGGAGCCCGACCTTGGGCTTGATCCCAGGACTCCAGGATCATGGCTTGAGCTGAAGGCTGATGTTCAACTGACTGAGCCACCCAGGTGCCCCTATTCTAACCTCATCTAATCATAAAGAAACAATCAGGAAAACCGTGTATGGGATATTCTATAAGACAACAGGCTTGGACTCATCAAAAATGGTGATGTCGTTATGGACAAAAAAGATGGGAAGAATGACTTAGATGAGGGTTTGACAAACTGTAATTTATAGGTCACATCTTGACACACACAACACCCATTTGTTTGCAAAGGACCTTGGCTGCTTCTGAGCTACAAGAACAGAGTTGAGTCATTGAAACAGACACCTATCTGGCCCTTCACAAAAATGTTTACCAACTCCTGCCTTAGATTAACGATGACTAGAAACATGATGATCTATCAAGTGTATAAGGCTGAACCTTGATTGGATCCTGAATATTTTAAAAGACTGTACAAGAAAATCTGGGGAAAACTGGAGAAACTTTGAATATGAACTATATTGTTATTTATCATATGTTAAATTATGTTATTGAATTAATGTTAAGTTTCTTGGGTGTGGTAATGATTTTGTGGTTATGTGGGAGGAGTCCTTCCCCTTTGAAGATATGTGCTGACACAATTAGGAGTTTAATATCAGGATGTCTATAACTTATTCTTCAGTCAAAGAAAATTCTGTGTGTGTGTGTGTGTGTGTGTGTGCGTGCGTGTGTGTTTATAAAGAAACAAATATAGCAGAGTGTTAGAATTGGTAAACCTAGATAAAGATTATATGGCATTTGTTATGGTAACTTGTTTGACTTTTTACCTTTGAGCTTTTTCCAAGTAAAATGTTGGGAGAAGGGTGCTGGGCTCCATTGGTTGAGTGTCTGCCTTAGGTTCAAGTCATGATCCTGGGGTCCTGGGATCGAGTCCCTCATCAGACCCCCGCTCAGCGAGAGTAAGCTTATCTTTTTCTCTCTCCTTCTGCCTCTTCCACTGCTTGTGCTTGTTCTCTCTCTCTCTCTAAATTTATAAATTTAATTTATAAATTAATAAATTTATAAATTTATTAATTAATAAAATCTTTTTAAAAAGCTGGGAGAGAAAGTGAAAGAAAACTTTCTTAATTCTTAATTCTTAATCTGGTTAAATATCCAGAAGTCAGTTTTCAGACTTAAAGTGATTCATTTATTTTTCTCAGAATGTAAAGTTGAAAAAATTTAAAGGGACAGTTCTCAGGCTTTGGAGGCTGCCCTGCGGTTGGATAACAATCAGGCCAGGGGCTGTGGAAGAGAGAGGGAAAAGAATAAAAAAAAGGGTGGGGGCATTGAAGTCCAAGGAGCAGGGAGAGTGGGGAGAAGGAAAGTGGGCCCAGAAGGATAGAAGTTGGGGACATTTCTGCAGATCTGACCCAGGTCCACTCTAAGTCCTCTGACCAGAACCAAGCAAATGCGTATATTCTCATGATAGCAGGTGCGAGAAGGCACCAGCCGACCTTTCTCAGACCTCTGGCTGTGGGGGTATTATGGACCACTGTGCTTTGAGGTGGCACCCAGCACCAGGGCATCTCTTCCCAGGAAACACGGGGCTCCTCTGGCAGTGACTTTGGCTCCATGACACCCAGTGGCCTTGCCCCAACTATCCCTCTGTCCAGCAGGGGACATAGTTACCTGATGATCTGAAAGCTGTCCAAGCTCCCCATGCTTCCCAATTTCCTCACAGGTCCTTGTGTATCTCATCCCTTCCCAGCCTGGCTCTGCCTCTCTGAGGGCCTGAAGTAGCAGAAACCCTAACTCTAGGCAATAGTGTTAGGTTTATTTGCCATCTGGGAACACCAGGGCACATAGAGCTACAGTGAATTGCCTCAAGTTCTGCAGCCAGTATGAGGCCACACTGAGACTTGAACCCACCTGCGTACCCACCATCTGCTCTCAGTTACCCTTTCACACAGGGGATGATAGAGTCTGAGGCAAGTTCAGAGGCGAACCCGCTGTCATGTAGCTACTGTGGCCCAGATGCCCCAGAGTATGTATTAATCCAGTAAACATCAGCTCTCAGCAGTCTGGGGTCTTGCATTCCCTTGGGTGGGGATGACATCTCCCTGTGCCTTCCTGGAGTCACAGGGGCAGCTCACGGGTGTTAGGGTCTAGGGTCAAGTCTGTGCTCTTGGATGGCATCCCCCATGTTTCACCAGACACCAGCCATCCCCTGCCTGGCATCCATGTCTCCTGGGAAGCTGTACGCAGGATACCTTGGAGATTCTGAGTATCTGCGGGCTTGCTGGCTTCCATGTGCATCTGGGGAAACTGTCTTGCTCCTCAAAGGGTCTCTGTCAAGGTCCCAGAAAGGGCTGGGGCCACATGCCTCCTGCTTCTCCTTTTGCATCACCAGGCCCACAGAAGCAGGTACTCACCAGTCACCCCCCAAAAGACTGTATCCTGCTCACCAGGGAACAGTGCATGTCTGGGTTCTGGGAGGGCTTGGACGGCCCATTCTGTCCCAGCAGAGGTTCAGACTTGCATCTGCCTTGGTATATGAAAGCCCTGCTCTTCTAGGAATCAGTGCTGGAAAGACCTGGAAGACAGGGAAGTAACAGTAGCTAGTATACAAAATGATGATTTGGATATGGGGATAGCAATGCACATAAACAAGGAGAGAGAAGAAGACAGAAGGGAGGGTACATCTCCAAAGACGTCAAGTCCCCACCCAGAGCAGGTCCTTCAGATGGCAGCAGGCCCAAGGGATGTTTGCTTGGCTTGTCTGGACTTTGAGGGCTGCTGGGTGGGTTTGCCTGCATGTCAGCCAGAAGTTCTGAGACCCCAGGATCACTGCTCTCTTCATCCATCGCTGACCTTCTCAGCTCGCTCGAGGTTGGGTTTTTATGGGGCTGCTTTCTTCCTCTTCTGCAGACAGAAAATCCACACTTCCAAGTTATAAAGCCACTGCCACTGCCCTGTACCAACTTGCCTTACTTTCTGGCTTGTGTGTGTGTGTGCATGTGCACGCATGACTAGGTGTGTGCGCATGCGTGTGTGTTGTATCTGGGGCTCTCTCTCTGCCCCACTCACTCCTGGCTGCACAGCCCCCAGGACAGGAAGAGTGCTGGTGGGTCTTTTAAAGAGCTGACACAGAGAAAAGTTTGCCCCACAAAGGCAAACCCTGTGTCCTCTCTCAGGCGGTGGCCTCTCACTGCAGTGGCCTGAGGAGGAGTGGCCGTGAGGTCTGGACTGGGCTGTAGGAAGCTAGAGCAAGAGATTGTGCTTTGCAGGAGGTCAGTGGGCAGTGCTGGGAAGGGGAGGCCAGCCTCATGGGCCCCAGAGGTAGTGCATCTGGCAGATGAGGGAGCTGTGAGTGACAGCAGGGAGGGGCTGTTTGGCAGAGGGTCCAGGAGTATGGGACAGTGGTGAGCAGGCCACTCTCAGGGCTGGCTGTGGAGGGGGAGAGGGGCAGGACCCAAGGGGTCCCTTCAGCCCCCTGTGTCTGGTGACTGTGTGGTTCCTCCTCCTCCTGTGCTGTGAGACCACACTTAGCACACCAGCCTCTTCCTCACCAGGCTGAAAAATTTCCCATCTAGCTGGTTTCTAAGTCTGCCACCACAGTACCCACATTACCTAACACCTCTGCCTACCACCTTCCTCCTCTGACCTTGGACAACCCCCCCCCCCCCACTGAGGCTCTGCCACCCTGGGGTAGGGGCACACACTGTACATCTTTTCTCTCATTCCCTCTCTCCAGATCCATGCCATTTGGAATGTGTGCCAGGCCCTATAGGGCAGGAAAAGTCAGGGGATTTTCACCTAATATTTTTCTGGTTACCTTTCAAACACTTAAATTTCTCAGGCAATGGTAAAAAGGGAAGTTTCTGTTTTTCTTTCTGTCTAGAATCTAAGAAGATTCCTTGGGCAGGAGGAGGACGTTGGGAATGTATAGACATTGGTCCCAAAGAGCAAGGCACAGTCCTTGCCTCGTGGCAGAGGCCTGGACATGCTGCAGGGTCTTTAATCGTCTGGAGGCCTGGGGACAAAAGGGATCTGTGCCCTGCTTCCTGGTCAGAGGCCTGGAAAGGAGCAGACCCCTAAACAGGGAATGGATCTAGGCAGATAGGGCCATAACCAGCATAACCCGTACTGGGTTGTGGTGCAGGACAGGGAATTCTGGGCCCATGGGTGGCATAGACAAGTGAGGACAGAAGGTGGATGGGAAGACCAAGGCAGACCAGAAGGGGAGCCGGTCTACTTGCATGGCTCAGTGGCTGGTGTGTAGAGGGAAAGGTGGCTGTCTGGTGGGCACGTGCATGGAGAGAAGGTATGAAGGCAAGGACAACTACTGGGTAGTATTGCAAGCAGCTGCAAGCAGCAGAAAATCCAGCTCCTGGTGGCGTCGACAGCTTTATGACTTCCACACTAGGGCAGCCCAAGTGCATACAGCACTGTCAGTGTCACGCAGGCCACCGGCACCTCACCCCTTCCTTCTTTATCATCCTTTTTCTCTGAAAAAGAAGGAGCAAGCTGTGGGTTTTGATTTAGGAAATAAATTTAGTTCACACAAATGATACACCCTTAAAAAATGAATTAGGATTATAGAAGTACATTCTTCTTTGGTTATATTTAAATATAGTTCACAAATATGAGCGAGCTAACTATAGCTACTTCTGTAACTTCAAGTTGCCTTCTACTCAGCCAAATGGCAACATTGTAGCAGTGGAAAAAGTCACTATTTCCCCTCTTCTCCACCCTCCCACCACCTGCCCAGCTTTATTGAGATATGATTTACATGTAACATTGTATACATTTAGGATGTACAGCCTGGGGGTGCTTGGGTGGCTCAGTGGGTTAAGTGTCTGCCTTTGGCTCAAGTTATGATCTCAGGGTCTTGGGACTGAGCCCCTCATCAGGCTCCCTGTTCAGCTGGGAATCTGCTTCTCTCTCCCTCTGGCACACCCCCCTTTCTGCTCGCTCTCCCTCCCTTCTCTTCTCTCTCAAATAAATAAAAAAGATCTTTATATTGGGGAAAAAAGAATGTACAACTAGATGATTTGACACACATAGATATTGCAAATTGATTACCACAAGTACCCATCACCGTACTTATCTTGCTTTGTGTTTGGTGAGAAATGTTTAAGATCTCCTTTCTTGGCAAAGTCCAAGTATTGTTAACTGTCATCACCATACTGCAATTAGATCCTCAGAACTTACTAGTCTTACAGCTAGAAGTTCATATTCTTTCACTAATGTCTCTCCATTCCCCCTGCCATCAGCCACTGACAATCCCCATTCCACTCTGTTTCTATGAATTTGGCTTTTTTAGACTTTACATATAAGCGAGATCATACAATATTGGTCTTTGTGTGTCTCATTAATTTTTTAAACATGATGACCTCGAGTTTTGTTCATATCATCTCACGTGTCAGGATTTTCTTCTTTTTTATTGTTGAATAATATGCCATTGAATATATATATCACATCTTTTCTTATCCATTCACCCATCAATGGACACCTAGTTTGTTTCCATATCTTGGCTGTTGTGAGTAATGAAATGAACGTGAAGGTGCAGATATCTGTTGAAAATAATAATTTTATTTCCTTCAGGTAAATGATCAGAAATGGGATTGCTGGGTCATATGGTAGTTCTTTTTAAAATTTTTTTGTGGATCGCTTCTTGGCCCTTTGGCTAAGATCAAGTGTAAAATTTTTTTTTGTGGAACCTCCATACTGTTTTCCATAGTGGCTGCACCAGTCTCTTATCTTTTGATACTAGCTGTTCAAACAGGTGTGATTTGGCATCTTGTAGTGGTTTTGATTTGCATTTCCTCAATGATGGGTGATGTTGAACAACCTTTCATGTTTCTGTTGGTCATCTGTATGTCTTCTTTGGAAAAAAGTCTATTTGGGTCTTTTGTCCATTTTCTGCTTGGATTATCACTATTTTTTAAAAAAGATTTTATTCATTTATTTGACAGATCACAAGTAGGCAGAGAAGCAGGCAGAGAGAGAGGAGGAAGCAGGCTCCCTGCTGACCAGACAGCCCGATGCAGGGCTGGATTCCAGGACCCTGAGATTATGACCTGAGCCAAAGGCAGAGACTTTAACCCACTGAGCCACCCAGGCGCCCCTATTTTTTTTTTTTTTTTGCTCCATTTATTTTACCCCTGTAAATCTTTACTACTTTATCAACATCTTGCACATTCTAAATAGCAGCTGCTGAATGTACCCAGCATATGTCAGTAAACACAGAAGTCATGTATTTCCAAGGGTCAACTTGTGCTAACTACAGAGCAGAATAACACCTCTTGCATTTCTCCCTGAATATTCTGGTAAGCAAAACTGTGTTCATGAAAATACATGCAAAACTTCAGGTCCTGCCTGAGACCCGTGGTGGGTCCAAACCTGAATATGCAGCTCTAGGACTTTGGGATACCACCAAAGGTTCCTTGGGATACCTGTGGACACGAGGTCTCATGCTACATATTCTCACTCCCACTCTGTTCTCATGGAGGGAAGAGAACCGAGATGCCCATGGGAAGGGTCCTAAATACTGGAATTAAGGCCAGTAGGGCTTGAGGTAAAAGCAGCTCAACTGTGCCATCTGGGGCAGCTGACAGAGGAAATTAGTTGTGAGTCTGTGTTAGTCCCTGCCTTGGGCTAGACACTGGTGCAGCTGCTTGCATAGTGATCTCTCATTTTCTCCTGTGTATATAGGCACCAACACCCCATTGTTCTGATGAGTTAAACACAGTCAGAGCAGGGATGCTTAACCTTCAAGTCCAGGCTCATTAGGAAGGGTGAGGGTAGATCTTCAGGGAAAAGACTGTAGCAAGATGGCCCTGGGCTCTTTCTGGTCTCACAGAAGGCTCTGCAGAGCAGAAGTGCTGGTCTCAGAGGTGGTACATCTGTAATATTTGGAAAGAAGAGGGAGTCTGTGGGGCAGGCATTCCCTTAGGCCTGCGAGTAGACAAAGGTTATCAGGGTAAGTGGAATAGAACGTCCTGAGAGACTAAGGTTAATTACCTGGGTCCTTACATCTCCTAGGGTTGCTCTGACATTACATTTAGGGTCTCCACACAGTGCTTTTATTGTCCTCTGTGGCCAGTAAAGGTACAGATTTCAGATATTGTCTCAACTCTACACTATTGCCATTGCACTATCCCTAGACTGAGCATTTTCAAATATCCCTCCTTCTGTAAGGTTCTGCTGCCATTTTACTGGTTTATGTCTCTTCAAGTAAAATACCTGGATGCCTTAAAGTGTGACAAACTGACTGTGATAAACACTCCAAAGAATGGGCATCAGCATTCCATGGCCATTATTCCCCAGACTGTGTATCTGCCTGTGCTTTGAGTAATGATGAATTAATGCAGTATGATTTCTGCTACCTCTGATTAACTGAGATCATGACCATGATAACCAGGTTGTAGCTAAAGAGTCATTTTCTTGACTCAGGTTTGAAAGGAATCTGGCTAGCAGCCTCTGGGACAGCTCCTTGCAATATTTCATTAAAATGCTAATGAACACATAGGACAAACTGGAAATGCCAAGTAATGCCATGGATGAAGACTAAACACAACCTTGACAGAATAGGGGAGAAATCTGCATTGACTATAAGGCAGGGTCAATTGAAAAGAGAAACTACTGTGACTTTTGCCTTATGAAACAAAAAAATAGTGAATGACATCAGGTAACAACATTTGTAATATATATGAAAGACAAAAGATAATTCTGTTTCCACTGTAACAAGCTCTTAAAATTCAATTTTTATGGACAGAAAAGCGGGAGAATGAAACTGGACCACTTTCTTATACCACATACAAAAATAAACTCAAAATGGATGAAGGACCTAAATGTGAGACAGGAAGCCATCAAAATCCTAGACACAAACACAGGCGGCAATCTCCTTGACCTTGGCCACAGCAGCTTCTTGCTAGACTTCTCTCTGAAGGCAAGGGAAACAAAAGTAAAAATTAACTATTGAGACTTTATCAGGATAAAAGCCTTCTGCACAGCAAAGGAAAATAATCAACAAAACTAAAAGGCAATCTATGGGATGGGAGAAGATATTTGCAAATGACATATCAGATAAAGGGCTAGTATCCAAGATCTATAAAGAACTTATCAAACTCAACACTCAAAGAACAAATACTCCAACCAAGAAATGGGCAAAAGACATGAACAGACACTTTTGCTAAAAGACATCCAGATGGCCAACAGACACATGAAAAAATGCTCAATATCACTCAGCATCAGGGAACTACAAATTAAAACCACAATAAGATATCACTTAGGCAGCTGCCTTTGGCTCAGGTCATGATCCTGGTGTCCTGGGATCGAGTCCCACATCGGGCTTCTTACTCCGCAAGGAGCCTGCTTCTCCCTTTGACTCTGCCTGCCACTCTGTCTGCCTGTGCTCGCTCTCACTCTCTCTCTTTCTCTGACACAATAAATAAATAAAACCTTAAAAAAAAAGATATCACTTCACACCCATCAGAATGGCTAAAATGAACAACACAGGAAACAACAAATGTTGGCGAGGATGCAGAGAAAGGGGAACCCTCCTACACTGTTGGTGGGGATGCAAGTTGGTGCAGCCACTCTGGAAATCAATATGGAGGTTCCGCAAAAAGTTAAAAATAGAGCTATCTTACAACCCAGCAATTGCACTACTAAGTGTTTATCCAAATGATTCAAAAATAGTGATTCAAAGGGGCACATGCATCCCCCAATGTTTATAGCAGCAATAGCCAAAATATGGAAAGAGCCCAGTTGTCTTTTGAAAGATGGTGGATAAAGAAGATTTGGTGTATATATACAATGGAATATTACTCAGCAATCAAAAAAATGAAATCTTGTCATTTGCAATGACATGAATGGAACTAGAGGGTATTATGCTAAGTGACCTAAGTCATTCAGGGAAAGACCAACTATCTGATTTCCCTCATATGTGGACTTTAAGGAAACAAACAGATGAATATAGGGAAAGGGAAGGAAAAATAAGATAAAAACAGAGAGGGAGGTAAACCATAAGATATTCTTAATCATAGGAAATAAACTGTGGGTTGCTGGAGGGGAGGTGGTTGGCAGGATCTGGTAACTTGTTATGGGTGTTAAGGAAGACACATGAGTACTGGGTGTTATGTACAACTGATGAATCACTGAACTCTACCCCTGAAACTAATAATACATTGTATGTTAACTAAATTGAATTTAAATTAAAAAAGTTAAAAATCAGTGTTAAAATGTCAAACATACCAATAAGCATGTGCAAAAGCCACCAAGAGACAATTCACACAAAAACATAAATTAATTCCCTCAGTAAATGTTTGTTGAGTTCCTACTATGTGTCAGACACCATTTGAGGGACTGTGGATCTGGTCTTTCCATGCTAATGTGGAAGAGAAATCAGAAATAGGCAAATAATCTAATAATGTCAGGTAGAGATAAGGGTAAGAAAACAAATAAAGGTGGGGATAGAGATAGGGAGTGAGGATGGTGGGGAGGGGTTATATTTTAGACAGGGAGATTTGTAAAGGCCTATCTGCAGAGGTGACACTGAAGCAGAGACTGAGTGAAGATAGGTTGTGAGCCATGCACAGATCTGGTAAAAGATACTCCACACAACTCCCAAGAAAAGAAGTTCCCAGAGAAAGGGGCAAGTACAAATGGCCTGTGGTAGAGAAGAACTCAGCCTGTTTTAAGAGCTCAGGGGCCAGAGTGACTAAACAGAGATGGGAGGAAAGTTTGGGATGTGAGACTAGAAATTAGGCTAGGCCTGGATCCCAGCAGAGGGTTGGGTTCATCCTAAGGGAGGAGGTAGCTTCTGGGTGACCCCGAGGAGAGAAGTGACATGATCTGAATGGAGCATGAAGAGCCCCCCCAGGGCTGGGGCAGTGAAGGGACTGTAGAGTGAGAGCAGAGAAAGGGGAGCCTGTGGAGTGTTCTAAGGGAGAGACAGATAAACCAGATAGCAGAGCAGTGCTGGACGTTCTTGAGAAGCCATCTGATACATGATTGATTTGGAAAAAAAGTGCTGGCTGGAATAGGGTGGAGTGTTGGAAATGGAAGAGGGCAAGAGGGGCATCCAGGAGAACTCTAAGGTTATTGACCAGAACAACTAGAAGAATGGACTTGTCATTTATGGAGACAGTGAAGACTGTAGGGTTCTGTGATAAGGGCCAGGAGATGCTTATTGTCTATCCAAGGGAAGTGGGTAAGGAATTGACTATAATTTCTGGACTTTAGAGAAGTATGGGATGGAGAAAATTGTTTGGATGTTGTCAGTGCAGAGAGATGGTGTTTACAGATTTGCAGCTGGCTGATCCCTCCAGGGGAGTGAGTGTAGATAGAAGAAGTCTGAGGATGTACCTCAAAGCCCTCGTTGCTTAGAGGTCAGGGAGGCAGAAAGGAACCAGAGAAGACTGGGAGGGTGGCCAATGATGGGGTCAGAGAAGCAGGAGGGAGAGTAGTATCTCCAGGGCCAAATGGAAAAGGTGCTTCAGCAAGGAGAGAGAGATAAACTTTGTCAAATTCTGCTGTTGTGTGGGTGAGGTGGGCCTGATTGTGGACCCTCTGATCTAGCCACTTGGAAAGCATCTGTGACTTTGCTAAAGGTGTCTGGGGAAGTGTTGAGGAGCCAGAGCAAGAGAGAATGGGGGCCAAGGGACTAGAGATGCCTTTTGGATGTCTCCAGATGGAGAAGGGAAAGCAAGTATCACTGGCGGGGGTATGGAGTTCAGAGGAGGTTCTAAAAATGAGAGGCACTCTGGTCTGCTCATGTGCTAACTGGGAATTCTTCAGCAGAGAGGGGAGGAATGCAGGAACGCAATTCTTGGGGAGGTAAGATGGGGTGAATCTAGTGCATAACTGGAGGGTTTGGCTTTAGATAAGAGCGAAGAAAATCCTCCCACTGAACCTGGAGAGAAGGAAGAGCAAGTGGGAACAGCTGCAGGTAGGTAGATGTGATTTGGGAAGCCTGTAGAACTCTTTTCCAGTTCCTTCTATTTCTCAATGAAACAAGATGCCTTGAAATGGGCACTTATCCCTTATCAATAAAAGTGTAAATTAGCCATTTGGTATTGGGCTTCCCAGCTTGGCAGCTAGGCATCCTCTTGTCCCCAAACATGGCTACCTGGATACACCAGGGCTACCCAGTTGGCACAAATGGGAGTTCCCTGGCTCATTGGAGCCATCATACCTGTCAGCAGAAGCCCAAGATATAGGATGTCCATAAGCCATTGTGGTTTGGATTTGTAATAAATTCACTTCCATGTAAGGTATAAACAATTTGTGAAATACATACTGAAGAGAATTTACTAGAGATTCAGATAAAGTTCCCTGTGCTTTATTTTTTTCCTTTCTCTCATTTTTGTAGGTAACAAGCTCCCCATGACACTGAGATGACTCTATCCAAGTGTATCCAAAATGATAGTGGATATCAAAACCAACACCAAAGAAATACAAACAATTATAAGAACATATTATGAGCAACTATACGCCAGCAAATTTGACAATCTGGAAGAAAGGGATGCACTCCTAGAGATGTAAAAACTACCAAAACTGAACCAGGAAGACATAGAAAACCTGAACAGACCCATAACCAGTAAGGAGATTGAAGCAGTTATCAAAAATCTCCCAACAAACAAGAGCCCAAGACCAGATGGCTTCCCAGGGGAATTCAACCAAACATTTAAAGAAGAATTAATACCTATTCTTCTGAAACTGTTCCAAAAAGTAGAAATGGAAGGAAAACTTCCAAACTCATTTTATGAGGCCAGCATTACCTTGATCCCAAAACTAGACAAACACCCAACAAATAGGAGAATTACAGACCAATATCCTTGATGAGCACAGATGCAAAAATTCTCACCAAAATACTAACCAATAGGATCCAACAGTACATTAAAAGGATTACTCACCATGACCAAGTGGGATTTATTCCTGGGCTGAAAGGTTGGTTCAACATCCACAAATCAATCATTATGATACTATACATTAATAAAAGAAAGAACAAGAACCATACGATACTCTCAATAGATGCTGAAAAAGCATTTGACAAAGTACAGCATCCTTTCTTGATCAAAACTCTTAAAAGTGTAGGGATAGAGGGTACATACCTCAATATCATCAAAACCAGCTGTGAAAAACCCACAGCGAGTATCATTCTCATTGGGCAAAAACTGAGAGCTTTTCCTCTAGGGTCAGGAACATGGCAGGGATGTCCAATATCACCACTGCTATTCAACATAGTACTAGAAGTCCTAGCCTCAGCAATCAGACAACAAAAAGAAATAAAATGCATTTGAATTGGCAAAGAAGAAGTCAAATTCTCCCTTTTTGCAAATGATATGATACTTTATGTGGAAAACCCAAGAGACTCCACTCCAAAACTGCTAGAAGTCATACAGGAATTCAGTAAAGTGTCAGGATATAAAATCAATGCACAGCAATATGTTGCATTTCTATACACCAGCAGCAAGATAGAAGAAAGAGAAATTAAGGAGTCAATGCCATTTACTATTGCACCCAAAACCATAAGATACCTAGGAATAAACCTAACCAAAGAGACAAAGAATATGTATTCAGAAAGCTATAAAGTACTCATGAAAGAAATTGAGGATGACACAAAGAAATGGAAAAATGTTCAACGCTCATGGATTAAAAGAACAAATATTATGAAAATGTCTATGCTAACTAAAGCAATCTATACATTTAATGAAATCCCTATCAAAATACCATCAATTTTTTAAAGAAGTGGAACAAATAATCCTAAAATTGGTATGGAACCAGAAAAGACCCCAAATAGCCAGAGAAATGGTTGAAAAAGAAAACCAAAGTTGGTAGCACCATAATTCCAGACTTCAAGCTCTATTACAAAGCTGTAATCATCAATACAGTATGGCATTGGCACAAAAACAGACACATAGATGGATGGAACAGAACAGAGTGCCCAGGAATGGAACCTCAACTCTATGGTCAACTGATCTTCAACAAAGCAGGAAAGAATGTCCAATGGGAAAAAGACAGTCTCTTCAACAAATGGTATTGGGAAAATTGGACAGCCACATGCAAAAGAAGGAAACTGGACCATTTCCTTACACCACACACAAAAATAGACTCAAAATGGATGAAAGACCTCAATGTGAGAAAGGAATCCATCAAAATCCTTGAGGAGAACATAGGCAGCAACCTCTTCGACGTCAGCTGCAGCAAGTTCTTCCTAGAAACATCACCAAAGGCAAGGGAAGCAAGGGCACAAATGAACTATTGGGACTTCATCAAGATCAAAAGCTTTTGCACAGCAAAGGAAGCAGTCAGCAAAATCAACTAACAAAATGGGAGAAGATATTCACAAATGACATATTAGATAAAGAAATTATCTAAAGAAATTATCAAACTCAACACCCAAGGAACAAATAATCCAATCAAGAAATGGGCAGAGGGTGTACCTGGGTGGCTCAGTGGGTTAAGCCTCTGCCTTTGGCTCAGGTCATCATCTCAGGATCCTGGGACTGAGCCCTGCATCAGTCTCTCTGCTCTCAGCAGGGAGCGTACTTCCCCCCCTCTCTCTGCTTGCCTCTCTGCCTACTTGTGATCTCTCTCTCTCTCTGTGTCAAATAAATAAATAAATAAATAAATAAAATCTTTAAAAAAATGGGCAGAGGACATGAACAGACATTTTTGCAAAGAAGACATCCAGATGGCCAACAGACATATGAAAAAGTACTCCACATCACTCAGCATCAGGGAAATACAAATCAAAACCACAATGAGAAATCACCTCATGCCAGTCAGAATGGCTAAAATTAACAAGTCAGGAAACGACAGATGTTGGAGAGGATGCAGAGAAAGGGGAACCCTCCTACACTGTTGGTGGGAATGCAAGCTGGTACAGGCACTCTGGAAAACCGCATGGAGGTTCCTCAAAGAGTTGAAAATAGAGCTACCCTATGACCCAGCAGTTGCACTACTGGGTATTTACCCTAAAGATACAAATGTAGTGATCCGAAGGGGCATGTGCACCTGAATGTTTATAGCAGCAATGTCCACAATAGCCAAACTATGGAAAGAATCTAGACAACCATCAACAGATGAATAGATAATGAAGATATGATACACACACACACACACACACACACACACACACACACACACAATGGAATACTATGCAGCCATCAAAAGAAATGAAATGTTGCCATTTGCAATGACATGGAAGGAACTAGAGGGTATTATGCTAAGCAAAATAAGTCAATCAGAGAAAGACAATTATCATATGATCTCGCTGATATGGGGAATTTGAGAGTCAGAGTGGGGGGTTTGGGGGGTAGGGAAGGAAAAAATGAAACAGGATGGGATCGAGAGGGAGACAAACCATAAGAGACCCTTAATCTCACGAAACAAACTGAGGGTTGCTGGGGCGGGGTATGGAGAGGGTGGTTGGGTTATGGACATTGGGGAGGGTATGTGATATGGTGAGTGCTGTGAAGTGTGTCAGCCTGACGATTCACAGACCTGTACCCAATAAAAATAATTAATTAAAAAAAAGAGAAAACTGGATTTAGGTTGTAAATGGCAAGAAGTTATTTAAACTGAAATAATGATTACAAAAAAAAGAAACATAAATTAAAATTTATTTTTGTTTCTACCTCAGTAAATGAGGAAATATGGAGGAAAAGCGTAATTTTCCTGCTGAACATGTTTTGTGGTTTCTAGAGCTGTCTAGGGTGTGTCTGTGGAGGAACTGTGGCTGTTGCCTAATAACATGTCTTATTCAACAGAAATGGAAACATAGTGCCTGTATCCTTGATAAAACAAATTGGCCCTCCTATGGATGGAGAGTGTCTTGAAGGGAAACCATATATTCCTAAATTTGCTAAGAACTATGTTTGTCACTTGCTATCAGATAGTACCACTTTGGGGTAGCCCACCATGGGGTTGCCAGCGTAGCTATATTACAACTCATGTTGAAACTGGTTTGGTCCTCATGGGCCAGGGAAGTGGGTGTGGATGGAGAAGAAAATTCACTTCTGGTTGGGACAGACTACCCTAATTTTGAGGGCACTAATGAGGCATCAACTCGGGGCCAGGTATACCCAAGGTGGACTTCTCAGTCTAGTTGCCATATTCCCATGAATAGTTGGTGGCTTTGTGGGACCAGAGGTCAATTATCTCCTCAGGGATAGACTCACACAGAGAGAGAGACAATGGAAAGCCCACCAGACCTTGTATACTCTCCAGATACAGTGGATTATAGAGGTAGTAGCTCTTCCCACCAATTCAAGGAGTGTATGCTCCACCTTTCTTGGTGATGACATCCTTGCAAAGACGACTTCTCCCTCAGATGGTCATTTGATGAGCATAAATAAGCCTAATGTGTGTACGATTATCTGGAAGGGGCTGGGCATTTCCTCCAGGGTGGCCATCCTTGGACAGTGGCCCTTCTCAACTAAGACTCTGCCTACCAACTCAGATCCTATTGATAGATTTCCCTCTGGGAATCCTGGTATCCTTGCTGATGAGTGTCTGTTTACCACCTTCATTAGAGATACTGATATCACAGAAGAGCTATTGCCAAAAGCTGCCCCACCCAGGCTGCCATCTGTCATTGTGAGTGGACTGATTCTGTTAAACTTGGCATTCTGAAGGGCAGACCTCCCCTCCCAGATCTGCAGACCTTCCTTCTGGATATTTTTTTTCCTGCTCACCTGTGTTCTCTGCTCTCAGAGGCAGGGGTTGGTCTGATTTTTTCCCAGTTTTACTGAGATATAATTGATATATGATATTGCATAAGTTTAAGGTGTACAACGTAGTGATTTTATATATGTATATGTTACAAAATGATTACCACAATAAAGTTAGTTTAGACATTTATCACCTTACATAGTTTTAGTTTTGTGTGTGTCATCAGAATTTTTAAATCTACTCTCTTAGGAACTTTAAAATATACAATACAACATTGTCAACCGCAGATAATAGGATTGGGTTCTATTTTTATCAAGATGAAAAAAAAAATCAGTAGATAGAGTGTCAAAGGATCTACCTCTTTCGTTAATTCCTTGCATGATCTTGGACAAGCCTTCGACCTCATCTGGGTCTCCTGTCTCCCACTGACACCTACAATTCTGTGATTCTGGGACTAAGAGTCCCAGAGGCAAGAGCAAGAAAGTAGGCATTTCTTCACTGGGAAAGTTTCAACTGAAGGAGAGGGAGGAGGAGGAGGAGAAGGAGGAGAAGGAAAAAAGAGGAGAAGGAGGATGACGAGGAGAAGGAGGAGAAGAAAGAGAAGAGGGAAATATCCAAAAGTTGTCACCACCATTTATTTGATCTTGCTTTGCCAGGTGAGCTTGGTGAGCATTGTGAAGGCAATCTTACTAAATCCTCCAATAATCCTAGGTGGTAGGCACTACTTTTGTTCTTATTTTTCAGATGAGAAAACTGAGCCTCAGAGGTGTCAAGTAACTTGCCCAAGCTCACAGAGTTAATATGTTGGGACACAATCACAGATCTCTCTCTGTCTTTGGAGTCCATTTCCCTCTGCTTTTGGGAAGCCTGGAACTCAGAAACAGTAGTGGGTCTGATCCAGCTGTGCTCTTAGGACCAACTGTCTTTTTCAAATGTGCCTTCCTTTAGCCACCAGCATCATTGCTATTTAAGGTTTTCAATGAACTTCCCTATTTTCTCCTTACTCTGTCTTATTCAGCAAAATGACTGACTGAATGTTTCTTATGATACAAATTTAATTTCCATTTAGAAATGAAAGCACTTATCTCTCTACTTTGATTTTTTCAAGCCCAAAGAATTTTTCCCTCTTTTCTTGGGAGTCCAGAAATAAGCTAAAATTTATTTAAAGTTTTATGATTCAGCAGTTGCAATGAGGTTCAAGTGATAACGGAACAAACCTGTGGATAGCCTGAAGAGAATATGCCCCTCTGTTAGTTGTTTGAGCCAATGTTCCAGAAGAGTCTTCCCACCCATTCTGCTCCTAATGCATTTCAGTATTCACATGCTTTTCTTACATCTTAAGATCCCCATGCTCTCATATACCCCCTTTACATATGCCATTCACTGAGCCTAGAATGCCATCTCCTCCATTGTCAGGAGAGCTCCTTACCCTTAAAGACTCAGGTCTGACTGCTCCTCTGTGACCAATTAATGCACTTCTCTGTTCTGCACCTGAATGTCAAATCAAGGCAGACAGAGGCCTTACTCATCTTTGGAACCACTCTGGATCTGAGCCCACGTAATGCATATAATTTTTGTGCAATAATGATTTCATAATAATTTTGTGTGTATGTGTCCAAAGCCAAACATTTCCTGTGCCTTCATCCCAGTGACCCCCATGATGAATAATCTATCCAAAGGAAATCATTGAAGAGGAGAAAAGGAATTACACAGACATAAGTGCTGTAATATGTATTTGTTAAATATTGGAAACAAGTTTATCAAAGGATAATGGTGAGTAAATTACAGTACTTGATCTTGATGGAACATAATTCATTCTCTCGTTTAAACCAACTTACTGACTTTGCCAAGAGGGTGTCAGAAAAACAGCGATGAGTCAGTTGCCTTCAATGAGTACACAACCTGACAGAGCCTTCTAAAGCCATCATTAAAAACTATACAGAAACGGAACTATTTGTGGTCTAATGTAAGAGAAAAATAGCAGATTACAAAACAGTCTGTACATGATGCTTTCAACTCTAAACGTGAAAGTGTGAACAAGTTCTGGGTGGAAAAATGAAGGTATTACATGCTTAGGTTATAGGTGACATTCTCTTTAGCATTACAATTGTTTTTCAAGCTCTAAAGTATTAGACCAACCCAGATGTCTACTGAAAAGGGGAGAATGCTGCTCCTGGGACCCTGGCTCTCCAGGTTGGTAGTGGCATGAATGATGGAGGTTCTCTCCAGATGGGAAGGGGCTTGCCACAAGGCAATTGGAAAGAACATTCAAGGCAGTCTGGAGGGCTGGGTCAGGGAGGACCATCAATTTATATATCCAGGACTGTCCATTGAATGCCACTGTAGGAACCAGCCTCCTCTGTATCTGAGCTCCCTCGAATAACACAGCCAAGTCTGCCAACACTGCCCCTTAAGCACTGTGCCAGATAGAGGGGAAAGCTGAAGTCTGGGAACCAGATAAGAGGGATGCGACCTGCAAGAGTTGGTGGCTGGCTCCTCATGCTGGGAAGGATGCTCCTTATGTGAAAAGTACCTCTATCTCCATTCTGCAGATGAGGAAGCTGAAGCAGTGGGCTGTCTTCAAGCTACTCAGTGGGCCAAGTGTTGAGCTGGGAATGGAAGCCATCCCTTCTTAGTTTGGGCCAGGGTTCTTTCTATTTATCTTCCTGGGTCTGGAAGCAGGTGATGATGCATATGGCTGGATGGAAGAGACCTGGCTGGCTGAGAGGAGGGATTCTTTCAGAAAGGGGAAGAAATGGGAAATCTGTTGGTGGGACTGCATGATGGAGGATCTCAAATTTGATGCAGTAGGCACTGGGCAACCATTGTAAGTTTGGGGGCATAATAGAAAGGGGTTTCAGGGAGAGGAGATTGGCAAGGTGTGCTGGCTGGTGTGATCAGTGAGGAGGTTGGCCCAGACATATAGGTTAATGGGCAGCTCTTGTTCTATCAGATCAAAAAAGCACCCAGCCCTCCAGCTTCTTGGAACTATGTCTCTCTGCACTTTTAACCATGAGATTGGAATGGAAGCTGCCATATTATCTATTCTCCCCGCATGGATACAATCTGGTCTGGGGATGGACATCTGATTCAGACTTGGCCAATGAAAACCCTTCCCTGGGAATTTTAACCTTGGGACCAGAGAGGGATGGGTCTCAGTGTCTCATTATTGGTTATGCTGTGTCACCACTCAGAGAGCTGAGAGCTAGAGAGAGGAAATTCTTGCTGGACTCAAGCCCTAGTTTCTACTTTGAGGGCACAGCCACTCTCTTGCGCAAGCCACCATATGAATAATACTCCCCACCTCCTCTTTCGTTAAGGTAGTCTGAGTTAAATTTTTATCATTTGTAAACAAAAAGCCCTGGCATTTGCAGTTGACATTCTTACATTCTCAAAAATGCTTTGGGGTTGTTTTGGGGCATTCAGTTCATCAAGAGATAAGACTTTGGGTATTCTTTCTTTCAGAGAAGGATGGACCCATCTCCGTCACTGGTGTGGTAGGTAAAATTGCTGCTCAAAATGCTTTCCCGCCTGCTCATTTGTGATTCAGTCGGGGAGAAACTGACGTGGACAGGATGGCCACACAGGACAGCCAGACATTTCCGATATAAGTGGTTAAGGTATCTTCTGAACTTCTCTCCAGCAAATGCGTAGATAAATGGATTGAGGCAACAGTGGATAAACGCAATTGTCTCGGTCACACTGAGGGCCAACCTCAGATCCCTCTTCATGTCACAACTGGGAAAGAAGTTATAGAGATTAAGAGTCTCTAAGAAAATCATGATATTGTAGGGTGTCCAGAAGAGGAAAAACATGATGACCACCAGAAAGATCAGTTTGATGGCTTTGGCTTTTTTATGGTTCTTACAGGAAAACAGTGTCCGCATGATTCTGAAGTAACAGTAACTCATAATGAGCACGGGTAGCAAGAAGCCAAGCAAATTTGCCTCCACGTTGCGGAGCACAGGCCAGAGATCCTGCAAGACCTCAGGGTAGTCACCGAGGCATTCATTTTCTCTTTGTTTTGTGAACATGAACTGAGGTGCTGCCACCAAGATGGCTGCCGCCCAGACACCTAGGCTGATAGTGACGCCATGCTGCACGGTCCGGTTGTGCATGGAGTTGGCCGCTAGGACAATGGCCAGGTACCTATCAATGCTGATGACAGTGATAAAGAATATGCCTCCAAAAAAGCCAATGAAGAAGAAGGCAGTGGTGAGTTTGCACACAGCATTGTGAAGGCCTTGTTCACTTATTAGGTAGTGAGTCCAGAAGGGTAAGGTGGCTACAAAGAGCAGATCAGACAAGGCCAAGTTCAGGAGGTAAATGTCAGTGATACTCTTGGGCTTCTGGCTATTGGTGAGGGCAAACACCACCAGCAAATTTCCCAGCAGGCCAAAGGCAAAGACAAGGGAGTAGAGTATGGACAGGAAGACGGTCCCAAAGGCCACGATGTTCCCCATATCACAGGCTTCAGCAGACTCATCGTACTCAAAGTCTTCCAAAATTGATTCAGGGGAGTGTGTGGGCATGGTGAGGGCCTGGATCAGAAAGGAAAACAAGTAACAGCATTAATTCTCAGAGAAACAAAGTTGGGATTCTGTCTGGTCCCACACATAAGCAGACTGGAAGAAACAAATATTGGTTGGATGCCTAATGAATGACACTTCTCAATGTCACACATGTCATTTTGTTTAATCTCCACAACAGACTTTTGGTGGAAGCTGCAATAGATTTCTCTGACAGAAGAGGAAATCAGGTCTCTGAGAGATTCAGAGACTTGCCCAGACCTGCACAGTGAATGGCTCAGCTAGCATTTGAATCTAGATCTTTTGAAGCTTGAGACAGATCTTTTCTTATTTGATTTTCAAACAACTATCCAGAAGGCTGACCAGTGTGTGGATAACGGGAGAGAGAACTATGGGTATGGCTAAGAGGGAGTGAGGTGATACAGCCATAATTCCCATGTCTAGTCCAAAGTTCCTTGAAACAATTCTCCACCTCCCCTACCCTCTGGATCCCAATTTCTCCTGCAGGAGACAGACTAAAGAGAGAGGTCTCAGACACTCTTCAGACACACAGAGCCCTGAGCAGACCTGTACCCAGAAGCCGCTCATCTTTGTTTTTGAGAGCTCTTTCTCTTTTTCTTCCTCTTGGAACCAACAGGTCCTTCTCTTCCTTAAGGGATAAGACACAGAGTTGTACACTCTAGAGTGACCACCTGTTCTCGGTTTGCCCTGGACTTTCCTGATTTTAGCATCAAAAGTTGGAAACCCTTCAGTTCTAAGCAGACAGCCATAGATGACCATCCCACAAATTCAAATGAAGAGGAGTGTCGCCATTGCCTTCAGAGGGCCTCTGCTGTTATGAAAGGACTGCCTGATCCTGTATGGACCTGTTGTACTGGGTCCAGGTGGCTAATTCATCCCATAATTACCAGCCCTGCACTCACTGTGCCCTAGTGATTCATAAGAATTTTGTTCTTTCAGGACAAAAATTAAAAGAGAAGATATTTCTGCCCAGGTTGAGAAGTAACACTTGTCCCCTTCTCTCTTCAGCTCTTCAGCCAGGACTCGCTTGTCACTCTAGAGGCAACAAGGGCAATCCTTTCACTCTGGCCCACTGGGGCCTCCTCCTCATTCTTGTGATGCCCCATACAGGCATCCCTGAGAACCCCCAAGTATGTTCAGAGCATACCTCCTGATTGTCACTGCCTCCCTCTCCACCACAACTAAAAACAAAATTCACACCTCTTTAACCAACGGAGTTTCCACACCCCACTGCATCCTTTTCATAGTGGTTTTACCAAGACTGTGTCTCTGCCAAGGTGAGTGTCCACCCTCCCAGCCAGGGCTTTGCTACTCCCTTCCCAGCCTCTGCATTGTGTTCTGGCCCATCTCTGCATCGTCCCCAGAGTCTTCCAGGAAGAAGTGGGTTAAGCCTTTCTGACTTGGGCGTCTCAGGCTGGGATGGACTTCTCAACCCCCAGGGAGGGTGTATGCTTTCTTTGCCTTAAGCTGCAATGCCCTTTTCTCAGAGATGAAACCCTGGCTGTGACCTTAATCAATAATATTTAGTTAACATAAAATGGCTGATGTACTGCCCCTTTTGAGATACACAATGTCAGTTTCAAGCTGAGATATGGGGAGATGGGGAAATTCCTACTCCATGCAGGTAGCTTATGTTAGTGGCACATCTTCCCAGACACACAGCTTTGTGAGAGTGGAAATTGTCAAGCCCTCAGTGATCCTAAGTTCAGGAACCTAGAGCTACCATCCTCTTCCTCCTTCTATTTTCCCCAGTGAAAGAGCTGGCACAGTTGGCCTTGAGAGGAGGCCAAGGATAAGGAAGATTGTGTGGTATCTTAGTGCTCAGTGCTCAGGACTGTGCTCAGTCCTGTGGCTCAGGAACATTGTGCTGGTGCATTGGATTGATTTTGCCAAATCTGCATGATATAGATTTAATTTCCACTCTGGGCATCATGGCTCATACACAGGGACCTCCTCTAAATCTTCCAGCATGTGTCCCTGGGTCACTGAGGAGGGAGAACAGACAGGTGGGCAGACTCGGGCTCTCCTGAGGCTGAATCTCATGTCTGTTTCTCCAGCCAAGTGACCTTGAATGAACTTGGAACCTCTGAGTCTGACGTTCCTTATCTGCAAGACTGCAACTCATTCTCATGTCTGTGCTCAGTGCTATTCTGAGGAGCGCACCTGGCATGGTGTGTTACATATAGCAGGCTCTTAATAAACGCAATTGGCAAGGAAGCAGAAGCACTTTGGACCTTTGCAATCATCCAGGTTTCCTGTGAACTCTTGTATTATGGCTCACTCCCACCCTAGGCATTGGTCTGTAAAGTTGGTTTTATTTTTTTTCCTGAAATAAAAAATATTTTCTTTTCAGATTTTTTGGGGGGTATGGGGGAGGAAGGGAGTAAAGAATACTTTTACTGAGTTTTCACTCAGCTGTCAGGTTCATTGCTAAACACATATTACTTATTTTGGGAAAAAATTCATTAATTGACTTGAAATTTAAAAAAGTAAACATACACAAAAATATGAGTTATATGAAAAATTAAAATAAATAAACAAGCAAATAGTTGAATAGTTGAATATGATAACCAGCACATAGTGCATGCTCAATAAATGGTAGCCAACACGTAACAGTATACTTACCTCTACTTTATGGGCAAGTAGATGCACTCAGAGAGGGTGAGTAACTTGCTCAATGCCACACAGCTGGCGTGTGGCAGGGCTGCCATTTGGGCCCACGTGTGGCCAGCCTATCTGCCCTGCCTGCTTTCGACTGGGAGTTCCTGAGGGAGGAACAGGATCTTCTTCAGCTCTGCAGACTAGTATTTGACAGAGAGGGAGAGGCCTAGCACCAAGCAAATGCCACAGGAATATTCGCAGGAGTCTAAATACTGTCTCCTAAACTTTCATTCCCAATTGTTCTGTGGGAGAAATAGTGACAGTGGCCTTTTGATTGTCTAGTTCCCAGAGGTGCCCACAGGGCCCCTGAGTGTCCTTTCTGATCCCAGGCCAGGGACCCTTGTTTGAACTCCTGGTGCTTAGTGGACGCCTAGTGTGTTGAATAAAGGAATGAGTGAGTGAGCAAATGAATGAATAGAAGACATAGAGAAGCAGAAGTCACTTTCGCCACACTGCAGAACCCTTGGAGACAAGCACAGACCCACCAGCTCTCCAGGGTCAGAAATCACAGCTTGCTGTGACAAAATGCTCTTCCATGCCAGCATCAGGGCCCAGCTATGCCTCACTGCATGGCTGGGAGTGGCCCAGGCTTCTACGTAGTCTGAGCCCACCACCAGTTTGAACCCAGCTTTGCTGGTTGAGAAGCCTAGAGCATGCGAGGGCACCATTTACAACAGAAACCTGATGTCCAGGAAGGACGTCACTGAATTATTCCACTGAACTTGACAGACTGATCAAGAGAAGGACCTTTTTAGGAAGGGTAGGCCTGAGCTTATTATTCCTCTTATTATTCCTGGGTCCTCTGAGATGTCCCATGACTGGGAGACAAGCCTAATGATGGGGCCTCCTGGCAATAGACGGGAGCAGGGCCAGTCCTTGACAGTGGGCTTCTGAGCAGGCTGAACAGCCACCAGGGATCTGATTGGCTGGACACAGGCATTCCTGGCCCCTGAGGACAGCAGGAACCAAGTGCAGGGATCCAAGGAGATAAGGCTTCTTTGCAAGGCCTCCTCAGCCTAGTCTCCTACAGATGGGGCTGTGAGAGGAGAGATGCGTGCGGGACAAGCTAAATGGTGTTGAACTGCAAAAGTCTGAGTTGAGCCCAGACGCAGAGCTCTGAGCGCACATGTGCTGAGCCCAGACGCAGACCTCTGTGCACACGTGTGTTTCATACTCCAGTAGAAACGACCCTGCTCTGTCAACTTGCTCACTTGCCTCTGTCTCCGCTCCTTCTCTGCTTCCTCCGGCCCACTTCCTTTTCTCAGGTCTGCTCGTTTATTTTTCAACTGTTTTTGGGTCATCATTTACCCATTGTTTCCAATCAGCTTCCTTGTTCTCTACTTCCCCTTTCATTTATGTGGCCTGCATCCACTTTCCTCTTCTGTTCCACATCCTTTTCAGGCTGCTTCCCCCATCTTTTGGCTTCACATTCTGCTTACTATCTGCTAGACCCCATGCATCTTTCCTTGTTTTGTGTTGGTTGGCTTTTTCTCCTTTGCTCTCTGCTTACGGCTTTTTAGAACCCTGAGTGAAGACCAGGTTTGAGGTTCTGTTGGTTTCTAACACCAAGAAAAGTTTTTCCTTTGCAAAGGAAATTAGAGGATGGTAAAGATTGCTCAAGCCCGGACTCCAACATTCTCCATGGGGGTGACACCATGCTGAGAATGTTCCAGAGCCTGAAAGCTATCCTTGGCAAGCCCAGTATGGAAGGGGAGGAGGCTGCCATTCTCGGACACCTCGAGTGCCTCGCTCCGTACACAAGACCCTATTTCTTTCCCTCAACAGCCCTCCATGAGAATGGTTGCCCTTCTTGTGTGACAGAACCAACAGCAGCTAGGAGAGATCAGGACACTCGTCCAAGGAGCAACTGAGCCCATATTTCAGCCCACATGAGCCTCTCCACAGAGACATGCTCCAGGCCTGACACCAGGCTCTTCCTGTTGGAGCAGAAGCCTGAAGCTTATCGCAGACCACTTCTCTAGATCTAGAATGGAGAAATAGTAGACTCAGTCCCCACTGGAAAGAAGATGACCCGTGATGCCAGCCTGAACACTTGTGCTGGGTTTCTCCCCTCTGGACTCAGAACCCATAGGGCTGACCCTGGGGGGAAAGGCTGGTAATTGGGAGATGAAGTGGGGAGATATTCACCTCTCCAGCCATGACTAGGGGATCCTCACTGCCAGACCCCCAGAATATAGCTCTCATCAATGCTGGCAAAGAAAATTGGAACTCTTTTCTCCAGAGAAGAGGCTGAAAGCTGTAGGCTAATATTCTGCCTTCAACTATATGGTGACGCATATCCTTCTCATGATGAGCACTGAGTAATGAATGCAATTGTTGAATCACTATTTGGTACACCGGACACTCATACAACATTGCATGGTAACCATAGTGGAATTAAAATAAAAAGTTAAAAGTTAACAAGAAACAGGGCAGGGTGATGCTGTTCTGAGCCATGTCCTTCACAGGGGCCCCACATCCCACTGACAGCTCAGAGACCCTGGGCAGCTCACTCTGACTCTGCCTCAGTTTCCTCATAGGTAACATGAAAGCATCGAACCAGACTGTCCCTAAGGGCCCAGCCAGCTCTGGCACGCTTACATTTTCAACAAGAACCAAGCAGAAGGAAATAGTCTCCAAGCACAACACAAGTCCTGTGTCAGTGAGAGCATGGCCTAGCGTCAAGGGAAGTGACTGCTCATGAACATGAAACTTCTGGGCTCACAGTCTGCCAGCATTCAGGGGGTTTCTGTTTGGAGACAGAGAGCTGGGGCAGTTGACTCTGGTCCCGACAATTCTTGAGCTTTGCCTTGTCGTAGATAGGAGGCTTTTGGGTCTGAGCCCAAGCCCACAACCCCCGCTGTTTGGGCGCGGGAGTCTTACCAGATCCTGATGGTTTTCCCATGTATAAAGACAGCCAACTTTCTGAGGTACCCTGTGGGATGCAGGGAGAGGTGAGGAGGAGAAGGGAAAGGAGAGGCAGGTTCAGGGGCCCCAAACTGCACACAGAGGAACTCTAAAGGGCCATTTACACCTAGGAGCCCCTCCCCTGTGCAAGTGACCCAAGTGGCTCTCTGTGTCAGCAAGCAGCCCACCTGAGACAACGTGGCCTCACCCACCCACCAGTGTTTGCACCCACCAAAATGGACACCCCAAGTCAAGACCAGCAGTGGGAGAAAACAGCCCTGAGGCTGCTCGATGAGTCAGCCCCTCACCCAAGCCGCCGTGGGTCAGGGTTTGATACACCTACCTCTCGTTTTCTCTTCTAAGAACACTAAGCTATTCACTTATCTCTGCCACACTGTGAAATTCTGAAGGGAAATACTTTAGGATTTTAAATTAATTATTAACTAAGCCAATATCTATTATGTATCTTTTTTTAAAAAGATTTTATTTATTTATTTGACAGAGGGAGAGAGATCACAAGTAGGCAGAGAGGCAGGCAGAGAGAGAAGAGGAAGCAGGCTTTCCGCTGAGCAGAGAGCCCGATGTGGGGCTCCATCCCAGGACCCTGGGAACATGACCTGAGCTGAAGGCAGAGGCTTAACCCACTGAGCCACCCAGGTGCCCCTCTGTTATGTATCTTAACCATATGCTTGTATAAAGACAAATAAAAATTGGGCACCTGGGTGGCTCAGTGGGTTAAAGCCTCTGCCTTCGGCTCAGATCATGATCCTGGGGTCCTGGGATTGAGCCTCACATCAGGCTCTCTGCTCAGGGGGAGCCTGCTTCCTCCTCCTCTCTCTCTCTCTTTCTGCCTGCCTCTCTGCCTACTTGTGATCTCTGTCTGTGAAATAAATAAATAAACTCTTTAAAAAAAAAAGGACAAATAAAAATAATACCTAAGAGGCCTACTTCTCCTCCTTGAAAGTAAAGGAAGGGATTCTTTTTTGCCTCCTCCTTCCAATGCTTACTTTAGAAAACTTGTCACCGGAAGTACATTCTCCTCTCTCTGAAATGTGGGTTTGTGTCCTTTTGAAAATGTGATCACCTCTTTTGTCAGCTTTATGACCCAGGAATCTTTCTCAAGGACCTGGGGGCCCTCTCTTCGAAAAGTAAACATCAAGAATTAGGGCCCATGGGGCTGGTTCAGTCCCTTAAGCGGCTGACTTCAGCTCAGGTCATGATCTCAGGGGCCCTGGGTTTGAGCTCCATGTCAGGCTCCCTGCTCAGTGGGGAATCTGCTTCTCCCTCTCCCCTCCCCTTGCTTGTGCTCTCTCTCTCTCAAATAAATAAAATCTTAAAAAAAAAAAAAAAACAACGAATTAGCGCCCCTGTCACCCAGTTTCTGTGGAAGGGTAGGAGACTAACTTGAGTAGGTGCTTTGTTCCAAGTTGCAAAGATACCTCTCATCATAAAGATGAGTCTATTTTTTCTCTGGATGAAGCTAGTCAGCTAGCACAGATGGTCATCCCAGTTCCCATGGTAAAGTTAGGATGACTGTGTGTGACTGTCGAGTTCTCTCATGTGAGGACTAGGTATGTGTCTCTCATGTTATGGATTGTATCTGCTTGGCTGTACGAAAAGGTGAGTTGTTTTTTTTTGTTTGTTTGTTTACCCCATCTCTGCAATCTCTTAGCAGATTGTCTGAGATGTGCACCACATTCTGGTTTCATACCTCATTAATAATAAAAGTGTTTTCCTTCTCTATTATCTCTGTGAGAGTCTTTTCTGGATTGGAGATCTTATTTTTAATTTTATTTCCCCAACGCTAGGCACTGTACTCCATTTGGTGGAGGTAAGAATGGCTAAGATACAGGCTCCAAGTTACTGTTAATGTGCAGTAGCAGAATATAAGAAAAGTTAGGGGAAACCAAAGGATTGGATCATTTCAGCTGAGTCTTAAAGCTGGGGGGATCTTCCAGATAGACAAATGTGGTGGTGGGAAGCAGGGATGGGGGTATTGAAGCCAAAGGCACTGAGAGTCTAAACACAGGGATGTATCCCAGGACCAGGGCTCCGCAAAGGGAGTGTGAGGGAATATACTAGAAACAGATAGAGGTGAGGATGGTGGGAATAGAAGTGGCTGGCATGCTCCTGGAGTCTTCACAAAAGTCAAGTTTAGTCTGTGTGGAAGGTTCAGGAAAAGATGCAGAGAAACGACTGAAAAGGCAGAAGAGAGGTGAACAGAGGGCCCTCAGATTCCACGCTAAGAAACCGTAGGAAAATTATAGGACTTTGAAAGAGGGGAGGAATTACTGCCCTGTGCTAGTGTCCTGGCTAGCATACCTTTCAGAGCTACCTCCCCTTTCATTGTTTGGCCAGTACACAGCTCTGTAAGTTTGGGAGACTGATAGCAATGCGATGATCTTGTTTGCAGAAATAGAAACTGTCTGGTGGAAATGTGCCTGATAATTATCTGTGGTTACGTACCAGTTTTGCTTGAGTCTGTACATTTCTAGAAGTTTTACATCCAGGCTGGTGTCTGCTCATTGCCATTGCTGAATAGGCAGGCACTGTGTGAATGTTCCACGGTCATCTCCTCCACTGTCAATGCACCCCTGGGTAGCTGTGGACAGCACCGTCATGAACATTTTTACATGCGCATCTACATCTCCCACAGCATGGGATGCATTTTTAAAATGCAGATCCCAAAAAAGACCTACTGTGTGAATCCATGCCTCTGATGGTAAAAAACAGGCAACGATAATGCTTATTGTTTAGGGATGCGTATCTAGGTGGTAGAATTCTAAGGATGGGAGGGCAGTCAGGAAGGGACATAAAGGAGGCTGCTGGGGGCCAGCCTGGGTTTCTCCTGTAGCCTGGTTGATGGTTTGGTGGAAGTTGATTTATAAGGTGTTAACCTGCACACTGTTCTTTGAGTGTGCTGTATTTTCATAGTGAGCATAGGTTTAAGGAAAAGGACAAAGAGGACCTGCAATTTTTTTTTTTTTTAATATTTAAAGATAGGTGCCTGGGTGGCTCAGTCAGTTGATTTTGGCTCAGGTCATGATCTTGGGGTTGTGAGATTGAGACCCACGTCAGACTCTGCTCTCAGTGCGGAGTCTCTCTCTCTCAAATAAAAACAAGTAAATAAATAAATAAAGTCCTTGGGGCACCTGGGTGGCTCAGTGGGTTAAGCCTCTGCCTTCAGCTCAGGTCATGATCTCAGGGTCCTGAGATCAAGCCCCGCATCGGGCTTTCTGCTCAGTGAGGAGCCTGCTTCCCCTTCTCTCTCTGCCTGCCTCTCTGCCTGCTTGTGATCTCTGTCTGTCAAATAAATGGATAAAATCTTTTAAAATAAATAAATAAATAAATAAAATCTTTTAAAATATGTATTTATAGAGATGTGCTATAGGTTTTCCTCCCTGCAAAGATACATAACCCAGTAGAGTTGCTCTTTGGCCAGATCAGAAGAGGGGGTGGTTGAGGCCCGACTGTGGCACCCCCTGGGATAACCAGGGCATTCTGAGTCTCCACCAAGGGCAGGGAGTACCAGGACTCGGCTGGAAGCCCCAGCTTCGGTGCTGCTGGGCAGTCGGTGAGGCAAGTCCTGGGAATCCCTGGACTGTGCTGCTGGGAATCCAAGCAAGTTCCCAGAAAAGCCAGCAGAGAACCTGGCCTTATGCCACTCTGGGCTCTACCTCCTCCTAACAGTGACCTGTTGTAGGACAGCAGGAGATCCCGTCCCTGTCCAGCTCCGCCGCTGTGGGTGCTGACTCTGGCCATCTTCAAGGGGGAGATCTTGGGGCCTGAGTAAAACAGGGGTAGCCAAGGACTCTGTTCCAGGTCAGAGGTCAGGTCGGGGATTGGGTAAGCTGAAGGGAGGTCTTTGAGGCCAGGACCATATGTGATATTGCTGCCTTTCCACAGCCCGGCCAGGGTGGGAATGAGGGGTCTCCTGGAAGGGGGTGGGGTAAGGAATGGAAGCTGGTTCTGACCTGGCTGGGGTCTGGCATACCCCTTCTCCCTGCCCCTCACAACCTCATTTGAATGTCATTAGTAGTCTTAAGGTGCACAAACCTGATCTTCAGCTTCCCACAATGACAACACATATTGTTTACTGAGCACCAGATATGGCCAGACAGTGTGGTCAGAACTGTACACACTTTGTCCTTAATACTCACAGATACACAACCTATATTCCTGACTTGGCTTCATCGACGATCAACTCATGGCCAGTATTCATGTTAAAGCAATGCCTGAGGCTCAGCAAGGCAAGGGCCGAGCCAGAGCTTCATTATAAGCAAAGCCGCCTTTCCCACCCACAGAGAGAGTGATAGTTGTGGAGCCTGGCTTCGGGGATGGTCGGCATGTGGCTGACACGCTGTTGGAGCTCCCTTCTGGGGGTATAAGCAAGAGCCACATCCTGCCCGGCTCTTGAAACGTGTGAAATGAAGCCAAGCTAAGAGGCAAGCAAATCCAAACCTGTGCACGTACACATGAATACGCACACATGCACACACTCACACAGGGGTGCCCAGTTGTCACGTGGCTCCTCTTACAGAGCCCAGTTCCCTCCCAGGCACTCCCAGACATGGGGTGAGCTGCCCCCATGCAACCCTGGAAGCCCGCAGAAGGTTCGTGGGCTTTCTTTGTTTTTTTCCTTTTGTCCTTTCTTTTTTTTCCCCCTTCCTTCTCTTTCTTTTCTTCCTTCCTTCCTTTCTTTTGTTTTCCTTCCTTCCTTTCTTCCTTTTCTTTCTTTCTCTTCTGATTCTATTTATTTATTTGAGAGAGGAGAGAGAGCGCACACTGAGCAGGGGCAGCAACAGATGGGGAGGGAGAGGGACAAGCAGACTGCGCTGAATTTGGAGCCCAACGCTAGGCTGGGTCTCAGCATCCTGAGATATGATCTGGGTCCAAACCAAGAGTCAGAGGCTCAAACAACTGAACCATGGGTGGGGAGGCATCAGGGGAAACTTTCTAGTCTGTTTCTCAGACAATCCAGTCTTTTTTTCTCCTTTAGGTTCAACTTTTCTACCGTGAGTTTTCTACCTGAAGTATTTGAAAAAGAAAATAGCCTTTTTGCGGGGAGAGGAAATCCTAAAACTCCCTGGCCTTTCTCTGAGTGCAGCTGAGAACCTCCAGAGCAGAGACCGCAGAATCTGTGAGGCCAAGATGGCCGGATAAAGGTCAAGCAAGGAGAAATGACAGGTCTCATCAGTCCTCGCCTGGGACCTCCATGTAGTTCCTCCTCTGGTGCACTCATGAGTGCACACCATTTCTGAGCATGTGTCTGCTCAGAATCCCTGAGACTGTTTTCCCACAACACAAACCCTCTGAGCCCGAGTCCTCACAATGATTATAACAGCATATATTAATAGTGAACATCGAATTTGTGTTGGCAATTTATTCATTGAAATAGTTGTCATTGTAAATGCAATAGGTGCTCTTTATAACAAGTGTAGGTGGCACCAAAAAACAAAAAAACAAAAAACAAAAAACCACCACCAACAACAATAAAGGGAAAAAGAGAAACAACACAGAAGCAAATGATCTACCATCCAACGTCCCAGAATCAAACACAGCTGGCTTTCACCCGTTCCCGTGCAATCGCACTTCATGTTTTTATATTTATATCAAGTGTAATTATATTTATATGTAAGATGGAAGTGCTATATTAAACATTTTTTATTATAAAAAGTTCAAACATACATAAAAGCTGAGAGCACCCCCAAACACGCCCCACACAGCTTCAATTAGCAGCTCATGGTCCCGATTTCATCTATTCCCCACTCCATGCTCTGCTAGATTATTTCAAAATAAATCCAGGTGTCGTACCATTTCACCCATGAACAGGTAAGTGTGGGTCTCCAAAAGGATAAGAACTCTTTTTAAACAAAATAATAACTTTATTACTATTTCTCACTTTAAGAAGTTACAAAATCCTCACTCTCACCCGTATCCAATTTTAAATGATGCTTCTTTCAGGTAATACCTACCCATGAGCAGTTCTCCATGCCCCTAACATGATTACCGATGTTTCTAAAGGTATTTTGCATCGAACAATCACTGATGGTCTCATCACCCGCTGCCTGCCACCCCTCAAGCCCCTTGGACGTTAGGCTGCAACAGCTTTGGGGAAATGGTCTCTCTTAGCGTGGAAAGCAAACCAGCATCCATTACCCACCGTGATCTCTGGCCACCATGCCCCGCCCCGCGAGCCCACAGGTGCTGGCAAGTTTTCTGCTCCTACCTGGGCAGGGCCTGGGAAGGAAACCTCCGGACGTGACAATCAACCACTTGGTCCCACGGTCCCTGCCTCTGTCACAGAGTATTTCCTTTTCCCTCCCTCTGAGGGCATCTTTATTTGCAAAGTTAGCCAATAGTAGCGGGTTTCCTGTGAGGTAGACTATCTTTAGATGTTGCCGCAGGCAGGCTCAGAACCTCCCAGGCTGAAGGCCAGCTGATGTCAGGAGGGTTTAAACTCGCAAGCCTGGAGGACAGAGCCGGAGGCAGACCCACCAGGCAAGCAACAATGTGGAGGCCGTGTTATTTGCCACCTTTGGGGGAGGGCAGAGAATAGTGCAGTTCTCAGGAGCCACTAACACCCACTG
Organism: Mustela nivalis; assembly: GCF_964662115.1. NCBI lineage: Eukaryota > Metazoa > Chordata > Mammalia > Carnivora > Mustelidae > Mustela > Mustela nivalis. The sequence continues at coordinate 155,606,718 of NC_139020.1, forward strand.
AACCTCAATTTTCCCACCTGTAAAAAGGGGTCCACAGCACTCACCAGGCTGCACTGGGGTGCACAGTAAATGAACTGTAGCTTCTCTCTTCAGAGGACATATTTGGGAGCTTACTAGAAATGCAGCACCTCAACCCTGCCACTGAATGAGACTCTGCATTTTGATGAAATTCTTAGGAAATTGATCCTAAAATTGATCATAAAATCCTAAATTGATGAATTTTGAGAAGGCTTGGCACAAAAAGACTTTAGTGAGTACCTGACACCTGGTAGGAGCTTCCAAATTTTTTACTCCCCACCTTCCTCCTCCAGGGCTTTTAGAGGCTCCCTCTACCTTGTGGTCAAGTCTAAGGTATATGTCTCTGGGGCAAACTGGCACAGGCTTGTTCCCCACTGTCTCCCACAGCCCGCGCTGCTCCGGCTGGGGGGGAGCAGCTGCACCCGACTCTTCTGGGCCGAGCTCCTGCTCCTGGCCCTGGCAGGCCTGTTGCCCCTCTGCAGCCCAAACCTCTACCGCCAGGGCCTCACTAACTTCCCACCGCTTCCTTACCCGCCTGGCTCACCTACGAGGCAAACACTACTGATGGCTCCCTCAGCTGGGGCCCACCCTGGGTCTAGCACCCCCAGCACACCTTTATTAAAGGGTCAGGGACCCCTCTAAGGCCCTCCTGGCTCCCTGCTGCATGTCTTGTAGCCTGCGCCCCAGCACCCCTGCGGTCCTCATAGCTGTGTCGTAGCAGGCAGGGCTGTCCTGTGTGCTCCCCACCTGGCCTCCTCTGTCCTGATGGCCAGGACAGAGCTGTGAGTGGGACTGCAGTGGCCCAGGCTGGGTGACCTGCTGGCGTTAGAGGAAGTCTGCAGCTGGTTTCCCTTCCTTGTTTCCCTCTGGCCAGGAGCCTGTAGCACCCCTCCCCCATGCCTGCCTTCCTCATCTCTACCCCACAGCCACCTGTCCCAGGGCCCACCCAGCGGGGCCAGCTGCTTCAACCTCCCTTTGCCTGCCTGAGACTCCCCTCCTGCTTCTCTGAATACTCCTCTCTGGGATCCTGCCAAGACACTCTCTCTTCCGGTCACACAGTCTTCCTGGACAACCTCGTCCACTGCACGTCATTGACTACCTCTGTGTTCTGATTCCCTGTCTCCAGCCAGGGCCTGACCTCCAGCCTTTACCCCATTGACCATTCTCCTCCATCTGGAAGCCAGAGAGTGCTTTCCCAAGTGCAAGTGCCTGCCTAAACCCTCCAGAGCTTCCCCTCACTGTGAGTTTCAGTCCCAGGTTTGTAAGTGTGGCCTTGGCATGATCCCACCCCTTTGGATGTCCTAACCTGTTCTAACCACCCCACCCCCACCCCAAGTGCATGTTTGGGCTGCCCTTCTCTTCCCACTTCACCAGGCTGGGGGACCTGGCTTTGATTTCACTTCCTTGATGCAAACAGGCTTTTGCTGCCCTGTAGGAGCTGGCAGCAGAAAGGACTGTGACTCGCAGCCGAACGAGTGGCATGCTTGTGCCGGTTCCCTGGCCTCCCAAATTCCAGAGGGACGTGCATGGTGGACCCAGATGGATGCTTGCACACGAAGGAGGTTGCATGATGAGAGAGGAACCGTGAGCTTGAGGAGCACACCATTTTATAGCCAGCAGTGAGCAAGCCTGCTCAATGGCCCTGACTGAGGGAGACATGACTTCATTCCTCAGGCTGCAAATACCACCCTGAGAAATGGGCCAAGGAAAGGGCAGCTGGGGCTCTCCATTCTCGATGTCCTCTGAGAGCTGGGAGATTGATAGCCTTCCCACTCAGGCCACACCTCTGCCGACCTCGGAAAAGGCCCCTCAGGTTCTACCCTGTGGACCTCCTCTCCCTGGACCCCTATTCCTCCCTCTCCAGTGCTCCCATGCTGTGCTGCCTTGGGCCTGTCTTCATCTCTCACTTTCACAGCCCCTTGGCTTCACCCTTTGTCTGAGATGTTCCTTGTAAAGGGTAACAGTGCACGAGCACCAAATTTTCTGCGTGGCTAGATCCATTATTGTGAGCTGTAGGTCCTCTAGAAGTAGCAAATGCGGAGGCGGGGGCATTCTCTGACCTCTCCCTGTCTGCCTCAAGACAGAGCCTCTAAAAGGAGCTTGGTTGTCACAGATCTTTCCCCCAGGAGCTTCGAGAGCCAGGGATCATTGACATTTGTCACAAGAGAAGGAACTGGAAGTCCCCACCACACCCCGACACACTTGGTCACAAACCAACATACCTCCCATCTATTCTTCTAAGGACCTGTTCGCTTTCCTACAAATCATTTACTCTGTCAGAAGAACAACCCCCACCCTTTCCTTAGGAAGCTGGTATTTAAGTCTGAATTCTAAACCACTCTGTGGAGGCACTCATTTTTCTCTGCCTACCTCCCATGTGTATACGACACATATGTGATATGTGTTAATAACCTTTTCGTGTTTCTTTTGGCAATCTGTCTTTTATGACAACAGCCTCAGCCTAGGACTCAGAAGAGTAGAGGGAAAATTATTTTACTTCCCCGACAGTTTCTGATGACCCAGATGGGATCTCTGAGACACCTTACAGATGGGATTCTGGGAACACCAGCAAAAGCCAGTGAAGGATAAGAATTATTTGTACTCCCCATACTTGCTTGTACATTCTTGTCACCCTCGGTTTCTCTTCCAGTTGAGATGGTAACTGCTTACCTACTGTAGCTTGATTTCTGTTGGGTGGAGGGGGAAGAGGTGCTGGGTGGGCTTCCAGGTAAGAGAAGCCGTGGGGATGGTGGGGACAGCCTGGCAGTGATGGGCACAAACACACAGATACATAGACACACAGACACACAAGGTAGGCGAGGACTGGAGACTTGGTTTGAATAAAGCTCTGTAAGAGAGACCCGGCAAAAGGAAATGAGGATACAATTATGCCTTGAAGGCCAGGCTAGGATGTTCCCACTTTATGCTACAGGTTGAGGAGGGCTTTGGGGATAAGCACAGCAAACCTTTACATAGAATAGCAAACATGCTAGGCAGAGAGCTAAGTCCTCTGTGTGCATGAACTCACGTAACCCAGTGACCCAGAAGCACCTGTGGCACACGTGAGGACACTGAGGGGAGGAGAGGTGATGAAACTTGCTCAAGGCCACAAAGTTTGTTAGTGGCAGAGCCAGGATTGTATTTAGCCTTTAGGTTTCCTGGTCTGTGCCATGTATCCTCAGGGGAGGGGCGGTGGGGGGGCGGGGTGACATCCCTTCCCAGGGGGTGACCATTGATTCGTGTGCTTTGTGTCTACTGTGCAGATACACACATAGTCCATAAACAGATAGCATATCTGTGTTGTAAAAATTTCATGAGAGGTGCTTAAGAATACAATGTGTAAAAAGACCTTCGCGGAGGACGATCATGGAAACAGGTTGAGAAACTATTGTCTCTGCTTTTAATCAGACCACAGAGCTGTGTCTCGTGCTTAAAACCTGGGGTCAGGGAGTAACTGGACAAAAGTGACATCTTCAGAAAAACACACCAGTGGTTGAGTGGACGTAAGGGGAAGTTGCTGGAGTAGAAGGGAAGGAGCAGAGGCATGTCAGGTGCTCCTTTGTGCTGGGCACTGGAATGTGTACATAGCCCGTGAGGTCTCCTTTTGATCTTCATCTTCATATTTTCAGATGAGGAAATGAGGAGACAGGAGCAGTGAGTCCTCAGCCACCAGGGGGAAAAGGGTCAGGGCAGGGCTGGAACTTCCTGATTCTGAATGAAAGCAGGGAGAGGGCCTTGGAGCGGGTGGATGTCAGGGGAGGGTGACTTTGCTAATGGAGAGTGCACAGAATTGGTGCACTCTCCAATCAGTGAAAGATCTGGCCGATTTAGGAACAACGAGCAGCTGGGGATCATTTTGCAGCCAGGAAGTCGGTATCATTATACAAGAAGGTTTTAGAAGCAGGAGGAGGTTCCTAGTTCTTCTTCCCCCACAAAGAGAAGAAGGACCAGATGTAGAAAATTGAGAAGGTAGAAAGAAATAAAGCTAACAAAAGAAATGCTATTTACTTGTTCCCTCTGCCTTAATGTTTACATTTTAACACCACTGGTTGCAATTTCTTAGGCTTATTTCATAATTTCTGCTTAACAGGGACAAAAACATTCCTCTCTAGTGCAAAGGTAATGACCTAGCCAAGAGCTCCAGGAGCTTTTTGGATAAAATATTTTTAGACATCATTAAATTATTTTCTTGGAAATATTAAAAAATTCCACTCTGGTCCCTTCAAACATGGTGTGTGTTCCCAGCCATGTAAGAACTTATTAATGGAGAATAATGGAAAATGAACAAATGAACTGCCAACTTGAGTTATAAAAATATTTTTATTTTAACACTTTGAACTACATAAGGAATTCAAACTAATTCCTAGAGGTCTTTATATTGCTTTCTGATGTTCTGGAGGGTCTGCTTTAGGGAAAAAAACACAATAGCTGTCTTTCACAGGCAATGCTCTTAAACAGTTTTTTCATTGCTGCTGTCAGGATGGTCTAGGGCTCAACCCAGGGGCAATAAAGTAGAGCTCCTGGGTCCCCATCATTGACCACCTATTGAAAATAAGCTGTTGGGGGGGCACCTGGGTGGCTCAGTGGGTTAAGCCTTTGCCTTCGGCTCAGGTCATGATCTCAGGGTCCTGGGATCAAGCCCCACATCGGGCTCTCTGCTCAGCGGGGAGCCTGTTTCCTCCTCTCTCTCTGCCTACTTATGATCTCTCTCTGTCAAATAAATAAATAAAATCTTTAAAAAAAAAAAGCTGCGAGGTCAGCCAGTTGCCTGTGTATATGCTCGTCTACAGGGTGAGCTTGTAGGTGGCTTCAGTGATTCTAGTAGTGGTGGGTGAACTCATATATCCAGGAGGATCTTCTTTACTTGGAGCACTGTCATTCAAAACATAACAAAAACTTCATAGAGAAGTACAAAGGCAGTGGGGCAAATCCAGTGGCAGCCCCACTAATCTGCATCAGGTCCCCTTGACCCTAAGAAACTGATGGCAGGGTGTTATGGGATCATGGTGTGCTGCGGGGGCTGGAGTGGGTACTGTTTAATGTCAGATTATAATTGGACCATGAACAGAAAGTGGGGTTTGATGTTCGGCGCACCCAGATTAGCCCCTGATGAACCTCCTTGGTTGGATGGACTTCAACCAAGATTTTGGGCACCTCAGATATGCTTTTTAATCCGTTAGGACCAATAATGTCACCTGAAGTGACTGACACTTGCATCAAAGGTACATTATAAGGTACAAAGATAGCAAAGACTGTGAAAGAAATGTTTGACCATCCAGTTTCATCACAGGCAGAGCATCTGAAATTAACAGCTATTCGGCAGCACCTGTCATTGCAAACTGGGACAATGTGAAGTTGTAGCTGTGATCATAGGTGAATACAGGCAAGCCAGATTGCAGGGTTTCTGCACAACAATTATCTTGTTACAGTGAGATGCTTTCTTCTTAGGGACTTTTGTAGGCTTTTATTCTTTTATAGCAAAAAAAAAAAATCTTGTTATAATAGATCAATCTCTATTTTACTCAGAGCCACCTTTGACTCTCAATTCTGTAACAGTATATCAATATTTATTTCTGCTTCAATCAGCTGCCCAAAGAATCAGTTCTGAGTAAATCCCAGTTACATTTCAATCCACCTTTGCACGTAATGAAGGCTTGGGCTTGCATGTGCCCTTAGAGGACATTTATTGGTCTGTTGGCTATCCCATAGGGATGTTGATAGGTCCTCAAGTGACAGCTGGCAAGAAGGGCACACTTGGTGTCCAGGGAGCGATTGTGAGTCACTTTACTCAGTTGGTACACTTCTTGGTAATGGAGTCTGCAGTAACACTTCAGCTTAAACCAAGCCACATGCTGACGCCAGGCTTCCTTCAAAGGCTTCAGCATTCTATTTGGTGACTATACCTCAGACCGTTTCCGAACAGTGAGTATTTTCACTTCTGACGAATTCAGAATATCCTCAAATCTGAACTGGCCCCAAAGAGACATATCTTTAAATACTTTGAGTGGATTAAACGGAAAAGTCACTTAAAATCCCCTTTTCAAAAGTGTTTTTGGGGTGCCTGGGTGGCTCAGTTGGTTAAGCATCTGCCTTTGGCTCAGGTCATGATCCCTGGGTCCTGGGCCTGAGTCCTGCATCAGGCTCCCTTCTCAGTGAGGATCCTGCTTCTCCCTCTGCCTGCTGCTCCCTTGCTTGTGCCCTTTTTATCTCTAACAAATAAATAAATAAGAAATATTTTTTTAAAAAATGTTTTTGATCAATGACCAAGATTTTGTAAACCTACAATGTCAAGTTAATTTAACCTGCTTGCAAAAGACGCTGAGGAAGCCAGTACATGTCCAGCAGCTTTTACCTCTGGGTTCTGTAAAGGAGCCAGCACTGGCTGAAATCATACATACAGCAACATAACTATAAATCCTGGATTATGACATTTTTCTGTATGGAGCATTTAAGATGCAGATTCATAACATTTCTTTATATTCCAAAGCTCACGTGTATGTGTATGCGTGTGTGTGTGTGTATTAGTGTGCTTTTTAAAAGTAAATTAAATCCATCTGTGATCCATCTGTGATTCATCTGTGAAAATGTGTCTGTCCGAGAAAGATACATACTTGTATGATCTCACTTACCTGTGGAATCTAAAAATATCAAATTCAGAGAAACAAAGTGCAGAACAGTGTTTACCAGGGGGTGAGGGGTGAGGAAAATGGGGCGATATGGCTCAGAGGGTACAAACTTTCAGTTGTAAGATGAATAAGTTCATCTGAGCAGGGAGCCCTATGCGGGTCTCCACCCCAGGACCCCGAGATTATGACTTGAACCGAAGGCAGCCACTTAACCAACTGAGCCACCCAGGTGCCCCTGGAATTTTTTAAAAAAAGAAAATGTTGGGGCGCCTGGATGGCTCAATTGGCTTTGGTTGGTGTCATGATCTGAGTCCAGGGATCGAGCCCCAGTCAAACTCTCTGCTCAGCGGGGAGTCTGTTTCTCCTTCTGCCCCTCACCCTGCCAGTGCTAACTCTCTCTCACTCTCTCTCTCTCAAATGAATAAATAAAATCTTTTAAAACTTTGCATTGAATTATTTCTCAGTCTCAGTAGGTGGAGGCAGAAGTCCTAAAAGATCATTGCAAACTAAAACAGAAGTGCCCTTTTATTCCCAAACAAGTAATCATTTGCATGTTAACTGTTCAGCAGTCATTGGAAGGTCCTATGTTCTATGTTACGCTTTTGTTCACAGGCTGTCTGTCATCTGCCTGACTCTGCTTGCTCAGGTACTTATTGCGCCATAGCTCGTACTCAGGGCTGGTTGCTTGCAGCACAAAGATGAATGGGGCAGCCTTCCATTCTTCCAGCCTGCAAAAGAGACAGCTCAGGGAATGTAACAGGCAGGGGTCAGGATGTAAGAGTGCTCTGTCTTGCCTCTGCCCAGCCAGCTCCGTTGCTCCCTTCCCCGCAGCCCCACCTCCCCGCAGTGCTCCCCAGGGTCAAGAGCATCAGGCTGCGCTGCCCATCAGCAGACACGGTCCAGCGTCGAGGACAACTTTGGTCTTCAGGACTCTTCCCAGTTCACTGGCTTTATTCGAAGCTCCTGGCTTTGTGGACCAAAACATCTGTTGCAGCTGAGTTTCCTGGGAAGGAGTGGTATGTGCGGGTGACACTGGGAGCCTTTGGATTACGATTTTATGTAGAACCTGCAGACCTACGGTTATCTGGAGTCATGTGGTGCTGTTCAAAGGCTGACCCTGCCACTCTCAAGCTGTGTGGCCTCGGTCAAGTTATTTCTCTGAGCCTGAGTGGTCCTACCGGGAAAGTCAAGATAATGAAACCCACGTGGAGGGTGGGATGAGGATTAGCAACCACACAGGTTGAGTAACTCGCACGGTGTGTGGCACATGGTGGGAGATGATCAATGATTATTCAATGCAAGGAGGTCCCTAACGGGGTCATGGGTCCTAGAAATCTGCATGCTGGTGACACGCAGAGCAAGGAATAATCTCTTCCCAAGAGGTCTTGGTGGATGCATGCACCCCATGGGGACATGCCAGCAGACGGACCACGCTGTGCAGAGGGTCAAGAGGGTTAAAAGCCTCACACAGGCCTGGAGCCATTCAATGTGTCCCCTTCTCCTTGGGTCTCCAGGGCTTTGTTGATGCGCAGCTGTCTGTCCCCTTAGAAGTCCTGTCCATCCCATAATGCTCTCTCAGCAAGGATTTCTGAGTGACGGACTCTTCTAAGTCTCAGATAGTCTTCTCCCGGTCCTCCCCCAAATGACCCTTGCACTGTGCTTAGAGAAAATTAAAGTGCAAGTGTTAATGCACTGGATGTTTGTGTCCCTCCAGAATTCGTGTTAAAGCCCTAACGTCTAATGTGACTGCATTTGGAGAGATGATATTTAAACCGGTAAGAACAGATAACACACTTGATCTTCTCGGTCAAAAGGCCAAGAAGCAATGGAGAGATGATATTTAAGGAAGTAATTAAGGTTCAGTGAGATCATGAGTCCACACTCCTTGATCCTGGATCCAGGAGGAACAGTGTCCATTCAAGAAGGGGAAGAGACACCACGGATGTACCTGTCAAGAACAGACCATGTGAGGGCACAGCACAAAGGTGGTCATTGACACTGGAGAAACCAACCCCACCAACACCTTGACCTTGGATTTCCAGCCTCCAGAAATGTAAGAAATAAATTCTGTTGATTAAACCACCCAGTCTGTGGTATTTTGTTTTGGGAGCCCTAGTGAACAAATACCCCAAGTTTGATGCCAATCAGAATGGAATTCCTTCTCAGTGTTTACAGACAGAAGCCTGGCAGCAACAGCAAGGGAGGACACAGGCCAGGGGAACCAGGGAGCAGCTCCATAGGGACACTTGGGAAGGACATCGAGGATCTGGGCCCTGCTGGATGAGGCTCAGGAGGGACTCAGGAGACAGGGTCAGTTCTGGGTCAGATGCTGGGAGGACACAGAGGCATTCAGTGACTAGCTATTTTACGAAATTTCACCTGGGAGGAGGGGGATTGGAATTGGCCAAGAGTCTTCACTGGTAAAGAGGTGGTGTTTACTGATATTGGCCGGGGATGAGGGGTGTTTTGGTAATTTTGCAGTTCTGGGGTGGCCTTGTCTGAGCATCTTGATGTTCAAGGGGAACTTCATGGTCAGGCCACAGACAGGTGGGTTTTCCCGCTCTTTTCTTATATGAGGGAATCCCACATCGTACAGCCCACGGAATGGGAACAATGCACAGGCCAGCCACAATGTCCATGTGCAGCTCAGGCCACGGTTTACATAGCTTGCCCACAGCCTCCGGCCCCTTTTCAGGTGAGGAGGTTAGAGGAATAACCTGGCTGGTAGTTTGGTGGGTGGGCAGGGAGTCCCCTGAGGTCAGAAATTTCCCTACATGCAGTGTCTGGCTGTTTCTCTTGATCTTATGGAACACAGAACAGATGCCTTCCAGGCACGCTCAGGGTGGGCAACCACAGCTCCCTCCTGAAGGGCTTTCCTCCTGGCTCTGGGAGAGCGACCAAGCCTGGCTCAACAGGGGAATGGCTGAAATTGCCGGTGGGCGGAGGCGTGTTCTAAGTCTTGGGGCTCCCCCTCGTGGTTGTCACGTGAGCTGCGGGCCAAGCGGGGGCCGTGTGGGCGGGAGGTGGGGGGTGGGAGGAAGACCCCATGGAGAGTTTGCGGGTGGGTGAGGGAGTGGGGGGATTCATTTGCTCCTCAGCCTGCTGACCTGTGAGCTGAGTGTTCTTAGCATGTTACAAAAATGAGAAGACAGAACTGAAATCAGAGTTAAATTGGGAAGAGAATGCTGAAGCTTGGGCTTTAAACCTCATCCAGGAAGGGAGCTCCTGGTCTAACACAGACTCCCCTTCCCAGTGGCGAATTTGTAATGGTTTTTTAACAGCAAACCCCGGGGGAGGCTGTGGAACTCAAGAGTTGATTCCTGGCTTTACAGAGGGCTTCCCTGGTTTACAAGGTGTTTCCATATTTGTCATTTCTCGTGGTCCTCACAGAACCCTATAAAGCAGGTTCATGAGATTCCCCTTTACAACCGATGGTGATAATGATCACTATTTACTGATGTCTGGTCAAAGATGGGCAGGAACTGGGACCTTTGTTCTGGACACCCTAGATCATGTTCCTTCTACTACCTCACCCTGGCTGTGACATCCTCTTGCAGTATCTGCTGGTAACAATACAGGTGAGAGCTTAGAACTCAAAAGATGACTTACAGTCAGTTCTTTGGGGAGAAGGATGTTGGAAAAGTTGGAAAGATGCATGAGAGCAGACCTGGGACTCCTGGGGAAGGGGACACTGCAACAGGGGATGGAGGTCAAGGTTGCTTTCCGGGCCTGGCTGCATGTCCCCGGAGAAAGGAAGGTCCTATCATTGCACACAAGCTGCTGTTAAGTGCTGACTGCATCTGTGAGTATGGATCTAGAGCAGCTCTGGCAGGTGACCAAAGCCTTTTCTGATGGGCCTGGGTCTCCTGGAAACTGTGGCTTCAACATCACAAGGTCTAGCACTGGCCACGTGTTAGTGATCAAGTACTTGAAGTTTGGCTAGTCTCGACTGAAATGTAAAATATTTACCAGATTTTTTGAAGACTTAGTATGAAAAAAAAAAAACCCGACAATATTGTCATATATATGTAATGTAATATAATGTATAATATATGTATCATATATTATATTATAATATAATGTAGCATTATATTTTATATAATAATATCATATAATATAATATGTAGAATATGTTACATACAATATATATGCAATAATTTTGTTAGTTGTATGTTGAAATAGTATTTTGGAAGTATTTGGTTTAAAAAATATTTATTAAAATTAATTTTCGGGGTGCCTGGGTGGCTCAGTCATTGAGTGTCTGCCTTTGGCTCAAGTCATGATTCCGGGTCCTGGGATCGAGCCCCACGTCAGGCTCCCTGCTCAGCAGAGAGGTTTAATTAATTCAAAAATTAATTAATTTTAGCATTTTCTCTTTTTCAAAGTCACTACCAGAAAATTTTAAATGACCTATGCAGCTTACATTATGTTACTATTGGATATCACTGATCTAGAGCTTTGGTCCTGGTGAATTTACTTATATAAAGGCTGAAGTAAAATGAGGCCACTTATGTCTAGGGGTTTTAAAATGGAGCCAGGAGGCCATTAAAGAGATGGACCATGTATGCATCCTCAATGCACATCCTCACCATGTGAATTGCCAAGACAACTACTCCAAGGGCTCTGCATAAGCACCTGAGGCTTGTTATAGTGATGGACTTTTGCTTAGTGAGAGCCTTAGCAAAGAATTACATTTAGTGAAGATCATCTTTCTGCCACAGCATCAGTCATAATTCTTGGTAAACAACATCTATAAGCATTCCATTCTCCTCTGCATACCTGGGATATTTGTTCCCTACTGGGACACAATTTAGTTGCCTCCTAAACCTTTATATCCTGAACTGCAATTCTTTGATCCCAAATCAATGCTTTTGCTTACTTATTGCTTCCTGACAAATTTAGTAAAAAGCAAAATTCAACCAAGTAGATTTGAAGGTCTGATTGGCTTTCTTAAGTGATTTTTGAATGGGGCAGCAGACTGTCCAGCAACCTGAGATGCTCTGAGGATTTGTACAAAGTGAAAGGTTTTTATAGGAAGGAGGGTGGGGCAAGAAGATATTAGGAAAAAGAAAGAGAGGATTGTTCCAGGCAAAGTCACTTTAGTTTAGGGATGAGCATAGAGGATCTTATCATGCAGATTATGTCATCTTCCTTTGAGAGATGGGAAGCCCAGGTGACAGATTACCTCACTGATGCCAACCAGAAAATTCTGGGCTGACCAATTTAGACTATATTTCTCAGGGAGTGTGATACTGTAGTTAAGTTAGGTGTTAAGCCTGTGTGGTGACTTGCCTAGCCTAAATTCCCATCGTAGGGCTCATGGTTTTCTTTTCTTTTAAATGATTTTTTTTTAAAGATTTATTGATTTAAGAGAGAGAGCCTGTGCTTATTGGGGTGGGGGGAGAGGCAAAGGACAAGGGAGAGAGAGAATCTTAAGCAGACTCCCTGCCGAGCATGGAGCCTGACACAGAACTCCATCCCATGACCCTGAGATCATGACCGGAGTTGAAATTAAGAGTCAGACATTCAGCAGACTGAGCCCCCCAGGTGCCCCAGGCCTGCAGTTTTCTTTTTAACACACATGTGACATATTGGAGGCCCTGGAGATATCCTACAATACAGCCCTGCTTGTTCCATTCTCTGCTGAAGTATTTAGGGGTTACTGCTGAGGTTGGAGGAGAGATGACCTTAAAGCCTTCTCTCTCTGCCAGATAGGCAAACTGAAGTGTTCCTGTAGCCGGGTGACAGGGGAGCAGGGAATAGGATGCTCTACTTGGCTATCTCTCTAGATGGAAAGTTTGTTCTGTAAAGAGAACTCCCTGTCCCTCTAAGCTGTATTAGGTTTCCCACCCTGTTGATTGTTTCAGTCCATCCTTTCCTCTTCAAAAGCAGAGCATACTTTTCCACTACCCTCTTGTATATGGAATGTGTTTAATGTCTGTCTGCTCATGACAGGAGCATCACAGGAGCATCATGGGGGCAGGGACCAGGGACTCTGTCTGCCCACTGCTGTAGTTGTACCAACATGATCAACTTCTGGAAAGGATTTGTCATGGACTCCTGGCACAATTAGGGGAGACATGGTTCTTTGCCAGGCACCCACTCTGCAGTAGGCACTATGTCACCTTGTCATCTCTTCCCATAGCAGGCCCTACACAGAGCCACTGTCACAATTAAGTTACAGGTCGGAACACTATGTTGAGAGGGAAAGCCACCTGCCCAAGGTCACTGTGGGGTGAGTGAGTGAGCAGGACTACAAGCCAGACCTGGCAGGTTCCCACACCAGTGCTTTCCACTTCACCAGAGGTTGGCCCCTGGCTCCATTTTCCATCTCAGAGGAATTGTGATCATACCTTCAAACACAGCTCTACTCTATTCTTTGGGAGAACCCATGCTTCCCAAGGTGAACAGTATCCAAGCCCTGAAATCTCAGAGGTTTGTGCTTGTCTTGGTGACCCCACAAGCCAAGGGGAGAAGACCGTTAGCTCCTGATGGCTGGTGTGTGCAGGCAATAGGTAGCAGAATTTGCTAATCCAAAAGTATGTCTCTTTGGCATAAGGATTATTTTACGTTGATTATTCTGAAAACACTGCAAACACTGGAGAACATCTAAAAACTGGACGTACATTACTCTTTGCAAGAGAGACATTGACATTTATAAGGGAAGTCTCAATTTTTAAGTGCATGTCCCTCACTCTACCAGGAAGAAGGGATTGACTCTAAATCTCTAGACCTCTTCTCAGTGTAGAAGCAGGGACCTAAATCTTTATAATGCCCTTACCCATGTTCACTGTCCTTTTCCTGGTAAGTTCCTTAAACAGAACCCCCACACTCAACATCTTCTTTTGTCCTTAGCTGATGATGGGGTTTAAGGGATGGTTTCTGCCATTTCGGGAGTTATTCAGTTTTTCTGGGTCTCTCCCATGTATACAGGAGGAATACATGTTATTAAACTTTTGTTTGTTTCTCTCCTACTAATCTGTCTCATATCAATTTAATTTTTGGACCAGCCAAAGAACCTAGACGGGATGAAGGATTAATTTTTTTTATTCCCTACACAGGCAAAGAACTGATGGTGATGTGATTTGAAGTTTAGGTCTGAGAGTGAAAAGTCAAGAAAGAATTCTCAACACTCTTTTGGTGCAAAAGGGTGTTTCTGTTATAGCACAGGGACAGGACTTGTGGGAAGAAGAGCTGCATCTGTGATTGTGGAGAATGACTAATTATATACTTTTAAGGTTGTGGAGGGAGGGAAGGTAGAGATAACGTAAGTGTTGAAGGAATTTCTGTATGAGGAAAGCAGGATCTACAGGACCTTGGATGTCTGGCTACTGTCAAGATAAGGTTGCTTTTTTAATCTGTAGCAAAACATCAACAGTAAGGCAGCCATGAGTTCCTTGAGGAATGTCACGTTCTGCACGTCTCAAGTATTTATCAGTGGGCTGCAGTTTGTGAGGAGATTAAATTTAAGCTGCATTTTTCTTGCCTTTGTTCTGATCATTTTCCCCCCTGAGCAATTTTGACCTCTAAATCTTTAAAGTTGCTGACAGTGGAAGGTCTTATCTTCTGTAACTTGTTCCTGCAAAATAGGAGTGTAGAAATGTCCCTACCTATGGGTCAACATTGGTCAGTTGGGAACTTATATATAGGAGTTACCAAAGGAGGCAGCCAAATCCAACACAGACAACATACATTAACCTCCTTGGGTAGGAAGACCATCTGTTGGCTTGACGTTACGGCGGTGCACCAGGTAAGGCTGTTGGGAATTTTGTAAGCAAGGTATGAGGCTAACATTTCTAAGGGGCTATATTTGCTTCGTGCTTCATAAAGTCAACCGGAATTCCTTAAAGCTGTATAGTCATATCTGAGTCCAAGCATGTCTCTCAAATACGACATTCTAGTCAAAAGACTTGGTAAAATACAAAGGTGTCTTGTTACAAGAAGAATGGATTCTTACTGAACTACGCAAATGATTATAATTGCCATGGAAGAAAGAATGTTCACTGAGAGTTTTTGAATTTCAGGTAGAGAGAAAAATTAAGGGATTCAAATTGTTCAGTAAGAAATATTTTATCATATTTGTTTAAGTCATGGATATCTTAAGAGAAAGTTTCCTTAATCCAGAAGAGCAAACAGAGAACCAGCGATGTTTCAAACAGGAGTCACAAAAACTACAATCATCCTCCTCAGTTCATTTACTCCCATGTTACTAATTCTTGTTCAATTCCAAATGAAGCTTTTTAGCTAGTTTTGGAAATTCTTATCAATTTTAGTTTTATGATAGTAAAGATATAAAATACCTATATTTATCAAAAGCCCTTTTTATGAATCTCCTTGAAGATGCAACATGTTTCACAAGAAAATAAGAATAATAACTACAAATGACAAAAGACTCAAAAACAGATTTAGTTAAAGATCTGATGAGAGTTTATTAACATAACTGACAAGGAAATCTGGTTATTTCTGTGACACCTAGCGTTTCAATAATCAGAATATCGAGTGATGGCTGTATACCAGAACATAACATATGAAATGAACAAGCAAATTAGTCAAAGAGACTTTATTTACAATTAAATCTCAGGATAGTTTGTTTAAAAACCTCCGAAAGTGGGGCGTCTGGGTGGCTCAGTGGGGTAAAGCCTCTGCCTTCGGCTCAGGTCATGATCCTGGGGTCCTGGGATCAAGCCCCACATTGGGCTCTCTGCTCAGCGGGGAGTCGGCTTCCTCCTCTCTCTCTGCCTGCCTCTCTGCCTACTTGTGATCTGTCAAATAAATAAATTTTTTTTAAAAACCTCCTAAAGTTATAAAGCATATGTCTAGATAGTATTATAGGTCATGACAAAACTTAGAAGTTCGTTATTTAGTTAACCAAGGTGGTAATGAGAGATTCCAAAGGCAAATATGTAGGGTTATACAGTAGTTAACAAAACTTAGCTCCTTTAATATTGAGAAGTTTTAACTTTCATCAAAGACCTGATAAAAACAAAACAAAAAATTGGTTTTCCGGGGGCACCTGGGTGGCTCAATGGGTTAAAGCCTCTGCCTTGGGCTCAGGTTATGGTCCCGGGGTCCTGGGATCGAGCCCTGCATCAGCCTCTCTGCTCTGCAGGGAGCTTGCTTCCTCCTCTCTCTCTGCTTGCCTCTCTGCCTACTTGGTGATCTCTGAAAAATAAATAAATAAAATCTTTTTTAAAAATTGGCTTTCCAGGCAGAAAACTTTGTTTACATTTTCTTATCAAGAACAGACCAAGAATCCAAGAAAACTTTTTTTTTTTTGAGAGAAAAGCAGAATTTCAATCTTATACTGGTGTACTTCTAAAATCCATTCATTTCAAATAAATAAATAAATAATAAATTTCTTAGTCCGTCTTGGCCACATATAAAATTCCTTTCCAAAGATTTCCCTTCATAAACCTCCTATGACGTTTTCTATTCAGAGTTGCTTTCCTTATTTCCATTGTTTAATTACACTTAGCAGAATTTTAACTCTTAGAACCTGAGTCTCCAGGGGAAACTAAGTGTAACCAATTAAGGCTGTTACACCAGAATTCTTTAGATGGCAAATTTATAAATACATTTCATAATTTTAAAGACCTGTTTCTCCATAGTGCAAACTTTTAATAAAGCACAAAGCAAGTTTAACAATAGACCCAAGCATCCTCAGTCTCTCTGCAATAAGAAGTCAAAAGCATGAACCTATCTTCAATAATCAACACTTTAGTATTTTGTTTCCTTTGGAAAAAAACATAAGTGTCCAATGAGTTCAATCCAATTTATCATTCAAGCAGAACTTTAAGGTTTCAGGTTATCAAAGACTTTGAAAGCTATCTTAACAATTACCCATGAAAACTTACAAAATGAGGCATCATTTTAAGTCATCTTTTTGCTGACAAATTGCAAAAGAGATTATGAGCTTATTTGACCTTCAACAAACCTTGGTAGAATAAAAGTTTTATATTTAATGCTGACAACTCCAAAGACATGCACCATCTTAATTAAGCCAACAGACTTAAATTAGTTTAAAGAGTGAATATATCCCACCTGGGTCCACCTATATGTCAATGAATTTGTTCTCCATTGTCAATTTTTAACTGGGGTACTGGCAGGAAAATCTGAAGTGGGTGGTTTAAGAGCAAGGAGCTCTTGCTCCTTGACAGTGAGGTAGGAGGAGCAGGAGCCAGTGGTGCCAGAGACACTCAGAATGGTAGGAGCTAGTTACACAGGTTGCACCCAGGGTGTTGCAGAAATAGGAGGAGGGGCAGGGGAAAGCAGAAGAGGTGAGGCACTGCCAGCAAGTTTGGAGGTGATAAAAGCTCAGAGGACAGAGAAAGAGGATTCCTGGTCTTAAAGCTCATCAGCTTAGACGTATGAAAGGACAGGTTTTCCTTCTACCAACGGGTGGAGAAAGCAGTCCATGTTGGGTTGGAGAATTCAGGGAACTTCCACAAAACAAAAGGAGTTTGAGCAGCTGCTTATATTCTTTAAAGTTCCCATCCCAAGGTAGACTAACCACAGTTGGCTCCAGTCATCACAGCCATTAACCTGGGAAATGAATGAGGAAGAAGACCACAGGTACAGTTAGCGTAATCTGAAGTTTATTAGGAGGAACGGTGAGAGAGAGAGTCAGTGTTCCCTTTGTCAGGGATTCCTCCGGCAACCTGGATTTATTTGAAAGAAACCTGTTCAGACAGTCACCATCCAATATATTAGGAGGGGGTTTTCTAGCCTGGTTAGTGGCTAAATACATTCTGCAAAAGGCCCTTAAGTCAGGGTCCCAATTTAGGGCCACAAAGTCCTGAACATTGGTTATCTCGGTTTATTCGCACTGTTTCCTGCAGAAGAGATCTAATGGATGGATGGTACTGAAGTTTAATGTCCCATAATGGGCGATTTTTCCTTGTGCCCTAAGAAGTACTGATATCAAGCAGTGTTAGAGAAGACCAGTCCTGGGGCATCTGGGTGGCTCAGTGGGTTAAAGCCTCTGCCTTCGGCTCAGGTCATCATCCCAGGGTCCTGGGATCGAGCCCCTCATTGAGCTCTTTGCTCGGCAGGGAGCCTTTTTTAAATCTTGCAATCTGAATTGTTTCCAGTGGGTTAAAAGTCCTTGGGAACTGAAAAAGTAATAAAGAAGTTCCATTACCAATCAAATTCCACCCAACTCCTAGGGGGCATTCCACAGAAGTATATGTCAGAGGTTCCTTGTGCCAAAGTGACCAATGGCATCCCTCTAAGTAACTGCTTAACACCACCTTGCCTTATAGGAAGAAAGCCGTCATTCCCTCACTTCTGCATTGCATCCTAGGCTACAAATGGGTGCTGGTGAATGGACTGAAATGTTGTTCCATGCCATGAGGAACCCACCTGTTTCTAATCCATGGAAAATGCAAAAAAAAAAAAAAAAAAGTTTACAAGGCTGGGTGCCTTGGTGGCTCAGTGGGTTAAAGTCTCTGCCTTCAGTTCAGGTCATGATCCCAGGGTCCTCGGATCAATCACCACATTGAGCTCTCTGCTCAGCAGGGAGCCTACTTCCCACTCCCACTCCTGCCTGCCTCTCTGCCTTCTTTTGATCTCTGTCTGTCAAATAAATAAATAAAATCTTTTTTTATTTTATTTTTTATTTATTTTTTAATTTCTTTTCAGCATAAAAGAATTCATTGTTTTCGTACCACACCCAGTGCTCCATGCAATATGTGCCCTCCTTAATACCCTCCACTTGGCTCCCCCAACCTCCCAGCCCCCTCCCCTTCAAAACCCTCAGGTTGTTTTTCAGAGTCCATAGTGTCTCATGGTTCACCTCCCCTTCCAATTTCCCTCAACTCTCTGTCCTCTCCATCTCCCTATGTTCTCCATGTTATATGTTATGCTCCACAAATAAGTGAAACCATATGATAATCGACTCTCTCTGCTTGACTTATTTCACTCAGCATAATCTCTTCCAGTCCGTTCAAGTTGCTACAAAAGTTGGGTATTCATCCTTTCTGATTGAGGCATAATACTCCATAGTGTATATGGACCACATCTTCCTTATCCATTTGTCCTTTGAAGGGTATCTTGGTTCTTTCCACAGTTTGGCGACCATGGCCATTGCTCTATAAACATTGGGGTACAGATGGCCCTTCTTTTCACTACATCTGTATTGAAAAAGGCTGCAAGATTTTCCCATTGAGGATGATATTTGCTGTGGGTATTTTAAATTTCTTGAGGAATCTCCACACTGTTCTCCAAAGTGGCTGCTCCAACTTGCATTCCCACCAACAGTGGAAGAGGGTTCCTCTTTCTCCACATCCTCTCCAACACATGTTGTTTCCTGCCTCGCTAATTTTGGCCATTCTAACTGGTGTAAGGTGGTATCTCAATGTGGTTTTAATTTGAATCTCCCTGATGGCTAGTGATGATGAACATTTTTTCATGTGTCTTATCGCCATTTGTATGTCTTCTTGGAGAAGTGTCTGTTGATATCTTCTGCCCATTTTTTGATATGATTATCTGTTTTGTGTGTGTTGAGTTTGAGAAGTTCTTTATAGATCCTCGATGTCAGCCTTTTGTCTGTACTGTCATTTGCAAATATCTTCTCCCATTCCGTTGGTTGCCTCTTTGTTTTGTTGACTGTTTCCTTTGCTGTGCAAAAGCTTTTGATCTTGATGAGGTCCCAAAAGTTCATTTTTGCTTTTCTTTCCTTTGCCTTTGGAGACATATCTTGAAGGAAGTTGCTGTGGCTGATATCAAAGAGATTACTGCCTATGTTCTCCTCTAGGATTCTGATGGATTCCTGTCTCACATTGAGGTCTTTTATCCATTTTGAGTTTATCTTTGTGCATGGTGTAAAAGAATGGTTGAGCTTCATTCTTCTATATTTAGCTGTCCAATTTTCCCAGCACCACTTATTGAAGAGACTGTCTTTTTTCCACTGTATATTTTTTCCTGCTTTGTCGAAGATTATTTGCCCATAGAGTTGAGGGTCCATATCTGGGCTCTCTACTCTGTTCCACTGGTCTATGTGTCTTTTTATGCCAGTACCATGCTGTCTTGGTGATCACAGCTTTGTAGTAAAGCTTAAAATCAGGTAATGTGATGCCGCCAGTTTTATTTTTGTTTTTCAGCATTTCCTTAGCAATTCGGGATCTCTTCTGATTCCATCAAATTTTAGGATTATTTGCGCCAGGTCTTTGAAAAATACCAGTGGAATTTTGATCGGAATGGCATTGAAAGTATAGATTGCGCTAGGCAGTATAGACATTTTAACAATGTTTATTCTTCCGATCCAAGAGCATGGAATGGTATTCCATCTTTTTGTGTCTTCTTCAATTTCCTTCATGAGTGTTCTGTAGTTCTTTGAGTACAGATCCTTTACCTCTTTGGTTAAGTTTATTCCCAGGTATCTTATGGTTCTTGGTGCTATAGTAAATGGAATCGATTCTCTAATTTCCCTTTCTGTATTTTCATTGTTGGTGTATAAGAAAGCCACTGATTTCTGTACATTGACTTTGTATCCTGCCACATTACTGAATAACTGTATGAGTTCTAGTAGTTTAGGGGTGGAGTCTTTTGGGTTTTCCATATAAAGAATCATGTCATGTGTGAAGAGAGAGAGTTTGACTTCTTCATTGCCAATTTGGATGCCTTTTATTTCTCTTTGTTTTCTGATTGCTGTTGCTGGGACTTCTAATACTATGTTGAACATGAGTGGTGAGAGTGGGCATCCTTGTTGTGTTCCTGATCTCAACGGGAAGGCTGCAAGCTTTTTCCCATTGAGGATGATATTTGCTGTGGGTCTTTCATAGATAGATTCAATGAAGTTCAGGAATGTTCCCTCTATCCCTATACTTTGAAGCGTTTTAATCAGGAACGGATGCTGGATTTTGTCAAATGCTTTTTCTGCATCAATTGAGAGGACGATGTGGTTCTTCTCTCTTCTCTTATTGATTTGTTCTATTACACTGATTGATTTGCAAATGTTGAACCATCCTTATAACCCAGGGATGAATCCTACCTGGTCATGGTGGATAATCTTTTTAATGTGCTGTTGGATCCTTTTTGCTAGGATCTTGTTGAGAATCTTAGCATCCATATTCATCAGTGATATTGGTCTGAAATTCTCCTTTTTTGTGTGGTCTTTGCCTGGTTTGGAGATCAGGGTAATACTGGCTTCATAAAAAGAGTCTGGAAAATTTCCTTCTGCTTCAATTTTTTGTAACACCTTCAGGAGAAAAGGCATTATTTCTTCTTTGAAAGTCTGGTAGAATTCCTTAGGGAATCCGTCAGGTCCTGGGTTTTTGTTTTTGGGGAGCTTTTTGATCACTGCTTCAATCTCATTACTAGATATCAGTCTATTCAGGTTGTCAATTTCTTCCTGGTTCAATTTTGGGAGTTTATAGTTTCCAGGAATGCATCCATTTCATCTAGGTTGCTTAACTTATTGGCATATAACTGTTGATAATAACTCCTGATGATTGTTTCTACTTCCTTGGTGTTAGTTGTGATCTCTCCCTTTTCATTCATAATTTTATTAACTTGGGCTTTCTCTCTTTTCTTTTGGATTAGTGTGGTCAATGGTTTATCGATCTTATCGATTCTTTCAAAAAACTAACTTCGAGTCTCATTGATACGTTCTACTGTTTCTCTGGTTTCTACCTCATTAATCTCAGCTCTAATCTTGATTATTTCCCTTCTTATGTGTGGAGTTGATTTAATTTGTTGTTGATTCTCCAGTTCTTTAAGGTTTAGAGATAGCTGGTGTATTCTGGATTTTCTATTTTTTGAGGGAGGCTTGGGTGGCTATGTATTTCCCCCTTAGCATCGCCTTTGCTGTATCCCATAGGTTTTGGACCAAAGTGTCTTCATTCTCATTGGTTTCTATGAATTGTTTAAGTTCTTTGATCTCCTGGTTGATCCAAGCATTCTTAAGCAAGGTGGTCTTGAGCTTCCAGGTGTTTGAGTTCCTTCCAAACTTTTCCTTGGACTGAGCTCCAGTTTCAAAGCTTGTGATCTGAGAATATGCAGGGAATAATCTCAGTCTTTTGGTATTGGTTGAGTCCTGATTTGTGACACAGTATGTGGCCTATTCTGGAGAAGGTTCCATGTGCACTTGAGAAGAAAAAGTATTCTCTTGTTTTAGGGTGGAATGTCCTGTATATATTTATGAGGCCCATCTGGTCCAATGTGTCATTCAATGCTCTTGTTTCTTTATTGATTTTCTGCTTGGATGATCTATTACTGAGAGAAGCGTGTTAAGATCATCTTGGTGGATAGTCCCTTTAAGAATTATGCAGTGTCCTTCTGTATCTCTGACTACAGTCTTCAGTTTAAAATCTAATTTATCTGATATGAGAATCACTACCCTGGCCTTCTTTTGAAGTCCATTGGCATGAAAGATGCTTCTCCATCCCTTCACTTTCAGTCTGGGTGTATCCTTAGGTTCAAAATGGGTCTCTTGTAGACAACATATGGATGGGTCCTGTTGTTTTATCCAATCTGCAACCCTTTGTCATTTTGTGGGCACATTTAGCCCATTCATGTTGAGAGTGATTATTGATAGATATATTTTTATTGATATATATATATTGATATATATTTTTTATTGATATAATATATTTTATTATATTTATATATCTTTCTTTCTGTAGATTGTCTCTATATTTCTGTTCAATGATATTCTTAGGATTTTCCCTCTTTTATAGAACCCCCCTTAATATTTCCTGCAGTGTCAGCTTGGTGGTCGCATACTCTTTTAAGCCTTGCCGGTCTTGGAAACTCTTTATCTCTCCATCTATTTTGAATGTCAGTCTTGCTGGATAAAGTATTCTTGGTGGCATGTTCTTCTCATTTAGTGCCCTGAATATATCTTGCCAGCCCTTTCTGGCTTGCCAGGTTTCTTTGGACAGGTCTGATGTTATTCTGATGGGCTTTCCTCTGTACGTAAGGAGCCTCTTTGTCCTAGCAGCTTTCAAGAGATTATATTTACAATTATGATTTCTCAATTTTACTATCAGGTGCCTTGATGTTTTTTTAGAATCTATAATCTTGGGGGAGACCGTTCTGCCTCTAGTACATGAACCCTGGTTCCATTCACGAGATTGGGAAAATTTTCACAGAGAACTTGTTCCACTATATCCTCTAGACTTCTTTCTTTCTCCTCCTCTTCAGGCATTCCAATAATTCTGATGTTGGAACGTTTCATGGCATCATTTATTTCCCTGATTCTGTTTTCGTGGCTTCTAAGCTGTTTGTTCCAGGCTTCCTCCTGATTCTTTCTCTCTATTTGTTTGTCCTCCAGATCACTAATTCTATCTTTTGTCTCAGTTACCCTAGCTTTTAGAGAATTTAGATTAGATTGGAACTCATTGAGAGCATTGTGAACATCATCCTTGGTGGCTTTCAGTTCTGCTCTAACATTGTGTACATCATCCCTGGTGGCTTTCAGTTCTGCCCTAATCAATTCCATTTCGTCATCCATGGCTTTCTCCAACCTAGCTATTGCCTGGATAATTGTTAGCCTGAATTCCCTTTCCAAGGCTGGGTGCCTTGGTGGCTCAGTGGGTTAAAGCCTCTGCCTTCAGTTCAGGTCACGATGCCAGGGTCCTCAGCTCTCTGCTCAGCAGGGAGCCTACTTCCCACCCCCACCTGCCTCTCTGCCTTCTTTTGATCTCTGTCTGTCAAATAAATAAATAAAATCTTTTAAAAAAAGAAAAAGAAAAAGAAAAAAAGTTTTACAAGGGGGAATTACTCAACTTTATAATTTTTTTAAAAGATTTTATTTATTTATTTGACACAAAGAGAGAGATTGCAAGTAGGCAGAGTGGTAGACAGAGAGAGAGGGGAAAGCAGGCTCCCCTGCTGAGAGCCTGATGAGCAGAGAGCCTGATGCAGGGCTCGATCCCAGGACCCTGAGATCATGACCTGAGCAGAAGGCAGAGGCTTAACCACTGAGCCACCCAGGCACCCCCTAATTTTTTAATTTAAGTACATAGTAGTAATTGACATTGATGGAATATGGTAAAGACAGAAATCTTTAGTAAAAACGGGAATCCACCATGATCTAAGTGACATTCCCACACATATTGTCCTTATAGCCAACTTCCCTTAAGAAATGGCCCCTGATTGGATTTTATTTCAGTTGGGTGCTGGTTTGGGGCCTCTCCATGTGGAGGTCTCATGGCCAGAATCAGCTAGACTAGAGACAGAAAGGGGATCACCTTAGACCAATGAGGA
The DNA here is from genome assembly GCF_964662115.1 of Mustela nivalis. Classification (NCBI taxonomy): domain Eukaryota; kingdom Metazoa; phylum Chordata; class Mammalia; order Carnivora; family Mustelidae; genus Mustela; species Mustela nivalis. The sequence continues at coordinate 155,630,570 of NC_139020.1, forward strand.
GGAAACCTCACATGGAAGTCTTAAGATTGGCAGCCATCCTAGTGACTTAGGTGGCCGTTCCATACCCAAGAAAGACAACTTTGTATGAGAATAGGAATAAAGAGAGTCCTCAAGTTTCTGGGTCAATTATTCTGGCCAGGGTACTAACTTCTAGCCAAAAGGCAATTTTTTCCTTGCCATAGAGTAGCCATGGGGAGAGCATTGCAGCCTGAGCCATGGACATGAAAGTGTTCCAATAAGACCATACTCTTGAAAAGTCCCTGAAAGGAAAGTAAAGGAAAAGAAGAGAACGTACTCATCAAGTTTGCACGGGATTCGGAGTCCAGATGAGAAGATTCAGGCCCCACACTGGGAAATAAAATGATAGGATTTGAAGTTTGGGTCTGAGAGAAAATGGTCAAGAAAGAATTCTTGAGACATTTTTGGTCCAAAAAGGTATTTTATTTAGCAAAAGGACAGGACCCATGGGCAGAAAAAGCTGCACCTGTGATTGTGAGGAATGACTGATTATATATTTCTAAGTTTGTGGAGGGAGGGGAGGTAGAGATAACGTAAGTTTCTAAGGAATTTCTATCTGCTGAAAGCAGGGTCTACAGGACCTTGGAGGTCTGGCTATTGTCAAGATAATGTTGCTTTTAATCTCCAGCAAAATATCAACATTAAGGCAGCCACGAGTTCCTTAAGGAATGTCATGTCTGCATGTCTCACAGTGGGCTGCAGTTTGTAAGGAGATTAAATTTAAGCTGCATTTTTCTTATTTTGATCTCCTCATCAATGGAGTTTAGGGAAGGCCACCAGAGTATGCCACTTTCATGTATTGGTTATTTTGAAATAAAGTTACTTGAGAAATAGCCAGAGCAAGAAGGACATTCTTGGTCCCCCTGAAGGTAGGAAATTCATTTAGCATGTGAAAGGCACTCTCCCTCCACCAAGAAGTAGAAAAACATTCTTAATACCAGAGTCAGGGAATTCAGGACCAAGAAGGCTATGCAAACACTCTGCTTGGTTTTTTCACTAATTAGTACCCCAAACTAAGTTTCTTCATCTTATCAGTTCATAAATTTATCATTTCTTTGTCTAAAAGCTGTCTGCTTTGGTGTCTTCTTTAAGTCTCATATTTTTAGGTGTCCCCTGTCAATCTGTGTTAATTATTAGAGCAGTTGAAGAACTAAGAGGGGTAGAGGGAAATTTTCTCCCTGACAGAATAGAGAGGCAAGGGGCCCTGATCTTCAAGCATGAGGTGGTTCCAACCAGATGGAAGAATGGGACCAGGTAGCAGTTTTGCTCAGGAACAAGGCCAGGAAACCTCCATAAAGCAGTAGCCCACTAGGTGTCACCACTCCTATCCAAGCTGAGGAAACTAGAGGCCCCACCGTGTTCTGAGGTGCCCACCCTCACATTGCCACCAATCCCAGGTGGATTGAACTGGTGAAGAGCGTTCTCAGGTGCACAGACAGAACACGCTGGCAGAAAACAAGTCTGACAAGCAGGAGTGTGAGTGAGAACAGAGCAATCCTAGCCTCAGAAGGGAGTAGCCTGAGCTGGAAGGACTTCTGTGAGAGAGGGCTGAGGAGATGATACTCTGAAGTGGGGTGGTGAGAACAAGTAAGTGATGCTGTGACACACCCCTCCTGCCCTACTCACAACAGGGAGCCCTACGTAGGCAGACCTGAATGTATTCACCCCTTTTAACCTCATGGGCACACATCACAAGACCTGCTTTGCTAGGGTTCTGCTTTGCACAGAAGCACACAGAGATACTAACATTGATACCAATGTTGATTCATCAAGTTGGCCAAAGACAGTGAAAATGGTAAAGGGTAAGAGTAGACAAGGCATCTGCTGAAGACTGAGGGAGGCAGAGAATGGAGGAGGAAAGATACAGAAGTTAAAACCTCAGAGGATCTGGTGGGGAAGGGAAGCCTGAGACCATGAGGTTCACATGCAGGCTGTCCAGTGTCTTAGGGAATATCCATGGGGCCTATGCATGTTCAGCCCCACAAGAGCACAAGAGTTGAATCTGTACTATGTGGATTTTTCGTGAGACCCAGGTGGAAAAACAGCTTGGACCATCTTGAAATTTCCTTTAAATTAGCTTTACACATAGGACTCCCATTCCAAAGGTAGGCTTTGGAGACACTGCACTGTGGGTGGCTGGGCCACAAAGGAATTCCCACTCAGGTGACACCTGAGCTGGAGGAACATTCAGGAAATCCTTCAGAAATTCTCCACTCCAGCAGACAGCAGACAGCAGACAGAGGATTCATATAACTACTCATTCCTCTCCTGTCTTTATTAGTACCTGGTATTTTCCTGACCCTCCATTTGCTCAGGGTAATTGATTCTGACCTATATGTATTGAGGATACATGGGCTGACACTGGGTCTCAGTGGATGACTTCATGTGGTGTGTCACTATGAGCAAATGGCTAAGTGTATGTTTTTCTTCACAGTGAATAAGACCTATACATAGGTTGATGGGTAGTGGTTGCTGACAGCTACTTAAAAAGTGCTTTTCACTCATTCTTTCCACCTTCCCTACAATTGTGTGTGAGAAGCAAGTGCTTGCCGACTGGACACTGAGCCCAAATGCTGTGCCTCTGTTTCCCATTCTGCACAATGAAGAGTGACCATGTCCTCCCCCTAGGACCTCTCCAGCTCTATATAGTGTCCTTGCCATTTTTTGCCAGTTCTAATACATTTATTAAATTTGCTTGTAGATATACTGCATGGAGCCCTGAGCTTGGTCTGAGATGGGTGTTGCAGAAATTTGTATCCCAGAGATTTAGTCTGGAGCTTTCCAGAGACACACCTATGTCATATTCTGGAAGACATGGAAGACTGGGGACCAAAGGAAAAACAAACAGGAAGAGAGAAAAATTAAAGGAGAAAAGAAGCAATTTCTAGGCATTATAGGTAAGAAGAATGTCTAGAGACATGCTTTTGGTACAGAACACCTAAGATGCTGGATAATTATTTGAAAACATCTTTTAAAATAAATGACTAATATGGCAGAAAGGTAAGGGAAATCCTCTGAGCCCAGAAAGCAAATCTGGAGAGATGAGGGCAGATAAAGTCTACATGAGCCTGGGCTCCTGCAATCCTTCAGGGCCAGGAGTCTGGTCTTTGAAGGTCATGCCATTGCAATGGGGAGGATGGAGACAAGGTCTGGGCTGGCGAGGCTGGGAGTTTTCTTGTGAGGCCCACATAAGCTGGTATCCCCAAGGGCAGCTCCTTCCATGCCTGTCTTATCTCCTTCCCTAGCAGATGGAGACTAAGGCACAGCATGTGTGGTAATGCCATAATGGGGGTGCAAGATTCAAGGAAACAAAATAAAGGAAAAAGGAAGGGCAGCTGGGAGATAAAAACAAACAAACAAACAAATACAAAGTGGTACATGACTGAGCTGCCACAGCTTCATGAAAGAGTATAGCTGGTCACCTGCTCCTGTATGACTTCTGCTAAAGATCCACAGAACCATCATTTCTTAGAACACTCGGCTGCAGGGACAAAGGGCAAGCAATTTTATCCTCAGCTCTTTCTCTTCTCCTATGTCTCTTTGGTCAATATGCCCTCCATGAGGCATTCACTTTCTTGTACTCTCAGCTTTTATAAAGTGGGCTTTCTGGAGAGCTGCTGGAAAGTCAGAGGCTCCATGGGTGCAGGCAGATCAGAGCTACTGTGTCTTCTGGTGCTGTGGGCATGAAGGAGGCTGCCCTAAAGCCTTGCTCTCATCCCTGGGGAGGCTGACACAGGCAGTATTAGGAAGGCCTACACTTCACAGTGGTGGTGAGTGCATGAGCCACCACTGGTGTGGTCTGGGTAGAAAGCAGCCAGTGTTTAGAAGGCCAGCAGGGCTAAGTCTTGGAAAGGCACATAAGCTGAGTCCAGTGTGGGATCTCAACAAGAAATAGATGGTTTATTTAAAAGGGTTACTTCTAAATGTGGGCTAGTACGGGCACTCCAGGGACTAGTGCAGGAACCTGGTCCCTACAGTATAATGGCAACATGAACTTCTCCTGCCTTTAAGCATAAAAGGACAAAGGAAAGAAGAGGTTTCCAGAACTGGAAGGAGAGAGTCATGTAGAGCAGATTACCTTGAAAGGAGCAGGAATCTTTGGGGAAGGAATTCTGTCAAGGTGAGGCAACCTCACAAAGAAGGGTCCAGAGAATTAAATACCTGATGTGGTCCAAATAGAGTAGAAAAAAGTATGGTGAAGCTGGACATGGAAGTGTAAACTGAAGCTGCCTGGCATACCCATATGTAAAATTCTAAGTAATATGAGTTCATATTCAAAAATCAAAACATGCAAGGAACTGAGACAGCGTGAATCATAATTAGCAAAAACATCAAACCTCAAGACCAGACCGAAGAAGACTTTGGATACAGAAATTATAAATAAAGAATGTAAAATGGGTAAATTAAAAAATGAACAACCAGGACTACATCAAAATAAAAATATTCTGCATAGTAAAGGAAACAATCAACAAAACTAAAAGACAACCTACTGAATGGGAGAAGATATTTGTAAATAACCTACCTGATATAGGGTTAGTATCCAAAATATATAAAGAACTGATGCAGCTCAATACTAAAAAAAACAAATAACCCAATAAAAAAAATGGGCAGAAATTGCTCTATTGGGTATTTACCCCAAAGATACAGATGCAGTGAAAAGAAGGGCCATCTGTACCCCAATGTTCATAGCAGCAATGGACACAGTCGCCAAACTGTGGAAAGAACCAAGATGCCCTTCAACAGACAAATGGATAAAGAAGATGTGGTCCATATACGCAATGGAGTATTATGGCCTCCATCAATAAGGATGAGTACCCAACTTATTTATTTATTTATTTATAATTTTTTTTTAAAGATTTTATTCATTTATTTGACAGGGAGAGATCACAAGTAGGCAGAGAGGCAGGCAGAGAGAGAGAGAGGAGGAAGCAGGCTCCCTGGAGTACCCAACTTTTGTATTAACATGGACGGGACTGGAAGAGATTATGCTAAGTGAAATAAGTCAAGCACAGAGAGTCAATTATCATATGGTTTTACTTATTTGTGAGCATAGGGAATAGCAGGGAGGACATGGAGAGATGGAGAGGAGAAATGAGTTGGGGAAAATCAAAGGGGAGATGAACCATGAAAGACTGTGGACCTTGAAACAAACTGGGGGTTTTGGAGAGGAGGGGGGTGGGGACTTGGGTGAGCCTGGTAGTGGTTATTATGGAAAGCACATGTTGCATAGAGAACTGAGTGTTGTGTGTAAACAATGAATTCTGGAACATTGAAAAGAAAAAAAAGGGCAGAAGACATGAACAAATGTTTCTCCAAAGACATACAGATAGCCAACAGACTCATGAGAAGATGCTCAACATCACTCATCTTTAGGGAAATGCAAAGCTACAGTAAAATATCACCTCACATCTTACAGGAAATCAAAGCTACAGTAAAATACCACCTCACATCTCTCTGAATGGCTAAAATTAAAAAAAAAAACATGAGAAACAACAAATATTGGTGAAGATGTGAAGAAAAAGGAACCCTCATACAGTATTGGTGGGAACGTGCACTGGTGAAGCCACTCTGGAGAACAGTATGGAAGTTCCTCAAAAAATTAAAAATAGAGCTACCTTATTATTCAGGAATCACACTGTTGGGTATTTATCCCAAAAATACAAAAACATGAATTCAAAGAGATATATGCAGCCATATGTTTATTGCAGCATTATTTATGATAGCCAAACTATAGAAACAGTCCAGTGTCCATTGGTAGATGAATGGATAAAGAAGATATGGTATACATACACACACACACACACACACACACATACACACACAGGAATATTCTCTAGCCATAAAAAAGGAATGAAAGAAACTTTGCCATTCCATTGAAATATGGATGGAGCTAGAGAGTATAATGCTAAGCAAAAAAAAATCAAAGAAAGATAACATATGATCTCACTCATATGTAGAACTTAAGATACAAAACAAGTGAGCAAAGGAAAAATAGAGAAAGAGAGGAAGACAAATCAAGAACAGACTCTCAACTGTAGAGAACAAAACTGATGGTTATCAGAGGGTAGTTGGGTGGGGCATAGGGCAAATAGGGGATGAGGATTAAAGAATACTCTTATCACCATGAAAAAAAAAAAAGGCATTTTCATACTACTGAGAGGAAATAAAATAAAATGGGTATATTAGTACATTTAAGGAAATAGAGGAAGATACTGAATTGTGATGAAGAAATGAAGGGCTATCAGAAATAGTTTGGGTAAAATGAAAAACATTAGACATTCTGGAAATAAAAAAAGACAGAATGATTGAAAATATAAAATGCAACAGATGAATCAAGATTCGAGACAGGAGAAAAAGAATTGATGCAGTTGAATAAATATCAAGATATTACCAGAATGCAGTGCAGAAAGAAAAAAGGATAGAAAATATGAAGGAGACATGGAGTGAGGAGGTACGAGCCTACATGTAATCAAGGTCTCAGAGGAAACTGTGGCAGACAGACCCCATAGTCCTCTTGCTGTTATGGCTTGCTTGTGTGATCCCCTCCTCTTGAGTGTGGGCAGGATCTGTAAGTTGCTTCTAGCCAATGGCATGTGGATATGGCAAAGGTGATGGAATGTCATTTCTGTGGATTATGTCACATTAGATCGTCACATTCGTCTTGCCAACAGACTCTGGATAGACTCTTTCCTCATAGGGTCTGATAAGGGATTGTAGCTGGGGTCTTTTGGAAACTCATCATATTCTGTGCTTGAGAGAAATGTCCTCAGACAGGAGGTGAAAACTGCCTCAGTTTCAAGTTGTAAGGAGCAGCTGTTTCCCAGTGGGGAGAAGACCAGGCAAGAAATGGACAAGACGTCTAGTGGCATCTCTAATGTTTGGGGGCCATGAAACACACACAAGACTGAAAAGGATGAAGCTGTTCTACTTTAAAAGATGGTCTGAAAAGCAGCAGGATGAGATGCTAAGCCACGAGATTTCCAAGGCCAGGTGCACACACAAACTTGTGCTCTCTGGTATGAAAAACTCTTCATAGAGCTGGGTATCTACAGGTGGGATTCCACTTTCACCCAAAGGCAACCACTAATATCATTTTAACAGAATGCCTCTGTTGGGGGAGGGTATTTTTAAAAAGCAAAATCTTCTCCTGACCCAGAAAACCTCTCTGGAAACGTAGTGGAGAACAGAAACAGTTTTATTATTGAATAGGCAGAATGTGATTAGCACTATAGACAATCCATTTAAAAAATTGCAAAGACAGCAGTCTTACCTCCTTTACACAGCCAGTCAGATACAACCCATTACATACAGGTTCTCAAGGTAAACAATAACTAGTCTTCCAGTATCTTTTGTCACACATAGTTCATTATAACTTTATCAAAATAATTGGGGACCCCTTGTGTTGGCTTTATCCAGAGGAAAGACGAACTTCTCATTTCAAATTGGAACAAGGGCCCTAACAATGTTAGGTTAGTCTCCAAAATTTAGGAGCAATCTCCCTTGATGATGGTGGCATTTCAAAAAGATGGTTCTCAAGTCCTTGAGGAAACTGGTCCTCAGTTGTGAGACTGGCCATTATGAAGATTTACACACATTCGAAACAAACAAACAAAAAAAGCAAATTCTGAAGCAAAAGGCAGAGAAGTCTCTTCCCTATTTGCAACAGGGAGAATTAAGCCTCTTATTTTTATTTCTTATTTGCCCTTACACCATCCAGAGTATTTTCTGTGGCTATTTTTTCCCCCTCAAAATTGACATCATACTATATATAGACTTCCAAGCCCTAGGGAATTTTTTTTTTTATGTCATCGAAAATTTCTTTATTTCAGTGCCTAACAACTTATCATACAGAACCTCTAACTTTAACTGATTCTTTAGTTTGGAATTTGGATTTGGGGTTATTTCAATGTTTTTCTGTTGTAAATAATGTTGCAAAAATACCCTTGAACATGTATTTTTTAAAATCGTATTTCAATATCTCTTGGAGATTCTTAGACATGGAATTAGTGAATCAAAGTACATACATGTTTTAAAAATCTTGGGTACTCCCTGCCAAATTGTTTTCAGAAAGATTGCAACAGATTCGTTCTCATTGGAAGGTCTAGGGCATTGATGGAGCACGTGAGCACCTTCAATGCAGGAGGTTCAACATTTGACTATTAGGAGTTCCAGAAATGAAAAAGAGAAAACAGAAGGAAGAAAATTATCAAAGATATTGGCTTGAAAAACATGAAATTGGCATTTTTATAAGCTCAAAAAAGTTATATATAAGCAATTTCATATGATTCAACCTTGTATATTACAGAAAAGCTTTCTTGGTACTGAAAGGCATGAATCTCCAGGTTGAAAATGCCAAATGAATAAAGGACAATGAATAACAAAGGATCACACATCATAAAATTTCAAAACTTTAAAAATAGAGAAAAATCTAAGAGGAGGAGAAGAGAGTGGTGGAGAGAGAGAGGGAGAAAGGCCACAAGGGAGGGAGAGGTCATTTCAAAAAGGAGGAAGGATCCTAATGCTTTCAGACTTCTCAATAGCAGAAGTAAATGCTTGAAAGCTGTAGAACAAAGTCTTTATTATTATTATTTTTAGATTTTATTTATTTATTTGACAGAGATCACAAGTAGGCAGAGAGGCAGGAAAAGAGAGAGAGGGGGGAAACCAGGCTCCCTGCTGAGCAGAGAGCCTAACAAGGGACTCAATCCCAGGACCCTGGGATCATGACCTGAGCTGAAGGCAGAGGCTTAACCCACTGAGCCACCCAGGTGCCCCAGAACAAAGTCTTTAGAAGGTTAAGAGAAAATTAATATTCAACCTAGAACTCCTTACCCAGCAAATGATCAAGGAAGTGTAGAAATAGAATAAAGACTCTGCAGATATGCAAGAACTAAATGAAATTACCTCCCAAGCATCCTTTCATAGGAAGTTACTGGAGGGTGTGCTTCAGCAAAACAGAGGAAACTAAGAAACTATGACGTGGGATCCCAGAAACAGGAGTTAAGTTCAGGAAGGCAGAAAAGGGAACTCCAAGGATAATAACTATAACCTAAAGAGCAAACTGGGGCAGGAGGAATGAAGGTGGATCAGGGCTGGTCTGGGGTAGGATAAAATGGGCATTTAGAAAAATTACTGACAAGCAGAGAAAGACAACTATCATATGATCTCCCTGATATGAGGAAGTGGTGATGCAACATGGGGGCTTAAGTGGGTAGGAGAAGAATCAATGAAACAAGATGGGATTGGGAGGGAGACAAACCATAAGTGACTCTTAATCTTACAAAACAAACTGAGGGTTGCTGGGGGTAGGGGGGTTGGGAGAAGGGGGTGGGGTTATGGACATTGGGGAGGGTATGTGCTTTGGTGAGTGCTGTGAAGTGTGTAAACCTGGCAATTCACAGACCTGTACCCCTGGGGATAAAAATACATGTTTATAAAAAATAAAAAATTTAAAAAAAGAAAAGAAAAGAAAAATTACTGAAAGTCAGATTTATAGGAACATTTGGAAAAATTAATTAAAGATGCACAAAATACTAAGCAAATATATAAGAGAAAAATACCTAATAAAGGGAAAAACATTTTAAGAAAAGAAACATAAGAACAGAGCAGCCCTCTTGGATCCCCTCCCTCTTTGGAGCTTTGTACTCTCACTCAATAATAAGCTATTTTATCATTCAATAAACTGCATTGCTGTCCACCACTCGTGGTCTGGTCTCCTCTTCATTCTTTGAAGGGACATGATCAGGAACCATGGGCACTAAGGGAGAAGAAATCTTGTAACAGTCACATTCATTAGAAAAAAAGAAACATAACAACACTTTTTATGTTATAATTATTTTGAAAGGAATGGGAGAGGATAACAAAACTAAATCCCCAACCATCGCAACAGAAAATCAAAAATAGGGACGCCTGGGTGGCTCAGTTGGTTAAGCAGCTGCCTTTGGCTCAGGTCATGATCCCAGCGTCCTGGGATCGAGTCCCACATCGGGCTCCTTGCTCCGCAGGGAGCCTGCTTCTCTCTCTGACTCTGCCTTCCACTCTGTCTGCCTGTGCTCGCTTTCACTCTCTCTCTCTCTCTTACAAATAAATAAATAAAATCTTAAAAAAAAAAGAAAATCAAAAATAAAATTTATGAGTTGATAAATAGCAGAATAAGCATACTATTTAGAAATTTTAATGGTAAATACCAGAGGGGAAAAGTAGCTAAGAGTATTTTTGGTGATCTCTGGAATGTGGGACCGATGTGAGAGTTGGGGACAAGGAACAGTTATATTTTGTTATAAAGTTTTAGCACCGTTGGGGCACCTGGGTGGCTCAGTGGGTTAAAGCCTCTGCCTTTGGCTCGGGTCGTGGTCCCAGAGTCCTGGGATCAAGCCCCACATAAGGCTCTCTACTCAGCAGGGAGCCTGCTTTCCCCCCACCTCCTGCCTCTCTGCCTACTTGTGACCACAGTCTGTCAAATAAATAAATAAAATCTTTGAAAAAAAAAAACTTTTAGTACCGCTTAGCCTCATGCATGTATTACTGGGATAAAAATTGTAAAAAATTTTTTGCAAAATACAATCTTCCTTCACTTTATTTATGTATTTATGTATTTATTTATTTGACAGAGAGTGAGAGAGCATGCACAAAATGGGAGGAGGGTGGCAGAAGGAGAAGCAGAATCCCCACTGAGCAGGAAGCCCAACTGATGGGCTTGACGTGGGGTTCAATCCCTGGAATCATGACATCACCCAAAGGCATGCTTAACTGGCTGAGCCACCCAGGCACCCCCCAAATAAAAATTAATTACAATATTGAAAACCCTGCATATACAGAAAGGCTTATGAGCTCATTTTTATATGTTTCATAGGTCAGATGACTATTTTTTTTTCTGCTCTTATGTTTATCTAGAAATAAATCTATTCTGGTGTTCTCAGTGAGCCCTCTGACTCATACCTGAAGAGGTCTTTACATTTATGACCTCAGAAATTTCTAGATCTCTATTGCTCATGTGAAGGAATTTGTGATTCTTCCCTCCCTTCATTGAATTTTCTACCACCTGGCAGTTATCGGGGCCAGAGAGAATGCCATTTCACCACAGGGAGCATAGTGTTTTGGCTAGTGTTGAGACATGACTTGGATATAAAAGGATTGGCTAGGGTGAGTGATCTAATCTGCAACAGGTTTCCTAATGGCCACTGAAATCCACACTTTCATAGAGCTTTGGTGCCTGACCAACGGAGTTTGAGTTGATCTTGACATTTCTTAGTTCTGTGGTCTTGGACAAGTTACTTAACTGATTTAGGATTCTGACTCCTCAAATAACTCATAATTATATTATTATAAAAATAATTAGAGTTTTGGTGAAGATTAAACAGGACCATGTATGCAGTTAATTTATTTGGCCTGCTCATTAAATTAACTATGATCAGTATCATTTTTAAGAACAATGTTGACCCTTATGGAATTAGCATAAGCATACTGAGAAGACTATAATATAGTAAAAAGAAAATTCATGGACTTGGTATCAGATAGACTGGTGTTCAGATCTGGGCCCTTTTACTTCCTTATATATGATTTGAGTGGAGTGATCAAACAAAAGTGAAGTGCTCAGTGCACCCCACTGGGATTCATGTCAGTGAGGGCCTCACACAGCTGTGTCTATGATGACCAGACCAAAACTCACTCGTTAAAATTTTTGAAATCTGATGAATAGAAATCAGCTCTCATCTTAAAGCCATATAATAACACATATATATAAAGAGTTCTTACATGTCAATAAGAAAAAGATAACTAAATAGAAAAACAGTCAAAGGATATGTCAGAAAAAAATGGAACAGGATGACACCTAAGTGAAAAAATTCCCAACCTCCAACATTCAAATAAATGCAAAATAAAACAATGATATAACTTGTTGGTTCTGGTATACAGGAAAAAATTGATATTGGTGTTTGTTTATTTTTTTAAAGATTTTATTTATTTGTTTGACAGAGAGAGAAATCCCAAGTAGGCAAAGAGGCAGACAGAGAGAGAGGGAGAAGCAGGCTCCCTGCTGAGCATGGAACCTGATGTGGGGTTTGATCCTAGGACCCTGAGATCATGACCTGAGCTGAAGGCAGACACCCAACCGACTGAGACACCCAGGTGCCCCCAGTGTTTGAATTTTTAAAATTAACCTTTTTATTTTGAGATAATCACATGGAGTTACAAGTAATATTAAAAGAGATCCCGGAATTGTGATGCCACCAACGTTGGCTTTCTTTTTCAATATCCCTTTGGTGGACATCCCTGCCGTGTTCCTGACCTTAGCGGAAAAGCTTTCAGTTTTTCTCCATTGAGAATGATATTTGCGGTGGGTTTTTCATAGATGGCTTTGATGATATTGAGGTATGCGCCCTCTATCCCTACACTTTGAAGAGTTTTGATCAGGAAGGGATGCTGTACTTTGTCAAATGCTTTTTCAGCATCTATTGAGAGTATCATATGGTTCTTGTTCTTTCTTTTATTGATGTGTTGTATCACACTGACTGATTTGTGGATATTGAACCAACCTTGCAGCCCTGGAATAAATCCCACTTGGTCGTGGTGAATAATCCTTTTAATGTACTGTTGAATCCTATTGGCTAGTATTTTGGTGAGAATTTTCACGTCTATGTTCATCAAGGATATTGGTCTATAGCTCTCTTTTTTGGTGGGATCCTTGTCTGGTTTTGGGATGAAGGTGATGCTGGCCTCATAAAATGAGTTTGGAAGTTTTTTTTTCCATTTCTATGTTTTGGAACAGTTTCAGGAGAATAGGAATTAGTTCTTCTTTAAATGTTTGGTAGAATTCCCCCGGGAAGCCGTCTGGCCCTGGGCTTTTGTTTGTTTGGAGATTTTTAATGACTGTTTCAATCCCCTTACTGGTTATTGGTCTGTTCAGGCTTTCTATTTCTTCCTGGTTCAGTTGTGGTAGTTTATATGTTTCTAGGAATGCATCCATTGTCAAATTTGTTGGCGTAGAGTTGCTCATAGTATGTTCTTATAATAGTTTGTATTTCTTTGGTGTTAGTTGTGATCTCTCCTCTTTCATTCATGATTTTATTTATTTGGGTCCTTTCTCTTTTCTTTTTGATAAGTCAGGCCAGGGGTTTATCAATTTTATTAATTCTTACAAAGAACCAGCTCCTAGTTTCGTTGATTTGTTCTATTGTTTTTTTGGTTTCTATTTCATTGATTTCTGCTCTGATCTTTATGATTTCTCTTCTCCTGCTGGGCTTAGGGTTTCTTTCTTGTTCTTTCTCCAGCTCCTTTAGGTGTAGGGTTAGGTTGTGTACCTGAGACCTTTCTTGTTTCTTGAGAAAGGCTTGTACCGCTATATATTTTCCTCTCAGGACTGCCTTTGTTGTGTCCCACAGATTTTGAACCATTGTATTTTCATTATCATTTGTTCCCATGATTTTTTTCAATTCTTCTTTAATTTCCTGGTTGACCCATTCATTCTTTAGAAGGATGTTGTTTAGTCTCCATGTATTTGGGTTCTTTCCCAACTTCCTTTTGTGGTTGAGTTCTAGCTTTAGAGCATTGTGGTCTGAAAATATGCAGGGAATGATCCCAATCTTATGATACCGGTTGAGTCCTGATTTAGGACCGAGGATGTGATCTATTCTGGAGAATGTTCCATGTGCACTAGAGAAGAATGTGTATTCTGTTGCTTTGGGATGAAATGTTCTGAATATATCTGTGATGTCCACCTGGTCCAGTGTGTTGTTTAAGGCCTTTATTTCCTTGCTGATCTTTTGCTTGGATGATCTGTCCATTTCAGTGAGGGGAGTGTTAAAGACCCTTACTATTATTGTATTATTGTGGATGTGTTTCTTTGATTTTGTTATTAATTGGTTTATATAGTTGGCTGCTCCCACGTTGGGGGCATAGATATTTAAAATTGTTAGATCTTCTTGTTGGACAGACCCTTTGAGTATGATATAGTGTCCTTCCTCATCTCTTATTATAGTCTTTGGCTTAAAATCTAATTGATCTGATATAAGGATTGCCACTCCTGCCTTCTTCTGATGTCCATTAGCATGGTAAATTCTTTTCCACCCCCTCACTTTAAATCTGGAGGTGTCTTCGGGCTTAAAATGAGTTTCTTGGAGGCAACATATAGATGGGTTTTGTTTTTTTATCCATTCTGATACCCTGTGTCTTTTGACAGGGGCATTTAGCCCATTCACATTCAGGGTAACTATTGAGAGATATGAATTTAGTGCCATTGTATTGCCTGTAAGGTGACTGTTACTGTATATGGTCTCTGTTCCTTACTGATCTACCACTTGTAGGCTCTCTCTTTGCTTAGAGGACCCCTTTCAAGATTTCCTGTAGAGCTGGTTTGGTGTTTGCAAATTCTCTCAGTTTTTGTTTGTCCTGGAAGCTTTTAATCTCTCCTTCTATTTTCAATGATAGCCTAGCTGGATATAGTATTCTGGGCTGCATGTTTTTCTCGTTTAGTGCTCTGAAAATATCATGCCAGCTCTTTCTGGCCTGCCAGGTCTCTGTGGATAAGTCAGCTGCCAATCTAATATTTTTACCATTGTATGTTACAGACCTCTTTTCCCGGGCTGCTTTCAGGATTTTCTCTTTGTCACTAAGACTTGTAAATTTTACTATATGGTGACGGGGTGTTGGCCTATTCTTATTGATTTTGAGGGGCATTCTCTGAACCTCCTGAATTTTGATGCTCATTCCCTTTGCCATATTGGGGAAATTCTCTCCAATAATTCTCTCCAGTATACCTTCTGCTCCCCTCTCTCTTTCTTCTTCTTCTGGAATCCCAATTATTCTAATGTTGTTTTGTCTTATGGTGTCACTTATCTCTCGAATTCTCCCCTCGTGGTCCAGTAGCTGTTTGTCCCTCTTTTGCTCAGCTTCTTTATTCTCTGTCATTTGGTCTTCTATATCACTAATTCTTTCTTCTGCCTCATTTATCCTAGCAGTGAGAGCCTCCATTTTTGATTGCACTTTTTTTATTTCAACTTGGTTAGATTTTAGTTCTTTTATTTCTCCAGAAAGGGCTTTTATATCTCTAGAGAGGGTTTCTCTAATATCCTCCATGCCTTTTTCGAGCCTGGCTAGAACCTTGAGAATTGTCATTCTGAACTCTAGATCTGACATATTACCAATGTCTGTATTGATTAGGTCTACGGACCTTCGGTACTGCCTCTTGTTCTTTTTTGTGTGTGTGTTGAATTTTTCCGTCTTGTCATTTTGTCCAGATAAGAGTATATGAAGGAGCAAGTAAAATACTAAAAGAGTGGCAACAACCCCAGGAAAATATGCTTTAACCAAATTAGAAGAGATCCCAAATCGTGAGGGGGGGAGAAAGGGGATAAAAAGATGTTCAAAAAGGAAGAACGAAAAAAAGAGAAAAAAGAAAAGAATTAAAAAAAAAACAAATAAGAAAACTATAAAAAAATATATATATATATTAGATAAACTAGTTAAAAAACGTTAAAAAAGAAAAAGGTAAATGTTAAAAAAAAATTTAACCAGAAGGCGAGAAAAAAAACAAAAAATGAAAAAGAAAAAAATTAAATTAACTGCAAGACTAAAAAAAATCACAGGGAAAACGCCATAAGTTCCGTGGTTTGCTTTCTCCTCCTCTGGAATTCTGCTGCTCTCCTTGGTATTGAAACCGCACTCCTTGGTAGGTGAACTTGGTCTCGGCTGGATTTCTTGTTGATCTTCTGGAGGAGGGGCCTGTTGTAGTGATTCTCTAGTGTTTTTGCCCCAGGCGGAATTGCACCGCCTTTATCAGGGGCCAGGATGAGTAATCCGCTCGGGTTTGCTTTCAGGAGCTTTTGTTCCCTGAGCGCTTTCCGTAGAGTTCCGGAGGACGGGAATACAAATGGCGGCCTCCTGGTCTCCGGCCCGGAGGAGCCAAGAGCCCAGGGCCCCACTCCTCAGTGCGCCCTCAGAGAACAGCGCCCAGTTACTCCTGTCTGCCTGACCTCCGGCCGCGCTCCGAGCTCACCGAGCCTGCGACCGGTTCAAGGGAACACCGAGCTGTGAGCTTACTGTGGCTCTGTCTCTGTAGCCGGCTTTCCCGTTCCAATACCCGCAAGCTCTACGACACTCAGACACCCCCGATCCTTCTGTGACCCTGCGGGACCTGAGGCCACGCTGACCCCGCGTGGGCTTCGCCCCGGTTTAGCCTCTGGAGCAATGTCCCTCAGCGGAACAGACTTTTAAAAGTCCTGATTTTGTGCTCCGTTGCTCCGCCGCTTGCCCGGAGCTGGCCCCTCCCCCCGGGGTCTATCTTCCCGTCGCTTTGGATTCACTTCTCCACCGGTCCTACCTTTCAGAAAGTGGTTGTTTTTCTGTTTCCAGAATTGCTGTTCTTCTTCTCTTCGATCTGCCCATGGATTTGCAGGTGTTTGCAATCTTTAGATAAGCTATCTAGCTGATCTCCGGCTAGCTGAAGTAGTCTCAGCCTGCTACTTCTCCGCCATCTTGACTCCTCCCCAACTCTCCTGTGGGGTAAAGGGTCCCTATGGTTGATATTTCAATGGCGTATTCTTGGGAAGGAGCTCAAGAGACAGTGATTCTTCCTTTGCTCCTAGAGCTTGTATTTCTTGCAACATTACTTCTTAAATGTGTGCAAGACCTGGGACCCCAAGAGGGAGCAGCCCCGAAATGCGAGAAAACCCCTCTGGCCAGGCCGCACCTGGGCATCGCCTCGCAGCCGGAGGGACCGACGTCCTGGCCCCAGCTGACTCTACCCGGGAGAGGTAGGCTACACCTGCAGGTGCCGCTGAGCAACGTCCGCCATTTCACCCAATCAGTCCATTTTTTTTAAAAGATTTTATTTATTTATTTATTTGGGAGAGAGAGAGAGAAAGAGAGAGAGAATAAGATAGAGAGAGAGCACAAGAAGGGGGAAGGTCAGAGGGAGAAGCAGTTTCCCCACCGAGTAGGAAGCCCAACGTGGAACTCCATTCCAGGACCCCAAGATCATGACCTGAGCTGAAGGCAGTCACTTAGCCAACAGAGCCCCAGGCGTCCCAAGAAGTTAGTTCATTTCATCTAACTTGTTAAGTTAATGTGCCTGGTATTGTTTGTAGTATTGCTTTATTCAGGATCTGTAGTGAGAGCCTCTGTTTCATTCCTGATATTGGTGATTTGAGTTTTCTCTTTTTTCCCACTCTTTAGCCTCTGAGGAGGGTTGTCAATTTCATTCATATTTTCAAAGAACCAGGTTTTCTTCTTGATTTTCTCTATTGTTTTAGTTTTCAATGTCTTTGATATCAAAGTTATCAAAGTCATCAAAGAAAACAGCTCTTATCTTTATAGTTTCCTTCCTTATGCTTGCTTTAGGTATATTTTGCTCTTCTTTCTCTAGGTTCTTGAGATGGGAACTTAGATTACTGGTGTGAAATTTTTCCTCTATTCTAACATAAACATTTAGTGCTTTAAATTTTCCCTTCAGCACTGCTTTATTGTGTCCCACATACTTTGATGATTGTACTTTCATTTTCACTCAATTCAATATGTTGTTAAAAAATTTCCCTGAAGATTTCCTCTTTGACCCATGGGTTATTTCAAAGCATGTTGTTTAGTTTCCAGGTATTTGGAGATGTTTCCATTTTCTCTGTTACTGATTTCTAGTTAGATTCCATTGTAGTCAGAGAATATACTCTGTATGATTTAAATTCCTTTAAACTTAAATTGAAGTTTATTTATGACCCATGATATGGCCTCTATTAGTATTTGATCTTTGCACTTTTAAAAAGAATAGGTATCCTGCTGTTGTTGGGTGTTCTATAATTGTCAGTTAGATTCTGCTAATTGATGATGTTATTGAGTTCTTCTAATCCTGATTTTCTGCCTACTTTTAAAATCCTATTGTCAAGGGAGAGATATAAGAGTTTTATTAAAATTATACTTGTTGATGTGTCTTCTTCTTCTTTCCTTCCTTTTTGCTTTACATATTTTGTGGCTGTGTTGACTTCTGCATACACATTTATAAATGCTATATCTTCTTCGCAGATTGACCCTTTTATTATATAAAATCTTTCTTTGTCTCTAGTAATTTTCTTTCCTCAGAAGTCTATTAAAAAAAGAAAATGGGGCTTTTATCAGGTCTCTGATATTAATAAAGCCCTCCATTTTCTTTCTTTTTTTTTTTAAACATTTTATTTACTTGAGGGAGAGCGTGTGTGCACATGTGCAAGTGCGGGGAGGGGTAGAAGGGGAAGGAGAGGGACAAGCAGACTCCATGCTGAGAACAGAGTCTGGCTCAGGGCTCGCTCCCATGACCCTGAGACCATGACCTGAGCCTAAACCAAGAGCCAGAGACTCAACCGACTGAGCTACTGAGATGCCCCTCTCTCTGCTTTCTTTTAATTAATATTTGCATGGTATACATTTATCCATCTTTTTATTTTCAACCTACATATATCATTATATTTGAAGTAAGTTCCTTATAGACGGCATATAGTTGAGTCATGTTTTCTAGTTTGTCTTTTAGTTGTTGTATTTTTTTAAAGTAAGCTTTATGTCCAAAGTGGGGCTTGAACTTTTGATCCTGATATCAAGAGTTGCATGCTCTACTGACTGACCCAGCCAGGCACCACTTAATTGGTTTATTTAATGTAAATTTTACATTTAATGTAATTTTTGATATTTTAAGGGTTAAGTGTTTATTTTTATTAAACACTTTATTTTTTTTTTCTGTTTGGCCTATTTGTTTTTTGTTTTTCTGTTTCCTTATTCCTACCTTCTTGTGGACTAATTGAGCATTTTTTAGAATTCTGTTTTGACTTATCCATGGAGTTTTTTGAGTGTATCTCTTTTTATAGCTTATTTAGTGTTTGCTCTAGGTGTTACATTATATATGTCTAATATCACAGTCTACTGGTATCGACATTTTCCTAGTTCAAGTGAAGTGTAGGAATCTTACCTTTTTTTTTTTGTTTTTTACTATCCCTGTTTATAATATAATTGCCTTAAATAGTACTTTATACACATTTATAACGTGTTGGGCAGTGTTATAATTTTGGTTCAATCATCAAACATCTTAGAAAACTCAGGAAGGAAAGGTAATGTATTTATCCATATTTTTATTCTCTTTGTTTTGTTCTTCCTTTTTGATGTCTCAAGGTTTCTCCTTTTAGATAATTTCCTGTGATTATTCTTTGAGAGTAATTCTGCTGATGACAAATTTCCTTAGTTTTTCTTTTTCTAAAAATGTCTTGATTTTAGCAATTGAAAAATGTCCTGCCACTTCTTTCTGGCCTGTATAGTTTCTGATGAGAAACTAACTGTCATTTAAATTGCTTTTCCATTGTAGATAAGGTGCTGTTTGTCTCTTATTTTGTCTAGGATTTTTTTTCTTTGTATTTAGTTTTTAGAAGAATGAGTATGATGTGTTATCTTGCCTTGGGCTCTTTGGTTTTTATCCTGCTTGGGTTTTGCTCAGCTTCTTGACTCTGTAGGTTTATAGTTTTTTGCCAGTTTGGGGAGTTCTCAGACACTATTACTTTAAATACTTTTTCAGCTTCCCGCACTTGCCCAGCTTTCTCCTCTCTTTGCAAGACTCTGATGGTACCAGTGTTCAATATTTTGTTATGGTCCTAAAGTGTCTGAGTTTTTGTTCATTTCTTTTTTCATGTCTATTTTTGCTCTTAGATGGGGCAGTTTATTTTGTTCTGTTTTCAAGTTCACTCATTCTTTTCTGAGTCTTCTCAATACTTCTGTTAAGCTCGTCCATTGAGTTTTCATTTTGATATTGTATTTTTTGGTTCTAAATTTTCCACTTGATTCTTCCTTATATCCTCTACTTCTTAGAGGAGATTTTCTATTTTTTCATTTGTTTGAATTAATTGTTCATTAAACATTTTTATGATCGGTGGTTTAAAATTTTCATCAGATAATTCTAACATCTCTGTAATCTTGGTACAGTTGTCTATTCATTTTTTTTTTTTCAAGTTGAAACTTTCCTGGTTTTTGTTATGGTGAATCATTTTCCACTGAAACATGGACATTTTGGATATTATATTATGAGAATCTGGATCTCATTTAAACCTTCTGCTTCAGCTGATTTCTTCTGAAACTGTATAGTCAGGGGGAGTGAGAATGCTGCTTTGTTACTGTCCAGTGGGGGTAGAAGTCCAGTTTCCTACTTGACCCCTTTTGATATCAAAGGGCAAGAATCTCTTTGTTAGTTCTGAGTGAAGTGGGAGTTCTGGCTTTCTTTGAGGCCTCAGTTGAGACCACCCTGGCTGGGAGGGTCAGGGAGGCCAAGATACTGTTGCCCGTGTGTCTTTTAGTGACACCACAGGTACTGGCCTCATTAATGCTAGGCCATAATGAAAGTCCTGACTCTCCATGAGGCTTTCTCTGACATCACCTGGGTGAAATGAGTCAGAAGGAGGTTGAGATGCTTCATAACAGCCTTGAATGTGCAGATGTTTAAGCTCCCCATAAGGCCCTCGCTGGAATGGGTGGAGATTGGGCCATGATTTTGTTCTGCATCTATTGGCCAGAAGAAGAAGATTATTTATTTATTTTTGTAGATTTTTTTATTAATTTGAGAAGAGAGAGTAAGAGCACACATGAGCAGGGGGAAGGGTAGAGGGAGAAGCAGGCTCCCTGCTGAGCGGAGAGCCTGATATGGGACTCAATCCCAGGACCCCAGGATCATGACCTGAGCTGAAGGCAGACACTTAACTAACTGAGAGGAAGGTTATTATTGAAAATTTTTCTGTCTTGTCATGTTTGCTGCCTTTATCCTGATCCTTGGGCTAGAAATAATGGGTATTCTAGGGGGCTTTTGAAAATATCTGTTCCTCCTGGAGTTTCCAGAAAACTGCCTTCTTCTCTCGCTGCTTTATTATGCCTTGGGTCCCAAGTGCCTACCAGATCTGCCTCTTTCACTCCATTATTTTAGATATTACAAATATAGTGTCCAGGGATTTTTGTTGTGTTTAGTGGGAGGAATAAGGAAAAGTACATTTATTCCATCTTCCCTGAAGCAGAAGTCTAAGTGTATTTATTTTCAAGTAGGCTGTTTTACCTCTTTTATAATAGGAATAAGACTCTAAAGAAGGAGGGGATTGTCAACAAGTGGTGAGTTTTCTCCTGTATCATACAGCCTAAGATTTGGGTTTGAACTCATTTTACAGGTGAGGAGCACATGTGCAGGTCTCAAGTTCCCATAAGTAGTAAGTGGAGGAGCTGGGATTCAAGCCCTGCTTGAGAGCACCTAAAGCCACAATTCTTAATTCCCATCTCTTTTTTTATCCATTCATCCCTTTCAAGTTGCTCATTCCTAGTAAAACCTGCATTTGTTCAGGGCTATCTTATAGCAGCTGTTTCATGGAGAGGTCCCCTAAAGTAGCATTGAGTGTAACACACTGGAGCCACACAGCCCAATTCAAAATCCTACCAGTGATTAGCCAGATGTCCTTAAGCTAGTTACTCAACCTTCTCTCCCACATATTCCTCACTTGTAAAATGGGAATAATAGTGAACTTGCCTCTAGAGTTATTATATGAATTAAGTAAATTGATATTTATATAGGGTTTTGAATAATGCCTGACACAAAGAGTATTAATTCAGTCCTTGCTATTATTCTTTACACACCATTATACAATTGTCCCTCGTCCTGGAAACATCTTTCCCTGTTGTCAACCCTATTCAAAATATTGTTTTCCCTTTATCTTGTGGCTTAGGGTATCCCTCGCCCACTGCCACTTGTCACCAGGGATATATGAGAATCTAGTTTGAAAAACAAGAGTGTGTAGTGTGCTGAGCAGGAAGTCTAGAATCTCACAAGTGCTTAGTAAAAGATTGCAATTTTGAGTTATTAGGGAAAAGGACTTCCTCTAATTCTCAATCCATATTTGTTGCTCCCATTTTATAAGCGAGGAATGTGTAGGAGAAGGAGGCTGATGCCTAAAGGCACATGGCTAATAATAGGTAGGTTTTTAAATCTGGCTCCAGTGTTTGTCCACTGCCTTACACTGCCTTCCTGTGAAATAACTTGTGTAGGGCAGATCTAAAAGTAGACAGTGTCACCCACATGGGGATTGCCAAGCTATAAGTGACTGGGAAGAGTGAGGAAACTATCCCAATAGTTTGATGAGAGATGCTTGTGGATTCAGATATAGTTTGAAGGTAGAAGCAACAAGATGTGCCACTGGTTTGGATGTGCAGTGTGAGGCAAAGAGTTAACACTGAATTATGCTGAGGCACCTGGGTGGCTCAGTTGTTAAGTGTCTGCCTTAGGCTCAGGTCATGGTCCCACTATCCTGGGATCGAGCCCCAAATTGGGCTTCCTGCCCAGTGGGAAGCTTGCTTCTCTCTCTCCCACTCCCCTTGCTTGTGTTCCCTCTCTTGCTGTCTCTTTCTTTCAAATAAATTTTTAAAAATAAAATAAAAACACATTGAATTATGTTTTTGGTCTGAGCAACTGGGGATGTGGATGTGATTTGGTAAGAGGTAAATCAGGGGAAAAGACCAAGCTTGTGGAATATCAATCAAGAGTTTTATTTGGAATCCATTACCCTTAGATACCTCATATGGAATTGTCACTGCATGCATGAATCAAGCCTAAGGAAGAAATACAGGTTAGGCTACGGAACTCAGTCAACCAACCAATCAGTCAGTCAACTGATGATATTAAAACATTAGAATGGGTGACTGAACCTAATTGGGTTAACAGAAACAGAGGTCTAAAGTCTGAGCCCAGGGTCTCCTGATACAGACCAAAATTAAGTAAGGGATAACAGTATGTGAAAGAGCTGCTTTGATTGATTCTATCTCCTGAGTGAAATCAGAAGCAAGGCAGAGAATAAGGACAGATGATCCGGGGTGAAAAGGTTGTCCTAGAGGCTGGGAAGTTGATTTGACCAGGAACACTGAATAGAATCACCAGGCAACATGAGAAGCCTGCTTGGAGTTTGCTGTCAGGAACAACATGCAACTCACTGAGAGGTTATGTGAGTCTCAGCCAGGAGCATCTTCATGGGTGCAGATGTGGAGCAGGCAGAAGTGGCTTCAGGATTTGGTTGGATAAGTGTGGAAGAGAAAGATGGTGGAAAACTTGAGGCCACCTGAATCAAAGTCTCCTTTCTGCTGCCCCAGACCTTGGTCTTGTTCTCAAGGCTGGTTGAGTTCTCCGTTCTCACTGGTGCCTTCCATCTCTGTGTTCTTCATTAATCTCCCTGCCCTGCTCACCACATTTGCCCCTCTGGGCCTCAGCCTTCCTCCTCCTCTTCCTCTTCTGCCTCCTCCTTTCATTTCTCATCCTGCCCACAAACCAGCTCAACCAGAAGAACTAGAACCAGACTTCAAAAGGTATAGCAATAGTTACTTTCTCTATTCAACAAAGACTTCCACCTGCGTGCCAGTGCCAGAGCTGATTTTCTTAGAATGTAGCCTCATTGAAGTCAGAGTTCTGTTCAGCAACTGGTCTGCCCATCAATAAATGTGCTCCAAGGCCCTACTATTTGTTAGATCCAGTGTGAGATATGAAGGTCGTCTTCTCTGCTGTCTTCCACCATGAGGAGATTGTTGTCCAGTAGAGAAAGGCTAACCCAGGTGAAAAGGATATAACGGGCAGTGGGGTGTACCCCATCTCCCTTTAGACTGAGAGACTCACTCTTCCAGCTTCTTGGAGTGCTGCTAGCAAATGCCTCCATTGTCAGCTCTCTTGGGAATCGTTTCAGCTGAAGATAGCCACTTAAGAGGTCAAGATGGTCAATACCAGGTTATAAAGGTTATAAAGGTCCAGCTTCCTTGACCCAAATTGAGACATTTCAAAAAGGTCATCCCAGCTTTAGAACTCCTAGGGGGATGAGCTGAGGCTCCATCATGACACAGCTTCTCCGCCTCCACAGTGCTTGCCTTCTTCCCTCTTTCCACAGATGTTGACCTTAAGAGCACCCCTTAATAAATTCCTTGCGCCCTAATCTCCACCTCAGAGTCTGCTTCCCAGGGAACCGGTTTGCTATAGTTGTGCCAAGGGTGATTCAAGAAAGCAGATGCTAAGAGGGGATATTACTGTTTTTAGAAATTTGCAGTTTGGGGCATAGCATTAAACCCACACCAGTACTCTGAAATAATCCCTTTACTGTAGCCTCATTTTCAACTAAATCATAACTGGATGCCATCTTCTGGGCCTTGAGCCCAGACCCTTCCCCAAATGTAAATTGTGCCTACCCTTTCTTCCCTATTGCCCTACTCTTCAGATCAAGATGCTATTTTGTGGGTACTCATGAGGATACCAAGGGTTGTGCTTACTTTTGCTATGCTGGGATCTTGTAGCCTGGGCCAAGAGATAGCAGTCAGAATTCACACTGTCAAAACAACTGGGAATTGTGAGGCAGAATGCAGCAAGGAGGCACAAAAATGCATTGTGAGAATTACTTTCAGCTGCAGGATTGTTTCTGAGAACTGAAGGAAAACCACAGATAAAGTTATTTTATTCCTGTGAAAGTCTAGAAGAGGGAAACTTACAGAGATGCAAAGGATATGAATGGCTGTTCAGTGTTGGGATGGGGGTATGGGGATGGGAGGAAGAAAGAGAGGTCACAGATAAAATGTATAGGGTTACCTTTTGAGGTGATAAAATTCTCTGAAAATCATTCTGAAGCTGATGATAGTGATGGTTGTAAGTATCTGTGAATATGTGAAAAAACATTAGATTGCACACTTTAAGCAGGTGAGCTACACATGGATTATATTTTATAAAGCTGTTTAAAGGACTGAAGGAAGAACCAGAGTGAAGCTGGGGGTAGCTGGAAGCAGGGGTTCTTGCATCTGTTGAGTTTGCTCTTGTTGCTGCAGACTGACAGACTCGGGGCCTCAGCAGCCATGCACTGCCACCAGGGAAAGGCCAGCTTATGGTCTGAGATGGCCCTTAAATGAAGGACTTGGTGAAACACCCAGTCCTGTGAACTTACTCCCCACCCACCTCGACGGTAAATGAGATGAAGCTGACAGCTGATAAGGAGAGACTGGAAAGGGTCTTAATTTGGGTTCTAAAAGGCAGAGCCTGAAATGGGATGTGGGTGCAGGTAGTTTATTTGGAAGGTGGCCCCAGGCATGAAGAGTGCCCAAGTGAGGAGGTGATACAAGGAAAGGAAGAAGCCAGCTCAGGATAATAGTGGGTATCTTCTGCTGTGAGCACCTGGGCTGAATTCCTCTGGGGACCCTCTGGGCCAGAGCCAGGACTTGGGAGAGGCACTCAGGCTACCAAAATCAAGGGGGCATTTGTTTTCAAGGAATGGTCCTGCTCTCACAAGACCTGAGCATAACGGCTGCCTCAAACTTTGCCTTGCCCTAGTCCATGCCCTGCTGTGAGAAACTAAGCAGGACTCACTTCACAACTGCTCACCAAGAATGAGAGGCTGGGGTATCTCGTCAATGACCCTGTCCCCACTGCCTGAGTGTCACTAAATCTTGGCACTTCAGCCATCAGTCTGAGTATTGGGGAGGAAGCTGCTGGCCTTCCAGGAAGCACCTACTATGGATGAGGTGAATTCAGAGGCTGGCTGAGGGCATGTGGGCCTAGGCATTAGCAGATAGAGAGCATTTATTCAGATAGAGTATTGAGGGAGGATTCTAGCATTTCTCTCCTCTCCCCCACCTCCCAGCCCCTTCTGCTTCTTTGACACTTTAAGCCAATCAAGGAAAACTTCTGAAGACTCACTTGGAGTACATGACTAGGTCTCCTGGCATCAGGGGGAATGCCAGGACTGGTGGCCAACACCAGCCAGGGAAATCATCCAGAGTAAGTGGGATATCTGGGAAAGGTCTGCACCTGCAGCCGACTGGGGAAGAGGGCATGAGCTTTTCATACACCAGAGATGAACCCCAACAAAGGGAGCTGGAGTTCACTCCTCCTGAAAGCATCCCACTTGAGAAGATCACTGCAGGGGAGTCTGGGAGATACACTGTCAGAAACCTGGCCTAGGGGAGTGGTTGGCAGCCAGACATAGAAGGTCTCACCCAGATCCATGATGGGAGCTCCTAAAAACCCCCACAAAAGTACTCCATGGGAAAGGGGAAGACTTGGGCATGCATGCCATGGGGCACTGGTGCCAGACTGTGACCAGAGCAATTCCCAATAGACCCTCTTGGCTCTCTCCTTTCCTCCCTCCCCCAGTGCACCCCTGGCAGAGGAAGAGGCAGCAGAGCAGGTGAGGAGGAGAAACAGGAGGAAGTCAACCTCCTCCCTCTTCCCCAGCATGCTCCCTCAGCCCAAGCAAGGCCCAGGCAGGAAGAGGGGCCATGGTGAGTGGGCAAGAGTTGGACACTATGATAGGTGATTGGACTGTTTTTAATATCTAAAGGAAATGGAGTTTTAATACCCAAGTATGATACAAGAAGGTAAGGGTCTGCCTGAACACTCATATGCATGGGGAAGAATGAGTCAACAGGTCTGCAGGGGTGGTGGGGGGAGAAAAAATGTCATTTCTGTGACAGCCCTTCTTGGTTCATTCATCCAGTAAACCTATGTCTTCCTTTCTAGCTTTGACGCTCATTTAAAATTCTGCATGGGTCTAAAATTTGCTCAGACCCTGGAAGAGAGGAGAGGTGTGGTGAACTAGCACCCTTAGATCCCCATCAGCTGTTGGGAGCTGAGCAACCACCCCAACTGTGCCTGATGCAGCCACTCCCCATCATAAGGGCCCCAAAGGTTGAGATATAATCAAGCAGTCAGGACAGGAAGCTCTAAGAACTAGAATATTTATAGTAAGTTCAGAATTGGCATTCACCCAGGACACAGTGGTACTGCAGTCCCAGATGTCTACAGCCAGCATAGTTATTAAATAACTTGAACATCATCCCTGAGAAAAGCTACATTCTTTATGTTTGTTGATGGCTCCATGATGGGTGGCACAGAGATTCTCCTTCCAACCTGGGACAACGGAAGGGACAGTCTAACTTAGAGTTTGCAAATTCAGTATGTACACAGATCACCTGGGTTTCTGTTAAGACACAGTTAGTTTCACCAGGTCCAGAGTGCGTTATGGATTATGTATTTCTAACACACTCCTAGGTCATGTCAATGCTTCTGTGAATGGATCACATTTCAGGAGCAGAGAGCCAGAACAGTGGTTCTCAGTCTAAACTCCACATTAGAATTGCATGAGGGAATCTGCAAAGAACTGAGATTCAGATTTCATCAGTCCAGTGTGGGATTCTGACACCTCCCCCATAATTCTATAAATTGCTAAGATTGAGAAATACTGATTTTGAACTTGTAGGCATTGTATCTGTTACTTATTTCATAGGTGCTCCTTACTTATGAAAGAGAAACATGTTTGAAGAGTTAATGCCTGCATGGCCAAACAATGAGATCCATCTAATTCTTTCTTAATGTGGTTGAAAATGTCCAGAAAATGCCATTCCATCTGCAGCTGATACCTCACATTGGTGCTCCAGGTGGCTACTAACTGAAGTGCCATTTCACCCTCACCACCATCCGGGGCAGACAGCGCTACACTAGAGGCAGGGACAGGCCCCACTGAATCGATTGTGGTTGCTCTGAGCTGTCTGTACAGGAGGAGGAGAGGCAGGGTGTGTGTGAGTATGTAGGTGGGAGATATCTACACAGTTGTGATGGGAATTCTGCATGGCCACATGCACTGCAGTGCCCCTGGCACGGATGAAGCCTTCCTTCTGAGTCTCACAGCTGGAAGGTAGTTTCTTTCTTTGATATAAGGCAATACCAGCAACACTTTGAGACCAGTCACTCTGTGAAGTTCTCAAGTGCATTTTGTATTCATTTCCTAGGGCTGCAGTAACAAGTCCACCATCAACTGAGTCACTTAAAACAACAGAAATTTAGCCTCTCAGAGTTCTGGAAGCCAAAGTCCAAAATCAAGATGCTGGCAGGGCCAAGACAATGACAATAAATTAAAGGCCCACCCCACTCAAGTGCTGCTTCATCTTAACTACTAACATCTACAACAATCCTATCGCTAAATAAGATCATGTGTTTGAAATTCCAGGAATGAATTTGGGGGGGATATTATCCAACCCAGTCCACTTTTCTTACCTATATATGGGAAGCTTCCTAGGGTCATCGGAGGTACATATTAGAAATACTTTCCACAAATACCTTCCAAACAATCCATAAATGGGAGTCCTCTATCTAACAATTGAGTCCAGCCCATTCCCTTTCCATCAACTTCTCAAGCTCTCAGTGCACTGAGAAGAATGCAGAATGTGGAGCCTGGTGGACCTGAGGTTGAATCTCTACTTAGCTGTGTGACTTTCATTAAGTTGCTTCTACTCAGGGTGCCTGGGTGGCTCAGTTGTTAAGCGTCTGCCTTCAGCTCAGGTCATGATCCCAGGGTTCTGGGATCGAGACCCATGTTGGGCTCCTTGCTCATGGGGAGCCTGTTACTCCTTCTCTTCTGCTTCTGCTCATTCTCTCTCTCAGTACCTCTCTCTCTCTCTAAAATAAATTTAAAAATCTTTAAAAAATAAAATAAGTTGCTTCTACTCTCATGATCTATAAAATAGGTCAATAGAGGAGATAACCAAACATCTTTTGGACACTTTCTTTCATGTGATACATCATCTAAGGAAACTTCAGAGTCATTATTTGGTTAGCAAAATATCATCCTCATGAAGCTGTGAGAATAAGTTAGTTAACTTGTAGCAATACCTTGTTGGTGATGAACAAATATTAATTCTTTTTACGTTACTCCCCACCCAAGGTGCTGGCAATTTGTGATACTCTTGCCTACTCCCTAAGCAGAGCCACTTGGATGTGCATGTGCATTTCCTTTTAAAAATTAAATTAAATTGTTTTTAAGTAACCTCTACCCCAACATGAAGCTCAAACTCAAAACCCTAAAGGAGTCACATGCTCTACTGACTGAGACAGCAGGCACCCCTGTTTCTCATGGGCAACATGGAACAGGAAACATGGGGATCAGCTCTGCCAGTAACTCCATTGTGTCTTAGGCAAGCCACTTAAACTCTTAAACTCTTATTATCTGCTGTCTACCTTGCCCCACTCCTCAAGAATAAGCAACATCTGAGAGCAACATGCCAGTGTGGAAAGTGGACACCCAGAGCCTGGGAGGTGCAAAGGCTCTGAGATCCTGGGTCATGTGGCTGTGGAGCGTCCCTGTCCTGAGTTCAACACCAAAGTGGCCCTGAGCCCACCTGCTCCACCCTGCCATCTGACCTTTCATAAACCTGCCCCAAAATACACAGCATAGTGTTCAAAACTCCTTTTGGAGCTTCTAGGAGTTAATTGGTTTCTAACCTTTAAAAAAAAAAAAAAGGTGAGACGAGCCCTTCTCTGGTTTTGGACAATGTGTGTGTATTTCCTTGCTCTCTTGCAGGACTTCCTGTTTCTGCAAAAATTCTTCCCCCACCCCATTAGCTCTGGAAGTCGCTGTGCACCCATAATATCTGCCAGTTACTGCATCACATCCTTGCCATGTTCTCTTCTCTTTCTTCCCTGGAGATATTTCCATTGAGTTGTTGGTGTGTCCGCCTGGCACAGTAGACACTCCTGATGGGCGGAACTGCCGAATCTGCTGGGCATGGCTATCTCTTCAGGTGTCAAGCCATGGAGATGGGTGGTGGGCTCCAACTCTCACTTTATTGGACAAACCTTGGAACATCACGTCTCTACATCTGAAACATCCCATTTCTACAAAGCATCACATTTTTAAAAGATTTTATTTATTTATGTGATAGAGATTACATGTAGGCAGAGAGGCAGGCAGAGAGAGAGAGGAGGAAGCAGGCTCCCCACTGACCAGAGATCCCCATGCGGGGCTCCATCCCGGGACCCTGAGATCATGACCCGAGCCGAAGGCAGAGGCTTTAAACCACTGAGCCACTCAAGTGCCCCAAAGCATCACATTTTTTTAAGGAGCACAAATATTTCTTAATATTATCTTATGAAGTCACAACATTCTCATGGAGGTTTTATTCCAATGTCACAGATCAAGATCTTTTAACCCTGTCAAATGTGATCTTCAGACCAGTGGCATTGGCGTTGCCTGGGAGCTGGGTAGACATGCAACATCTCAAGCGCTGCTGTATCATGCTGTATCATCTACAACTTAAGAGGATTCCCAGGTGATGTGTGTGCACATCAAAGTGGGGAAGCACTGGATTAACATTCAGAACGGTGCCATGACTTTCCCAGAATTTCAGGGCAACATGGTAGCTCAGCGGGGACAGGAACAAAGGCTCTGAGACTCCCAGAGAAATTCCATTCTTACTAGAATCCATTCTCTGCTCGGGGGCACACCCACCCTTTAAGATCAACTCCTGGGTCACCTCTACATTCTCTACATTCTTACCTGGAGGGTCCAGGAATTAGGCACCCTGCTTTTGCTCCTGAAGCCTTTCAGGAGCTCTGCTGTCACTGGGTGGAGAAAATTGAATCACCAAGCATTTTCTTTTTATTTCCATTTTATTTTATTTCGTTTCAGTGTTCCAACATTCATTGTTTAGGCACCACACCCAGTGCTCCATGCAATACGTGCCCTCCTTAATACCCACTACCCACCGAACCCCCTTCTCCCCTTCAAAACCCTCAGTTTGTTTCTCAGAGTCCACAGTCTTTCATGATTTGTCTCCTTGGGTATCATGAGATTTGTTAGAAAGAGCTTTATCACTTGGAGTGGGCATACTTGAGCACGAGGGAAACAAAGGGAGCAAAGTTCTGTGCAAAATGAGGAATTTATGTTGATCCTGAGAGTGAGGAAGACGAAGGTGAGTAGAGAAATTAGAAGGAGAAAAAAGGAGGAGAATGTACCAGAACCTCTTGTGAGAGAGGGTGCAGTAAGTTTCTAAATTCTTGGTGGGAGTGGGTTGCTTTTTTGTTTTGGTTTGGAGTTTTGGTGGATCCTGGTGAATGGGCTGGGTTTTGCACAAAGTGGATGACTGGGCAACACACTGAAGCAAGAAACTGACCAGTACAGGAGGGGTGAGAGGCCTCAGCAGGACCTGGACTGCACAGTGACTGGGCCAAGTTTTCTCATTCTCAGAATCTCTGGGACTGCTTCCAAATGCTTCTTACGTGAATGAATGCAGGCTGAAGAAATCCATCAATACTATCTAATCCAATCCCCCTCTTTTTTGTTTTGGCTTATGCATTGTTGATGTTTAATTTTACTATTTATTTATCTATGTATTAGTGAGTAAATAGATAAATAATACAATATAAATGTATTAATTGAAGATACAGAGAAATCTTTCAAGAGTGAGATAGCTCCCAACAGGGTTGCCCTGACTTTTAATGTTTAAAAATTATCCAGTACAAAAAAATAAAAAAAATTTTAAAAATTAAAAAAAATAAAACTATTCAGTACATTAAATGTCCCAACATGAAAATATAAATGTACTGTTTAAAAAAATAATAATAAAGTACACACCAGTATATCCACCATTCAAGTGAAGAAACAACATCAAAGTCCCTTCTAAGTCTTCCTTGTGCCCCTCCCTAACCATGTCTCTTTCCTACCCCCCACTCACCCTATTAGCTGGTAGATAGCCACGCCTATTTTGAGTGTGACATAAATAGAGTGATACTGAGCTTTTTAGCTCAGCATTTTATTTATGAGATCTATCCATGCAAATGAGTGTATTTGTAATGTCTCCATTCTCACTCTGGTATGCTCTGTTGTATAATTATATCTTGATTCAGTTTAGCCATTATATTGTCAATGGATGTTTGGGTTGCTTTGAGAATTTAGTACTAATATGTACAGTGCTGCAGTGACCAGCCCTGCCCATATCTCCTGATGTACTAGGCCACATTCCATCTGCGGAATCGCTCAGCCACAGAGGATGCCCGCACTCACCTTTACAGTTAAGCAAACCTCTTTTCCAGAGGGATTAAGTTACCTCAGACTTCCAGCAGTCCTATAGAAGAGTTCCCAGAGCTACAAAATCTTTGCCAATACTTGGTATTGTCAGATATAAATTTCCGATCAGCTGTGAGTTTAAACATAGCAGCTCATTACATTTTTAATTTTAATTTCCCTGACTACTAATACGATGATGCACCTTTTTCTGTGTTTATTGGCCATTTGGATTTTCTGCTTTGTGAAGAGATTATTCGAGTCTTTTACTTGTTTTTAAATAATGTTGTGTCTATTTCTTATAGAGTTCTTATAGATTTCAGAAAATGTCTTTATATATAATTTTAGATAAAAGTCTAAAGCTATGTGTGTTGAAAATGTCTTCTCTCAATTTTTGAATTTTTTTCTTTTTCTCTTTATGGATTTTTCCATGAGAGTTTTGCACTTTAATGTATTTGGATTTATCACTGCTTTTCTTTTTTTTTTTTTTAAGATTTTATTTATTTATTTGACAGAGAGAGATCACAAGTAGACAGAGAAGCAAGCAGAGAGAGAGAGAGGGAAGCAGGCTCCCTGCTGAGCAGAGAGCCCGATACGGGCCTTGATCCCAGGACCCTGAGATCATGACCTGAGCCGAAGGCAGCGGCCCAACACACTGAGCTACCCAGGCGCCCTATCAATGCTTTTCTTAAAGATTGATGATCTTTGTGTCTTATTTAAGACATCAACTATATATTATCAACAATAGCCAAACCATGGAAATAACCCACATGTTCATCAAGTGATGAATGGATAAACAAGTTGTGGCATATATATATATATACATATGTATATATACATATGTATATATATATAAATGAGAATAATATGAATGAATAAATGAATGAAAAGAATGAAATCTTGCTGCTTGCAATGACGTGGATGGTGCTAGAGTATATGTCACATAGCAAGAAGGCAGAATAAAACCTCTCACCAGCCAAGGAATCAGCTGGCACCTTGATCTTGGACTTCTAACCTCCAGAACTGTGGGAAATTAATTTCTGTTGTTTAAACCACCCAGACTGTGGTACTTTGTTCTGGTGTCCCAAGCAGAATAATGTAATATCCTTCCTTACCAGGAGAAAATGTCTCCCTGTATTAACTTTTTAAGGTTATAGATCTTTTCCTTTCATGTTTACATCTTTAGTCTACCTGGATATACTGTTTTTATAAGTGAAGTACATGAAGTACATATAGCTAATCAGTACATTCAGCATTTGTAAAAAAATTTTCTCTTTTTTCACTAGGCTACCAATGCCAACTGGGTCATAAAACAATTTCCAACCACAGTGTGTTTGTTTATCAGCTCTATCTTTGGTCCTTTGATCTACGATTCCCCATATAAAATTATTTGGTCTTAACCTACCAAACCTGTAAAATAATTTCTAGACCCCCATATCATTTTTATTCAGCAGTATCTTGGCTGTTTGTAGGCATTTATATTTCTAAATAATTATTAGAATTAGTTTTTCAATCGCAGAAAAATATTGTGAGGATTTTTAAATAATTATATCAAATTCTTAAATCAGTTTGGGGAGAACTGATAGTTTTTGCTATTTATGTAGTCTTCTAAAGCACGAATACAACATATTTCTATACTTACTTAGGAGTTCTTTAATATCTTCTAATAAAGTTTTATAATTTTCTGTATAAAAGTTCCTGTCCTTTTTTATGAGGTTTATATCTCAATACTTCATATTTATTGATGCCATAATAAAAGGAATCCTTTTAAAATTACATTTTATGTCTGTTGCTGAGATACAGCAATGCAATGGAATTGTATTACCAGCTTTTCATTCAGCAATCTTACAAAATCATCATGCTAACTTTAATATTTCATTTATGAACTGCCTTGCATTTCTGACAGTTGTACATCTGCATTTGTAGATTCATTTGGGTTTTTTCCCCACATCCTCTGTAAGCAATGACATCTTTGTTTCTTCTTTTCTAGTCCTTATGTCATTTATTTCTTGTTTGTATTATGCAGATTAGTATCTCTCATACCAGGTAGAAGTGGTGATAGAATAGGCATATTTTTCTTATTTCCTAATTTCAAAGAGATTAGTTTTAGCATTTCTTCATCCATAATGGTAGTTGGTATAGGTTTTTATAGCTATATTTTCAAATTAAAGAAATTTTAATAACCTTTTTAATGAAGTTTTTTTCTCTTAAAATTTTTTCATGCAGTGTGATAGACATATGGGACAGGCTTATATCATAAATATAGGAATTTCTATATCCTGAACCCCTCTTTATGACCGGCAACATCAAGAGACAGAATATTACTAGTTTCTGAATGGCCCCTTTCCATCTTATAAGTCACCCCACAGACGTAGCCCATCTTCTGACCCCTGCTGCCATAGACTAGTTTTACCTGTTTTTTTGGTCCCTATTTAAGTGATATAGTAGTAAGCTGTATTTGTTTCCGACTACTTTTGCACAACATTGTAAGATTTATCCACACTATTTTGTAGAATCATACGTCATTCATTCTCATTGCTGCTGTGTATTCCATTCCATTCAAATACCAGAATCTATCTATTCTACTACTGCCTGACACTTGGGTGGTTTCCAGTAGTCTATTATGAATAGTGCTATGAATATTCCAATACATTTTTTATGAAATATACACTTGTGTTGGATACATATCTCAGAGGAGAGTTGATAAACCATAGCATATGTGCATGTTCCATTCCAGCAGAAGATGCCAAACTATTTTCCAGAGAATTTGCAATGGTTTACACGCCCACCAACAGAGCGGAGGGTCTCACCATAAAAACTTCTGAAAAATAACTTGCCTGTGTTCTTTTAAAAATGTTAGTGTCGGTTTTCCCAGCACCATTTATTGAAGAGACTGTCTTTTTTCCACTGTATATATTTTCTTGTTTTGTCGAAGATTATTTGACCATAGAGTTGAGGGTCCATATCTGGGCTCTCTACTCTGTTCCACTGGTCTATGTGTCTGTTTTTATGCCAGTACCATGCTGTCTTGGTGATCATAGCTTTGTAGTAAAGCTTGAAATCAGGTAACATGATGCCCCCAGTTTTATTTTTGTTTTTCAACATTTCCTTAGCGAATCAGGTTCTCTTCTGATTCCATACAAATTTGAGGATTATTTGCTCCAGCTCCCCCCTTCTTTTTTTTTTTTTTTTATTTAACAGAGAGAGATGACAAGTAGGCACAGAGAGAGAGAGAGAGAGAGAGAGAGAGAGAAGCAGGCTCCCTGCCGAGCAGAGAGCCCGATGCGGGACTTGATCCCAGAACTCTGAGATCATGACCTGAGCCGAAGGCAGAGGCTTAACCCACTGAGCCACCCAGGTGCCCCTACTCCAGCTCTTTGAAGAATACTGGTGGAATTTTGATCGGAATAGCATTAAAAGTATAGATTGCTCTAGGCAGTATAGACATTTTAACAATGTTTATTCTTCCAATTCAAGAGCATGGAATGGTCTTCCATCTTTTTGTGTCTTCTTCAATTTCTTTCATGAGTGTTCTGTAGTTCCTTGAGTACAGATCCTTTACCTCTTTGGTTAGGTTTATTCCCAGGTATCTTATGATGCTTGGTGCTATAGTAAATGGAATCGATTCTCTGGGCAGCTATATGTAGAAGAATGAAAATCGACCATTCTCTTACACCGTACACAAAGATAAACTCAAAATGGATAAAAGACCTCAATGTGAGAGGTCTGATTCCATCAGAATCCTAGAGGAGAACATAGGCAGTAATCTCTTCAATATCAGCCACAGCAACTTCTTTCAAGATATGTCTCCAAAGGCAAAGGAAACAAAAGTGAAGATGAACTTTTGGGACTTCATCAAAATCAAAAGCTTCTGCACAGCAAAGGAAAAAGTCAAGAAAACAAAGAGGCAACCCACAGAATGGGAGAAGATATTTGCAAATGACAGTACAGAAAAAAGGTTGATATCCAGGATCTATAATGAACTCCTCAAACTCAACACACACAAAACAGGCAATCATCAAAAAATGGGCAGAAGATATGGACAGACACTTCTCCAATGAAGACATACAAATGGCTATCAGACACATGAAAAAATGTTCATCATCACTAGCCCTCAGGGATATTCAAATTAAAACTACATTGAGATATCACCTTACACCAGTTAGAATGGCCAAAATTAGCAAGAAGGGAAACAACATGTGTTTGAGAGGATGTGGAGAAAGGGGAACCCTCTTACACTGTTGGTGGGAATGCAAGTTGGTGCAGCCTCTTTAGAGAACAATGTGGAGATTTTTCAAGAAATTAAAAATAGAGCTTCCCTATGAACCTGCCATTGCACTCCTAGGTATTTACCCCAAAGATACAGATGTAGTGAAAAGAAGGGCCATCTGTACCCCAATGTTCATAGCAGCAATGGCCACGGTCGCCAAACTGTGGAAAGAACCAAGATGCCCTTCAACGGACAAATGAATAAGGAAGATGTGGTCCATATACACTATGGAGTATTATGCCTCCATCAGAAAGGATGAATACCCAACTTTTGTAGCAACATGGACGGGACTGGAAGAGATTCTGCTGAGTGAAATAAGTCAAGCAGAGAGAGTCAATTATCATATGGCTTCACTTATTTGTGGAGCATAACAAAAAGCATGGAAGACATGGGGAGTTAGAGAGAAGGGGGTTGGGGTAAATTGGAAGGGGAGGTGAATCATGAGAGACTATGGACTCTGAAAAACAATCTGAGGGGTTTGAAGTGGCGGGGGGGTGGGAGGTCAGGGTACCAGGTGGTGGGTATTATAGAGGGCACAGATTGCATGGAGCACTGGGTGTGGTGAAAAAATAATGATACTGTTATGCTGAAAATAAATAAATGAAAAAATAATGTTAGGGGTGCCTGGGTGGCTCAGTGGTTTGGGCTGCTGCCTTCGGCTCGGGTCATGATCTCAGAGTCCTGGGATCGAGCCCCGCATCAGGCTCCCTGCTCCGCAGGAAGCCTGCTTCCCTCTCTCTCTCTCTCTCTGCCTGCCTCTCTGCCTACTTGTGATCTCTGCCTGTCAAATAAATGAATAAAATCTTTAAAAAAAAAATGTTAGTGTCGGGGCACCTGGGTGGCTCAGAGGGTTAAGCCTCTGCCTTCAGCTCAGGTCATGGTCTCAGGGTCCTGGGATCAAGCCCTGCATCAGGCTCTCTGTTCATCAGGGAGACTGCTTCCCCCTCTCTCTCTTCCTGCCTCTCTCCCTACTTGTGATCTCTCTGTGTGTGTGTCAAATAAATAACTAAAATCTTTAAAAAATATATTAGTGTCTTGGAACACCTCGGTGGCTCAGTTGGTTAAGATTCTTTCTTCAGCTCAGGTCATGATGTCAAGGTCTGGGGATCAAGTCCCACATCAGGCTCTCTGCTCAGCTGGGCATCTGCCTCTTCCTTTAACTCTCCCCCTGTTCTCTCTCTCTTTGCCTCTCTTTCTTGAATAAACAAATAAAATATTTTTTAAAATGTCAATGTCTTAAAAAACAATGAGAAGCAGAGGCAGAGTTTCAGATCAAAGACAAGTTAAAGTACTAGAAAGTTAAATGCAAGGCATGGCTGTGGATTAGATCCTGAACCAGGAAAAAGGTACTATAGAGGACATTACTGTGATAATTGGTGAAATTGTAAAATAAACCATGAAATGCTAAATTTCTTGATCTTAATAGCACCATGGTGACATAAGAGAATGTCCTTTTCAGGAAATTCGCACTGAAAAGTTTAGGGATGAAAGAACATGATGCCTACAGATTTTCTCCAATGATTCAGAAAATCTTTTATCTCACATGCAAAGAGAGAAAATGATAAAGGACATATGTCAAAATGTTAACACTTGGTTAATCTGGGAGAATACACCAGAGCTCTTTGTAAATTCTCACAATCTTTCTTTTCTGCATGTGATTTCAAAATAAAAACTTTAAAAAGACTTCCATGTCTAGTAAAGAGGAAACCACAGAAGTAAAATGATAAGAGTTTCTTGGTGATTAGGAATAGAACATGTAGTTATTAACATATATTTGGTACTAGATCTCTGCAGAATAAAGTGCTTCTTTTTTTTAACAGCCCCCTTAAGACAGGGATCACCACCCATCTTGTACAGATGAGAATGATGAGGTATGGGGGTTTTGAAATAAAACACCCAGTGTCACCCAGCAAGTAAACAGCAGGGCTGGGATTTCACTCAGGTCTGGATGACTCCAAAACCTTCAGGTGCCAAAAATTCCCTGAATTTTGACCATGATAAAGACTGACCAGAAGAGAAGGTGGCATTTCTGTCCTCTTCATTGTGAGCTGTTGGGTCTTGATGCATCCTGGGCTCTCTAAGACCTACCTCATGGTAGGCACTGCCTTGGATGTATTGGGTGGAGACCTGAAAAGAGCAAGATATGAGTCTGGTAAGAAAGACAGCCCAAAGAACATGGCAGTGAACATGAACAAGATCTATAGTGAGAACAAGGATTCTGGTAGCCCAGATGAGAAAGACTTAAGGGATGATAAATTGTGAGGAAGTGACAAGGAAATGTATGAGAGAATTAATGGAAACCAAAGACTATTTTAGCATGGTTTGTTTATGCAAACTCATCTTGATGTTCAACTTCCAATCTTTGATAAGAGTCATTCTCTAGTACAAGGTGGGCACCTTCATCAAAGGGAAATTTCTCCCCTGCCTTTAGACAAATGGGGAAGGGCAGAGAATTCTTCCTGCTTTGATTAATTCTCAGTTGCCTTTAGTTCAAAATGATCCTTATGCCAAAGTGACATATTTTGGGGTGGCACCTCCTTGAAGCCCAAACCTCCTTTCCTTTGTTAAAATGTCGTATAAACTCTGAAGTATAACCACTTTTTTTGAGTTTCACTCCTTTTCTCTGAGTTCACATACATGTAAATATTAATAAAAATTATGTACCTTTTCTTTTGTTAATCTGTCTTTTGTTAGTTTAATTCACAGACCTCCCTGGGTTCAGAACTCAAGAGGGTAGAGGAAAGATTTTTCTCCCCAATATCTGCTTCATAAGCCAGATCTGTTTTACCAACCTGGACTTCCCTTGTATATCACTTTTTGTAAGATAGGTGGTTTTTGTTCTGTAAGTCTTTGGGAGAGAATTCTAAGTGTGGGTTAGTAAACTCATCTACAATGTAATCATCAAATCATTTACAAAATGTAAACGTCTCTGCTTTAAGTTTGCTATTGATAATCATTGTCTATTTCTTTAAAAACTTACTGAGAAAAGGTGAAAGATTTAAACAATCTGAAGAGAAATTATAGTAGCTAAACCAGAATGGCTAAAATTAACAACTCAGGAAACAACAGATGTTGTCGAGGATGCAGAGAAAGGGGAACTTTCTTACACTATTGGTGGGAAAGCAAACTGGTGCAGCCACTCTGGAAATCAACTGGAAGTTCCTTAAAAAGTTAAAAATAGAGCTAACTTGTGACCCAGCAGTTGCACTATTAGGTATTTATCCAAAGGATACAAACATAGTGATTTGAAGGGACACATGCATCCCAATGTTTGTAACAGCAATGTCCACAATAACCAGAATATGGAAAGAGTCCAGATGTCCATCAACAGATGAATGAATATAGAAGATGTGGTATATATGTACAATGGAATATTAGTCAGCCATCAAAAAGAATGAACTCTTGCCATTTGCAACAATGTGGATGGGACTAGAGGATTTTTCTTTTTAAAGATTTTACTTATTTATTTGAGAGAGAGAGAGAGAGAGAATGAGCAGGGGGAGGGGCAAAGGAAGAGGGAGAAGCTGATTCCCTGTTGGGCAAGGAGCCTGATGTGGGACTCCATCCCAGAACCCTGGGATCATGACCTGAGCCAAAGGCAGACACTTAACTGTCCAAGCCATGAAGGCTCCCAGAACTAGAGGTTATTATGCTAAGTGAAATAAGTCATTCAGAGAAAGACAAATACCATGTGATTTCATTCATATGTGGAATTTAAGAAACAAAACAGATGAACATAAAGGAAGGGAAGCAAATATAAAATAAGATGGAAATTGAGAGGGAGGCAAACCATAAGAGATACTGAACTCTATGAAACAAAACTGAGGGTTGCTGGAGGGGGAGAGATAATTGGGTGATGGGAATTAAGGAGGTCACTTGATGTAATGAGCACTGGGTGTTATATGCAACTGATGAAATCACTGAATTCTACCTCTGAAGCTAATACAAAAATAAATTTTAAAAAGGATTTTTTAAAAAGTATGAGAAAACAATATACCACTGTCAAAGAAAACTTTAAAAATAAAGAGAAGTAATCTAATACATGACCATTTTTACTTCTGCCTGTTTCATTCCGGAATGTGATCACACATATCCAGGTCTTGGCACACACAATCATCGTTATACATGCCACTTTCATTTGCTCTTCTTCATAAAGAGTATTCTGGGTTTCCACATAGTTTTCATAATGATTTTTCCCTTTCATTATTCATCATTCTTCAGAGAGTCATTGCTAAATTCCTGAAAGGGAAACTCCTATAATTTTGCTTTTTTACTCATCAAATGACCAGAGTGATGCTGGGCATAGGCTAGGTCCTCAGCAAGTGTAGCTTTGAGAGAAAAATAAAGGATGTTGGTAAAAGCTAAATTCCAGGAATAAAGGACCAGCAAAAGGCTGAGAGATCTAATCAGTTCTTCTTGCATACTACATGGTATATACATTTCCCGAACATGCAACTAAAAAAACAAATATTGTCCTATTAGCTTGTACTATTAACTGCACATTTCTCCATGTTCAACCCTTTGAAGCAATATTGTGGTTGTACCTTTGATTGTATGCAGGCAGTGTTCCTGACTACTCTTATACAGGAAATAAATATTTTGTAGTAAGAAAAATCTCTTTATTGAAGCTTTTTATTGCAATCTATGTGAAGAATTAAATTTTATGTATATATACATATTAATTACTATAATTGATACATAATTATATATAAACTACAAGCATATTAAATTATATATGCCATATATTAAATATATGATTAAATTATGCATTAATATATAAATGGGAAAGTATTTTTCTGATAAACTGGCTTTGTTATTAATAACACATGATTTTATTAAACTCATGCTTCTGTCTACCACTTTTTGTTAAGCCAATGCTTTGTACCCTGAAAATTATTGGTGGACTTAGAGTTGTAAAATGTAGAAAACCCTAAAAGATTCCCCCTAGTTTTACCCACAACTCTTTGTAATGTGAACATATGAGAATTTTAAAAATACGGTGCAATGCAGAAAAAAACTGAGGCTATGCTTTGGAAGACCTGAGTGCAAGCTCTGGCTCTTCCACTGACTTGCTGTGTGTTTTGGGGTCAATTACTTCACCTCTCTGGACTTAAATATTCCCATTTATAAAAATAGAGTTCAGTTCATTGGCCTGAGGTCATTTTCTGCCTAATGCTTTATGAAAAGTGAATGTGATAGCAATAATTTACACACTTACACTTAAAGTTCATTTAAACAGTTCATTTAAACAGTCTTCTCTTTCCCTTTATTTTGGGAAAAATGAGGTAGAATGTGACATTTATTGCTTGCCAGATGGAGAATGACCTCCCCTTGCAACATAGCTGCCTCAGAGGAGGTCTTTATCAGATCTTAAGCAAGAGAAGGCTAGTCAGACAGGGGAGGTACAGCTGCTTCTGTCAGCAAAGGAGACGCAGGGAGAACTAGCCATTATCCATGGTTCTCAGAAGTTTGGGCACATAACTCACAATGTGGTATTCCCATAGGGTATTTACTCCCATCTCTCATGTTTTTAAAGGAACTTTGACTTTGCAATCATGCACACCCAGGAACTGCATGATCATGTGAGTCTTTCTAATACAGAGGCTCAAGTCAGGTCTCTTCAGCAGATAGACTTCCCTAGGTGCAGACATCAAAGAAGATAGCTGTGGTGTGGCCACCTATCAGTTTGTTCTGGTGGATCCATGACAAAATCACTTGGTCAGAGATATTGGCCCAGGGTGTCATTTCCCCATCTGTGACTGACATGCCCGCCCCACATCTGTCATAGTGACTACTGTAGTTAGCTGCCCTGCCAGACACCCCAGCCCCTCTTTCTGTCCCCAAAGAGCGCGGTGCAGTGAGCCCATTTCAACTGCACTCGATCCCTAGCACAGCACTTTTTAAAGATTTTGAAGCTTCCTTCATCAATTTATTTTTCATTCTGAGGTGAACTCCACATGGTGGAGTTGGATTTATGTGGGATGTCACTGATAGATCTGATCCAGCATTTCTGTGCTCTGATGAACTTAAATTCTTTCTTCTATCTCTGCCAAGAGTTTTTTTTTTCTCTCTCTCTTTTGGCCATTCAGTGTTACTTAGGGGAGTCCAAAAATGAACCCAGGTTTGGATTAGCCAATTCAGCAAAGTGTTAGCCATTGTTTGGCCACAAAGCTGATCTCCGATGAAAGTAAACATATCAACGACTCCATCAAAATCCCAAATTTCATTCTTCCTCCTTGGCTCAGCAGCCATTTCCACACAATCTCAAGACTTTTTTTTATAATTTAAAAAAATTTCTGTAGGTCCTTCAGAGTGCCACACTATTCTCTATAATCTGAGTTATTTTACCCCCATGGTTAAAATTACTTTAGACTCTGGAAAAATATGGCCTGAAGGGAGGTTTTCACTAGGTTGCATGGGGCCTGGGTATTCATCCATGTCCTTCAAGTCCTCAGAATCTGCAGGTAATATCATTCCTGTTGTCAGGACCCTGATTTTTAAAAATCACAGTGTTACTAGGTGTTTACTTAAAGGATACAAAAGTACTGATTCTAAGGGATTCATGCACTCAGTTGTTTATAGCAGCATTATCAATAATAGCTAAACTATGGAGAGAGCCCAAATGTCCTTCAAGTGATGAACAAATAAAGATGTGTTATACACACACACACACAGAGAGAGAGAGAGAGAGAGAGAGGAATATTAGTCAGCCATCAAAAAGAATGAAATTTTGCCATTGTCAATGATGGGGATGGAGCTAGAGTGTATTATGTTAAGTAAAATAAGTCAGTTAGAGAAAGAGAAATACCATATGATTTCACTCATGTAG
This sequence comes from Mustela nivalis, assembly GCF_964662115.1. Classification (NCBI taxonomy): domain Eukaryota; kingdom Metazoa; phylum Chordata; class Mammalia; order Carnivora; family Mustelidae; genus Mustela; species Mustela nivalis. The sequence goes on from NC_139020.1 coordinate 155,673,501, forward strand.
GATTTAGGCAATAAAACAGATGAACATATGGAAGGAGGGGTAAAAAGAAAGAGTGAGATGGAGGCAAACCGTAAGAGACTCTTAATAATAGAGAACAAACTGAAGATTGATGTTTGATGTGGGTGGGAGATGAACTAAATGGTTGGTGGGGATTAAGGAGGGCACTTGTGATGAGCACTGGGTATATGAATCACAAAATTCTACTCTTGAAACCAGTATTACACTATATGTTAACTAGCTAGAATTTAAATAAAAATTTGAAAGAAAAGGATAAAAATAAAAGCACAGTGCCCTGTATTTCACAAAGAGACCCAGAGAAATGATGCACACAATTGTTATGATTCAGAAACCCACAGAATCTGTTTCTGAGTGAGGTCCTCCAATGGTTTGCAACCAGGTGGTGCTACTCCTTGAAGGGGCATTTGGAAATGTTGATGGTAGTCCTGTTGTAAGAACAGCTGAGGGTTGTGTGGTGTCTCTGGGGTGTCTTGATTGGATGGGGTCTCCCCAAGTGTGGGGCACCCTGATTGGATGGCGGCCAGTGGCAGGGATGGTAAAAGAATTCATCTGAGGCAGAACAAAGGAGATAGAAGTTTATGGAATACACCACAAGGGAGTGGAGGACAGGACGACAGAGGAGAGATTGTCTGCAACAAGACAGTGGGTGGGGCTCTTTTTAAAGGGGGAAAGATGAGGAGCTGTGACAACATATAGAATTCTCCCATTTTTGGTCACTGTGCCTAGTTGTAAGTAGCCCATTGGTCAGTTAGGGTCTATGGGTATTTTGAGGTGGGTTGCCTGATGGGTCTTTTCTACAATCAGCCAGTTTGCCTGAAAGAAGGCTCCACAGGTTGTGATTGGTATTTAGGGCCCCAAGGCAAAAAATGTTAAACATCCTGTGAAATCAGGACTCTGAAATCAGGAGATGAATTAAGGCACTCGTGGGCATCTCTCAGGAACCAAACAACAATCTCTTTTTTGGACACCACCATGAGAATTGCAGAACCCATTTCTAGCCATGGTCATTCTCCTTAAGATGCAAAATCTCAGGTGGCCAAGTCTGATTGGTTTTCCTAGGCTCAGCCTTGGACAAAGATTAGACCTGAGGCACCACAATGAATAGTCTTTTGGTTCCCCCAAAGGAAAAGGAGGTTTTTCACATTAAGAGAAGTAAAATGGACAGTGAGTGGGTAGACACAGAGTCAACAATGTTAGCAAACAAAACAGATGCCCACTGTGGTTAGAGTCAGTCAGACAGTCTTGATCAGATCACTTCTAGGTCAGAAGATTGATCAGAATTCTTTCAATTATAAGAGACATAAGCTCAGCTGAAGCCAGTTAATTGTACTAGCCTGAAACTGTGAGATCCACCACCATCTTAGTCTATTTCCATCCGCCGTACTGGGCACATAACAGGCCCTTTCTATCTGGAAGCTGGTGACATTTACGTCTGGGAGATTTTCTTTAATTATGTCTTTGCTAATTCCTTCCCCTTTGTTATCTCTGCGTTCTTTGTGGAACTTCTAGAACCTGGATGCTGGACCCTAACATTGGTTCTTCGATTGTCTTTTCTCTGTTTTCCCATATGTTGTCTTTCTGCTGTCCTTCACAGGAGACATCCTTAACTTTACTTTTTTTTTTTTTTAAAGATTTTATTTATTTATTTGACAGAGAGAGATTACAAGTAGGCAGAGAGAGAGAGGAGGAAGCAGGCTCCCTGCTGAGCAGAGAGCCCGATGCGGGACTCGATCCCAGGACCCTGAGATCATGACCTGAGCCGAAGGCAGTGGCTTAACCCACTGAGCCACCCAGGCGCCCTTAACTTTACTTTCTAAACCTTCAGTTGATCTTTAAAATCTGATAGCATGCTTCTAATGTCCAGAACCACTTTTGCACTATAAATGTTCCTTTTGGTAGCATTTAATTCTCATTTTCTGGGTGTTGTGTCTTGTTATTTTCTCCGCGGCATTTATAGTTTTTAAGTTCTCTTATATCTGCGTAGCCTCTGTTTCCTCAAAACCTTTGTTTCCTGTCAGTGTGTTTGGTTGCTGTCTTTCATATTGGAGCCTTTCCTCTCATGTGTAGTGGTTCTTAGCAGTCTGTCTGTTGGCAGCTCTGAGTACGTGAACAGTTTGTCAGCTGAGAACTTCACCAAGTATTGCCTGTTTGGACTGTTGGGTCAGGGAGCCATGATGCCGATGGCCTTGCGTGTTTCCTCATGGACCCATCAGAACCTAGTGAGAAGACTTCCTCTCTCCACCTGTTGACAGATGGAGGCCAGAGGGCCTTACCTGGGTGTGTATAAGGTCACTTAATCCTCTCTCCTTAGAAGGCCAATCTACTGTAGGGCTGAAGGAGGGGCAGCCACCTGGTACATGGAATAAAGAAGGGGTCCTAGGGATGAGGCCTCCTTATTAAATAGCTTTCTACAAATTCCCTCCATTTCAACTATCTTCTCATCCACTTGAAGACATCATTCTAGAGACACGAAGACAGAGCAGACTGGACCCATCTGTTCTAAACACCCTCAGTATGACACTATAACCATTAGCATCAAAAATTTGTATAATTTGCTTTATGCCTGCCACCCACTGTATCTGACCCTACAGGACAGAAGCCTTGCCAACGTCATCCCCCACTGTATCCTCACAACCCAGCCTAGAAACCCTCATGTGGTTAGCACTTAATAAATATTTAGAGGATTAATGAAAAGAATGAATGTATGAACAGAGTCACTACTTCTAGAACTAAAACAACTTGAAAATTTTAAATGCCAGTTCTTTATAGTTTTCTCATCATTTCAAATCTCTAAGGATACAGTCTTAAGGTATCCCCATTATTCCATATAATGTAAATATTTAAAACATTCATTAATAGGAAGTACTTGGGGATATCTACAGTGGAGGCCGAGGGCAGGCCACCCCAAAAGGCATACTGATTATTTTGAATGAATGCTACTGATGAAACAGTCATTGCAAGAAGAAAAGCATGATCTCCCTTTGTCTTCAGAAAGCAGAAATAAATCTCCCATGTGAAAGGTACTCTCTCTGTACCAGGAGGTGGAGACATCCTTTTCACCAGGGATAGGGCATCTAAAGTTAAGAAGACTATATTAACAAAACTTGTTACTTTCACTAATTTACTACCCAAATCCTGTTTAAAATTCTTTGTTAGGGGCACCTGGATGACTCAGAGGGTTGGGCCTCTGCCTTCGGCTCAGGTCATGATCTCAGGGTCCTGGGATCAAGCCCCACATCAGGCTCTCTGCTTGGCAGGGAGCCTGCTTCTCCCTCTCTCTGCCTGCCTCTTGCCTACTTGTGATCTCTGTCAAATAAATAAATAAAATCTTTAAAAAAAATAAAATTCTTGCTAACTGAATCTCCCAAACATATATTTTCTTTGTCTTGTCAATTTCTCACAGACTTACATCTTTGTCTAAAAGGTATAAAAACTGCATTGGGTGGGTGGGGGGAGGGTCCCAATTTCATTATTAGGTCTGTATATGCATATAATTAAGCATTGTTTTCTTTCTCCTGTTAATCTATCTTATGTTAATTTCATTTTTAGACCAGCTAGAAGAATTTTGAAAGGTAGAGAAAAAATTTTCATTCCTAACAGAGCCCGTCCTCAAAGTCCCAGTAATGCTCTATTATAGCATATCCTACAAAACCATATGATGTGATTGGACAGGATAGGTCCCCTAACTTGTAAAAAGTCAGTCAAAAACTCACTATGTAAAGCATGTATACTCATATCACTGAAGTTGTTGGTGCCAGTTCCATGTCAAACCACAAAATACTGAGGCATGTGGAAATGGAAAGCCTTGTTCCTTAAAACTATAAAATGCCTAAATAGCCAAAGCAGAAACATGGGTATGTTTCTTAAAGACATCCCTCTGAACTCTGCAATGTTCATTAGTGGTCATAGAAGTTGTGTTGAACCAGCTACGGGACAGAGCTTTGGAGCTTTTTTCTTTGGAGGGATTGGTGGTGATTTGATATAACGGTGCATTTCAGGAGTCATCTTTTTCTCATAAGCTATGTAACCCAGTACCTGAAGACTCAGCACTACTCTTTCCTGATCTTGCTTGTTTATTTACACCTTTAAACTATGGTGTTGTTTTGTAGTTTGCGTGGTATATTAAGGTCCTCCAGGAAAAAACAGAATTAACTAGATGTATGTATACATAGAAAGAGAGATTTATTTTAAGAAATTGGTTATTGTAGGGCGCCTGGGTGGCTCGGTGGGTTAAGCCACTGCCTTCGGCTCAGGTCATGATCTCAGGATCCTCGAATCGAGCTCCACATCGGGCTCTCTGCTCACGGGGAGCCTGCTTCTGCCTCTCTCTCTGCCTGCCTCTCTGCCTACTTGTGATATCTCTCTCTCTCTCTGCCAAATTAAAAAAGAAAGAAAGAAAGAAAGAAAGAAAGAAAGAAAGAAAGAAAGAAAGAAAGAAAGAAAGAAAGAAAGAAAGAAAGAAAGAAATTGGTTATCGTGATTGTGGAGGCTTGGCAGATCCAGAACCTGCAGGGTCCACCAGCAGGCTGGAGACCCAGGGATGCTGCAATTCAGGTTCAGATGGTTTGCCAGCAGAAGTCCCTCTCCTTCTGAGGAGGTCAGTCTTTTTCTATTAAAACCTTCAACTAATTGAATGAAGCCCACACACATTATGGATAGTAATCTACTCAAAGCCCATGGATTTAAATGTTAATGTCATCTAAAAAACACCTTCACAGAAGCATTTAAAATGTTTGACCAAATATATGGATGCTGTCACCTAGCCAAGTTGACACATAAATTAACTATTGCATATGGTGATTATTAAACTGTTAATAGGATTTTTCTAAGTTTTGGAGACTAGATGAAGAAGAAGGCAATTGATTTTAATTAAGATCCTCTCCCAAAGCTTTGGGAAGCGTGTCAATGATAGAAGTGGCAAATGCTATTAAAAATACATTTTTAAATGGGCACCTAGGTGGCTCAGTCATTAAGCATCTGCCTTCAGCTCAGGTCATGATCCTGGGGTCCTCAGATCGAATCCCAGTCCGGCTCCCTGCTCTGCGGGAAGCCTGCTTCTCACTCTGCCACTGACCCTCCTTGTATTCCCTCTATTGCTGTTTCTTTCTTGGTCAAATAAATAAAATCTTTTTTAAAAAATGCATTTTGAAATATGTTTTCCCAGAGAGTTTTCCCTCCAGAACTCATTGAGTGTGTTTGTACAGCAGGAGGTGGACTTGAGAGGCTGTCGATTCTGGAGGCCATATTTGACTTCAGCTGTGTAGATTATTTCCGATGCCCTCAAGAATGCAGGGGCCTCCCTGTATGGCCAAAGGTGAGAAACAAAGGCTTCTCTTAAGCCACATCACTTCCTCCTGTCTTTAGAGCTAGGGTAGAGGAGATTGAATAAAAGCCAAAATATCCTAATTCTTGGAATTTGCAAATGCAACCTTATTTGGAAAAAGGAACTTTGCAGATGTGATTAAGTCAAGGATCCTGAGATAGAAAGATTGTTGCAGATTACCCAGGTGACCCTCAGTGCAATCTCTGAATCCCTATAACGTAGAAGCAGAGAGAGATCTCGGGTAGCACACAGAGGAGAAGATGGTGGGAAGGTAGAGAAGAGACTGGAGTGATGTAACCACAAGTTCAGGATTGCTGGGTGGCCACCAGGAGCTGCACTGGGGCAAACAATGACTCTCCTTTAGAGCCCTGGAGAACTCAGTTCTGCTGAATTTCAGTCATCTGGACTCCAACTATAAGAGAATACATTTCCAAGTTGGTGGTAATTTGTTCTACAGCAGGCTTAGAAAAACTGCTACAAGGGGTGAGAGCAGACAGGTGCCCAGTCCTACAAGGCCCACGCCAGCCCCATACAATGGCCTAGGAACCACAGCAAGGGCCTTGTCCTTCAGGTCTAGCTGTTCAAGGACGCTTCAACAATTTCTCCAATTCTTCAGTTAACCCCATATCTTCATCTTGCCTTGCACGCCATTCAATGATTTATGGAGAAGTTGCTGTGCACGGGGTCCTGTGCTAAGTATGGAGAAGCAAAAGGATCTCAAGGAACTCACAATAAAGACTCCTTAGGGTAGAGATCAGCCCCAGAAGCACCTCTGCTGACTGGGGTTGCCTCTGCCCAAGTCAAGTTGCTTGATAGAGAACTCGGACCGCTCTACCAATTCAGGAAAGGTGGCGGACAGAAACCACAGACCATTCTTCCTGACTCCCCTCGGCCTCCACTGTGTTACCTTGCACAAAGCACTCCTTCTGTGCCAGGTGTTGTGCTATCATTTGGCCCAACCTGGAACCTGGGCTTGGGGAAATGCTACTTTAGTCCCTCAGGACGGCTTGGCTGGGTTGCAAAAGGGTACAGGGTTCCTTCCTACTGCTGCGGGTGGAACAGGTATCGTAGTTTTTGCCATTGTGATATGAGTCAGCAGTACCTGTGGGCCCTGTGTCTCACCATCTGTGAACCATTGATCTTTGCTTATCATGTACAAAACTCAGCTAAAGTATCCGGGGTTTTCCCCAAATTGCGTCAGAGCATGAATGATGTTGGTGAGGGGAGTTACCCAGGTATGAATTCAGGCATCGGCAGGTATTTCTAAGAGATAAAATTTGTGAGGCAAAAAGGTTGGATTCATGGGCCATGAGGCAAAATTTAGAGGAATATGTAGCCATTTTAAATTGTATCCAAACTGAAATGTAGCAGTGACATGAGTATAGGTATCCTCCACACTGGGAGCTCTTACTTTCCTTCAAGTTTCTGAGAGGAACTTCCACATACCTCCAGGAGGGGAAGCAGTAGGGGGAAGAACAGATCTGGTCCTCTTCGCCTCTCCCTCACTGCCCCTCCCTGGAGTTGTGCCCCATCTCTCTGTTGTCTTCTTGGGATTGTCTGCACTCCACAGTAAAGGTGTTTGTGGTGGTGGACCTCTGCAGTAAGTTGATCAACTGGGTCTGATTTTGCCAGGCCCATTGGGTCCTTGCCTCTTCTATTGAAACAGAATATGATCCTCACTGCAGGTGGCCCTCCTGGCATGGTCTCAACCAGCAGAAATAAACCATGGTGGCCCCTTCACAATTCTGTCCCTGAGATGAAATGCCTCTTGCTATCACTGTGTGGAAGAAAGCACAAAGGATCAAGTGATGTGGGGCAACCATTCTAGACAATATACAGATAAAAGGGGGTATTCTTTTTTTTTTTTTTTTAACCTAACATTGCACTCTTCCAATAACTAAATGTTTGTGCAGGTACCACAGTAGAATGCTGAGTGAAATAAGTCAAGCTGAGAAAGACAATTATCATATGGTTTCACTCTTACATGGAACATAAGGAATCGTGAAAGGACCACAGGGGAAGGGAGGGAAAACTGAATGAGGAGAAGTCAGAGAGGGAGACAAACTGTGAGAGACTCGGGACTCTGGGAAACAAAGGGGAGGGAGTGGGGAGATGGGATAGCTGGGTGATTGGTATTAAAGAGGCACGTGTTGGGGTGAGTACTGAGTGTTATACACAACTAATTAATTGTGGAACACTACATCAAAAACTACTGATGGACTATATGCTGGCTAACTGACCATAATTTTAAAAATGATTTAAGCAGTCTACTTTCTTTTTTTAAAGCTTCTAAGTGCGTTTTAAGTTGTTTCTACTATAAATTACATCATATTATAGCTTTGTAGATAGCTTCCTTTCCCTCCTGCATTTTGGATTATTACCTTAAGTTAGATTTCCAACAGGTGGGCCCAAGGTTCTCCCCCACACTTTATATTTATATTTATATTATATATAGACACTCCCAGGTTACTTTTAGCTGAGCTTCTGTGCTCCTTTGAACAGATACTGTATTGCAGAGTGGAGACAGCAAACAAAGACTTCCCTGGTTGCCTTGGTGGTTTTCCTGCCGCCTTCTGTTCTCAACATATTCTCTGACTTTCTTAACACATACTTGTGCAAATTTTCTCCCAGGTTACCACACTCATGGAATGGTGGTAACCCCTGTATGCTCCCACTCCACATTTGCAGTGAAAATATGGGGAGAGGAGTAAACTCAAGAATGAAGATTAGAGGACCACCTGGGATGTGCTCCACCTTCATGCTGATACCTCACTTTCTTCCTCAGAAGCTTCCAGAAGGAAACCACAATCCTCATTCTACATATAAAGAAGCTAAGAGTGGGAGACCATTGAGCTGTGAGGCTGATTGCATTCTAGAATTAAACAGCAGTGATACTGACAATTTCCCTCACTCCCATACTTTCTTCCTCCCAGATTCCCCTCCTTCTAGGGGGCTCTCTTCTGACATGCCAAAGAATGCATCCATTCATAACAGGCTTCCTGCCCCCTAATCTGGCAAGACCACTTGCATCAGTTAGTTTTTATCCACAACAATGCTGCTTAACAAACAATGAAAAAAGCCTCAGCTGTATTTAATGACAAGTGTTTATTGCTCATACATCCGTGGTGGGCAGCTAGGCAGCCCTGTTGATCTTGGATGGGCTCACCTGCACATTGAGCTCATGGAGTTGGCTGGCAGATCTAGGTTGGTCTTGGCTAGGATGAGTGAAGTAACTTTCTTCTCCTCCAGTTGACTATCTGGGGCATATTTTCATGGTATTAGAGAGTTACAAGAATGAGCATGTGCCTCAGGTCTCTACTTGCTCCATGAAACACTGGGACCATGAATGCAAGGAATCTATTGCATCTTTGTTTACAGGGAGTTTCTGGAACTTTTATAACGACTTGTTTGCAGGTAGAGAGTTTCTGGAACTTTTATAACTCCCTCCCAACATCTGGGGACCTGTTCACTCCCTTGGGCCCTGGGTAATTCATTTAAGGTGAGCCTCCAAAATCTTTCTTTTTGGAAGAGTTAACCTTCAGAACTATTAAGGCTTGGTTTTGACCCAACACATACTAGAACGCAAGGGCTCTAATATTTGCCAATTTTAAGATAATGAAGTTAAAAGTTTGGACTGTGTAATCTCTTGGGCCTGCATTTGAAGTCTAGCCTCCGGTTAACTACTTGGGCGACCACTGTCACATCACCTCCCTTCTCTGAGCTTCAGTTTCTCAAACAAAAGTGATAATAACTCTCATGCATAATCTTCATGAGACTAATTGAGGATGAAGTATACAAAGGAACTGGCATAAAAAGACACCCGATAACTGGGAGCTATCAAATCAGTCTCTACCCTTATAGTTGTGCCAGCAACCCAACTGAAATTAGCTGATGCCTAAAAGGGTGAAGCTGGAGGGGGCGGCGGTGGACACTAATGAATCACACAACTGTCATTCCAAGAACACAAACAATTTCATCAGAATTATATATTTTCTCATTTCTTGGCCATAATTTTCCCTGCTTGGTTTCATCCTTCAAATAGTTTTCTGCCACGTGGGGGCACAAGATGTGAGATTCTCTAAATCAGTCATGACCATGGCTGAGAAAATGAAACATCTCCTTGACCAGACAAGAGTCAAGGAGGTTTCCTTTCTTTTAATGGTGTGCGTGCGTGTGTGCATATGTATGTGAGTGTGTGTGTGTGTGTGTGTGTGTGTGTGTGTGTGTGAGTGATTGGCAGCCCAATGGGTAATGCATGGAATGGGAGCTAGATGGATGTCCCTTTATCTAAAGATTCATCTAAAGAAAAGATGTTGACAGACATAAGCAACATGGCCATTATATTATTACTCTGCTCACCATAGGATGAAAAGGAGAACATTTCATAATGATGGTATTTTCAATGTACAGCATGTAAGTAAAGAAATCACTTACAGAAATGATCACTGCTACCACTATAATTCAAATATATATGTATATACACACACATACCCACCACACTTGGGCATGCCATATGTCATGAAGGAGAGCCAGTGCAGGTAGAAATTATACAACTACAATATAATGATAAAATGGTCATCTTATTTCAATATAGTTTTCAGTTAAAAGATTTAATAGACTTTATTTCTTAGGGAAGTTCTAGATATGCAGACAGTTTAGGTAGAAAATACAGAACGTCCCTTATACACCCTGTATTTGTCTGTTTAAGCCACCATTAAAAAAAAATAACAACACAAGCTGGGTGGCTTAGATGATAGAAATGTATTTGCTCACAGTTCTAGAAGGTAGACGTTCACGCTCAAGGTGTTGACAAATTGGTTTCCTGGTAAGAGTCTTTTCCTGGCTTATAGATGGCCACCTTCATTAATTGAAGCCCATAGTTTATATTAGGGTTCATTCTGTATTGTACGTTCTCTGGTTTTTGACAAATGCAATAATGATGTGTGTCCCCCACTACATTTGATACAAAATAGTTTCACCAAAAAAAAAAAAAAAAAATAGTTTCACCACCCTAAAAATGTCCTGTATTCCACCTTCTCATTCCCCTCCCCCTGAACCCCTGGAAACCACTTACCTCTTTTTACTGTCTCTATAGTTTTGCCTGTTCCAGAATATTATATAGCTGGAATCAGATAAGATGTAGCCTCTTCAGATGGGCTGCTTTCATTTAGCAATACAGACATAAAGTGTCCTGGGGGGGACACTTGATAGCTCTTTTTTTTTTTTTTTAAAGATTTATTTATTTATTTATTTGACAGACAGAGATCACAAGTAGGCAGAGAATCAGGCAGGGAGAGAGGAAGGGAAGCAGGCTCCCTGCTGAGCAGAGAGCTCCATGCCCAGGACCCTGGGATCATGACCTGAGCCGAAGAAAGAGGCTTTAACGCACTGAGCCACCCAGGCACCCTTGATAGCTCTTTTTTCAAATCACTGAATAATATTCCATTGTGTACATTACCACAGCTCATTTATCCATTCCTCGACTGAAGGTTATATTGCCTGCTTCCAATTTGCGGCAATTATGAATAAAGCTGTTATAAATATTCATGCTAGGGTTTTGTGTGTATATGTTTTCAACTCATTTGAGTAAATACCCAGGAGCATGATTACTGGATTATATGGTAAATCTATTACAACTTTATAAAAAAAAATTACCAATCTTTAGGGCACCTAGGTGGCTCAGTGGGTTAAGCCTCTGCCTTAGGCTTGGGTCATGATCTCAGGGTCCTGGAATCGAGCCCCACATCAGGCTCTCTGCTCATCAGGAAGTCTGCTTCCTCCTCTCTCTCTGCCTGCTTCTCTGCCTACTTGTGATCTCTGTCTGTCAAATAACTAAAATCTTTAGGAAAAAAGAAGCCTTTAAAAAAAATTACCAATCTGTCCAAAAGAAAGTTGCCAAACTGTCTTCCAAAGTAGCGGTACAATTTTGCATTCCCACCAGCAATAAATGAGAGTTCCTCCTGTTCTGCATCCTCTTTAGCATTTGGTGTTGTCCGTGTTTTGGACTTTAGCCATTCTAATAATCAGGCAGTGGTATTTCTCTGTTGTTTTAATTTAAGATTCCCTAATGACAATGATAAGGTGGAGAGCATATTTTCATATGCTCACTTGCCATCTGTGTGTGTTCTTGGGTGAGAACAATTTTTTTAAACTTTTTAAATAACAGTGGGATGGTAGATCCACCCCTATTCTGCCACTCACCACAAACAGATAAGAAGATACCACCCTCGAGAGAGGAGCTCTTGCTCACTGGGCTGCAGACACAGAGGGCAGATTCTGAGAAGAATTAACAACACTGAAATCTCCAGAACAAAGGCTCTAATTAAGGTATGTATTCATTAGCATCCTTGGGGAAGAAGGATAGAAGTAAGCAGGAACACTTTTACGTCCTTGGGAAAAAAGCAAAGGGAAGGCAAATATTTCAGAAGCCTGGTAGAAGAGGTGAATACATATAGATATTTTTTAATCTTTGCTTGTCCTGAGTGCACAAACCTGCAGATATCTTAGTGGCCAGTCCTGGATCTGACTGAGGAAAGCAAGCCATGCCATTTTCTCTGCAGGACGCTAGGAGGGAGTGAAAGCTCCTACAAGAGTGCAAAGTTTGTTAAGAAAATACCTCTTATCATCAGGCATCTGAGAGGAGTCTGTCCTTAGGCTGGTTACAAGGCTTCTATCAGACAAACCGTTACACAGCTACAAGGTAGTAGAGAACTTGTAGTCAGGTGGCTCAACTTCTAAAAGATTGGTTTGCTTTTGCTCTCCCCACAAAAGCAGCTAAATATGGAAGAGGAAAAAGGGTTCAGAGCAGAAGTAGTTTCAAGTCCTGGCTCTACAGCCTCCCTCTCTGTAACTTTAGTCAATGGACTTACAGTCTCTGGGATTCAGATTCAACCCTAATTCCAGAAACAGAAAGGAAGTAGGAGGACCTGCTTCCCAGGGATTCAAGAGAAATGAATGAAAGAATGCATCTAAAATACCTTGTCTGCTGTAATAAATGATGGACATCCTTAATACTTCACCTAGACTTTACTGATGAGAGAGCATGAAGGAAGAATGGGTTAGGAGTCAGCAGGTAGGATCTGGGGAACGAATGAGTTGAGGACCACCCCTTATTCTAGGATATTAGGAGAGCAGAACAGAAGGAAGGCAAACTGAAAATTATTTTTTTAAACAACTGTCAGACAAGTAGGAAGGAAGATGTAGGAGGAGAGACTATTATTTTGAGAGATTCTAGCCACAAAAAAAAAAAAAATAGACCCACGTCCATACTTCAGAAACTATGTTTTTAAACCCATTTTGGGTACAAACTTAAATAAAATTAATAACTTTAAAAATGGCTAACTTGCTAGGCATTTCCAATTATACAAAGAAAGATGGCCTAGTGGACTAGGGCGTCTGTGAACGTTCAGCAACCAAACACATTGGAAAAATAGTGCCCACATTGGAAGTGTCTTGAATGTAAGTATCAATCTGAGAATTATCATGTTGTAATTGTTGTGTCTTCCTTCACATAAATAGAGCATATGTTTCCTTTTTAATCGTGTCCTCATTGATGACCTTCAACAAAGTTTTATAATATTTCACATAACCGAACCGCGGTTTCTATCACGTTTGTCCTTAGAAATCTTAGCAGTTTTTGTTGCTAGGATGATTGGGATCCTTTATTTCTATTGCATTTTTAAAGTAATTATTTATGGTGCTTATAAAAGCAGTGAAAAGAATAATCTGAACTCTTTAGAAGAGCGTGGCTGTATTTTTAAACAATAGTGTGGGGAGAAGAAAAGCAAGATACAAAAAGAGAGATGTGACAACCATTTGTGTGGGTCAAAAGTGAGCACAAAACAATATTATAAATTATTTAAGAGTACAGTTAGGTATGTAAAAGTACAGGGGGAAGCTGGAATGAACCATATCCAACTGGTTTCAGTAGTTGCTTCTGGAGCCTGGGGATCAGTTGGGTAGTTAAAGAGAACCTTGGCTTCATCTGTATTGCATTAGAAAGGCAGGAAGACAGTGGAAGAAAGAAAAAAGAACCAAAAGCAAATCTGACAATATGTTAGCAATTGCTAATTCTGGTGGCAGAACTATAGTTATTTCAATTGTCTTCAAAAATTTTGGCTTTTCTTGTTCCACCCAGTCCCCCCGAATTGGTGAGCTGGGGCAGTTTTCAATTTTTATGAGACTGACACGCTGCCTACTACGCTAGGGAGACACCTCAGTTTTCAATTTTTAAAACATGTTAATAGACCTCACTGTTTAGAGAAGCTTTTGGTTTACCGGAAATTTGGATGGAAATTACAGACAGTTCCCATATATGTTCCTCCCCCTACCCTGGACTCCTTGATCTGTTTCCACTGCTGTAACAATATACCATATGCCTGGTGGCTCAAATGGCAGAAATGTACTTTCTCACAGTTCTGGAGGCTAGAAGTCTAAGGTCAAGGTGCTGACGTATTGGGTTCCTGATAAGTGCTCCTTCCTGGCTTGCAGACAGTCACTTTCTCAATTTGTACCCCTATGACTCTCTCTCTCTGGGCATGTATTAAGAGAGAGGTCGGTCTTTGGTATGTCTTCCTCTTCTCAAAAGAACACCAGTCCAATCAGATCAAAACCTCACCCTTACAACATCATTTATCCTCAATTATCTCCTAAAGCCCTATCTCCAAATATCATCACAGTAAGAATTAGAGCTTCAATCTATGGGCACACAATTCAGTCTTTAACATCCTGACCTAACATCCTGACATCTGGCTTCCCAAAATTCATGTCTTCAAAGTATAACGTATATGCATGCACTCCATTTCAACAGCTCCCAAAGTCTTAACCCATTCCAGCACCAATTCTAGATCCAAAATCTTACCTGGGTATTAGTGAGATCTGAGATATGATTCATCCTGAGGCTGAACTCCTCTCCAGCTGTAAGCCTGTGAAACCAGACAAATTATGCATTCGAAAATACAGCGGTGGGACAGGCATAGGACAGACATTCCCATTCCGCAGGGAACAAACGAGAAAGAACAGAAGGGTCGTGGGTCCCAGGCAAGCCTCAAAGCTAACAGGGCAAATTCAATTAGGTTGTCAAGGATAATCTTTTTTGCCCAGGTGCTCTGCCCTCTGGGCCCACTAGGTGGCAGCATCACCTTAGAGCCCCAGGCGGGAGCCCCGCCCGCACGGCCCGGAGCGGCTGAGCCTCCTGCGGGAAGGAGAGGGGACAGGCTTGCCGATTGCACCTGTGCGGAGAGTTCCTTCTGTAATGTATTCTGTCATTCCTTCGTTTTCTTGAAGGATAAGACGTATTCGCAGGCAAATAGCTCTATTGTCCCATCTTGTAAAATCCTAGAAGTTCAAACGCGTTGGTTTATTTTGTCCTGTCTCTGCAGCTTCAGGCCAAACCGGCAGCGTCTCTGTCCCTAGCTTCTGTTGAAACGGCTCCGTGGGTGGGGCGCCTGGGTGGCTCAGTGGGTTAAAGCCTCTGCCTTCCGCCCGCTCGGGTCTGGCCACATCTTGGGCGTACTCTCCAGAAACGCTTTCTCATTTCTGTGATTCGGACAGGCTTCCCAATCTTCGTGTTCTGATTCCTCTTTGTGTAACTCCTTCAACTTACCTCTCTCCTCTAGCACTTTACAGTTATTGGCGCAGAGAAGCCTCTTAACACTTGGCTTAGGAATACCCCAGCCAAATGTCCAATCTTCCGCAAAACGCTAGGAACAATTCAGCCAAGTTCTCTGCCGCTTAGAGCAGGAATCTAATTCCTCCACTTCTCATAACATGTTCCTCATTTCTGCCGGAGACCTCGCCTTTAACATCCGTATTTCCGCTCCCGTTCGGTCCACGGTGATACCTGTATTCTCCCAGACCACGGAAGCTCTCTTTCCAGCCCTCTCTTCGTCCCAAACCCTCAGCATAATCACTTTCACCGTCCAGATCGCCACCAACAGTGTCTTCAAGGCAACCTCGGGTTTTTCTAGCGTGTGGAAAGGATTCTCCACCCATTCCCATTTCCAAAGCCACTTAGGTATTTGCTGTAACGGCATCCACTTATCAGTATCAGGCTGCCATAAGGAAAAGCCAGAAAAAAGAAATTAATTTTGTCACGGTCCTGGAAGCTAGAGGTCCAAGATCAGGGTGCCAACAGGGCCGGTGGTGAGAACTCTCTTCCTGGCTTGCAGCCATCCATCTTCTTGCTGTGTCCTCCTTGGTCTTTTCCCTGTACATGCAGAGAGAGAGAGAGAGAGAGCTTGCAAGCTTGGGTGACTCTTCTTCTTAAAAGGACGCCAGGCCTAAGGATTGGAACCCCACCCTTATGATATATTTAACTATACTTACCTCTTTACTGGCTCATCTCCAAATATGGTGACATAGGTGGTGTTTTGGTCAGTTTGGGCTGCTATAACAGAATAACAGAGACTGGATGGTTTATAAACAACTGGAATTTAATTCTCACTATTCTACAGTGTGGGAGGTCCAAAATCAGGGTACCAGCAGGCTCTGGTGAGAACCCTGTTCCAGGTTGCAGAGAGCCGATTTCTCCTTATAACCTCACATGGCTGTGAGCAGAGAGAAGAAGCAAGCTCTCTTGTGATTCTTATACGGACACTCATTGTATTTATGAGGGCTCTACCCTCCTGTGACCTCATTTAACCCAATTACTTCCCAAAGAACCCACTGCTTAATACCATCACAAGGTGGGGTAAATTCATTTAAAATGAATTTTGGGAGAACACAAGTGTTCAGCCTATTACAGGGATTTAGAGCTTCAGCATATGAATGGGGGAGGGAGTTAGAATTCAATCTATATTTATAAATAAAAATATTTTTAAGGAATGAATCTCTCTTAGGTGTCCCTCTGACCTGGTCCTCCTGCTTTGATGGATTATACGCTGGAGCCCAATGTGACGACGGTAACCGACTACTACTATCCTGATACCATGTCAAGCCCCTGTGATGGGGAACTTATCCAAAGAGACAGCAAGTTGCTTCTTGCTGTCTTTTACTGTGTCTTGTTTGTATTTGGTCTTCTGGGAAACATCCTGGTCATCCTTGTCCTTGTAGCCTGCAAGAAGCTGAGGAGCATCACCGACGTATACCTCTTGAACCTGGTCCTTTCTGACTTGCTTTTTGTCTTCTCCTTCCCCTTCCAGACCCACTATCAGCTGGACCAGTGGGTGTTTGGAACTGTAATGTGCAAGGTGGTCTCTGGTTTTTATTACATTGGCTTCTTCAGCAGCATGTTTTTTATAACCCTCATGAGTGTGGACAGGTACCTGGCAATTGTCCATGCGGTCTATGCCATGAAAGTGAGGACAGCCAGGATGGGCACAGCCCTGAGTCTGGCTGTGTGGCTGATTGCTATCATGGCCACCAGCCCATTACTAGTGGTGTATCAAGTGGCCTCTGAAGATGGCATTCTACAGTGTTATTCATCTTACAATCAACAGACTCTGAAGTGGAAGATCTTCATCCACTTTGAAATGAATATCTTAGGTCTGTTGATCCCATTCACCATCCTTATGTTCTGCTACATTAGCATTCTGCACCAGCTGAAGAGCTGCCAAAATCACAACAAGACCAAGGCCATCAAATTGGTGCTCATTGTGGTGATCGCCTCTTTACTCTTCTGGGTCCCATTCAATGTGGTCCTCTTCCTCACTTCTCTGCTCAACATGAACATCTTGGATGGATGTGTCCTGAGCCAGCGACTGATTTATGCCACTCATGTCACAGAAACCATTTCCTTCACTCACTGCTGTGTGAACCCTGTGATCTATGCTTTCATGGGTGAGAAATTCAAGAAACACCTCTCAGAAATATTCCAAAAGATTTCCAATTATGGCCTCCTCTTTGTAGGAAGACAAATACCTAGGGAGGGCTGGGAAAGACCTCCCTCCTCCTGTCAGCACCCCTCCCGCTCCTCCAGCACAGACTACATTTTGTGACGGGGGCGGGGGGGGGGGTCTTTTAGGAGACAAAAATGATTTACACTGGAGTCTGAGGCTACTTGAAGGAATACTCTTAGAAATGTTGTTACAGACACAAGGCATATTTCATGATGGTTAATGAATTCCTGTTATTGCAAATTAACTTTCTCAGCTCTCAAAGATTTTGTTACTATTTTCTGGAAATAGTCTATCTATCTCACTATTTAGTATAACGTTAGATTTGGGATTTGTTTCTTAGTTTTGTAGTACCTTTATCATATCTCAACTTAAATTTTATCAAATGCTTTTTCACATCTATTAAGGTGATCATATAGCTTTCTTTCCTCTATCATTCTGTTAATTTGGTGAACTACATCGTCTGATTTTCTTATTTTAAATCAACTTGTATTTTCCCTGGAAAAAAATGACCCCTTGTTCATGATCATTTTAATAAATAATTGGATTCTTGGAAAATTCATATCTGTGTTCATGAGAAATATTACCCTGTAATTTTCCTTTTAAAAGATGGTCAAACATGGCAGGGTATCCACTATCACCACTGCTGTTCAACGTAGTACTAGAAGTCCTAGCCTCAGCAATCAGATAACAAAGAGAAATAAAAGGTATCCGAGGGACGCCTGGGTGGCTCAGTTGGTTGGACAACTGCCTTCGGCTCAGGTCAAGATCCTGGAGTCCTGGGATCGAGTCCCGCATCAGGCTCCCAGCTCCACGGGGAGTCTGCTTCTCCCTCTGACCTTCTCCTCGCTCATGCTCTCTCTCACTGCCTCTGTCTCAAATAAGTAAAATCTTAAAAAAAAAAAAAAAGACATCCAAAATTGGCAAAGAAGTCAAGCTCTCATTCTCTACAGTTGACATGGATACTCTATATGGAAAATCCAACAGACTCCACCCCAAAATTACTAGAACTCATACAGGGATTCAGCAATTTGGCAGGATATAAAATCAATGCCCAGAAATTAGTTGCATTTCTATATACTAACAATGAGACAGAAGAAAGAGAAATTAAGGAGTAGATCTCATTTACAGCTGCACCAAAAACCATAAGAGACCTAGGAATAAACCTAACCAAAGACATAAAGGATTTGTACTGTAAAAACTATAGAACACTTACAAAAGAAATTGAGGAAGACACAAAGAGATGGAGAAACATTCCATGCTCATGGATTGGAAGAACAAATATTGTTAAAATGTCTATGCTACCTAGAGCAATCTATACATCCAATGCAATCCCTATCAAAATACCATCAACTAAATAAATAATCCTAAAATCCATATGGAACCAGAAAATACTCTGAATAACCAAAGGAATGTAGAAAAAAGAAAGATGAAACTGGTGGCATCACAGTTCTGGACTTTAAGCTCCATTACAAAGCTGTATTCATCAAGACAGCATGGTACTGGCACAAAAACAGACACATAGATCAATGGAACAGAATAGAGAGCCCAGAAATGGACTTCCAACTCTATGGTCAACTAATGTGTGGCAAAACAGGAAAGAATATCTAATGGAAAAAAGACTGTCTCTTCAACAAATGGTGTTGGGAAAATTGGACAGCCACATGTAGAAGAATGAAACTGGACCATTTCCTTACACCACACACAAAAATAGAGTCAAAATGGATGAAATACCTCAATGTAAGGCAGGAATCTATCCAAGAAGAGAACACAGGCAGCAACCTCTGTGACTCGGCAGCAGCAACTTCTTGCTAGACCCATCTATCTCCAAAGGCAAGGGAAACAAAGGCAAAAATGAATTATTGGGACTTCATCAAGATAAAAAGCTTTTGCACAGCAAAGGAAACAGTCGGGGGCGAAAAAAAGATAACCAACAGAATGGGAGAAGATATCACAATTGTCTTATCAGATAAAGGGCTAGTATCCAAAATCTGTAAGAAACTTATCAAACTCAACACCCAAAAGAAGAGCTAACCTAGTCAAGAAATGGGCAGAAGACATGAACAGACAATTCTCCAAAGAAGACATACAAATAGCCAATAGACACATGCAAAAATGTTCAATATCACTTGGCATCTGGGAAATACAAATCCAAACCACAATGAGATACCACCTCACATCAGTCAGAGTGACTAAAATGAACAAGTCAGGAAACGACATATGTTGGTAAGGTTGCAGAGAAAGGGGAACACTCTTACACTGTTGGTGGGAATGCAAGCTGGTGCAGCTATTCTGGAAAACAGTGTGGAGGTTCCTCAAAAAGTTGAAAACAGAGCTACTTTACAACCCATCAATCGCACTACTAGGTATTTACCCTAAAGATACAAATGTAGTGATCCAAAGGGACACATGCAGCTGAATGTTTATAGCAGCAGTGTCCACAATAGTCAAACTATGGAAAGAGCCCAGATGTCCATCGATAGATGAACGGATAAAGAAGATGTGAGATATGGGGCGCCTGGGTGGCTCAGTGGGTTAAGCCGCTGCCTTCGGCTCAGGTCATGATCTCAGGGTCCTGGGATCGAGTCCCACATCGGGCTCTCTGCTCAGAAGGGAGCCTGCTTCCTCCTCTCTCTCTCTGCCTGCCTCTCTGCCTACTTGTAATCTCTCTCTGTCAAATAAATAAATAAAATCTTTAAAAAAAAAAAAAAAAAAAAAAAGGGACGCCTGGGTGGCTCAGTTGGTTGGACGACTGCCTTCGGCTCAGGTCATGATCCCGGAGTCCTGGGATCGAGTCCCACATCAGGCTCCCAGCTCCATGGGGAATCTGCTTCGCTCTCTGACCTTCTCCTCGCTCATGCTCTCTCTCACTCTCTCTCAAATAAATAAATAAAATCTTAAAAAAAAAAAAAAAAAAAAAGAAGATGTGAGATATATCTATATATCTATATATACTATATATAGATCTATATATAGTATATATAGATCTATATATAGTATATATAGATATATATATATATACTCAGCAGTTAAGAAAACCAAAAATACAAAATGAAATCTGGCCATTTGCAATGACCTGGATGGAACTAGAAAATATTATGCTAAGTGAGATAAGTCAATCAGAGAAAGACAATTATCATATGATCTCACTCATACATGAAATTTTAGAAACAAAACAAAAGATCGGGGTGCCTGGGTGGCTCAGTGGGTTGGGCCGCTGCCTTTGGCTCAGGTCATTGGGCTCTCTGCTCAGCGGGGAGCCTGCTTCCTCCTCTCTCTGTGCCTGCCTCTCTGCCTGCTTGTCATCTCTCTCTGTCAAATAAATAAATGAAATCTTAAAACAAAACAAAACAAAACAACAACAACAACAACAAAAGATCATAAGGAAGAGAGGAAAAAATAAAATAAGATGAATTCAGAGGGAGAAAAACCGTAAGAGACTCTTAATCATAGGAAACAGAGGGTTGCTGGAGGGGAGGAAGGTGAGGGGCTGGGGTCACTGGGTGATGGACATTAAGGAGGACACATTATGTAATGAGTGCTGGGTGTTATATAAGACTGATGAATCACTGACTTCTACCTCTGAAACTAATAATACATTAAATGTTAATTAATTGGGGATGCCTGGATGGTTCAGTCAGTTAAGGGTCTGCCTTCAGCTCACGTCATGATCCCAGAGTCCTAGGATTGAGTCCCAAATCAGCCTTCTTGCTCAGGAGGGAGCCCGCTTCTCCCTCTGCTTGCAGCTGCCCTTACTTGTGTTCTCTCTCTCTGATAAATAAATAAGTAAAATCTTTTTTTAAAATGTTAATTAATTGAATTTAAGTAAAAAGGAAAAATTTTTTTTAAAAAATAAAATGTCCTGGTCAGATCTGCAACAACATGGAGGACCTAGATGTACTATGCTAAGTGAAATAAGTCATAGATAGAAAAACAGATACCATGTGATTTCACTTGTATATGGATTTTTTTTAAATAACGAATAAATGAACAAATAAAGATTTTATTCATTTATTTGAGAGAGAGCACGAGAGGGAAGGTCAGAGGGAGAAGCAGACTTCCATGGAGCTGGGATCCTGATGCGGGACTCGATCCTGGGACTCTGGGATCATCACCTGAGCCAAAGGCAGTTAACTGAGCCACCCAGGTGCCCCTTGTATATGGAATTTAAGAAAGAGAACAAATGAACCAAAGAGAGAGAGAGAGAGAGGAGAGAGAGAAATCCAGACTCTTAAATACAGAAAATAAACTAGTGGTTGACAGAGGGGAAGTGGAGGGGGGGATGTATGAAATAGAGAATTAAGAGGTACAAATTTTCAGTGTTAAAATAATAAAATAAACCAGTCCTGGAGATGAAAAGCACAGCATAGGAAATACAGTCAGTATTGTCTGGTGACTTACTGTGTATGGGCACTGAGATGAACACTGAGAAATGTACAAAATTGTTGAACCACTATATTATATTCCTGAAACTATTATATGTTAATTATACTTTAATTTTTTAAAATGTCCTGGTCAGATGTGATCTCCAAGAATGTGTTTGAAAGTATTCCTTTTGCGACTACTCTGAAAGACTTTGTGCAAAATATTGCGTGTTACTTCCCCCCTAAAGGTTTAGTAAAATCCATTAGTACACTTGATCTTAGCCAAAAGGCCGAGAAGCGATAGTAGTAAAACCCATTAGTGAAGTCATCTGGGATTTCTCCATAGCAAGATTTCCAATTATGCATTCAGTTCCTTTGGCAGATAAAGATTATTCAGACTTTCGGTCTTTGCTTGTCTCAGTTTTGGAAAGTTGTGATTATTTATTTATTTATTTAAAAAAATTTTTTTTTTTTTAGGCAGAGAGAGAGGAGAAGCAAACTTCTGCTGAGCAGAGAGCCTGATGTGGGGCTCGATCCCTGGACTCTGGGATCATGACCTGAGCCGAAGGCAGAGGCTTTAACCCCCTGAGCCACCCAGGTGCCCCAGAAAGTTGTGATTTTAAAGGAATTTTCCCAGTTTAAGTTGTCAAGTTAGCAAAAGTTTCCTTCTAATATCTTCTTATATTATTTTTATGAAAATATGAAGTAATGTCCTTTTTCATTCTTTTTAAAATTTCTGTCATTCATTTTTTTAAAAATTTCTTTTCAGCATAACAGAATTCATTGTTTTTGCACCACACCCAGTGCTCCATGCAATCCGTGCCCTCTATAATACCCACCACCTGGCTCCCTCAACCTCCCACCCGCCCCTTCAAAACCCTCAGATTGTTTTTCATAGTCCATAGTCTCTCATGGTTCATCTCTCCTTCCAATTTCCCTCAACTCCCTTCTCCTCTCCATCTCCCCATGTCCTCCATGTTATTTGTTATGCTCCACAAATAAGTGAAACCATATGAAATTGACTCTTTCTGCTTGACTTATTTCACTCAGGATAATTTCATTCATAATTCACACCAAGTCATTGGTGCTTTGTATTTTCTCTTTTGTTCCTGATCAGTCTTATGAGGTTTATCAATTTTATTAATCTTTTAAAAAAAAAACACGCTTTCGGATTTGTTAATTTTTTGTTTCTGCCTTTACACTGATTTCTGCTTTTATCTTTATCTTTTTTTAAAAAAGATATATTTATTAGAGAGATAGAAGAAACATAATATGTATAAAATCTAAAAATCACCTTTAGATAGAATATTCTGTCGGATCCCATTATATAGTATGCAAAAGGATGATTTCTGACTTCAGGACAATTTTTTTTCTTTTCTTTTCCAAATTAACAACATAATTTCAACAACAGATGATACATTCTGCAAAACTGACACACATTATATTGAACATATAGCCTACTCATTTTAGGAAAGCATCCCAACAACTTTATTTTAAAATATTTATTTATTTATTTATTTATTAAAGATTTTATTTATTTATTTGACAGAGAGAAATTACAAGTACACTGAGAGGCAGGCAGAGAGAGAGAGAAGAGAAGCAGGCTCCCTGCTGAGCAGAGAGCCCGATGCGGGACTCGATCCTAGGACCCTGAGATCATGACCTGAGCCGAAGGCAGCGGCCTGAGCCACCCAGGCTCCCTATTTTAAAATATTTAAATATGTGCTTAGGACATTCACACACTACTCCTCCACAAAGTGTAAATCTTGAAAACCACGAGAAGTTTGCTTCTTTCTCCTGCTTTAGACACAAATTTACTCTATTCTGAATATCCCATGGGCTCCATTATTATGTTGGATCTCTAATAATGAAAGACAAACTCCTCATTCTGAATGTCCAGACACTGAAATTCTCATTGAAATGTAACCATGTAGCAATTTCCTGATAATCTGTGTCTTCACAGAACTTTATACTGTCATCTCCTTTCTTTGTAGATCGTCTTTTCTTGGAGTGATTTCTTACACTGATGCCAGTAAGTGTGATACGTGCTTAACTAATAGTTGTTGAATGAATAAAGGAATGGGCACCTGGAACAAGATAGGGCTAAGAACTAGGGTGAGGTAGGTATGCAGGACTTCTACCTGGCTCTCAGGCTAAGGCAAGCCACACCAGAGAGATGCTCTGGGGGCACAGAGCGTCTTTGAGGAAAATGCCCACACATAAGCAAAGTTTTGCCAACAGTTCTGCATTACTCAGAGCCCCCCTCCAGCTCAGGTTATGCATTCCTGATACAGAGGTTCAAACTTACCAGGGTCAGCTTGAGCAATCCTAGCAAGGTCTGCCTCTTTAAGAAACTGCACAGAGCACCAACAACCTGAAAGTTGTATCTATGACCCATCCACAGTCTTCTCCATGAGTTCTTTATAAACTCCACCATTGTGGGGCTCCAGGCAGCCCTGGGATGGGGAATAATCCTTACACTAGACTGGAAGAGGCTGCTGGGAACCTGAAAAGCCCAAAGAGGTGGCAGACTGTTAGGGCCGATTTAATGTTAAAACCTGTTTAACCATTAGGGCCTGCTTAGCCAGAGCAACTCCATATTGCCTAGATAGCCATATTGTTGTTTATATCCACGGACTTCATTCCAGGAATAAAGGCCCCCGTAGTTCCTGGTATGGTTCCAGGTATCGATTCTGGGAGTAAACGCCTTAACAATAGAAGCCACGTACCTTGGGTCTGCAGTTATGCCTTATAAAACCAGCCTGTGAGTTCGGGAGGGGGTTCCTTTCTTCGGAGGCAGCCCTGGCCTGTCAGTCTGACTTCTAATGCTTGGCATAGAATAAAGCTCTACAGAGTGCCTGGGTGGCTCAGTGGATTAAGCCGCAGCCTTCGGCTCAGGTCATGATCTCAGGGTCCTATCGGGCTCTCTACTCAGCAGGGAGCCTGCTTCCTCCTCTCTCTCTGCCTGCCTCTCTGCCTACTTGTGATCTTTCTCTGTCAAATAAATAAATAAAATCTTAAAAAAAAAAAAAAAAGCTCTACATAACTTTCACTTGGTCTCAGTCTCGTTCCCCTGGCCGGTCAGTCTAACTTCTAATGCTTGGCATAGAATAAGGCTTTATGTAACTTTTAATTTGTCTCAGTCTCATTCCTTTGATAACAGACCCCAACACAGGCTATGCCTGATACCGTTCTGATTTGACTCATTAATTCATGTATGTATTTAATACATAGGTCTGTTTTCCCCAGGCAGAGCAAGTATCAATGTCCAGAGGTGAGAGCGAGCATGTTAGGTTCCCAGAACTCCAAAAGCAGAAGTGTTGAGAGGTAGGGAAGGGAGGACAAAGAGCAGGTCAGAGAGAAAGCCTGGAGCCTGAGCTGCCATGTTAAAGATTTCTGGCCTTATCCAGAAGAAGTATACATAGAAGAACAAAATGGTCAGATTTGCATGTTGGAAGGATTCCCACTTGCACATGAGGACTTGTAGTCTGGTAAGCCTCAGTGACCCAGTGGTCACAATTCCAAGACACAGTCTTTTCCCTGCCACTTCCCTGAGGTGGTTCACCTTGGTTGGCCATCGGGCTTATCATGCCTCCTTACATCCATGCTTTTACAACAGGAGGCTCACCCAGGAGAGGACCAGACATAGGTGGCCAGCTCTCCTCCCAGTAATTCTGGACAATCCATCACAAAGCAACCCCTTCTTGTTCCTTCTAACTGGTTATTATTCGTATTTGCCAGTGCCAATTAGTCCTTCCTGTTCTTGGACAGTTCCTACTTTTTTTCTGGCTTGTTTATTGGCTTACTCAGTTTCCTGTATATGCCCTTTCTTACCTACACAGATGGAAAGAAATATAGATTCTCATTTATAGGAAATTACAAAAAGTAATGATCCAATCTTCACTGTTTCCTGTTGGGTTCTCTTTTGCCAGCAAGTAGCTAGTAGAGCAGCATTTGAATTCGGTCTCCATAATTTCTTCCCATTAGTACACTGTACTTCCTGCTGTTTGTTCCTTGACTGCACTGAGCATCAGTTTTCAAGTCTGTAAAATGAGAATAACACCATTAGTCAGGTATCCTGCTGTCCAGGAGGCCAGGAGCCACAACCTGCTGGGAACAGGGCTCTTGCTCCCTCTAGTGGTCAGTTTGAGCTGCGATCCTGTAGGGTGAAGGAGCCCCCATGCAAAAACTGAAGGGACAGGAAGAGGCAGTTGGAAGGCTTCTGATTTTATGTGACTAACCTGTCAGAATTTCTGTTTTGAGATTCGCAGCAACAGTGCAGGTGTTCAAGAGTGTTTGGACTGTATGTATCGGAGGCTTCACACTTGAACTCTAAGTCATCTAAATCCTCCCCGCGTCCCAGAGATGATACTGTACAGAGAAATCTTACCTAAATTTCAGACTTTGGTAATGAGGGGAGAGGACATATTTGCTTACTTTACAGGCAGGATTTTCGCCTGCCAAAAATCAGTGCATTTCAGATTAGTATTTGATATTCAGTTGATAGAAACTGTGGCATCCAGAATCCACGGATAGTCCACTCCTCACAGTGCTAACGTCTTCTCCCCAGAAGCCACTCTTCTCCCTCAGGGGAGTGTGGGGCCATGGAGGTGGAAGCTAGGGCAGTGGGGTTTCCTGAGGACCTCCCTCAGGGGTAGGGCTTGGAAAGCCTTTCTGCCTTGGAGACCTGTTCCTCCTGAGGGGCCAGTCTTTCCCTTGCACTCTCTCAATTAAAAAGAGAGAGAGAGAGAGAGAGAGATCTATTTCCTTGCCTGTGCCCAAGTTAGGTGTGAGCTGTTGTGGGGTTATTCCATGTATATGAAAGAAAATAAGGGCTCATGCAGCAATCCTGATGGCAAAGAGGACATTCTATTTTTGCTTTTCTCATGGACCAATCTTAGATGTTCCTTTTTAAGCCAGGGACAAGGCAAAAAGCTTGAAGATGGTTATTTGTTCAATGTAAATGTAATCTGCATAGGATGCTGATGGGTTATTTTTGGCCACCTCTGATTTAGGGAAACGCCAACCAGTGTGCTTGTAAATATCTAAGTCAGTCTACAAAAAATTACTGGGCCCCTACTGAAATGATAATTCCTTACACTGAATTCATCTCTTACTTAAAACTGACATGCATATTACTTCATTTGATCTTTACTGTAATCCCGGGAGGTAGGTACTTTTATTTCCAATTTGAGAAATTGGGAAACTGAGGTGAATGCCCAGATAGCAGGTGACAAAGTCAAGACTGGATGCAGGCATCACTGCCTGCTCCCAATGGCCACTTTCCCTGCATGCTAGTGCTCTGCCTCAGTGGGCTCTCAAGGGCAAACAGGGATGGGGACGACACAGCCTCTGTCCCCCAAGGAGGGGAAACAGGTGCATTGGTCAGAGCTCTCCAGAGAAATATGTATATATATGTGTATATATACATATTTATAAATATCAGAGTAATATATCAATCAATATAGCTATACAATATAGTATAAATATTAATATAAGTATATTAATATCTATTAATACATTAATACATAGACTAATAGTAATATATAATCTATTAATACCATAGCATATATTATATATTATGTATTGTATATTATATGTAGTAACAGTACATAATAGATAACATAAATTAATTATATATTATGTATAATATATAATAAACCATATATTTATATATTATATTATGTTAATTATATAGTATTAATATATTATGAAATATTAGTATATAATTATTAATATATAATAGATCTTAGATAGATTTATTTCAGGTAATTGGCTTATGCACTTGTGACGACTGGCAAACCCGAAATCCACAAGGCAGGCCATCATGTCAGAAACTTTTGAGGAGAAGTATGGGGTGCCTGGGTGGCTCAGTGGGTTAAAGCCTCTACCTTTGGCTCAGAGTCCCGCAGCGGGGAGCCTGCAGCGGGGAGCCTGCAGCGGGGAGCCTGTTTCCTCCTCTCTCTCTCTCTGCCTGCCTGCTTGTGATCTCTGTCAAATAAATACATTTTTTAAAAAAATCTTAAAAAAGAAAGAAAGAAAGTTTTGAGAACTAAAGCTGCAGTCCTGAGGCAGAATTTCTTCTTTGTCAGGGAAGAGCCTCAATTTTGTTCTTAAGGCCTTCCAGCTAGATTAGGTTAGGCTCACTGAGATTATTGAAGATAATCTCCTTCACTTACAGTGTACTGATTGTAGATGTTAATCACATCTACAAAATACCTTCCCAGCAACTCCTAGATTAGTGCTGATTGAATAACTGGGGATTGGGGCACCTGGGTGGCTTGGCTGGTTAAGCATCTGCCTTTGGATTAGGTCATGATCCCCCTCTCAACAGGAAGCCTGCTTCTTTCTCTCTCTCTTTCCCTCCCCCTGCTTTCTCTCTCTCTCTCTCTCTAACAAATAAATAAAATCTTAAAAAAAAATAAATAGCTGGGGATTATCACCTAGTCAAGGTGATAAATAAAACTCAGCATCTCACAAGGAATGCTAGTTTACTGATAGGGCCATTGTGCTGCAGATGAAGACAGCTTGCCATGTGCGGGTAGAGCTACTTGGTAGTAGAGAACTTCTGCAGGTGGGTCCTGCTCACCACTGTGGGCATTTCAAGCTGGTCAGGAGCTAGGAGAAAATATGTGCTTACGTTTGTAAACTGTTAGCCAAAAGGCAGTATATTTTTCCTCACTCGGAAGATGGCAGGAAAACTCGAAGAGCTTGGTCGTTGTAGAAGATAGGAAAATGGTTTGTCATAATGTGGCTTCTATGTGATGATTGAACACAAAATGGCACATGACCTGGGTTTGCTTCGCAGCTGCTTCCTTTCATTAACCCTGACATCTTGGCCCTTGGAGTAGTAGAATCCCAAGACCCCCACTCTGCAGGGGCATCCCCCCAACCCCCCCCCCACACACACACACCACAGAGTTTTCCACCCCTTTCTCAGAGACCAGCCCGTGAATAGTTCTACCTCATTTCTCTCCCTCACGGTCCAGTCATCCCCGGCTCAGTGGTAAGGCTGGAGGCAAAGTCACTGGCACAAAAGGAAGAAAGGTATCCCTCTCTTGCAAAGCCTTTGAAACAGCGACAGGACCATCATCGTTGCCGAAGCTTCTGGCAAAGCCTTTAGAATTTTTTTCCTGCTGGTTGTGCCTATCCTTTTTTTTTTTTTTTTTTAAGATTTTATTTGACAGATGGAGATCACAAGTAGGCAGAGAAGCAGGCAGAGAGAGGAGGATGCAGGCTCCCTGCTGAGCAGAGAACCCGATATGGGGCTCTATCCCAGGACCCTGGGATCATGACCTGAGCTGAAGGCAGAAGCTTTAACCCACTGAACCATCCAGGCACCCCTGTGCCTATCCTTGAGACCAGGCACAGAGGTTGACTTCCTCAACTGCTGAGGGCAATGTGTGCTCTTGGAGATTCTGAAGACTGATCTTTCAGACTGTGTTTGGGGACAAGGGGATGTTCAAATGGAGAGGAACTCGTATTAGTTACATGATGGAGCCCATCATAACATTCACGACTCTGGAAGCCACTAGCTGTAAAGAGGTTTCTGAAGATGGAGGGAGGGGACTGTGGCCATACTGTGTGCCTTGTGTCTCCCCTCTTGACCCCTCCTGGCTTCCAAAGGGAAAAATGGACTCATTGGTTTGACAATAGTAGAGGGAATCTGGATAATTCCAGAAGCAGCTCTGGCTCCAGGCACACAAAAAGGAAAAGTCTCCCTGAGCTGGTTTCCTGGAAGTATGGGGGGCAACTCATTGATGTTCTCTTCAGGATTCCCGCCATCTTCTTCTGAACAAAGTGACACAGGTTCGAAGCCCTATTAGGCTCATCTCCTGCCCTGGAGGGCAGGGAACCAAAGCTGCGTTGGGAGCAGATTCTGTCTCCCATCCATCTCCAGTTTCTGTGCTTACTCCAGCTTTTTCCTTCTTGGATGGTGGAAACTCCAGATGTCAAAGCTTGTTGTGAATAAAGCTGTAAAAGGGGGTCATGCATCCAAATTGACATGTATTTCTCCTGGATTGAAAGTGACTACAGTCACCAGGATGGGAAAGCATCATGAAACCTTAACACCCAACTCATAAAAAAAGGGCCAGATTGGGTTTGGAGGATCGAATGTGTAAGTGGGGGTAGTTAGGTCATAGAAGCAAAAATCACCTTCCACTGACTACAAACAAGTCAGGGAAGTCGTACCTGATGTTAATGACCTTGTTTCAAACTAAAGTCACATGCAGTGTTTTCACCATATATTTTTCTTTTATTTCTTAACTCACTGCTCCAAGTTTTGCCATTAGGTAAGTATTGCTCCCAGACCCTCCCTTATCTGCTAATGGGTAATGCTTCTTTCACATGATCTCATGTTTCCACATCTCCAAGAATACAGGGGAAGGATGGGTGAGGATGAGGAACCCTGGGTTTCAGGGCTGGGAGTATGGCAGGAACAAATATAGTGGGGGAAAACCTGGCAGGCACCTACCATCCTTGGAAGATAGCCCAATTCTTCTGAGTCCAGAGCCAAGCCAATATACCTGCTGGGGGTAGGGCGGCCAGGCAGTAGGCTTTCATTGTGGGTCCCACCTCTGCCCTAAGCAGAGGTCTAAGAGCAGCCTCTGCTCCATTGTTTCCCAAAAGTAGGAATCCTTGCCCTATGGGGGAAAATGTAGCTGTCCCTTTAAAAAGAAGTTTCAGGGGCGCCTGGATGGCTCAGTGGGTTAAGCTTCTGCCTTCAGCTTGGTCAGTGATCTTGGGGGCCCTGGGATCAACCACCCCCCATTTAGCCCCAGGTTCAAGCCCTGTGTTGGGCTCTCTGCTCAGCAGGGAGCCTGCTCCCCCGTCCCCTGCCTGCTTGTGACCGCTGTCAAATAAATAAATAAAATCTTTAAAAAAATAAAAATAAAAATAAAATTTAGCTTAGTCATCTACAATTGCACAAAGAAAATGAGCCTCAAGCTTAGAGCAAGGGGCAGCGAAGTATTAAACAACCACCAGACAGATTTGTATATGTATTTCTTAATGTTTGTGCTTTGCTTGATCCCTTCTGGGGACAAAAAAAAAAAAAACCGCTTTCTTGCCTGTTCCTTGTGCTTCAATAGCATGGGAACAAA
Organism: Mustela nivalis; assembly: GCF_964662115.1. Taxonomy (NCBI): domain Eukaryota; kingdom Metazoa; phylum Chordata; class Mammalia; order Carnivora; family Mustelidae; genus Mustela; species Mustela nivalis. The sequence goes on from NC_139020.1 coordinate 155,704,144, forward strand.
GTCTTAAAAAACAGCATCTTACTTCCTAAATTATCCCTGATCTAGATTTCCCTGATGGAGACTGGATACAGGAAAATAGTGAAGCCTGTCACCGTGAGAAGTTTGCGCTTTCTTCTGCAGATAATCAGGGACATTGAAGGTGTGTCCCTGCGTTTTTCAACAGGTTTGTCAGGATTCCAACAGCGATACTTTTCCACAGCTCCGCCAGACAGGAGTAATGGGAAGCTGGGAGACCATAAATGTTAATCCCAGAGCCTTGATGAGAGATTAAACCATAATCTTAAACATCTAGACCAATGTGGTCTAATAGATACATAGTGAGCCACGTGTAATTTTTAATAATCCAGGAGCCATATTGAAGATGAAGGAAAAAGGGGTGCCTGGATGGCTAAGTTGGTTAAGTTTCTGATTTCAGCTCAGGTCATGATCTCTGGGTCTCGGGATCCAGTCCTACCACTGGCTCTCTGCTCACAGGGAATTGATTCTCCCTCTCACTCTCCCTCAGTTCTCTCTCTTTCTCAAATAAATAAAATCTTTAAAAAAAAATAGTTGAAATTAATTTTAATAATATATTTCACCCAAAATATCTAAAACATTTCAACATGTTATAACAATTGTTAATAAGTTATTTTACTAGATTGCTGTAAGTCTTAGAAATGCGGTGTATGGGGGTGCCTGGGTGGCTCAGTTGGGTAAGCCTGGGATTTTCAATGTCCACTGAGGTCATAATCTCCTGTGGTGAGATAGAGCCCCGAACACCCGCTGAAGATTCCCTCTCCCCCTCTTCCTCTGCACCACTGCTATCACTCCTCCCCGCACTTGTACATGCTCTCTCTCAAAAAAAAAAAAAAAAAAAAAGAGAGAGAGAGAGAGAGAGAAGGAACAGAAAAGAAATGCGGTGTATGGATAACTTTTTTTTCTTTTAAAATTTTATTTATTTATTTGACAGAGAGAAATCACAAGTAGATGGAGAGGCAGGCAGAGAGAGAGGGAAGCTGGCTCCCTGCTGAGCAGAGAGCCCGGTGGGGGACTTGATCCCAGGACCCTGAGATCATGACCTGAGCCAAAGACAGCGGCTTAACCCACTGAGCCACCCAGGCGCCCCAGTGTATGGATAACTTAAGAGCACATGCCAATTCCTTCACTAAATTTTAAGCGCTCAAAGGGAAGTGTGGGTCTGTTAATAAAGTTGTTGAACAGAAAAATATTCCATACTGCTTCCATTTTTCATACAAATTAACTAAAATTAAATACAATTTAAATTTCTGGATGTCAGGCATATGAGCCACATTTGAAGTTCAAGAGGCAAGGATGGCTACCGGCTACGTACCCCTGCAGAGCACGTCTAGATCGCAGACACACCTTGCACCAGACCTTGCAGCCTGAGGCAGGCCTCCAAGCTCCAGGAGCGGGGCAACAGCGGGCCCTGCAATTCTGGACGTGTTCACCAGGTGGCACTAAAGAGAACACCTTCACCAGCTCGCGAGGAGCGCCCAACCCCGGAAGCGAAATCCCAAGGTTGCGCGCGGTTCCTCCGGCTTTCTCCACCTCCGGATACACCCTACACGATCTGGGGTCCAAAAGCGTGCAGCCAGGCAGGATGGGCGGGAGAGCAGACGGGTGGGGTGTGCTGGGCGAGTGAAGAGCGGTGAGCAGGTCCCGGTGGGCCACGCGGAGCCACGCAGGGGCGGTGGGCGCGCAGACTCGGCGTCCGACCGCGCGGACTGCAGAGCCCCCGCCTGCGAGCGCGTCGCCGGGCCACTGCTGCCGCGTCGCCTTCTCCCGCGAGATCGCCAGCGCTGGGCCCGAGCTCCCACTAACGCACCCAGAGCCCGGCCTCCTCTCCAATGTTTCAGAAGTCACGGCCGGCGCTGCTGCAGTCTCAGGATGTTGGAGACAAGGTGGAGACGCTTATGGTAAACTGCGGGGAAGGGACACAGGGGTTCCGAAACCGCCGGGTCGTGGAGGGAAATTCGGGAGGTAGCCGAGGCTCGGCGGCTCTCTGGGAGCCTTTTCCGCTCCTTGGGTGTGCGCCGAACAGGTTGGGGACGTGGCGGGAGAGGGATGGATTGGTCAAGGGGATTGAAAAGAGAAGGGCAAGGGAGGAGAGGAGTTGCAGCCCCCTTGGACAGACAGGCGACGGTCTGTCTGCTGCATTGGCGTCCGGGTAGGGTGGCGGAATTGCCCGGGCCTTGGGAGTGTCGGGGAGTGTGCCGGTGCGACCACGAGCCGCGTGCGAGCGCCTCCGGACGTTGCTTTAAGTTGGATGCCTAGAGCGACAGAGGTGGAAGGACGCTCGGGCAGGTATCTGGACCACCGCAAGGCCCGGTAGTAGCCCCAGACCGGAGAAGAGGTGGGTGCCCGAGAGAGGTGAGTCAGGACCGCACTGGGCCCCCGGGGCGGGGAGAGAGGACTGCTTCTAGGTCTCCACCTTCTAGCCCGCGAGGAATGGGGGGAGGGGGTAGTAGGGCCCGAGGCCACGCCCCTGAGTCCGGATTGGCTGCCCCGGTCGTGCCGCCGGGTCTCCATTGGTGGAGGCGGAGGCGGGGCTGGGCAGGCGGGTCCCGGAGGGCGGTCTGGCTGAGCTGCTGCCTGTGGGTGGAGGCCGCAAACGCAAGACGTAGATCCCCGAGCGCTGCCAGGCGCCGCGGCTCACCTTCTCTCCGAGGTCCCCTCCGCCAGCATGGGCAGCGTGGTGCATCGGGGTGGTTTTTTTTAATCCTTCAAAGCGGCTGCGGCTCTACTTTCCATCTTTGAAAGCGTACTTTCTCTTTCTGGGTCCTCCAGCTCTGGCCTGGAGACTTGATTGGATTTTGTTTTCTCAAGGAAATTAAGAATTGCTTATGGAGGGGCCCCTGGGTGGCTCAGTCGTTAAGCGTCTGCCTTCGGCTCAGGTCATGATCCCAGCGTCCTGGGATCCAGGCCTGCATCGGGGGCTCTGCTCAGAGGGAAGGAAGCCTGCTCCTCCTGCTACCGATCCCCCTGCTTATGTTCCCTCTTGCTGTGTCTCTTAAACAAATCTTAAAAAAAAAAAAAAAAAGAAAAGAAAATTGCTTGTGGAAATTGCTAACTTATTTCAGTACTATTTACTGCCTTTGTATACTGTGTATTATTCGGTTGTTTTTGCCCTCTTCCCTCAAAACAAATTTACTCCTCTAACTTGGGGCTATTTAGAAAAAAATTAAACATGCCTACAAAGGATGTTCCATGTGACAACATCTTAAAACTTCAAAATGAAAAGTGTAAATTCTGTTTGTTTGTTTGTTTTTTTTTTTAACGATATTACCTGTTGTGTGTCGGGTTTTCTTTTCTTTTTTCTTTCTTTCTTTACTTTTTAAGTAGTAGAGGTTAGTCTGTCCAGCTGGTATATATTTAGCATCTACTCTGGGCTCATCGACCAAGAAAATTACAAAATTACAAACGTTACAGGCTCTAGGCATTTATTCAACAAATATTTATTAAACTAATAATATGTCCAAGCATTGCACTGTGAAAATAAGACATAAAATAGTTCCTGCAATGAGGAAGTGTGAATGTGTTGGAGCATGTGTTTGAAGGACCACGGCCTTAAAACGATTTCCCTGGAATATCTGTGAGAGTGTTGGGTAGCAGCACAAGAGGACTGCACAGAAGCTGTAACTATAGGTCATGCCCACAACCTTACCAGAGCAGGAGCAAAGGGCGGAAGGGAGCCTGGGGAGATTACCCTGTTGTAAGTCTGGCCAATGGCCTCAAACCCTGGGACGCAGGACACAATTTTTAAGAGTGCGGTGAGATCTTGAGGTGGTGTACATAGATGCCTTACCCGGTGCTGTTACGGGATTAGTAGGGTCGAGGCTGGAGGCTGCCAAGGAGGCTACTGGAACAGATGGGTGTGGGCCGACTCTGGAAACACTTAAGGGTCATTGGTACGACTGGGTCATGAAGCAGTAGGTACAGTGAGGAGTTTTACGTGTCTCCCAAACTTGCTACTGGAATATCTTGTTGATTGGGGTAGCAGCAGAAGTGTGAATTATTGACTGGGTTTCCATTTTGGAGTGTGAGTGGGAGCTTTCTGGGGCCCTCTCAGGGAAGGGGGTGCTGGGCTGAACTGGCTGTGGGTGTGGTGCAGTGTGGTGCCCTGCAGTGTGGGTGAGGTGGCCCTGAGGGGCTGTGGTTGGGGGAGATAAGAAGAAAAACATCTGAGGCTAAGAGAAAAGAGCAGACTCAAAAGGAGCCCAAAACCAAGAGGTGGCCAGCTGTTTGAAATGCACCGGACCAGCCAAGTAAGAGAAGGCCTAGGGCAGGAAAGGACTCCTGGGATGGGCAGGTCCTTGGTGAGCAGAACTGGCAGCTTTAGCTGGATGGCAAGTGGTGGGGGCTGAGGGGGGGACTAGCCCAGAGGGAGTGGAGGTGATGTGGCTTCAGACTGGAAAGACAGGGGTTTTGAAGCTTGCTCCCAGAAGATGCCAGTGGAAGGTTGAGACCAAGAAGCACAGACTCCAGGAGTATGGCTTAGCATATCCCCACTCTCCCAACCCCTCTGGGGGACTGGGAATGGCATGCTGACAGACTGGCAAGGTAGATACATTTTGCTCGGTTGTATGTGTTGTGTTATCACTTTTGTCACCCCTAGGTACTTTATAAGCCATTTGAACAGAGTTAGGACCTCCAGTTTTTATTACGTGATTTTTTTTAGTCTTTCAAGTGGTTGCAGTTCTAATTTGAAACTTGCTCATTTGGTAGAAATGTGGAGTGATCTTTCTTTCCTGTGAAACAAAAAAACCCACAAGTTACAAACATTTAGCTCTGGGTTGGTGGCTGTATGGGTATAACTGGCAACTTCATTTTCAGTGTCTTAGGACAACAGTTGTCCGTGCATTCAAGAATAATAGTGCTAGTGCCATTTAATGAGGAGAGATCTTTTTGGATGGCGTTTGCCAAGTCTCTTGTTTGGAGAAGAGTGCTTTCATTTCCTGGTTGGATTTTTAAATGTGGCTTTTCACAACCATTCATGATCGAGTGTTTCTGAGGCTAGGTGAGGCCTCTAGCCTAGTGGGTTAAAGGAGGTACATTTAGGCTTTGCCCTTCTGGGTGGTGCCACTAGATTAGCCAGGGTTTCCTTTCTGTCAGGTGACTGCCCTGGTTTAAGGGAGAGCCAGCAGACCCAGGGGGAAGGGGTGGCTGCTGATCTACCCACATCTGCAGTCTGCTTAGGTCCTAGTGAGATGTGTGGGTGGAAGAGAAAGGGAAAGCTTTTAAATTAAGGAAGTTCATAGGTTTCACAGGAAGTGGTCCATGTTTTACATTGAAACTGAGCTTATGGTTTCACTTCCTATGTCTCCCTCCTGTAAATATCTACAGGTCCTATAACCAAGAGAGATTGACAGCCAACAGTTCACACACTAGGTTCAGTTGATTTTGCTTCTGTGAAGATAAGAGATGGCCAAAAACTTTTACCCTCAGGACAGAGAGGGAGGTGTGGTTGGTGGCCTAATTCACAGGTAGAGGGAGGTGGATTGCTCATTCTTAATACTGAGGCCAGAGAGATCCCCTCTATCTGGGTATTATGTTCTTCATGGCATTCCAGCGCTGTTAATTCCCAGGTTCACTTTAACCTTCTCTGAAGTGGGAAGATAATACAGGGCACCAGCAGGTGGTTTTCTAAGCCACCCACATAACGGAAAGAAATGGTCCCAGTGTGGAGAAAGCTGAGAAAACTTGGCAGCTGCAAAGTTGCTGACTCAGTGTTCTCTTGCCCTGAAGTTACATCCGGTGATCAAGGCTTTCCTGTGTGGCTCCATCAGTGGGACCTGCTCCACCCTCCTTTTCCAACCCCTGGATCTCCTCAAAACGCGCCTGCAGACTCTCCAGCCCTCAGACCATGGGTAAGGCCTGCTGCGTGCCCCCCTCACCATTTCTCTGAGGAATGGTTCCAACAACTCCTCTCAGACACAGGAACATCTCAACTGTTAAGTCAACTGCCATTGTGTTGGATACTTCAGGAGAAACATGGGCCATACCCAGCTTTGATTTGACATTTCCTGTTAATGAAATGGAATCCTTCCCTGGGGGCACCATGCTGGGATCTGGGATGCCTTGGTGACATTTGCATTTTATTGTGCTGGCCTGTAATGTTGTAACTGTGCTGTCTGGGTACGACTAGTGTGGGTGGTTTTCTGGAAATAATGTATGCATTAAGTGTCTCTTCTGTGCCTGACATTGGGCTCAGCACCATGGGAAGTATACCAAATGCGTGTAACAAGGGAGGTCATCCCATTGCTCGCGGTGTGAATCAACAGATAAACACGTATGTGCCGAATCACGAACATATGGGAACTCAGAGTTATTCCAAGATGTGTTGTAGAGATTCTTGAGTGCTCTTAGGGAAGAAGTCATACCAACAAATCTTTGGATGGGAAGTTCTTTTATGAGGACGAGGTCTAAGTGATTTTTTTTTTCTTCCTTGCCTTCATTTTGTCTGCCTTTAGATCTGGTCGTGTTGGGATGCTGGCTCTGCTCTTGAAGGTGGTTCGCACGGAGAGTATTCTGGGCCTTTGGAAAGGGATGTCCCCTGTAAGCTGCCTTCTGGGTCTTCTCTTGCACCCTCTGCTGTCATAGCTATCTCTTTGTCAGGCACCTTCCATATCCCCTCTTGGAAGGATAGGTCAGTGCCAGAAGCAGTGGGAGGACTTGTGTGGTCTTCTCCCTATCACATGATGCTACTCACTCCTATGAGAGGGCTCCGGGAAATATCTTTATGCCCTAGATACAGCTTGTTGGAGCAGTAGCAGGTCTAGAGTAGATGCAGTGAGTGCCCTCAGCTGCCAGCATACCCTTGTCCTTGCCCTTCGGTACAAGCAGGCCACACCTGCGTTTCTTTACCTGCAGGTAAATTTGCTGGGAGTGCCAGGGCACAAATGCCCACCCCAGCCCAGTGGAAGATGATAGTTGATGTTTAAAAACCTCACTCACCCTCCTCAACTGGAGGGTGAACTCTGAGGTGCCTACATCAATTCCCAGAGCTCCCCCCAAAGAGATTAGGTTTACCAGGGCAGTAATGCATCAGGCGGCCTGCCCTTCATTGGCTGCCTTCTCTCCTCACTTCCCCATTCTCTTGTTGCTGTTCCCTGCATACCTTCAATCAACTACTTGCATGCAAATCTCTGTCTTTTGGGAAAACCCAGCTAAAACAGTATCTCACAGTGTCCATCTGGGCTTGCTTTCCTCCCTCTGCCCTGTTGCACAGTCCATTGTGAGGTGTGTCCCTGGCATTGGCATCTATTTTGGCACTCTCTACTCCTTGAAGCAGTACTTCCTGCGAGGCCATCCCCCCACGGCCCTGGAGTCGGTCATCCTGGGAGTGGGCTCTCGCTCGGTTGCAGGACTCTGCATGTCACCCATCACTGTGGTAAAGACACGTTACGAGGTGAGTCCGACTGCTTTCAGCCTTCGGGGTGGATAAACAGAGGCATTGGGCTTTCGTCAATTGGTCACCTATGTCAGCTCCAGACTTGGAATCTAAAATCGAGGCCGCTGTGGTCAGAGAATAAAAGCCACGTGGGACCAAGTCCTGTGGTGCCTGGCATTGTCACGTACCCCGAAGTCAGGTGGGTTCGTTGCTCAAACCCAGGGCTTCTGCGCTTGCCACTGGTCCTGTGCTTCCTTGCAGAGCGGGAAGTATGGCTATGAGAGCATCTATGCAGCCCTGAGGAGCATCTATCGCACTGAGGGGCACCGGGGACTCTTCAGCGGCTTGACGGCAACACTCCTTCGTGACGCACCCTTTTCTGGAATCTACCTGATGTTCTACAACCAGACCAAAAACATCATGACCCATGGTATGGACGAAGGAAGGTGTGGTGGGGGAGGGGAGAGATATCTCCGAGACCTCTTATTCTTGCAGCTTTCTCTGCGATAGATACTGTTTATTGTTCTTAGCAGAGTTTTAGGAACGGAGCTATTTCTGCCTCACGTCAAGCATGGGGCCAGGTGCTAGGACCCAGTGGTGGTCATGGAAGACTTGGCCCCTTGCCCATTTGAATTTATGGTCTATTATGGCAGAGTACTGGTAGTACTGTCATTGTTGAGTGGGTTTGGGAGGGAATAAAGCATGTTTTACAGGAATCCTGCAGTGATACCTGGCAGATTTGCCTGATCTTTAGATTGCTGGGCCCTGCATGAGGGCCTCCTACATCAGGAACTTTGGGGTAAGACCTGGGAGTCTATATTTCTCAAGAAGCACGTAATCTGATTCTTATCAGAAAAGTTTGGTGAGGTTATTGGGGTTAGCGCTTCCCCTTGCCGTGTTCCCAGGTAAAGTGGTTTTGAGCCCTCTGTTCGGGTGGAGAGCAAGGTGCATTCCAGCAGACCCACGCTGCTAGGAAGCTCTTGTTGGTCACAATGGGCACACTCGGTATGCTGTGAGCATCCACCCAAGCACGGCCAGGTTCTGATAGAAGCACGTCCTATGGAACGAACCTGCATTCCATACGGTGTCTCCAGAGAACTTGAGCAAGGAAATGCAACCCAGGTCGTGTAAAGTGGGAAAACCTGCATGCCGCCATCATGACAATGGTAATCAGTGGAGTTGGAGGGCTTTAGGAGTTTGCTTCTCTCCTGTAGGCACCAGGAGGCCTGACACTGCAGGTCACAGCCTTATGTGGCTCAGTTTAGGGCAGTAAGGGAGCTTGGTGTACATTTTTTACTTCTCTTTATGTATAATTGTTTTTTGCAGTCCATTTATGATTGCAAAGGTTGAGATTAAGCAAAAGTAAAGATTAAGTTGCAGGAGTGATGCCCCTTTGCCCTTAAATACCTCCATGTGTGTTTCCTAAGAACAAAGATATTCTCATATTGAAAGACCCGCGGATCCCCTTACCCAAGAATCCAACACTGCCACTGGATGCAATCAGCAAGAGGTTCTTTATTGTTACGCAGGCCCCTGTGGGTGGTCAGCAGCTCCTGCTAGCTGAGCACACCCGGCTGGGGTGGTGCCGGGTTTTTATAGACAGGTACAAACAAGTTTTGGGTGGGGCGCAACTGATTGGTTGACAGTTAGAACTTTTGAAAAAGGCATACGTGGAGTTTGCTGATTGGCTTTGGGGACCCGCGCGCGCTTGCGCACGCGTAGAGAGAGGCGGGAAGGGGGAACAAGAAGGGGGAAGGTAGGAATGCCATCATGGCGTCTTCTATTATTTCTATAAGCCAAGCAGTTACAGAAGGGCAAAAGAGCAATTAATAAGCAATTAATAACCTAATTTACGCCTAAAAGCCAGCGGTTCACAGAAAAGCAAACTAGCGGTTAGTTATCCTATCTATCTTCTAGGGGAGGGGGCTTTCTGGGGGAGGGGTCTTTCAATATAACCTGTCTCTTTTATCTCTCGGACAAGATGGCGTCTCCACTGAAAACTTATTTTTTTGTAATTTGGAAGCATCTGTGGGCACTGGAGGGGGCGGGGGGTGGTGGTGGAGATACTTTGAATCTGCATAAATCTCCATAAAACATTCTGTTCCTTTCACCCCAATGTTTGAGCCTCAGTCTGTGATTTTTGCCCAAATCAATTATGATGGCGATGGTTGTAAAAAAAGGCAAATCTGAATTCCATGACTGCCATCTACATTTAGTTATACCTTTAAATGTTTACTTCTTAACCCCATTTTGAATCTAGACCCTTCTGAGTTTGAGAAAGAATTCGAGGGCAACTTGGTATTGATATTTATGTGAGAGTCATTTGTAACTGAATGTTGCTTTTGTCATGTTTCAGACCAGTTGGATGGAGTCCTTATTCCCGCTGTAAACTTCTGCTGTGGGATCTTTGCTGGCATTCTGGCCTCCCTGGTGACTCAGCCTGCAGATGTTATCAAAACCCACATGCAGCTCTCTCCAGTGAAATTTCGGTGGATTGGCCAGGCGGTGACACTCATTTTTAAAGTAAGGCTACAGAGTAAATGTTGCTTCTTAACTGTGGTTAAGACTTGCTCTCTCTCTCTCTTTAGAATGGAAGCTGGTGTCCTTTACATATAAAAATCAGCTGGAGTGCTTTAAAAAGTCCCCACCCCCAGGTCACAACCTGGGCTGCTTCAATCTGAATCTCTGGAGGTGGTGAAGCCCAGTAGCTAAGTTCCCCAGCGATTCTGGAGTGTTGCAAAGGTTGAGAATCACTGCTAAAAACCTAGGTTGGCTGTGGGTTGGGTTTTTTTTTTTGTTTTGGTAGGGCGGTTGGTGGTGGGTGGGGAAACTGACTACCTTAGGAGGACCTGTGATAATAGTTAAAGTTGACAGATTGCTGGACTCCACCCCTGCCCACCAGGTCAGGGAATCTGGGAGGGCCTCATCCCCTGATGATCAAGGAGCTAGGAGGGAACTCAAGTCAGAAAAAGATGACAGGGACACCTGGGTGGCTCAGTCGTTGGGCGTCTGCCTTGAGTTCAGGTTATGATTCCAGGGTCCTGGGATCGAGCCCTGCATGGGGCTTCTTGCTCAGCGGGAAGCCTGCTTCTCCCTCTTCCATTCCCCTTGTTTGTGTTCCCTCTCTCACTGTGTCTCTCTCTGTCAAATAAATAAATATAATCTTAAAAAAAAAAAGAAAGAAAGAAAGAAATGACAAATACATCATTTGGTCTCTAGAAATTTGCTCTAACACAAATGGACAAAAGGTATTGTTGAAGATAAAAAGTACAGTAGACATAAGGTACACTTACTGAAGCACCATTTAAAAGCCAGAGTTGGTCCTTTGGGAGCATGTACGGTTATCACACACCAGATATTCTTGTTCAAGCTAAGTTTTTATATTTTTCTATACATCTCTGTTTTTCTGTGTAGCAGAGGAAACGATGCGAGCATAGGCATCTTGTATCTGTCTCGCCCTAGATGTAGACAAATATTTGTGAATCAGATCATATTCCTCACCCTGCTTGGGTTGCCTGTTCTCTTATTCTCTATACCTAAAAGCCTAAACTTTGAGAATAATATTCTTCAGTATGTATGAAATGGCAGGAATGATAATGATAGGAATGAATCGGTCCAGATTATGAGAAGGAGGTGTTTCGTCTTTAATGCTTATGTAAGAATGTCAAGAGCATACAGTGGGTTATGCAGAAATGCTCCCTCCAGACAGACAAATTGCCAAAAAGACATGTTTTCCTCCAGCCTGAAGCCAGGCCCCCAGGGCTTAGCATGCAGACCATGGCCTGGATCTCACTTGCTAGTTGGGGCTTGGTGTGTATGGGAGCTGCATAAGCTATCCAGCTGTATACAGCTGCCCTGTAGAAAGATTTGAAGCTGAGAAATAAATTCTCCTACATAAAGCAAGCCTAAAAAGAGAAAGGTTAGCAAAAAATTATGCAAAAATTATTTATTTTTTTTAGTTCATCATCTCCTTGGATCCATTATTCATAGTTTTGGCATTATCAATGAAAATCCTAAAACTGAGGCTCACCAATGGGGTAACAGAGACCCTCAGTCTCACAAAAGGTGTGTTCCTCATGTTGCTACTCTGCTTCCGGAATGCTGACGTTCGTTTTCCTCATAGGATTATGGGCTCCGTGGCTTCTTCCAAGGCGGCATCCCGAGGGCCCTCCGCAGAGCTCTGATGGCAGCGATGGCGTGGACCGTGTATGAGGAGATGATGGCCAAGATGGGCCTGAAGTCCTGACTGAGAGGGATTGGGTAAAGACGGGCTATGTTGCGCTCCCTGGCTCTTTCCGGGGGCTGCTTCGCCTCACTGTCCTGGAGTAAGATGAAGTCTAATCTGGAAAGCCAGGCAGATGTGTCCCCTTCTGTTACCCAGTTTCAGTAGAAAATAGGTGGGCCTGACTCAAGCCTTCAGAATATCCCAGAAGAGGAGTTACGGATGCCTACAGCACACTGGGGAGTTCAGAGAAGGGCTTGCCCCTCCTGCCAGGTTACTCGAAAAGGCCTTTCTGGAAAGAGCTCTGTCAGGTGGTTCTGCTTCAGCCACCCAACCTACACCAGGCTGCCTGTTTGCATCTGTTCTTGGGCAAGGCATCGCACGGCCAGAGGAGCTGTGGCTGTGAAGAGCTCCAGCAGGGGGGAAGCCGGGTCTGTGGAGAGAGGGGTTCTTGTCATCAGGCTTTTGTCTGTGTCTGGAATGCTGGTGGGATGAGGAAGAAAAGATGTCATTACTTAATTGGTCACTAATCACCTTCTCAGAGGCTCTGAAGAAGTGGGGAGAGTGGCTTCTTAGCCTGAAGTGTCCAAATAACGAATTTTGGTCTTGGCCTCTGCACTGTTTCAGTTCTAAATTGTTCTGGCATTTTTCTGCAGCTAACATTCGCATAAATAAAGTGAAGCACTTTATCATTGGAAACTGTTTGGAAAACCTAAATAGTGTCCTTCCTGTGTTCTAAAATAACCCAGTTGTCTAAGGTGGCTGGCTCTTGACCCATATAAGTCCTAAACTCTAAACATTTATTTTATTTTGTTATGTATTTATTTATTTTTTTTAAAGATTTTATTTATTTCTTTGACAGGCAGAGACACAGCGAGAGAGAGAGCACAAGCAGAGGGAGTGGGAGAGGGAGAAGCAGGCTTCCTGCTGAGCAGGGAGCCTGATGTGAGGCTCATCCCAGGACCTTGGGATCGTGACCTGAGCTGAAGGCAAACGCTTAATGACTGAGCCACCCAGGCGCCCCTAAACATTTTTTCAGGCAGCTTTATTTCACACATTGTACAATTCACTCATTTCAAATAAGCCATTCAATGATTTTTAGTAACTTACTGGGTGAGGCAACCATCACTATGAGCCAGTTTTAGGGCATATTAATCCCCCAAGAAGATCTCAGATTTACAATTAATCCTCATTCTGAGTTCCAACTCTCGGCGACCATCAATCTGCTTTCTGTCTATAATCTGCCTTTACTGTACACTTCATGTAGTCATACCATTTGTAGCCTCTTGTATCTGGCTTCTTTCACTTAGCATAATGTTTCTGAGGTTTCTCCACATGGCATGTTCAACACCAATTTTTTTTGTTGTTGTTTATGGTCAAATAATACTGTGTGCCCATACGAGATTTTATTTATCCATTTGTCAGTTGATGATTATTTGAATGGTGTCCACTCGGGGGCTTTTATGAATAATGCCACTTTGAATGTTCATGTGCTGGTGTTTGTGTGGACCTGTGTTTTCATTTCTCTTGCGTAAATAGATGCCCAGGAGTGGAACTACCAGATCACGTGGTAACTGTCAAACCATTTGAGAAACGACCAGACTCCGTACCATTCTACGTTCCCACACCCACAGTGCAGAAGGGTTCAGGTTTCCCCACATCTTCCTCAACACTTGTTATTGTTTTGTTTATTATACCCACACTCGGGGGTTCCCAGGTGTTTCTGTCAACTTTCAAACTTAGAAAAGAGCCATTACATTATCCAAACAGCAGGAAGGGGAATTTTGGTCTCCAGGTTAAGAATATGGGCTGTGATCTAGGTGGTTCTAGATGGAAAGTCTGGTTCTCTACTTATTTAGACATAGTTGCAATTGTTCCTGGAAAGTGGGCATACTAATGGTGAGGGTAAAAGGAGCAGATGTTTCTGGCACCCTGGCTTAGTTTCCAAGGGCTGCCATAACAAATTCCCACGAATTGGGTAGCTTCTAGCAGAAATGTATTCTCTGTTCTGGAGCCTAGGAGTCTGAAATCAAAGTGTTAGCAGGGACTTATGCTCTCTGAAGGCTATAGGGGACGATAGCTCTGGTCTCCCCAGGATTCTGGTGGTTGCTGGCAATTCTTGGCACTCATCATTCCAACCTGGCTCTGTCTCCACAAAGCCACCTGTGTGTCCGTCTCTGTGTCCAAATTTCAAGGACATCAGTAATTGGATTACAGCCCACCCTCCTCTAGAATGTCTTCAACCTGATTACATCTACAAAGACCCTATTTCCAAATAAGGTCACATTCTTAGGCACTAAAGTTGGAGGGTTAGGACTTCCAGTATACTCTTTGGGAGCACACACACTAAGTTTAGTTGTAAGCTTAAGTTTACACTTTAGGGTTTAGGTTAAAGTGTCCTATTCAAAATAGAGCAGTATAGGAGAGGACAGATAGGATCCTAAGCACAGAATCCCCCTGGGCCTTGATGATCTGTGCCAAGGAAAGTAGGAGATCAGGTAAGACTGGAAATGTGTGCTGGGACAGGAATGGAAGGAAGGCCAGTCACCATGGATGTAGTAGCTGGGTCCTTGGCAGGTTGGGGCAGAGAGGAGAACCAGAGGTATAGAATTCACTCCAGTTTGCTCACCTTATACTTGACTGGTGAATTTCAGTCACAAGGGTCACCTATTATGTTCATTACGATGTGGTTTTAGAATACAGGTAGGGTCCTGAGCTGATGACCAAGAAAGAATTCTTGAGATGTCTTTGGTGCAAAATGGGGTTATTAAAGTACAGGGACAGGACCTATGGGCAGAAAGAGCTGCTACCCTGGGATATAAGGGGTGGTAGATTATATACTATGGAGTTGGGGAGGTAAGGAAAAGGGAGGTCTCAAAAGGATTTTCATATATTAAAGTAGACTCAACAGCATACCAGAGGCCTTGCCATTGTCAAGGTTGTTTTTCCTTCTAAACTGGCATTAACACAGATAGTTGGGAGCTCTCTAGAGGAACGTTACACTTTTCCTATTTGAAATACCTGTCAATGGGCTGCAGGTTATAAGGACATTTAATTTTATTATTTAATATTTGATATTATTTATTATTAATTTATTATTAAATTAATATTATTAATTTAATAATAATTTCCTTCTGGAAGATAGGTTATTGATAGAAATGCTATCTTATAAAATGCTAAGACATTTGTAAACTGAGGGAGACTCATGTCTTGCAGGGTATGAGTTAACTATTTGTTTTTCTTTACTCAGCTTTAGGGTAGCCAGGAGTGCCTGAGAAATGTCACGTAAATCCCATCTGGGGGAGAGGGAAGTTGTGGGGTGTCAGCTTCTGGTGCTTCCTCAGCTTGCCTTCTCTTCCCTCATCAATTAGAATGTTCTTTTGGGGCAAAAAAAAAAAAAAAAAGATTTGGAGAAGCAGCCTCATTTCCTCCTACATGTGGGGTAAAACTGGAATTTGCCCTTTTTAACCCTGATTCCAAAGGCCAGTGGCCCTGGATATCTCCATATCCCAGGCCCCAAGAATTTGTTTTTCTTTTTCTGTAGTCTGTCACAGCTATTAAAGTTTGAGAGTTTCAGCTGGCTGGAAACAGTGCCCAGTGCCTTTTAAAAACTGATTTGTTCTTGGCTGCCTCAGACTTAAGGCAAATTATTTAGAGCAGAGCTTTGTGGAAGGAAACGCTCATCTGGCCACTACAGATAAGGCTGGTAAGGCATGGGCCAGAAAAGGACAGAAGCAAAGCTTTCAAGCTCTTGTTACATTCAGTTTCCAGAAATATATTACAAAATATTTCAGTCACAAAGAGTAGAGCAAATGGTACCTTGTCCCTTTATTCCCATCACCGAGAGGATTATCAGGATCTTGCTCCCCTTTGTCTTCCTACTCTCCCCTTTACAAAGTCTTTAAAAAAGCGGATTCCGGGGTGCCTGGGTGGCTCAGTGGGTTAAAGCCTCTGCCTTTGGCTCAGGTCATGATCCCAGGGTCCTGGGATCAAGCCCTGAATCAGGCTCTCTGCTCAGCAGGGAGCCTGCTTCCTCCTCTCTCTGCCTACTTCTGATCTCTCTCTGTGTCAAATAAATAAATAAAATCTTAAAAAAAAAAAAAAAAAGGCCTCAGCCTTCAGCTCAGCTTATGATCTCAGGGCTCTGGGATCAAGCCCTGCATCTGGCTTCTGCTGAGCAGGGAGCCTGCTTTTCTCTCTCTCTCTGCCTGCCTCTCTGCCTACTTGTGATCTCTGTCAAATAAATAAATAAAATCGTAAAAAAAAAAAAAAAAAAAAAAGGCAGATTCCAGACACAGACATCACACCATTTCACCCTTCCATAGTTCATCTCTAAAACATACGAACATTTTTCTTACGTAACTACATTATTATGCCACCTGGAAAACGTTAACAAATCTGTTGCATATCATCCAATACTCAGCCCATATTGGATTTTTTAGGGGAGCCTGGCTGGCTCCATCTGTGGAGCAAACCTGCTAGATCTTAGGGTTGTGAGTTGGAGCCCCACATTCAGTGTAGATGAAGGGGATACAAAGGCAGAAGGAACTGTAGATAAGATTAAGTGTCCTTGGGGCACCTGGGTGGCTCAATGGGTTAAGCCTCAGCCAAACTCAGATCATGATCCCAAGGTCCTGGGATCAAGCCCGGAACAGGGCTCTCTGCTCAGCAGGGAACCTGCTTCCCCACCCCTCACTGTCTACTTGTGATCTCTGTAAAATAAATAAATAAAATTTTTTTAAACAAGTGTCCTTATAAGCTGCAGCCCATTGACAGATATTTGAGGCTGGCAGAGTATAAAGTTCCTCCAGGAAGCTCCCACCTCTTAATGTCAATGCCTTGCTAGATGAAAAGCAACCTTAGTTTGACAATAGCAAGGTCTCAGGCTTCCAGTGATTCTTCTTTAGCATATGAAAATCCTTTTGGAACTCCCCGGAGCTCAATCTCCCCCAGCCTCAAAGTACGTCATCAGTTGCTGTTCACAATCCTGGGGCAGCTGCAGCCCTAGTACTTTATGTACTTTCTGCCCTTGAGTCCATCCTCATGCTTTAATAGGCGTCAAAGACGTCTCAAGAATTCTTTCCTGGCCCTTGACTCTGGACCTCACCAGTATTGCAAAACTACATTATAGAGATTATTTAAAAATAAAATCTTACAGGTGGCTCACTTGCTTAAGCCTCTGACCCTTGGTTTGGGCTCAGGTCATGATCTCAGGGCTGTAGGATGAAAACGCCACGGGCTCCTGCGCAGCCGGGAGTCTGTTTGAAGAGTCCTGCCCCTCCCCCAACCTGGGTGGGCAGACTCACTCTCATATATTTTTTTAAAAAATTAAATCTTGAAAAGAAAGGAAAACTTTTTTTTTTTTTTAACAGTTGGTGAACTGGAATTAGGATGCAGACAAGGTCCTGAGATTCCTTCACCAGATCTCCCACAGGGTTAAGTAATTTTGAGTTCTTGAGGGCCTTATCAAATCAGAGAACCTAATGGCAGTGACAGCAGTGGGCAGTTGCCAAGCCGAGATTTGCTCTCCAAAGCAGTGTCCCTTCCATGCCCCCCAGGCTGAGCACTGTGCATTTCCAACTACTTGTTACCTTCAAATTCTCAAGTCTCAATTTTTCCACCACTCCCATCTCCAAAATAAGCTGGCTGAATGCAGTAGTCTCTAGGTGTTATTTTAGCGTCCAAGGTCTTCCCAGTGGTTCTTCCAAGTAGGAGCCAGTGGATTAAATAGCTGATAAACACTCTGGATCTAAGCTCAGTGGTTCTCAAAGGAGGCTGCACATTGGAATCAACTGAAGAGCTTTAAAAGCTGCTAATGTCTGGGTCTGCCACCCGGAAATTCGAATGTAATCAGGCTAGGTTGCGGCCTGGGCACGAGTAGTTTTTTAAGTCACCCAGGTGACCCTAACGCGCAGCCGTGGAAGAGAGCCACCGAGGAGCCCACCTGACTTCCTAAACCAGCTCCAAGGGTTAACCCCGAGCTGGCGGGGCGGGGGCGGGGCCTCGAGAGCGGGGCGGGGCGGGAGAGGAAACCCCGCGGGAGAGTCCGGGTCACCGCGGCCAGCGCGCTTGGCTGTTGCAGAAGCGGGCGGAAACGCCTCCGTTTTACAAAACAAAGCGGAGAAGCGGGAGGCGTGCGCGGTCTGCGGGGCGCTGACCTCGGCGGTGGGTCCCTCCGGTCCGGGCGTTTCGGCACCTTTGGGTGGTGATGGAGAGAGGCCTGGAGAGCTGCGGGCGCTCGGAGTCCAACGGCCTCCGGGCGCCTCCGATCACCGCGGCCGTGGACCTGCAGAGCCGCGTGCA
Source organism: Mustela nivalis (assembly GCF_964662115.1). Classification (NCBI taxonomy): domain Eukaryota; kingdom Metazoa; phylum Chordata; class Mammalia; order Carnivora; family Mustelidae; genus Mustela; species Mustela nivalis. The sequence goes on from NC_139020.1 coordinate 155,722,059, forward strand.
GGAGACCCTGGACCTGCTGTCCCCGCAGGAGCTGAGCTACTTCCGCATCTTCCTCAAGTCTGTGGATGAGGAGCCGCGCGTGACCCCCTTGCGGCTGGAGCTGGCGGGCAACAGCAAGGAAAGGCTGGCGGGTCTCCTGGTACAGCACTACTGCGAGCCCGCCTCCGCGTCGCGCGTCCTCGTCAAGGTGCTGCAGCAGCTCCGCCGCGCCGACCTGCTCCGCCGCTGGCAGGGCGCCGGGGACGCAGACGACCGGGGTGAGCTGGGGGCGGCCAGGTACCCGGGCTGCGGGCGGGGCCTGGTGAGCCGGGGGTACTGGGGATGGGGGGCCCGGCCCGCGTAAGCGCGGGGTTTGGCCCGGCTGCCCCCGGGGTTCCGGGCTTGGCTCGGGAACGGGGCGCCCGGTTTGATTAGGGTGGAGAGCGAAGAGCCAGCGGGCGCCCTGGGACCCGGTGACGCGCGGCGGGAAGTGGGAGCTGGGGGGCGGGGGGGGCGAGGGGGCAAGCAGCCCCGAGAGTCGCGGTTCCCGAGCGCGGAATGCGAATGACCCATCGAAGAGCAGCCATCAGGCTCTACCAGCACATTTTGGGGTGGGCTCAGAGATCAGATCGACTCAGCAGGCCTGAGACGCTTTGTTAACATGTACCTTCAAGAGATGATGATGTGGGAGGTTTCCAAATGATGCAGCGAGCAGCGCGGTATTGGAATTCCCGCTGTAGCATCTCCAGTGCTTGTGTGGGGCGAAGGGCTCCTGTTCTTGCGCACCATGGGACTATTTGCCATTAATCCCAGGAAGATGTGGCTTATGGTCAAGAAATGCAGTATCTAACAGGTTAAGGGAGGGGGTTCCCCCTCCAGATTTAATAAACATATGCACACTTAAGTGCGTGTGAGACAGAAAGCAGCACTTACATGGGAGCCATCGATGTAGACACTAAAATACACCGTGGGTGACTGCCATTAGCGTGCTTACGATCTGACTGAGCTTTGAGGTGTGTTACGGTTGCTGGTGGTGTTTATATTTGTAATGAGCGGATCACAACGGTGACGGCTCACCGAACACCCGCCGTGGCAAGTGGGCAGCCTGCCCGCCCGGAGGAGGCTTGGCTCTCCCTGCTTTTCGTCACCTGTACCAGCCCCATCACTCGAGCACTTCAGGTGTTCTCAGTTCTTTAGGCTTTGAGTCTCTCTTACTATTGGCAAAGTGGGTTGTTTTTTTCCCCAGAATCATCCAGACTACGCAAGATTATGGCTGTGCACTGTTGGATGCACCCAATAAATATTTGAATTAAATGCTAAGAGATTATGTTAAATTTAAAAAAAACAACAACTAGTTCCCTTTATTACGTCTTGCTCTCCTCTTCAGGAAGTACAAGTGCAGTAATGTCAAGCAATTACACCTTGTCCTTTTTATTGATTGCCTGTCTTTCTGCCCTTGCACCTAACTGAGTCTAAGGGAGGTCTTTTTTAGGTTTCTAGCCTTGTATGAGTTTGAAAGAGGTGTGTTCATAATCCAAGGAACCTGTTCTAAAGTGAGGTTGAAGCCTGCTGGACCTGAAAGCCTAAGAGACAACAGAATTCCCTGGGAAGAGCTTCCTGTAAACAGGAATGACAGTGGATTGATTGAAAAGGGGAAAAAAAATGTGGAAAAAATAATGCAGTCATGCCCTTTTTCTGTTTTATTCTCTTTCCATGAAAATTCATTCAGAGATTCCAAGAAAGATTCCAAAGAGAAGCTATGATTGTGTGGATGGCGAACTGGTAAATATTTTTGCTCTTTCTCCAGCACTACACACTGGTTTGGAATGAGGGTACTTAGCCATTTTAGCTGACATTGGAATATTTTTTATGCTGCTCTTGTTGGTTAAATGAAATTATCTGTATGGTTGTCTCAGGTGGTCAGATCTCAGTGCTTTCTGTTATGATTGTGAAAGATAAACATGAGCCATTTAAAACCGCTCTGCCTTCATTAGCCAAACAAGGTATACACTGCTGTTATTTCTGTTTTATAAATCAGGATAAATGAGGCACTGGAGGTTCGAGGATAACAGGCTGTGTGGCCTTGGGTGGATGGCTATTTAAATTGCTGATTGTAGGGTTTGTTTGCTTATTTTAAGTTTTATGATGTAAATTTTCAGCAAATACTAAAATAGAATAGAAAGACAAATCTCTCAAACTCCAGCCCGATATACTAATGACCTTGCTTCAGCAAATTAGTAACTTAGAGCCAATCTTGTTTTGCCTGGTTCCCGGCCCCATTATTTTAAAGCAAATCCAAATAACCTATCACATTCATCTACAGATACCTTAGTATGAACCTCTAAATCTTTAGTATGAGAAAGAGGTTGGTTCAGAACAACCGCAGTACCGTTATTCTACCTAAAAACAACTTCCTTAGTGTGTGCAAAGATGCAGTTGGAATTCAGATTTCATGGACTGGGTCCTGTCTTTTGCAGGTGTTTTTTGTTGTTGTTTTGTTTTTTAATTTTTATTTATTTTAAAAATTTATTTCCATTGTTCCAGAATTCAGATGTGTTGTTTGAATCAGGATGTGGACTCATACAAAGTCAACACAATTATTATAGCCTATTGCTTTGGTGTCTTAAGGCTCTTAGCTTAGGATACTTCTCCTCTTAGCTTAGGATACTTTTCTTATTGTTTACTTATTGAAGAAAGCAGGTTGTCTGTAGAATGTCCCCTATTCTGGATTTGGATGACTACAGCCCTCTACTCCTGTCTGCCATGTTTCCTTAAAGGGATAGTGATAACTATACATAGGCATTTAAAATTGAGATTGGCCTATTAGTCCTAGTGCAAGGAAGATATTTGAAAAAAGGATAAGTCTAGTCATGCCTCCCCGCACCCTCCTTCCATGACTAATAAGAGACAGTCCCTGTTGCAGCTCTGATCTGAACTGGGAAACCTCACCATTGATCCTAAAAGAAACTCATTATTTCATATCGTGATGTGTTTGGATTTCTGAGTTTCTTTTGATTTAAATATTTTTGGCTTTCTTGGAAAATAGGACTGTTATGACTTGAGAGGCAAGCGGAAGGCTTTCGTCATGTGCGTGGAGAAGAACAGACCTGGGGCTCACCGGGACATCTGTCTGATGGAGGAGTGGCTTGGCCAGTGCCGGTTTGAGCACACACAGTGCATCGATCCTAATAAAATGGTAAAATTAAAAACAAAAATGAAAAAATGTAACTTATAATTTTCCTTTATTTTATTTTATTTTTTAAAATTGGGTTTTGGAGGGGCACCTGGGTGGCTTAGTCAGTTAACCATCTCACTCTTGGTTTCCACTCAGGGTCCTACATCTGACTCCATGCTTGGTGGGGGAGTCTGCTTTAGGATTTCTCTCCCTTCTCACTGCCCCTCCCTCTGCTCATGTTCTGTCTCTCTCAAATAAATAAATAAATCTAAAAAAAAAATAAAAATACTGGGTTTTAACTCCTGGCAAGAAACAGGGCTTGCTGAGCAATCCCATGAATGTCTTCATAAACTTCCTGATGCTTTTGTAATCTTAAGTGTGTGATACCCTGTCTCCACTTCCAGTCAAGCAGGGACCTCTTGGGCTCCAGTCTTGGCTAGGGCTACGCAGTTGAAGAGGGAAGGGGACCCAAGAGGGCATTCTTTTTTTTTTTAAATTTTTTATTTTTTATAAACATATATTTTTATCCCCAGGGGTACAGGTCTGTGCTAAGAAGGCATTCTAAGCAAGATGGGCAAGGAGGTCCAAGGACAGGGCGTGAGTCTGGAGTAGGCAATTTCCAGAGCCTTTAGGATCAGGAAAGACCTAGAAATCCCTTTGAGAAGTCACCAGGAGGCTAGTTTCTTACATTCTAGCAGTGTGGGTCCTTGCAGGATTCACGTGGAACCTGGAAGAGGTGTAGAGAGGGAGTTGATAATCCTGGGAGGAATTGCATTGTGACCTAACTAGATGATACTGAAAAAATAATGTGGAAGAGCCGTGGTGGGAACTTTTGAACCCTAGCTTAGTCTTGACCTAGACCTAGCCTTTTTTAGGGGTAGTAACATAGGAAAGCCCTTCCTAGATCCCAGGAGTCCCTGCTAATGAATGTCAAGGAACAGCGCATCAGGGGCTTCGGATTCTACGTAGATTGCCTGAGCGGGAATCCTGTCTCTTCCTAGTTCTCTTAAATCTGGTTCTCATGGGGCGGGCCTGATTTGTCCCCCTCATTTGGCCATGTGTAAAGACATTTCTGGTTGTCTCACCTGGAGGGTACTGCTGGCCTCTAGTGGGGGAAGAGCCCCCTCAGCAAAGAATTTTCTGGCTCCAGATGTCCATAATGCCATAGTTTTCAGGAGCCCTGCCAGAAATTGACTACTTTTCTCTCCCGGAATCGGGGTTGATGAGAGTGACTTGTCTTGGAGGGCTATGGTGATAATGAATGAGCTGTGTCAAAATGCGCAGAAGAGCAACTGCCCAGTAAGCTTTGATTTTATCATAGTTTCAGAGGTAAAAATAGACTCTTTCACTTTCCCCAAGGATTGTACCAGAATCTCTTACATATTGCATGGTTTTGAATCAGATGACAGATACTGCCAATGTTCCTTTCGTTTATTCTCTTAGGGGGCTCCAGTGGCTGCTTTTCCTGCATCCTGGCAACGTTTAGTTTATTTGTAAATATTAGCAGTTTTACTGGCAAAGTATTTCATTGTTCTTAGTTTCATTTTCCAGATTATTAATTTGGTTAGACATCTTTTGGCCCTTATTTTCCTTCTATAAATGGTTCTGTTTCCTTTGCCCTTTTTCCTACTGGGTCATCTTTTTCCTGCTTTTAGAGTTATTTTTCTGGACTTTAGTCATTTACAAAATGTAGTACAAATATTTTTCTCTTGTCTCTGTTACTTGTCTTTGGATTTTTGTTGTTGTCTTAAGTTGTATAGAAGTCTTTTTAAATTTTTTTGTGAGTAAACATGTCAATCTTTCTTGGCGGCATTTCGGTTTTGGTGTCTTGATCAAATCCCATGCCTTCCCAACTTAAAAAATGTTTAAATTATTTTTATGTACTATTTGTATAATTTAAGGTTTCCTTTCTAAGTCTCTGGAATTGTATTTTTTTGCTAAGTGTGTGGTAAGGGGCTTTGCCATATGTCCAGATGGATAGTCAGCTGTCTCAGCATCTACTGAATGATGTGTCCTTCCCCCACATATTTGAAACTCCACCTTTATTGTGAAATAAAGTCCTGTATACAATTTGATTGGTTTCTGGAATCTAAAATATTCCATTCATATATTTGTTTATACTTCTGCCATTAAATCACGGTTTCACTCACTGTGATTTTTTTCTTTTTTTTTTTAAGACATTTTGATGTCTGATATGACCTAGACCTCCTTTTTTATCGCCCCTCCTTTTTGACTTCTGAATATTCTTGACACTTCCTGAACATCATCTGTTCTCTGTGAGCTTGAGAATAATCTGGTTAAATTCCCCTGAAATCCTTTGGGAGTTTGATTGCCATGACATGGAATAGAGATGCATTTGGAGAGAATTGGCAAATTAATAGTATTAACAGAAGCATGGGCTTGTCATGGTGTATGTTGCCTCTTCCCTAAAGCTTTCCTTTTCTTCATTTAGGTAATGTGTGTTTCTTAGGCTTATTCCTAGGTATTGTCCTTGTTTGGGTGTGACCATGAACGGGACCCCCTTTTCGTTATGTGGTTTAAGTGATTGTTGCCAGGGCATCTGGGTACCTCAGTTAAGTGTCTGCCTTCAGCTCAGGTCATGATCTCAGGGTCCTGGGATCAAGTCCCACATGGGGCTCCCTGCTCACCGAGCAGTCTGCTTCTTCCTCTGCCCCTCCCCCTGCTCATGCTTGCTCTCTGTAGTCTCTCTCTCAAATAAATAAGATCTTTAAAAAACATTAAAAAATTAATCATTGTTGCCAGGTAACTGGTCGGGGGAAGCGTTAGATCTTTATGAGTTAATCTTGTGTCTGGTCAGATGTCTGGTCGCTAGTTCCAGTATTGGTTGATTATTTTATATTTCTAGATAGTCAGATAGTCATGGTATCTGTAAGTAATGAATTTTAGCTCTTTATTTCCCATATTTAGACTTCGTCTTAAATATTCTTGATGTAAATTCAATTTAATTAACATACAGTATATCACTAGTTTCAGAGGTAGAGGTCAGTGATTCATCAGTTGCACGTAACACCCAGTGCTCATTACATCCGGTGCCCTCCTTAATGCCCATCACCCAGCTACCTCATCCCTCCACCAACCTCCCTCCAGCAACCCCCAGTTTATTTCCTATGATTAAGAGTCTTTTTTGGTTTGCCGCCCTCTGTTTTTATCTCATTTTTCCTTCCCTTCCCCTATTTTCATCTGTTTCATTTGTTAAATTCCACTTCTGAGTGAAATCATGTGATACTTCTTTTTCTGACTGACTTATTTAGTGTATAATACTCTCTAGTTCCATCTATGTCCTCGCAAATGGCAAGATTTCATTCTTTTTGATGGCTAAGTAATACTCCATCACACACATATATCACATCATCTTTATCCTTTCATCTGTTGATGGCCATCGGGCTCTTTCCATAGTTTGGCCATTGTGGACATTGCTGCTATAAACATTGGAGTGTATGTGCCCCTTTGGATCACTGAGTTTGTATCCTTTGGATAAATATGTAGTAGTGCAATTGCTGGGTCATAAAGTAGTTCTATTTTTAACTTTTAGAGGACCCTCCACACTGTTCTCCAGAGTGGCTACCCAGTTTGCATTCCCACCAACAGTGTAAGAGGGTTCCCTTTTCTCTGTATCCTCACCAACATCTTTTGTTTCCTGAATGGTTAATTTTAGCCATTCTGACAAGTGTGAGGTGGACTTCATTTAACTTTTACTCACTTTATTGAAGCGAGGCGCTAGGATCTTGGCTATGAGGGGCATGGGAGCAGTGGTAGCAGTCATTCCTGCCTTGCTTCTCTGGGGGGCTTGGTTCTGATGAAGTCTCCCCATAAGTTCTGGCAGGTGTATATTATTGGTAGACACTTCCATTCCCTTCCATTTCTAGCTTTTTGAGGGCATTAGTTTTAGAGAATAACAACTTTTATATGTTAAAACAAGCTAATGATATAAAATCTACATACACTAGCCTGTTGGAGAGCTGTCATTTTGTTGTATTTTGTGGTAGAGAATTGGAAATGCCCCAATTCTGTCAAAAAAGAACCAGTGGCACAAGAAGAAATCAACTGAAAGGGAAACAAGTTAAGGAAGTGGTGTTTATCTCATACTAATCCTGTTTCAGTTGTGATTTCTTTTCATATTTGCCATGTCTTCAGATTGCCTAGGAAAGGGGCTGTCTCTGGCATTTCTGGTTTTTCGTACCTCTAGTTCTTTTGAATATGTTAACCTATTTTACAGGAGTTAATTGAGAAAATAAGATCATTTCGTGATGGACTCAATGAAAGTAAAGATGATGTTGGCTGTTGCCTTGTTACCCTTATGTCCCACGGAGAGAAAGGCTTTATTAAAATGGAAGATGGTGAAAAAGTCAGCCTAGAGGACATTTTTGAAATGTTTAATAATAAAAATTGTCCAGCACTACAGGAGAAGCCAAAGATCTTTATCATCCAGGCCTGCAGAGGAGGTAAGTGAAGACTTCTTTGTAATAGTCATGTTTCTAAGAAATTCTCATCCGGATGATTACGAAAAGAAAAAGAAGTTCAAAATATTTGTTTTTGTTTTTAAAGATTTTATTTATTTATTTGATAGAGAGAGACACAGTGAGAGAGGGAACTCAAGCAGAGGAAGTGGGAGAGGGAGAAGCAGGCTTTCCACGAAGCAGGGAGCCCGATGCGGGGCTCGATTCCAAGACCCTGTGATCATGACCTGAGCTGAAGGCAGACGCTTAATGACCGAGCCACCCAGGCGACCCTATTTGTTTCTTTAAAATCAGAGGCACCTCAGCTGATGTGACTTTAGTCGTGTAGTGTAGTAGGGCCTTTCTGCTGGGAGGAAGGGATAGAAGGGGAGCTTGGGCTGAGGAAGGGTTTAAGTCCCTCACATCATTAGTGGGGGCAGGGGACCTCATGTCAGAGAGAGATGTGTGCAGTTTCCAAGGGCCATCCCACCATCCATGGGTTGCCAGGTGGCCTGTGGGGCTGACATCCAATCTCTGTAGCTTCTGTGGATATTTCTGTCTCTTGTGGAGATACAAGCTCCTTGGGACTTGGAGTGAGGGCTCCTGGTATCTGTGGTGTATTACTGTAGTTTGTCCTTTTGTTCTTCAACAAACAGAGAAAAGAGACAGCGGTGTCGAGACAGACGATGAACCCATGGAGTCTGATGACGTAGCTGAGAAGAGGAGGCTGCCCACCTTCAGTGATTATTTCATCATCTATCCCACCCAGGCAGGTGAGACATGAGGGTAGATGACAGTGACACGCACTTTTCTTTCAGAAAGTCTGGGTCATGCATATCTTTTTTTTTAAATTTATAAATTATCAGTGCTTTACAAATTGACATGTATAAGGAGAATTCTTCACGTACCCATCTCTCTTTACACATGTTCTCACTTTTCAGAGATGACAGGTTGACATCTTACTGTCCATTTCTTCTGGGAAGGTATGACCCTCTGAGCAAAGGATCACATGGTAAATAAGATCATTGGCTTTCCTGTGAAAAAGGTCTTGGCCCAAAAGCTAGTTCTGCCATTTGCTATGTTGGAGAACTTCAGTATTTTTTTATCTCTAGATATATCAGTTTCTTCATGTAAAGTGGGAATGTTGGAATTTACTTATGTCATTGAGATGTTATGGAAATTGAGTTATATAGCCGCAGACATGCTTATCATAATAACTAGCATAATAAATCCAAAAAAGGAAATTAGCTACTGTTATTACTAATACATTATGCTAATAATATTATAATCTTCATTACTAATACTATTATTATTAATAATAAGGTAAGGTCCAAAAGAATCTTGTGTGTGAAGAGCCATCCCTTCACTTGGTGCACTTGGAGGAGAGTTAGAATTAAGAGGTCAAGGACATTTCTTTCGCTGGCCTTTTTTTTTTTTAAGTCATCTCTACACCCAACATGGGGCTTGAACTCACAACCTGGAGATCAAGTGTCACATACTCTACCAACTAAGCCAGCCAAATGACCCCCTTTAAATGTTTAAAAAAAAAAAAAATAAAAAAAAAATAAATGTTTTTTTTTTTTTTTTTAAGATTTTATTTATTTATTTGACAGGCAGAGATCACAAGTAGGCAGAGAGGCAGGCAGAGAGAAAGAGGAGAAAGCAGGCTCCCCGTGGAGCAGAGAGCCTGATGTGGGGATTGATCCCAGGACCCTGGGATCATGACTTGAGGCGAAGGCAGAGGCTTTAACCCACTGAGCCACCCAGGAGCCCCCTTTAAATGTTTTTATCTTAACTTCTTTCAAGAGGATTAAGGCAATTTATAAAAATGTATATGGAGTGGGATGCCTGGGTGGCTCAGTTGGTTGGGCGGCTGCCTTGGGCTCAGGTCATGATCCCAGTGTCCTGGGATCGAGTCCCACATCGGGCTCCTAGCTTGGCAGGAAGTCTGCTTCTCCCTCTCTCTCTGCCTCTGCTGCCACTCTGTCTGCCTGTGTTCACTCTCTCTGACAAATAAATAAATAAAATCTTTAAAAAAAAAAAAATGTATATGGAGTGGGACGCCTGGGTGGCTCAGTGGATTAAGCCACTGCCTTAGGCTCAGGTTATGATCCCAGGGTCCTGGGATTGAGTCCCGCATCGGGCTCTCTGCTCAGTGGCAAGCCTGCTTCCCCTTCTCTCTTTGCCTGACTCTCTGCCTACTTGTGATCTCTCTCTCTCTCTCAAATAAAATAAATAAAATCTTTAAAAAAAAAAATGTATATGGAGGGTGCCTGAGTGGCTCAGTTGTTAGGCAGCTGCCTTCAGCTCAGGTCACGATCCCAGGGTCCCGGGATCAAGCCCCACTTCCGGCTCCCTGCTCAGCGGGAAGCCTGCTTCTCCCTCTCCCCCGCTTGTGTTCCCTCTCTCTCTGTTTCTCTGTCTCTCAAATAAATAAATATCTTTTTAAAAAAATGCATATGGACTTCAAGATAAATTGTAGTGAAGAAATGTAAACAAAGCAACATAGGGGTACAACTTAAAATGAAACATACTTAGTGATAAGATGTGAAAAACAGCCCCATTAAAGTGAGATGTAAGATTTCACTCCTTGGTTATTTACCCGAGAGAGATGAAAGCACGTTGCCTCCCAGAGACTGGCACACAGATGTCTATAGCAGCCTTATTTGAAGTCATCAAAGACTAGAAACAGCCCAGATGACCATCGAACATATTGTGGTATGCCATACATGTACTAAAAGAAATGAGCTGCTGATGCCAACCAACCACAGAATTTATATGGAGCAGTTAAAGGCCAAGGTGAGGAACTTCATGTTCCAGTTTTATTGAATGTGTGCATTTTATGACTGTGTGCTGGGCTCTGTGTGTTTAAGGACTAGAGACACAGTATTGAATAGAAGAACTAAATACCTCCCCCTCCTCAGAACTTATGTGCTAGTTGGAGACAGACAGTAAACATCGAGAAACTACATATTGTGCTACTTTATGATCCCATTTGTATAAAGTTCAAAAACAGTCGAAACTGACCTGTGGTGTCAGAGGTCAGGATAGTGCTTGCCCTCCCACGTGCCGTGTTTGTGGTGCTCAGGATCAGAGGGAGCAAGAAGGAGACTCCTGGAGTTCTGGCCCCATCTTGTTTCTTGATGAGGGCACCAGTTATAGGGAGTGTTCATTTTATGGAAATGTATTGAGCTGTTTTATATCCCTAAATATAAAACTTTTCAGTTTTCTGTGCGATGGTTACTTTTCAGTGGAATGTTTACTAGAAATAAAGTATGTTGCGTGACTATTGCTATGGAGAAAAATAATGCAGGGGCAAGGGATATAGGGAGTGTCCCAGGGCAGGAGTGGAGATTGCAGTTTTTTTGTTTTTGTTTTTTAAAGATCTTATGTATTTATTTGACAGAGAGATCACAAGTAGGCAGAGAGTGAGGGGGAAGCAGTCTCCCTGCTGAGCAGAAAGTCTGATGCGGGGCTTGATCCCAGGACCCTCGGATCATGACCTGAGCTGAAGGCAAAGGCTTAACCCACTGAGCCACCCAGGCGCCCTAGAGATTGCAGTTTTAAAACAGATGTATATCTGGGAAGCTGATGGTTGTGTAGACACTTGGGGGACACGAGCAAGAGTGAGCTCTGCAGATGTTTGAGAGGTTTTGTGTTGTAAGCTATGAATACTTCATCATACAGCAGTATCAAAAACTCTGTGTATAGACAGAGAGACCACTGGGATAGAAGAGAACCTAGAGGCAGAACCAGATATGCAGGGAAAGTAGGTGACAAAAAAGCCATTGCTGATCCGGGTGGAATGGGCTGTTTGGTAAATAATGCCGGGAGAACTGGCTTCTCCGTGGGAGAAAAATAAAAATTTATTTTCACATTTCTTGGCCCAGGATTCATTACATCTTTAATCATGTGAAATGTCCAGTCAATCGATAGTAATGCCCCTTTTATCTCTGGTATTTGTGGCTTTCTTCTTTTACTCTTTATCAGTCTTGCCAGTGGTGTCTTCAGTTAAGAACCTGTCTTTACTTTTGTTAATCCCCTCTCATATCTGTTTTTGGTTTCGTTAATTTTGACTCTCGTTCCCATTGGTCTTCGTTTTGGGGGTGTTTATGCTACTCTTCTTTCCCCAGCTGTTTCAGCTTAGCTCATTGTTTTTGATCTTTTAAAAAAATATAAGCATTTTTAGAGCTCTTATTCCTTCTGAGCACTGCTTTCACTCTGTCCTTCGCATTTTAACATGGAACATTTTTATCCTTCAGTTCTAAGAGTTCTTAGGTTTCCATTGTTCTTGTATGTGTTAGAACTATGTCTCTAAATTTCTGTGTTGGGATTTTAAAATTTGTCCTTTTGTTACTGACATCTGGTTCATTTGTGCGAGGAACTGAGAAAGAATATAGACTTCGATACTGATTTTTTTTTTTAAAGATTTTATTTATTTATTTGAGAGAGAGAGAGCATGAGCAGGAGGCAGAGGGACAACCAGACTTCCTGCTGAGCAGGGAGCCGAATGTGGACTTGATCCCAGGACCCTAGGATCATGACCTTAGCCGAAGGCAGACGCCCAGCCAACCGAGCCACCCAGGTGCCCCTACAATACGGATTTAAAATCTGTTGAGACTTGGGTTATGCCTTGGTCTTTAGTAAACTTTTTTTTTTTCCTTAATTTTGAAGATTTAGTTATTTTTTTAGGGAGAGAAAGTGAGAGTGTGTGTGCCTGGTTGGGGGCGGTGTGGGCAGAGGGAGAGAATTTTCAGACAGATTCCATGCTGAGCAGGGAGCTCAACGCAGGGCTCATCTCACAGACACTGAGATAAACCAAGAGTCGGACACTTAACTGACTGAGCCACCCAGGCACCCCTCTGGTAAACTTTTTTGATGGCATCTGGTATCTCCTAGATACTCTGTGTGTGCTTAATGAAGAATAAATGTTCTGCACTTGTTGAATGCAGGGCTCTAAATATTTCTATCAGTTAAGCATAATTGTGTTCAGTTGTTTTGTGTCTCCACTAAATTTGTCTCTTTGACCTGCCAGTATCAGAGATAAGCGTGTCCATACGTTATATTACTGATAGGCCTGTCTGTTTCTTCTGTAGTCCCAGTGGTTTTGCTTTATTTTGACACAACTTGAGTAGAGCCATATGATTTTAGAATTGTGGTGAAATATATAGAAGAAATAAGACAAAATGCTTTAAGCACTCTTTAGTGAACCTACTGTCCCAAGTAGTGCTTTTTTGTTTTTAAGATTTTATTTATTTATTTGACAGAAAGAAATCATAAGTAGGCAGAGAGGCAGGCAGAGAGAGAGGGGGAAGCAGGCTCCCCACTAAGCAGAGAGCCTGATGCGGGGCTCGATCCCAGGACCCTGGGATCTGACCTGAGCGGAGAGCAGAAGGTTTAACCCACTGAGCCACCCAGGTGCCCCTAAGTAGTGCCTTTCTTGTGATATTGGCCTGGTGTACTGTTCAAACTGTTTTCTATTAACCTTTTTGCGCCTTTATGTTTTAAGTGGGTCTCTTTTAGATAGGATATAGCTGTTTTTTTTTTTTTTTTAAGATTTTATTTATTTATTTGACAGAGAGAGATCACAAGTAGGCAGAGAGGCAGGCAGAGAGAGAGGAGGAAGCAGGCTCCCCACTGAGCAGAGACCCCCGATGGATGTGGGGCTTGATCCCAAAACCCCTGGGACCATGACCTCAGCTGAAGGCAGAGGCTTAACCCACTGAGTCACTCAGGCACCCCTGTTTTTTTTTAAATTTAGTATGGTAAATTTTAAATGGTAAATTTTACTGGTAAATTAGGGCAATTTGTCTTTTTGTTACGACTATTGATGTATTTGCCCTTTTGCCATTTTGTTTTGTGCTATTTATTTTTCTTTTGCTTTATTTCCTTCCTTTATGGCCCTTGTGTTTGCTTGATTTTTAGTCTAGTATGTTAGTCTAACATTTTTGTCCCCCCTACTGATCTGGAGGGTAGACATCCCATAATTCTTTTTCTCATGGTTCCTTCTGAAATTTTGTACCTATGCAGTAGCCTAAAGTTAATTTTAAAAAAGCTTATTTTTACTCCCTGATGATTCAAGTAACCTTGAAATACTAATTCCGATTACCTTCTTCCACTCCACTCATTCCCATTACCTTTTCCCCCACCTAAGTCCTTGGGTTGCTTCTGTTGATTGTCCCTCATGGTGGCTTGTTTGTGTGTTTGAAGTCTTAGTTCATTTGTTGACTCTTCGTCTGTGGGACTCCTGAGAGCACGAATAGGAAATACTTTTCTTTAGGGAGGATTTTTATTCATGTGGACCACTGCAACTCTCTTTGGGATCACAGGCGAATGCAAGAATCTCTGGCTGAACTCCAGCATCTCCTGGGCACACCTTTAAGGCTTTCGTGCCCTCGCTAGAGGTGGTCCTAGTCCCTTGGACAGGGTGCAACTCTGCGTTTCATGTTTACTTTCTGCTTCGAGCTCAGGTTTCAGTTTCCTTGTTTGGAAGAATAGGAGCCTTGGAGATTTCCATGAATTCCCATCAGCCCAGGATAGCATTAAATGTTTTATTTTAATCAAGTTTTACATCTGGAGGAGCAAAGTGGAAAATTTGGAATATGTGTTAAAATCTTTCAGGGTTATCCACTTTTATTTCATCAGACAACACATAAATGGCCTGGCAGTATACGAGTATACTCGTATATATACCCCGAGTATACGTGGGGATTGGAGCAACAGGTACTTCCCGTATACCACTGATGAGAGCATATTAATCCTACCTGTTTGGAGAGCAATGTATGCTTCCTAGTAAAGTTAAAGACATGTTCATCCCATGACCCGACAGTTTCACATCTGCATATATACCTTAATGCTGTGGTCCCCAAACTGGGGGGCCACAGTGAAGTCACACAGCTGTACTTAATCCTGGGAGTCACTAGCTGAAGGTTGTTTATGATTTCTACAATTAGATTATGCTGCATTCTTTAAGTGATACCCTATCTTGGGGGTACTAGGCTTTGGAGGGTTGCTGAGATTTAAAAGCAAGTACTTAGGTATTCTAGGTTGAAAAGTCATGCAGAGTCCAACAAGTGCATACATCACATTAGTAAGTAATTATGGTTCTTTAAGAATGAAATAAAAATATTACTTGTCTTTCAATTTGTGTGAGTTCTTTCACCCTGAATGGCCAGTAAGTTATTTAGATAATAATACTGAGCTTAGACCTAACTGCTTGCATAAATGGAACTCTGAGATACATCTTTTGGTTTAGGAGCAATGCAAAAAAAGTTCCTAAGACACTAAGGGCACCATGAACTGAGAAAGTTTGGGAACCTCTGCATGGGGGAATCTTCTGCACATGTATATACATGAGATGAGATGACCAACTGCCCCAGTTTGTCCAGAGATGGAGGGGTTTCTTGGATACTGGACTTCCCAGTGTTAAAACTGTAAAGTGGATGAATGAGGGTGCATTAAGCACTCGAATCTGGGCACTTCTTTGAAATTGTTTCTAGGAGGGAGAGTGAAGTGGCTGGAAAGCTAAAAACCACTAAAAGTGGTTTTTATTCATACTGTAGAAAGTACTGTACCCCAGTTGAAAAGAATCAGAGTGAAGAAGTTTTAAATGGAACAATGAATAAAGATAAGCCAGCTATAACAATACAGATTGTATGCCTTTAACATAAAGATTTGAAAACACAGTAATACAATCTGTTATGACTGAACATATAGTGGTAAAAGTATAAAAATATGGCACAAAGAACAGCCAACATCTTTGTAACAGGGACTGCTTCTGGTAGAGTACAGAAGGTAGCGAAGTGGGACAGAAGGTAATTGGGGAGGGGCACCTGGGTGGCTCAGTGGGTTAAAGCCTCTGCCTTTGGCTCAGGTCATGATCCCAGGGTCCTGGGATTGAGCTCCGCATGGGGCTCTCTGCTCAGCGGGGGGCCTGCTTACTCCTCTTTCTCTGCCTGCCTCTCTGTCTACTTCTGATCTCTGTCTGTCAAATAAATAAATAAAATCTTTAAAAAAAAAAAAAAAAAGAAGGTAATTGGGGAGAAATTTCAAAGGAAGATTCAGCTGTATTTCACCAGAAGAGAAGAGCTGGAACAGATAAAGCAAAATGTTTTCTGTTTGTTAAATCTGGGTGGTGGATGCATAGGCCTTCGGTGCACTATTCTGTGTTCTTATTTGTTATTTTTGAAGAGATGGGGGCTAAAGAAAGAAATTGGAAACTAGATACAGCAACTCTGATGCTATAAAGGGAGTTGAGAAATAGACAATCTGGATGGTGATGAGGGAGCAAAGTTTTTGTTGTAAAGATGGGCGGTACTGGTGCACAGCTGCTGAATGAATGATCCAGTAGAGAGGGGACTTTTTTTTTAAGATTTTATTTATTTATTTGAGAGAGAGAAATAGAACACAAGTGGGGTTGGAGAGGGAGAAGCAGGCTCCCCTCTGAGCAGGGAGCCCAATGCGAGACCCGATCCCAGGACTCCAGGGTCATGACTTGAGCCTAAGGCAGACGCTTAACTGACTAAGCCACCCAGGCATCCCGAGGAGGGAGATTTTTAGGAGAGACTGCAGGAGCCGCAGCTGATAGAGCCGAAATTTTGAACTTAGGCATCATACATCTACAGGGGTTAAGTTAGGCTGATTTTTCAAATGGAAGAAAGAAGTTGCCCTTTTCCTCTGTGGTGAGTACTTCAGGAAGAGCAGATGTGAGGAGGAGGGGAAATCCAGAATTTGGAATGGTAATTAGCTGTCCCAGCAGACAGGCAAAGAAGGCAGTTGATTGTTTAAATCTGGAATCAAGTGAGTGAGCTGCATTGGAGAGAGAAGTGTGGGAGTCATCAGCTTGTAATGTTATTTAAAGCCATAGTCCTGGATGGGGTCATGGGTTTTGCACCAACATTCATAGAATGTCAGGATGGAGAAGAGTCAGCCATGGAGACTAAGGAGCACCCACTGACATGGGAGAAAACCAGGTGGGTGTGGTGTGCTGGAATCCTGTTGCAGGAAGTGTTTTAAGAAGAAGGGAGTAACAAATCAGGCCCTGCTGACAGGTCAAAAAAGGAGGTGGACACAGAATTCATTGGGCATCTTGACAAGAATAACTTGGGGTGTGGACAAAATTGTGGACCCAAAAGAGCAGAACTACAACTACATCGGATAAAAAGGATCAAACCCCAGAAATCAAGCCTTGAGTAAAAAAAGTCACAGTAGACTTGGCTTTGTGTTGCTTTTATTTATTTTTTTTTAAAGTTCAAGGGAAAACACAATGTGGTGTTCAAAATAGTATGTAAAAGTATGTATGTATATGATAAAACTGACAGCGGTGTCTGTGTGGGAGGAGCACACAGGTGGGTGCGAATCTTCCTAATATGTGAGTCAGTGAGCAAAAGACCCAATACAACATTGAATTTGGGCTATTAAGTGATAATTCCTAGGGAACACCATTAACCTGGAGAAAATGCTCGATTTATAAGAAGAAAGCAAACAATATTGAAGTACCTCTTTTTATCAGATTGGCAGAGATCAGAAAGTTTGAATGTATGCCCTTGTTGAAGAGGTAAAGAATATACTTATTCATTCCTGGCAGGACTGTAAATTGATAGCATTTCTTTGGAGGACCACTTGGCATTGTCTAGCAAATAATGCAAATATAAATGCCAATATAATTATCTTCCAATTATTTAGTACATGTGTGAGTGACATGTGTGCAACGATATGCAGTGACATTGTTTATAATAGAACAACCTAAACATCTATCTATAGGGGACTAGTTAAATAAATTATGACAAATCATAGAGTAAATACTATTTAATCAAAGGAAGAAGCTCTTTATTGATGATGAGCAATCTCCGAGATGAACTGGCAAAAACAACAAAAATCAGGTCCTAGAACAGCATGTATAATATGCTGCTGAGATCAGGAGGAGGATGAGTGTACCCTCAAATATGTATCAGCTTCTTTGTACATGGTGTATATCTGGAAGGATACACAAGAAATGGATATATTGGTTTTCTTGGGCATGGGATGAGGAGAGAGAGAGGGATTTCTGCTGGATTCCTTTTGTAATTTAAATTTGAAACCATTTGTATTTGAGTCTTTTTTGTTTTTACTTTAATTTTTTTTAAATTTAAATTTTTAATTTTAAAGATTTTATTCATTTGTGACAGAAATAGAGAGAGAGAGCATGAGCAGAGGGAGAGGGAGAGGGTAAAGCAGAGTCCCTGCTGAGCAGGGAGCCCAGTGCAGGGCTAGAACCTGATGTGCGCTTCGATCCCGGGACCCTGAGATCATGACCTGAGCCAAAGTCAGACGCTTAAACATCTGAGCTACCCAGGCACCCCTTTTTCTTTGTTTTTAGTTTCCCTGTCTAAGTGAAATTATATGGCAATCTTTCTCTGTCTGGCTTATTTTACTTGGCATAATATTCTCTAGTCCATTCATGTTGTCACAGGTGGCAAGATTTCATTCTTTTTTTATAAATGGGTAATATTCTACTGTGTGTGCACATGAAAGATAAATATGTAAAGATACATATATGTGTGTGTATACATATGTATATCTATATACATACACGGTCTGTCGATGGGTGAATTGTGAGTCATTTGGATGTATTGTCCATTCAACAAATGGATTTAATCACCTCTTGGCCTTTTGGCTAAGATCATGTGGAAAAAAATAGATTTAAAACATTTTCAAGTTATTTTCTTTTATAATTGGAAGATTTCAGTAAAATTCAGGTTTCTGTCATCTTAGCTTACCAGAAACATTTATACCAGCTACCTGACCCCAGGGAGTCCTAGAGCTTGTCTCTCCTGCTTTGTGACAGAAGCATGTCATCTGTGGGAGAGAAACTGCAACAAGATTTCATCTGTTTATTGGCTATTTGTAGTTAGTCATGTGGTTGCCACTCATGTTCTATGGCCAGAGTTCTCTAAACAACTTTATTTTTTTAAAGATTTTATTGACTTGAGAGAGGGAGAGAGATCGTGAGCGGGGGTGGGGTGGGGGTGGATTGGTAGGGGGAGAAGCAGACTCAGGACCCTGGGATCACGACCTGAGCCAAAGAAGATGCTTAACTGACTGAGCCACCCAGGAGCCCCTCTAAACAACTTCATAATGCACATATCAAGAATCCCGGTCCTAATGATATTTTATTTGACCTTGTTTCGTAAATCTGTGGACATTTCCTAGCTTTCGACCAGAGTCTAAAGTTCTCCAATATCACTCATTAGACTCATTTTTTTGTGGCTGAGAATCTGTCCTGAGGCCTGACCTCGTGGCCATGGACTTACGATCACTGATTATTTTCAAAGCAATGAGAAATTTATAATCTATCATTTGATAAGAGACTTGGCAGCTACTCTGATTGTTGTTTTCCTGACTTGCTCCTGATTCTCAAAGGGGTTGAGACTGTGTTGGGTCAGAGGTTTTCAAATGTTATTTGCCATAACCCACAGGAAGAAATAGCTGTGGTGTTTCACCCAATCTAATGCCTTGATTGTTAAGACATATCATTATTTTGTATCCTTAAGAAACTACCAATTAATCTATGCCACAGAGGAGATTATACAGCACATCCAGATTTCAGATTGGTGGGAAAAAGAAACTTTGGTTTTAGAATTGATAAAATACATAATTCATTGTAGTCTACTACATATTTTATATAGAAGTACAAATATACATGTAACACTAGTTTTGTAAGTCATAGCTGCCCTTACTACATTTGAACCACTTTAATATTTTTTATCATACCCCATTTTATCCCATTATTTTTTTTTAAAGGCAGTTTCAATCTGCTAAATTGATTTCTTGACTGATTATTGAGCCACAGTGTGCAGCTTAAAGCTCACTGGACAGGATGGATTGTCAAGCTTTGTGATGAGGTGTTTCTGACTCAGATTTACTCTCAGAGGGACAATACTGAAATTCCTGTATAGTTCCCACGCTGAACAGATACATTCTGTGGACTTGTTTACAACGTCATGGAGGTGTAATTGAAGTATGAGCCGTATATACCCCACGTGTACCATTCGAACACATGGGAGTATACATTCATGACACCATCACCATGATCAAGATCAGCAAAGACCTCTGTCACCCGCAAGTTTCCTCATGTTGAAATCTATCCCTGCCTCTGTCCCCATCCTTGGGTCACCACAGTTGTACTTCCTGTTACCACAGGTTAGATTACATCTTCTGGAATTTTATATAAGTAGAATTATATATAGTTTTTTTTTTTTTAAGATTTTATTTATTTATTTGACAGACAGAGATTACAAGTAGGCAGAGAGGCAGGCAGAGAGGGAGGAGGAAGCAGGCTCCCTGCTGAGCAGAGAGGCCGATGTGGGGCTTGATCCCAGGATCCTGGGATCATGACCTGAGCCGAAGGCAGAGGCTTTAACCCACTGAGCCACCCAGGCGCCCCGTGAATTATATATAGTTATCTGACTGCCTGTCTTCTTCCACTCAACCTAATGGTTTTGTGATTCATCCTTGTTGTTTTATCTATCAGTTCATTTCCTTTTATTTCTGACCAGTATTCAGCTGTGTGAATATAACACAATGTGTTCAGCCATTCACTGGGTGAACATTTGAGTTGTTTCTAGTTTTTGGTTATTAAAAGTAAAGGTGCTGTGAACACGTGTATGGAAGTCTTTGGGCATGTGATTTCTGTTTTTCTTGGGTACATACCAAAAAGTGAAATGGTTGGTTCATACTGTAGGTCTATGTTGAGGTTTGTTTTTTTTTTTTTCAATATTTTATTTATTTATTTGTCAGGTAGCGAGAGAGAGAGAGAGAACACAAGCAGAGGGAGAAGCAGGCTCCCCACTGGTCAGGGAGCCAGATACAGGACTTGATCATAGGACCCTGGGATCATGACCTTAGCTGAATGCAGATGCTTAACTGACTGAGCCACCCAGGTGCCCTGTGTTTGACTTTCAAAGAAACTGCCAAATTGAAGATGGTTTTTCAGAGTGGTTGCATCATTTACATTCCCGCCAGCAGTGTCAGAGAGTTCCAGTTGCTCCACATCCTCGTAATCAGTTGTCTTGAGCTGTTTTAAAAATTTCAGACGATCTGATGGGTGTGGAGTAGTATCTCCTTGGGGGTTTAATTTGCATTTCTTGGAGGACTGCTGATTATCTTTTCCTGTACATATTGGCCATTCATTTATCTTCTGTTGCTGAATGTCTGCTCATATCTTTTGCCCAATTATTTATTGGGTTGTCGGTTTTCTTGTTATTTTGTAAGAATTATGTATGTATTCTGGATACCGGTCCTTTGATATGTATGTACTACAGATATTTTTTCCCAGTCCGTGGCTGGCTTTTCATTTCCTTAATAACATCTTTCAAAAAACAAAAGTTTTGCGGTGTCTGGGGCGCTCAGATGGCTAAGCAACTACCCTTGGCTCAGGTCATGATCCCAGGATCCTGGGATTGAGTCCTGCATCACGCTCCTAGCTGAGCGGGGAGTCTGCTTCTCGCTCTCCTTCTCCCCGTGCTTGGGCGCTCTCTCCCTCTCTCTCAAATGAATAAATAAAATTCGTTTTATTTATTTTTTATTTGTTTTTTAAAAACAAAAAACAAAACTTTTTAATTCTGACAACATTGAATTAATCAGTTTTTTCTTGTTCTAGTTCATGCTTTTTGTGTTCTAAGAAACCTTTGCCTGTGTTGCAGTTGCAGAGATGTCCCCATGTTTTCTTCTGTTCCAACCTAGATTTATTAATTAGAGGGTAAAATTTGGGATTCCCATCAAATTTACACACTAAACTGACATGTTTCATGTTTTTTAATCTAACTAATAATAAAAAAAGTTTCACTAAACTTTTGAGGACCCCAAAATGAATTCTATATGGGTGTGTTTTAGGGATATTCAGCTTAAAATCCTAAAGCAAAAGTCAGACATTAGAAAAAAAAAAATAGAGAAGAGAAAATGAAGTAAATATGGCAAAATGGTGATAACTGTTGAGTGTAGGGGATGATTATATGGGGAATTTGTTAAACTTTGCTTTCTTCCTTTGTGTATATTTGAAAAGCTTTATTTTAAAAATTCATATAAAAGAATTGCTCTCTTGAAGGTTTATGCACTCCTGGTCACAGGAGTCCCCTGGGAGGCTCAGGTGTTTCCCCTTTTCATGTCTGTGCTTCTGTATTCTCAGTTCAGAGCCATTTTCCAGGTTTAAATGCGGGTGAAAGACAAAGTTTGGTGCAAAGAGAGGAGGAAAATGGATGAAACATCTTCTGTTTGCTTTGTAGATCATGTTGCTTTACGGCACCCTCGCACTGGGTCCGTGATGATTGAAGCGATGTCTGCAGTCTTTAAACAGTATGGAAATAAGTGGCACATCGCTGACTTCTTCACCAAAGTAAGTAAATTCCAAGGGAGCACGTGCTCTGTTTGTCCTGATGGTAATGGCACTTGTTGAGAGCGTTTTCAGGAGAAGGTTGACTTTAGCCATGAAGACTTAAGAGATACTGAAAAGTTGCTTGGAAATGATGGGCTGATCATGAGTTTTGATGATGGCGGCATTCAGAAAAGTTGGCTGAGTCAACTGCTGAGGGAAATGGGTATTGGTATTGACACTTTCTGTTCTTTGGCAATACGAGTACATCGGGTCTGAGGTGAGCTTTCAAGTTCCTGCCTGCTCTGTAGTCACCCCTGCAGTCAGCTTTGGCCTGACTCCACTCCCCTCGAAGGGGGAATCTTAGGACTTCTTCAAAGACCGATTCTAGCTCACATTTGTCTCCCCATTTTATAGCCCATAGTACACATTTGTTGAATGAATGCCTTTGTGCCCAATAATGGTGGTAGATTTATACACAAACCATAGTTTGGAGAATGGCCCAATTATTGTTGTTTATCATATCAGGATTAATGGCCAATTTTCTTCTCAATCAGAGAGTTTTACACCCAAAGAAAGCTAATTAGAAAAGACTGTAGATGACTACAGTAACGTGGGGTACCTGGGTGTCTCAGTTGGTTAAGCGTCTGCCTGTAGCTCAGGTCATGATCCTGGAGCCTCGGGATCAAGTTCCACATTGGGCTCCCCGGTCAGTGGGGACCCTGCTTCTCCCTCTAACCCTCTTCCCTTCTCACGCTCTCTCTGTCACTCTCTCTCTCTCAAATAAATAAAATATTTTTTAAAAAGAGAGTATAGTAACAAAGATGCTATTAACATCTATTATCTATTGCATGGCTCACTCCGGATCAGTTACTGTTCTCTGTGCTACACAGATATTAATCCCGTTTAAGCCTTCCAACACCCCTCAGGCAGTGTGGGATTTGTATCCACTGTGACAGATGGGGCCTGGTCAGTGGCCGAGCTGGCACTGCAGCCTAGGCAGAGTGCTTCTAGAGTTCATGCTCTAATCACAATTATGTATTAACTACTCTACTCCCCTCCAAGGTATGGTCACTATTTTTATTTCTTTAAAGTCAAAAGATTAATTGCTAATACTTTACCTATGATGCTTAATAGCTTTTAAAACTCCTTTTCGCCTCATTTGAGGTAAGACCTTGGGGGGAAACGTTATAGGGAGGGGCCACAACAATTCTGACACTTATTTCACCTGTATTCCCAAATATCTTATATTGCTTAGTTTCTCTAAGGATATAGTTTCTTTTCTTTCTTTCTTTCTTTTTTTTTTTTTTTTTTTAAAGAATATAGTTTCCTGTCAGCTTCTCAGGAATATGTTATAATAAAGACAGATTTAACCAACTATAAATAGAAATTCATTTTAGCTAAAGCTAACTGAAAAATTGTGCTGACCAGTGTTCTTCAAGCCTTTACTGAACACCGTTTATTTTTATTTATTTTTAAAGATTTATTTATTTATTTTTAAAGATTTTATTTATTCATTCGACAGAGAGATCACAAGTAGGCGGAGAGGGAGGCAGAGAGAGAGGAGGAAGCAGGCTCCCTGCTGTGCAGAGAGCCTGATGCGGGGCTCGATCCCAGGACCCTGAGATCATGACTTGAGCCGAAGGCAGAGGCTTAACCCACTGAACCACCCAGGCACCCCAAGATTGATTTATTTATTTGCGAGAGAGAGAGTTCATGGGAGGGGCAGAGGAAGAGGAGACAGAGAATCCTCAAGCAGACTCCTTACAGAGGTGCGGCTCGATTCCCAGGACCCCAAGATCATGACCTGAGCTGAAACCAGCAGTTGGCCGCTTAACCGATTGAACCACCCACATGCCACCCTTCATTTTTAAAGCACTTGCTGAGTGGACAGTAGCAAGAAAAAAAAAATCCAGAAATGAGTGTGGTGTGGCCTTTGTATTAAAGGCACATGCAGCCTCGTTAGGTAGCAGATGATAAATGTACTTACAACCAACCCTGAGATTGTAGAGCTGTGGGATGCTTTGGACATAGCATAATCCAACCCTTTCATTTTACCACGTGTTCCCAAGGCTCAGAAAGGATTCATATCTTGCCTGCCATTATTCCAGGGCAAGTCGAGACCAAACCCTGCTCTGTGGACCTAAGTCTACTGGTTTTCTCATCTAGAGTGCTGCATTCCAAGCGCTTGGTGGGACATGCTCTTTCTAGTGCCATTTGCATCGCTTTCTGGAATGCATAGCGTTCGGCCGTTTCTTTCTGTAGTGTTCACTAACAGCCTTTTGCTCAGTGCTTTAATCTCTCAGGTGACAGTTTGTGCTTTAATCTTTCAGGTGAATAATAGAGTGGTGCACACTGAATTTCATCTACATGAGGAACCAATTAAAGTATCACTCGTCATGGAATCAACTTTAACTAGATTTGTGTACTTCTGACATCCGGAAGATGAAAAACTAAGGACTGCTTTGTAACGGACTTTGTGAAGAGCTGAGAGCATTTGTAGCATTGTACTAATAGTTATCGTTTTGCATTATCACTGTCACCGGTTGTATTTCTCCAATTCGTCTTGCATATATACGGTATTTTTCTAAGATTGAACCATGCTTATTTGACACTTAGAAATAATTCCATTTCTTTTAAAAGATGCCTGTTTTTTGAAAATGTTTTTTCTGAACTATTATCAAACCTCAGGAGTCCAGCTCCAATGTGGATCATTTTTATCATGTGCTTCCCTTACTGGTTACACCCCATCCTCCCCCACTTGGTGCTGGTGTTTGTCCTCATTTTCTTGTCTGTCTTCAAGAACTGGCTCGATATAGTCTTGACCTGTGTTTCTTCTGATTTCCTCCGTATTATTGTCGGTAGCCAGACTCGTCTCTTTTTGACTCCATAAGCCATTCTCTAATCTTACCTGGATGTTCTCATTTGCCCTCTGTGCCCTTGATGCCTCATATTTCTCCCTTTCCCCCATTCCCCAGCTTCCTCCCTGCTATGCAGTACCTTTGAACTACCATTTTTCCCTGCCTGGAACGCTCTGTTCTACCCAGTCCATTTGGTCCTTCAGAGTTTGGCTCAAGCATACTTTGCACAGGGAAGCTTTTTGCAACGCCTCATGCTAGGTCAGCCTTTTCTGTGTGCTCTCGGACACCTTGCTTTTCTTCTGCAGCACTTAGCACCAACTGTACTTAAATGCTATGTAGTAGCCATTAAAGCTCTCTCCAGTTCAGTCATAAGCTGCAAGAGGCAGAGGCCATGTGTCTCATTCATTCCTGTGGCCCAGCTTCTGTCCATGCCTTAAGATACGCAGAAGCACTGTGATGAATGTTTACAGAATGACTGGTCTCTGTCTTTCAATTATTTTGTCCATTCCTCAGACCTCACCTCATTACCTGTGTACATCTAGCCACCTTCTAGTCATCCCCACCTGCTTGGATGTCCTGTGGCCACTTTAACTGAACAAGTTGGAAGTCAGCCTTACATTTCCCTCAAATCTCTTCATAAAACCCATCTCATTGTTAATAATTGACTCCCCACTGCCTGCAGAATATACTCAAATTCCCCTAGGAGAATATCCCAAGTCCTTCTCTGTCAGGCCTTAACCTATACTATTTGTACACTGCCTGGGTCTTGACCACACCAGGTGATTTGCCCTCCCTTCAATAATCCCCTCACAGAATCAGACTTGTGGATTACTCAACGTTAAATGAATGCTCTTGGCTATGTTATCATAATTCGTTCTCTCCTTTCCTACTGAAATGCCCTTTGTTCTCATTCTGTGCTTACTCTATACCATGCATTCCTTAAGATGCAAATTGGGTCCCATCCCATTAGAAGGAAAACCTGTATGTAGACCAGTGATTTGAGAGTAATGAACTCTGGACTGAGTTTAAGTTCTCAGTGTAATTGTGTTCTAACTTCTGGTGTAACTTTGGACTATATTAAACCCGTTTCCACATCACAACAGGAGATCTGGCTTGGCTGAGAACTCATTCCACTGGACTTCAGTGAACTTTGGCTTCTTAATAAACTGTTCGTGAGTATCCTGCAGGTGTGGCTATTCCTGAAACTAGAGGTTCTAACTGGCAATTGCATAAGACTCGTGCCTGATTGAGGATACAGGTGTTTGGTGAAAATGCTCTGAAGATTGAGGGTCACAATGAGTGAAGCAACCCAGATCTCCAGGCCTGTCTCCATTTCAGGGACAATTGTGTCCTTTTCAGTTAATGTGATTTCTGAAGTATATATGTGTATGATTGAATTTTTTAAACTTTTGAGTTTTGATATTTGATATGTAACTTTGCTTTTTTATAGAGAATTAAACTGTCACCTTGGTTCATAAAATATCTGGTGAGCCTTCTCTGTTCACTTGCATGCTGTGTGATCCTAGTATTCCCGGCAAAGGGGCTCATTCCTGGAGGACAGCATTAGCATAGGGGCTTATTTCTGGGGGACAGCAGCAGCTGAAATAGGCAATAGCTCTTATTTCCTTAGAGAGGTTAAGTGACTTCTTCAGAGCACACAGTGTGGCAAAGCTGAGATTCTAATACATGAACAACTGCAAGACAAAAAGTGCCAAGTGAGAGGGGGAAGTTGCAAGACAGAATCCTTTTGGTAGACAGAAAGAACCTACCATTTTACTAAGGGAATGAGAGCTTTGGGACAAAGGAGGGAACGGTTATTTTGGAACATTGTTCGGGCTACTGCAGGTAAGCTTCCTGGAGAGGACTGTAGCACAGCTGGGTACCAGACTTACAAATGAAGGAGGAAGTCCACCTAGAGAAGGAGGTGTGAAGGTGTCCAAGGTGAACTTGAAGCTTAGGCCCATATTCTCTTAGTTGTAAATCAGAACAAGAGTTCCCCTAGCCATTCAATGTCTTGTGAAGTGTAGCTCCAAAAGACTACAGTCCTTAGTGTAGTTTTATATTTGGAAAAAAACTTAAGCCAAATTTTTATCTTACTATTTTTTATTTTAAAAATTATATATTTATCTATTTGCCAGAGAGAGGGAGACAGAGTGCACAAGCAGGGGGAGCAGCAGGCAGAAGGAGAAGCAGTCTCCCTGCTGAGCAATCCAACTGAACCATCCAAGCATCCCTCTTTTTATTTTTATCCCTCTTATTATTTTTTAAAGATTATTTATTTTAGGGAGTGTGCAAGCAGGGGGGAGGGGCAGAGGAACCCTCAAGCAGGACTATACACTGAGCTTGGAGCCTGATGTGGGGCTCAATCCCATGAGAGACTCATCACAAGTTGAAATCAAGAGTTAGAAGCTCAAGGAACTGAGCCACCCAGACACCCCAAGTTTTCCTTAAATATGAACCCCAGAAATCAGAAGTGTGCAAAAGATAGGCTCTGAGATTTATTAAAAATGGGCATGAATAGGCAGGCATGCCTGAGTGGCTCACTCAGTTAAACAACTGACTTGGTTTTGGCTCAGGTCATGATCTCAGGGTCATGATATAGAGCCCCTTGTTGGGTTCTGTGCTCAATTCAGAATCTACTTGGGACACTCTCTTCCTCTGCTCCTCCCTGTTGCTCTCTCAAACAAATAAATAAAATCTTTTTAAAAAATGGGCATGAATAAAAAATGTTGCAAAAACTTGTGCAGAGGACTGGGAGGCTGCAAGAATACTAGATATTCTTCGCAAGTGCCACTTGGGGCAAGGGCTCCTCACTGTGGTTTACTGCCAACAGTCAGTCATTTATCATTGGACCTTTGTCAACTCATTTCCTTGCCAAGGATTTTCATCAGAGGAGTTCTCAAGAGCAAAGTTATTGGGGTGCCTTGGTAGCCCAGTTGGTTGAGCCTCTGCCTCTGGCTCAAGTCAGGATCCCAGGGTCCTGGGGATAGAGCCCACCTGCTCTCTGCTCAGTGGGGAGCTGCTGCTTCTCCCTCTGCCTGCTGCTCCCCCTGCTTGTGTTCTGTCAAATAAATAAAATCTTAAAAAAAAAAAAAAAAGAGCAAAGTTAATTTGTGACAAATCTATTATTTTGAGAAACACCTAAACATAATTAGAGTACAATGTCCTCCTTGTAACAAAGGAAGTAGTCTTGGGACTGGAGGATGCACATGGAAGGGAGCTGCTAAGGTGGCTTGGGAGACAGAAGGCCCTGCAGAAAAGTCATGCAGGGACAGAAAACTGCCCCTAAAAGCCACCCATTCTGTTTTCATATAGCTATTTTTTTTTTAATTTAAGATTTTACTTATTTATTAGAGAGAGAGAGCATGAGGTGGGGGAGGATCAGAAGGAGGAGACCCCCTGCTGAGCAGGAAGGCAATGTGAGATCATCTCAGGACTCCAGGATTAAGACCTGAGCTGATGCAGTCGCTTAACCAATTTAGCCACAGAGGCACCCTACCTCCTTCCCTCTATATCAGCTTTTTAAACTGTGATAGGGTTTTCTGTTTAAAACAACCCGTGTTCTTCAGAAAATTTCAAAAATATAGAAAATCAAAAATAGGAGGAAAAAATTCAAAAATGAGAGGAGGAAAAAACTCACCCAGTTTCTCTACTTGTATATTAACCGTTCTCACCCTGGCTGCACATTAAAATTATCTAGGAGCTACTTTTAAGAATCAGATTTTTTAAGTCCTGGAAATGTAACCTACCCCGTGGCAACTATAGTTAATACTGTATTAAATATTTGACAGTAGCTAAGAGGGTAAAAGTGCTCATAAGAAAAACAAACATTAGGGGCGCCTGGGTGGCTGGGTGGGTTGGGCCTCTGCCTTCGGCTCGGGTCGTGATCCCCGGGGGCCTGGGATCGGGTCCCGCATGGGGCTCTCTGCTCAGCAGGGAGCCTGCTTCTCCTCATCTCTCTCTCTGTCTGTCTCTCTGCCTATTTGTGATCTCTCTCTCTGTCAAATAAATAAATAAAATCTTTAAAAAAAAAAAAAAAGAAAAACAAACATACCTGGATGGTGACAGATGTTAACTACGGATATTGTGGTGATCATTTCACAATATATACAGGCTATGTAGTACAACTGAAATGTTTTATCTCAATTATACCTCAATTTTAAAAATCGGATTTTAAAAATTGAGCCTTAGCATATGTTTAAAAGCTCTCCAAATGATTCTCAAGTGCAGCCAAGGTTGAAAACTACTATATAACTTAGTATCTTATGTATTTTTTAAATCATATTTTAACGTATAGGACTTCGATTATTATTATTTCTTTTTTCAGGAAGAGAGAGACCCCTTCCCTGGGGAGCAGTGGAGAGAGGGGAGAGAATCTTTTTTTTTTTAATTTTTTATTTATTTATTTTTTTACAGATTTTATTTATTTATCAGAGAGGGGGGGGGGAGAGAGTGAGCACAGGCAGACAGAATGGCAGACAGAGGCAGAGGGAGAAGCAGGCTCCCTGCCGAGCAAGGAGCCCAATGTGGGGCTCGATCCCAGGACGCTGGGATCATGACCTGAGCGGAAGGCAGCCGCTTAACCAACTGAACCACCCAGACGTCCCATAGGGGAGAGAATCTTAAGCAAGCTCCATGCCCTAAGCGGGGCTCTCTCAGGACTATGAGCTCATGACCAGAGCCAACATCAGCTTAATGGACTTAACCCCTCCTTTTCTTTTTAATTGAAGTACAGTTGAACGGGCTTCAATTTTTTTTTTTTAAATAATCTCCCTCATCCTGCAATTCTTGTTTGTACGTGGCGTATTTGAATATTCCTCAGTGGCTGCATAGTACTATATGAACAGATTATACTTTTAATAACCTATATTCCTGGTCTTCTTAAAAAAAACAAAAAAACAAAAAATCTTAACCATTTGTACAGTCTTTTCCTTTTAATTTTTTCAGGAAAATTCCCGAAAAGTCAACTTTTAAAAAACTGAATTACGTTCTGCCAAATTGTTCTCCAAAGAATGAAAATAATTTTTCCAGCTTCTGTTGATCGAATACTTGCGCACGTTGTGTCACGGGCGCAAACTGTAGCTTCGGACAGGAACCCTCTTCACGTTGCGCGAAAATCCAAACCGTCATCGCCAGCAGGCCTCAGGCGCGCGTTCCTGACGAAGTACTGCAGGGACGGCCGCACAGCGCGGAACGTCTTCGCGGCGCCGGAAAGCACTGCCGTCGCAAACGGTCCCTCTGGGCTAGAGCTCCAGTCCGCCCTTCCGCTCGGCTTTTTTTGTTGTCATTGGCTGGTGGCGGAGTATATAAGGGCGTCATTTCCGCTTGCCTGTCTTTTCCGCGCTACCCGGGGAAGGGTCCATACGGCGTTGTTCCACGTGAGTTCCCGGTGGGGTTCTCCAACGTCCCCAAGTCACCAGAACAGTTTCCTGCTTGAGTGAGGGGGTGTGAGGACGGGGACAGAAGCCAGCAGGCAGAGCGGGTCTGTCTCCTGCCGGCGCGTTCTACCTCCCTCCGGCAGCCCGCACGTGGCCGGCCCGGGCCCGCGAATTCCCACAATTCCCCGGGAGGTCGTGCTGGAGCCGGGGCGCTGGGCGAGGGTGCGCACGGGCCTGCGGGCTGGGTGGCGGGGGTGCAGAAAGCCGTGCCAACGCACCGTGCTGCCATCGCTTCGGACCGCGGCACTCGGCAGTGACCTCAGGCCCCGGCACACATTTACAGCAGCAGTTTGGGCTGGTAGTTCACCGTGTGTTAAGATTCTTGGCAGGGTTTTGCAGAAAGTTAGTTGTAACCCCAGAGAGAAATAATTCTGAAGCGTCCACCTGCAGTCTGCTTGAAAATAAACTTGTCTGCCTCTGTGCTGCCTTTGCTCATCCATAACCTTTATTCCGGGTTACTCTGGAGTGTTAAGTGGCAATTCACCATTTTCGTCTTAATTATCTGGGTGTTTTTCCCATCTCCACATTCATTAATATGTGCTGTTGCTTAATAATGTGTGGTCTATGTCTGGTGTATTGTGTCTCATCCCAGTAGACTGTAAACTGAAAGGTGTGGTCCTTGGGTTGCATTTAGCTGTGAAGCTGTATGGCTCTGCAGTAGTTACAATGCACCTGATCCCTTACCCACTTAAATCACTGGAATGCAAAGGACTGGATTGTTAACTTGTTTTTTAGGTTCCCATCGTAACTTAAAGGGAAACTTACACAATGTCCGGAGCCCTTGATGTCCTGCAAATGAAGGAGGAGGATGTCCTCAAATTCCTTGCAGCGGGAACCCATTTAGGTGGCACCAACCTTGACTTCCAGATGGAACAGTACATCTACAAAAGGAAAAGTGATGGTCAGTCCTTGCTTTGATTTGGGGGGAGGAGCATTCCAGCTAAGTAATCAATGAAATCAGATCACTATTTTGGAATTAAGCTTTAAAACTAAGTAAAAGTGGGGTGCCTGGCTGGCACGGTAGAGATGTTACTCGATGTCTTTTGAGTTTGACTCCATGTTGGACATAAGAGATAACTTGAAAGAAAAACAGTGTTCTGGTGGTTTTGGGAAGAAAAGCTTTCTGGACTGCAGGGTAAGAGTATGTCTACTGATAGGTTAGGGGACTTGGGTTGCTCTATGCAAGAGCTACGAGATACAAAGATGAGGAAGCTCATTAGCTTTATAGTGCCTTGTATTTCACAGGTACTGACACAATTCTGTTTGAGTTTTGACAGTAAAGTAGAGCAAGAGATGGGAAGGAGCAATTAGGCTTGGAAGGTACTAGAAAAAGAAAAGGTAGGTTGTGATGCCTTTATAAGGCATCTTGGGCAAGGGAGTGCTTCAGCTCAGAGGCCACTGAAGGACATAAGCTTGGGAGTGGCATGTTGTAAAGCAGTTTTGGGTTAATTTGGCTTGGAGACAGGTTGTAAGGAAAGTGGCTAGAGACTAGAAAGTGGGTGAGAACTTGAAGGAGGAATCCATATGCGGACCTGAGGGGGGCTTAACGCAGGAAGAGAAAATGATGTCCTTTGTTTACTGAGTCAAGGCTGCACACTATTAAAGCTCAAGGTTGAGGCCAGCTGTGGCCCATGAACTTCTGAGTGTCGGAAGTGTGCTATAAAAACTGCAGGATTTTCGCTAACACCAGTAGAGCTTGTCTCTATGACTGGAGTTTGATAGTACTCTCTGCTACACTGAATTTTTTTAGAAGAAAATAAATCGCAAATTAGGTCGGGTGTTAAAAAACTTTTCTGCTGTCATGTAGGTATTTACATCATAAATCTGAAGAGGACCTGGGAGAAGCTTCTGCTGGCAGCTCGTGCCATTGTTGCCATTGAAAACCCAGCTGATGTTAGTGTCATATCGTCCAGGAATACTGGCCAGGTTTGTAAGCAGTATACTTGGTTTTTATTATAAAAAATGAGCTTACAGATACTGTGGGATGCAGGGGAAAGTATAGGAAAATAGAAAATAGTCTAATTTAACTACTTATATAAATCTTGGATTGCCAGTATTCGAGGTTTTCAGGATTCATAATACTTGGCAT
Organism: Mustela nivalis; assembly: GCF_964662115.1. Classification (NCBI taxonomy): domain Eukaryota; kingdom Metazoa; phylum Chordata; class Mammalia; order Carnivora; family Mustelidae; genus Mustela; species Mustela nivalis. Next base: position 155,754,405 of record NC_139020.1, read on the forward strand.
CTGGTGGTTTGTTGAGCTTCAGTTTTGTTCTTGAAAACTGGTTTACTAGTAGGATACTAGTCCTCCAAGACTCATCAGGTCTCTAAGATTAAGAATCTTTGCCAGCACTAAGTAACTTTTTAAATGCCAGTGGGACAAAACTTGTAATTTGCCCCCATTTCTGTTTTGGCAATTGTTTTTCTGTTGAAGAAACTAATGAATGTCCCGAAAATTGATTTACAGTTGACCCTTGAAAAACACCATGAATCAGGGGCACCGACCTCATGCATGACCAAAAATCTGTTTAACTTGACTCTCCAGAAACTTTACTGATAGCCTACTCTTCACCTCCAGAAGCCTCACCCATAAGAAAGATAAGCAGTTGATTAGTTTATTTGGTATATGTAGTATATACTATGTTTTTAGGGAAAAAAATACAAGCTAGAAAGGAAAATACTACGCAGTACTGTAAAGGGGAAAAAGGTCAACATGTAGATGGACATGCCTGGTTTAAACTGGTGTTCAAGAGTCTACTAGATTAAGAAATCTAGCAAGGGTATCAGCCCATTTCTAATTTGAAAAAGATGCTTGACTTAGATTTTGACAGGTGTGTAAATTGTGTAGTGAGGTGGGTTCTTTTGTACTTAGTTGATGGTAGAACTGGTTTCCGTGAATTTAGGGTGTGTTTTGCGGTGGAGGGGGCTATTCCCCAGAGGCTGACTTGTGACAGGATTTAAAGTTTGGTGCGTGGTGGTAAACAGTTTTTAATTCTACTATAGAATGAACTTGGTGACACCTCTCCTGGCTTCTTCCCTCAGCAAAAATTTACTGAGCATCTATATTGGTCCAGGCGGTGTTGCTAGGGGTTTGGGATATAGCAGGAAGATACCAAGTCTGCAGGGTTGCAGGAAGTATATTTTGTTTTGTTTTGTTTTAATTAAAATGTATTATTAGTCCTAGGGAGGAAATAACGTTTTCATGGAGGTAAAAAGTAAGGGAAGAGAAACAAAGTGGGTATATTCTTGCTTTGTGTAGGGTAGCTTTGATGAAATTGGACCAGATTACGGAAGTGCTTATTGATGTCAGACACAGTTTTGTTTGTATTGATGAATTTCATTTTCATGACCGTGTTGGAAGAACGAGCATAACCTGCCCAAGTCACTCACAAGAGTGGCTTTCTTGGTTCTTGAAACCAGGTGGTGAGGTCATGGAGCATGCAGATGTGAGGAAGCCAGTGAGCCACAGGTACCCTCAGGGATTGAGAGTGGGGAGTGCATTCCAGGCAGAGAGCTTGGGTGTGGGGTATGCTTAGCATTTCTGGGCCCTAGTTCTGTAACTAGGTCTCAGGTAGCACAGAGCACACAGAATTCTGGGTGTGTGAAGTGCTTTGGTGTTTTCACTGTTGAGGAGGGAAGATAGGAGGGGCTCCTTCAGGTGCTTACAGACCTGGGTGTCTGCTTGGGGACACTTGGGGGTGTTCTGTGATGCCATCTCTTGAGCACTGCTAACTCTCGATGTTAACTTTTTAAGCGAGCTGTGCTGAAATTTGCTGCTGCAACTGGAGCCACTCCCATTGCTGGCCGCTTCACTCCTGGAACATTCACTAACCAGATCCAGGCAGCCTTCCGAGAGCCAAGACTTCTGGTGGTTACTGATCCCAGGGCTGACCACCAGCCTCTTACAGAGGCATCTTATGTTAACCTGCCTACCATTGCTCTGTGTAACACAGACTCTCCTCTGCGCTATGTGGACATTGCCATCCCTTGCAACAACAAGGTAACAGTGTTAGGATGTACACTAGAGCCTCAAGAGTGAATACTCTTGAAACAGTTGGGCATTCTTCTGCACATTGTTAGAGCTTGGAGTTGAGGCTGCTGGCTGGCCGATGAACTCACAAGTGTAGGTAGTGTGCTACACGAGGGGCAAGTCTTTTCGCTAACACCACAAGGGTCTCTGGCCCAATGAGTGGAGTTTGATAGTAATTCTTGCTACAAGTATAATTCAGGTGTGTCAGCTTTAAGAAGAAATCATTTTTTAAACGGTCTGTGTTTTCTTCTGCTTTTCTCCGTATTTCTTAACTGTTTCGGCTTCTCACATTACTGGACCTTTTCAATTTTCAGAGCAACTTGGTGAATCCTGCTATAAGGTCCTAAAAAAGGTGGGTTGCATACAGCTCAAATTGGTCCAGTTTACTAGTCTCAAAGTCTTGATTCCACATAAGAGTCATCCAAAGAGATGTTTTAGTACCAGTGTAAAACATGTCTATTTTGTTGGTACCAAAGGTCTGGATGATGGAACACAGTGGGAGGTGCATGCTGTTGGAGATGACCCAAGTGTCATTTCTTAACCTGGTGCTCTTGCAGGGAGCTCACTCGGTGGGTCTGATGTGGTGGATGCTGGCCAGGGAAGTTCTGCGCATGCGTGGCACCATTTCTCGTGAACACCCGTGGGAGGTCATGCCTGATCTCTACTTCTACAGAGATCCTGAAGAGGTAAGCTTCCTCCACAAAGTCATGTGGTTACATAAGCAAATCAGACATCGTTGGTCTGCTTCTTTGACATAAAATTGTTTCTATAAACATTTTCCTCCCCTTAACCAGATTGAAAAGGAAGAGCAGGCTGCTGCTGAAAAGGCTGTGACCAAGGAAGAATTCCAGGGTGAATGGACGGCTCCAGCTCCTGAGTTCACGGCTACTCAGCCTGAAGTTGCAGACTGGTCTGAAGGCGTGCAGGTGCCCTCTGTGCCTATTCAGCAGTTCCCTACTGGTATGTGTTGTGATCTGTGGTTTGCATTTTTGGTATTCTTAATCTAACTTTTGAAGGATCTCCACAGCTGTGTATTTGCATTGAAAGATTCTAATCCCAGTGCACTGTAGCTGCACTAATACCGGGTGGTTTTGAAGTGGTCTTGCCTTGGGTGTTTGTCCCTTGAAATGTGTATTTGGTAGAAATCAAGGCCCAGTGTTGGTGGGAGTGGGGCTGATTATGTTTTCTTGGTTTCCTTAACAGAAGACTGGAGCGCCCAGCCGGCCACTGAAGACTGGTCTGCAGCTCCCACTGCTCAGGCCACTGAATGGGTAGGAACAACCACTGAGTGGTCTTAAGCTGCTCTTCCACAAAGGCAAACAAAATGGAAATAAGGTTGACGGAAAATAAACAGTTTGTAAAAGTCCTGTCCGTTTCTGTTTATTTCGCATTCCAGATCAAGAAATGCCTGGGATTACTTCACATACTTCAGGTCTTGACTTCTGTTTTACTTCTAAAGCCCACTTTAGATAAAAGATAGTGCTTCTTACTTGAGAGTTCTCCTTCCTTTTTGCAAAAGGAATAGCTGTTCTGAAAATAGAGTTAGGCGTGCCCGGGTGGCTCAGTCTGTTGAGCATCCCATGATTTCAGCTGAGGTCATAATCTCAGAGGTTGTGGCATAGAGCCCCATGGGCGTGGAATCTGGTTAAGATTGTCTCCCCACCACCCCATTGGTGTGTACTCTCTAAAAAAAAAATAGATTTAAATGTAAATGGATGGTAACCCTGGGAATATTTTTTCAGGGTGGGACCTGAAGCTTTTTTTTTTTTTTTTTTTTCCATCTGTCCTCTAAAATTCTGGAGAACCAGAGTTTGAGTAAACTGCTTTTCAGTGACAGCCTTTTCCTTGTGTAGCCAATCTCTGAGTGACCTCTGGTATTATATTTAAAATACTTGGAGTACTCTCCTGCACTGATTTCACAATAACATTTGACCCATTAAAAATTATAGAGAAATAGGGTGGACCCAGATTTTGAGGAAGAATGAGTTAAATTGATTTACTCCCCTTTTGGAAGACCTATAAAGATGTATGTGACCTGCTCCTGGGCCCCTTGACAGTAGTGCAGGGGCAGTGAAGGGACTTGATGACTCAAGCATCATCAGCTTTGTGGGGATTCTGCACTGGCTGTGTGCAGAGCAAGTTTGAATGCCTCTACCATAAACCTGCAAAGCTCCAACATGCTTTCTTTAGACCTTGAATCCACAGCACTTTTAGTGTTGCAAATGGTCAGTAACACCAGTTAACTCCTAGAATCAGGATGGCTAAAGGGAGGGACAGGGCAGAAGGAGGAGCAGGAAGAAAATTGGGAGTGGAGGAGATGTGTAGATTGGACTAACAGCCTATTAGTATGTTTTGGGTGGAGGGGGCCAGTTCAGGGAACAAGGAACAGGAAAAGGCATTTCCTGCCAACTTAATCTATATTCTGGAGAATAATGCTGGCATTAAAATCTGACTCCCGTCTGGCAACTGCTGGCCCAACCTCCATCCCTGCTCCCAAGCTGTGTGTATTAATGGCCAGGACCTCCAACCTAGAGCCCTTGTGTTAACTTTTTCCCCTTGCTTGGGCATTTGTCTCCTCTCATTCCTGTAGTATGTTCCACAAACAGGCTTTTTCCCTCTAGAATCTTTTTAATTCCTAAACCTAAGTTTAGAGGTATGGGACTACAAGCTGGCTTCTCCTGGCATAGTTCATTTATGCCCAGCATGATGCAGCCAAGAGATCCAAGTGGAATTTCTTACAGATCTCACGTGCTGCTTCTTGATGGTGCAAGTTAGCTGCAAGAGAAAGGGAGCTAGGGATAACAGTAGAAAAGACTTCCAAACAACTCAGTTTCATATTACTAGTAATCACAGGAGTGGAAGAAGGCCATACATTAATCATCCTTGTAGATAAACAAGGAATAGGAGTTATACATTGATTATAAGTCTTACAGATAAGCAGGGTATGTCTGGTCAAGTAGTATAATATTTATAGTTGAGCAAGCATTCAAAGGGATCATCTAATTAGTCACAGATGGTCCCTGGATTAGGGGAGAAAACAAAAAAGAAACAGGCATTGTGTTGTCCATCCCCACCCCCTTTGTGGGCTCGGCGTTCCCAGCAGCTCGGCTTCAAGGTGCCCAACAGTCCTGTTGCCAGTACCTGTTTTTCTTAAGGGTATATCTAAACGTGCTTGATGGCTAGCACAATTTCTTGTATGTTACATTTTAAGTAATACACTGTTCTAAGGGTGGTAGTTATACTTACCACCTGGACTTAGCTTGCCCTCATACCCTCTTCTTGCCTCCAGGAGAATTACTTGTGTTCCTTCTGTCAATAGCTGCTGAGATTGCTCCAACCCAGGACCACAAGGTCGTTCAAACCTAAGTCACTCCCCCTCCAGGACAACATAGCTGCCCCATGGCTGCAGAGCCAGGACCTTTATTTTATTTTATTTTAAAGATTTTATTTGACACAGAGAAAGAGAGATCACAAGTAGGCAGAGAGGAGGGAGCAGGCTCCCCGCTGAGTAGAGAGCCTGATGCGGGACTTGATCCCAGGACCCTGAGATCATGACCTGGGCCAAAGGCAGAGGCTCAACCCACTGAGCCACCCAGGTGCCCCAAGCCAGTACCTTTAAGCCAGCATGAACTGGAAGGGGCATTTTAAATAAATCCAAACTGACTTTGTGGCTCAGTGGTGCCTACCAGATGGTTAGTCCCTAAGCCCTGCTGAAGCTAAGTGACAAATTAATGCCCCCCTCCAGGTGTTCACCCTGAAATGTGCTGCTGGCAGCTTTCCCCCACTGGCAGCCCTGAGTCTTCCTGGGGACTGCTGGGTGAGGAGGACCTTCCCACCCTCCCTCCCCTGCCCTGCATTTTTTTTTTTTTAAGATTTTATTTATTTATTTGACAGAAATCACAAGTAGACGGAGAGGCAGGCAGAGAGAGAGAGGGAAGCAGGCTCCCCGCTGAGCAGAGAGCCCAATTTGGGACTCAATCCCAGGACCCTGAGATCATGACCTGAGCCGAAGGCAGCGGCTTAACCCACCGAGCCACCCAGGCGCCCCTGCCCTTGCATTTTATTTGACCAAATGGGCTGCCTCCTCTTTTTTCCTCAGCACCTCTCCATCGCTATTCACACTAGCACAGTCTTTCAGGACGTAGTAACACACTCAATTCTTTTGTCCCACCTGACCTTGGAAACTTTGTGAACAATACATGGCTTGTGCTTTTTTCTCTCTCTATTGTGGAAACAATACTTCCCATAAGAAGAAACCTCCAGCGTAAGATTTTTTTGTTCTTACCACAGCTTCCAGCTCTTGATGGACTTTTTGGGGTTTGTCTTCTAAACTTAGAGAAACTGAATTCCACCCAGAAGTTTAGTAGAGTTCCCCCCTTTCTCCCTCTACTTTCTTAGTTACCTTGGGAGTTTCTCCTTCCATAGAAAACGTTTCTTACTACATCCCAGTGCAAAAGCAAATCAGCATCCCTACTGAATTCAGCCTAACACAGACCTTGACACTTCACAGATTGTAGGGGGTGAGTACTCTGAATGAACAGAGAAACTGATTAAGAATAAATCTTAGACGTGTCTGGGTGGCTTGGTTAAGCATCCAACTTTTGACCTTGGCTCAGGTCATGATCTCAGGATGGTGAGATCAAGCCCTGCCTTGGGCTACATGCTGGGAATGGGGCCTGCTTGGGACTCTCTCTCCTCCCTCTGCCTTTCTACCCACTTGCATGCTTTCTCTCTCTCTTTTCCCTCCTTCTCTCTCTGATAAAATCTTTAAAAATATTTTAAGAAGTCTTAGAGATTTACAGAGTGTTTAAGAAAGAGCTGGAGGGTTGAATTCCATGTGACAAGCCTCAAGCTCCCCCCAAGGCTTGAGGTGCCCACTCTTGCATGTTATTTGGCAGCACAGAGCTCAAGGCCACTTCATCATCACCTGCCCTCAACCTTCCCTAGGGTATTACCGTCTGCTCCCCTAGGTCAAAGCAGCAGTCTTAACATGGTGTTTCAGGGACATGCTGCACTCCCCAAGGCTGGCTTGGGTTGAGGTCTTCTGGTGAAGGGGTGGGTGAGACTGGGTCTGGTCTGGGCCACCACCCACAGGTCACAGGTGACCTGTGAAAGGACTCTGGCTGTTGCATTACCCTCGACATCATGTGCTATGAGTGAGGCAGATTGCAGAGCTGGCTTTGGAATCAGCTATGCCTGAGATAATGAAAGAAAGCCCCGCCTAGCTCCTTCCTCATGTGTGGCCCTGAGCAATAGATGTCTCCCAGTGGCCCAAGTGGCCCCAGCATGGGGATAATCATGGGGTTGTGATTCAGAGATTGTTGCCACAGCAATTAGCCTGGATCCTGGCATGTAGCAAACACTCATACTGTGTATCATATTGTCTTTTGTTCATGCATAATTTAAAAAGAATTTTTATTTTTAAAAAATATTTATTTATTTGACAGAGAGAGAGAGAGATCACATGTAGGCAGAGAGACAGGCAGGGCAGGGGTGGGGGGGAGCAGGCAGGGCTCAATCCCAGGACCCTGAGACCATGACCTGAGCCAAAGGCAGAGGTTTAACCCACTGAGCTATCAAGGTGCCCCTAAAAAGAATTTTTAATTGTAAAATGTATCATGCATGCAGATGACCACAAAAGGTATATTTGTATATTCTAGAAAAATAAGAATCAAATGAAAGCCTCTGTACTCATTGCATGGGTTTTGAAATAGAAAGGTGGTAGGACCTGAGGAGGTTATCATGTGAGCCTCCTGTTACTTGCTTGCCCCCTGAAGTCACAGACCTCCTCTAGCATAATCCCTTGGTTGACTTGATTGTTTTACCTAAGTGTGCCCTTTTAATTAAGAATTGTCCAGTTTCAGGGTGCCTGGGTGGCTCAGTCATTAAGGGTCTGCCTTTGGCTCAGGTCCTGATCTCAGGGTCCTGGGATTGAGCCCTACGTCAGGCTTCTTGCTCAGTGGGAAGCCTGCTTCTCCCTCTCCTACTCCCCCTGCTTGTGTTCCCTCTCTCTCTATCTCTCTTTCTGTGTCAAATAAATAATAAAATTTTAAAAAAATTGTCCAGTTTCCCTGTTTTTGAGTTTCCTATAAATGGAATCATAGCATATTTTCATGTGTTGTTTGCTTCTTTTTAATTTTAATTTTAATTTTGAGGGAGGCAGAGGGAGAGAGAGAATCTTAAGCAGGTTCCATACTCACTGTGGAGCCTGACTCGGGGCATGATCTCACAACCCTGAAATCATGACCTGAGCCAAAATCAAGAGTCCAATGCTTAACTGACTGAGCCACCCAGGTGCCCCTTGTGTGATTTACTTCTTGCCTTCAGTGTTATTTTTCTGCTTTTCATCCTATTGCCATGTTCCTACGGAATCATCAATGACATCAATATCCTGCTATGGCCATTTGGGTTGTTTCCATGTTCTGACCATTATCAACAGAACTACTTTGAGCATGCTTGATAGTCTTGGTGCACCAAAATTTCCCCACTGTGGCCTTCAACTCTAACTGCACCAGATAACGCCAGACGGTTTCACAGTAGTATACAAAGTCCTATGAAAATGCAACCACAACCCTCAGTATCTTGTTATGAAAACACCCCCCTTTCATCACTGCTCAGAACTGCTGCCTCTCAAAGTCCAGAGACCATCCATGCAAGGTCTGATCCTGGTCTCTCTATTCTACTACCCCTGCCTTAGGCCTCAGTCCCTGGGGCAAGGCCACACTGTTCATCTTTACTAGAATTTTATAATCTAGCATGGCAATAGGTATGGCAATCTTCCTTCCTTCCTCTTCTCTTCAAGAGAGTCATGGCTATTACTGATAATTTTGTATTGTTATGCACATTTTAAAAATCAATTAGTACAATTCCACTATAAATCCAGCTGGGATTGTATTGATTCTATACTTTAGAGCAGTATTGACTGACACTGAGTTTTTCAATGTACGAACAACCTACATATCTTGCCAGGTTTTCATTTTATGTCCTTCCCTCAATAAAATTTTATAATTTTTCCCAAAGAGGTTTTGTACATCTTTTGGTAAATTTATTGCTAGACACTCAAGATATTTTAAAGCCACTATTAGGAATCCTGTTGTAGCAGCTTAATCCATATTCTAAATAATGTAAATATCCAATGGTAAATGTCACGTTTGCCATGGGGTTTCTGACTGCCTGAGCAATCCAGACCCTTTGTGCACGGCAAGAATGATGTTACTAAATTCCATCTGTGAAAAACCTGTTCCAAACCTATATGCCACACATTGTACTTATTTAGTAAACCAGAACCTGTCATATTTCAGGTGCTAAGTGCAACAGGCTTCACTTAGGAATAACCCGAGAATTATCCAATTTTATCTCTGCAAAGAATCTCAAGTGAAATAAGTATTCAACATTCAACAAATATTTATTGAGGACATACTCTAGGCCAAACGTTATTCTAAGCACTGGGAAAAGAGTAGTGAATGAAAACAAAGCTTCTGATCTTGTGACCTATATTTTGGGAAGGCAAGTACTTGGTTAACAAGTAAACCATTTTCTATGGGAACAGAAGTGAGGATGATGGGAACATGGAGAAGATATGTCTAAAACAAGTGTCATAGGCATTAACTATAAAAAGAAGCCAATGGAAAGAATCATTGGGGAGAATCAAAAGAGAGTAAAGAAATCCCTCTGCAAGGAGGAATCTCAGCCCAGTCTCACCAAATGGAGATGAGAGAGGTCTATCCTTGGGGAGCTGGGGGCCTTTACCATAGGCCCTAGAGTCTTTTGGAGTCCATACTGTGTGAAAGCTGTAGATCTCCACTGTCTGCCCCACAGAAAAGTCACCTACAATTTTTTTCCTTCCCTTTTCCTTTAGATATTTCTGGAAATGAGTTGGGGACCAGGAAAAAGTCTCTAACTGCATAGACATCTACCCCAGTTCTGCTCCCTGATATACCCTCACTGAAAGGCAATGTCCCAAGGAGCACTCTCCCCTCTCTGTGGGTGGTTGGCTCAGTTCACCCTGGTACAAAAATCACCCCATATTGCCAGAAGTGTCCACCATGTCCCCACCAAAAGGCCCTCCACTACCTCCTTGGCCACTGACCTCTGCATTTCCTTCTATTCAGTACCCAATCCCAAACTACAGGTGTCTTCCATTTATGATTTGCAAGAGAAAGTTACAGTGTTAAGCATGAGAAAGTAGTTCTCCAGACTACCAGGGCCATCCATGCATAGGACTCTGCTCAGGGCCTCAGAGGCTTTCTTTTTTTTTTTCTTATTCTAAAGATTTTATTTATTTATTTGACAGAGAGAAAGACAGCACAAGTAGGTAGAGAGCCAGGCAGAGAGAGGGGCAAAGCAGGTTCCCTGCTGAACAGAGATCCCTATGCGGGGCTCGATACCAGGACTCTGCGATCATAACCTGAGCTGAAGGCAGAGGTTTAACCCACTGAGTCACCCAGGTGCCCCAGGGCCTCAGAGGCTTTCAAACCTGAAGGAGATAATAGGCTGCTTTGACATTTGTTTCAAAATCCCTTATAGAGGATTATTATTTTTTGTATTAGTGTATATCATTTCATATAGATATAATTCTGTTAAGTAAATTGGTTTTTCAAAACAAAGTCTATTAATACTACATTTGCAATTTAGAAATGAAGAAGTACGATCATCACAATTTAAAATACAATGGACAGGTTTATCAATAAGACCTCTGTTTATCAATAAGAACTCTGTTGGAGAGAAGTTTGGTGAACTAGAAAAACATAAAAATTTACAAGGAAAACAGGGACAGAGGGACAAAAAATCAGAGAAGTTAAGATACATAGAAGTTACAGTGAGAAAGTCACACATCTAGTTGGAAATTGCAGCAGGAGAATGAGAACAGTGTCAAAGAGAAAAGGCTAAGAACTTCCTGAAACTCTCATGAATCCACAAATTCAGGAATCCCACTATGTACCAAGTAGGATTAATTATTTTTTAAAAATTTTCTATCTATCTATCTGTCTATCATCTATCAATTTATTTATTTATTTAACAGAAAGAGAGAAAGAGAGAGAGCAAGCACAAGCATGGGGAATGGGAGAGGGAGAAGCAGGCTTCCTACTGAGAAGGGAGCCTGATGAGGGGCTTGATCCAGGACGCCGAGCTCATGACCTGAGCTGAAGGCAGATGCTTAGCTGACTGAGCTACCCAGGTACCCCAAGTAGAATCAATTTTATTTTATTTTTAATTTAATTTAATTAAAATTTTTAAAAGATTTTATTTATTTGTTTGACAGGCAGAAAGAGAGGAAGAAGCAAGCTCCATGCTGAGCAGAGAGCTCCATGTGGGGCTCGATCCCAGGACCCTGGAAACATGACCTGAGCCAAAGGCAGAGGCTTTAACACACTGAGCCACCCAGGCATCCTAAGTGGGATCAATTTTTAAAAACCGATCTTTTATGTTGTAAGGAATCATGGAAACACCAAAAAGAAAGTGTTCCTGAAAGCAGCCAAGGAGGAAAAGAGCACCTGAGTATTCCCCATCAAGAGTGACCAAAGATAGTCAAATGAGAAAAATGGTCAGCCCAGCTCTCTTATCCAAGAACTAGGACAAAATAAATACTTTTCCAGAAAACAAAAATAAAGTTAATAAGGGGGAAAGTAGTGATGCTGATGGAAGCTGTGACCAAGTGCTAGTGGTCCACCCATGTCCATCCTCCCTTCTTCCATAGTAATAGCTCCCCTGACTTTTGTAGCTGGGCATAGGCTGAGAAGCTGCTACCTCAAATTACATGGTGGTAGAAAGTTTGATCAGGTTTTGAGACCTACATTGCTCTGGATGGTAGACTACAATTTGATGAAATCTGTAGCATTAGGGAAATGGTAGGAAAGATTCAGAATGATGGCTTATGTTGACCATTTTTTGACTGCTTTGAGCAAATTCATGAGAGAGACAAGAACTCCAGCTAAATCTGGCCAGCCAATAAAGCAGCAATGGAAAGATCCAGAGTTTTGCTAATAGAGGCACATTCTATATCTGGTATCCATATACTCAGCCAAATATTTCTGTACAACCAAGTCAAACAGTTATGAGCTATGCAGCAGAAGAGGCAAACTTTAAAGGGGAAAATATTCTTTTTTTTTTTTTAAGATTAAAAGAAAAATGCATTTGGGAGAGATAACAGAGACAGAGACAGCGCACAAGCAAGAGGAGAGGCAGAGGGAAAAGGAGAAACAGATTCCTCGCTGAGCAGAGAGCTAGACATGGGGCTCCACTGGAGGACCTGGAAATCATAACCTGAGGGAGCCAAAGGCAGGTGCTTACCCATCTGAGCCACCCAGGCGCCCCACAGGAAAACATTCTTAACTCCTTAGAAAGGGGGCCTGTAGGAAGGTGAGATTAAGGTAGGATTAAGGAGTTGTTTTCCATTACAAAGCTACCATAAATGAGAAAAAAATCTGGCAAAACCAGATTATGGCTAACAGGACTTTGGAACAAGAACTCCCCTACTGACTGGTGGGAGTATACATTGGTACAGTTTGGCATTATTTAGTAACATAAGCATCTATAATATCCCTCTTAGGGATATACGCCAAAGAAACGCGTATATTCACAGCTTCCATCAGCATCACTACTTTCCCCCTTATTTGCACTAGGATATGTGGACAAGAATGTTAATCAACAACCCCGGAAACAGTCAATGGTCCACCTACAGCACAGCTGATCACCTGTCATATATTTACATCACGGAGTGCCAGGCAACAATGAAAATGAACAAAGCACAGCTACGCATAATGACATGCAACAACTCTGCAAATGTAACTTTGGGCAAAAAGTGGTAACAGAAATTATTCTTTTTTATTTATTTTATTTATCTTTTTAAAAGATTTTATTTATTTATTTGACAGAAAAAGACACAGCCAGAGAGAGAGAGCAGAAGCAGGGTGGGTGGGAGAGGGAGAAGCAGACTTCCCACTGAGCAGGGAGCCCAATGCAGGGTCCTGGGTCCTGGGTCCCAGGAGTCCATAATAGAAATTATTCTTCAGGGGCGCCTGGGTGGCTCAGTGGGTTGAGCCGCTGCCTTCGGCTCGGGTCATGATCTCAGGGTCCTGGGATCGAGTCCCACATCAGGCTCTCTGCTCAGCAGGGAGCCTGCTTCCCTCTCTTTAAAAAAAAAAAAAAAAAAGAAAGAAAGAAATTATTCTTCATATGTGAATTCATTTGTAAGAAGCTCAAATACAGACAAATGGAAATAATACTCTGTAGAGATATATTGCTTGGTGGCATACACTAGAGATTTCAATAAAGCATCCAATTTATGGTGTAAAAACCAAAAAGAGAAAAGGAAAGTGGGGGGGGGGGTCTGGTTGAGAGTTGGTTGAGAGTCCTACTTGGTTTTGGCTCAGGTCATGATCTCAGGTGGAGGGATTGAGCCAAGCATTGGGCTCAACGCTCAGTGGGACTCAACTTCGAATGGTCTCTCCTCACTCCCCCAACCCTCAAATAAATAAATAAATAAAATCTTTAAAGAAAGAGAAAAAGAAAAAAAAATTAATAAAATATATACAAAGAGCAGAGGGGGGGCATGTTGAGGATAAAGTGTTTCAATGTCTGTTAAGGAGGGAGGTTAAGTATCAACTTTAGAATAAAAGAATGTTGTGCTCCCTTCAGCAGCACATATACTAAAATTAGAACATAAGAGTATTTCTGGTCAGGCAAGCTCATTATATAATATGACCTTGCCACTGCCTCATGGGTGGAATCTTTGTCCTTCTCTTCATGTGAATGAGACTTTGGGATTCCCCCAACCCAGGAACAGTGGGAATGACAGTGTGTGATTTCCAAGGATAGAGTAAAAATGTCACCATCTTTTGTCTGGATCTCTTGGGGTATTTGTTCTGGGAACTCCACTATCACACAGTGAAGAAGCCCAAGAAACTGAGGAGAAGCCCACTGGAGAAGAAGCAATGCCCCTTGCTCCCAGACTCTAGAACAGCCGAATTGCCAACAGACAGCCAGCATTTACTTCCCAGCCATGGGAGTGATGCATACTGAAAGTGGATTGTCCAGTCTTGGTTTGAGCCATCTCTGTGGATGCCATGTGGAGCAGATGAAAGTCATTCCTGCCCAGCTCTGTAGAAACTGACTATCTGTGAGCAAAGAAATGATTGTTGTTTCAAGCGGCTTTACTTCAGGAAAGTTTGCTATTCAACAACAGGCAGCTGATGTGATGGAAAGATTCTAAAAGCATTTCACTACAGAAAGAAGACATGGATGCCCACTGTCACCAGTCCTTTGTATAATAGCAATGACCTCAGGCAATGCAATGGAGTGGACAAGAGTAACTACTTACAGACACAATAATAGCCAATTGATTTTTCCCTATAGAATTTACAATAAGCATTTCTCCATTTGTACCTATGGTATATTTAGCTATATAATGTAAACTGTTAAATGACAATCAAATAGTTTATATTTTATTTTCTTATTTTTAATATTTTACAAAATTTCTACTTTATCAACATCGTTGTCATGAACATCCTTGTGGTTAGCTGGATCAAATGACAGGGACATTTTAAGGATTTAAGATAAAATAATTACATTTTCTTAAATTGCATTTTTAGTAGCATCAAAAGAGAATGCAGAGTTCAATTTATCATCACCCACAGTAATTACTGATCTTTGTTAATCTGATTAATGAAAAATCTTGGTAACGTTTCTTTGCATTTCAACTAGGTAAAGAGCAGTTGCTGACCTGCTTTGGTTTGAATATTGAAGAAAAGGCTGCAAGGTTTGCCGTGCTGAAAGCATTCTTCATGCACCGGGAAATGGGTCTAGGCGGCGTAAGGCAATAATCTATGCATAAGATAATCAAATAAAAAAGCCACTGCCTGCCACGTTTGCTGCAAAAATAGAGAGAAAAATAACGTAAACTTTTATACCTTACAATTTTGTTATTCAACAATATTTGCTGGAAACCATGTACTCTTCATTGAGCTATGAACATGGGTTCTGGCAAAGAACCAAAAACATTTCCTACTCTCCAGGAATTTACCCTGTAAGGAAAGAAGACAAATAAAAATACATTTATTATGTGAGGGTGCCAAAAAACAGATATTTATACCACTTTTTTTTTCCTGGAAAATAGTAGGTTTATGAATTAAAGATACAGTACTTGGGAAAAAAAAACTTCTATTTTATATTTCGAAGAATTTATATCTTTCGCCTTACCCATGCCTATAGCAGAGATTACCATCTAAATTAAAATGGGGAAATAGAGGAATGCATGGTTTTCATTCATCAAAATCCACGAAGGGAATCAGAACACCTAAAAGATCATGGTCATTTGTTCTGTTAATCACAGGAGGGCAGCAGCACTCTGCTAAGAAATGCTTCCTGGCTAATACTTTTTCAAACCTAGGCGAAGATCTGAGCCTTTTCCACCATCTGAGCACTGGTGCTCAGGACCCAGTGCTTAAAACGTGGCTTTTCTTCTATCAGTAGGGTTTTCAGCCTCAAAAGGGTTCTGCCAGGAGATGGCTCGAAGGTCCCCATTTGTGACAGATTCACAAGGAATTGCTTTGAACCCCCAGCATCTTGCCAGTAATGGGCAGTGCCATTACTGCACTGTATTGCAGCAGGGGCTCAGTATTGCAAAGGACTTCCTCCAACTCAGATGGGCACTCATGACGAGAAGGCACCAGGGAAAATGGGCGTCTTTCCCATGGGGCTTTCCTGAGGCTGGTGGGGGATGTATTGTTATCACCAGCGCAGTTCCAATTGTCTGAGTAGTCCAGAATGATTCTACTCTCAGTTAGTGTGAACAAGCTACTTGTTGCTTTTTCTGGTCTTCTCTCTTAGATGATTTCATTTTATTCGAACCTTTTAGAACACAAGCTATACCTTACTTATCATAGCACAGACCCCAAAAACCTGCTATTGTAGAAAATGCCATCTACCATTGGTCAGGAAACCAGAACCTTAAATTCAAGACTGAAAAAATTTGGGGCACCTGGGTGGCTGGCTCAGTGGGTTAAGCCTCTGCCTTCAGCTCAGATCATGATCTCATGGTGCTGGGATCCAGCCCCACATCTGGCTCTCTATTCAGTTGGGGGAGCCTACTTCACCCCACTCTCTCTGCCTGCCTCTCTGCCTACTTGTGATCTCTGTCAAGTAAATAAATACAATCTTAAAAAAAAAACTGAAAAAATTCAGCAAGTAAAGAATATCTGATTTAATTTGGTACAAAGAACCTGGTGCATATTGTACACATCCCAGATTGAAGTCTGCTTTTGTGAAACAACCAGATAAACCTAGTTGCCTTCTAAAGAACCCCCTTGGGCAGAAGCTTGGCCACCACACTTGGGAGGTCACAGCTTATTACCAGTCTGGAACTCCTCTTGGGCACTCCTCCTCCCCAAGTCCTTAGCCCAAGGGACTTTGAAATATTTCCCAAGTTGGGAAATCCTTAGGAGAGTGAATCAAATTTCTGATACAGACTGAAAGAAGTTTGGAATCAGTGAATAAAAAGGCAATCAAACTGCATATTACCCCTTGGGATGGAAAATGGAAATTGACTCAATAGGAATGAGCAGGTTCTATGACTTCTAAGCTGGCACCAAAAGTTATTCCCAGTGATGGGTCCTAAACATGTTTTGAACACCTATAAGCTGTTCTTTCCTGTGCAAGTCCAGTCTGTAGGCTAAGGGTCAGTCATGAAACTTCACTCATATTTCTTAGAACTTTGCTAACAGATCAGACTCTCTCTTGTATTGGCCAAGCAACTCTTGTCGGACAATCTCCCATGAATAAACACTAAAAACTCAGGAGGAAATATAAAAAAACTGTTGCTGGAAGATATAACAAAATAAAATAAAACAAAACAAAACAAAGCAAAACCCAGAAGAAAGTAGGCTAGGGAAGAGAGTTGACCCCTATAAGAATAGGATCACCATATGAGTTTCCCACTTTTTGTAGCCGTTATCTTTTGTCAACCTCAGTCTACCGGGAGTGGGACAGCTAAAGCTGAAATAGAGAGACCAGGAGCCTTCTAGTATGTATAATCAGAAGCAGTTTGAGGCAATTTAGTTAAAATCATCTGTAAACCCCCCCCCCCCCGGAACTTATTGGCTATCATCTCACACAAAGAAAGAAATGCATTTCCTATCTACATTCTCACACATGCAAGAATGGAATGTGTACCTGACTGAGATTGTTCAAGGACAAAGATATCTTTATGAAAGGACCAGCTTACATAGAGCTACAGCATGTGGCAGGCATACAATGAATGTTTCCTTCCTTTATCCTCTTCTTTCTCAAAAATGACCTTTACAGGGGCGCCTGGGTGGCTCAGTGGGTTAAGCCTTTGCCTTCATCTCGGGTCATCATCCCAGGGTCCTGGGATCAAGGCCCACATGGGGCTCTCTGCTCAGCAGGGAGCCTGCTTCCTCCTCTCTCTCTGCCTGCCTCTCTGCCTACTTGTGACCTCTGTCTGTCAAATAAATAAATAAAATCTTTAAAAAAAAATGACCTTTACATGGCAGAAGTCCATTCTGATCAGCAAATACAACATTCTTCTTCAAGGAAGAAAAGTTTCTGTGAATGAAAAGGCTTGCTACTATATGCTGTCGTTTTTATTACCGTATGTTTCAGTTCTCAGTGAATTACAGACTTTCACTGCACATGGCCCTAAACAAGGAAATTGCATACAACATCACTACTGTACATTGTCAGATTCTCCTGCCTGCCTGGAACTGAAAAAGGAGAGAGAGATTGAGAGAGAGATTTCTAACTCAGAACAGGAAAGATGACCTTACCTCGGGGAGAGATGGGGAGACTTCCTCCACCGTGTCACTAGGAAGGTCCTCAATGGACCCTCCAGAGGATCCGGAGAACACAAAAGAACTGTCTGAACATTGCTTGTCTTGCTCAGGAATTATTCAGGGGGCATTGCTTGATGTGAACACAAAGCAACAGTGCATGGATGTGATTGGTAAACAACAAGGACTGAGCTGCTGCTGGGCCCACCACTTGGGGGATGAAAGAAGGGAAATCAGAGGAGCAGGAAAGAAGTGAGTGGGAAACAGAGCCTTTGAGTTTTTAGTTAAGTTTAGATCTAGTCAGTGTGAAATACTCCACGTGAAGAAGCGCAAACACGAACTGCATGCCTTGTTTCCACGACAGGGTCCCGTGACACATCGTACCCAGTGTAAATTCCCACTTCGCCACATAATACAGGTCTATTTCAGCTTCCTTGTGTACACATACAGAGCTTCTCTATTCATCATCTAACCTATTGGATTTTCCCTTGTTTTATTAGGATGTGATATACATAACATTTATGCATCTAATCATCAGTAAACATATACTCGGGTTTTTCTTTTATAAGATTTTATTTATTTATTTGACAGACAGAGATCACAAGTAGGCAGAGAGGCAGGAAGAGAGAGAGAGAGAGGAAGCAGGCTCCCTGCTGAGCAGAGAGCCCGATGCAGGGCTCCATCCCAGGACCCTGGGATCATGACCCGAGCCGAAGGCAGAGGCTTAACCCACTGAGCCACCCAGGCACCCCTATACTCAGGGGTTTTAATTTCATTCAGAAGTCCTTGCATCCATTACTATGATTCACAAACAAAACTCTCAACAGTTCAAAAATACCTCGATACCCATGAAGAAATGACTCCATTGTCTCCACTGCCTTTAGCCCTTTTTATCTCTCCTTTCTTTCTCTGGGAATTTGCCTGTACTATATAAGCTGTGTCAGAGGAAACATACCATGTTTGTCTTTCTCTGCCTGCAGATTCCAATTGTGATTCATGCTGCTATGAACATAGCTGTAAAGATTTTGTATGTTGTCATATGGGAGATCCTTGACATTATGTATTTTCAAAACTCATGGACTTTCAAAGCACAAAGAATGAGTTGTAGTGCAATTTGTGCACTTTGAATAAATAAAAATATCTGGTTGCATTCATTGTAAGAAATGTACCACACTCATGTAAGAAGTTATTCTAGGGGAAACTGGAGGTGTAGCTTATGGAAACTTACTATACTATCTGTTCAACCTTTATGTTCATCTAAACAGATCCTGAATACTGTCTGTTAAGTTTGAAAAGTTTGGAAACAGTGAGTCAGGGAGAGATCTGTATCTTGCCATAATCCAACATCAGGTAAGTTCTATGAATTAGCTAGAGATGTTGTTTCCTATTATATTGAACCCAATTTTGAGTTAGAAATGTATCTTGACACTTATACTACCACCAGTTGACTTACTAAATTTAAATTTGTACACATGAAATAACAGAAGAAAAGTGCTCTTGCATTTTTCATAAGCATATGGTACTTAATGAAAGAGAGGGCTCTGGATCAATTTACTGAGGAAATTTCCATGTAACCTTCCTCTGAGCCATCAATAGGTGGTACCTTATTGTGGGGGCAGAAGCAGCCTTCACTGATCTGCCTTTTGGGGACAGAAGAAAATGTTCCTGACCTGGCTGACATGTTTCCTTCTGTGATTTCCAAGCAAAATCCTGGAAAATGGTTAACAGAAGAGAGAACTATTGGCAACAGGCAGAGGATCATAAACAATTTGGTTATAATTTATGCATGGTTCAGTCCTCTGACCCCTTCTTCCTCGGCTGCCCAGCAGAGACTCCTGGATCAAAGTTGGACTTAGAAAGGTGCTACACTGTGTGTGCACTTAAAAACCCCCAACAGACATGTTCTAAGGGCAAATTTATTTCTTTAGCTGAGACACTAGAGAAACATCACACAGCACAGTGAGCATATGTGATTCCCTAGGTTTATATCCCACTTCAGAGGACCATGTCCCCCAGAGATTGCAGGAACACCTCTGTACCTCAGGAGGGGACCTTGTTTCCTCCAGTCCCTTGAATTTAGTTTGATATCTATCTTTTTAAAATTTTTTTTATTTTAAAGATTTTATTTATTTATTTGACAGAGAGAGAGATCACAAGTAGGCAGAGAAGCAGGCAGAGGGAGAGGGGGAAGTAGGCTCCTGATGAGCAGAGAGCCTGATGCTGGGCTCGATCCCAGGACCCTGAGATCATGACCTGAGCTGAAGGCAGAGGCTTAACCCACTGAGCCACCCAGGCACCCTGAGCTGGATATCTTTCAAACCATTCTGAACACACACAATTTCAACCCAAGATGTAAGAAGACTTATATGGATCTCAACAAGCGGAAAAATGATTACTTTTTGCAAGGTAGGAGATGCAGAACCTTGAGTCTTTGAGGGAAATATCAGAAATATCCAAAGATAAGCTGGGGGTGGAGGGAGCTTCCATATGCTGGCTGCCAGAAAGTCATATTACACCAGAGTAAAAAAAATAATTGGGCTCCTTGGAAATCTGCTCTACATTGAAAGGCACCCCCTTCTGAAAAGGGCACAGAGAGCAGATAGGACAGAATTCTAGGTGGATCATTGTGGTTTCAGAAATCCAGAAGACTCAGAAAGAACAGGGGAGTCTGAACCAATAAAGTGTCCAAGCAGTGGAATGAGAAGACTGGTTAGGGTCAGCGAACCCAGAGGAGATTTTCTGCTCTAGTCACCACAATCTGTGAGCCAAGGTGGTAGGGAGATTGCCCTCTGCCTGACTACTCTGAAAAGAACTAGAAGGTTCTTTTTGCAGCTTGGCAATTGTGGCCATCGCTGCTATGAACACTGGGGTACATATGGCCCTTCTTTTTACTACATCTGTATCTTTAGGGCAAATATTCAGTAGTGCAATTGCAGGATCATAAGGTAGCTCTATTTTTAATTTCTTAAGGAATCTCCACACTGTTTTCCAAAGTGCCTGCACCAACTTGCATTCCCACAACAGTGTAAGAGGGTTCCCCTTTCTCCACATCTTCTCCAACACTTGTTGTTTACTGTCTTGTTAATTTTGGCCATTCTAACTGGTGTAAGGTGGTATCTCAAAGTGTTATTTTATTATTATTTTAAATATATTTTTTAACATCTTTACTTTATTTTATTTTTTTTTCAGTGTTCCAATATTGTTTATGCACCACACCCAGTGCTCCATGCAATACATTCCCTCCCTAATACCAACCACCAGGTTCACCCAACCACTCATGCCCCTCCCCTCCAAAACCCTCAGTTTGTTTCTCAGAGTTCATAGTTTGTCATGGTTTGTCTCCCTCTCCAATTTCCCCCAATTCACTTTTCCTTTACTTCTCCTAATGTCCTCCATGTTATTCCTTATGCTTCACAGGTAAGCGAAACCATAATAATTGACTTTCTTTGTTTGACTTATTTCACTCAGCATAATCTCTCCCAGTCCCCTCCACGTTTGATACAGAAGTTGGGTATTCATCCTTTCTGATGTCTGTGTAATATTTTGAATCTCCCTGATGGCTAATGATGAGCCAACATGCTTTTTAAACAGATGTATGGATAAGGGAGGTATGGTCCATATATACGATGGAATATTATGCCTCCATCAGAAAAGATGAATACCCAACTTTTCTATCGATCTTATTAATTCTTTCAAAGAAGCAGCTTCTAGTTGGGTGTTCTACTGTATATCTGGTTTCTAATTCTTTGATCTCTGCTCTAGTCTAGTTAATCCCGTTCTCCTGCATGGTTTAGGCTTAATTTGTTGTTGATTCTCCAGTTCTTTAAGGTGTGAAGTTTGTGTATTCAGGATTTTTCATTTTTTTTTTTGAGTGAGGCTTGGATGCCTATGTATTTTCCCTTTAGGATTGCCTTTGCCATATCCCATAGGTTTTGGACCAATACATCTCTGTTCTCATTGATTTCCATGAATTGATTAAGTTCTACTTTGATTTCTTGGTTGACCCAAACATTCCTGAGCAGGATGGTCTTTAGCTTCCAAGTGTATGAATTTCTTCCAAACTTTTTTTTGTGATTGAGTTCCAATTTCAAAGCACTGTGGTCCAAGAATATGCAAGAAATAATTTCAGTCTTTTGATATCAGTTGAGACTTGATTTGTGACTCAGTATGTGGTCTATTCTAGAGAAAGTTCCATGTGCCCTCAAAGAGAATGAGTATTCTGGTGTTTTAGGGTGGAATGTTCTGTATATAGGTATGAGGTCTATCTGGTCCAATGTGTCCTTGAAAGCTATTGTTTCTTTGTTGTTTTCTGCTTAGATGATCTATCTGTTGCTGAGAGTGGTGTGTAGGATCCCCTACAATTAACGCATTCTTTTTTTTTTTTTTAAAGATTTTATTTATTTGACAGCGAGAAAGATCACAAGTAGGCAGAGAGGCAGGCAGAGAGAGAGAAGGAAACAGGCTCCCTGCTGGGCAGAGAGCCCGATGCAGGGCTCAATCCCAGGACCCTGAGATCATGACCTGAGCTGAAGGCAGAGGCTTTAACCCACTGAGCCACCCAGGCGCCCCCAATTAACGCATTCTTATCAGTATGTCTCTTTATTTTGCTTAACAGTTGGCTTATGCAGTTGGCTGCTTTCATGTTGGGGGAATCAGTATTTACAATTGTTAGGTTTTCTTGTTGGATAGACCCTTTCAGAATGATGTATTGTCCTTCTGTATCTGTGTCTCTCGCTTAAAATCTAATTTGTTTGTTATGAGAATCATTACCCCAGCTTTCTTATGAAGAAACTTGGCATAAAATATGGTCCTCCATCCCTTCCCTTTCAGGCTGGATGTATCTTTAGGTTCAAAATAAATCTCTTGTAGACAGCATATGAATGGATCCTGTCTTTTTATCCAATCTGCAACTCTGTGCCACTATATGGGATCATTTGGGTTGTTCATGTTGAGAGTGATTATTGAAAGATATTGAAAGTTTTTATTGTCATAATGTTTCCTGTGAGGTCCTTGCTTCTGTAGAGTTGTAGCTGTGAGTTTCTGTTCTATATCACTCTTGGGGTCTTTCTTCTTCTATAGACTTCCCCTTAATATTTCTTGCAGGTGGTCACATATTCTTTGAGTCTTTGCCAGCCTTGGAAGCTCTTTATCTCTCCATCCTTTCTAAATGACAGCCTTACTGGATAAAGCATTTTTAGCTTCATGTCCTTCTCATTTAGTTCTTCTCTTCCCTGAATATGTCTTGCCAGACCTTTCTGGCTTGCCAGGTTTCTGTGGACAGATCTGTCATAATTCTGATGTTCCTCCCTCTGTACCCAAGGAATATCTCTCCCCTAGCTGCCCTTAAGAGATACTTCTCTGGTTTTAAGATTCACAAGTTTCACTGTCACATGCCAGAGGGTCATACTTCTCTCATTGACCTTGGGGTGTCCTCTCTGCTGCCAGGACATGGACTCATGTTTCCTTCCCCAGGTTAGGGAAATTCTCAGCTAGGATTTCCTCTGTCTTCTATTATTCTCTGTCTCTCTCCACCTCCTCAGGGATCCCAATAATTCTGACATTGGCACATTTCTTGGTGTCAATTTATTTCTCTAAATCTGTTTTCATGGATTCTAAGCTCTTGGTTCCAGGCCTCCTCCTGATCCTTCCTTTCTATCAGTTTGTCTTTTAGATCACTAATTCAATCTTCTGTCTCATTTACTCTAGTTGTTAAACTATTTAGATTAGATTGAATCTCATTGATAGTATTTTTAAGTTCTTCCAAATCAGCTCTCATTTCTGCTCTTAGAGAATCTATGTTGCCACGAATGTTTTTCTCCAACCTAGCTATTGTCTGCATAATTGTTACCTTGAGTTCTATTTCTGACAACTTGCTTATGTTCATATCCATTAGTTCTGTGGTGGAGGTCACAGTCTCTGAATTTTTCCTCTGTTGGGGATTCCTCCTTCTAGTCACTTTGGTGAGAGTTGATTGAGGGAATGTACTGAGT
Source organism: Mustela nivalis (assembly GCF_964662115.1). Taxonomy (NCBI): domain Eukaryota; kingdom Metazoa; phylum Chordata; class Mammalia; order Carnivora; family Mustelidae; genus Mustela; species Mustela nivalis. The sequence continues at coordinate 155,777,965 of NC_139020.1, forward strand.
CCAAACTATTGATTGACCACAACCCAAGCAGGATACACCTGTTTTATAGGGACCTAAGGGTTTTTGGCCTCTTGTTCTTTCAGCCTATCTTCTGGGGAGAGGGGCCAGACATGCTGTTACTCAGGCAACCCTGTTTAGGCAGATTTGCCTTGCCCACTGAGGTGGGGGGTGGGTTAGGTGAAAAAGGGTATTGTGGGGCTTTTGTTCTCTGGTGACTTTCCCTGGCAGGTTTCTGTGTCCCCTCCAAGAGTCAGAGCAGAAGTAACTGTGTCCAAACTTCTGTCTCAGAACAGAGAGATCACAGACTTTTCTCCAGAAAGCCCTCGAGGTCACAATGACTATGTTTTTATCTGGCGCTGCTAAAAACCGCAGTGACCTGAGTTGTGTGCCCCATAGGAGCCCTCCCAGCCCTTGTTTCCAGGTGCAGGCACATATCTGCTCTTTGTGCTTCTAAAACCAGCAGCTTCCCCCAGTTCACACGCTTGCTCCCCCAGCTTTAGGTGTTGCTGAACCTGGACTGGATCCTGGCGGAAGAACCAAGCGGCACTCAGAGACTTTGGGGGATCAGAGGTTTATTTAACACCAGTGGGCTCAGAGCAGGTTGTTCTCGAAGGTCTGAGCCCTGAGCACAAGCAGGGAGTGGGATTTATACCCTTCTACTTCCATACACTTGGTACTTTTGGTGTGCGAGGGAAACGATATAGGAAAGAAGAACCCAGAAGGGCTTTGAGACAGGGACTGGAATTCCGTTGCTGGTTTGGTCAGCCATCTTAGAGTATAGTTTTTCCTTATCATAGGTTTAATCTAGACAGCTGCCCTAAACTACTTTCCCCACAGCTACAGGTCTGCGAGACTGTGCCAGGGCCCCAGTACTGGACACTTTTGCACTCCTGCATTACTACACCTTCCCAGCACCAGTGCATATGGTGGCTCCCTCCCCCTGCCATTTATCTTCTAGTATCTGCCCACATAATCATGGCTCCCACTTCATATCTCAAAACCAGCCGCTGGAGATATTCTGTTGGTATAGATCCTGATGTAACTTCTTACATCTCACACTGATTTCATGTGTGTTCAGAGTGGTCTGACTGATATCCAGCTCAATTCAGGGGACCAGTTGAAATAGGGTCCTCTGCCATCTTGCTAGACCTCCACTCTATTCAATTTTATTTTGATATATATATGTTCTGATTTCTTGCAATTTGGGGATATAGTGTCTTCTAACACACAAACCAAAAATCAGTCAGAAGAAGCCAGATCACTGCTTTTTCCCCACTGAGAGAATATATTCTGACTCCCCTTTCTCCCTTTTTTTTTTTTCTTTGCTTTTTTCTTTCTTTTTTTTTTTTTGTCATTTTTAAAGAAGATTTTATTTATTTATTTGACAGACAGAGAGAGAAGAGGAAGTAGGTTCCCTGCTAAGCAGAGATCCCAATGCGGGGCTCAATCCCAGGACCCTGGGATCATGACTTGAGTCGAAGGCAGAGGATTTAACCCACTGAGCCACCTAGGCGCCCCTCTTTTTTGTCATTTTTCTATCATCCTGGCTTTAGTGACTTATCTGTGGTAGCTTCTGATCACTTCAGAATTTTTAAAAATTAATTTTCTTTTTTTAGTGTTCCAAGATTCATTGTTTATGCAACACACCCAGAGATCCATACAATACATGGCCTCCTAAATACCACCTAACAGGCTCATCTAACCCCCAATTCTCTTCCCCTCCAAAACCCTCAGTGTGTTTCTCAAAGTCCACAGTCTCTCATGGCTCATTTACTCCTCCAATTTCCCCCAATTCACTTTTCTATTCTTTCTCCTAATGTCCACTGTGTTATTCCTTATGCTGCATGAATAAGTGAAACCATATGATCATTGACTCTCTCTGCTTGACTTATTTCACTCAGCATAATCACCTGCAGTCCTGTCCATGTTGATACAAAAGTTGAGTATTCATCCTTTCTGATGGAGGCATAATACTCCATTGTATATATGGACCATATCTTCTTTATCTATTTGTCTGTTGAAGGGCATCTTGGCTCTTTCCAGAGTTTGGCCACTGTGGCCACTGCTGCTATGAATAGTGGGTACAAATGGCCCTTATTTTCACTACATCTGTATCTTTGAGGTAAATAGGCAGTACTGCAATTGCAGAGTCATTGGGTAGCTCTATTTGTCATTTCTTAAGGAATCTCCACACTGTTTTCCAAAGTGGCTGCACCAACGTGCATTGCAAACAACAGTGTAAGAGTATTCCCCTTTCTCCACATCCTTTCCAATACATGTTGTATCCTGTCTCATTAATTTTGACCATTCTAACTGGTATAAAGTGGTATTGAAATGTAGTTTTGATTTGAATCTCTCTGATGGCTAATGATTATGAACATTTTTTCATGTGTCTGTTAGACATTTGTAGGTCTTCTTTGGAGAAGTGTCTGTTCATGTCTTCTGCCCATTTTTTGACATGATTATCTGTTTTTTGGGGGTGAGTTTGAGGAGTTCTTTATAGATCTTGGATAATCAGCCCTTTGTCTGTAGTGTCATTTGAGAATATCTTCTCCCATTCTGTGGGTTGCCTCTTTGTTTTGTAGAGTGTTTCCTTTGTTGTGCAGAAGCTTCTGATCTTGATAAAGTACCAAAAATTCATTTTCACTTTTGTTTCCTTTTCCTTTGGAGACATATCTCGAAAGAAGTTGCTGTGGCTGATATCGAAGAGGTTACTGCTTATGTTCTCTTCTAGGATTTTGATAGATCCCTGCCTCATGTTGATGTCTTTTATCCATTTAGAGGTTATGTTTGTGTATGGTGTAAGAGAATGGTTGAGTTTCATTCTTCTCTACATAGCTGCCAAATTTTCCCAGCAGAATTTATTAAAGATACTCTATTTTTTCCACTGGATATCTTCACCTGATTTGTTGAAGATTAGTTGACCATTGAGTTGCAGGTCCATATCTTGGCTCTCTACTCTGTTCCACTGGTCTATGTGTCTGTTTTTGTGCTGTATTATGCTGTCTTGGTGATCACAGCTTTGTAATAAAGCTTCAAGTCAGGCAACGTGATGCTCCCAGTTTTGTGTTTCTTTTTTAACTTTTCCTTAGCAATTCAGGGTCTCTTCTGATTCCATACAAATTTTTTTTTTTATTTTTTTTTCCTGCACTTTGAAAAGTTCCAGTGGAATTTTGAGCAGGATGGCATTGAAACTATAGATTGCTCTAGGTAGTATAGAGATTTTAACAATGTTTATTCTTTGGATCCATAAGCATGGAATGCTTTTCCATATTTTTGTGTCTTTTTCAATTTCTTTCATGAATGTTCTTAGCTCCTCAAGTACAGAATCTTCACCTCTTTGGTTAAGTTTATTCCCAGGTATCTTATGGTTCTTGGTGCTATGGTAAATAGAATTGATTCTCTAATTTCACTTTCTAAAGTTACATTGTTAGTGTATAAGAAACAACTGATTTTTGTGCATTGATTTATCTAGCTACATTACTGAATTGCTGTATGAGTTCTAATAATCTGGTGGTCCAGTTTTTGGTTTTTCCACATAAAGCATTATGTCTTCTGCAAAAAGGAAGACTTTGACTTCTTCTTTGCCAATTGAATACCTTTTATTTCTTTTTGTTTTCTGGTTGCTGTTGCTAGGACTTCTAGTACTAAGTTGAACAACCGTGGCAAGAGTGGGCATCTTTGTAGTGTTCCTCATCTCAAAGTGAAGACTGTCAACTTTTCCCCATTGAGAATGATATTCACTGTGATTTTTTCATAGATAGATTATATGAAGTTGAGGAATGTTCCCTCCATCCCTACACTTTGAAGAATTCTAATCAGGAACGGATGCTGTATTTTGTCAAACACCTTTCCTGCATTAATTGAGAGGACCATGTGGTTCTTCTCTCTTCTCTTATTGATTTGTTCTATCACATTGATTGATTGATTGTCAATTTCTTCCTGTTTTCACTACATCTGTATCTTTGAAGGCAAATATCCAATAGTGCAGTAGATACAGCAGAACACATCAACAAACCTAGAATCTGGTTCTTTGAAAGAATTAATAAGATTGATAAACCACTGGCCAAAATAATCCAAAAGAAAAGAGAGAGGACTCATATTTATAAAATTATGAATGAAAGGATAGAGATCACCACTAATGCCAAGGAAATAGAAGCAATTGTCAGAAATTATTATCAATAGTTATATGCCAATAAGTTAAGCAACCTAACAGAAGTGGATGCATTCCTGGAAACCTATAATCTTCTAAGCCTGAAACAGGAATAAATTGACAACCTGAATAGAGAAATATCTAGAAACAAGATTGAAGCAATGATCAAAAACTTCCCAAGAAACAAGAGCCCAGGACCTGACGGACTCCCTGGAAAATTCTACCAAATATTCAAAGAGGAAATAGTACCTATTCTCCTGAAGGTGTTTCAAGAAATAGAAACAGAAGGAAAACTTTCAGACACTTTCTATTAAACCAACATTACCCTGATCCCCAAACCAGGCAAAGACCCCATCAAAAAGGAGATTTCCAGACCAATATCCCTGATGAATATGGATGCCAAGATCCTCTACAAGATCCCAGCTAATAGGATCCAACAGCACATTAAAAAGATTATCCACTGTGACCAGGTGGGATTTATCCCTGGGATGCAAGGGCGGTCCAACATTCACAAATCAGTCAATGTGATAGAACAAATCAATAAGAGAAGAGAGAAAAACCACAAGGTCCTCTCAGTTGATTCAGAAAAAGCATTGGACAAAATACAGCATCTGTTCCTGATTAGAACTCTTCAAAGTATAGGGATGGAAGGAACATTCCTCAACTTCATAAAATCTATCTATAAAAAATCCACAATGAATATTATTCTCAATGGGGAAAAGCTGACAGCATTCCCTTTGAGATCAGGAACATGGCAAGGACTCCCACTCTCGCCACTGTTGTTCAACATAGTACTAGACGTCCTAGGAAGAGCAACCAGTCAACAAAACTAAATAGAAGTTATTCAAATTGGCAAAGAAGAATTCAAACTGTCTTTGAGATGACATGATACTTTATATGGAAAACTCAAAAGACTCCAGCCCCAAGCTACTAGAAGTTATACAGTATTCACTAATGTAGCAGGATACAAAAATCAATTCAGAGAAGTCAGTTGTTTCTTATACACTAACAAGAAAATATAGAAAAGGAAATGAGAGAATTGATTCCATTTACTATAGGGCCAAGAACCATAAGATACCTGGGAACAAACCTAACCAAAGAGGAAAAGGATCTGTACTTGAGAAACTACAGAACACTCATGAAAGAAATTGAAGAAGACATAAAAAGATGGAAAAACATTCCATCCACACTCATGGATCAGAAGAATAAACATTGTGAAAACGTCTATACTGCCCAGAGCAATCTATACTTTCAATCTCATCCTGATCAAAACTCCATCTGCATTTTTCAAAGTTCTGGAATAAACAATCCTAAAATTTGTATGGAACCTGAAAAAGGCCCCAAATTGCTAAGGAAATGTTGAAAAAGAAAAGCAAAACTGGGGGCATCACATTACCTGATTTCAAGCTTTACTACAAAGCTGTGATCCCCAAGAAAGCCTGGTACTGGCACAAAAACAGACACATAGATCAGTGGAACAGAGTCGAGAGCTCAGATATAGACCCACAACTCTATGGTCAAATAATTATCAACAATGCAGGAAAAAATATCCAGTGGAAAAAAGACAGTCTCTTCAATAAATGGCGCTTTGAATATTGGACATCTATGTATAGGAGAATGAAACTCGACCATTCTCTTATACCATACCCAAAGATAAACTCGAAATGGATAAAAGACCTCAACACGAGGCAGGAATCTAACAAAATCCTATAGGAGAACATAGGCAGTAACCTCTTCGACATTGGCCACAGCAATTTATTTCAAGACATGTCTCTGAGGGCAAAGGAAATAAAAGCAAAAATGAACATTTTGGGACTTCATTAAGATCAAAAGCTTCTGCACAGCAAAGGAAACGGTCTATAAAACAAAGAGGCAACCCCCAGAATGGGAGAAGATATTTGCAAATGGCACTCCAGAGAAAGGGCTGATGTCCAAGATCTATAGAGAACTCTTCAAACTCAACCCCCGCCAAAAGACAAAATTACTTCCAAAAATGGACAAAAGACATGAACAAAAGAAGACATGTCTTTCTCCAAAGAAGACATATGAGTGGCTAACAGACACATGCAAAAATGTTCATCGTCATTAGCCATCAGGGAGATTCAAATCAAAATCACATTCACATACCAACTTACATCAGTTAGAATGGCCAATATTAATGAGACAAGAAACAACAAGTGTTGGAGAGGATGTGGAGAAAGGGGGATACTCTTACCCTGTTGGTGGAATGCAAGTTGGTGCAGACGCTTTGGAAAACAGTGTGGAGATTCCTCAAAAAAATTAAAAACAGAGCTACCTTATGACCCTGCAATTGCACTACTGGGCTTTTTCCCCAAAGATACAGATGTCGTGAAAAGAAGGGCCATCTGTACCCCAGGGTTCAAGACAGCAATGACCAGAATCGCTAAACTGTGGAAAGCACCAAGATGTCCTTCAATGGATGAATATATAAAGAAGACATGGTCTATATATACAATGGACTATTATGACTCCATCAGAAAGCATTAATACTCAACATTTGTATCAATGTGGACTGGACTGGAGGCAATTATGCTGAGTGATATAGGTCAAGCAGAGAGAGTCAATGATCACATGGTTTCACTTGTTTGTGGAACATAAAGAATAACACAGAGGACATTGGGTGAATCAGTGGAAAAGTGAGTTGGGGGAAATTGGAGGGAGAGAGGAACCATGAGAGACTGTGGACCCTGAGAAACAAACTGAATGTTTGGAGGGGAGGGAGATGTGGGGTTGGGTGAGCCTGGTGGCAGGTATTAAGGAGGCCACGTATTGCATGGAGCACTGGGTGTGGTGCATAAACAGTGAATCTTTGGACATTGAAAAAATAAAATAAAATTATAAATAAATAAATAAATAAATAAATAAAAACATAGGATGTCAGGAGTGCTAGAGATATGTCACATTCTAGAAGGAAATTCTGTCTTGTTTTTCCTGGCTCAGATGCTGTAAAGCCAGACCCATGTTCATTAATAAGATACTTGTGTGCATGATTAGCTTGGGATGATAAAGCAAAAAGTTAAACAGAAATGACTATGTTAGACAAGATGAATGTGTAGACTGCATTAGGGAGGCCCAGTCTGCTCCAGTCAGAGAGGTGTTTGAGCAGCAACTGTTCCAATAGGCAGGGATGTATCTCCCTGTGTACACCTCCCCTAGAACCCATGTTATCCTGGGTTGTATCCTTAAACCCCAATCACACTGTCATGTGTAGTTGTCAGTCCTTCTAGCCATCAAGGAGTGCTACTCTTTCTACCCCATTAGCTGGTCTATAGGAAATTTGAAACAGGTCCAACCCCCATGTCACCCCTTACCCAAATCAATGCGTTTCCACACTTGGTCTACAGAGCATAGGCACATGAGAATTATGTAGAGGAACAGGTACAAGTTTTTATGATAAGTTCTGGAAAAGACACATGGATTCTGGGTAGAAAACTGGGAGAGGGGAGGGGACAAACTTAGGCAGGAGTCCTGCCACATCCAAATCTGGAGGAAAATGGGACATGAGCCCTTCCATCAACTGCCCTTTGAGGACTGTGACCACAGGGATTGAACCACAACTTTAAACCACCGACCTTTGAGGAAAAGTGCAGGGCAGGAAATGGGGAGGGGATGCTGTATCTGTGGTCACCCAGTTAGCTCCAGGATTGCAAAGGTCAGGGCTAGATCTTCATTTCCCATCTAAACAAGGCCCATGCATGGTCCAGCCTGAGAGGAAGATGGGCATTGGTGAATTTCAAGAGAGCTATTCTCTGTGGCCAGGCATTTGCCTCTTAGGTCCCAAGGAATCTGATACAACCATGAAGGAAGATATGGTCAATGGCCCAGAGGGTTTTGGTCTAACCAACCCAGGATGGAGATGAGGGGTCCTACTTGTGAGGCTGTTTCTCGTTAAGGTGTACCTCTGGTGGAGGTGTACCGCTACCACAGTGGTAGGACTGCTAGGAGTAGAGACCCATGAAAACACTCCCTTAAAGGTAGCCTGGCAGGCCATGGTCCTGGGCCCTCAGCTCTAAGTTGGTGGGCTTTGACATGGCCAGCCCCTGGGCATGTGACTTGAGAAGCAGTAGTGTCTCCAAGCCCAGTGATATTTATGGGGTTGACCTCAGTGTCAGAGCCTGGCTGGGGAGCCATTATACATGTAACACACAAAAGTATGAATTGACAATGTTATCCATAAAGTTTCTGGTCAACAGACTTAACAATATTTAAGTTTCGAGGGAGTTAAAATGTGGATGCGTGTATTTTCTTTTTACTGTCAGGGTCACTGTCCCTAACCCTGGCATTATTCAAGGATCAAATGTATATGCAGAACTGTTTCTCATCATGTCCATCATTTCTAAGCTATCCAAGCCACCATCATTTCTCATCTGGAATACTGCAATGGCCTCTTAATCTCCCTGCTTCTACTCTCACCCACCTTCAGACTGTTCTCAACAGAGCAGCCAGAGCAAATTTTTAAAATGTTATGTCATCGATGGAAACTTCCATGTGTAGTTTTTTCCAGAATGACCAGGGATTATAAGCAAGAAATCCACAGAATTTGTAGAACAAGTTTCTTGGCTACTTTTGTGTCTAATAGCTAATAAACTTTAGATATGTGGCAAGAAAAGAAAAAGGTAACATCATGTCACTCCTCGGTTCCATAACACTCCAATGCTTTTCCTGACACATCCAAAGCCCTTATGGTCTATAAAATCTGAAATGTGCCCTCCATCTCCCTCCTGATTCAAGGACTGTGCTCCTGATGTTCCCTCTGTTAGGAAAACTCTTTCCCCAGATGTATTTATTTATCATTGCATCCCCTGACCTGAAAGTATGCCTTAAGAGGCAGCGAGTTCATTTTCTTCGATACCTCATCAGCAGTGTCTAAAACAGTGACGTACCAGGCACCCCATAGTGCCGTCTTTATATGCTACCGGTAAATAGGAATTGATTCTGGCTTTGCGGCTGAAAGGCGCGGCATATATGGAAGGAAAGACGACTTTCCTGGAGCAAGGAATGTGACTTCAGGAAGCCTCTCTAATGGAGAGAGGGAGTTGGCCGCCGAGCTGATGGCTTCTTCTGACCCGCCTAACCGGGTCTCCTCCCCAGGCTCCACCCCTAGAGCCCTCTAGAGTCAATTGGCTGAACTCTCTGACCCTTTCATCCTCGCAGCCAATGACAGGGCAGAAACTATGAGGGAGGCGGGGCCAGGGATCCCGCGAAGCTGGCCGACTCCTGAGGGGTGGAATGCTTCAACCTCCAGGGCACAGAGATTCCGAAACCTCCAGAGGCCTAGAAGGGCCCGAGGGTAAAGTTGAGAGTGGGGAGTCAGTGACACAGTTCCGTCTCCGCTGTGTTCCGAGGAGTGAGTCAGGACCTTTGGATGAAGGGTATGGGGCAGCCTGGCGTCGGGGTTCGGTCTGTGTTTTGGGAGAGGGTTGGTGACACTTGCCGGGACAGAAGCCTCCTTCTGCGCAGCCGCCACGGCGACGGGGGGGGGGGGAGGTCTCTCTAGGGGTAGTCGAGGGCCCTCGTTGGGCGCTGTCTCTAGTCTGGGGTCGTAGCAGCTCTCTCTGATAGGGCTGACAGTGGTTATAGAATTTTGCCGTCCCCGCCCCTAGCCAGCAGGCCGCCCTGGTAATAGCGGTCTAGCGCCCAGCCAGGCTCCAAGGACTCCACAACCCCAGCTTGAATCGGATCACCAGTCCAGTCCCCGTTGTGTTCCCAGTGAGCAACCGAGTTTTGCAGGAGATTACTCTTTCATTCATTCAGTACTTACTGAGCACCTACCACTGACTGCAGCGGTCCTGGGGGTGACAGTATGTACAAAGCAAACATGTCTTCTGTAGGGAAGAAATGGAACAAGCTTGAAGGGCTAGAAGCCGAGTCTGAAAATCTGGAGAGGGTGAAAACACAAAACAGATTTTGAGGGCTAGTAATCCTAAGAAACAGGTAATCATTAAAAATAAGCAAAGAAACAAGAAAACATTCACCTTTTACCCTCCCTTTAAAGACTTAGTTTTTCCTCTCTAATGACACTTGACTCAACAAAGTTTCCTTCTCGTCTCCCTGCTGCAAACTTTGGCTGGAAAGCAGGATTGCAGTTGGAATGCATTTTGCAGTTAGAGAAGGATATGGAGAATTTGATATCAAACAACAGGTGAAAAGGAGCAGGTGTCGTTGGATGGAATGAAGGTTACCTTCAGACACAAGATTTGTCTCTTACCAGCCATTCGAACTTTGGCATGTCATTCAGTCTCTGGGAGCTGCATTTCCTCATCTTCAGAATGGGAATGATCATCCTTGCTTTTCATAGTTCTATAGGAAAGGAAGTTACCCAGGGAAGGGACACCACCCTGAGTGTCTGCTTGGAGTTGAGCTCTCAGAGAACGCAATCTTCTCTCTTCTGTTTACAGTGATAGCACACTCCCTTAGGAACATCCTCATCAAAACCAAGGAAGAGATCAGGCAAGATTTGTGCTGGGCAGATTCTTTGGAGTGAGGCTGTGCTGGCCATGTGAGACCTATACTGTGAAATTAGTTATCAGGGGACAGGAATCCTGCTGACTAGAGGAAGGACCATGGCTGAATGGGAGCATTTCTGAATGGCTTTTTATTGAGGATGAGAGAACCTGAGAAGTGGGAGTGAGCCCTCTGGACCTTGAGGAGTACAGTTTGGGGGTGGGAGGAAAGGTGATATAGTTGAACTCAAATTTGGGTGACAGGAGACTTGAATTTGAGTTGCCTCTTTCTTCTAAGGTTGTTTCCCCATCACTACATTTTGACAGAAGACACTGGGACATCTGGGTGATTCCTTCCAACCCTGACATTCTGAGAATCTGAGTTAGATTAAGTCAATCTAGAATTGGCTGGAATATCTAGAATAGCCCCTGGGTAGCGCTATTGAGACAACATTGTCAAGACTGTATATATACTGTCATGGTCTTCAGATAATATGCAGGACAAAAGGATGAACAAGTGGAGAAGGGATGGTGGTGGTCATGTGTGAAGGGTGCAGTTCTTATCATCTGTACACCCAAATAGAATTAGAATCTTGAACTTGTTTAATGTTTCAAATCATACAACATTTACTGAACCCTCTTTGTGCTAGGTACTTTGTGGAATTCCACCCATGAATACCATGGCCCTCACATGTACTTGTGAGGAGGAATGACACAGACATATACCCCGTTCTAGTAGAAGGCAACCCTAGTTTATAGTACAGATTTGTTACGGTGTGTATGTGTGTGTGTTTTCTTTTTTTTTAAGTACAGAAATTTCTGTGTGGTCAAGTCTATCTGCTTTTGTTATGATGTCAGACTTTGCTTTATGCTTAAGGCATAGGCTTTTTGCTTCCTGAAATCAAGTAGTCCCCAGATATTTTCCTCCAGTTCTTTTTTTTTTTTCTTTCAATTTTTGTATTTCATTCATCTCTCTTTCTGGAATTTTTCAGGTATTCCCTCTTACTCGTCACTCTGTTGCACCTTATCAGTAACCAAGGACCGTGTGACTACTGCTATCAGAAACTGGAATAGGTAGGGGCGCCTGGGTGGCTCAGTGGGTTAAAGCCTCTGCCTTCGGCTCAGGTCATGATCTCAGGGTCCTGGGATCTGGCCCTTGAAAAAAAATCTTAAAAAAAAAAAAAAAGAAAGAAACCAGAATAGGTGATGCTGGTGAGTTAAAGGAATACAACCTCCAAGGTAAAACCTCTTTCTCTCTCTTTCTGGGAATAGGACTGTGCCCTTTGGGAGTTTCTCACACCTGAAGGGAATGGTGGTCCTAAGATCAGAACACTCACCCATCAGTCTCAGGGATTTGTAGGTCAGAGATCTGTTGGGTCTCATTTGTTCTCTTCCATTTGCCAGTTGTCTCTGAGATTATGCCTTTATTCACAGTTGCTTGGATATCCCTAGTGTCCTGCTGGCCTCGTGATCTCATCTGTACCTCCTTTTACTTCTCCAGCCAAGAGTTCTCCTTCTTTCCTAGTGCCTGGGAATTCTTCCAGGCTTTCTGAGGGAATTTCCCATTCAATCAGGCAGAGGACAAATCATTAGGTTTCCTTTTGACCAACGACTCCTCAGACTGGCCCTCCCTGATCTTCTGGTAAGTCTTGCTTCCCTCTCAGTTTCCCCAGAATCACCTTAAGGGCTTCCTCATGGCATATCCTTGTGCATTTCTCTTTTTCCCTTCCTGCTCTTCTAACCAAAGCCTCTACCTCAGTGAGTTAATATATTTGCACAACTCCCTTTGTCCCTTGTCTTATTCTCAGATTTGCTTTCCTGACATATTTTTCCTCTTCTCACCTAAAGTGTTTTCCTACATCTTCATCTTTCTTAGTGACATTACAATTGTTGATATTCAGACCTGGATCCGATAACCTTGAATTCTTTCTTTCAATCATCCTCTGTATCCAGTCTAATACAAGTTTATGCTTTCCTGGAAATTGCTGGATTTCATAATTTTCTTCCCTATCATTTGTTTTTTCATTTCTCATTCATTTGTTCATTCATTCAGCAAACACTTTTCAGACACCTAGAGAGTGGCAGACCACTTAAAGGTCACCCATCCTGCATTCCTAAAGTTGTCTCCCAACTCACTTCCCTTCCTCCATTCTTTTTTTTTTTTTTTTTTTTTTTTTTTAAATCACTCTAATCCATCTGGGCTAATCTTCCTAAATAATTTTAAAAAATGTTTAATTGAAGTATAGTTGATATACAGTATTATCCCCTAAAGAGTTCCTAATTCCACTTTTAGGTAGGATGGTATGAAATATATGTCCAGACTGGACTATTTTCATGAGTTAAGGGGACCACAATTAATAATGATGCTGGAATGATGCTGGAAATTGTATTCTTGACAAATGAGAGTGAGAGAGGAGAACAGCAAGGTAGAAAAAAGAATATGGGGGGGGGGAAGAAGATGAAGATGGTTAATACTTGTTACCCATTGACCATCAAATTATACCATATGTGCCCTATAATTTCAGTGTTCTGGCTTATATAGCTTCATGCAACTTAATTCTTTCATCTGTTCACTAAGAAAAATTTTTTTGGTGCCTACTGTGTGCTTGGAACTGTGCTAGATGCTGGGAATACAAAGGTAAACAAAAAGGACAAAATCCCCACCATCATGAAGCTACGTGGTAGTAGTAATTTCCCACTTATTTCTGAGTACCCTGCCTTCCCCTCCCCCACAAGCTTCTTTTTGAGAAAACCGTGTTCTTGACAAGTGAGAAATTCTTTTTAGTGTCTCTTGTATGGCAAGTCTACTAGAAACTAACTCCCTCAGCTTTTGTGTATCTGAAACGTCTTAATTTCTCTTTCATTCTTGAGAGAGAGTATTGACAGATATAGAATTCATAGTTAACATTTTTTTCTTTCAAGACTTTAAATATGCCATGTCACTGCTTTCTAGCCTTCATGGCTTTTGAACGTAAATCAGCTTTTAATTTTATGGAGGATTCTTTGTATGGAAGGGTTAGTTCTCTCTTATTGCTTTCCAGGTTCCTTCTTTGTCTTTGGGTTTCAACGAGTTGACTATAATGTGTCTTGGTGTAAATCTTTTTGAGTTTATCCTCGTTGGAATTCATTGATCTTCTTGGATGTGCTTATTCCTGTGTTCCCTCAGATTTGAGAACTCTGGGACATTACTTCTTTAAATATTTTTTCTGCCCCTTTCTATCTCTCTTCCTCTTTAGAACTCCTAAGATGAGAATGATGGTAAGTTTGATGATGTCCCTCAGACGCTGTTCCTTTTTTATTCATTGTTTTCCCCCCTCTTCTTCATACTGGATAATTTCAAGTTCACTAATCCTTTCTTCTGTGTTCTCAAATCTGATGTTGAACCTCCTTAGTAATTTTTTTATTGTAGTTATTGTACTTGTCAGCTTGAGAATTTCTTTGGTTAATTTTTAAAATTTTATGTCTTTATTGATCTTCTCATTTTTTTCATACATTGTGTTCTTGATTTCCTTTAGTTCTTTGTCCAAGGTTTCCTTTAAATCATTGTATGTATTTAAGAGAGTTGACTTAACATCTTTGATGAATAATTCTAATATCTGGTCTTCCTAGAGAATGCTTTCTTCCAAATTCTTTTACTTTTCCTGTAAATCAGCTATATATGCCTGTTTCTTTGTATGTTTTACATTTTTTAAAAAAGATTTTATTTATTTATTTATTTGACAGATCAGAAGTAGACAGAGAGGCAGGCAGAGAGAGAGAGTGGGGGAAGCAGGCTCCCTGCTGAGCAGAGAGCCTGATGTGGGGCTTGATCCCAGGACCTTGGGATCATGACCTGAGCCGAAGGCAGAGGCTTTAACCCACTGAGCCACCCAGGCGCCCCTGTTTGACACTTTTTTATTCAAAATTGGACATTTTGAGTGTTATGGTAATTCTGAAAATGTAATTGTCTCACTCCTCAGTTGTTGCTAAGTCTTGTTTGTGGAGGGTTGGAGCCATCCATCTGTGGCTTTTCCAAACTCTCTTTCCTTTCTCTCTCTCTCTCTCTCTTTTTTTTTTTTTTTGCAAAGTATGTATTCTTTGTTGTATGTAGACATTAAAAATTTCTGTTCTGTTATCTCTGTGGTCAGCCAATGGCCAAAGATTTTCTTAGATGTCTGAGTCCCAAAAGAGGGGAAAGAGTAATGTCTCTTTCAATTCCCTGAAGCTGCCTCAGCCAGTGGGGGTTAAAAACTGTGGCTGCCAGCGTATTTGCTGGCCCCTCAGTGATCAAAATGAGCATCAGCACTCAGACCACACAGTACTCATATACAGAAGGCAAGACCTTATTGCCTGTCCTGGCTCAGAAAGCTGCACCAGGAATAAGGCAAGCATTCCCCACTGCCTCCTACCACTAATACGTCATGAAAGGATGAAATTATTGATGTTTACAGCCTCTTCATCACGTTCTTTCCTGGATGTTGCAAATGTTTGACTGGACTCCAGAGTTCCAGAACATTTGATTTGGGTGATTCTGCCAGTTCAACAGTTGTTTAGGTGGATGGGTGGATCTTTGGAGCTTTAGCTCTACCATCTTCTGTCTATATGTAGGTTTTTATTTATCTTGAGTAAATACCTAAGAGCGAGATGGGAAGTATATGTTTAATTTTTAAGAAACTGCCAACTGGGGACACCTGGGTGGCTCAGTTGGTTAAGCTGCTGCCTTAGGCTCATGTCCTGATCCCAGGGTCCTGGGATTGAGATCTGCATCGGGCTTCTTGCTCAGAGAGGAGACTGCTTCTCTCTCTGCCTCTGCCTGACACTCTGCCTGCTTGTGCTCTCTCTCTGTCTCTCTGACAAATAAATAAATAAATAAATAAAATCTTTAACAACAACAAAAAAGAAACTACCAACTGCTGTCCAAAATGGTTTCCAAAGTACTGTTTTAAACAACCCCACCAGCAGTATATGAGTTCAGTTGCTCTACATATTTACTAATAATTGATATGGTCAGACTTTTGTTTAATTTTAGTTTTGGGTTTTTTTTTTTTTTTACATTTTGTTTTTAAATTCAGTTTAGTTCGCATATACTGACTGTATTATTAGTTTCAGGGGTAGGCTTTAGTGATTCATCAGTTGCATATAACACCCAGGGCTCATTCCATCAAGGGCCCTCCTTAATATCCATCACCCAGTGACCCCATCCCCCACCCGCTTCCCTCCAGCAACCCTCAGTTTGTTTCCTAGAGTTAAGAGTCTCTTATGGTTTGCCTATCTCTTTGTTTTTATCTTATTTTATTTTTTTCTGTCCTTTCCATATGTTCTTCTATTTTGTTTCTTAAATTCCGTATATGACTTAAGAAACAAAGCAGAGGTTTGTAAGGGAAGGAAGGGGCAGTGTTGGGGGATGGGGAAGTGGGTGATGGACATTAAGGAGGACATGTGATGTAATGAGCACTGGGTATTATATAAGATTGATGAATCACTAAACTCTACACATGAAACTAATACTACACTATATGTTAATTAATTGATTTTAAATAAAAAGTCCACATATGAGTGAAATCATATATTTGTCTTTCTCTGACTGCCTTACTACATTTAGTCTAATACTCTAGTTCAATCCACATTATTGCAGATGGCAAGATTTCATTCTTTTGGATGGTTGAGTAATATTATTGTGTGTTTGTGTGTACACATATGTATCCTATATCTTCATTACCCAATCATCTATCAATGAACATTTGTACTCTTTCCATATTTTGGCAATTGTGGCATTTCCAGGCATTCCCGGCTGTCTGGCTTCTGTGAAGGGTTGGCGTTCCGCCCTCAGCGAGCCAGGCATCCCCAGCTGCCCAGCTTCATGGTCGTATATCGTCCTTCTCCCCAAAGACCTGTTGCCAGCGTATGTTTTTCTTAAGGCTATATCTAAATGTGCTTGGCAACTAGTAAAATACTCCAGGGGCTATAGTTTAAGTAACAAATTGTTCCGAGGGGCATTAGCGTTTTCCATTTCTTCTTGTTTCAGTTTTGTAGTTTATATGTTTCTTGGAATTTATCTGTTTTTTCCAGGTTACCTAATTTGTTGGCATATAATTGTTCATAGTATTTTATTGTCATTATATTTCTTTGCTGTTGGTTGTGATCTCTCCTCTTTCATTCATGATTTTATTTATTTGGGTCCTTCCTCTTTTCTTTTTGATAAGTCTGGCTACAGGTTTATCAATCTTATTAATTCTTTCAAAGAACCCAGTTCCTAGTTTCACTGATCTGTTCTACTGTTCTTTTGATTTCTATGTTCTTGATTTCTGCTCTAGTCCTCATTACTTCTCTTCTTCTGCTGTATTTAGGCTTTATTTGCTGTTCTTTCTCCAGCTCCTTTAGGTTTAAGGTTAGATTGTGTATTTGAGACCTTTCCTTCTTCTTGAGGAATGACTGGATTAGTATAGACTTTCCTTTCAGGACCAACTTTGCTGCATTTCAAGTGTTCTTTGTTTTCATTTTCATTTGTTTCCATGAATTTAAAAAAAATTCTTCTTTAATGTCCTGGTCAACCCATTCATTTTTCAGTAGGATGTTCTTTAACATCCATGTATTTGCAGTCCTTCCAAAGTTTTTCTTGTGGCTGACTTCACATTATAGCATTGTGATTTGAAAATATGCCTGGTATGCTCTCAATATTTTTTATCAGTTGAGGCCTGATTTGTGACCCAGTATGTGATCCCTTCTGGAGAACATTCAATATGCATTTGAGAAGAATGTATATTCTTCTGCTTTAGAATGAAATACCCTGAATATATATGTTAAGCCCATCTGGTACATTGCATTACTCAAAGCCCTTGTTTCCTTGCTGTAATTCTGCTTAGGTGATCGGTCCATTGCTGTGAGTGGTGTGTTAAAGTTCCCTACTATTAGTGTATTATTATCACTCAGTTTCTTTAGTTTTGTTATTTTTTTTAAGCAATGATTTTGTAATTTTATTAGCTTTTAAAAATTTTTTTATTTTATTTTTTCGGTGTTCCAAGATTCATTGTTTTTGCACCACACCCAGTGCTCCATGCAATACGTGCCCTCCTTAATACCCACCACCAGGCTCACCCACCCTTCTCCCCTCCCAAACCCTCAGTTTGTTTCTCAGAGTCCACAGTCTCTCATGATTTGTCTCCCCCTCCGATTTCCCGCAACTCACTTCTCCTTTCCTTCTCTCAGTGTCCTCTGTGTTATTCCTTATACTCCACAAGCAGTGAAACTGTATGATCATTGACTCTCTCTGCTTAACTTATTTCACTTAGCATAATCTCCTCCAGTCTTGTCCATGTTGATACAAAAGTTGGGTATTCATTCTTTCTGATGGAGGCACAATACTGCATTGTATATATGGACCATATCTTCTTTATCCATTTGTCTGTGGAAGGGCATCTTGGCTCTTTCCATAGTTTGGCGATTGTGGCCATTGTTGCTATGAACATTGGGGTATGGGTTGCCCTTCTTTCCACGACATCTGTATCTTTGGGGTTAATACCCAGTAGTGCAATTTCAGGGTCATTAGGGTAACTCTATTTTTCATTTCTTTTTTTTTTTTTTTTTAAAGATTTTATTTATTTATTTGACAGAGATCACAAGTAGGCAGAAAGTCAGGCAGAGAGAGAGGAGGAAGCAGGCTCCCTGCTGAGCAGAGATCCCGATGTGGGGCTTGATCCCAGGACTCTGGGATCATGACCTGAGCCGAAGGCAGAGGCTTAACCCACTGAGCCATCCAGGCTCCCCTATTTTTCATTTCTTAAGGAATCCCCACACTGTTCTCCAAAGTGGCTGCACCAACTTGCATTCCACCAACAGTGTTAGAGGGTTCCCCTTCCTCCACATCTTCTTCAACACTTGTTGTTTACTGTCTTGTTGATTTTGGCCATTCTAACTGCTGTAAGGTGCTTTCTCAATGTGATTTTGATTTGAATCTCCATGGTGGCTAATGATGATGAACATTTTTTTCATGTGTTTGTTAGCCATTTGTACTTCTTCTTCTTCTTCTTTTTAAGATTTTGTTTATTTACCTGACAGACAGAAATCACAGGTAGGCGGAGAGGCAGGCAGAGAGAGAGAGAGGAGGAAGCAGGCTCCTTGCTGAGCAGAGAGCCCGATGCAGGGCTTGATCCCAGGACCCTGGGATCATGACCTGAGCGGAAGGCAGAGGCTTTAACCCACTGAGCCACCCAGGCACCTCTGTATTTCTTCTTTGGAGAAGTATCTGTTTATGTCTTCTGCCCATTTTTGGATGTGATTATCTGTTTTTGGGGGGGTTGAGTTTGAGGAGTTCTTTATAGATCTTGGATATCAGCCCTTTGTCTGTAGTGTCATTTGAGAATATCTTCTCCCATTCCGTGGGTTGCCTCTTTGTATTGTTGACTGTTTCCTTTGCTGTGCAGAAGCTTTTGATCTTGATGAAGTCCCACAAGTTCACTTTTGCATTTATTTCCTTTGCCTTTAGAGACATGTCTTGAAAGAAGTTGCTGTGGCCGTGTTGAAGACTGAACCCAAGTTCTAAACTAACACTCATACTTGGGTGTTGAGATGAGTTCTGGGAAACTGTGTTTGGCCCCTTGATCTCTGCCGCTACAGTGATGCTATTCTGCCAAGTCTCTTCCCATTCTCCCACTTTTCTATCTTCTTTTCTTCAGACTGATTGAGGAATTGAAGGAGCTGTATAATGGACTGGAATTAGAAAATGAAGATATTTACATGGCAACCACCTTTGGGGACTTCATCCAACTATTAGTGAGAAAGCTATGAGGGGGTGATGAAGACAACAAATGCATCATTGACTGTGTGAGTCTTCCTCCACATGGGCTTGGCATTACAGACCCCTCAGACACCCACATCTGTGGATCCACAGTGGCACATGGGGGGGGGGCGCTGGACATTAGGAAGCCAGGGCACCTAAGAGCCTACCTTCAATGTCCCAGGCTCTCCCTGAGGATGAGCCTGAGGATGCCAGTATAGTTAGGTAAATACAACAGAAGAGACAAAGGTGTCCTCGGTGGAGGGTACAGTGAGATAGAAGATGAGAGGGTATAAAAGTGAAGGTGCTGATCAGATCGGAACAGCAAACTGGCAAAGCTAACAGATGGTCCTGGGCAGGCTCTGTACGGCATTTACCTGGAGTGGCCTGGACGAGAGGCGGGATAGGGCTACTTGATGCAGAAGCCAGCAAAGGAAGGATGGGGCCTGTTCTGTCTGCTGGCACTTGCCCAGCTTCACACTGACTGCTGGAATCTCATACTTTCCTGTCTTTTTTTTTTTTTTTTTTTTCCTTAAAGCAGGGCAGAAGGGATTCTTTCCCCTTAGTTCCATCAAAAATCATAGGGAAGGACTTCGGGTTGCTCCAGCTTTAGAGAATGGGGTGGGAGTGAGGCCTGGAGAAGAGAGAGCTCCCCTAGACCCAAGTGGTCCCAAGGGGGGAGGAGCAGCCACCCCCAAGGAAGTGCGGTAATGTTTCCAGAAGGGGCTGCTGGGCAGATGAGCTAAGCAATGTTGAAAAGACTGGTGAACAGGCTGGTTTTAGGAACCTGGCTTTTCTGCTCTGGGTCCTGGGGAAGTTGTCAGGCATACAGCCTGGTCATGATGTGGTCCAAATGTGCTTGTCATCTGGTTGGGAGAGAGACCCTGTCTTGGCTTTTCAGTGAGAATGCCGTGTTTGTTTGTTTGTTTGTTTGTTTTTTGTTTTGTTTTGTTTTGTTTCTATTCCAGAGTCCAGACCCACCAGGACAGCCCCCAGCACAGGGGACAAGAGAGGGGGGGCCTATATGGTTTTGAAATAGAACAGAGATGGTGGGATTTAGGGAGGGGCACCCAGCCTGCCATGACTCAAGTTAGTTTCAAGACCCCTTGAAGAGTCCATCAATTATAGGAAGCCATTGGCTTCCAAGAGCCTCCAGGTTAGGCAGAAGCAAAATGTGCAAGCCCAGGCTTATGGTGCTGAACCTTCTGGTCCTGAAGCAGGGACTCCCACCGCAGAATGTGCTGGCCCAGAGTTTTTTCCTTGAGGCTCTCTGCTGCCATCTAGTGGCATGTGCCTCAATAGCACCGCTAGCTGCACCACAGTGAGGGATTGATTGTTGGTCCCTGCACAGCTGTGAAGAAAATCCTGTACTGCTGGGACAGCATCTTGAGGCCAGGCCTGAGAGCTGCTAATAACCCGGTCCCTGCCTCATGTAGTCTCCCAGTCCCCATGGTGGAGGGGTGCTCATTGCTGGCCCAGGAGGGGGCAGTCCCTCGTTCAATGAGGAAAAAAGGACCCGGGTAGATATTATGGAGTACAGAATGCATTTTAGGGGTAAGTTGGGAGGAAAGAGCCAGAAAGGAGTGCTAGAGAAAGTCACCAGACAGTCCCCAAGAACCACTGAGGGACAAAAGCAAGACTCTCAGGAGCCTGGAGAGCCAGTGTCCCAGCTGCCAGAGTGGGACCACCAAGAGCTGGTGGGAGAGTCTGTGGGAAGTTGTCATCTTGTGTTCAGACACTTCCTTAAGTCCACAGCCGGGAATGTGGTGGTGGCCCATGCTGCTGTTAGGGATCCAGGGGTGCCAGGCTGAGCCTGCCTGGCATCGCATCCTTGCCCTTCCTCACGTCCATCCTGCAGACCTGTGGGGTGGTGGAGATTGCTTTCCCTGCTTTCTCCACTGGCACGTTCTGGGGACAGGACTCTGGGAGGTAGAGCTGCAGCTTAACAAAGTGGACAATAGACAGTCCCACTCTGCTCTCCTTGAAGAGCCTCCCAAAAGGGAGTCACACTAGGGACTTGTGACTTATGACATGACCACATCACATGTGTGTGACATTGTCTGGCAGAGTTGGAGTGATTTGGGGCTGTTCAAGGGAAAGGATGATTATGAGAAGTAGTAATATACAACAGACTTCATGGGATGGTGCCCCCATAGTGGGAGGCCCTCCAGAGATTGTAGTGGGGGCGCCTACTCAGAATGGAAAGGGTGCAAGGGAATTCTTGGGGGTCAGGAGATCCTGGAGGGGGCTCTCATGTCCTGGCAATGTTTTCTCAGTAGCCCAACAGGAGTCTCTGGGTCAGAAGCCTGGGAGGGGCAGTAGTTACAACTGTGTGGTCCATCTCACCAATGATAACATCTGTCAAGTGAGGTTCCTGGAGGATGCGAAGCAACAAGGCCCTAAGTGGCTCAAAGTCTGCTTGTTTAGACTATTTTTAAAATAGCTGGATACATAAACGTATATCCAGCAAGTGTCTGAGCTGACAGGTCTCACCCTGTGAATAAGATGTGAACAACCTAGGGGCCAATACACAGAGTCTATCTTTGGCTTATGTGTAATATAGATTTATACCTTAGACACATGTTTTTCTAGTTGATGAAACCCTAGTCCTTGAAATGCCATAACATGGTGTTTTCCTTATCTGGTCTAGAATAGTTCTGAAAGAGTGATTTACACCTTTGTTATTCTTACCTAGAGAATTACCTGGTATATACTGTCTCTGAGGTAACAGTGTGGCTCTGCCACTAGATTGCTTGTGTCTGTTTGGTCCAGTTTCTCTCAGCAGCCTTGTGCCACATGCTGACTGTGTGGCTGGTGGGTGCAGGAGGTCCTGGACGGAGCAGGAGACCAAACACTGTCCCAGCTCTCAGGAGAGGCAAACAGTACTGGAGTACTTGTCTAAGTGGGTATCTGTGATAGTCAGGCGAGGTTTGAAGAAAGACGGAGGGTGCTAGGAGGACACTGCAGGGAGATATGATTGATGTGGGGTGAAGGTTGGCTTCCCGGAGAGTGTGAGTGTGTAGTTAGGGTTGAGGATGTGCCACAGCTATGTGCAGAGAGGAGCAGCTCATCAGGCTTTGGTCCCAGACTTTGGGCCAGAGCTCCCCCATGTACAAGATGAGAGCTGCTCTAGATCTGTGGTCTCCACCTTCCCCTCTCCACCCTGCCCCTTGGGCACGCTGCTCCCTGAGCTCCCTTACATCAGGGAAGGGGGCAGAGTCCTAATCCCCAGGCTGCCCTAGCAACATACCCACCAGAAACATGGGAGGGCAGCTGGCTGTCGGAGTGCTCCCATTTAAGAAGGGCTGTGTAGATGACCTTCCCTTGAATCTCTCCAGTCATCCCCCTGCCCCACCCTTCCCACAGATGCCATCCTTGGGGACATACTCTACCAGACTGGCTGGTGCTTGAAGCCAGACATACTTTCTCCTGGTCAAGGCTGTCTAGAGACAGAGAGGGTGGCCTTTGGAATGGTGACCTCCTTATTAGAGAGGCAGAGGGACTATTTTGCAGGATCATTTGTAAGCATCATTATGAAGTAGTAAATCCATCAATATTTTAGGAAGGAAGAAAGGAAAAGAGAGGGGAGAGGGCCAGAAGGGCACCATTCTTACACTCAGCTGGCCAAGGAGACCTTACTGTTCCATCTCACGGATGGGGAAACTGAGGTCAGCACATCAGAATGTGGCAGAGCTGGGAGAGCAGGGCAGAGCCCCTGACTCACTGAAGAAGGGCCTTAAAAGAACAGGCCAGGCTGCTCCAGGCCTGAGCCTATCTCCCTCCTCTCTGCACCCCACCCCGCCTTGGCCAGGTTGGCGGACCTCATGGAACAGCATCAGGAGGAGCTGGCCATCATTGAGGCTCTGGATGCAGGTGCTGTCTGCACATTGGCCCTGAAGAACCATGTGGGCATGTCCGTCCAGACCTTCTGCTACTTTGCTGGCTGGTGTGACAAGATTCAGGTGAGGCTGAGGTTCCTGCCCACCAAGTGAGTTCACACAGGCAGGCTGGGCCCAGCAGGAAACTCCGGGGGCAGTGCATTGGCCTGCCTGCAGTATAACAAATGACCACAGCTGACTGGCTTAAAAGAACCCTGTTGATCAGCTCCCACTTCTGCAGATGGACTTCAGGCTGGGTTCCATGCCGGGGTTTCCCAAGGACAGCGTCAAGGTGTGTCCAGGCTGGGCTTTGGCTGGAGGCTCTGGGGAGCCCCTGCCTGTGGCCCATTCAGGCGTTGGTGGAGTTCAGCTCCTGCTGATGCAGGACTGAGGCCCAGGTCCTTGCTGACTGCCAGTGGGGCGCCGTCAGCCACTGCAGGCCTTGCTCTGGCCCTTGCCCCAGTCCTCCATCCCCTTGCTGTTTTCAGGCTTGGCATCCGTTTGCCATGAACTGGAGAAAACTTTGCCTTTGTGGGGGCTCCTGAGGTGGTGCTCGGGACACCTGCATCATCTCTTCCTAAGGTCAACTGCCATTCTGCATCTTTGCAAAGGAGTAGCTCACCATCTCCCAGATCCCAGGGATCAGAGTGGGACCATGGGACCCATTTTCAGAGATTTGCCCACTACAGGCAGTGATGGGACCCCCACCACCGAGGCATTCATGGGTCTGTGCCATATTTGGGGCTCATGCCTTCTGTCCTCTCCATGGGGTGGAGGGGTGCAGGTGTGATGGAAGGCCCACCTTCTGCTCCTCCTGCTGCTGCATCACTGCTGGCAGGAGCTGCCCCACCCCGGGCCCTCCTGGGCTAGCGCACCCTCCAGAGGCAACTTGGCCTCTCACTCCCCTTTTCTCTGCCCCAATGTCCATGCCAGAGATCTTAGCTATACCAGGACCAGCTTCCCACCTGAGGACTTTGCCAGGCTCTGTGCAGCAGGCACCTTGTGCCTGTTGGCTGCTCACTCCACCTGTGTCTGGAGTCTCAGATGCCCCTGTCATACATAATCTGGAAAGTTTGGGTCTCTACCTGTCTGGTTCATGGGGGCTTCAGGACACAGACAAAACTCTTGATTTCTGAACTCCAGACACAGTCTGGCTGCTCACTGAGGAAACAGTGGAGCTCCCTCCCAGTGACCACCCCCTCCCCCGCCGCCCACTCCGTGCTTCTTCCAGGGCTCCACCATCCCTATCAACCATGCCAGACCAAATTGCAACCTGACCTTGAGCAGAAAGGAGCCTATTGGGTGAGTCATAGCAGAGGGTGAATTTCTCCACACACTGGGTGCTTTTCATAGGGAATGTTGTGTGGCCACTCATCCCGTTTCTGCATATCTATCCTACGTCTGTTTATTCGACAGTCACTACATACTGGGCAGTTCAGGTGCTGGAGATACAGTGATGACCAGAGCCGATGAGAATGCCTATCCTCAGGGGACTTACATTCTAGCAAATGAAACAGCTTTCATTCCCAAAGTACCTGCTCTGTGCCAGGCACTGTTGTAATGACTTTGTAAGTGTAATTTTACTTAATCCCATCAATAACCCTCCAACAGTCAGGCTTGTAGAGGGTGCACCTGAAAAATTTTATCTGGAAAGATTATAATGATGACTGTGCATCAAAACAAAGAACCAAGGAACAGGAACAACATAATAGAGAAATAGGCAAAGGATAGGAACTGGCACTCCAAGGGAGAAAGTCAAGTGTCCACTGCACACAGAACAGGCTAGGGATGGGGGAATGATTTACACCCAGCAGTGAGGCCCAATAGCCTAGGGAGAGAGAAGTCCCCTCACACTGCTTGGGGACGGCGGAGGGGCTCTACCCTATGAAAGGCAGCTTGCCATTGACTCTTCAGTCCCCAGATGCACCCCCGCCACACGGCATGGCTGTGAGGCTCACTGACAGGCGCACCGGGAGACCAGCCAGAGAGCTCTCCCAGCAGCTCTGCTGGGGCCGCTACAGCAGAACCCGACACAGCCCCCACTGAGCTCTGCTGCGTCCTTACCGGGCATGGTGTGCCGCTCTGCGAAGGTGTGGGGCAGAGCTAGGGGGACCCCAAGGAGCAAGCCTGAGAGAAACTTGTGTGAGGAAAGCACACCGAGGAATGTCCTCTAAAATCATCTAAGATGGGTGAGAGCCCCAGTGTGGTCAGCACCTAGCCAGCCTTCCCACATGCTCTGTGCCCCCTACAGTATGGGGACACCATGACCCACCAGCAGGGACCTCACATCCCCATGGATGGTGGTCAGAGCCACTTGGCTTCCTGGGGTATTTCAGAAGGAGAAGGGTTTCAAATGTCTCTTGGATCAACAGAAATGAGCACAGATGGACATACCAGGTCCTGAAGGACAAGACTGCTGGTGAGGGAGGCTCCTGTCAGGAGAGTGGGCTGTGGACACAGTAAATCCCCTCCTGTAGCCCACAGAGAGGGGCAAGGCTGGGGGGAGACAGCACAGACTCCAGGGCAGGGGGCCCACCTGGCCTTTCCCCCAGAGGACACAAGACGGAGGGAGTACTCCAGGACAGCTCCCCACAACAAAGAACTCCCCAGCCAAGATGTCAGAGTGTGGAGCGAGAGTCCTGCAGAGCCGGAGTGCTTGGAGCCCCTTCCTCTGGCGCAGGCTATGGCAGGGGCCCAGGGCCCGGGTGAACACTGGCGCCAGGCACATGAGTCTGTGAGGTCACTGATCTTACAGGTGCCTCTCAGGCTGTCTGTCCTGTCAGACTGAGGAAGACGCTGATGGTGAGCCTCCCAGAGAGATGGGGGAGCAGGAGGTTTTCCCTATATCGGCAGGTGTATGAGTCTGCTAGGGCCGTCATAACAAAGTACCAAAACCAGGAGGCTCAAAGAGCAAGCATTTACTGTCTCGGCGTTCTGGGGCTGGAAGCTCTAGATACAGGTGTCAGAAGGTTGGTTTCTTCTGAGGGTGTGAGGATCTGCTCCAGCCCTCTCTCCTAGCTTCTGGGCTTTATCAGCAATCTTTGGTGTCTCTCTATCTCTGCCCTCATGCTCAATCGTGTTCTCCTGCAAGTCTCTCTTTACATGACCTTGTTTTTATAAAGGCATCAGTCATTTTGGGTTAGGTACCCCCCCCATTTGAGTAAGACCTTATCTTAACTAATTATATCTGGAACAACCTTAATTCCTGGAGTTAGGATTTCAACACGTAAATTTTGGGGAGTACCGATCAGCCACGACAGTGGGACTTCCCTCGTGTCTTTTTTTCTTCGGAGCCTTCACAACCCTGATGACCTCACCCCCTTCCCTGGGAACACTCGCTGTGCTTCCTCCACTGTCTCATGCTGCTGGGTGTACTGGGGGTGGGAGTGGTTCTCCCAAACCCTCAGTGCACCCATTGCTCCCAAGAAAAGTGCTGGTCCTGTTGGTCCTGCCCTTAGCATTCATCCACACTCTTCCCCTCGCCTGGGCTTAGCTAAGATGTCATCTTTTTGGGAAACGTTCTGATGGTGATGATGATCATGAATATGATGACGAAGAAAACAAGTCATGTAGCCTGTGCGGAGCTCTTGTGTGGACAGGCTCAGTAATTGTCTGACACTGATGAAGATAGAGCTCCGCATCTTACAGGATTTAGGGGAAGGCAGGGCCACATGCTTGCTAGGACCACACGTGTCATCATTACGCCCCCCAGGACTGTGGGGCCTCCCCTTGGTGGAGACACTGCTGGTACTGATGGCACCATCTCTTAATGCACAGCAGGCAAGTCTTATCAGGACTCCCAGGCTGACTGCTTCCGTCTCTCCAGGGGACTCACCCTGGCTTCAAGCCTAGGAAGACCCTCACCCGCTTCCTCCTGGCCCACCATGTGATCCGACCCCTCTCCCATACCCTCTCAGACTGCCTGTGTGATCCTTCGCCTTCTCCCAGGCCCTGCTTGCCATCACCTCCCCCATTGCCTGGTGTCACACCCTACTCAGCTGTCCCTAGGCAGGTCTCACAGCTCCCGTCAGAAACTTCCCTGCCATCATGCCCTGCTGGGAAGAGGGGCTACTGCCAGATTGAACATACTGCCCCATCAGGGACTGGAAAGCCAGGCACGAGCTATCTCTCAGGGGACCTTTCGCTTCATATCAGGAAGCCTGGAGTGGAGTGGAGTGTTGTGGAGTGGAGTGAGCAGGGCAGAGCCGAGTGGGTGTCGGCTTGAGAGAGAGGACACCACTGGCAGGTGCACTCTGGCCCCCTGGCTGTGTGGAGAGACAGAGTCCCTCTTCTTTTGTATGGCAGGGTCTGTGGCATCATCATCCCCTGGAACTACCCCTGATGCTGCTCTCCTGGAAGACGGCTGCCTGCCTGGCCCCGGAAACACAGTGGTGATTGAGCCTGGTCAGGTGGGTGTGGGCATGTTCTGGGCAGGGCCTGTGGGCCGTAGAGGGTATTGGTAAGCACCCTATAAAGGAGACAAGTGCCCACCAGGGACTGGTTTCTCCTCAAGGAAGGAGGGGTACTGCTGATGAGGGCTGGCCTTCTGTGGGCCCCATTCACAGTCAGAGGCAGCAGGGACCAGTGGGGCTGTAGGCAGGGTCTGTTCTTTCAATGGTAGGATGACTGAGTCAGGTTAGCCAACCCTGAACCTATAGCTGCTTGGTGAGCAGTCAGGGATTTCTCCACAGGTGCCAGCACTCTGGGTTTGGGGCAGCAGAAACCGTGTTTAGAAACCCTTGTCCAGGCCTCATGCTCTGAGACTGAAGCCCAGCCCCTCATAGAGAAGCTATAGAGGTAGGACCTTGGGGTCACTCAGACAGTCTGGAAGGGCCTGAGCAGGGTCCCCCTGGGAGGAGGACACCCCCTGAATGAGCCTCAGCTGCACTGGCAGCCCCTCCCCTGCCTGCCCCCAGTGGTGTTAGGAACCGAAGGCGAGATGCTCCATCACGGGGCACTGGACAGTGTGCCCCGGAGGTCTCTTGCTCCCCTGGCTGCTTTGGAGCAATTTGGTTCCCAAAGTCTTATAATTTAAAAACCAACAATAACAACAGTTGAGATTTACAGTATTCACACTGAGTCAGGAACTCCTGAAGCTTTTTAATATACAACAAATTATGCTAAAAATGTGCATGTGTTTGCCTACTGAGCATCACAGCAACCCTCTGAGTTCACCCAGGAAACCACCTGACACTTGACCCGGATTTTACCCCACTGCTTAGCATAGCCCCAGAATCTAGATCAAGCTCTTTGAGATTTTCTACTGTGCTACCCAACTATTTTTAAAAGTGCAGTCTTGATTTTCTGGATTGTGACCTAATAAACCATGCTGACAGATTTTGTTCTCAAATAGCACAGGAAAGTAATTTTTTTCATATAATGACATCTTTTATTTATTTTTGGTGACATTTTATGTTTTGATGGTTATGAAAGCAAGTAATCACAATAGAATATACAGAAAATTATACAATAAAGGTCACTTTTAAAAGATGTTTTATTTATTTACTTGACAGGGACACAGTAAGAGAGGGAACACAAGCAGGGGAAGTGGGAGAGGGAGAAGCAGGCTCCCCACTGTCCGTTTTAATGCTTCCATTCAGAAGCAGCCCCAATTAGCATCTTGATGTATATCCTTAAACTTTCACTGCTTGTGTTCACTCCTTTGGGCATTTATGTTAATTTCTCATTTGCTTCTTTAAACAGAAATGAGAAACATTTTCATAATGATTAAGAATTGCTTAATTGGGAATCTCTTTCTCTGTGAAATTATGTAAAGGATTGTCTATTTCCATATCTTCTGTACTGGGAGAATGGTTCAAGGGCCCACTGTGTATAATATCCAAATACCATTGTATTAGGATGTTTGACCAAATTCAAAACTATAAAGAAATAATAATAAAGTGACGACTTGTCGGGGGTCCCTCCAGCTCCAGGCCACGGGAGCAGTGACCAGAGGCACCAGGCGAGCTCCGAGCTGTTCTGTTGTAAACCAGTTAACTTCTGCAACTCCTGTCCCCAAAACATGCCATTTCTCTCTGCCTTCTGCTGGTTCAGACTCTTGTCTGAATACAGGGATCCAAACCACAGATGGCAGGCAGCAGCAAGTGGGAGACTCTCGGGCAAGGAGTGGACCACAGGGAGGGGGGTGGAGACAGTCTGCACTGGGAGTCAGGGCCTTAGTCCTGCCTCTGGTACTGACATGTGTGATGATCTTGGGCAAATCCTCTAGGGCCATCAATTTCTTTCTTTCTTTTTTTAAATTTAAAGACAATTAGACAACATATTTTTAGTTTTTGATGTAGTGTTCAGTGATTCATTTCTCGCATATAAAACCCAATACTCATCACGATACATGCCCTCCTTAATGCTCATCACCCAGTTATCCCATCTTCCCACCCCCTCCCTTCCAGCAACCCTCAGTTTGTTTCCAGAGTCAAGAGTTCTCATGGTTTGTCTCCCTCTGATTTCTTCCCATTCAGCTTTCCATCCTTTCTCCTATGATCCTCTGTGCTATTTCTTATGTTCTGCATATGAGTGAAAGCATGTGATAATTGTCTTTCTCTGCTTGACTTACTTCACTTGGCATTACACCCTCCTGTTCCATCCCTGTTGATGTAAATGGTAGGTATTCCTCCTTTCTGATGGCCGTGCCATATCCCATAGTAGATATGAACAAGATTTTCTCTATCCATTCATCTGTAGGAGGGCATCTCAGCTCTTTCCAGTTTGGCTTTTGTGGACATATGGCCCTTCTTTTCACTACATCTGTATCTTTGGTGTAGATACCCAGTAGTGCAATTCCTGGGTCATAGGCTAGCTCTATTTTTAACTTCTTGAGAAACATCCATACTGTTTTCCAGAGTGGTTGCACCAGCTTGCATTTCCACCAACAGTGTAACAGGGTTCCCCTTTCTCTGCATCCTCGCCAACACCTGTCCTTTCCTGGCTTGCTCATTTTAGCCATTCTGACTGGTGTGAGGTGGTATTTCACTGTGGTTTTGATTTGTATTTCCCTGATGGCGAGTGATGTGGAGCATTTTGTCATGTGACTTTTGGGCCTTTGATTTCTCATCTGCAAAAACAGAAGGTTGTACTTCCTGGTGAACATCCTAGAGATGCTTTGTGAGTCTGGTGTTGGACTGAACGTGAAATGATTCAGCACGAAAGGGCATTGAGAAGCACAGACGGCTCCGCAAGGGAGTGAAGCTCTTTCAGTCGTTTGTTTATTCATTCCTTTACTCTTGGTGCTGTGTGTGGTTGGTTGGCCCCCATCTCTGCTCCTGTTCCTTGGGTTTCTTTCAGAGCACTTGTCATAGGTCATAATTACATTTTCATTTTTAGGATTTGCTGCCATAGTAGAAGACTCTAAGCGTGTCTCTTTCAGCTAACAGATGCACCATGACACTTAGACCGTGAGTCTGGCAAATATTAGCCACTCAGTACTAATTTGAGGAGTAAAAGAAGAAGTGCTTTCCCCTCCTCTGAAGATTGCAGCAGTGAGTCAGCCAGCCTCCATCTCGAGGCAGCGCACTCCAGGACGGGAGAGTCGATGTGTGTGCATTTCATGTTGCCCCCCCGGCAAGTGTGGGCTTGCCTTCAGGGGGGTTCAGAAAAAGAGCTTGGGAATCCTGGGCAAGAAGATATCAGGCTCTGTCCAGGAAACTGAGACGGCCTCAAAGACGAGGAGGCACTTCAGCTGGCCCCGAGGTTTGGCAGGAGTTCAGT
Organism: Mustela nivalis; assembly: GCF_964662115.1. Classification (NCBI taxonomy): domain Eukaryota; kingdom Metazoa; phylum Chordata; class Mammalia; order Carnivora; family Mustelidae; genus Mustela; species Mustela nivalis. The sequence continues at coordinate 155,808,937 of NC_139020.1, forward strand.
CTGAGCAGTGTGGAACCTCAGAAAGAGTAGTGTGAACATAGGCAGGGCCCACATGAGGGTCCATGGGAAGTTCCTTCTAGGCCATGCGATGTATGACTATGTTCTAGAAAGAGACAGGCTTCAAATGGATGCTCCCCACCCCAGATTGCGAAGGACCTTAAATGTGTGGCCGCAAAATCTCAACTTTCTCAGGTAATGAGCTGACAGCTCTTGAGGATATTTGGGCAAGCGGGTGACTTGGAGATGTAATGTCAAATGTGAATGTGAAGAACATGTATTACTTCTGGTGGACAGATGGGTTAGGGGCTAGTAAGGGCCCTGCTGAAGGTGGTGTCCATGAGCTGGAGAGGAGGGGACAGGCATGGCAGAAACATGGGGATGAGCAGGTTGGGTGTGGTGTTGAGGTGGGTGGGGGATGGGTGATAGGAAAGGGTTTTGGTTTTCTGGCAGAACCATTCACTGAGGCAGGAGGCTTGGGAGAGGGGTTGGAAGGAATGATCATGGAGGACTAACTGAGTTACATGGGAGTTACACGGATCCTGAGAACTCAGGGGAAGCTTGGTAATTATTAGTTTATCTGAGATGGGGAAAATAAAGAGTGGGGACATGGCTCCCTAGATGTCCCTGTTACCTACTACCATTCTGCATACCACACCCAAATTTAGTGGCTTGTTTCAAGCCAGTCATTCAGTTAGATCATCAATCTGCAGTTTGGGTAGGGCTTTTTGAGAATGGATGTCTGCTCTGTTGCTGTGTCTGCTGTGGTGGCTTGCTAACCACAGGCTAGCTCACTACATGACTTGACAGTTGCTGCTGGCTGTCCCTGGAATTGCAGCAGGAACACCCTTAGGGGGCCTCTCCATGTGACCACTTGGGCTCCTCACAGTGTGGTGTATGGGTTTCAAGCATGAGCATTTTGGGAAATGGGAAGCAGAGACTCAGTCTCTCATGAACCAGACTGGCTTGGTGTCTCTTCACAAATCAAAGGGAGGAATGCCCAAGATGGTTAGAGCTCATTATCACTGGCTCCAAGGAAAGGCTTAAAAATACCCGTTGAATGAATGAGTAAATGAATTGTGTGAGGACAGATGCAGAGAGAGGAATATCTGAGGCTCGAGGGAAACAGTTGTTGGAGGACGTTAGCTGGAGTTGGTGACGAGGTGGATGGGCTTGAGGAAGTCATTAGGATCTAGATTAGTGAGGAGCATGAACTGCAGGCTACTGGGATGGGATCTGAGTGTGGGATAGACTCTCCAACACAGGGGAAACAGCTACCTTGCCCAAGAGGAACAGGAGCAGAAGTTGAGGCCCAGATCAAGGGCCTGGTCCAGGTGAAATCCTCTTGTGTCAGTAGGTGAGTGTGATTCTGACCTTGGGCTTCTTTTGACTGTGGCCTTGGCCTTTGTTCCAGCCAACCCTCAGGCCTGCCATTCCGTCCCTGGTATGTGGGGAGTACACAGGGCACCCCAACAATAGGATCATTGGCAGTCTGAGTTGATGTTCCAGCCAATTCTCTGGGTTGGGGCAGTTAGCAGGCAGGGTTGGTCTAACCTTTGTAGTGGATGACAGTCCCTTTGGAAGCCTGTTTATCAGCCTGCTGGGCCCTTAAGAGAGAACAGGACTGTGTTTTCTCCGTGAACACAGCTTCTTCATATGCCCATGAGCCTTTGGACTTGAAGTGAAGGTGATCATAAGACATGGCTTCTTTCTTGGGTTCCTGCAGCCCTCTTGACCTTGAGGAATGAACTCCTCAGGGACCTGTGGGGCCTGTTATACTGAGATTTCTCCAGGCCCTTCTCTGCCAAGAGTAGAAGCAGCCTGGAGAGTCGAGGCAGCCTGGGGTGCCTGTGCAGAGGTTGGCATTTGCGGGAGGCCCTCGGGGGAGCACACACTCTAGCACTCGCTTCTCCTGGTCTGTTTATGCCCTGGGATTGGCTCAGGTAATGCTGTATGAATTGCTGAGGCTTTGCTTTGTCTGCCTAAACGTTTTTATAGAGTTAGTCTGTGATTTTAGACAATATACGTAAGTGAAGAAGAGAGAGTGCCCATAATCTCTGTCAACGTTTTGGTGTGTATCTGTCTAGCACGTATGGAATCATACTATATGATGTAATTTTTAGTGTGTGAAATTAAGTTTACATTTAGTTTGGCAGCCTGTGGGGACATCCCAGCTAGTGTGGGTCTTTCTCAGTTCGACCCAGCATCTCCTTCCTGACGGCTGTCTCCCAGTCTCAGGATGAGGCTCGTGATGCCTCCTAGCTGGCCTCCACTTGCATGGCTCAGCAGACGGCACACTCAACCCTTATGGATCCGGGACAGGCCATTGTGTACTGGCCAGTACCATTAGAAAGCATTCACTTGGGGGGCTTGCAACCTGTATACCCATCTCTCCCACCTCAGAGCTTCAGCTGCTGCAGTAGTGTCTCATGCCTTCCCTAAGACCCTTCTGGGGTTACTGCGGAGAAAGACTCTGCCCTGGGTCTTTCCTTTTTGACCTTCCATGACTTCTCACGGAGTATGGGTTTCAACCCTCCACCACATGGCATGTCCCTTAGTGCCGCAGGCTGGGAGAATATCCATCAATGGGTTGGGGGGTATCTTGGAAGAGTCCAGAAGATTCAGTGGCATGTGGGGGGAAGACAGGCTTGGGATTGTGCCTGACCATCAGTAGTGGTGGTGCAGAAGGGCAGTCCAGGAGGAGGTCTGGTCACAGGGCAGAACACCTTTCTGGACCTCTGTGCTGAGATAACATCTGTAAGGCTAGCAGGAAGAAAAAGGGGTGTCTTGGGAAGCAGGCCCAGAGCATACAGGGGGAAGGCTGTCTGCAAATCCAGGCCTTGAGCCATCCAGCTTTAGAAGACCCAGCAGCTGGGAAAACAGGAAAGATCCCTGGAAGACACACCTCAGTCCTTCTCCCCACTTTGCAAACATGCAGTGCCTCCCGTGTAGAGTGAAGTTCAAGGGCACTCAGGTTTGTGTGGGTCCTATGTGTGCACCAGCACCTCCCTGCTCATGGCCACTCAGTGGTTCAGGAGACAGCTTTGCCAGCACTGTTTCACAGGGTAGTCCTGCAACACAGGAGAGTGACCTGGCTCCAGCTGTTCCCAGGCTGCTGCATGTCAGGGCCTCAGGGCTTATGAGCCTGCAGCAAGGATGGCCACCTGCAGGTATGCCTTGCCGATGTCCCTGGCACAGTGGGCTGGCCCCAAGGGCACTGGCCAGGTGCTGGCTTTGTCTCATCTAGATTTGGGGCCAGGGGTCTGTGTTCTCTGTTTATGGGGTCTGGGTTTAGTCTGTCATTGGGTCCAGGGTTTGGCGCCCAGTAAGTGGCCAGAGTATCAGTTCTTTCTTTTTCCTTTTTTTGAAGAATTATCTTTTGTTACACAAGAAAGGAAAATATAAATTTTTCTCTTTTTTACAAAATAAATATCGCAGTTGAGGTAAGCCTTCAATCTCAGCTTATTTGTGGAGGAAGCCTCTATTATCAGGTCATGTGTGTCCTTCAGAGTTTTGGGGGTGTACCCAGGGGCACTGGCAGTGTTTTTTTTTTTTTTTTAATTTTTAAATTTTTAAATAAACATATAATGTATTATTAGCCCCAGGGGTACAGGTCCGTGAATCGCCAGGTTTACACACTTCACAGCACTCACCATAGCACATACCTTCCCCAATGTCCATAATCCCACCACCCTCTCCCGACCTTCCTCCCCCCAGCCCCCTGCAGTTGGTTTTGTGAGATTAAGAGTCTCTTATGGTTTGTCTCCCTCCCGATCCCATCTTGTTTCATTTATTCTTTTCCTATCCCTTAACCCTCCATGTTGCATCTCCACTTCCTCATGTCAGGGAGATCATATGATAGTTGTCTTTCGCAGATGGACTTATTTTGCTAAGCATGATACCCTCTAGTTCCATCCATGTCATCGCGAATGGCAAGATTTCATTTCTTTCTTTCTTTCTTTCTTTTTTTTTTTTTAAGATTTTATTTATTTATTTGACAGAGAGAGAGGGGGAGATCAAGCACAGGCAGACAGAGTGGCAGGCAGAGGCAGAGAGAGAAGCAGGCTCCCTGCGGAGCAAGGAGCCCGATGTGGGACTCGATCCCAGGACGCTGGGATCATTACCTGAGCTGAAGGCAGCTGCTTAACCAACTGAGCCACCCAGGCGTCCGATTTCATTTCTTTTGATGGCTGCATTACATATATATATATATATATATATATATATATATATATATATATATATATATCTCACATCTTCTTTATCCATTCATCTGTTGATGGACATCTAGATTCTTTCCATAATTTGGCTATTGTGAATATTGCTGCTATAAATATTTAGGTGCATGTGCCCCTTCGGATCATTACGTTTGTATCTTTAGGGTAAATACCCAGCAGTGCAATTGCTGGGTCATAGGGTAGCTCTATTTTCAACTTTTTGAGAAACCTCCATGCTGTTTTCCAGAGTGGTTGCATCAGCTTGGATTCCCACCAGCAGTGTAGGAGGGTTCCCCTTTCTCCGCATCCTCGCCAGCATTTGTTGTTTCCTGACTTGTTAATTTTAGCCATTCTGACTGGTTTGAGGTGGTATCTCATTGTGGTTTTGATTTGTATTTCCCTGATGCTGAGTGATGTGGAGTATTTTTTCATGTGTCTGTTGGCCATGTGGATGTCTTCTTTGCAGAAATGTCTGGTCATGTCTTCTGCCCATTTCTTGATTGGATTATTTGTTCTTTGAGTGTTGAGTTTGCTAAGTTCTTTATAGATTTTGGACACTAGTCCTTTATCTGATATGTCGTTTGCAAATATCTTCTCCCATTCTGTCAGTTGTCTTTTGGTTTTGTTAACTGTTTCCTTTGCTGTGCAAAAGCTTTTGATCTTGATGAAATCCCAATAGTTCTTTTTTGTCTTTGCTTCCCTTGCCTTTGGCGATGTTCCTAGGAAGATGTTGCTGTGGCTGAGGTTGAAGAGGTTGCTGCCTGTGTTCTCCTCAAGGATTTTTTGGATTCCTTTCTCATATTGAGGTCCTTCATCCATTTTGAGTCTATTTTCATGTGTGGTATAAGGAAATGGCCCAATTTCATTTTTCTGCATGTGGCTGTCCAATTTTCCCAACACCATTTGTTGAAGAGGCTGTCTTTTTTCCTTTGGACATTCTTTCCTGCTTTGAATGACAGCGGTTTTAATTGTTAGAGTGTATGTGGTCTTTCTGCACTGAATCGTACATAAATCAGACAGGAAGTAGCCATACACAGAGTAGGTTAGATGAATTCATTCATTCATCTGGTTCCTCATTTATTCACTCCACATATATTATTGAATTCTTTTAAAAAATATTTTATTTTTTCAGTGCTCCAAGATTCATTGTTTATGCACCACACCCAGTGCTCCATGCAATACGTGCCCTCCATAATACCAACCACCAGGCTCACCTATTCCCCCACTCCTCCTCTCTGAAAGCCTCAGTTTGTTTCTGAGAGTCTGGTTTACCCTAATTCACTTTTCCTTTCTTTCTCTTACTGTCCTTCATGTTGTTCCTTGTGCTCCACAAGTAAGTGAAACCATATGATAACCGACTTTCCCTGCTTGAGTTATTTCATTTAGCATAATCCCCTCCAGTCCCGTTCATGTTGATGCAAAGTTGGGTATTCATCCTTTCTGATGGAGGCATAGTATTCCATTTTGCATATGGACCATATCTTCTTTATCCATTTGTCTGTTGAAGGGCAACTTGGCTCTTTCCACGGTGTGGCGATTGTGGCCTATCCTGCTATGAACACTGGGGTACAGATGGCCCTTCTTTTCACTACATCTATATCTTTGGGGTGAACACCCAGTAGTGTAATTACAAAACAGAGATCAATGAGTTAGAAACTAGAGATACAATAGAACACATTAACGAAACCAGAAGCTGGGACTTTGAAAGAATTAATAAGAATGATAAGCCAGGTGGGGTTTATTTTGTTGAATTCTGTACCAGCTACTCTTGGGCCCTGGAGGTGCAGGGGTGAGCAGAAACAGGCCTATCCTTGCCTTCCTGGTGTCTGTAGCCTAGCAGATGAGGCAGGCACTCGTCCGATCCTCCCACAAACAAGTGTCCAGGAGCGGAGGCAGTGAACAGACATTTGCCTATGAAGAAAGAGGGAACGACTCATTCTTCTTATAGGGATCATAGAATCTGTAGTTATCAGGACAGCTGGAGTTGGACCTTAAAGGATACTCTAACAGCTTCTAGGATGACGTGAGAGACAGCAGTCATTCCAAGCAAAGGGATAAATGTGTGCAGAGATACAGTTGAGTGACTGGGCATTTGCAAGGAGTGAGGAGTGGCACACGGCCATGGTCAGGGTGCTGGAGAGACAGTGAGGGGACTGGTTTGCTCTGCTCAAGTTGTATCCTGAGTACAGAGGAGTTGTCTGGGTGTTGGTGAGCCTTCTGTGGCAGGATATGCTGAGAGAAGGGGTTTATTTTTATGCTTGAGTCGGCAGATACTCGGATATGAGTCCGAAAAGAAAGTGCTTGGGAATGGGCAAGCCTGCTGGGAGGTGGGAGGAGACTTGGGGTAGAGGATGCCAGCCTCAGGGGAGACCAGAGCCCAGGGAGGAGGGCCTTGCCAGGAACTGGATGGCAGACTGACCTCTCTGGATGGGATGTTGTGCACTGAAAGGACAGTTGCACAGGGGCCTGGGGCTGGATGCTTCCGGAAGTCCGAGAGCTGCAGGAGGCTGCCAACAGACCATGGGAGCACCTCCTTGCCTGGGGGCACAGTCTTCTTCTGAACTTTCAGGGGAGGGTGGACACCTCACTCCGTCAGAGCTGGGAATGGATTCTGAATGCTCCAGCTTTGCAGGAGAAAGAGAGCCATCAGCCATGGGTGCTCTTTGTCCATCTGAGCACCTGAAGAAGGCCTGACCCCTTTCACTTCAGGTCCTATAAGATGGTCTGTTGGGCTGCTTTGGATGACTCTTCTGGGCCCCTAGTAAGTGGATTCATACGTCTTCAGTCTTAGGGAACAGGAACCAGACCCCTGGCCTCCTGTCTCCTAGCTGAATTCTAAAACTAAGAGGAGCCTTTAATGTGGGGATCACAGATATCTCTAGGGGCCAGAGAATTAAATTATGTCAGTGGTACCAGTGAGGTATTGAAAATTGGTGGAGGGGGCACAGGCAATATAACTGTGAATGAATAGATAGGAATCATTTTGACTTCACAAATAAGATTTTTCCCTTCCAGTTTTTTTTAAAGGTATGTGCCTTTTTAAATTTTATCTTATTTTTGAAGATTTTATTTATTTATTCAAGGTAGAGCGAGAGCGAGTGAGAAAGAAGAGGGAGAGGGTTAGCACAAGGTGGGGAGGGACAAAGGGAGAAGCAGGCTCCCTGCTTCTTGATGTGGCACTTGATCCCAGGACCCCAGAATCATGACGTGAGCCAAAGGCAGATGCTTAACCAACCAACGACCCAGAGATTCTTTTTTTTTTTTTTTTTAATTTTTTTATACTTGATAGGACCTGGATAGAGACATATTCTGTCTGTTTTGACAAATCCAGAGCCCATATGTGATGCTCTGGGGCCTTGGTGTCTCAGGGTCACCTGAGAATCATTGTCCCCAATAGAGCAAGGCCACTTCTCGGTCCCAGCTGGTCTCGCCAGCTCTCCCATTCATGAGAAATCTCCTAGCTCTGAAATTGGTGACTTGTTCCCTTTGCTAGAAACACATGGGCCACACTAAACACAGTGTGTTTGCAGGCTGGACCCAGCCAGTCAGCCTTGGACCTCAGCTTGGTCCCCAGTTTTCCCAGCTGCTGAAGGCCAGAGAAAGAAGGGTACTATCCTGAGGCCACAAGTGCTGTTCACTGAATAGTACTGAGAAATTTTCATGGCTTCCTTATTCTGCATTTAATTTAAAGCCATGTAAGAAACTACTTAGTCTTATTCATGAAAAATAACTTGCCACAACTTTGTTGGAGAAAATTTGAAGATGTGCCAATATGTGTACTTGGATTGATCTCCACTCTTTCCCCACCAGCACTGGCTCGTGTTTATGGAGGTTAAAGATCTATTGACGTTGGTGCTACCCCTGGTGGGCCTGAAGGGGAACCTGGGAATGGCGCTGGCATCACTACTCTCCACAGCTATAAGTCAATAACTGAGCGTCTGGGCCACCTGCCTCGGCAGGGATGGATCCATGGGCACCTCCCAGGCTCCCCTCATAGCTTGTTAGCCGGTGGGTTGGTCTCTGGAGAAATGAGTGTCGTGAGGTTCTGTTCCATCACGATGCTCCACTTGGTCACTCCTCCCAGTCTGCCAAACTCTTTTTCCACGGTGCAACTAGACTGCTGGCAAGGGCCAGGCCCAACCCCGTGTATCCTTGGTTTCTGCTCTAGCCCTGGTGTCAGGTGCTGCTCTGGGTCCCCAAGCTCCACACATTCACGTCGAAGCTGTAATGAGCAGTACAGGCTGGCTGGAGGGTTTGGGAGAGGAGAGAGAGGGTTTCAATAGACACGACACCCACCTCTGTTGGAGGGTTTTGTTCTCTAGAATGTCTCCTTGAATGTTCTATCAGCAGAGGGCTCTACTCAGGGCTCTGTGGCTCACACGGTCCTCACCTTGTTGCTTGTCCCAGCCCTCCTGGCTATGCTGGGAACTGACATTCTCCTTCTGTTACGCAGACTGGTCTCTCCCCTCCTGTGACCAGCATGTGAACCCGGCCTGTGGCAAGAGGAGGTGTGGTATGGCCAAGAGACTGAAAGAGGAGCAGTGTAGCTGGAGTGGGGCAGGCGAGGGGAGGGGGTGCCGGGAGAGAGGGTGAAGGGCGGTCAGCCCGACAGTGACCCCTCAAGAGCCACAACCTAATCAGTTGGGCCTGTGCATGGTTCCTTATGTGGACAGGGTCTGTAGGTGTGATTCTGTGAGGGACCTGGGAGATGATCCTGGATTATCCGGGTGGGTCTCAGTGTCAGCACGAGGGACAGGGAAGTTTTAGAAGAAAAGGCCAGGTGAAAGAAGCCAAGGCAGAGAAGATGCTCTGCTATGGGATTGGAAGATGGAGGAAGAGCCAGGAAATGTGGCTCCACCTGCTGGAGAAGGTGAAGGAACACATACTTCCCTAGAGCTTCCAGAGGCACTCTGAGTTTTGCCCCAGAAGACTCATTTCAGACTCAGCCTCCAGAACAGTAGGAGAATGTATTTCTGTTGTTTTAAGCCAGAAAATTTGTGATACTTTGTTACTGCAGTCATAGGGAATCAACAGGTAAGTCTGGATCACTTACAGACCCATAAGGACATTAAAATGTTTTAAGCAGCAGATAACATGATACAGACATGCACACGTATGATGTCATTGGTCAGTGGTCCTTGCAAGGTGGTTCTTGCTGCCTCTGCTGTGGTGGCATTTCACGTGTTAGCATTTTTATTTCATAGTGTTTAACTACATATTAAACATTCTCTGCAACGATAAAATCTTCATTCTAATTTGTTTAAAATACATAAAACATGAAGGGAAAACACAACTAGTGGTAGAATTCATCTGTCCAAGGAAAAGGTAGAAGGTAGAAGCCATCTGTCCAAGGAGAATACGATCATCATCATCATAGTAGAACTTTTGAAGGCACTTAACACCCCAATTTTTTGTTTAAATCACTGTATTAAGGTATAAATTAGTAAGGGGCACCTGGGTGGCTCTGTGGGTTAAAGCCTCTGCCTTCAGCTCATGTCATGATCCCAGGGTCCTGGGATCAAGTCCCACATCGGGCTCTCTGCTCAGCAGGGAGCCTGCTACCTCCTCTCTCTGCCTGCTTCTCTGCCTACTTGTGATCTCTGTCTGTCAAATAAATAAATAAAATCTTATCACCGTCCAGCAGCGATAATAACAACCCTCAGTCCGGTTGGGTTTCAAAAAAGGCGGGCTTCTATTTCATACCGCCATCGCCTATATAGGGGAGCTGAGCCAATCAGCATAGACAGCGATATGCATCCACCAATCTTAAGCTTGTTACCAAGTACCCACAGCATAGCAATAGTTCAACAGCCAATAGGTAGTACTTCCTGTTTACGATCAGTCACTCTAGACACACCTTCTGGCAAATTGCCAGGTGCCATTTTGCAAAGCTCTGCGGTTGATGGATCTCCAGGCCCCTGGAGCATCCACCCTCGACAGTTCCCCCTTTTTGTTTTATGGTAGAAGGAAAGACTCAGCAGGGGTCGTGCCTGTCTTAGGTTGTCGCAAGGCCAAGAATATCCTTACCCGTCATTGGATCATGATGCTTATAGGATCATGTCCTGTCTTAGGTTGGTATATTCCGCCTACGATCTTACCCGTCTTTGACTACCGATCCAGCATACTGAGCCATACCTGGGGCGACTGTCTGGACTCGATGGATAACAGAGCTTGTTTGATGGCAATGGTGTCTCTTTTACGAATCCTCATCGTGGGGCAAATGCACCATAAGCAACACACCACAGCGAATATCAGCAATCCACCCATGGATATGAACCCAAACCATTGCTTCCCCCATCCTACAACATTTTTCATAAAGGCAACAAATTGAGATACTGAAGCTACTTCTACCTTACTGGCATTAACGTTAACAATATTAGCACGAAGCTGTATTGTCAGATTCTCGAATCTGGCATTCCAGTTGCCTGTAAGCATCTTGGATAGTTCCCTGAAATAATTAGCTGCTCGAGTGAGGTTATCATATGCGACTGGAGTAATGCAGAGTCCAGTATCTGAGCGAAGGCATCCTACAGTCAGTAGTTGTATTACAATGTCCATTTGTTCTTGTAGCAAGTCAATCCGCTGATTAGCAAAAATAATACCCGCAGCGAGATGATCATTAATTTTACTCTGGGTTTGTAGAGCTTCTGCGGTATTCGTAGACAGTTGATTAATCTCCTTGGCTGTAGGAATAGCAATGGCAAGTGCAGTAGCAGCGGCAGCGGCGGCAGCAGCGGAGGCAGCAACAGCTGTCACCACGGCAGCGGTGATACCAAAGTCTCTTTTATGTCTCAGCAAAACTGGAAGGTCTCCCTCTGGGACAGAGAAGGGCATAGGCAAAAACACTGGAATACGCATTATCATAGTAAATGAAAAGCCTGTAGCATTCCAACATTGTGTAAGGAAGCAAGTGTTCAACGTACAGTTCAACTTATTAGAAATGGTTGTACTGTTACTGACAAGAAACATAAAAGGGGGGCGAATACAAACAGGAGTACAACAAGTTTGCACTTCAACACTCGTTTCAAACGTTTGAGAAAGGTTGTGCTTTTAAGAGGAGTTACATAATAACTTAGTAGTTAAGAGTGCGGGGTAAGTAGCAGCTGGATAACTTTTGACAATTGACCCTGTAAATCACCTGTGCCTTGTATGGTTTTCCACGCCGTAGCGGCAGCAGTAGCAGTTTAGCAGTTTGCAAATACACTGCAGGTGGAAAATTGATCTGATTTTGATTTCCCGAAAACTGTCCTGTACCAGTCAGCATTTCTAAATTCCAAGCTCCATTCCCAGCTCCCACACCACGGCGAGCAGCCTCCGCATAGCCATCTTGATCTGCCATCCTCCACAGAAGATACTGCCCTCCAGACAAGCAAGCTCGCACCAGACCACTCCAGTCCAAAGGCGCCAGGCCTTGCCCTGCGACCCCACGGCGCGCAAGAACGCCTGAGCAGCCCCCATTCCCAAAGGAGCTCCACCCGCCTCCAGCAACTCCCGCAGAGGCCCCTCCACACGCACTCCAGAGACCTCCGAACCCACAGTATATCAGAAATAAATAGTCAAGGAGCAAAGAAAAGACTAGTCTGCTATCGTCACTAAAACAGTGAGCTTTCTCAAGATCGTCACTAACACCAGTGAGCTTACGTTGCAATCATCACTATAATCAGCGAACTTTCACGTTGCAATCGTCACTATAATCAGCGAACTTTCATGTTGCAGTCGTCACTATAATCAGCGAACTTTCACGTTGCAATCGTCACTATAATCAGCGAACTTTCACGTTGCAATCGTCACTATAATCAGCGAACTTTCACGTTGCAATCGTCACTATAATCAGCGAACTTTCACGTTGCAATCGTCACTATAATCAGCGAACTTTCACGTTGCAATCGTCACTATAATCAGCGAACTTTCACGTTGCAATCGTCACTATAATCAGCGAACTTTCACGTTGCAATCGTCACTATAATCAGTGAACTTTCACGTTGCAATCGTCACTATAATCAGCGAACTTTCCTAAACTTCTCTGGCCAGAATTTTCTTCTAAACAAATTCGTCACTAACCTCAGTGCACTGTTAGAAACGGAGACAGGGGGGTTCCCCGTACGGGCCACCATTTATCGCAGTCCAGCAGCGATAATAACAACCCTCAGTCTGGTTGGGTTTCAAAAAAGGCGGGCTTCTATTTCATACCGCCATCGCCTATATAGGGGAGCTGAGCCAATCAGCATAGACAGCGATATGCATCCACCAATCTTAAGCTTGTTACCAAGTTCCCACAGCATAGCAATAGTTCAACAGCCAATAGGTAGTACTTCCTGTTTACGATCAGTCACTCTAGACACACCTTCTGGCAAATTGCCAGGTGCCATTTTGCAAAGCTCTGCGGTTGATGGATCTCCAGGCCCCTGGAGCATCCACCCTCGACAAATCTTAAAAAAAAAAAGATATAAATTAATAAAATAAAAACTCACAAATTTTAAACATGCAGGTCAGTGACTTTTGACAGATCTGTGTCCCTGTGTAAGTACCATCCCAATTGAGATCTGAAACATTTCCATCTCCTCAGGAGATGTCTCCTCATGCACTGAGCCCAGCCTCTCAGCAACTCCTTCCTGGCAACCCTGATCCAGCTCTAGTCTCTATAGATAAGTTTTGTTTTCAACACAGATTCATGATTTTTTAAAAAAGATTTCATTTATTTATTTGACAGAGAGAGAGAGTGATCACAAGTAGGCAGAGAAGCAGGCAGAGAGAGACAGGAGGAAGCAGGCTTCCCGCTGAGCAGAGAGCCCAACGAAGGGCTCGATTCCAGGACCTGGAGATCATGACCTGAGCCAAAGGCAGAGGCTTAACCCACTGAGCCATCCAGGCACCCGACGCACATTCATGATTTTTAAAAATACTCTCAGTGCGACTTGAAATAGAACAATTTTTCTACATTTTGTATTTATTTTGTTTTATTTATATTATTTTATTTTAGCTATATTGTTCTGGATGTTTTAGATATTGTAATAAGCCAAGAAAAGGAAATAAGAGACTAGCATATTGGGAAGGAGAAAAACTCATTATTTGCTATCAATATATATGCCGTCTTGGAAAGATCTAAGCAAAGCAACTAGAAAACTATGAAACTAAATAAGCTTAATAAAGTGACCTGGTTTCAAAATATCTAGATGAAATTTAAAAAATATATATGTGTATTCACATACATAAATATGTATCTGTATACTCCTGTACACACTAACAATCATCCTTTGTGAAATACAATCAGAAAAGAGATATCTTTTAAAACATTTACTACTTTAAAACCTCTTCAGACTGAAGCCTCAAATGTTCAGGATCTATAGAAATAAAACAGTAACACTTTACAAAGGGAAATATAAATTTGGAGAGAGATACGAAGTTCCTGAATGGGGCAAGCCAAGTTGTAAAGTTATCAATGTTCCTTGTTTTCGTTTGTAAAGTTAATGAAGTTACTCTCAGTGTGCCAAAGGGAGTTACAGGAACAGCTGACAATATTACTTTAAAGTTGATCTGGACAAATAAACGAGTGAGAATAGCCAAGGAAATCTTGATAGGAAAAAGAGTAAAGCACACTAATAGTAATAATAATGGTGAAATTTTATTTCCAAGTATTAAAATGTAGTATAACACTATAGTAATTAAATTGCTTTGCAACCAGTATTAGTTAATGTATCGTACACAGGAGCAGACCACCTAGAGGACTGCAGAAGCTAAGTCAGGTCCCAATGTTTAACACTTGGAAAGATTTCCTTGGATGTCACCAACTCAGATGCCTCTGGGGCTATGAAAGCAGTTTGAATGAGTCGAGCAGGTGTGACAGTAACTGGGCAGTAAGGAGTGGCACAGAATGTCATGCTACAGAGCATGCTCCTGGTGTGGAGTAAGTGGGGTCTGCTCATCTCCGGCCAGTTGCTGCCTGGCAATATTGGAGGTCTGGACTTACCTCAATGGACTTGTTAGGAGAAGCTGGCAATTAATTCAAGTTACTTTTTAAAGAGTATTTTCCTTTTTTAAAAATCATGTGCATAACACCCAGTGCTACACAGCTATTGAATCATTGAGCACTACATCAAAAACTAGTGATGTACTACTATAGGGTGGTAATTGAATGTAATAAAATCAGTCAGTCAGTCAATTGTGTGGGTGTAGCAAAATAGATCTGCAGCTGTCCTCTGCCCACAGACCATTCTTTGTATCGAGAGTAGTTGGTTTCTCCCTCTGGAGATCACTGGGCACATCTTCCCGGTGAGGGGTTAATCTCCAGGGGACTAAGGAAATAGAATGGGGGCAGCCCACCCAGACTCTAAAGGAGATGGCCATGGGTAGGCCCCATCCTTTGTCAGCCCCAGATCCTTGCCCTGCAGAGGTTGCTCAGCATGGCTTTTGTCGCCTGGGCCCTATGGTCCTGGCAGGCTGGGCACAGTCCACTTCCTGTGGAAGCTGGGACCTCATCAACAAGCCCCAGGCCTGTTGCTCCTCTTTCCTCGCTGCTGTCCCTCATTTCTCTTCTATCTCCTTCCTTAGGGGATCCTTTCATTTTCTTGGATGTTCCAGTCTGTAATCTGATTCCTGTCACTTCCTAGGACCTTGAATGGCTTATCAGGATACCCCTCCCACAGACCTTTCTGTCACTCCCCTCCCTCCCTCCCTCCTCCCCACCCCCTCCCACTGCCCAACAAATATATATTAAAATCCTACTTTGCCAGTCACACTTCCTTCACCATAAGAGATAGCTGTCAAGGTGATACCTCATTCCTAGTGTCTAGTTTACCTGTTCTTTACTTGTTCTCAAACAAGTTCTGTGGTAAAGTGGAAGGGAAGAAAAATAGATCCAGTGCTGAATCAGTCAAGGAAGGGTGCCTAGAGGACATAGACTTAAAAGAAGAGACAGAACTTAGAGACTGGCATTCTTTTGCTCCTCCCAGCTGGCCATTCAGACCAGCCGGATCTCCACCAACCTGCACATGTGGCACACTCCTGGTGTCCTCCCCCTCTGGATGAAACAATTCTGGCCTAACCCATGCTCCACTTTATGCATCTCAGGTGGATATGGTGTCTTCCAGAGGCCATGTGGCCATTTACTTTATTTTATTTTACTTCAATTTATTTTATTATTTTTAAAAGATTTTATTTATGTATTTGACAGAGAGAAACACAGTGAGAGAAGGAACACAGGCAGGGAGAGTGGGAGAGGATGAGGCAGGCTTCCTGCCAAGCAGGTGCTTCATGTGGGGCTTAATCCCAGGAAGTTGGGACTTGAGCTGAAGGCAGATGATTAACGACTGAGCCACCCAGGCACCCCTATTTTAATTTTTTTAAAACAAAAAACAAATAAGGTATTCTTCAAGGATCAATTTATCCTCTATTTCCTTGATAAACTCTTCCCTTCTATCTTGCCCACCCAGCCCTCTCTTCTTTCTCTAAACTGTAATTTTTAAAACATTTTTATTTTTTTCAGTGTTCCAAGATTCATTCTTTTTGCAGCACACTGGGTGCTCCATGCAATATGTGCCTTTCTTAATACCCACCATGAGGCTCTCCCAACCCCTCAGCCCCTTCCCCCGCAAAAGGCTCAGTTTGTTTCTCAGAGTCCACAGTCTCTCATGGTTCGTCTCCCCCTCCGATTTCCTCCAGCTCACTTCTCTCCTTCACCCAATGTCCTCCATGTTATTCCTTCTGATTCACAAGTAAGTGAAACCGTATAAGCATTGACTCCCTCTCCTTGACTTATTTCACTCAGCATAATCTCCTCCAGTCCTATTCATGTTGATATAAAAATTGGGTATTCATCCTTTCTGATGGAGGCATAATACTCCGTTGTATATATGGACCATATCTTCTTTATCCATTCATCTGATGAAAGTCATCTTGGCTCTTTCCAGATGTTTGTGACTGTGGCCATCGTTGCTATACACATTGGGATACAGATGGACCTTCTTTTCACTACATCTGTATCCATGGGGAAAATACCCAGTAGTGCAATTGCAGGGTCATAGGGTAGCTCTCTTTTTCATTTCTTAGGGAATCTCCACACTGTTTTCCAAAGTGGCTGCACAAACTTGCATTCCCAACAGTGTTAGAGGGTTCCCCTTTCTCCACATCCTCTCCAATACTTGTTGTTTCCTGTCTTGTTAATTTTGGCAATTCTAACTTGTGTAAGGTTGATACCGCAATGTATTTGAATCTTCCTGGTGGTTAATGATGAATGAACATTTTTTCATGTGTCTGTTAGCCAACTGTATGTCTTCTTTGGTGAAGTGTCTGTTCTTGTCTTCTGCCCATTTTTTTTTTTTTAAATCTGATTATGTGTTTTTTTGGGGGTTGAGTTTGTGGAGTTCTTTATAGATCTTGGATATCAACCCTTTGTCTGTAGTGTCATTTGTGAATATCTTCTCCCATTCCATGGGTTGCCTCTTTGTTTTGTAGACTGTTTTCTTTGCTGTGCAGAAGATTTTGATCTTGATGAAGTCCCAAAGTGTTCATTTCTGCTTCTGTTTCCTTTGCCTTTGGAGACATATCTTGAAAAACGTTGCTGTGGCCAGTGTCAAAGACGTTACTGCCTGTGTTCTCCCCTAGGATTCTGACAGATTTCTGCCTCATGTTGAGGTCTTTTTATCCATTTTGGGTTTATCTTTGTGATTCATGTAAGAGAATGGCTAAGTTTCATTCTTCTATATTCAGTTTTCCAATTTTCCCGGCACTATTTATTGAAAAGACTGTCTTTTTTCCACTGGATATTTTTTCCTGCTTCATCGAAGCTTAGTTGACCATAGAGTTGTGGGTCCATATTTGGGCTCTCTACTCTGATCCATTGGACTTTGTGTCTGTTTTTTCAGGCTGTCTTGGTGATCACAGCTTTGTAGTAAAGCTTGGATCAGGCAACGTGATGCCCCAGTTTTGTTTTTCTATTTCAACATTTCCTTAGCAATTCGGGGTCTCTTCTATTTCCATACAAATTTTAGGATTGTTAGTTCCAGCACTTTGAAAAATGTCAGTGGAATTTTATTTGGGTTGGCATTGAAAGTATAGATTGCTTCAGCCAGTATACACATTTTTACAATATTTCTTCTTCAGATCCTTGAGCATGGAATTCTCTTCCACCTTTTTGTGCCTTCTTCAATTTCTTTCATGAGTGTTCTGTAGTTCCTCGAGTACAGTCCCTTTACCTCTTTGGTTAGGTTTATTCCCAGATATCTTATGGTTCTTGGTGCTATCGTAAATGGAATCGATTCTCTCATTTCTGTTTCTATATTTTCATTGTTAGCATATAAGATAGCAACTGATTTCTGTGCATTGATTTTGTATCCTGCCACATACTGAATAACTGTATGAGTTCTAGTAGTTTGGGGCTGGAGGCTTTTGGATTTTCCATATAAAGTATCATGTCACGTGTGAAGAGATAGAGTTTGACTTCTTCTTTGTCAATATCAATACATTTATTTCTTTTTGTTGTATAATTTATGTTGGTAGGACTTCAAATACTATCTTCAACAAGAGTGGTGAGAGTGGGCATCCTTGTCATGTTCCCAATCTCAGTGGGAAGGCTGTCAGCTTTTTCCCATTGAGAATGATATTCGTTTTGGGTTTTTCATAGACAGATTTTATGAGTTTGAGGAATATTCTATCTCTATACTTTGAAGAGTTTTAATCAGGTAAGGATGCTGTATCTTGTCAAATGCTTTTTCTACATCAATCAGAGAGGACAATATGGTTCTTCTCTCTTCTCATTGATTTGTTCTATCACATTGATTGATTTGTGAATGTTGAACCATCCTTGCATCCCAGGGATAAATTCCACCTGGTCAGGGTGGATAATCTTTTTAATGTACTGTTGGATCCTATTAGCTAGGATCTTGTTGAGAATCTTGGCATCCATATTAATCAGGGATATTGGTCTGAAATTCTCCTTTTTAGTGCGGTCTTTGCTTGGTTTGAGGATCAGGGGAATGGTGGCTTTATAGAAAGAATGTGGTAATTTCCATTCTGTCTCTATTTTTTGAAACAGCTTCAGAACAATAGGTATTATTTCTTCTTTGAATGTTTGATAAAATTCCCAGGGAAACCATCAGGTCCTGGGCTCTTATTTTTTGGGAAGTTTTTGATCACTGCTTCAATCTTGTTACTAGATATTGATCTATTCAGGTTGTCAATTTTTTCCTGAATCAGTCTTGAAAGTTTATAGGTTTCCAGGAATGCATCGATTTCTGCTAGGTTGCTTAACTTATTGGCATACAACTGTTGATAATAATAAAGGCTATGATTCTTTCTATTTCCTTGGTGTTAGTCATGATCTCCCCCTTTCATTCATAATTTTATTAATTTGGGACCTCTGTCTTTTATTTTGGATTAGTTTCACCAGTCGTTTATCGATCTTACTTATTCATTCAAAGGATCAGCTTCTCATTTTGTTCATGTGTCTACTATATCACTAGTTTTTATCTCATTGAACTCTGCTCTAGTCTTGATTCTTTCCCTAGTTATGTGTGGGGTTGGCTTAACTTGTTGATTTTCCAGTTCTTTAAAGTGTAAAGAGAGCTGGTATATTTGAGATTTTTCTTTTTTCTTTTCTTTCTTTCTTTTTTTTTTTTTTTTTTTTTGACTGAGGTTTGGATGGCTATGTATTTCCCCTCTAGGACCACCTTTGCCATATCTTATAGGCTTTGGACTGATGTGTCTTCATTCTCATTGTTTCCATGAATTGTTTAAGTTCTTTTTTTGATTTCCTTGTTGATCCAAACATTCTTGAGTAGGATGGTCTGTAGCTTCCAAGTGTTTGAATTGGTTCCAAACTTTTTCTTGTGGTTGAGTTCCAGTTTCAAACATGGTGGTCTGAGAATAATTGCAGAGAATAATCTCAATCTTTTGGTATCACTTGAGCCCTGATTTGTGGCATGGTATATGGTCTATTCTGGAGAAAGCTCCATGTGCACTGGAGAAGAATGAGTATTCTGTAGTTCTAGGGAGGAATGTTCTGTATATATGTATGAGGTCCATCTTGTCCAATGTGTAATTAAATGCCCTTGTTTCTTTATTGATTTTCTGTTTGAATAATCTATTAATGAGAGTGGCATGTTACAATCCCCTACTATTATTATATTCATATCAATATGACTTGATTTTGATGAACAGTTGGCTCATGTGGTTAGCTGCTCCCATATAGGAGGCATAAATACTTACAATTGTTAGATCTTCTTGGTGGATAAACCCTTTAAGAATGATGTAGTGTTATGCTGGGTAAAATAAGTCAAGCAGAGGGAGTCAATTATCATAGAGTCTCACTTACGTGTGGAGCATAAGGAATAACACAGAGGACATTCAAAGAAGGAGAGGAGAAGGGAATTGGGGGAATTTGGAGGGAGAGATGAACCATGAGAGACTGTGGACTCTGAGAAACAAACTGAAGGATATGGAGGGGAGGGTGGTGGGGCATGGGTGAACCTGGTGGTGGTTATTAAGGAGGACATGTATTGCATGGAGCACTAGGTGTGATGCATAAACAATGAATCTTGGAACACTGAAAAAATAAAATAAAGTATAAATAAAAATAAGAGTGATGTATTGTCCTTCTTTATCTCTGACTACAGCCTTTAGTTTAAAATCTAATATATCTGATATGTGAATTGCTATCCCAGCTTTCTTTTGAGGCCCGTTGGCATGAAAGATATTCCTCCATTCCTTCATGTTCAATCTGGATGTATCTTTATGTTCCAAATATGTCTCTTGTAGACAGCATATGGATGGTCCTCTCATTTTATCTAATCTGCAACCCTGTAGCATTTTATGGGAGCATTTAGGCTCTTCACATTGAGAATGATTATGAAAGATACGTTTTTATTGACATCATGCAGCCTGTGAAGTCCTTGTTTGTATAGATTGTCTCTATACATTTCTGTTTTTTGTCACTCTTGGGTTCTTTCTTCTTTTTTATTTTTTATTTATTTATTTTTTAAAAAAGATTTCATGGAAATGAAAAGGCTAAACCAATCTCTGGTCAGGCAGGGTTCTCTCAGAACCCAGGGTTCTGTCAGAGATCACAAGTAGACAGAGAGGCAGGCAGTGAGAGGAAGGGAAACAGGCTCCCCACTGAGCAGAGAGCCTGATTCGGGGCTTGATCCCAAGACCCTGGGATCATGACCTGAGCCAAAGGCAGAGGCTTTAACCCACTGAGCCACCCAGGTGCCCCAATCTTTCTTCTTTTTTAGAACCTTCCTTAATGTTTCTTGTAGTGGGGGCTTGGTGGTCACATACTCTTTTAAATCTTGCAGGTCTTGGATGCTCTTTATCTCTCCATCCATTTTGAATGTCAGTCTTGCTGGATAAAGTCTTCCTGGCTGCATGTTCTTCTGATTTAGTACCCTGAATATGTCTTTCCAGCCCTCTCTGACTTGCCAGGTTTCTGGGGACAGGTCTGACATTATTCTGATGGACCATCCTCTGTACATAAGGAATCTCTTTCAAGTAGCTTCCCTCAGAACCTCTTGTCTAAAATTATGATTTATGAGTTTCACAATTAAGTGCCTTGAGGTTGTTCTAGATTCGTTGAACTTGTTGGGTGTTCCCTCTGCCTCTAGGACCCAAACGCTTGTTCTGTTCCCCAGACTGGGAAAATTTTCCTGCAGAATTCATTCAGTTATATCTTCTAGTCTTCTCTCTTTTTCCATTCCCTCAGAGACCCCAATAATTCTGACTTTGGAACATTTCATAGCATCATTTATTTCCCTAATTTTGTTTTTATGGCTTTTAAGCTGTTTCTTCCATGCCTCCTCCTGATCCTTTTCCTCTCTCATTTTGTCATCTAGATCACTAATTCTATCTTCTGCCTTGGTTACCCTAGTTGTTAGACTGTTTAGATTAGACTGTATCTCATTGATAGCATTTTTAACATCTGCCTGGGAGGCTCTCAATTCCGCCCTTAGAGATTTTATGTTGTCACTAATTGTTTTCTCCAACCTAGTCATTGCCTGGATAATTGTAACTCTGAACTCCATTTCTGACCTTGTGTTTATGTTCATATCCAATAGTTCTGATGGAGAGGACACGGTTTCTGAATTTTTCCTCTGTTGGGTGTTCCTCCCCCAAGTCATTTTGCTGAGAAGTGGTTGAGGGGATGTATAGCTGAATATATCAACCATGATCCAGGCAAGGTGCACCCTGGAACGTTTTGGAGCAATTGGAAGTCACCACAAAAAATAAAGAGAAAAGAAAAATAGAAAGAAAGAGACAAAAGAGAGAACCCAGACAGAATGAGCCCCCAAAGTAAGATTTATAAGGTATATTAACAAAAACGGCAAACAGAAAGGCTGACAAAAGTGAATGACAAGAAAAAAAAAAAAAAAGAACCTAGCCAAAATGAACCCCAAAGATAAGATTTATATAATACCAGAACAAAAACAAATGCACAGAAATACTAACAGAAGAAGAAATTGGGAGGATGGTTATAAATCCTCGATGTGGGCGAGAAAGTTTATTTTGTTCTTCCTGAGTATATCTTGGTATCTTTGTTAAGGGACTCAAATTTCCAGAGATAAAGGGAGATTAAAATTGGTTTATATATAGGGGTAGTATTGATTAGGGAAAGAGAGATATCTTGAAGCTTATATCTGTATGTATATTTTTAAAAAAGGAAAAAGAAAAACAGAAGTATATGTGTGAATAAAGTTCCAGTTAAAATGTTATTATGGAATATGTTGCATTAAACCTCTAGTTGTAGTGATAAGATGTAAAAATTTAAAAATTAAAAAAAACAAGAATCATGAGTATGAATTTAAATAAATAGTTGTATCTAGGGGCGCCTGGGTGGCTCAGTGGGTTAAGCCGCTGCCTTCGGCTCGGGTCATGATCTCAGGGTCCTGGGATCGAGTCCCACATTGGGCTCTCTGCTCGGCAGGGAGCCTGCTTCTCTCTCTCTCTCTCTCTCTCTCTCTCTCTGCCTGCCTCTCCATCTACTTGTGATTTCTCTCTGTCAAATAAATAAATAAAATCTTTAAAAAAAATGTTGTTTTCCCTGATGTTGGGGTTTTACAGTTTTATGGGGACCTGTCATGGTTGTCCTCTTGTTCTTTTGACTTGCCATCTGGGGGAGGGGCCTGCCACGTTGTTCTTCAGTCAGTCTTGCTTGGGTTGAATCATCCTGCTCCTTATCTAGGGGCTGGGCTCTGTGGAAACCGTTTTTTCAGGCTTTTGTTCTCTGGGCGTTTTTGTTCTTTGAAGACTTTTTGTGGCTTTTTGCTTTTCTCAGGCTTAGGGGAAAGCAAACTGTACCCAGACCTCCCCCTCAGAGAGAGAAGCCTCAGTCTGCTCCCCTTTGGGTGGTCCAGAACACACAGACTCCCCTCTGTAAACTCCACTGAACAGGGCAATCTCCCACAGATGGTGTGCACCCCCAGCCATTGTCTCAGTGGTTGCCCAAGGCACCTGCTTTTTTGTGCACCCCCCGTGCCACTAAAATCGGTAGTGGTCAAGGGAGCCTGCTTCCAGTTGCTGCCTTTGCTGATCTGCTGTTTGGGGTCCAGGCCCATGCAGGGTGTACAGGTCATGGAAGGCTAAACCAATCTCTGGTCAGGCAGGGTTCTCTCAGAACCCAGGGTTCTGTCCAGATCCTCAGCCGGTCTCCTTCAGCTAGTACACACACCAAGCTCTTTCAGGTGGGGGCAGGGAGTGCACTTGGATCCTGGCTGCTCAGTGTGCACAAAGTGCAAAAGACTGTGGTTCAAGAGAGCTCCAGCTGGTACAAATACCAGACTTTCTCACATATGGGCGGGAGTGTGCCCAGCCAAGGTGCTGCAAGCAGCAGAAAGCTTCGGGCTTAGGGATCAAGAACTAGAGGCTCCATGCCCTCTCTCTGGTATAGGAGGTCATTGGCAGTGGCACCGCCATCCTGGGTTGTGGGTTTAGGCCCGTGCCTGTGACCACCCGTTTCCACCAGTTGCCCCTTAAGCTCTTTTGCTCTTTTTGAGTGCTTTTAACCAGGCTCCAAGTTCATGCTGCTCCCCAACCTCAGGACACTTTTCGTATTTGGGTAATATTTCCCAATGGGTCACTTCTGGTGACTCCCTCCCCCTTCTGTTTGTCCTCCAATATCAGTCTGAGCATTCCCACTCGGCTTTACATCTCCACTGATTTCTTCTGCCCCCACAGAGATCCAGAAGTGTATAATCTTACATCTCAGGCTGATTTCACGGGCGTTCAGAGTGTTCTGGTAGATATTTAGCTCACTTTAGAGGACTGGTTGAAGCAGGGTCTCCTACTTCTCTGCCATCTCACCCCTCCTCCTCTCTGCTTTTTTTTTTTTCCCCCCAAGGAATCTTTACATACTGTGTCCAATTTTTCATCATGAATAGCAGATTTTGGAGCTCTTGAGTTTTCTCATCCTCTCTCTACCTATTATTTTATGGTAGTATTTTTAGCTTCTAAGCTGTACGATTGTTCCTCCTCTTTCTTGTAAGTTTGATGAACTATATTAACTCAGAGGCGAATGGAGACTTTTTATTGAATCTGTTTCTGTTTGAGAAGTCAGTTGCATTCACACTTACAGTTTCTAAAAGTATGTGTGGTTGGGGCAGGGAAGTCACACTTTTTGCAGAGTCTCAAATTCTTAGAGTACTGAAGCAAAAAGAGAATGTGCTGAATGTGTCCCAGAGGCTTAGCGTGAGGAAGGGGCTGCCTGAGGCTCCCATGAGTGTGCCACCCTTCCCTGGATTACTAATTCCACATGCTGAGCCTCCCTTCATGCACATTCCAGAGCTCTCTTCGACCTTCAGCCCCTTGCATGTTCTCGTTCCTCTGCCATCTCCCCAGAGTCCTCTTCGAATTCATATCTCAGCCAAGATGTCATCTTCTTTCGAGGGCTTCTAATTCCCCAGTATTCATCCTACTAATATACACTTTGTTCTCTACCACATTATCCTGGTTCATTTTTATCCTAGCACTGGACTTTTCTTGTTTATTTGTTTCTGCTGCTCGATTCTGGTTTTATTTTTTTCTCTTCCTTAAAATGTCAGATCCATGAGGGAAGGGACAGGAGTATATCCCCATATCCCTGTATACAAGAACATGCCTGCCACATAGTAGATGCTTAGCAAACACTCATGTAATAGATAAATAATGTGGAAGCCTCACTGGAGACTGTCACATGCCAAGGTGGCCTCTGTTGCCCAGCAGGTCACACAATCTCCTTGGTTTTATTTTTTTCCAGAAATTAATTCCTTATCAGTTTGAGTCCTACTCTTTCTGGTGGTCCTGGGCCATCTTATTTTCTTCTACATCATCTGCTTGGTGGAAAGCCATTTGGTCCCAAACAATAAGATCTTTGTGGTGTTCTATCTGCTAGCAAGTCTGACCCAGGTAAGGATGGTTATAGCAGTACCAAAACAGCACTCAGTGGTTAGCCAGCAAGATTTGTCTCCCTGTCCTGGGAAAGATGCTGCAGAGATAAGGTCGGGGTTTCCTGGACATGGCAGGGTACAGACCCCATCTTCCAAGAGTCAACTTGTTCAAGCACAAAGGCATGATCCAGACAGAGAGGCCACTCCACACTCTGTACTACACACTTCCCCCTGCACATTCCACACAGCACATGCTACCCTGCACACTTCATAGGGTACACCGCCCACAGGGCACTATCCATTCCACGTATAGAACACTGCACACTCCTCAGCAGAGGATCAGAGGATGGTCCTGAAGTGGCGGCAAGTTTCCAAGAAGCAGGTTGATGAGTGGGTCCAGCTGGGGAACTGGGCCATACACACCATCCATCACGGAAAGGGTGGGCAGAGACCAGCCCCTTGCTGGAGTGCATGGACTTCAGTCAAGACGGGATGATGATAGGGACATGTGGGCCCAGGTTGTTGGCAGAGAGAACTGTGGGCACTGATGGACAATTCTAGGATAGGAGTGCTACAATGAGGAACTCACATGTTCGAATCTCCCAGAGTTAGGGCATTTGCAATTGCATGTCCCTGACCCTGAAGACTGAGCTGGGACACTCTGAGGCAGTGTTTTGAGCAGGAGCAAGGAAGGGGCTGGAGTCTGCCTGGGACAGGGGACCGAGGAGCCCTGAAATGAGGCCAGGACTGTGCTCACTACCCTGTGGCACTTTCAGGAAAGGCTTACTCTCCAAAGCTGCCCATACAAGAACCTCCAGCAAATCCAAACTAAAGTCCCAATAAGACCTATGTCTTGAGTTTCCAAAGACCGTGCAAGGAGCTGCTGTAGCTGAGATGGTCTGTCTGGCACCTCAGTTTGCCAGGAGCAGGCCTGACCACAGAGAAGGAGGCTAGGCAAGTATGGGTAAGTGTGGACTTCCTGCCTCGGCATGAGCTCAGAGCTGGGCATTGACCCCAAGAAAAGCTGGAGGAAGGAGACTCCTAGGAGTGGACATGTCCACCTTGGTATCTGCCTTTGAAATTTGCTAGTGTTTCTTGGTGACACTTGGCTTTCTGACTTGGTTGTAATATTTTGTGTCTGCTTGCCCTTATGCCAGGTGACAATTCTACTGTACCTGGCAGAAGTAGTGTTTCAGCTGACATGGCACCAGACCCTGGATCCAGACAACCACTGCATCCCCTATCTCACAGAGTTGGGGGACCTCCTAGGGACTGGCCTTCTGAATTTCTGCTTTCTTATCAGCTGGTTAGTGAGCAGTGAAGCAAGGCTGGATGCTTCTCAGAACCAGCATCTGGGCCTCCCTCATGAGTCCAGGCAGCCTCAGTTGCTCAGTGGAGTTTTCCTTCATACCAGCAGGGTACAGAATGGAGTGTCTTCCTGCCTGGGTCCTCTGGAAGGATGGTTGACACCTGCCTCTGCAGTGGCCCTTTGTCAGTCTGCTAAGGACATTAACACACTTGACTCTGGAGTTGGAATCTGAGCCTATGAAGGTGAGGGAAGACTGAAATCAGAAACATTGTTTGTGCGTTAATGTGACTGCACATTCCTGGATATACACCCATGAGCTTGATGAGTGCAAATGAGTATGGAGGTGTGTGTAGAGAACAGGGGACTCTGGCCTGAAGATGCTGAAGGAACAGGGGACATGGGAGATATGCTGGCATTCTTCTGTGCCCATGCAGCCTGGACTGGGGAGAAGCAGGAATGAGATGCCTTCTATGCCCAAGCCCCAGGACTAAGCTGTGGCTTAAGCACAGTCTTCACCAGGTCCAAGCCATTCTGTGGTTTGCCTGCAAATGCACAGCCCTCCCCAGGACAGCCCCTTCTTGCATACCCTTCATCTGCTCCCAGTATTTAATTTTGTTGATTTTGTTCTCCTTTTCTTCTTTTTACATTTATGTGAAACTTCTGTTTAGAGTTTAATGGTCAGAGAAGTATAAAATAAAATATACATTATATTATACTTGGCCTTTGTGTCCTTAAAGATATTTTATGCCACCATGAGACTTGGGGTCTATAAGTAACAAAATCTCTGGTGTTTCTCTAGTGTCTGTTTCTCAAACTGTGCTCTCCAGCATAGAAGCATTAACATCACAGCAAAGTTTTTTAGAAATGCAAGTTGTTAACCTGCCCTCCCTTAGGCCTGCAAGATCAGGCTGTCTTGGGGTAGAGCTTGGTTGTGTAGGATTAATAAGCTCTCCATGTTGATCTGATACATTCTCCTGTTTGAGAACCACTGCTCCAGAATGCCCTCATTTTTTTTTTTTTAAGATTTTACTTATTTATTTGACAGACAGAGACATAGCGAGAGAGGGAACACAAGCGGGGTGAGTGGGAGAGGGAGAAGCAGACTTCCTGCTGAGCAGGGAGCCAGGTGTGGAGCTCTTCCCACCCTGGGATCATGACCTGAGCTGAAGGCAGACCATTAATGACTGAGTCACTCAGGTGCCCCATGCCCTCACTTTTTAAAATAAGTATTTACTTCCTGTTTCTTTTTTTCTTTTAAAAATTTACTGTATTTATTTATTTAGCGCACAAGTTGGGGGAGTGGCAGAAGGAGAGAAAGAATCTCAAGCAGACAGTATGCTGAGTACAGAGCTCAATCACATGATCCCAAGACTATGACTGGAGTCAAAATCAAGAGTCAGATGCTCAACTGACTTAACTGCCCAGTCTCCCCTATGTCTTGTTTCTTACTAACTCATCATAATAACTTTATTTTTTTAATGTATTTTTTATTATGTTATGTTAGTGACCATAGAGTACATTAGTTTTGGATGTAGTGTTCCATGATTCATTGCTTGCATATAACACCCTGTGCTCCATGCAATATGTGCCCTCCTTAATACCCATCACTGGCCTCACACATCCCCCTACCCTCTTCCTCTCTAAAACCCTCAGTTTGATTCTCATAATTTATAGTCTCTCATGGTTCATCTCCCCCTCTGATTTCCCCCCACCCTCATTTTTCCCTTCTTTCTCCTAATGTCCTCCATGCTATTCTTTACATTCCATTTCTCTGTTTGACTTTTTTCACTTAGCATAATCTCCTCCAGGTCCATCCATGTTGTTGCTAATGTTGGGTATTCATCCCTGCAGATGGCTGAGTAATAGTCCATTGTATGTATTAACAATATCTTCTTTATCCATTTGTCTGTTGCAGGACATCTTGGGCTTCTTCCACAGTTTGGCTATTATGGGCATTGCTGCTATGAACATTGGGGGCATATGGTCCTTCTTTTCACTACATCTATATCTTTTCACTACATCTGTATCTTTGGGGTCCAGTAGTGCTGATGAAGTTCTAGAACCTAGGTGAGGTTTGGTGGGCTGAGGTCCGGAGCCGATGACCAAGAAAGAATTCTTGAGACATCTTTGGTGCAAAATGGTGGTTTATTAAAGCACGGGGACAGGACCCGTGGGCAGGAAGAGCTGCTGCCCCGGGTTGTGAGGGATGGCAGGTTATGTACCCTGCTGTTGGGGGAAGGTGAGGGGAAGGGAGGTTTCAGTGGAGTTTTCATATGCTAAAAAGAGGGCCTACAAGGTGCCAGGATGTTCCAGGCCTGCCAGAGGCCTTGCCCTTGCTGCTGGATCATTGTTGTCTTTAGACCAGCCATTAACATTAAGATCTTTGGGAGACTTTTTGGTGGGGTGTCACAATCCTGCTATCAATCGTCTTTGTTAGTGAGATTTAGAACATTTGTAAGCCAAGGGAGACTAGCAGGATTGTGAGCTCTGCAAGTTAACTATTTGCTTATTGTTCATGGCAGTCAGGGCTGCCTGAGGGATGCTACACATATGGAGGGGAGCGGATGAAGGGGGGGGTGCAAGGCGCCAGCTTTTGCTTTGTCCTCAGCCAGCCTCCTGCTTCCTCATCAGTGCCATTGCTGGGACATAGAGTAGCTCTATTTTTAAATTTATGAGGAAACTCCACACTGTTTTCCAAAGTCACTGTACAAGCTTGCAACCCCACCAACAGTGCAAGACAGTTCCCCTTTCTCCACATCCTCTCCAACATTTGTTGATTCTTGTCAATTTTTTCTGTTCTAACTGGTGTAAGGTGGTATCCCAATGTGGTTTTGATTGAATTTCCCTGATGCCAATGATGATGAATACTTTTTCAGATGTCTCTTTGCCATTCATATGTCTTTGGAGAAATGTCTGTTCATGTCCTCTGCTCATTTTTTGACTTGATTAGTTTTTTGGGTGTTGGGTTTGAGAAGTTCTTTGTAGATATTAGATACCAGCCCTTTATATGTAGTATTATTTGCAAATATCTTCTTTTATTCTGTGGGTTGCCTTTCGCATTGTTGACTGTTTTGTTTGCTGTGCAGAAGCTTTTGATCTTGATGAAGTCCCAAAGGTTCATTTTTGCTTTTGTTTCCCTTGCCTTTGGAGATGTGTCTTGAAAGAATTTGCTGTGGCTGATGTTGAAGAGGTTACTGCCTGTGTTCTCCTCTAGGATTTGGGTGGATTGCTGTCTCTCATTGAGGTCTTTCATCCATTTTGAGTTTATCTTTGTGTATGATGTAAGAGAATGGTCGAGTTACATTCTTCTGTACATAGCTGTCTAATTTTCCCAGCACCATTTGTTGAAGAGACTGCCTTTTACCCATTGCATAGTGAGTCCTCCCTTAGTCAGTTTGTAGAGAGGTCAGGCCATCTCTGTGAACTGCGGTATCCACAGCCTACAGTAGCCCACCATCCCAAGAAACTCCCTCGTGGAGATCAAAGCCTAAATAAGTGGTGTGCTTTGAGAAAGCTGTGCTTTCTTTGCTGACACCTGATGCCCTTTTTCCTGCAGAGTTTGTAAGAGAGCTCTCAGCCCCTGCAATCATGACTCATAGTCCTCAGCGGCTATTTCCACTAACTCAGTCAGATCCTTCCCTTCAAATCCTTCAATTGTCGGAACTTTCCTCCTCCAAGAGGCTGACTGACTGGCAAAAGCAAGATCATCTAAACGAGCTATTGTGCAACTTCTCTGAAGTTTACCTCAAGTTGTCTAGCTTAGGTAAACAAACATTTAAAGACAACCAAATCTAGAATTTAGCATCCATAAAGGTGTGTTATTAAAACACAATTTTTCTCTCTAAAATAACCCTCATTTCCAGAGGTAGCCAAATCTGGACTAATTTATTTGAAAAACAAGTCCAGTTTTAACAAACTTGGCCTCCTTATTTACATAAGCTCAGCAAGAACAGTGAGTGATCATATAGATCTTTTAGAATCTGCTTTTCTGGAACTTCTTATAAGGAATCTCTAGGTTGAACTTTTAGTAGCCTCTCAGGGCCAGAAGCCACATACTTGCCATCAGACATGCCTGCAATACCTGTTGATTTGGGCGAATTCCTCTTCCTGAGGTTCCTACACCTGCCAGGAAGTGACATTCTTTACTCACCTGGTGAGGCTCTTGGGAATTCTGTAAGCAAGGTATCAGGCCAACAGTTCCAAAGGGCTTTACGGCTCCAGGTTTTATAAAGTCAACCTTAGTTCTTTTAAGCTGTCTGATCATATCTGAGTTCTTTTCAAATATGACATTCCAGTCAAAGCCTTAGTGAAATAACCAGTGTTTCCAATGGTGTTCTGTTACAAGGAGAACAGATTCTTATTGAACTTATGCAAATGACTGATTGCCATGGAAGAAAGAATACTTGCTCTGAGACATTTTGGTTTCAGAGGGTTCAGATAGAGAGAAAAGTTGAATGCCTTGATTTGTTTACAAATGAATACTTTTACATCTCTGTAAGTTACAGATAACTTGAGAAAAAGTTTCTCTACTCTGGAAGAGCAAACATTACAGAACCAGTAATGCTTAAAATAAGACAAAACATCAAGAGACAAAACATTATAATCTTTCAGTTCATCTAATCCCATGTTGCTAATTCTGGTTTAGTCTGAATGCAGCTTTTACTTCTGGACATTCTTACCCATTTCAGTTTCAGGATTTCAACATATCAAAGACCTGTATTTGTCCTGAAAGTCTCCCATATGAATTTCCTTTAAGGCGGAAGTCATTTTACAAGAGAATTAAAATAATTACAAGTGACAAGAACTCAGAATAGATATGGTTAAATATCAAGTGATGACACTATCAAAACATTAAAACTTTAGGAAATGTATAGAATCTCTAGAGCAGTTACAGCATTTACCCAAATGTAACCCAAGATTTATCATTGGTTTAGAAGTACTTCCTGAGTAACTTAGCATATCAAGGAAAAGCCTTAGTCAAAGGCTATGAGTCAATGAGTCAAAGAGATCTCATTTACAATTCTGGGCAGGCAAAGAGAAAACCATTTACATTTTCTTAGAAACATCTCAATCTCTAGTGAAGACTAAGTATTAACCAATTGTGAACTGTTACAACAGAATTCTTAGAAAGCAAATTTATGAATCAGTTAAGCACAAAACATGTTTACCAACAGATTTTAAAAGTGTAAACCCAGTTTCAGCAACCAGCACTCTAGTATTTTATCCCATTTGGTTCAAAGTTTCAAGTTACCAAAGACGTTGAAAGCTACTTTAACAATTACCCATTAAAGCCCTGAGACAGACAATTAACCATCAGTTTAGTCATCTCTTTGCTAACAGATTTCATGTTCCACCTGGGCCCACTCCACTTCAGATGCCATGCTTTCCCTGCCAGCAAGGGGGGAGGGGCTAGGCAGTCCACATTGGGCCAGAGAAGACAGGAACTTCCCTGAAACAAAGGGAGTTTCAGCAGCTGCTTGGGAATATTTCTTTTTTTTTTAATTTATTTTTTTATTTATTTTCAGCATAACAGTATTCATTATTTTTGTGCCACACCCAGTGCTCCATGCAATCTGTGCCCTCTATAACACCGACCACCTGGTACCCCGACCTCCCACCCCCCGCCCCTTCAAAACCCTCAGATTGTTTTTCAGAGTCCATAGTCTCTCATGGTTCACCTCCCCTTCCAATTTTCCCCAATTCCCTTCTCCTCTCTATCTCCCCATGTCCTCCATGATATTTGTTATGCTCCACAAATAAGTGAAACCATATGATACTTGACTCTCTCTGTTTGACTTATTTCACTCAGCATAATCTCTTCCAGTCCCGTCCATGTTGCTACAAAAGTTGGGTATTCATCCTTTCTGATGGAGGCATACATACTCCATAGTGTATATGGACCACATCTTCCTTATCCATTCGTCCGTTGAAGGGCATCTTGGTTCTTTCCACAGTTTGGCGACCGTGGCCATTGCTGCTATAAACATTGGGATACAGATGGCCCTTCTTTTCACGACATCTGTATCTTTGGGGTAAATACCCAGGAGTGCAATTGCAGGGTCATAGGGAAGTTCTATTTTTAATTTCTTGAGGAATCTCCACACTGTTCTGCAAAGAGGCTAAAATGATGAAGTCCCAGAACCTAAGTCAGGTTCGGTGGGGTGAGGAGGTTCAGAGCCGATGACTAAAGAAAGAATTCTTAAGACGTCGTTGGTGCAAAATGGTGGTTTATTAAAGCACGGGGACAGGACCCGTGGGCAGGAAGAGCTGCTGCCCCGGGTTGTGAGGGTAGGCATGTTATATACCCCGCGGTTGCGGGGAGGTGGTAAAGGGATGGGAGGTTTCAACAGAGTTTTCACATGTTAGGGAGGGCCTACAAAGTGCCGGGGGGGGGGGGAGTCCTTGCCCTTATGGCTTGATCAATGTCGTCTTTAGGTCAGGCATTAACATCAAGATAATTGGGAGATTCTTGGTGGGGTATTACGATCCTGCTATCATTTACATTCCCTCTACCTCAGCCTCCTCCAGTTTATGGTGGGAGGGAGACATTAGGGCTTCAGGAACCAAGAGTTATTTGCCTCTGGAAATTTGTGCTATTGATAAGGTAACCTCCCTGTTTAGGTCTCTAGGACATCTGTAGAGCAAGGGAGATTCCTGTTCTGCAGGATTGCAATCCCTGCAAGTTAACTATTTATCTTTTTATGGCAGTCAGGGGTGCCTGAGGAATGCTACACATACGGAGGGGAGCGGGTGAAGAGGGGGGTGCAAGGCGCCAGCTTTTACTTTGTCCTCAGCCAGCCTCCTGCTCCCTCATCAGCACCAACTTGCATTCCCACCAACAGTGGAAGAGGGTTCCCCTTTCTCCACATCCCCTCCAACACATGTTGTTTCCTGTCTTGCTAATTTTGGCCATTCTAACTGGTGTAAGGTGATATCTCAATGTGGTTTTAATTTGAATCTCCCTGATGGCTAGTGAATCAAAAGCTTCTGCACAGCAAAGGAAACAGTCAAGAAAACAAAGAGGCAACCCACGGAATGGGAGAAGATATTTGCAAATGGCAGTACAGACAAAAGGTTGATATCCAGGATCTATAAAGAACTCCTCAAACTCAACACACACAAAACAGACAATCATATCAAAAAATGGGCAGAAGATATGAACAGACACTTCTCCAATGAAGACATACAACTGGCTATCAGACACATGAAAAAATGGTCATCATCACTGGCTGGATTTCTTGTTGATCTTCTGGGGGAGGGGCCTGTTGTAGTGATTCACAAGTGTCTTTGCCCCAGGTGGAATTGTACAACCCAGGGGATGGGCTGAGTAATCCGCTCGCTTTGGTTTGCTTTCGGGAGCTTTTGTTCCCTGAGCGCTTTCCGTAGAGTTCCAGAGGACAGGAATGAAAATGGTGGCCTGCCGGTCTCTGGCCCAGAGGAGCCAAGAGCCGGGGGCCCCACTCCTCAGTGCGCCCTCAGAGAACAGCGTGCATTTACTCACATCTCCCTGGCCTCTGGCTGCGCTCTGAGCTCACAGAGCCTGCGACCAGTTCAAGGTAACCCGGTGCTGGGAGCTCACTCCTAGGCTCTGTCTCTGTAGCCAGCTTCCCTGTTCTAATACCTATAAGCTCTGCGACACTCAGACACCCCCGATCCTTCTGTGACCTGTCAGGACCTGAGGCCACGCTGACCCTGCATGGGCTTCACCCCAGTTTAGCCTCTGGAGTGATGTTCCTCAGTGGAACAGACTTTTAAAAGTCTTTATTTTGTGCTCTGGTGCTCCTCCGCCGCTTGCTGGGAGCCGGCCCCTCTGCTCGGGGTCTATCTTCCCGTAGCTTTGGATTCACTTCTCCGCCAGTCCTACCTTTCAGAAAGTGGTTGATTTTCTGTTTCTAGAATTGCTGTTGTTCTTCTCTTCGATCTGCCATTGGCTTTGTGAGTGTTTGCAAACTTTAGATAAGCTATCTAGCTGATCTCCTGCTACCTGAAGTAGTGTCAGCCTGCTACTTCTCCACCATCTTGACTCCTGTTTCACCTTATTGCATTTTAAAGTGAGTGAAGATATAAAAATATGAGCATGCCCATGCCCGTTGATATATACAACTTAGTGGATTGAATGTTAAGTAAAACCTGTTACCTACGGATTCCTGATTCCAAAGACTTTGAAACAATTGGAGTATCAGGTAGTTATCTTTTTACCAGTAATAATTTCTCCCCCCGCTGGAAATAATTCCCTAACTGCCGACACAAAGGGACTTGGGAGGAATACATTCTTTAGGAAAATTTGATGCCTTTGTCCATGAGTAGGCTTCCCCTCTTCTTGCCTTTTGGTTTTCTGGTCTCTATCACAGATTTTCACCTGGTTTTCTATTGTCACCAACTTAAGAAGAAAGCTCTACAAGCAGGACCTTGGATGAAAGGATCCTCAGAGGGTTTTCTTTCTGTAATAGCAGACTGGTCAGGGGGATAGTGAAGGCAGTATGTATTCTGGAGTCACTCACTTTCTGAGGAGAAATCTGGGAGATGAGAAAGGTAGGGCTGTCCTGGCAGTTTAGTGTTGAAAGCCACCTGATTCCAGCTTCCTGGTGGGACTGAGAATATGGCATGTGGCAACACAAAGGGATTTTCTAGGGGAAGACCTGTGGCCACGTTGTACAGTCCTCAGAAGCAAGTGGGGTAGGTCTGCATTCAGGGAAGTAGGTGTGTCAGTATGGGAATCCATGTGCAGTGATTCTAGTTTTGATTGTGCATTTTTGTGTGTTTTCCTAGAGTTATGTTTCCCTACACAGAACAATTAATGGTGTTGACTCTCCAAATAAGTTTCCATCACCATACATCATGAGTGCATAAGCATGTGTAAATTAATCAAAGTGTACAATTCAAATATTATTCATGATATGCCAGATAGAATACACCCATTAACCAGGAAAACATATCTCATCAGTAGCCAGGAAGAGGATAACTGTCCCCAAGATCAACAAAATCATGCTTCCCAATTCCTGTTACAGAGTCAGTGACAATTCCATTTAATAATGACTCTCACCTCATGGTAGGTCTTTTGAAATTGTAAAAGGTCAGGGTCCCTCAGTCTTGCCACTTCACCCACTCAAAACACTCTTTATCTAAGTGAGTCTTCCCAAGTCCCTCTGAAGCAGTGAGTGCTGGGGCTGGCTCCTTCCTTCAGCAGGTGGCTCCTGGTGCCACTGCATGCCCACACCCAGACCTGGTGGGAATCTAGAAGGGAGGAGTCCCAGGAATTTGGGGAGGGAAGTTCACTCCCTCTTTCCCCACTGAGGTCTAGCATTTACTTTCAGAATAAGGAATAATAGAATAAAACTCATTCTTGTTTGGAGAATGAGTCTCCCACCACTGATCATTGCAGTGGTTCTTTTGTGTTGGGCAAAAACAGTGTCATACAAAATGAGAGACAAGAGGTCTTCTTCAGGGACTGAGCATCAGGGTGGGCACTCAGCTTCCTAGTTAAGAGGGTGAAGGGGTACATTTTGCATGTGGGGAAAGGGAACCTCAGGAGTGTGACAGGAGTGTCACTACTCATGTCCCATCCATTGACCATGGGAGATGGATGGATTATTCTGAAGGCCTCTACAAATAAGCAAGTCAAGGTGGTTATTTTAAGTCAATAGCAATGGACACTGAGCCATGTTATGGTTTAGGTTTTTGCTTGTTTGTTTTTGTTTGTTGTTTTGTTTTGTTTTGTTTTTTGGAACATCAACTCTGTGAGAAATGCATGTCTTAATAGGATTTGATTTCCATATAGGTTTTTTCCACCCAATAATCAAACAATAGCTTAAGACTGCTTGATTTTCCAATGCAGCTCCTTTGCCCCCAGAAACACTCTACTTGATACAAGGGTGCCCTAGAAATCCTCAATCTATAGATCATCATTTCCACTGCTGGTGAGTGATTCCAAAGATTCAAGATCAGGAGAGGCAGTAGTACCTGAATGCAAGATCAGGAGAGGCAGTAGTACCTGAATGCACCTTGTGCATACTTTAGATGATATTTGGCTCCCTCCTAAATGGAGATGAAAAAGGACACAGCCTCCAGTTCACAACAGTGAATACTGTGCAGACATCTTTAACACCTACAGAGGGTGCCTTTCTGTCATCTTCTCAACCAACAGTGTGATCCTTTTGCCTTCCTCCCATCCACTGCTCTCTTCTCTTCTTTTCTTTCTTTTTCTTCTTTCTTTACTTTTAACATTTGTGTTTTCTTTTACTCCTGCTTTACTTGTAGGAAAAAAACCTCACATAACATTACATCAATGCTCTTGACCAATTTGGCAAGTAGACAGCCCAGTATTGTTAACTCACTGCACATGTCTGAGCAGCAGATCTCTACTTCCATCTGGCATGACTAAATATTTATACACATAGAAGAGCAACTCACCAATGCTTGGCACCCTTCTGCTTTCTGCTTCCATAACATTGATTATTTTAGACTGCTCACGGAAATGCAGTCATACAGTCCTATTCTGTCATTTGCTTATTTGACTTAGTTTAATGAACTCCAGGTCTTCCATGTTCCCACAAATGACAGCATTCTCTTCTTTATTAAGGCTAAATAATATCCACTGTATGGATATACCACATTTATTCAACATTGAGTGTCAATGAACAATGGGCCTTTTCCCATATCCTGGGTACTGTGGAAGTGCTGTAATGAGAATGAAATTGCAGGCGTGTCTTCGAGATACTCCTTTCATTTCCTTTGGATGAATACCCAGATGTGTGATTGCTGGATCCACGGGGAATTCTCTTTGCAATGTGAGGAAACTCAGCACACTTTTCCATGATGGCTGCACCATATTCCATTCCACTAATGGCATACACACATTTGACGTTTTCCCATTCTTACCAACACCTGTTTTGTTGTTGTGGTTGTTTTTGTTGTTTTATCCTTGTTTCCTTTTTTGATAAAAGCCATCCCAAAGGATGTGGGATTTGTTTGGATTACACTTCCCTGATGGCTAGTTAGGTTGAACATATTTTCACAGTCCTGTTGGCCATTGGTTTATTTCCTTTGGAGCCACGAGATCAAGTTTTCTCCCCATCCTCAGATTCAGTCAGTTCCTTTTGTTTCCTTTTTGCACATTAACACCTTTTCTGCTATAAGGTTTGCAAATACTCTCTCTCCTTCTGTAGGTTGCCTTTTCCTTCTTTCAGTTGTTGAAGAAACTATTCTTTCCTCATTGTGTAGTCTTGGCATCCTTGCCAAAGATCAGGTGGCCATGTATGTGAGAGTTTATTTTCAGGCTCTCTATTCAGATCCATTTGTCTATGTGCCTATTTTTATGCCTGCCCCACCTTGGTTAGTTTAGTGTAGCTTTCTAAAGTGTCTGAAAGTCAGCAAGTGTGGAGTATCCATCTCTGTTGTTTATTTTCAGTGTTGCTGTGGCTCTTTGGGGTCCATTATGGTTCCATATGTATTTTAAGATTTTGTTGTTTTTTCTATAAATGATATTGGGATTTTTATAGGTGTGTCACTGAACTTGTATATAATATTTTCTAGGACCTGGCTGTTGACCTTACTGTTTTTATTTCCCAAGCCCTCAGGTAATGCCCAACTCTAGTGCAAGAACCCAGTGAAAAACCTACGCTTGAATGGTCAGATCAGGTCAGCAAATACTGTGCAAGGAATAGGCAGGGAAGGAGAGGTAATTTCTTCTTCCTCTTTGTACTCTAGAGCTGTGCTATTCAGAACAATAGACCCTAGACAAATGTGACTCTCTAAAGTTAACTTTACAAAATCATTTATCAACTCAATGAACTAAAGTAAAATAAAAATAATAAAATAAAGTAAGCTCCCTTTACAGGGACACGCTAGGAAAATTTCCTGTTTTCTAGGACAGATGGAATTTCATATTGCTAAATTTGGAGGTGAGCATTATAATGGGCCTGTAGAACTGAGAATGCAAATGACAATTCCTTTATCATCTCGGTCTCATTTGAAGGTTTGCTACTGTGATCACTGTCTTGCTGAAGTGTTCTGACCCCATCAAGGCCAGCATAGGTCTGAGAATCCAACTAGAAGGATCAGGGAGATGCTGCATGTCCCACCATAATATGAACCAGAGTAGGAGGAATGGCCGGGCCTCTCTGTCTAATAAGATGTTTGCTCCTGCTTGTGTTTCTAGAGGTTGGCTTGTGGAGAACATCAAGAACTCCAGAAGTGAGGTGGAAGACTCTCCAGGTAGGAAACAACACTGAGTAAAAGCCAGTGGGAGAGGGTTCAGGTAACAGTTAGGTTGCCCCTGATGACCTGGAGACTGAGGAAAGTGAATATGAAATCAGAAAGGAAAGGGAAATATGTGTAGAAGATGGATTTGTTTATTTTATAATTTCATGACATAATAGTAAGAGGAATTGCATCCAGGGATCTTGAGTGTGCTGGGTTTGTACACATCTTTTCTTGCTCTGTTCTCTAAAAAGTAATCTCTCCTGGAACATGCCTCCCTTTGCCACTACCAAATGTCAAATCTTAGTTTCATTCGTTACCAGCACTTGGGAATTCTGCATGAAGAATGAGGATCCTCTTGTTAGGGAACTATGGTGGATGTATCCTCTGGCAACACAAGACCCCTCTCAGGGACACCTGTACATGGAGACTAAATTCTTCTAGTGTGTGTCATGTGCTGGGTGAGAAGGCAACTCTCTCTGGCTTAACTGGCAGGACTTGTCACATCACCTTCCTGCTTCTGTCTTTCATTTTCTCTTCCTTAAAGACCACTCCCAGGGCTGGAAAGGTGAAGGAATATTTTCTCTGGGATTTAGAAACCCACACCATTGCTGGGTTCATTCCTGGAGGGCTTGGTGGTGCTCCTGTGGGGACAGAGGCTGGAGGCCTGAGAGTAGGCAGGGTGTTCTGAGGATCCCTTGGGTTGCATGGTGAGAAACAGTTCCTCTTCTTAGAGTACCTTTGGGAGAGTTGGCAGGGACACTTTGGACACAAAGACCAGGCAGGTGCCAACCAGCTTCCCTGTTCATTAGTATAGGATGAAAGACACTAGCGGAGGGCAGTGAACTTTGGTGCTGGCTTTTTGATGCCCTTTATAATGTGTTATCAACCATGCTGTGGTCATGTGACCATTTTCTGGCACCAACCAGCCCCTGGCCACAGGGTGGCTAAACCCTCCCCAGAGAATCTGTGCATGTCTAAGCCACACCAGGCCCTAAAATTTGGGATTTTTGAAAGCCAGATGCACCTGTCATAAAACACAAAAATGCTGTGCCACTGGCAGGCAGGCAGCTTGGACACAAATGGTAAAGGCAGGGATGGAATGGAAGGCGGAGACACAAGAGGGGCAAGTGATTCCCTTCTATGAGGGTTATCTAAAGAGTGGTGGGTGTGAACTCATGTCTCTGGGAACAAGAGAGTGGGGTGCTGCCTTTTTCTCCCCCACCCATCAGCACTGACCAACTACAGTGAACAACACAGTGCCACCAAGTAGAGGCCAGAGCCGCTTACACCAAGCCCTGACCCCTGTGCCCTGCAAGTGCATCTGCAGCAAGGTGAGTTCACCTAAGAATCTGTATGGCTAACCCCTCTCAACAGAAGACCAGCACAGATCCCTCCCATGTAGAAGGTTTACTGATCAGAGAGTACTTCAGAGCTTCAGGTAAAATAAGGTCTAGCTTCTTTTCTGTTGAGCTCTAGCTTCATTTAACAAGCAGACCAAGGCACACTTAATTAAATCTTGCCATACAGTGGGCAAGGTCCAGACACTCTGCATTAGAGGCAAGGAGAAACTCTGGAGAGGACTGACCTGAGGGAAGGAGCAGCAAAACACAATAGCAGAGTGTACACTCTGAAAAACATCCTGCAGCTTCAGGCCCAAGGCAGTATAGGATATGGCCTGCTTATTATTTATTTATTTATATTGTTTGGACCTCTTTCAATATAACCATTACACAGGAAATTGAAGGAGAGAGAATGTGTTCCCCAGACAAGCAAAAACTAAAAAAAGACAGTGTTAGCACTAAACCATCTCAGCAAGAAATATTAAAGAGTGCTTTTGAGTGTGGAAAAAAAGACCAAAAGGAACAAAGATTAGAAAGGACCAAGGAACAGCACCAGAAACACCAACTTTGCAGGGAACCAATGGCCCTAAATTCATCCCTTTCAATCATCAGTCTGAACCCAACTTTTGCATCAACGTGGATGGGACTAGAGGACATTATGCTGAGGGAAACAAGTCAAGCAGACAAAGTCAATTATCGTATGGTTTCAGTTACTTGTGGAACATAAGGAATAGCACGGAGGACATTAGGAGCAGGAAGGGAAAAATGAAGAGGTGGGAATCAAAGGGGGAGACGAACCATGAGAGACTGTGGACTCCATGAAGCAAGCTGAAAGTTTTAGAGGGGAGAAGAGTGCGGGGACGGGTTGACCCCTTGTGGGTATTGGAGGGGAAGATGAACCATGAGAAACTGTGGACTCTGAAAAACAATCTGAGGGTTTTGGAGGAGCGGGAGTTGGGAGGTTGGGTGAGCCTGGTGGTGGGTATTATGGAGGGCACATATTGAATGGAGCATTGAGTGTTACACATAAACAATGAATCTTGGAACACTACATCAACAATTAATGATGTAGTTAATGGTGACTAACATAACATAATAAAAAATGATAAAAATAATAAAAAATGATAGAAATAATAAAAATATTAAATGAATACCCAACTTTTGTAGCAACATGGACGGGACTGGAAGAGATTATGCTGAGTGAAATAAGTCAAGCAGAGAGAGTCAATTATCATATGGTTTCACTTATTTGTGGAGCATAACAAATATCATGGAGGACAAGGGGTGTTAGAGAGGAGAAGGGAGTTGGGGTAAATAGGAAGGGGAGGTGAATCATGAGAGACTATGGACTCTGAAAAACAATCTGAGGGGTTTGAAGTGGCGGGGGTGTGGGAGGTTGGGGTACCAGGTCTGAGTATTATAGAGGGCACGGATTGCATGGAGCACTGGGTGTGGTAAAAAATAATGAATACTGTTATACTGAAAATAAATAAATTGAAAAAATTTAAAAAAATTTAAAAATAATCATTTAGAAAGGAATACTAAATGCTTCAATCAAATAACATAGCGCATCCAAATGGATAAAACAAACACACAAAAACAACTGTAGGTTGCCTATAAGAGACTCATTTTAGAACTACAGATATCAGCAGACTGAGAAGTAAGGAGATGCAGAAACATTTGTTACGCAATTGACGTCCAGAGAAAGCCAGAGTAGCTATACACCAAGGGTAGTCATCCTTATATCAGACAAAGTAGATTTTAAAACCAAGTCTGTAAAAAGAGCTCAACATGGGCATTACATCATAATTAAAGGGTCTATCCATCAAGGAGGCCTAAGAATTCCAAATATTTATGCCCCAATTTTTTAATCCTCTCAAAGAACTAGTTTTGGTTTTACTGATTTTCCTTATTGAGTTCCCATTTTCAATTTTATCAATCTCTGCAGAAAGTATTCCTTTTTTCTATTTCTTTCTTTCCTTCTCTCTTTTTTTTTTTCTTTTCTTTTCTTAGTTTGCTTGAGACTTACATTGTTATCTAGCAGATTGCTCCAGATCTTTATTTTGTTAATGTATGTATTTAGTGCTCTAAATTTCCCTCAAAGGACTGCTTTCATTGTGGTCCATACATTTTATAATGGTGTATATTCATTTTCACTAATTGGAAAATATTTGAACATTCTTTTGAGTGTTGTCTGTTTGATCCACATGTTGTGTAGCCTCAACAGGTTTTGGAATGTTCTAGTCATTTTTCTGTTTTTTCCTTCTATGGTCACATTCTTCTGGGTCTGAGAACATAATGTGCATGAGGTCTCTTGTTTTAAATTTTATGAGGTGTGGGTTTCCCCCCGCAGAATGTGCTTATTCTGTTGAATGCTCCACTGAGTTTGGGAAGGCTGTGTATTGTGCTGTTGCTAGATACATTATTTCATGAATCTCTTTTAGGTTTAGTTGACTGAAGATATTATTCTGTTCATCCTCAAAGACTTTATGCATAATGCATGTATCAGTTACTGAAAGAGGAAGGTCTCACGGTGGAATATTGAGTGAATTTTGGTATTTGAATATCAGTCCACCAAGGGAGTGGATTTTTCCATTTTTCTT
Source organism: Mustela nivalis (assembly GCF_964662115.1). Taxonomy (NCBI): domain Eukaryota; kingdom Metazoa; phylum Chordata; class Mammalia; order Carnivora; family Mustelidae; genus Mustela; species Mustela nivalis. The sequence goes on from NC_139020.1 coordinate 155,850,952, forward strand.
TACCATCATCAATGGTTTTTATGTCACATAATTTGATGCTGGATTATGAGGTGCATATAGGTGAAGGATGGTTTATGTCTTCTAGGAGAATGAACCCCCTACTCTTTATATGATGCCTCTCTTTATCCCTGCTCATTTTCCTGGATCTGAAGTCAGCTTTGTCTGAAATGAATGTAGCTACTCTGGGTTACATTTAATTTCTATTACCATGGTGGCTTAACTTTTTATGCTTCTTTACTTTTAACTGTGATCTGTGTTATGACAAAATTAGTTTCTTCTAATGAGTTCCTTATAGCAGCTTCTTCTGTCTTTAAAATCCATTCTGATGCTCTGTCTTTTAATTATGGCATTGAGAAGGCTTGTGTTTGTTTTTATTTTAATTTCTTTTCATTTTTTCTTATTTTTCTTTTCAAAATTTTATTTAAATTTTAGCTAGGTAGCATACAGTGAAATACTGATTTCAGGAGTAGAATTCAGTGATTCATTACCTGGATACAACAATCACCCTGAACTCATCATATCAAGTGCCCTTCCTCCTTAATACCCGTCATCCACGGAGCCCATGAACCCCACCTGCCTCTCTCCATCAACCCTCAGTTTGAGCTCCATTATTGAGATTTTAATAATCTTAAAGTATATATATAGAGAGAAACCCCTGGAGGGGTGGGAGAAGGGGCAGATGGAGAAGGAAAAGGAGTCTCCCTGCTGAGCAGGGAGCCAAATGTGGGGCTTGATCCCAGGACCCTGAGATCAATACCTGACCTGAAGGCCAAAACTGGGTGAGTCACCCAGGCACCCCTTGTTTTCTATTGTTAAGAGGATCTTATGGTTTGCTTCCCTCTCCCTTTTGCCATTTTCCCCCCTCCCATATGGTGTGTACAGGGTATGTTCTGCCTGCTCCAGGTCTGAGTGGTGCTTGAGCAGCTGCAGTTCCAGCAGGCAGGGATAAGTCTCCTGGTGTATCTGTTCGCTGGGACCCTAGATACCCTGGGCTGCATCCTTAAGTCCCAAACACACTTTCATATGCAGGGCTCAGTTCTTCTAGCCACCAAAGTGTGCTACTGTCTATACCCTATTAGCTGAGCCACAGGAAAATTGAAACAGGTCTGTTTCCCATGCCACCTCTCACCCAAATCAGTGCTTTCAAACCCTTGATTGACAGAGCACAAGAAAATCAGAATCATATATAGGAACAGAAACAAGTATATATAATAAGTTCTGGAAGAGATATGGGGGCCTTGGGAAGGAAGCCAGGAGAGGGGAGGAGTCAAGTTTGGCAGAAGGAGTCCCACCACATCCAGGCTTTGAGGGAAATATGAGATGAGTACTTCCATCAGCTTCGCTCTGAAGACTGAGGCCACATGGATTGAACAAACAGCCTTAAAACATCCACCTTTGGGCAACACTGCAGGACAGGGACTGTGGTTGGAGTGCTGTATCTGTAGGCACTCAGCTGGCTCCAGGATCACAGAGGTAGGCCTATCCATGCATTTCTTTTATTTCTAAATGAGGCTCACACATGGTCCAGCCTGGGAGGAAGATGGACATTGGGTAATTCTCAAGGAAGCTATTTCCTGAGGCCAAGAACTTGCCTTTTGAGCCCCAAGGAAGACAATCCAGACCTGGAGGAAAACATCAGGGTCCATGATCCAGCAGTTTAGGGTCTAACAAGCCCTGGGTAGGGGATGGATGCAGCATCCTCAAGGCAAGCATGCTCCTGCTGTGTTCACCAGAGATAGGTCTGCTAAGAAGAGAGGACTGGGAAAGGAGCCCCCTCAATGCAGTGGGGCAGGCAGCAATGCTAGGCTTTCATCTGATGTCAGGGAGCTCTGAGAGGATGGGCCCCTGGCAAAGTGATATTAGGGGCAGTAGTGGCTCAAAACAGTTATCTCTATGAGGTTGACCTCAGGGTCACAGGCTGGCTGGGCAGCTGGACCTTCAGGTGTGCTGAAAATAGGCTGGATATGGCAGCAGCAGTGATGGACAGGCTGGCCTGAGGATGGGCACTACAAGAACTGCAGTGGCAGGGGAGCTCTACCAGTTGAAAACAGGAGAGTCTGGTGGGGACTCCCATTTCAGAAGTGCTGGGAGCAGGAGGGAAGGCACAACTGGCATGTGCTTTAGCTGTAACTGAGGACTTGGGTTGCACAGGGCCTCCTCCCTTTCCCCATGAGTGTGGAATCTGGGAGGAGGTTCACCATAAATGGCAAGAGGGACTGCAGCTGCTTCTGGAACTGGCCAGTCAGGAGATGGGCTTCTCATGCAGACTCCCTGCCTGGTGAGATGGAGGGGGCAGGGGCACTGGTTCGGGAACCCAGCAAGTCAGCCCTCTCTTATAATGGAGTCAGCAGGGGTCAGTCAGCCAGAAAGTCAGAGCTGGGGACAGTGATTGTGAAGAGGTGACTGGAAGGAGCTCTGATACAAGCTGTGTCCCCTCTGAGATAAAGGATGCACAGAGCTGCTCCTCCGTTGGAATCCAGGGTGGCCACTGGGCCCTGGCAGTTGTGTGTTTTCCTGCATCTCCTCTCCTTGTATTCCTGCTGGGGGCTAGAGGACAGCTGGAGGAGAAGTGGACCTTGCTGCAGGCAGGGAAGGCTGTCCATTGCTGTTGTTGAAGATGGCCTCAGTGTCTCCCAAAAGCACACTGGGCGTGACCTGGAGTGCTGCTTCCTCCTCAGATGCTAGGTCTTCAGCAGTCATTCTCAACCCACCTCAGGGGTGGTGGCAGTCTCAGAGGGTCTCTTTGTCTTGTCTTCATGGGTCCCCGGTCTTATCTCCAGGTTAGAATTGTACACAGCTTATTTCTGAGGCCTGTAACGGTCAAGTGCCCCTCAATAGTTATTTTGAAGGTTTTGCTGTCTGATGGTTCCAGGAGTACCAAAGCTGGAACTGGACACCTGTCTGGCTCATGGTTGATGAGTATCCCTAAAGAACTTAGGCATGGTATATGGCCAGGGTGTCCTCCTCTGCAGCTGTGAGAAACATGAGGTAGAGCTGTATGAGATCATATGGCATGTTTGGGACAGCCCCTACAAGAGAGGTAGGATTTCTGGTGGGACATACATCTGAGCTCTGGGGGCTAGAGGTACCTCTGTAGCACCCAAGCCTTTTGGGAGGAAAGAGAAGCTTTCATGGATCCCCAGAAACTGAATGAAGATGGTGTCTGCCATGTCATCAGGGCGCCTTCCCTAATAGCCTTGCCTCTTTGTGGCTGTGGGTCCTTCTTTTGCTTGGCAGCCCCTTTCCCAATCTCTGAGAGCCCTCAACATGACTTCTCTGTGGACTGGCCCTGGGCGTATCTGGGTGCTGTGGGTGGCACAGTGGCTCCTGGGTGCTCCTGTACTCCAGAGGGAATGAGACTGCACATTGTACATACTGAACCACTGGACGTATTTACACTGGGAACAGATAAGAAATCTCTCTGAAGGCTTTGACCGCCAGTTAGGGCAGAATCTAGAGAAGCCGAAGAGTCACATTGGAAAATGGTGGTATGAAGTTAGCCCCTACCTCCCACAAGGGGGACGCTCAGGGGGCTGCCTACCATGAAAAGGTAAGGCACATGTGCCTCATCCCTTCTCCAACTTACTTGGTCCATCTAGAGTGGAAACACCCACAGTTCTGGCCTGGCTGCTATTGCCTGCCACCATGAGCAGGTGTGTGCACCTGAACAGGAAGGGCTATGTCCTCCCGCAGCTGCTTGACTTGGAGGCAGGGATCTGGGTGCCTGTAGGGCTACCATGGACAGGAGTAGAGGAGGTGTGTGCATTGATTAATTTCTGAAGAACACCCTAGGGCTCAGGGGACCTACACACACGGAGCACTGACAATCAGATAGGGATCCTACAATATCCCCCCCTCCTCACTACCAGTGCCTGCCATGTGTCCAGAGGGATGCAAAGCAGGGGGAGCTGAGGTGTCCTGCTGGCATGAGCATTGGAGGGCCTATGTCTTTCACTCATCTGCCAGATGCCTGAATCTGGAGGTGGTCACACCCAACCCCAAATGTCTCATCACACCTAGATATTAACAGAGGAAAGTCTCTGTTGATTTTATCAGGTTGGGAGGGCAGGGTTGTGTGCTGCAGAGTGACATGAAGAACATCTCCAAGGTCACTCTTCAGAAATAAATCAATGCACACACCTCCTCCACTCCCATCCCTGGTGGTCCTACAGGCACCCAGATCCCTGCCTCCTAATCAAACAGCTGAAGGAGGACATAGCCCTTCCTGCTCAAGGGCATGCATGATTGGGTCCTGGTTCCATGGGGGATGTGCTCAGGGCATAATCTCATGTGCTGCCTGGATTATGACCATCCTCTTGTCTACTTCTTGGTGGCAGGCAATAGCAGCTGGGCCAGCAGTGTGGTTGATTCCACTGTAGACCCAACCGAGTCTGTTGAGGGAGGGATGAGCTACCTGTGCCTTACCATTCAATGGCAAGCATCTCACATTTAGAATTGCTCTTCATGTTCCTCCTGCAAAACAACACCCTCTGCTCTTCTTCTAGGGTCCTGTAATAGCGAAGTTTTTGATATCTGAAAGGAAGGGAAGAATCAGGCATGACCAGAAACGCCCAGGATAGGAAAACACCCATGTGGGACATGACCAGGCCAGGCCTTCTCTGGGGCCCATCCAGCTTGGCCCTTCTGAGTCCCAGCCTGGCTCACTGCTGGGCCATTCAGGACTGTTCACCATGAATCAGTGCTACAGACCCTGGTTTAGGGAAGGGGGTGCAGAAACATCTCCTAGACTCCGAAGAGAGAAGGACTCAAGTACCTGGATGAGATGAGGCTCCTCAGGGTGAGCCTCATAAAGAGAGACAATGGGTGAGAGCTATAAAGAGGGGCTATGCATTGCAAAGAGAGAAAGCAAAAAGAGACAAAAGAAAGGAATGTGTTATGGGCATCACGTTGCTGTGTTCATCCAAATCCTCTGAATCTGCAAAGTAGTCTCTGGGTGGATATGGATGGCACTGACGATGTGGGGGTGGCCGTGGGAAAGGATTGGAGTTAGTAGAGGTAGCAACATAGACCCTGCTGCTCCAGGAAGGAAGTACCCTGAATTCTGGGCGATTGGCCCTCAGCTCTGAGTCCTCTCCAGGCTCCAGCCCTAGATATCTGCAGGGAGGGAGTGGGTGTCTGTTCTCTGACCTGCTTTTCCAGCCTCACCTTCTTTCCAAGACCAGGAATGGATGGATGCCTGTGTTCTCCTGTCCCTCCTGCAGGAGATCACTGTCCCCATGAGAGTCTGTGCTTGTTATTACCTTCCTCCCTCCTGACTCCCCTCCTGCCACGTCTCCCTCCTATTCCTCTCGTAAGATATGCTTCATTTCCTTTCTACTGTTAACCTCCACCAATCACATTGTTACGAAGAAGGGAAGCACTGGAGGACAGACAATCCATGTGCTGACACCCACTCACTAAATCCACTGATTCTTCTTGTTGGGGAGTTGCTGTCCTGGGTCTGGCATTGCTGAGGACCTTGAGGGAGAAAGTATCAACTACCTCCATGTAGCCCATGTCTGTTCTAAGCCTGACATGACCATACTCAAGAGACAACATTACACCCCACCCCAATTCCTAGAACCATTATAAAGGGTGAGTGAAATTTAGAGGATGATTAACTTGTCCAATTACCCTTAGTCTGTCCCTGGGAAATGGACAGCTGTGTGGCCACACAAACATACAGCATCTGCAAGGGGTTTGCCCTAACCATTGGAAGAAAAGCATGAGGAAAGGTCATAGGGTGGTCATGACAAGGATGTGATGGGGGCAAAGTCAATGCCATCCGGTAAGAGTCCTTAGTACTGAGAAGAGCAGTGACCCTTTGGCCCACTGCCCAGAGGTTCTGCCTGGGACTGGACAATGACAGGAAGATCACGAGTGACAGGTCAGTGGAGCTGTGAGTACAAGAGTTTGAAACAGGCCCAGCAGCCCCTCACACAGTTCTCTAGAATGATTGCCCACCCTGGAGCAGCTGCACACGGACCTTCTTCTGACAGAAGCTCATGCCCTTATGTGACTCTGGGAAAAGACACTGGAGTATATGCAATGATGCCAGAAGGAATTTCTTTAACAATGCAGCTGTGGGAGTGGTCCTTAAGGAGGGTCCTTAAGGAGGTGCAAGCACCATAGAACTATGGTGTTTCAGGGGCACCTGGATGGCTCAGTTGTTAAGTGTTCACCTTTGACTCGGGTCATGGTTCCAGGGTTTGAGGGATTGAGCCCTGTGTCGGGCTCCCTGCTTTGTGGGAAGCCTGTTTTTCCCTCTTGCACGTGCCCTGCTTCTATTCCCTCTCCTGCTGTATATCTCTCAGTCAAATAACCAAAATCTTTAAAAAAAAAAAAAAAAAGAGGAAAGAAAGAGGAAGAAAGGAAGGAAGGAAGGAAGGGAGGGAGGGGTAGAAAGGAAAAAGGAAAGAAGAAAGAAAGAAAGAAAGAAAGAAAGAAAGAAAGAAAGAAAGAAAGAAAGAGAGAAAGGAGGATGACAGAAAGAAAGAGAAGATGGATGGAAGTAAGGAAGGAAGGGAAATAGGAGGTAGAGTGGCATGGAGTGGTGGGGGAGGGAGGAAGGAAGAAAGGGAGGAAGGAAGGAAAAGAGGAAGCAAGGAAGGAAGGAAGTAGGAAAGAAAGAAGAAAAGAAGGAAGGAGGGAAGGACGAAAGGGAGAAAGGTAGGAAGGAAGGTGGAAGATGGTGTTACAAGTCCTAGAAGTTCCTAGAAGTTGTACAGGTGACCGTTATCCTTCCTTTACCACCTGGCACACACTAGGCCAGGTTTCTGTGAGAGAGTTGTGTCCCTGCCAGAATACAGTCATGATAAGTCATTAACAGAATGGTCCCATAATCTCTGGGGCACAATTCCCAAGAGGTGCCAAGCAAACAAAACCAAGGTCAGACATTCAGCAGTTTCAAAGGGAGGGGAGTACAGGTTTCATGGGAACGAAAGTTGCAGAGAGCAAAGCAAGAACAGATTTTTTCCAGGACTGCACACTCAAAGCCTACAGACACAATTCCTCTCATGTCATTAAGAAATGAAATGAGCAAATCAGTCTTCTATGCCTATTTTCCTGTTCTGATTTCAACTGCACTTTTGCAGTCTCCAGATCAGTGGTTGCAACCTGACTGTTACCTGGAACCCTCTCCCATTGATTCCTACCTGAGTGCTGTTCGTATTAGGAATGTCTTTCCACTCTGGTTGGTATCATTGTCCAGATCTCCACAAACAAATCTATAGAGACACAGGCATGAGCGATCCCTTTATTGAAGAGAGGGCCCAGCCATTCCTCCTACACTAGTTGAGGTTGTGGTGAGTCATCCAGCATCTCCCTGAATTTTTCCATGGGTTCCCAGAAGTTTGTTAGGCTTGGAGGAATCAGAGCCCTTCAGTAAGACATTGATCGCAGTTGTGAATCTGAGGTGTGATAGAGATGCTACAGGAATCACCATTCACACTTAGTTGTTCAAGTTTATTATAGCTCTCATCACCAAGTGTAAGGACCCATTTCCAACTCTTAGGGATACACATGAAATTTGGCTAGTGTGACTGAGCAATATGATGTTTCCTTTCCTTGGAATTAAATGAGTTAATGAATGATGGAATAAAACCAGTTATACACAGAGAGTTATAAGCTAGTGGCTAGCACTCTGGATAGCAGAACTGTAGAATCCAAAGATCAAGATGTAAGTGCCCATCCCTTCATTGTTCCTTGCTGAGTGTGTGCTGGCCTGATTGGGTCATTTATTTGCAGGTATTTCCTGAGCCTGTGCACATATCCCAGTTACTCTCTGAGATCCTGGGATGCCAAAACGGTAAGGTCAGTGCCCCAGGTCATAGTAGCAGCAGAGTACCTTTCAATGCAACCCATATCAAAATCCCAATGTCATTTTATAGTAACAGAACAGATAACACCAAAATCCCCAGGGAACCTCAAATAGCGAAAACAATCTCGAGCATGAGAGGAGTGGAAGCTCTTTTCTTCCTGACTTAAAATGCATTGCAAGCTACAATACTCTAACCATATGGTACTGCCATAAAAACAGACGGGGAGAACAATGAATCAGCATAGAGAGCCCCCAAATGAACACACATACACGGGCACAGGATCCTTAGCAAGGATGCCAAGACTACACCATGGAGAAGGATAGTCTCTTCAACAATGGAGAGAATGGAAAGGGAGAAGACATGTGCAAATACACATTGCAAAAAGAGCTAATATTCAAAATATATAAGAAATTCCTGCATGTGAAGTGCAACAAAACAAAACAAAACAAAACAAAACAAAAAACCAAGAAAGCCACCCACCCAGTTTAATCATGGGAGAAAGACTTGAGTGGACATTACTTCAAAGAAGATGTGCAAATAGCCAGCAGACATATGAAAACCTGCTCTTCATCCCTGATTACCATGGATGTGCAGATTCAAAGGACAATGAGATATCACCTCACTTGTTCAGATGCCAGTTACAGAAAGAAAAGAAGGAAAGGAAAAGGGAGTGCAGGGGGTGGGAGGAGGCTAAGGAAAGACGAAGATAAAGACAGAACCATAGGGAGTATTGGTGAGAATAAGGGAAATCAGAGCCTTGGTACACAGTTAGAATGTAAAATGGCACAGACATAATGAATGAAAAACAGTAATGAGTATTTCAAAGAACTATAAATAGAAGTACCACATGATCCAGTGGTCACGCTCCTCGGCATAGTATGAGGGGAAAGGAAACCAGCTTCTCTAGCACAGAGCTGCAATGTTATAAACACTGCAGCATTCTACACAATAACCAGGAAATGGAAACAGCCCCCGTGTCCATACACAGATGAATTGAAAAATTGATGAAGAAAATGTGGTATCTAAGTGCAGTGGAATATTATTCCAACTTCAAAGAAGTGAACTTATCATGTGCAGAACCAGGAATGAGCCTGCAGAGCCTTATTCTAAGCGTAATATGCCAGTCACAGAAACAAATACTATGTGTTTGCATGACCAGAGGTGCATAAATAGTCAAAGTCATAGAAGAAGAGAGCAGAGGATTCGTTGCCAAGCACTGGGGGTTGAAGGAAGTGGGGAGTTGCTATCATGGACTTTGGTCCTACATGAGAATTGGCCCCACCTCTGACAGATGTTGACCTGCATGGTCCTCTGTGGGACCTACATCCACACCTTTCACAAACTCTGACTCACCACAAGCATGTGGGCTTTCTCTCTGTGGTCCTCACTAATGACTAGACTTCAATGGGCTGTTAAACGCACATGAGCTGCCCTGGGTTATTTGTCCATGGAGGCCACTTAAAATGTTGGGCAATGGAGATGAGCATCTCCAGGTATGTAATGGATGTGGGACTTGCTCTGTGACTGGTGGCCCCATAGCTGAGTGATAAGTGCTACAGCACTGGGACATGGGCCTAGGTTCCTATTTTTGCTTTTCCACATAGAAGGCAAGAATTGAGCCATTCATCCCTGCAGCATCTCCTTCTGAGGAAAGGGAGTTTTAAGCAAATCTCCAGGTACGGCTGTGTTGAGAGAGGAAAGTGGTATTGTATACAATACATTTATATGCATTCTATGTGCAGTGTTGATGAGATTTTCCTTTTTTTTTGGAGAAGTTTGACTGTTGTGTAAGTCAGAAATACCTCCTGAGGACACACACACACACACACACACACACACACACACACATTGACAGTTGCACCACACATATGCACACAGCCAATCCTAACCCTCACAAACCAGAAACCACACAACCTAAATTACCTAGTGCCTCTGGGAATGTAGAACAAGGTCATAGTTCCTTACAGGACAGGTTCTCTCATTAAATCTCAACACCCATTCCCAAAAGGAATGCAGAATCAGGGTGGATTCCTGCAGACTGAAGCAGACAAGCATTTCGGGCCTTCTTCATCAGTGATGGTTGGTTTGAAAAAGATGAGTTTTATAAAAACCCGACCTGTATGTTCTTCATCCATCTGCAATTAGCAAAAAGATTACAGTATGAGGAATACATCACACTATACAGTGTTTACACAGGTGTTTTGTTCTATTTCAGAAACCAAATGGCAATCAGGGGTTAAGTCAATGGCCCCAGAACAAAACACAGTGGACAGGGACAGAGCTTGAGCATTTCATACAAGATCTTGCAAGACCATTTTGATCAGGAAACCAAAAATCCAAAGACAAACACTTCTGCCAAGGAAAGTGCTCACTACCATACAGCTTGTAGCTGATGTTGTCATTCAAAAATACCCTATTGTATCAGGTATCACACTCTCACTTGAAACTCTCCCCACTAACATAATATCACACTAACATAACATAACGTAGATATATCACCTGAGATGTCCAGGCTCTGAATTTAATAGCTTAGTTCTCTTTAAGAAGAAAACAAACTGTCTCCCTTAGACAAAAACAGTTTACCTTGGAGAGGGTGGGGCTTCTTCCTATAGCATCCAGCCAGGAAGCTCTTGTATGAGTTACTCCGTGGGAGCTAGGAGTAGACATAGGACCTATCAGGACCCAGCAACTAGCCAGGGAGCTTTGTGGGATGTGGAACAGTGTGGCAGTGTGCTTATGGGTGGTGTGTAAGGATAGACTGAGCTGCTGGTGGGATGTCCTCCTTGGTGGACAAAGAAAAGTAGAGTGGAGGAACAGAAAGGAAATGAGAAACTGGAACTTTTGCTTTCTTTCTTTTTTAAAAAAATTAATTTCTTTTCAGTGTAACAGAGTTTATTGTTTATGCACCATACCCAGTGCTTCATGCAATAATGCCCTCCATAATACCCACCACTAGGCTTTCCCAACCTCTCATCCCCCTCACCTTCATACTCTCAGATTGTTTTCCAGAGTCCATAGTCTCTCATGGTTCCTCTCCCCGTCAAGCTTCCCCTAACTCCCTTCTCCTCACTATCTCTCCATGTCCTCCATGTTATTTGTTATGCTCCACAGATAAGTGAAACCATATGATAATTGACTGTGGCCATTGCTGCTATGAACATTGGGGTAGAGATGTCCCTTCTATTCACTACATCTTTGGGGTAAATACCCAGTAGTGCAATTGCAAGGTCATAAGGAAGTTCTATATTTTTAATTTCTTTTTTTTTAAGATTTTATTTATTGATTTGACACAGAGAAAGAGATCATAAGTAGGCAGAGGCAGACAGAGAGAGGGGGGAATGCAGCCTCCCTGCTGAGCAGAGAGTCCCATGCAGGATTTGATCCCAGGACCAGGAAGACACAAAGAAATGGAAAAATGTTCTATATTTTTAATTTCTTAAGGAATCTCCACACTGTTTTCCAAATTGGCTGCACCAACTTGAATTCCCACCAACAGTGTAAAGGGGTTCCCCTTCCTGCACCTCCTCTCCCAAAACATGTTGTTCCCTGTCTTGCTAATTTTGGCCATTCTAACTAGCGTAAGGTGGTATCTCAATGTAGTTTTAATTTGAATCTCCCTGATGGCTAGTGATGATGAACATTTTTTCATGTGTCTGAGAGCCATTTGTATGTCTTCATTGGAGAAGTGTCTGTTCATGTCTTGTCCATTTTTTGACATGATTATCTGTTTCGTGTGTGTTGAGTTTGAGAAGTTCTTTATAAATCCTGGATATCAGCCTTTTCTCTGTACTGTCATTTGCAAATATCTTCTCCCATTCCATGGGTTGCCTCCCATGCAATGGGTTGTTTTGTTGACTGTTTCCTTTGCTGTGCAGAAGCTTTTGATCTTGATGAAGTCCCAAAAGTTCATCTTCGCTTTTGTTTCCTTTGCCTTTGGAGACATATCTTGAAAGAAGTTGCTGTGGCTGATATCGAAGAGATTACTGCCTATGTTCTCCTCTAGGATTCTGATGGATTCCTGTCTCACATTGAGGTCTTTTATCCATTTTGAGTTTATTTTTTTTTTTTTAACTTTTTATTTTTTATAAACATATATTTTTATCCCCAGGGGTACAGGTCTGTGAATCACCAGGTTTACACACTTCACAGCACTCACCAAAGCACATACCCTCCCCAATGTCCATAATCCCACCCCCTTCTCCCAAACCCCCTCACCCCAGCAACCCTCAGTTTGTTTTGTTGAGTTTATTTTTATGTACGGTGTAAGAGAATGGTCGAATTTCATTCTTCTACATATAGCTGTCCAGTTTTCCCAGCACCATTTATTGAAGAGACTATCTTTTTTCCACTGTATATTTTCTCCTGTTTTGTCGAAGATTATTTGCCCATAGAGTTGAGGGTCCATATCTGGGCTCTCTACTCTGTTCTACTGGTCTATGTGTCTGTTTTAATGCCAGTACCATGCTGTCTTGGTGATCATAGCTTTGTAGCAAAGCTTGAAATCAGGCAACATGATGCTGCCAGTTTTGTTTTTCTTTTTCAACATTTCCTTAGCAATTCGGAGTCTCTCCTCATTCCATACAAATTTTAGGATTATTTGCTCCAGCTCTTTGAAAAATACTGGTGGAATTTTGATCAGAATGGCATTAAAAGTATAGATTGCTCTAGGCAGTATATACATTTTAACAATGTTTATTCTTTAGATCCAAGAGCATGGAATGGTCTTCCTCTTTTTGTCTCTTCTTCAATTTCTTTCATGAGTGTTCTGTAGTTCCTCGAGTACAGATCCTTTACCTCTTTGGTCAGGTTTATTCCCAGGTATCTTATGGTTCTTGGTACTATAGCATATGGAATCAATTCTCTAATTTCCCTTTCTTTATTTTCATTGTCAGTGTATAAGAAAGCAACTGATTGCTGCTAAAAACATTGGGGTACAGATGGCCCTTCTTTTCACTACATCTGTATCTTTGGGGTAAATACCCAGGAGTGCAATTGCAGGGTCATAGGGAAGTTCTATTTTTAACTTCTTGAGGAATTTCCACACTGTTCTCCAAAGAGACTGCACCAACTTGCATTCCCACCAACAGTGGAAGAGGGTTCCCCTTTCTCCACATCTCTTCCAACACAAGTTGTTTCCTGTCTTGCTAATTTTGGCCATTCTAACTGGTGTAAGGTGATATCTCAATATGGTTTTAATTTGAATCTCCTTGATGGCATGGTTGCCAAACTGTGGAAAGAACCAAGATGCCCTTCAATGGATGAATGGATAAGGAAGATGTGGTCCATATACACTATGGAGTATTATGCCTCCATCAGAAAGGATGAATACCCAACTTTTGTAGCAACATGGACGGAACTGGAGGAGATTATGCTGAGTGAAATAAGTCAAACAGAGAGAGAGTCAACTATCATATGGTTTCACTTATTTGTGGAGTATAACAAATAGCCTGGTGGACATGGAAAGTTAGGAGAAGGGAGTTGGGGGAAATTGGAAGGGAAGGTGAACTATGAGAGACTATGGACTCTGAAAAACAATCTGAGGGGTTTGAAGTTGGTGGGGGGGGGTGGGTGGGAGGTTGGGGGAACCAGGCGGTGGGTATTGGAGAGGGAACATATTGCATGGAGCACTGGGTGTGGTACAAAAACAATGAATACTGTTGTGCTGAAAATAAATTAAAAATTTTTAAAAGAGAAAGCAACTGATTTCTGTACATTGACTTTGTATCCACATTACTGAATTGCTCTAGGAGTTCCAGTAGTTTGGGGGTGGAGTCTTTTGGGTTTTCCATATAAAGTATCATGTCATCAATGAAGAGAGAGAGTTTGGCTTCTTTATTGCCAATTTGGATACCTTTTATTTCTCTTTGTTGTCTGATTGCTGTTGCTAGAACTTCTAGTACTATGTTGAGCAAGAGTGGCAAGAGTGGGCATCCTTGTCGTGTTCCTGATCTTAAAGGGAAGGCTGTCAGCTTTTCCCCATTGAGGATGATATTTGTTGTGGGTCTTTCATAGATAGATTTTATGAAGTTCAGGAATGTTTCCTCTATCCCTATACTTTGAAGTGTTTTAATCAGGAATGGATGCTGGATTTTGTCAAATGCTTTTTCTGCATCAATTGAGAGAACCATGTGGTTCTTCTCTCTTCTCTTATTGATTTGTTCTATAGATTGATTGATTTGCAAATGTTGAACTGTCCTTGTAGCCCAGGGATGAATCCCACCTGGTCATGGTGGATAATCTTTTTAATGTGCTGTTGGATCATGTTTGCTAGGATCTTGTTGAGAATATTAGCATCCATATTCATCAATGATATTGGTCTGAAATTCTCCTTTTTGGTGTGGTCTTTGCCTGGTTTGGGGATGAGGGTAATCCTGGCTTCATAAAAAGAGTCTGGAAGTTTTCCTTCTGCTTCAAATTTTTGAAATACTTCAGGAGAATAGGTGTTATTTCTTCTTTGAAAGATTTGTAGAATTCCCCAGGGAATCCATCAGGTCCTGGGCTATTGTTTTTTGGGAGGTTTTTGATCACTGCTTCAATCTCATTACCAGATATCAGTCTATTCATGTTGTCAGTGTCTTCCTGGTTCAGTTTTAGGAGTTTGTAGTTTTCCAGGAATGCATTCATTTTATCGAGGTTGCTTAACTTATTGGCATATAATTGTTGATAATAAGTTCTGATGATGGTTCCTAATTCCTTGGTGTTAGTTGTGATCTCTCCCTTTTCATTCATAATTATATTAATTTGGGCCTTCTCTCTTTTCTTTTGGATTAGTTTGGCCAATGGTTTATCGATCTTATTGATATTGATTCTTTCAAAAAACCAGCTCCTAGTTTCATTGATGCATTCTACTGTATTTCTAGTTTCTATCTCATTGATCTGTGCTCTAATCTTGATTATTTCCTTTCTTGTGTGTGGAGTTGGCTCAATTTGTTGTTGATTCTCCAGTTCTTTAAGGTGTAGAGACAGCTGGTGTATTCTGGATTTTTCAGTTTTTTTGAAAGAGGCGTGGATGGCTATGTATTTCCCCCTTAGGACTGCTTTTGCTGTATCCCATAGGTTTTGGACAGATATATCTTCATTTTCATTCCTTTCCTTGAATTATTCCTTGAAAAGTTCTTCTTTGATCTGCTGGTTGATCCAAACATTCTTGAGCAAGGTGGTCTTTACTTTCCAGGTGTTTGAGTTCCTTCCAAACTTTTCCTTGTGATTGAGCTCCAGTTTCAAAGCATTGTGATCTGAGAATATGCAGGGAATAATCTCAATCTTTTGGTATCAGTTGAGCCCTGATTTGTGACCCAGTATGTGGTCTATTTTGGAGAAGGTTCCATGTGCACTTGAGAAGAATGAGTATTCTGTTGTTTTAGGATGGAATATTCTGTATATATCTATGAGGCCCATCTGGTCCAATGTGTCATTCAATGCTCTTGTTTCTTTTTTTTTTTTTTAATTTTTTAAAATTTATTTTCAGCATAACAGTATTCATTGTTTTTGTACCACACCCAGTGCTCCATGCAATGCATGCCCTCTATAATACCCACCACCTGGTACCCCGACCTCCCACCCCCCGACCCTTCAAAGCCCTCAGATTGTTTTTCAGAGTCCATAGTCTCTCATGGCTCACCTCCCCTTCCAATTTCCCCCAATTCCCTTCTCCTCTCTATCTCCCCATGTCCTCCATGATATTTGTTATGCTCCACAAATAAGTGAAACCATATGATAATTGACTCTCTCTGTTTGACTTATTTCACTCAGTATAATATCTTCCAGTCCCATCCATGTTGCTACAAAAGTTGGGTATTCATCCTTTCTGATGGAGGCATAATACTCCATAGTGTATATGGACCACATCTTCCTTATCCATTCATCCATTGAAGGGCATCTTGGTTCTTTCTACAGTTTGGCGACTGTGGCCATTGCTGCTATAAACATTGGGGTACAGATGGCCCTTCTTTTCACGACATCTGTATCTTTAGGGTAAATACCCAGGAGTGCAATTGCAGGGTCATAGGGAAGTTCTATTTTTAATTTCTTGAGGAATCTCCACACTGTTCTGCAAAGAGGCTGCACCAACTTGCATTCCCACCAACAGTGGAAGAGGGTTCCCCTTTCTCCACCTCCCCTCCAACACATGTTGTTTCCTGTCTTGCTAATTTTGGCCATGTAGCACACCTGTTCCTGATTAAAACGCTTCAATATAGGGATAGAGGAAACATTCCTGAACTTCAACAAATCTATCTATGAAAGACCCACAGCAAATATCATTCTCAATGGGAAAAAGCTTGCAGCTTTCCCTTTGAGATCAGGAACAAGACAAGGATGCCCACTTTCACCACTCTTGTTCAACATAGTATTAGAAATACTATGCAGCCATCAAAAGAAATGAAATCTTGCCATTTGCGACAACATGGACGGAACTAGAGCGTATCATGCTTAGCGAAATAAGTCAAGCGGAGAAAGACAACTATCATATGATCTCCCTGATATGAGGAAGTGGTGATGCAACATGGGGGCTTAAGTGGGTACGAGAAGAATAAATGAAAGAAGATGGGATTGGGAGGGAGACAAACCATAAGTGACTCTTAATCTCACAAAACAAACTGAGGGTTGCTGGGGGGAGGGGGTTTGGGAGAAGGGGGTGGGATTATGGACATTGGGGAGGGTATGTGTTTTGGTGAGTGCTGTGAAGTGTGTAAACCTGGTGATTCACAGACCTGTACCCCTGGGGATAAAAATATATGTTTATAAAAAATAAAAAATTATATTAAAAAAAAAAAAGAAGTCCTAGCAACAGCAATCAGACAACAAAGAGAAATAAAAGGTATCCAAATTGGCAATGAAGAAGTCAAACTCTCTCTATTCGCAGATGACATGATTCTTTATATGGAAAACCCAAAAGACTCCACCCCTGATCTACTAGAACTCATACAGCAATTCAGCAACGTGGCAGGATACAAAGTCAATGTGCAGAAATCAGTGGGTTTCTTATACACTAACAATGAAAATACAGAAAGGGAAATTAGAGAATCAATTCTATTTACTATAGCACCAAGAACCATAAGATACCTGGGAATAAACCTAACCAAAGAGGTAAAGGATCTGTACTTGAGGAACTACAGAACACTCATGAAAGAAATTGAAGAAGACACAAAAAGATGGAAGAAGCTTTTGATTTTGATGAAGTCCCAAAAGTTCATTTTTGCTTTTGTTTCCTTTGCCTTTGGAGACATACCTTGAAAGAAATTGCTGTGGCTGATATCGAAGAGATTACTGCCCATATTCTCCTCTAGGATTCCTGTCTCACATTGAGGTCTTTTATCCATTTTTTTATCTTTGTGTATGGTGTAAGAGAATGGTCCAGTTTCATTCTTCTACATATAGCTGCCCAGTTTTCCCAGCACCATTTATTGAAGAGACTATCTTTTTTTCCACTGTATATTTTTTGCTGTTTTGTCAAAGATTATTTGCCCATAGAGTTGAGGGTCCATATCTGGGCTCTCTACTCTGTTCTACTGGTCTATGTGTCTGTTTTAATGCCAGTACTATGCTGTCTTGGTGATCACAGCTTTGTAGTAAAGCTTGAAATCAGGTAACGTGATGCCCCCTCCCGTTTTATTTTTGTTTTTTTAACATTTCCTTAGCTATCCTTTTTCTCTATATGTTTGTCCTCCAGATCACTAATTCTATCTTCTATCTCAGTTGCCCTAGCTTTTAGAGAATTTAGATTAGATTGGAACTCGTTAAGAACATTGTGAACATCATCCCTTGTGGCTTTCACTTCTGCCCTAATCAATCCCATTTTATCATCCATAGCTTTCTCAAACCTAGCTATTGCCTGGATAATTATTAGCCTAAATTCCCTTTCCGACATATTGTCTATGTCCATACCCATTAGCTCTGTTGCAGAAGGCCCAGTCTCTGAATTTTTCTTCTGTTGGGCATTCCTCCTCCTAGTCATTTTGGGAGAGATGGCTGAATGGATGTGTAGCTGAATGTATGCTTCTTAGCAATCAAGAGTCCCCACCCAAAAGAAAGAAAAAAGAAAAAAAAAGAGACAGGAAAAAAAGGATAAAATGAAAGAGAATGCCCAGCCCAAGGTAAAATTTATGAAATATACAAAAATGGACAAACAAAAAGACCAACAAAAGTAGATGACAAGAGAAAAAAATATAAAAACAAAAAAAAAGAGAACCTCGTCAAAAGGAACCCAAACTATAAGATTTATATACTACCAGGACAAAAACAAAAACACAGAAACACTGGTAGGAGAAAAAGATGGAAGAGTGGTTATAAATTCTCAGTGTGGGTGAGGAAGGTTATTTTGATTCTTCCTGGATGTATCTTGATATCTTTGTTAAAGGACTCAACTTTCCTAAGATAAAGGGGGATTAAAGACTAGTTTACCTATAGGTGTAGCATTGATTGGGGAAAATGGATTATTTTGATGCTTAACTCTATATGAATATTTTTAAAAAAGAATAAACTAAAATAAAATAAAATTTAAAAAATTAAACACAAATATATGTATCAAAAAGTTCAGGTTAGAAGGTTATTATGGTATTTGATGTATTGGACATCTCACTGTGATGGTAAATAGGTTAAAAAGTTATATATTTAAAAAACGAACCAGAATTGTGGGAATGAATTAAAAATAAAAGTTTTATCTATGAAGTAGTGGTGGTTGTCTTCTTGTCTTTTTTTTTTTTTTTTTTTTGGTCGTCTTTCTCAGGGAGGGGCCTGCTGCATGGGTTTTCAGGCAATGTCCCTAAAGTTAAGTCCTCCTGCCCCCATCAAGGGGGTGGTCTCTGAGGAAACTGGTTTTTTAGGTTTTTGTTCTCTGGAGGTTTTTTTGTTCATTTGTTTTCTCTCCCGTTAGCAGCTTTTGATGGTTTTTGGAGGTTTAGAGGAAAGCAAACTGCATCCAGACCTCCCTCACAGAGAGAAGCCTCAGTCTGTTCCCCTCTGGGTGCTCCAGAGCACATAAATTCCCCCTCGGCCACTGGCAGAGCACGTTCTCAATCATGGTCTCTGGGGTCACAGAACTCCTGCTTGTACCCCAAACCTCGATAGCTGTGGCTGTCTGGGTAGCTCCGGACTGCCAGGGAGGTCCCAAGCAGGGAGAGCACAATGAGATTTTCCCACTGGCTCGGGCTGGGAGTGCTTAGATTCTCTGTGGTCCAAGAGAGCTCCAGCTGGTGCCTGCATGCATCTCTCTCTGGGGTGTGTGTGGGGCGCGACTCAGACTCTGGTAGCCGGGGCACACATGTAAAGTATGAAAGGCTGTGCCAGCCTGCACACACCTCTCAGTGGGGGGGCATTGTGGGGTGCAACTCAGGCTCTGGTAGTGTGCAGCCTGGAGAGTGCAAAGGCTGTGATTCCACTGGCTGGCAAAGCTCCCTCACTCTCATGGGAGCTACCACCCAGACGCTCTCAGGTGCGCTGGCAGCTCAGGGACCAAGACGGGGCTTCTCCCCTGCACTCTCTCTGGCTCAGTGCCAGGGGTGGCTGTCTTCGGTCCAGGGACTTAAGCCCCTGTCCCTAATCACCCTGATTCCCACAATTTCCCTCCACGCTCCTTTGCTCTTTTTGAGTGCTTTCAACCAGACTCCAAGTTAATGCTGTTTCCCAGTCGCAGGGCACTCTCATATTGGGGTATTATTTTCCAGTGGGCTGCTTCTTTTGGCCCCCCCTTTTGTTTATCTTCTGATATCAGTCCAATGTTCCCTCTCTGCTTTATCTGACCCCTGGCATCTTCTGCCCCCGTAAAGATCCAGAAGTGTATAATTCTAATCTCAGGTTGATTTCATGGGTGATCAGAGTTCTTTGGTAGGTAATCAGCTCACTTAAGGGTACAGGTTGAAACGGCGCCTCCTCCTAGTTTCCTGCCATCTTGTTGAAAAGCTTTCTTGCTACATGGAGACTATTTGGTATGAAAGAGTCAGTCTAAAAAATGATTAACAGTAACATGCATGCTATGTTGTAATGACAGAGTCCCATGACCTCTCCTGCATCTTTAAGTTTCAGCTAAATGCCACTCACGTCTTTGTACACCAGTTCTTCCCCTTGGATGCCCATAGGCTGCTACTGTACTGATCATGTTTCTGTAAGACTTTCTACTTTACTGGGAGACTGAAATCAATCCGAGGCAAATATCCTATTATAGTTGTTCACGAATCAATTATCCTAAAGGAAATCACTTATGGAAGACTTGAAACACTAACATCATACCATTTAAAAATGCCCATTTTTTTTCTTTTCATTGAAATTCAAATTTGTTAACATATAGTTTTCATGATTATCCATCATGTGGTATCCATGTTTCCCTTCCAGTCTTCCCATCCTTTGTATTATGTGGGGTGTGTGTGTGTGTGTGTGTGTGTGTGTGTGTCTGGGCATGTTTGTGTGTGTCCATGTATGTCCACTAAGTTATGGACTTATTATCCCATAGAAGCCATCGAGCCAGTGGAAGGTTCATTAAGGAGATGAGCCAGGGAGCATGAGCTGACACTCTAACCCAGCTGTGCAGGGGATTTGCAACAAGGGTGTTAGGCACCAAGCTCACAACTGAGGTTTCCATTGAGTTCCTATTTCCTACTGTTCTTTGGGTGTGTGATTGCAGGAGCCAAGCATTTGTAAGGCTTTGCAAATGTCCTCAAATACACTGAAATCTCTCACGGCTTCTCTGCTTCAGCCAGAAATGACCTCAGCACTGACAGATGTTACTTGCACTATCTTGCATGGGCTCTCTCATCCCTTAGAATCTAATCTGTGGGCTGACCAGGACCACACGAGCTTTCTAGGTGCATTGCACATCAGTGCTAGGCCTCATAAGCTCTGAAGTGCCCCTATAACTACCCGGCTTTATGAGGCCATGGAGGCTTCCTTCTAATGTTTTGGCTGTCTGGAGGATCTCTGTGGACTCTGATAACTACCAATCATGGATTCAGATGCAGAAATACCTTTGCTCTTTAATGACCCTGTGGCTAAGAGATAAGTGCAGGTCAGTAGCCCAGAACATCAACAGTGGGACCTAGGCCTTGGTTCACATTGTGACCTTTCCATGTAGGAAGTCAAGAGCTAGGGCCATTCATGTCGGCTCCATCTCTGGCCATGGAAAGGAATACTGAAACATTCCCCAGATACAAATGCAGAGGAGGAGGATGAGTCAATGTAGGCAAAACATGCATGTGAGGAGTATTTTCATTTTTCTCTTTAGAAAGCCAACCCTTGCGCAGTACTGGTTAAGTGAGATAGAGCTCCTGAGGGAACATGCACACACATACACCCCCATACACTCGTGCAGTCATGTTTACAGTCATGCTGCATAGACTCATACATAGACAGCCTTCCACCCTCATACCAAAAAATCACACCTAATTTAATGACTTCCTTCTAGAGTCTATGGAACATGGTTATAGTTTTCACAATAGAGGTGGTTTATATCACTTCCCCTTACCCACATTGTCTGTGGGAACCTGGACCCTGTGAAGGAATAAAAATACATCAATGTGGTTGCACTGATTGTAAAAAAAAAAAAAGGACCTGTCCCCACATAGGAAGTTATTCCTAGGGGGAACTTGAGGGGTAGCTAGTAGAAATTTTCTGTATTATCAGTTCAACCTTTATGTCATGTAAACCTCTTCCAAATCCTGTCCATTAAGTTTTAAAGGTTTAAAACAGTGACTCAGGGAGAGATTTCTATCTCCCTATATTCCAGATTCAGATAAATTCTAAGATTTACCTAGAGATATTGTTTCCTTTTTTAAATTAAAAAAATTTTTTTTTAGTGTTCAAAGATTTGTTTATGCACCATACCCAGTGCTCCATGCACTGGGTGCATGCAATATGTGCCTTCTTTAATATCCACCACCAGGCTCAACCATACCCCCACCCCTCCCTTCCAAAACCCTCAGGTTGTTTCTCAGAGCCCATAGTCTCTGATGCTTTGTCTCCCCCTCCAATTTCCCCCAATTCACTTTTCTTTGTTGTTTCCTGTAAGACTGAACCGGACTTTGAGTTCAATACTACCACTAGTTGACTTAGTAAATTTAAATTTGTACACATGAAATTACAGAAAAATGTGCCATCACATTTTTTTTTTTTTTTTTGCTTTCTCATTAGCATAAGTTACTTAGTGAGAGAGAGAGAGAGAGTGAGTATTCTGGATCAACATCATGAAGAAATTTCCACAATAACTTCTTTTGGCTTATCAGTGGGTTGGACCCTATTGTGGGGCCAGAAGCAGCCTTGTCTGGTCTATCTATTGATGATAGGTGATTTTCCTGAGTTGGCTGGAACATTGTCTTCTGTGTCCTCCAGATACAATCCTGGGAAAGAGGTAACAGAGGAGATGGCTGTTGGCAAATTACAGGCAGAAGACCAGAGGGAAATTTGTTATACTTTATACATGGTTCAGTCCTCTGATGCCTTCTTCCTCAGCTGCCCAGCAGAGACTCATGGATCAAAGTGGGAGTTATGAAGATGGTACAGAGTGTGTGCACTTAAAACCCCACACCAAACAGGTTTTATGGGAAAATACATTTCTTTAGCTGAGACACTAGAGAAACGCCACACAGCACAGTGAGCATATGTGATTGCCTAGGTTCACATTCCACTTCAGAGGAAAATGTCCCTCAGAGATTACGGGGACACCCCTATACCTCAGTTCCCTCATCTAGGATGTGGAAATGAGGCAACAACTTCCTTGGCCCAAGTAAAGCCATAAGGAAAGGAAAGGACTGGTGCTTGACCATTGTTCTGTAAGTGTCCAGCTTTTAAATGACTAGAGAATGAGCTGGGCACTTGGTAATGGGTGATGCCAGACAGGGAAGTTGGATGGCTCCACAGCAAGGGAAGATTGAAGCTTAGTGCTTAGCCTTGTCCTTAGCCATGGGACCTATCTTTCCCATGGCTAAGGACACAGCTCATGGGGAATATGTATTATGGTCTGCTATGATCTCACATCAGCAATGTTAACATGGTAGCAAGCAGGGATCCTCACCCATGTTTTACAGTGAAGCTGTTGGAAAATTCATCAGAATTGTTGAAACTTAGGGAAGTTAAAATGTGAGGAGCAGAATAAACTTGCCCAGAGTAGCCACAGTGATGAATGATGGATCTGGAGCAGGAATGTAGTTAGATCCAGGGCATGGGAATCCCTGACCATCTGAGACCTGCCTGGGGCTCTTGTGAAAATGCCCCAGACCCCTGAACCATGATTCTCTTCAGTTTATCCATGCATCTTGCCCCAAGCTTTCTATGGCATAAGGTGGGTGCCCTGGAAGAAGCATCTGACCAGAGAAAAATCCAAATCTTAACTCAGACTTATAACTCTATGAATCAGTCCCTGACTCCAGAATGGTGTAATGAATTAAATCTGTGATTCTCAGAGACTTGCTTTTGATCTGGCAAAGGTCTGAGGGGCTTCAACTAAGGCCTGGCCAAGAGCAGGCCTGGCTACCCTGGCTCGGTCCGCATCTACCTGCCCCTTCTGTCCTCCTACATATCCTGTCCCGAGTCTCAGTATTGCTCATCCTCTCCAGATCACACAATGGCAGGGAACAAGCTCCTTCCTCCTTTTGGAAGATTCCACAGCTTGGAGATCCCACCCCTGGACTCTGAGAACATCAGGCAGATACTCCATTGGTCAGTTGCAAAATATTCATTCCAATGACATTGTCCCTTCTCACCAACAGTCTTCAGCATCACTCAAACAGCCAACGAATGTGTCCACAGTAGCCCACAAAATTCCATAAGAATTTCCAGTTTCATTCCTTATGAAAACCCCTGTGTTCAGACTGCTAATAATTGCCCTCAAATTCTGACATGTGCTGGTCACAGTAATTTTCCTCTAACTCTCCAAAAGTAATGACTATTGCTGCAGTGGCAACATCCTCCTGATCCATTGAAGGCAGTATGGTGTGTTTCTGTGTGTTCTCTGTAAGAATGTGTACCACACTGGTAATTGGAAATAGAACATTTTCCTAAATATCAGGAGAGTAAAAGCAGTCAACTTGATAGAAGAATGACAAACATACAAACAGTAATGCGAAAATTATAAAATACATTAAGGTAACCCCATAGACGACTGGGAGGGTGCAAAAAAAAAAAGTTAAGTATATCTTAGTGAGAGTTACCTAGTCCATTTGATGAAACAGCCTTTAGAACATGAATATGTACATACCGATAGAACAACAATCCAGATTTCCCATCGTAGGAAGCCTCTTCACTTATTACTACTCAGCTTCCTCTCAGTGCAGAGAGTGACAGTTGAAATGAAGGGCACAGGATATATCATCACATTCCCATGGCGACGGGTCATTTTACACCTTTCCGAGTGATTGTGCCTCTACACAGTATGGGTCCAGGTGCTGCGCTCAGTGTCCGTCTCCATATTCATTTGTGGCCTTAGGAAGACAGATTTGTTTCACAAACTGATCCCAAGTCCACATATTGTTATTCTGTTTAACAAGTTCTGTGAGAGAAAATATCCTGCAAGCCAAATAGAGCTGACAGAGAAAATTTCACTATGATTCACAGAGTAAAGCTAGCATGTGGAGAATAAAGAGAAGATTCCTTCTTGGTCTAAAACACCATTTACACCCATTTTCTCTATTCCTGAGCTACCAGACATTTCTAGAACAAACAATGAAAATTACTTGCAGAGGAAGAAAATAAGCAATAGTAGAATATTGAATTTTAAATGCATATTTTCTTTGTTTCAGCATATGATTTTTGAATTATAGATATTTTCTTACTCTCTGTTGCTGTACATTTATTTTTCCTCCTGTACACAGTAAATCTATGCTTTAGGTTATCTCATTTGTGTGAATTCCCTGAACATCTTCCCTTGTCTCTCTGCATATGGAAGAATGGTTATTCTCTGAGTAATGAAGAAAAAAGAATATGTGTTCACCAGCAGGTTGGTTGAAAACACATAATTGGTGCTTTCCTAAACATCTTTCAGATAAGCAACACTCTGGGATTATATGTGTGCTCTGGCTCCTAATCCTAAACTTAATCATACCCCTTCTGATCCTGTGGCTGTGAAAACTTGCCAAGGAAGTCATGTTCCCAGCCCCCAACCAAATTATGAGTGAGCATGATCGTATAAAGAAGAGAGTGTTATCAATTTAAAGCACATTTCTCAGTGGAAAGAAGGCTAGGTTGTGGAGAAAGGAGAACCCTCTTACACTGTTGGTGGGAATGGGAGATGGCACAACCACTTTGGAAAACATTATGCAGGTTCCTCAAAAAGCTACAACCAGAGCTACACTATGACCCAGCAATCACACTACTGGGTATTTACACCAAAGATACAGAGATACTGAAAAGAAGGGCCACATGCTCTGCAATGCTCATAGCAACAATGTCTATGAAAGCCAAACAGTAGAAGGAGCGGAGATGCCCTTCAAGAGAATGGGTAAAGAAGATGTGGTCCATATATACAATGGAATATTACTCAGCCATTAGAGAAGATTAATACCCAACACTTGCACCAACATGGATGGAACTGGAGAAGATTATGTTAAATGAAGCAGAGAGACAATCATCTTGTGGTTTCACTTGTTCGTGGAACATAAGGAGTAGGATGGAGGACATTAGGAGAAGGAAGGGGAAAATGAAAAGAGGGAAACCATGGGTGGAGAAGAACTATAAGAGATGATGGACTCTGGGAAATAATCTGTGGATTTTAGGGGGGGAGTGGGTGTATCGGTGAGCCCATATGGGTGATGGGTATTAAGAAGAGCACATATTGCATGGAGCACTGGGTGTTATACACAAACAATGAACCGTGGAACACTATATAAAAAACTAATGCTGTGCTGTAGGGTGAGTAAGAAAAAAAAATAATAATGAGGTCTTTCCAAAATTTAAAAAAAAAGTCAGGCTGAAAGGGTTGAAAGAACCACTGTCTTGGGGCGCCTGGGTGGCTCAGTGGGTTAAAGCCTCTGCTTTCAGCTCAGGTCATGATCCCAGGGTCCTGGAATCGAGCCCCACATCGGGCTCTCTGCTCAGCAGGGAGCCTGCTTCCTCCTCTCTCTCTGTCTGCCTCTCTGCCTACTTGTTATCTCTGTCTGTCAAATAAATAAATAAATCTTAAAAAAAAAAAAGAACCACTGTCTTTTATGCTACATTGAAGAAATGTAATCAACACCCCCCCCCACACACACACAAAAAAAAAAGGAAGGAAAGGGAAAGAAATGGTAACAAGTTTTAAAATTTCTTCATGCACATACTAGTTTAAAACATTGCCACTAGCAAGATTACCACTCCAAAATCTGTGATACATGACATATCTCTCTGGACAGGGCCAAGGCAAGTCAACATAGGTTGGCCTCCTGCCTCCATCACTATGTGGTGCCTGAAGAGTACACAGGTTTAACAGGTCTTTGAGAATGATGATAAGAGCATGAAACTCATCATCTACCTTAAGTGTTGCTCTGTCAAGGAATCATATCCTCCACTCATACTTTAAGTTGCATGATTGGGATACCCCTAGAAATTTCTGCACTTTTTCCATTAAACAGTGCACATGCTTTATCTACTAAGGGATTTGTGAACAGGGTGTCTGGAGATCAATTTCCCCTGCAGACTTAGAGCTTAGCAGTGAATGAGGTCAAACTTATTTGGTTCCTTCCAGCTCTTTGCTCACCTGAAGGGTGATGGGTCATACTAAAGTAGCATAATGCTGTCTCCAGGCACAAGTCCATGTATCCTCCTACCCTCAAATCTAAATTCCTAAATCTCTCACAAGAAAATGCTTTCTTCTTAAGGTGGGCAGCATAATGGAACCAGCAACAAACATGATTCAACTGAAGAGAATCCATGTAGACACTTCCTCCATTCTCATAGACTTGGGTTTCTATGTATTTGCCCACAGGAATCTCAATATTTTGGATTTGTGGATGCAGCTGCAGGCCTGGTTGGGGATGTGGAGTAGTTTCTGTCACAAGGACCCATTTCCGTTCTCATTTGGGAGAGTGGTGAAGGGAGCACACTGTGGTAAGTTTCCCTCTCAGGTTCCAACATTTGCATTTGTTCTGCAGGGTACAGTGAGGCCCTGAAGAATCTGAGCATGATAAGAATGTGGACTGAGCAGCTACCACCACATTCCTGCTGAACAAAGGAAGGCAAAGGGAAGCAACAGGTAAGAGGAAATATAATCTTACACTTTTAGCTTGAGGAATTCTAATCAATGAGAAATAGTCAATCTAAAAAGGGGCAAACGCCAAAATGTCTGCTGGTTTTAATGATGGAGTCACATGCCCCATGGCTGCTTGAGGTCCAACTAAATTGCAACTATATGTTTCACTTTTCTAAAACTTTTCCAAAGACCATGAAGCACTTGAGCAGAAGTAAAAAATAATCAGTTATGAAGAAAATCCAAAGCCCAGTCAGGGTGACTTGTCATTTCATACCCTCAGACATCTCTCATCCAAAAGACAGATAAGCATTGGTGAGGATGTGGAGAAATTAGAGCCCTTACACACTGTGAGCAGGAACAAAAAAGGGTATAGTAATTTGGGCAAGAGTGTTGCAGAAATTTAAATAGTACAACTCAGGTACCACGTGACCCAACAACTCCTAGGCATATACCTAGAAGAACTGAAAGCATATGGCCACACAAAATCTTACCCATGAATGTTCCTAGCAGCATTATTCATAATCATCCCAAAGTGAAATCAACCCAAATGTTCTTCCACTGAGAACAAACTGTGTAGTATTTATACAGTGGAATACTGATCAGCCAAATAAAAGACAGGAAGAACCCACTCATGCTACAACATCGATGGACCTTCAAAACATTATGCTAAATAATGTAGCATATTGTATATGCTACATAATGTAGCTCAGCGAAAGCAAACTGAACCAAAACAAACCAAACCAAAACAAACTCCACCAGTTCTTAGGAAAGGTTTTGAATGGAGTGATTGAACCTCTGAATAAGAAATTAGACTCAGGCCGCCTGGGTGGCTCAGTGGTTTGGGCTGCTGCCTTCGGCTCGGGTCATGATCTCAGGGTCCTGGGATCGAGCCCCGCATCAGGCTCTCTGCTCCGCAGGAAGCCTGCTTCTCTCTCTCTCTCTCTCTCTCTCTCTCTGCCTGCCTCTCTGCCTACTTGTGATCTCTGTCTGTCAAATAAATAAATAAAATCTTAAAAAAAAAAAAAGAAATTAGACTCATATTTCTTACGGTTCCACCTACAAAGGTGACATGAAAAATGATACAGCCTAGGTAATGGTGTATCTTTTGAAGGCATCCATTTTTGAGAGCAACAATATTAAGACATAGATCCTATGCAATCACGAAGTGTTAGATCTTCCAGAATCCCAGAGAAAAAACTTGGAATTCAGATTCCATTGCATAGGCACTGCACTGAGTCCTCCTTGTAATGGGAGCATCAAAAGGGATGCTATGACACATAGTGAAAAGTTCAAAGCATGCAGTGTTTCACAAGGCTATTTGTCATAGAGAACAAAGTGGTGGTTATTGAAGTGGAGCTGAGTGGAGGGAAGGGCAAACTGTGTGAAGGGAATTTAGAGTACCCTGATCCTGATGAGCAAGGAATAATGCATCGAATTATACTGGAATTAAGAGAGAAAAATGAAATTACCCTGGAATTAAGGGAATATACTGGAGTTAAGAGAAGAAAATGTAATAACATAAAGTGAAATCAAACCAGAGAACATTTAAAAAAATCTGAAAGGTGATTTGTTGGCCCTGGACCCATCTAAAGTATCCAGGATGTAGCAGACATTGATATGGATCAGGGCAACCAGCAGGCAAAGTCACAAATAATTGTAAAAACTTTAATATTGTGTGCAGTGAGAGTTCACGGGCATGTGTCTATGAAATTTTATCAGATGAAAGTGTACCTTCCACAAGTATTCAAAAACACATAGAGAGTTTAGGCCCTTGTCAGAAAGGTAGGTGGCTACACCTCAACCACAACTCAACAGAATGACAGGGATAGGAACTCCAAACAAAGAAAAATCCCAGACACAGTGGCCTCTCCTGCAGCTCTAATAGATATGAATCTAAGCCACATATCAGAAATGGACTTTAATATAGCAGTTATGAAGACAATAGTCAGACTGGAGAAAACTATTAATGGCAACATAGATTCGTTAAGGGCAGAAGTGAGAGCAGACTTGGCAGAACTTAAAAATGCTATCAGTGAGATCCAATCTCATCTAGATACTCTAACATTTAGGGTAAATGAGGCAGAACAACAAATTAGTGATCTTGAAGACAAACAGATAGAAAAGAAGGAGCAGGAACAGTTTAGAATCCTTGAAAACAGATTTAGTGACATGAATGACAGCATGAAACATTCCACTCTCAGAATTTTGGGGATCCTTGAGGGGCTGGAGAGAGAAAGTGGAATAGAAGATATATTTGACCAAATCTTAGCCAAGAACTACCCTAATCTAGTGAAAGAAACAAGCAATCATGTCCTAGTGACAGAGAGGACACCCCTCAAGATCAATGAGGGCAGACCAAGGCCCAGGCATGTAATGATAAAACTCACAAATCTTAGAACCAAGGAAACCATTTTAGAGGGCAGTTAGTGGGGAGAGATTCCTTATGTATAGAGGGAGGAAAATCAGGATAACATCAGACCTGTCCACAGAAACCTGGCAAGCCAGAAAAGGCTGGTAAGACATAGTCAGGTTACTAAATTAGAAGAATAGTCAGTCAAGACAAGTCAGACAAGACAAGACAAGTCAGTTAATGACAAGCAAGGCTGTCATTCAGAATAGATGGAGACATAAAAAGCTTCCAGCACTGGCAGTGTCTGAAGAAATATGTGACCACTAAACTGGCTCTGCAAGAAATTTTAAGGGCAGGGGGTGTTCTATTAAAGGAGAAAGACCCCAAGAGTGACAAAGAACAGAGATATACAAAGACAATCTGTAGAAAACAAGGACTTCACAGACAACATGACGACGATAAAATCCTATCAGTCAATAATCACTCTCAAGATGAAGGGCCTAAATTATCCCATAAAGTGGCACAGGGCTGCATATGGATAAAAAGACAGGACCCACCCATATGCTGTCTACAAGAGATGCATTTTGAACCTAAAGATGCATCCACACTGAGAGTGAAGGGATGGAGAATAATCTTTCATGCTAACAGACTTCAGTAGAAAGTTTGGGTAACAATTCTAATATAAGACAAATTAGATTTTAAGTTAAAACTATAGTTAGAGTTACAGAAGGACACTATATCATCCCTAAAGGATCTATCCAACAAGAAGAGCTAACAATTGTAAATACCTATGCCCCCAACATTGGAGCAGCCAACTACATAAGCCAACTGTTAAGCAAAATAAGGAGACATATTGATAAGAATATCTCAACTGTAGAAGACCTTTACACTCCATTCTCAGCAACTGACAGATCATCTAAGCAGAAAATCAGCAAAGAAATTTAAGAGCTTTGAATGACACACTGGCACATATGGACCTCAATGATGTACACAGAACATTCCACCTTAAAACAATAGACTACTCATTCTTCTCCAGTGGACATGAAACTTACTCCAGAATAGACCATATACTGGGTCACAAATAAGGGCTCAACCAAAACCAAAAGACTGAGATTATTCCCTACATATTCTCAGACCAAACTGGAACTCAATCACAAGAAAAAGTCTGTAAGAAATTCAAACAATTGGAAACTAAAGACAACCCTGCTCAAGAATGTTTGGGTCAACCAGGAGATCAAAGAAGAACTTAATCAATTCATGGAAATCAATGCAAACAAAGACACATTGATCCAAAACCTATGTGATACAGCAGTGTCATTCCTAAAGGGGAAATACATAACCATCCATACCTCACTCAAAAAAGTAGAAAAATCCCAAATAAACAAATTATTTTTACACATTCAAGATCTGAAGGATCAGCAACAAATTAAGCCTACCCATGCACAAGAAGGGAAATAATTAAGATTAGAGCAGAGATCAATGAATTAGAAACCAGAAACACAATAGAACATATTAACAAAACTATAAGCTGGTTCAAGGAAGGAACTAATAAGATGGTTAAACCAGTGAACAGACTTACATAAAAGAAAAGATAAAGGACCCAAATTAATAAAATTATGAATGAAAGGGGAGAGATTGTGACTAACATCAAAAAAATAAATACAATTCTGAGAAATTGTTATCAATAGCTATATGACAATAAATCAAGCAACCTGGCAAAAATGATGCAATCCTAGAAACCTATAAACTACCAACACTGAAATAGAAAGAAATGAACAACCTGAATAGACCCATAGTCAGTAACGAGATTGAAACAATGACCAAAAACCTCCCCCAAAAAAGAGTCCCAGACCTAATAGATTCCTTGGGGAATTCTACCAACCATTAAAAGAAGAAATAATACCTATTCTCCCAAAGCAGTTTCAAAAAATAGAGACAGAAGGAAAACTTCCAGACTCTTTCTGTGAGTCCAGCATTACCTTGAGTCCCAAACCAGGCAAAGACCCCATCAAAAAGGAGAATTTCATACTAATATACCTGATGAATATGGACCCCAAGATTCTCAACAGGATCCTAGTTAATAGTATCCAGTAGTACATTGAAAGGATTCCCCATGATGACCAGGTGGGATTTATCCCTGGGAAGAAAGGGTGATTGAATATTTGCAAGTCAATCAATGTGATAGAAAACATAAATAAGAAAGAAGAACCACATCGTCCTCTCAATTGATGCAGAAAAAGCATTTGATAAAATACAACATCCTTTCCTAATTAAAACTCTACACAGTATAGGCATAGAGGGAACATTTCTCAACATCCTAAAATCCATCTATGAAAAATGCACAGGGAATATTATTCTAAGTGGGGAAAAGCTGAGAGCCTTCCCATTGAGATCAGGAATATGAGAAGGATGCCCACTCTCACCACTATTGTTGAACATAGTACTAGAAGTTCTAGCAATAGCAATCAGACAACGACAACAAAATAAATAAAAAATATTCAAATTGACAAAGAAGAAGCGGAACTCTCCCTCCTCACAGAAGACATGATACTCTATGTGGAAAACCCAAAATTCTCCATCTCCAAATTACTAGGACTCATACAGCAATTCAGTAATGTGATAGGATACAAAATCAATGCACAAAAATCCGTTGCTTTCTTATACACCCACAATGAAACTGCAGAAAGAGAAATTAAAGAATTGATTCCATTTACATTAGCACCAAAAACTATAAAATATCTTGTAATAAATCTAACCAAAGAAGTAAAATATCTATACTTGAGGAACTACTGAACACTCATGAAAAAAATTGAAAAAAAAAAAACATTGAAAAATTTAAAAAAACAGTCCATGCACATGGATCAGAAGAATAAAATTACTAAGTGTCTATGTTGCCCAGGAGAATCTATACTTTTAATGCCATGCCCATCAAAATACCAACAGAATTTTTCTAAAATGCTGGAACAAGCCTAATATTTGTATGGAACCAGAAAACATGCAGAATCACCAAAGAAATGTTGAAAAAGAAAAGCAAAACTGTGGACATCATGTTGCCTGATTTCAAGCCATATTTCAAAGCTCTTGTCAGCAGGACAGCATGGTACTGGCACAAAAACAGACACTTAGACCAATGCAACAGAATAGAGAGCCCAGATATGGACCCTCCACTCTATGGTCAACTAATCTTCAACAAAGCAGGAAAAATATCTAATGGAAAAACAACAGTCTCTTCAATAAATGGCTCTGGGAGAATTGAACAGTTATATACAGAAGAGTGAAAATTGACAGTTCTCTTACACCATACACAAAGATAAACTCAAAATGGATGAAAACCTCAACATGAGAGAGGAATCTATCCAAATCCTAGAGGAGAACATAGGCAGGAGCCTCTTTGACATCAGCCATAGCAACTTCTTACAAGACATGTCTCCAAAGGCAAGAGAAACATAAGTGAAAGTGAACTTTTGGGACTTCAAGATCAAAAGCTTCTGTGCAGCAGAGGAAACAGTCAACAAAACAAAGAGGCAATCCAAGGAATGGGAGAAGATATATTTGAAAATATCTTCAAATATATTCAGAAGATATTTTCAAATATATCTTCTCCCATTCCTTGGGACACTACAGACAAAGGGCCTGAAATCCAAGTTCTATAAGGAACTTCTCAAGTTCAACACCCTAAAAACAGATAAACAAGTCAAAAAATGAGCAGAAGACATGAACAGACACTTCTCCAAAGAAGACATACAAATGACTAACAGATGAAAAAATTGTTCATTAACATTAGATGTCAGAGAAATTAAAATCAAAAGCACATTGAGATACCACCTTACACCAGTTAGAGTGGTGGTGGGTATTAAGGAGGGCACATATTACATGGAGAACTGGGTGTGGTGCATAAACAATGAATCTTGGAACACTGAATAAAAAAAAAAAAAAAAAACAGGTAACATGATGCCCCCAGTTTTGTTTTTGTTTTTCAACATTTCCTTAGCGATTCGGGGTCTCTTCTGATTCCATACAAATTTTTGGATTATTTGCTCCAGCTCTTTGAAGAATACCAGTGGATTTTTGATCGGAATGGCATTAGAAGTATAGATTGCTCTAGGCAGTATAGACATTTTAACAGTGTTTATTCTTCCGATCCATGGAATGGTCTTCCATCTTTTTGTGTCTTCAGTTTTTTTCATGAGTGTTCTGTAGTTCCTCAAGTATAGATCTTTTACCTTTTTGGTTAGGTTTATTCCCAGGTATCTTATGGTTCTTGGTGCTATAGTAAATGTTACCTGATTTCAAGCTTTATTACAAAGCTGTGATCACCAAGACAGCATGGTACTGGCATAAAAACAGACACATAGACCAGTGGAACAGAGTAGAGAGCCAAGATACGGACCCTCAACTCTATGGTCAATTAATCTTTGACAAAACAGGAAAAAAAATATACAGTGGAAAAAAGACAGTCTCTTCAATAAATGGTGCTGGGAAAACTGGACAGCTATATGTAGAAGAATGAAACTCGACCATTCTCTTACACCGTACACAAAGATAAACTCAAAATGGATAAAAGACCTCAACATGAGACAGGAATCCATCAGAATCGTAGAGGAGAACATAGGCAGTAATCTCTTCGATATCAGCCACAGCAACCTCTTTCAAGATATGTCTCCAAAGGCAAAGGAAACAAAAGTGAAAATAAATTTTGGGGACTTCATCAAAATCAAAAGCTTCTGCACAGCAAAGGAAACAGTCAAAAAAACAAAGAGGCAACCCACAGAATGGGAGAAGATATTTGCAAATGACAGTACAGAAAAAAGGTTGATATACAGGATCTATAATGAACTCCTCAAACTCAACACACACAAAACAGGCAATCATATCAAAAAATGGGAAGAAGATATGAACAGAGACTTCTCCAATGAAGACATACAAATGGCTATCAGACACATGAAAAAATGTTCATCATCCCTAACCCTCAGGGAGATTCAAATTAAAACCACATTGAGATATCACCTTACACCAGTTAGAATGGCCAAAATTAACAAGACAGGAAACAACATGCGTTGGAGAGGATGTGGAGAAAGGGGAACCCTCTTCCACTGTTGGTGGGAATGCAAGTTGGTGCAGCCTCTTTGCAGAACAGTGTGGAGATTCCTCAAGAAATTAAAAATAGAGCTTCCCTATGACCCTGCCTTTGCACTCCTGGGTATTTGCCCCAAAGATACAGATGTCGTGAAAAGAAGGGCCATCTGTACCCCAATGTTTATAGCAGCAATGGCCACAGTCGCCAAACTGTGGAAAGAACCAAGATGCCCTTCAATAGACAAATAGATAAGGTAGATGTGGTCCATATACACTATGGAGTATTATGCCTCCATCAGAAAGGACAAATACCCAACTTTTGTAGCAACATGGACGGGACTGGAAGAGATTATGCTGAGTGAAATAAGTCAAGCAGAGAAAGTCAATTATCATATGGTTTCACTTATTTGTGGAGCATAACAAATATCATGGAGGACAAGGGGTGTTAGAGAGGAGAAGGGAGTTGGGGTAAATTGAAGGGGAGGTGAATCATGAGAGACTATGGACTCTGAAAAACAATCTGAAGGGTTTGAAGTGGCAGGGGGGTGGGAGGTTGGGGTACCAGGTGGTGGGTATTATGGAGGGCATGGATTGCATGGAGCACTGGGTGTGGTGAAAAAATAATGAATACTGTTATGCTGAAAATAAATAAATTTAAAAAAACCAGAATGGCAAAGATTAACAAGTCAGGAAATAATAAATGTTGGAGAGGTTGTGAAGAAAAAGGAGCCCTCTTATACTGCTT
The DNA here is from genome assembly GCF_964662115.1 of Mustela nivalis. NCBI lineage: Eukaryota > Metazoa > Chordata > Mammalia > Carnivora > Mustelidae > Mustela > Mustela nivalis. The sequence continues at coordinate 155,886,087 of NC_139020.1, forward strand.
CCGGGAATGCAAGTTGGTGTAGGCACTTTGGAAAACAGTGCCGAGATTCCTCAAAAAATTAAAAATAAAGCTACCCTATGCCCCGGCAATGGCACTATTGGGTATTTACCCCAAAGATACAGATGTAGTGAAAAGAAGGGTCATATGTATGCCAATGTTCATAGCAGCAGTATCACAATAGACAAACTGTGGAAAGACCCAAATGCCCTTTAACAGAGGAACAGATAAAGGAGATGTGGTCCATATATACAATGGGATATTACTCAACCATCAGAAAGGATGAATTCCCAGCTTTTGCATCAACATGGATGGGACTGGAAGAGATTGTGCTGAATGAAATAAGTCAAGCAGAGAAAGTCAACGATCATATGGTTTCACTTACTTGTGGAACATAAGAAATAACATGGAGGACATTAGGAGAAGGAAAGGAAAAGCGAAGGGGGGGAATGGGAGTAGAAGACGAACCATGGGACTGTCGTCTCTGAGAAACAAACTGAGGGTTTTAGAGGGAAGGGTTGGAGGGATGGCTGAGCCTGGTGGTGGGTATTAAGGAGGACATATATTGCATGGAGCACTGGGTGTTACACATGAACAATTAATCTTAGAAGACTACATCAAAAACTATTGATGTATTTTTTTGTGAATAACATAACATAATAAATATCCATATCCTTCCTCTCTAGTTTTTCCTATTAATAACAGCTTACTTGGGTGTAGTTAATTTCTTATAATGAGTGAAACAACATCAGTAATGTTTTCAGCTGAAAGTCTGAAGGATACATGAAAATCCACTCTTTGTGCTTTTTTTATTAATTTATTTTCAGCATAACTGTATTCATTATTTTTGCACCACACCCAGTGCTCCATGCAATCCGTGCCCTCTATAATACCCACCATCTGGTACCCCAACCTCCCACCTCCCTGCCACTTAAAACCCCTCAAATTGTTTTTCAGAGTCCATAGTCTCTCGTGATTCACCTCCCCTTCCAATTTACCCCAACTCCCTTCTCTTCTCTAACTCCCCATGTCCTCCATGCTTTTTGCCATGCTCCACAAATAAGTGAAACCATATGATAATTGACTCTCTCTGCTTGATTTATTTCACTCAGCATAATCTCTTTGTGCTTTTACATTCTTTTTGTTTTTCAAGTTTTTATTTAAATTCTAGTTGGTTACCACATAGTGTAATATTGGTTTAGGAGAGGAATTCAGAGATTCATCAATAACATATAACACTCAGTGCTCATCACAACAATTGCCCCCCTTACTATCCATCAACCATTTAGTCCTTCCCCCTCTTACCTCCCCTCCAGCAACACTAAGTTTGTTCTCTATATGTAAGATTCTTGGGGAGTACCTGGGTTGCTCAGTTGATTGAGTGACTGACTCTTGATTTCCACTCAGGTCATGATCTCAGGGACATGGTCAAGCCTTGCGTTAGGGTCCTGCTCAGTGGGGGGAGTCTGCCTGAGATTCTTTCCCTCTGCACCTCTCCCCAAATGCTCTCTCTTTACATTTATAATATATAACTATAAGTATAGATAGATAGACTAGTATAGATAGTATAGATAAGTAGAATCATGGAACGCTACATCAAAAACTGATGATATATGTTGACTAACAACATAATAAAAAGGGCAAAATCCAAAAATAAGTAAATAAACCTTTTAAAAAAGCATTTGTGATGGCTTGCCTCCCTTTCTTTATTTTTTCTTTCATACCCTGTGTTCATCAGTTTTGTTTGTTCATTCTCCCGTAAGAGAGAATTCATATGATATTTCTCTTTCTCTGATTGACTTAGTTCACTTGGGATACTACTCTATAGGTCCATACACATTGTTATGAATAGGAAAATGTCTTATTTTTATGGCTCCATAATTCCACTGTATTATATATCACTTCTTTTAAGATTTATTTGAGAGAGTGAGTGAGCGAGAGAAAAGGCATAAGCAGCGAAAGCAGTAGGCAGAAGGAGAAGCAGGCTCCTGCTGAGTATGGAGCCTGATTTGGAACTAAATCCCAGGACCCTAGGGTCAGGGTATGAGCCGAAGGATGACACTTAACCAACTGAGCCACCCTGGTGTCCCTATATCGCTTCTTTAGCCATTCATCTATTGATGGACATCTGGGCTCCTTCCATGTTTTGGCAGTGGTGGATGTTGTTGCTATAAACATTGGGGTGTTAATGCCCCATCAAATCAATATTTGGCATCCTTTGGAAAATTATGAGTGTAATTGATGGGTCATAGTATAGTTCTCTTTTTAACTTATGGAGGAAATTCCATGCTGTTTTCCAGAGTAGCTGCACCAAATTTGCATTTCCTCCAACAGTGTAAGAGTGTTCCACTTTATTCTTTATCCTTTATGCTTGTCCATGAGAAGATTTTCTCTCTCCTTACTTTTTGATTTCCTGGTCCCTTCCACAGTTTCCCATCTATTTTTTGCCTGCCACCAACATGAGAATAGAGCTGGGCAACGAGGATACAGCATGATCTGATCCTCACGGTGTTTTCTTCCTATAATAGCAGACTGGTCAGGTGGAAAGTGAAAGTGGCATGTTATCTTGGAGCCAGTCACTTGCTGAGGAGAAATCTGGGAGAAGAGAAAGGTGGGGTTGTTTGCAGGTTTCATGTTGAGAGCCCCTTGATTCCATCTTCATGCTGGGAGTGAGAATAGGGAATGTGGTGAGATAAAGAGATTTTCCAGGTAAAGAACTGTGGCCACGTTGTACAGTCCCTGGAAACAGCTGAACTTCCCTTGGGAGTTTAGGTTTGCATGCAGGACAGAGGGAGTGCCAGTATGTGAATCCATGTGCTGTGATTTGGGGTTTGATTGTCTGTATATCATGTATTGTGTTTCTCTAGATTTATGTTTCCCTACAAGTCAAAATTAATGGTGTGCATTTTCTAAAGAATAATTCCCATCTGAGGAATGGGAGAAGATATTTGCAAATGACACTGCAAAGAGCTGATATCCAAATTCTGTAAAGAACTCCTCAAACTCAACACTCAAAAAGCAGATAATAACATCAAAAAATGGGCAGAAGACATAAACAGACACTTCTCCAAAGAAGGCATACAAATGGATAATAGACATGAAAAAATGTTCATCATGATTAGCCATCTGGGAAATTCAATTCAAAATAACATTGAGATATCACCTTATACCAGTTAGAATGGCCAAAATTAACAAGACAGGAAACAACAAGTGTTAGAGAGGATGTGGAGAAAGGGGAACCCTCTTACACTGTTGGTGGAAATGCAAGTTGGTGCAGCCACTTTGGAAAACAGTGTGGAGATTCCTTAAGAAATTAAAAATATAGCGACCCTATGACTGGGCAATTACACTACTGGGTATTTATCCCAAAGACGGGCCATCTGCACCTCAATGTTCATAGCAGCAATGGCCACAGTCACCAAACTCTGGAGAGCCAAGATGTCCTTCAACAGATGAATGGATAAAGAAGATATGGTCCATATATACAATGGAATATCATGCTTCCATAAGAAAGGATGGATACCCAACTTTTAGATCAACATGGACGAGACTAGAGGAGATTATGCTGAGTGAAATAAGTCAAGTAGAGTAAGTCAATGATCATATGATTTCAATTACTTGTGGATCATAAGGAGTAACATGGAAAGCCATTAGGAGAAGGAGAGGAGAAGTGAATTGGAGGAAATCAGAGGGGGAGACAAATCATGAGAGACTGTGGACCCTGAGAAACAAACTGAGGGTTTTGGAGGGTGGGTTGGAGGTTAGGTGAGCCTGGTGTTTAGAGGAGCTAAAAATAAAATAAAATATAGGATAGCTCTATTTTTCATTTCATTCATTCTAAAGAACCTCTTTGTTTTGTAGACTGTTTCCTTTGCTGTGCAGATTTTGATATTTTTTAAAAAAATATTTAATTTATTTATTTGATAGAGAGAGAGATCACAAGTAGGCAGAGAGGTGGACAGAGAGAGAGAGAGGAGGAAGCAGGATCCCTGTTGAGCAGAGAGCCCAATGTGGGTTCGATCCCAGGACCCTGAGATCATGACCTGAGTGGAAGGCAGAGGCTTAACCCACTGAGTCACCCAGGCATCCCAAAGATTTTGATCTCAATAAAGTCCCAAAATGTTCATTTACTGCTGGGAAAAATTAACAGCATGAAAGAGTTTAGCAGAAAGAGTAGCTTTTGGGGGATATTTACTATTTGAAGGAAAGGAGCAGTAACCACTCCAAGGGATAGACAGCTAAGACTTCTCCCTTCATCCAGAAACAGGAACTGGTTGAATAGAGGTGCTGAGCCTCGGGTCACCAGAGGAGGATTTAGGGGTGGTGTCTGTCTTGGCTATCATCACAACCAGGCCTTCACAATTCTATCATCCTCGCTCACCTGTATGCATTTGCCTGTCTCGGGGGGTGGGGGGGTGGGTGGGTGTAGGAAGCTCACTTGTCTTACCTCCTAGGTGCTTAAATCTAGTGGCGGAGGGCACAGCCCAACCGTGTGTCTGTCAAGGCCTTTGTCCACAAGCTCTTGATAAAAGCAGACAAATCTGATCTAAAGCCTGACATGCAGAAATCTTCACTCAGGAGTTGCATCTTGGAGGTCAGGATAGCCCAGGCTTTCACAGACTCACATGATCTAAGTCACCAAGGTCAGCCCCGGGTTGGGACTTCAGCCACAAGCCCACAGTCCGTGAGTGATCACCCTTAGCCAGTTCTGGCAAGAGTCTGCGCAGGTAAAGGTCTTGCTGGCAGACCTGGGCTAAGCTCTTTCCTCCATAGCCTCTAAAATTGGAGCTTGTGCTCAAACAGGTCAGGAAAGAGGAACAGAAGAGCACACCATTAACTGAATGCAGTCCCACATCTCTTGTTGCTCTCGCAGGTACAGCTAATGCGCGCCTGCATCTCTGGGCTCCGGGACTTGCCGGGTTGCTTAGGGATATGCGAACCGGGCTCCCAGGACGAGGGGCCAGGGGCTCGGCCTCCCCACCCCACCCAACCAGCTCCTCGCTGCAGGGGCGCCCTTGCTCCACTCCCTGCTGGGGGCCTGACCCAGCAGGTTGCTCCAGGGCTCCACAGCACTCTCTCATCCACCCAGGGCCTCAAGGGTTGGGGGCTCCCGTGGGAGTCCTCATCACTCCAGGTCCATGGTGCCGGCCGTTCAGGGCCCCTATGGTGTCTACCCTCAATCCCCACCTTCCAAACCTGTTTGTCTCTGGAGAAGGCACGGCCTCCCTCACTGCTCACAGCAACTGCCCACGGCCTGGGACAATCTCCATCGGACCAGCCAGCACCCTAACAGCATTCAGTCAGCACCCCAACGGTATCCAGTCAATCCCAACGGACCCTGGCCAATCCCCACCAGTTGCCAGTCAGCCCCCCAAAGGCCTTCAGCCAATCCCCAACAGCCCCCAGCCAGTGCCCAACGGCCCCCAGCCAACCCCTGGTCAGCCTCCAACAGACCTCAACGACCCTACATTCCAATCTTAACCTACTCTCTGGATGGGGTGGGTCTGGGAGGGCTCCCTAGAGGATGCTGTGTTTGAGGGGAAAGAAGGATGAGGAGGAGCTGACAAAGAGGGTCTTCAGGGTATTGTAGGCTGAGGGGAGGAGGGTGCCTGGAGAAGTCGTAATTGGGGGACCTCTCTGCTTTTCTAGTATGCAGCTGGAGCTTAGAACAGGGGGGGAGGACAGGGGAGAGGGCAATGCTAGGTAGGAGAGTGGAAGGGAGATCAGGAGGCCTCCATGCTGAAATGGAGAGGGTTGAACAGTGCAGTCAGATGTGTGGTGTAGAAGAAGTCCTGGGAACAGGGAAGACAATGGATGAAGTTCTCAGGCAAGCCTGGGGCAGGAAGCTGGTTGGAGATTGTGTGGGTGACCTAGGTAAGAGAGAAGTTGGCCTAAGCTAGAAAATGGCCTTTCAGGTGAGAACTATGGACTTGTTTTTAAAGCTACAAACAAGAACCTAAGTCACACAAAGCAGGAAAGAATATCCAATGGAAAAAAAGATAGTGTCTTCAACAAATGGTATTGGGAAAATTCAACAGCCACATGCAGAAGAATGAAACTGGACAATTTTCTTTACATTTATATTATATATATATATATATATATATATATATATATATATATATATATTATACACACATACATACAATGGAACACTACTCAGCCATCAAAAAATGAAATCTTGCCATTTGCAATGATGTAGATGGAACTAGAGGGTATTGTGCTAAATGACATATATCAGTCAAAGAAAGACAATTATCATATGATCTTGTAAGTTAAATTTAAAAGACAAAACAGGATCATGGGGAAAGGGAGGGAAGAATAAAACAAGTCAGGGAGACAAACCATAAGAGATTTTTTAAAAAGATTTTATTTATTTGACAGACAGAGATCACAAGTAGAGAGGCAGGCAGAGAGAGAGGAGGAAGCAGGCTCTCTGCTGAGCAGAGAGCCCAGTGCGGGACTGGATCCCAGGACCCTGGGATCATGACCTGAGCTGAAGGCAGAGGCTTTAACCTACTGAGACACCCAGGCGCCCCCATAAGAGATTTTTTAAAAAGATTTTATTAATTTATATTAGAGAGGGGCAGCCCTACATGGGGCTCAATCCCATGACCCTGGGATCATGACCTGAGCGTAGGGCAGATGATTAACCAATTGAGACACCTAAATGTCCCAAGAGACTCTTCCCTAGGAAGCAAACTGAGGGTTGCTGGAGGGGTGGAGGGTAGAGGGATGGATTAATGGGATGATGGGCAGTAAGGAGGGGACATGATGTAATGAGCACTGGGTATTATATAAGTCACTGAACTCTATCTCTGAAACTAATAACACACTATACGTTAATTAATTGGATTTAAAATAATAACTAGGAAACCATAAAAATATTAAACAATCCTGTCATCAGAAAAAAAAAAACAACCCTAAGTCACAGACTAGGCAGGATGGTGGAAGCAGGTCTGTGAAGACAGTGGACCAAGGGTGAAGGTGACTGAGTTGCCCTTGCCCCTAACTAAGACGGGGAAGCATCAGTAACAGGAGGAGGATGCAAGGTTCAATTTTGGAATGTTTTGTTTATAAGCAGAGATCTCCTGGGCCCATCCAGGATTCACAGGGAGAGGACATGGGGGTCAGTATAGACTGGATTCACCAACATATACTGGAACTAGTGGATGATATCAGAAAGCTGGGCTCAGAAATTCGTGGACAGTCCCATCCAATGTCCAGATAAAGGGAGAGAAAGTTCGCAGGAGGCTGAGGCGGCCAGGGTGGGAGAAGATGAAGAAAATCAAACATAAAGATATTTTAAAAGCTGATGGAAAAAAATCAACTTTGGAATGAAGTTTGGAATAAACAGTGGGCAGTACTCATTGGCAGTACTGAAATATAATTCCACTTTTCAGTATCTACCACGAAACCATGGTGGAGGGAGGGAGCAGTCCAGCTCTGAAGGCCGTAAGGGGTGCATTGGGCAGAATTTAAAAGCAGTTACTGACTAAAAGCATGTCTTCTGCTAATTATCACCATTCAGTAGAAATTCTACACAAAGGCATGGATAGACTCCTCCCCACTGTAACGGATTGCTGCCCTGTGCCCCTCCAGCTGGGCACGGCACTAGGGACTAGCATTATTGCTGCATTGCTTATAACAGAGGAACTTCCGGCACATCCTAAATGTCCATCCACAGGGGAAGGCAAAATCAAAGATGATCTGTGCAGGTGATGAAACAGGACATACACCAGCTACAAGGAATTCACATACCTATATGTCTGAATAGAGTCTAAAAACACGGGCGAACAAGCAAGCATGCACGAATATATTCATGTCCACACTTCCTATGAAAAAAAATCCCTTTTATAAAGGAATTTATATATAGGGATGGGCCGAGGTGGTGGGGCTGGCCACAGGCACCCCGCTGGGTGCTTGAAGCCTGCTGGATCATGCTGAGCAGAGCACGATGTTGGCTCCCCTCAGCGTTGTGGGGTCCACATGTGTCCACATGTGCTGCGGTTCAGAGGCATCCCTAGTTCCCTTCGCACGTCAGGGTCATGGATGTTTGCAAACAAGAGCAAGAGGACTTGGTACCTGCCCTGCCCCTTCCACCAGGCGCTGCTTGAGATCCTGGTGTGCCTGCTCTCTCAAGAAGCTGCTCAGATATGAAGCATTGGCAAATTGGTTCGTGAAGAACTGGCAATAGCCTACCCAAATATTGGCAGGATCCCCTAATATACCATAGGCAGCTAGGATGACGCATCAAAATGAGAAGCAAGAAAAAATAGAGAAACACCAGATCATAGTTAAAAACAACACACACAACTAAAATTTTTTTAAAAAGGTTTTGAGAGAGAGAGAGAGCATGAGCAGTGTGAGGGGCAGAGGGAGAAGCAGGCTCTCCACTGACCAGGGAGCCTGACACCGGGATGGATCCCAGGATCCCAGAATCATGACCTCACCTGAAGGTGGACGCTTAAGGACTGAGCCACCAAGGTGCCCCATGACTTACCTTTTTAAAATAGTGGCAGATAGTAAGTGCGGGAGAAGAATGTTTCTGTCTCTTCCTACATTGACTTTCCTTACTCTTTTAGTTTTTAAAAAACTTTATTTATTTGATACACACACATAAAGAAAGATCACAGAGGTAGAGAGGTGGGCAGAGGGGAAGGGGGAAGAGGCTCCCTGCTGAGCAGAGAGCTGGATATGGGGCTCCATCCCAGGACCCTGAGACCAGGGCCCCAGTCAAAGGCAGAGGCTTAACCCACAGAGCCACCCAGGTGCCCCAACTTGCCTCATTCTCATTGGCCTCTCTAGCAGGACTATTCTCAGCCTTCATGGAAGAAAACTTCCCATTGGGCTGCACCTGCTCAACCAGCCTGTGCTTTCACAGTCTGCCTATTAGCGTACCAGTTTCTCAGTTCTTCCACCTTTGGACTTGGATGGGTATTAAACGCTTCAGGCATAATTAATACAAGCAGAACCAAGATATGTGTGTATGTGTGTGTGTGTGTGTGTGTGTGTGTGTGTGTATGAATGATATGTCCTGTCTATCTCTGAAAGGTCAACTGCATGGAAATACTGGAAACTCACTTAATTTGCAGGAAAGATGCTTTGCCTTGCTTTTCTCGGAGGTTTGGGACTATGGAAGGCTTAACCTGCAGAAGTTTCTTTTATTGTACTTTTGTTCTGCTCTTGTTTATTGAAAATTCTAATTTATAACTACTGTACCAGAGGAAATTTTTCAACACAATTTCTTGATGGAAATTAACAGTCCCACACATCCCCTGATGACTTTCTTTACCTCATTCATCTAAAAGTTAATAAATGAAATTTTATACTTTTATTTTAGATTCAAAGTATTTGGCAGAGTCACATGTTAAGGATGACTGAAATAATTCCAAACGAGTTATGTTGGAATAGTTGTGGAGAAATGCATTTGAGCTAGTGTGCTCGAATATAACAATAAAATGGAAATTTCACGTACTTCCAAACATTCTGGGTTTGTAAAATTACCTTCATTTCTTTGACATCAAATGTTTACATTAGTAATAGTAAAGCAAGATGACACTTTTCCATTTAAAAGGGAATATGTATATAATATATATGATAATATATTGCATATATAGGAAATATATATAATTTATATTAAAATATATATAAAAATATATATGTATGTATGTGTGTGTGTGTATGGGCCTGGAGACACACCCCAGAAAGAGTTACCCTGAGCAGGACTTGGGGCACTGGGGTTGGTCATGATACCAAAGAGGATTTGAACTTTGGTTTTCAGCAAAGAAAAGAGGCAAATGCACAGTTAGGGTATAACTAAAAGCAGCACAATGGGAAGTAAACAAGTAATTTGTTTTAAAGTACCTGTGATGAGGGGGACCTGGGTGGTGCGGTTGTTCGAGCATCTATCTCTTGATTTTGGCTCAAGATCTCAGGGTCGTGAGATTAGGCCCAGAGTGGGGCTCTGCACTGAGCATGGAGCCTGCTTGAGATTCTCTTTCTCTCCCTCTCCCCTTCCCGATGCCCCCTCTAAAAAAAATTTAAAGTGGTAAAAGTACCAATGATGAAAAAAAGGCATCAGCCTCTTTACTCCATTGTTTAGAAAATACACTGCTGCAGCCGGGTATTTTTATCTCCAGGTGGACCAAAGATTGTGTTCAATCACCAAAGATGGGTGATTAAATCAATCATGCCTGAATAGTGAAACCTTGATTAAAAAAAATATTTAAAAACTATCTTCTCTACTTCCTTTCCCTCTGCCTTGGCCTCACTCTGGGGACATGAGTGGGACATGGGGACATACATCACCACCACACCTCACTGACTTATGGTCCCCCACCTGTACTTGGATCCTCTCTGCTGCCTTTCAGACCTTCCCATAGCCCTGCTGTTTCTGAGGACCTTAAGCAGGGAGGGTCCCATGAGTCACCTGGAAACTGCTGCTAGGGGCCAGGCTCTGTTTCAGGCTGCTGCCTCCTGGGAGGGTGGATGGGGTGTCAGATGAACCTCATATAGGGGTCAGAAGCTGAGGTAAGACTCGAGGAGTGTCTCACCCTTTGGGCCCTGTGGCCGACATTTCCTCTTTTGTCCTTGGTTCTGTATGAAGACCCTACTTCCTCCAAATACCCTCCCTGTGTAGCCACCTCTCCAGGCCACCTGTGCAGCCCCCAGGCCCAGATGGTCAGGCTCTCAAGCGGGCCGAGGCTGGGCTCACAGGGAGGCAGGCAGCTTTGGGGCCTTTCAGCTCTCTTTAGATTTACTTGGCTTGCATAAATATTGCCTTTTATTTTATTTTTATTTTTTAAAGATTTTATTTATTTATTTGACAGAGTGAGAGACAGTGAGAGAAGGAATGCAAGAAGGGGGGAGTGGGAGAGGAAGAAGCAGGCTTCCTGCTCAGGAAGCCTGATGTAGGGCTCCATCCCAGGACCCTGGGATGATGACCTGAGCTGAAGGCAGATGCTTAATGACTAAGCCACCCAGGCGCCCCTAATATTGTGCTTTTAAGATTTATTGAAGTTTTCAGAATGATTCAAATCACTCTGACAATGATGTCTGACAAAGATGTCAGAATGATTCAAATCATTCTGACAATGATATTTTTAGCAATTAAGGGTCGGCTTCCTTAAAGCCCATTTTTACTTCCTGGAATTTAAACTGAGTCCAGAAGTTGGCACCAATACCATCCTCTGCAGTCCAGTCCTTGCAGTGGGATTTGGGTCTCCTTGAGGACCATCCCTCTGTCTACGCTGGAGCCCCCACTCACCACTGCAAAAGGCTGAGAATTTTGTACTCTAGCCCAAGAAGAGAAAGAAAAGGAAACTACTGTCCTCTGGTGGCTATCTGCTCATCTACAGGCCTTGGAGGGAGTGTATGTGCGTGCATGTGTGCATGTGTAGTACGTGTGCATGTGTGTGTGTATGTGTTGGTGCGGCTGCCCTGGTGAAGCCAGTGTGTTTAGCAGAAGAAAGGGGGAGAGGGCTTCAATTTAGCTGAGGGGACCAAGTATCCCAAATGTGGGCTTGGCAGGATCCCAGGTGGAGACCTCTAATGGGAGTGGAGGTGAAAGAGATGCATTGCCTTCCCCAAGACCAAGCTCACAGTGCTGCCCAGAGGGCTTCTGGAGAGAGCACATGGGCTGACAGGCGCCAGAATGCTCACTTGGGGGCTCAGAAAGGCTTTTCCAGGAAAGAGAGCCCCTTCCTACTACCCACTGCACTGTGCCCAGGACAGCTGAGATTTCCTGTTCTCCTCCTTTGCTGGGTCCATTGTACAGTGCTGCTCTGAGAGGTTTGGTGGGTGTGACAGGCAGAGGAAAGGTGTTTAGTCCCATGGGTTAGGGAACAGGAGTTCTTATAGAGCCAGAGCCCCAAGTCCAAGAGAGGAATGGTGGAGTCTGGAAGAGATAGATGGCACTGACTTCCTGACATTTGTTTTAGTGCTCAAGGCCATGGGGAAAGGGCTCTGACCTTAGGCAAAAGCACCCCTAGGCTAAGAGGGGAGCTGGAGCCCTGAGTGTTGGTAGGGAGAGGGCAAATCAAAGCCTTTCCAACCCAACTGTGTCCCAAGGGTCGCTCTTGGGGTAAGCACAGCAAGCAAGGAACTTGTGATTCCCTCCCCTACCATCCCTCCCATATCTGCCATGTGCTCCCTCCTGAACCCTCTCCCCTAACTCCTTTAATTCCTACCCTCCTCCCCACAAGCCCATCTCCTCTAGGACATCCTAGCTTATTCCCAACCATCCAAGGGTGCAAGGATACCCCTTTCTGGCCCTGGTTGTTTTGCCCCCAATATCAGAATGTTTGTTGCAGAAGAGTACAGTACCAGGCAGCGTGTGAAATAAAGGAATTCTGGGAAATGTGAAATGTCCTAACCATCTCCACAAAATACATTGTTTTGAGAACCTGGAATCATGCAGAGAGCCTAGGGTGCTGCCATGAGAGGCAGGCCAAGGGTCTGAGGGGAGAGGCAGGTGCCTACTCAGGAGTCCCAAAGGATACTGTCATTCTCAAGAAGGGTGTTTTTAAATGTGGAGAGGAAAACCTGGGTGTAGAGACTGGAGGCTGAGGAGTTGGCCCCATGACACTGAGGAGGGGTGGTTGGGATTCTGAAAACAACGGGGTTCTCAGCTCCAGCTCTGGCCAGGCCCTTGGTTTGTGCAAAAGGAAGGGAGCAGTGTGTGCAGGTGTAGGTGTGTGGGCAGTGTGCCAGTGCCCTGGGATGAGGTGAGGCCGCCCCGCACTCCACATTGCATGGCCAGCCTACTCTGTGGTTCACAGCTGAAGGAAGCAGGAGGGGAGACAGGTGGTTCTATCTTCCCGGGAGGGGTAGAGTTATTTTTTTAGCTATCTTATTTGCTCTCATCCCACTACATATAGGGAGACATTTTCTTTTTTGTTTGTTTTGTTTTGTTTTGTTTTTTTGGGGGGGGTTGTTTTGTTTTTTAAGTAGGCTCCATACTCAGTGCAGAGCTCATTACAGGGCTCGAACTCACAATGGTGAGATCAAGACCTGAGCCAAGATGAGGAGTTGGACACTCAACCACCTGATCCACCTAGACACCACAACAGGTGCTTTCCTAAAAGAATACCATGTGAACTGTCCTTTGATATTTCCTTTCTCCTGAGGTCACAGAGTTCCTACTCTTGTAATACCTTGGTTATATTTATCATTTTACCCCAAAATATGCCCCTTTGATTCATACATTGTTCAGTTTCCCTGTTTGTTTTTTTTTCAAATCAACTTTATTAAGATCTAATTCACATGCTATAAAATTAGCCATTTAGAGTGCACAATATCCGTGATTTTTAATATGCCCAAAGATTTGTGCAACTATCTTCATAATCAATTCTAGAACATTTTCCTTGTCCTGAAAAGAAACCCATGCCTATCAGCAGCTATAACTTATTCCCCCGCTCCATCTCTTTTTCCAACCATAGGCAACTGCTAATGTGCTTCCAGTCTCCACAGATATTTCTATCCTAGACATTTCATATAAATGAAATCTTACAACATATGGCACTTTATGACTGGTTTTGTCCTCACAACATAAGGTTTCCAAGGTTTGTCCATACTGTAGCATATATTCATACTTTCTTTTTTTGTTGAATAACATACCAGTTTATGGATATATCACATTTTAAAAAATCTGTTGATAAGTGATGGACATTTGGGCTGTTTCTATTTTGGGGCCATCATAAATAATGCTATTATGAACATTTGTGTACAAGTGTTTGTGTGGCCATAGGTTTTCATTTCTCTTGCATATACTGCTAGGAGTGGAATTGCTGGATCACACCTTAAGGAACTACTGACTGTTTTCCAAAGTGGCTGCACCATCATATATCCCCACCAGCAGTGTATGAGGGTTCCAATCCTTTTACATCCTCACAAATGTATGTTTGGGTCCCTCTAAAATTCAGAGTTCTATTGTGTGCTATTATCTGCCTTTTAATTGTGGTGTCGATGTGCATTTCCCTGATAACTGTATGCCTATTGACCATTTGTATACCTTCTTTCAGAGAACTGTTTCTTTAGTCCTTTGCCCATTTTCGAATTGGGTCCATTTGTTTTTGAGGTTCTGGTACATGGAATCCTAGCACATTTTCTATGCTTATTGGGATCTGTTTTATTTCCTCTATGTTATTTTTGTGCTTCTCATCAACAGTTGCCATCCTCCTGCATGACATGTCCTGGTACAATGAAACATCATAGCCTGGTGGTTTATGAACAACAGAAATGTATTGTTTTCAGCTCTGGAGACTGGAGGTTAAGAGATCAGGATGGCAGCCTGGCCAGGCAAGGTTCCTCTTATGAGTCAGGGTGGAAGGGCTAGGGAGTTCTGTGACATCTATTTCATACGGGCACTAATTCCATTCCTCAGTGCTCCATCCTCATGGCCCAATCACCTCCCATAGGCCCCACCTCCTAATACCATCATGTTTAAGGGTGAGGATTTCAACATCTGAATTCTGGAGAGACACAAACATGCAGACCATAGCAACTGGCCATTTGAGTTGTTCATGTTCTGGCCATTATTCATAAGGGTGCTTTGAACATTTCTGATAGATCCTGATGTGCCAAATTTCTCCACTGTGGTTTTAAACTCTAGCTTCACCAAACGATGTCAAAGGGTTTCATAATCATATATAAAATCCTATGAATAGAGCCACAACCCTTGACATTTTCTCTTGAAAATATCATCTCTCATCCTTTCTTCCCTGCTCAGAACTGCTGCCTCTCAAAAATCCGGGGCCCATCTGTGCAAGGTCTGATTCTAGTCTCTCTATTCTTCCCCAAGCTCTAGGAGTCTGTCCCTGAGCCACTGCTACATTCTTCTAATTACTAAAGCTTTATAGCTTATCATGACATCTGGTAGGATAGATTTTTTGCCTATAGGTTTTGGTTACAGAAAGGCATTTTTCATGGTGTGTATTGGGATATCCCAAAGGCACTGATTAGAACAAGGGAAGGTGGTTTTGTGGGACTTCGATGAGCATAATTCCTGCAGGATCCTTTGTCACCCAGTAAAAGGAAATCTGTGATTGGAAGGAGCACTCAATACAATATTGGCAGGAAGGCTAGTGATACAGAACAAAAGGAGTAAGGTCTTGGGGTAGAAACTGGGCTGTCCATGATCCTTTGTTCTTCTTTCTCATGGTCTTTCCCTTTATAGCCTTACAGAAGTCACAGGATTGTTCCAAATATTTCCCACCGTTCCTTGATAAGTCCTATCTTCTATATCCCAGTATCAGAGAGCTGAAAGACTACATCTTATAAAATAATTTTAAGATAGAAGGAAAAGGCTTTCAGATTTCACCAAGGAGGATTGTCACTTTGTACATCATAAAGAAAACTTAAAAACTCAGCCAAATTCCCTGATTATGATAGAAACACCAATAGATTTTTTCCACTTTTCTATCAATATATGTAAGAAAGTGATGTCCAAACCTTAAGAAGTAAACTCTTAATCCTTCTTTTAATGAAAGAGCCCACCTAGCATCTTTATAAAGAAATGGAATAGATTGTGAGCAATATAATAAAACAGAAACCAGAAAAGCACTCCTAATATGATTGAGCAGGGTTTGATGAAATTGCATTTCAGTTATTTATAACATGAATTAACAAATTCGGGATGCCAAATGCATTTTTAAAAATTTTAAAAAATATTTATTTGACAGAGAGAGAGAAAGAACAAGCAGTGGTGGGAGGGAAAAAAGGAGAAGGAGGGGGAGAGCAGGATCCCTGCTGAGCAGGGAGCCCAATGCCAGACTCAGTCCCAGGACCCCAGGATCATTACCTGAGCCAAAGGTAGAGGCTGAACAGCTCAACTGACTGAGCCACCCAGGCACCCCCACCAAATGCATTTTCAAATGTAGGTCTTGTCAAAGATAGTTAAATACAGAATTTCACCATAGGTGTCAACACAAGCTGGAGAAACTTCTCAAGTGTCTGTGTAGGAATCCGTCCCCAGGGGGCCCTGGGCAGGATGCGTTGACCCTTGGAGCCCACTCTGAGTGAGATGTGGGTCCTCCACTCTGGAGTCTGTACTTTGGTTTTATTTCTCTTCTCTCCATTAGATATGTCTAGAAGTGCACCAGAAGAGGTGTCTATCTATATTTACCTGGGTAAATGAGGTAACCAGAATTTTCCTACTCTTCTTCCGCAGTATAATAAAAAATGCATTTGGTTTTTGCCCCTAGTTCCTGGCACAGAGCTCCTAAAGCCCTTGCAATTTCTTAAGAAGAAGAGGGCCTTGTGTGCTATTAAGATGACTCAAGGTGGGAGCCCCTAAATAGCTTCAGGGTGGCAGCTGTTCACCCCAAAACCAACCAGATGATTAGAGGACCAGAGCTTTCAGGCCAACCCCAAACCCCAACCCTGTGACCTCCAGGGAGGCCAGAGAGACCAGAGATTTTGTTCAATCACCAGTGATGGTGATTAAATCAATCATGCCTGAACAGTGAAACCTTGATTAAAAAAAAAAAAAAAAGAAAGCAGCCTTTAAAGGGCTTTTGGGTTGGGGCACCTCCTGCCTCAGTCCGTAGAGCATGCGACTCTTGATCTTGGGTTTGCAAATTCAAGCCCTACGTTGGGTACAGAGATGACCTAAAAAAAAATAAGTAAAGTACTTATGGGTTGATGAACACATCATTGTTCTGGGAGTGTGACTGTCCCAGAGAGGACACAGAAACTCTGTGCAAACCCCCACCCTGATCCCCAACAGATCATGGCACCCAACATCTGTTCTGGTTGCTGGGGCACTGATGGCCAGAAATCACTAATTTCAAAAAACAAACTACCTTTGCTCAGCTTAGGGACTAAACTCTCCATGTAACCAAGAGAAAATGTCATTGTTTTTCTCTGCTCACATCTCCTGGCCTATTTCTCTAGTCTTTTATGAACATCTTACCCTCCAGTCACACTGAGCTCATCTCTCCCTTGTAGGACTTCAAAGTGCTATTCCCTCTCCCTCTGCAGCTTTTTGTTTTGTGTTATATATGGTGGCTTTCACAATTTCCCTTGGAGGAAAGGAAGGAGAATATATTTTTGATTTTTTAGTTCAAAATATGTTTCCTGTTTTGGGTCCCTAGCTGGTTCGGTCAGTGAAGCATGCAACTTTTGATCTGGGGGTTTGAGCCCCATTTTGGGTATAGAGATTACTTAAAAAATAAAAGAAATTAAAAACTACCCCCCAAACCCTACCCAAAATATGTTTCAGTAACAATGAAATACCATATGCCAATAACTCAAAAAGAAAAAAACTATAATAGATATTTGGTTCAAAGATGCCCCTGAAAAATCTTTATGTGATCTGCAATCTCTCAATTATCTGCGCCCAATTATTTATTCTACAGAATCCTATCTGTGGGAAAACTTCCAATCCCAGTTAGCTCCTAGCTTTCTCTCTAGATATAATACCCGGAACTCTTTATTTTCAAGTTAGTATATTATCAGACCCTGCAAGTAACTTGAATGTCTGCCTAAGGAAGCAT
This sequence comes from Mustela nivalis, assembly GCF_964662115.1. NCBI lineage: Eukaryota > Metazoa > Chordata > Mammalia > Carnivora > Mustelidae > Mustela > Mustela nivalis. Next base: position 155,903,582 of record NC_139020.1, read on the forward strand.
GAATCCATCCTAAAAATCATAGTTTTCCATAGCTTAATTGTGCTTTGTAACCAGTTTTCTCCAATAGTCACAGAAAGCTGAGGTAGGAAAATGATGGGCTTCAGAGCTGATGGCCAAGAAAGAATTCTTGAGACATCTTTGGTGCAATAGGGTGGTTTTATTAAATCATGGGGGGACAGTTGCCAAACTGTGCAAAGAGCCAGATGAATGGATAAAGAAGATATGGTCCATATATACTATGGAGTATTATGCCTCCATCAGAAAGGATGAATACCCAGGATGCCTGGGTGGCTCAGTGGGTTAGGCTGCTGCCTTCGGCTCAGGTCGTGATCCCAGGGTCCTGGGATCGAGTCCCATGTCGGGGTCCTTGCTCGGTGGGGAGCCTGCCTCTCTCTCTGTCTCTCTCTCCTCCTCTGCCTGCCTCTCTGCCTGCTCGTGTGCTTTCTCTCTCTCTGACAAATAAAATCTTAAAAAAAAAAAAGAAAGGATGAATACCCAAGTTTTGTATCAGCATGATGGGACTGGGGGAGATTATACTGAGTGAAATAAGTCAAGCAGAGAGAGTCAATTATCATATGGTTTCACTTATTTGTGGAGTATAAGGAATAACACAGAGGACCTTGGGAGAAAGAGTGGACAAATGAGTTGGGGAAATCAGAGGGGGAGCAAACCATGAGAGACTGTGGACTCTGAGAAACAAACTGGGGGTTTGTTTGAGGGGAGGGAGGTAGGGAGTTGGTTGAGCCTGGTGGCCTGGTGGTGGGTATTAAGGAAGGCACGTACTGCATGGGAAACTGGATGTGGTGCATAAACAATGAATCTTGGAACACTGAAGAAAAATAATATAAAAAAACTCGTAGGGACAGGACCTGTGGACAGAAAGAGCTGTACTGGGGTTGTGGGGAGTGAGTGAATATATACTTTCAAGGTTGGAGGGTATTAGGGACAGCACAGGCCTCCCAGGTGTTTTGGAAACAAAGTTTCCAAGATTCTGAGGAGTCTAGCTATTGTTAGGAAAAGGTCATTTATTACTGTTAGTAAAATCTCAGTCATGAGACCCTTTAGATGTCTATCAGTGGGCCATATGCTTGGAGGATGATTGCTAACATGTATCTTGGGGGGTAGAGAAAAAGGAAGTTGCCAAAGGAATTTTTATATGTTAATTGTTTATAAAGCTTTTATTTATTTGACACAGAGATAGTGCAAGTAGACAGAGCAGCAGGCAGAGGGAGAGGAAGAAGCAGGCTCTCTGCTGAGCAGGGAGCCCAATGTGGGACTCAATCACAGAACCCAGGGTTCATGACCTGAACCAAAGGCAGCCACTTAACCGACTGAGCCATTCAGGTACCCTGGAATTTTTATATGTTAAAGTAGACACAGGATTTTGGGGAGGGAGGTCAGGCTAAGATTGCCTCTTGGCCTTTGGAAAGTGTCAACATCGAGGCAGCTGAGTTCCTAGAGGAAGGTCACTCTGTTTCAAGGACTTGTCGGGCTGTAAGTAGTAAGGAAATTTATTTATTTATTTATTTATTTATTTATTTATTGCTTTTGCTTTTGTTCCCCACATCAGAAACAATTGGCCAAATTGAAAATGCTGAGTTATAATTAATAAGTTCCACTTGTCATTCAAAGAGAGAGAGAAAAAAAAGCCACACCAACATCTAAATTCTTTAAAACCCCAAATCAAGGGTGCTTTGGTGTCTCAGTTGACTAAACATCTGTCCTCAGCTCAGGTCAGGATCCCAGGGTCCTGGGATCAAGCCCCACATGGGTTTCCTTGCTCAGCTGTGAGTCTGTTTCTCTCCTTCTGCCCCATCACCTTGCTCGTGTTTGCTCTCTCTCAAATAAATAAACTCTCTTCAAAAAAGTCAAAGAGGGGCACCTGGGTGGCTCAGTGGGTTCAAGCCTCTGCCTTCAGCTCGGGTCATGATCCCAGGGTCCTGGGATCGAGCCCCACATTGGGCTCTCTGCTCATCGGGGAGCCTGCTTCCTCCTCTCTCTCTGCCTGCCTCTCTGCCTACTTGTGATCTCTCTCTGTCAAATAAATAAAATTCTTTAAAAAAAAAAGTCAAAAGAAAATCTTAAATACCATAAAATGTTTATAAAGAAAGGCATTATAACTTGCACTCTATCTTGCAGGAAAAAAAAAATGGAAGGAGTGGTTGAATGCTCAGCTTTGAAAACTGTAACATACCAATACTGGCAGTGCAGTCTGAGGACCCAAGGTGGGTGTCCAGCAGGATCAATCAAGAGGGTCCTTGACTTCATGGCTTCATGTAGGATGGAAATCAAACGTGAGCCAGCAGAAGGCAGAAGCAAAGTTTATTGAAGGTATATTTTACTGAAGATACTTAAATCTATATGTTATATAAATATATATATTACATAATATATTCATTTATTATTATATAATATAAAATATAAAATATATAATATTATATATAATATAATACATAATATACAAATATAATATATAGATATATATCCTCATATAAATATAATATATAGATATATATCTATATACGGATATATATGAAGATATATATCTATTATCTATGTATATATCTGTATGTATATATATATATGTATCTATATAGAGATATATATCTATATAGATATATTGTATATATAACATACATATAGATATATAGCGATCGTATATTATATAGATAGATTCGTATATTATATAGATAGATATATAGGTACCTATCTATATAGATATATATCTATAATATACGATCGCTATATATCTATATGTATGTTATATGTACAATATATCTATCGTATATATTTATATAGATATATATCTCTATATAGATATGTATCTGTATAAATATACATACAGATATATATAGATAGGTACCTATCTATATAGATATATCATATATATAACATATATATAGATATATAGCGATCGTATATATAGATATATTTATGTGTATATATATATACATACAGATATATGTATGTATATGTATATATAAAATATCTATATATATATATAGATATATATATATCTTCAGTAAAATACACCTTCAGTAAATTTTGCTTCCACCTTCTGCTGGCTAACGTATATACATGTATGTATATATACATATATACATGTATATACATACACATATACATATGTATATATGAATGTATGTGTATGTATATACATATATGTATATATATAAATAGATATATATCTTGTATCTCTCAATTATACATATATATACAAATTATATATATTATATATTGTATTATATATATATATATACACGCATATATTGAGAGAGAGAGAGAGAGAGATGAGATACAGAGTCTTGTCTTTGTTCAGAGCCTGGAGATTTTACTGAGGATGGTGGTCTGATATATGTGCCCTCTCGGGCATCGAGGAACTGATTGGAACAAAGACAAGGGCGCAGTGTTATTCCTTGGAGCCAAGGGGCCTTGGTGTCCAGATGTCTAGCTCTGGTGGTCTGGAATAAATAAATAAATAAATAAATAAATAAATAAAAGCTTTATCTGGTCATACTCCCCTAGTCCTTCTTTAGATGTTGTTTTTTCTAGAGAATCATTAATTTCTTGTCCCTTACAAGGAAGACATAGATTACATGCATTATGTATGGTGTATGTGAGGGTTTCAGGCATGTGTACCTTCTATGTATATAGTGAAGTGGGGGTACAGATCTTAGCAAGAATAGAAGCTAGAAAAGAAGCAATGGAAAAAACAATTTTCCTAAATGTCTCAGAATTTACTTGTACCCTTTCCATGTTCTCTGACCAATATGTTGGACATTCTGTCCATTGATCTAGCTGTGGATAACTGCTAATTCTTACCAATCAGCTATTGTGAACAACAAACAGAAATGGTCATTTCTGAAATATTTGAAAGCTGGGACTCATTGCACCCCCCCCAAAAAATCATTAAATTACCACTTATATGTATTAAATGCAGCTAAAGGTAAATGTATTTTAGACAGTCTACTAATCTCTGGACTGTTGGATTTTATAATTATTTATTTTGGTCAACATAATAACGACTTTAGTTCTGGTATGACCAAATGCACCAGTTAGGATTTTGCCCTGAGCTTTGCATGATGGAATATAAATTGTATAATTAAAGCCTGTTTTTTCACTTGAAAACACTTGAAATGCATTGGCTAAGAAAAATATCCTCAATACAATGGGTCATGTTTTCTTTATCCTTTAAGTCAGTGTTCTTTACAATTTTCTCCAGCAAAGAAACCCCTCCCTTTTAGAGGAAGAGGAAGAGACAAGTCTCAACTCCAATCTAAAGGTGTCTGGGAAAATGAATCCAAATAAGGAAGAAGGGTATTTTTTTTTAAAGTTATTGTCTTGGGACCCTGGGGTGGCTCAGTTTGTTAGACTTTCCACTCATGACCTCCTTTCCACTCAGGTTATGATCCAGGGCTCCTGGGATAGAGTCCTCAGGCTTCCTGTTCAGCAGGGAGTCTGCTTCTGTCTCTCCACCCGCACCTCCCCCCCCAGCAACCTTTCTCCCCACCCCCACTCGTGCTCTCTCTCTCTCTCAAATAAATAAAATCTTTTTTTTTTTTAAAAGCTCTTGTTTTTGTTTAAAATCTCTTGTTATTTTACTCCATAATACACATGAGTAAAATGGACACTGCTTGAAAATCAAGTCATCGTTTTATTCCTGAAGCCTCAACTACCCTTGGGGTCCTCTTACTCTTGACCTCAATAAATAAAGCATAAACACATTCTCCAAGTCGTGCACAATCCTAACACCATTCAGAATTAACAAAACAAAGCACACACATTTTACTTAAGACTGGGATAAGAGGGGCACCAGACTGTCTCAGAAGAGCATGTGAATCTTGATCTCTGGGTTATGAATTCAAGCCCCATGATGGGTGCAGAGGTTATTTAAAAAGTAAATAAACTTCAAAAAATATTGGTGTAGGAGACACTGTTTTTATGTACTCTGTCCTTAAACATTTCTAGATAGAGGAGGAGCAGCTCCAACTTTTTTTTCTAAAATTCAGTGAAAATGCAGAAAAGATTAGCAGGTGAATTTGAAACAGAAGCAAAATCCTGTGGCCATTTGTATTTTCGCAATAGCAAATAAACTACCAGCTGAGAGCTTTCCTGTAGTGCCAATTTGAATTACTTGTTGAGTACCACCAACAATCCCTGGTAAATTATCACATTAACTCTGGAATTATTGCTAAATTGTTAGGTATGAGAATAACATTATGGTCACTCTTAAGAAGTCTTGCTTTGTTAGAGCTCCATGCAGTGAATCCATATAGTGCTGATTTGTGCTAAGAGTAATTTGATGCCTGGGATTTGATTTTTAAACTTCTGATCCTCCACCACTCCCTCCACCAAAATAATGTGTATGGGCGGGGGGAGATAAAAATGGAGTAAATAAAACAAGAAAAGAAAATGTTCTTATTGGAAATAGGTTAAAAAAAAAAAAACCCAAAAAACAAAAACCACAGAACTCCCCTCTACTTTTGTGTATATTTAAAATTCTTCATAATAAAAACTATCAAGTTATCAAGCTGAGCCATGTAATTCACTAAAATCTACTGAGAAAAAAATAAGATCAGATTAATATCCAATATTTAAGTGAAAATAACATACAAAACAGCTTTCCCTGTATGTTTCCTGAAATAAAGATTCTGTGTTCAACCAAAGTATTTTCTGGATCTTGGGTTTGGCCTTGTTTTTGTTTTTAAACCAATCACTGCTATTAAGCAATATTCAAAATGTTAATTATTCATGAGTTCAGAATCCCATGTTATAAAATAACTATAATTGCAAACCACCATGCTCAAATCTCTACAGAGACTGAGGACATTTGTCACTGGAATGTAAAATCACACTTTGTGTGACTAACAAAGACGCTGCTAATGTTGAGAGATGCCCCAAGTTCCTTATTTGCATGCCTGAGTGCCCTGCCTTGCAGTATTTCTTTCTTGCAATCACTGGTTCCATGAGACCAAGTCTGTATCCTCCCAAGTGTGGACTTCACGGCTTTACTTAATTGCTTTATCACTATGGTTGGATATTTGTCTATCTGTAATCTCCAAATGTACAAGCATGAAGTAGTTTTCCTTCAGCAATAAAAGAGAATGTTATACTATATGCATAATCTGTTCAGATTATCTTAAACCTTTATTTTTATTTATTTTTTATTTTTTAGAGAGGGAGAAGTGTGGGGGTGGGGCAGAGACAGAATCTAATGAAGGCTCCAAGCCCAGTGCAGAGTCCAATGCAGGGCTCTATCTCATGACCTTGAGATCATGACCTGAACTGAAATCAAGAGTCAGATGCTTAACTGACTGAGCCACTCAAGCACCCCTGTTCATTTTTTTTTTTTAAGAGTATTTCTTGAAGCTAACAACAAAGTAAAACTAAATGATGAGTAATGCCTCATATGGGGATGTCCCCAGTCTTAGCACCTGTTAATGGACAAGTTAGAGCAGCAACTGGTTTCAGGAACAAGGACTGTGGTAACATCTGCTTTAGCAGCAAATGGAAGCAAACACCTGGCTAAATCATGCTTAAGGTTCAGGATGGGAGTCTTGACTGGTTCAGTTGGTAGAGCATGCAACCCTTGATCCCTGGGTTGTGAGTTTGAGCCCCACCTTGGGTGTAGAGATTACTTAAAAGTAAAATCTTAAAAATTATGTACACACACATCACATAGGTTCAGGATGACCTTGGGCTCTGTTGATCCAGGTGGGGAAATCCTTCCCATACAAGGCAGACAAGTTCCCCAGGTTTGATGAAGCTCCACATCATACGAAGGGAAAAAGGGCAAGGCTCACAGGAAGACCGTTCTGTGGTCTGTCCTTAGGTTGGGATCCCCCTGAAGCAGACCCAGGGACAAGGATTCTAATACTGGGGAGACATTTCCAGAAAGCTTGTGCACTTAGGAGAGTAGGGGATGGGAGACTGGGCTGGCCTGTCACAGAGCAGGAAAGTGGTGTGGCCAAGTGTGACTGCATCCACTGGGGACTCTGGAGACAGGGAATCTCAACAGAGAGGTGTTAGGGCAGGGTGGGAACTGATTAACAAGTTCCTCAGGTTTAATGATAATTGTGATTTGCTAAAGCTTCAAAAACTCAAGTCGCTTGGTGCTCCGTTCATTGAATATTTTGATTAAAGATTGATTTTGAACAAAACACAACCAAAATTTTATTTTTTTAAAAGATTTTATTTATTTATTTGACAGAGAGAGAGACAGCAAGAGAGGGAACACAAGCAGGGGCAGCTGGAGAGGGAAAAGTAGGCCTCCCGTAGAGCAGGGAGCCCAGGACCCTGGGATCATGACCTGAGCCAAAGGCAGATGCTTAATGACTGAGCCACCTAGGTGCCCCACAACCAAAATTTTAAACAATTCATTTACAAAAGTGAGTAGAGACACTTAATTTGATTTACAATGTAGTTTTGTGAAGGCTCCAACATCTCTAAAATCTGAGCATTAAACTTTGAATGAGAAATCAGCAAATTTAAAAGGACAGTCATTTGGGGGCACCTGAGTGGCCCAGGTGGTTGGCTCTTCAGACTCTTGGTTTCAGCTCAGGTCCTGATCTCAGGATCAAGGGATTAAGCCCCAGTTGGGCTCCAAGCTCAGTGCAGAGTCTTCTTGAGATTCTCTCTCCCTCTCACCCCTCCTGCTCATGCTTTCTCTCTCTAAAATAAACAAATAAATAAACCTTTAAAAGGATAGTCATTCGATCTAAACAAAAAGTCATTTTCATGGAGTGAGCTGTAAATTGCACGTTCTGTGGGTGTCCATGTTGAGGGCAATCTCAGGATGTAGGCTTCTCAAAACACCGACTTATTTTTGGAGTGGACCTTGCTGCTCTCTCAGCATATTTCTATTGTTTTTGGTGGGGGGTGTGGGAGGACCAGTGACAGCACCGGATGTGATGTGGGCCTGGAGAGAACGGTCAACAATTCCTGAGATGTTTTCAGTGCAAAAGGTGTTTTTTTTTTTTTTTTTAAATGAAACAAGATGGGATTGGCAAAAGGTGTTTTTATTAAAGCTTGGAAACAGGACCTCTGAGCAGAAAAACCAGCCCTGGGGATTGTGAGGAGCTTGATTATATACCTTTAAACTGGGGAGGAGTGGAGATAAAAGAAATTTCCAAAAGGATTTTCACATGTCAAAGAAGACTTACAGGATCCCGGAGGCCTGGTTATTGTCCAGCTAAGATTGCTTTCTGCCTCTAGCATAGCATTAACATTAAGACCGTTGTGAGTTCCGAGGAATGTCACCCTCTGCCTGTCTCGAGTATTTGTCAATGGGCTGCAGATTGTAAAGAAATTTAATATTTTCTACATTTCTTTTCCCTTGGTTCTCCTCACCAATCTATATGAATATGTACATAATATATGTTAATGTGTTATATATGAAAATCACTTCAGAAGCATATTTAACATAGTTGTGATTGCTAACATGTTCATCGTTTACTCTGTCCACTGAAATAGATCACAGAGTTTGGATGAGATACATTGGATTTAATAGTTGGTGTATTCAAGTTTTATGACCTGGGTATTGTATTACAAGGAAGAATCAGTTGCATCTGTGTTGCCTCTTCTCCATTCCTCACAGAGGCAAGCTTGAATCACCTTAAAAAAAAAAAAACCCAAAACATTTTATTGCTTTATTTGACACAGAGAGAGAAAGCGAGTGCACAAGCAGGGGGGTGGCAGAGAGAGAAGGAGAAGTAGGTTCCCCACTGAGCAAGGAGCCCAGTATGGGGCTCCATCCCAGATCTTCCAACCTCTGGATCGTGACCTGAGTCAAGGACAGATGCTTAACCCACTGAGCCATCCAGGCGCTCCTTGAATCACTTAAAAAAATGGTGTGACTGCTGATTACAGAGACTTAAAGTAACAGCAACTTCATTAACAAAGGGGCCTATTTTTCACTCTTATAAAGTGACTTCCAGAGCCTTGCAGCTCAGAGACTGTCGATGTCCTAGGGTCCTCTTCTTTGTGCTCTGCCTGCCTTAGTTCTTATTCTCCCGGTTGTAAAGATGGCCACCATTCCCTGTTATAGGCAGGGGGTGAGGGAAGAGGCAGGGAGAAAGGTTGCCTCCTGGCCAAGTGAGCCCCCTTAAAGATCCTCCCAAAGGCCCTCAAAGCCTCTGTCTCCACGTCATTGGCCACTACAGGTGGGAAGGCTGGGCTGTGCCAGTTTTCTTTAGAAGCTAAGCACGTGATGGCTCCAATATGAGAGGGGTACGGTGACTGGGGAGGAAAGCTGGAAGAGGTATGAGGGAGCCAATCAGTGGTTCCTGATGCACTGCCCTCCCCAGAGAGCCCAGGATATTCAGAGGATCTCTCTCGAATTCCTACTTTTGTCAACCCCAGGGCAGAGGGTATCTGGATCAAGGGTTTAGAAAATTCATGTTGTCACATTTTTCATACTGTTCTCTGAGGAAACATAAGGATCTGGAGAGTTGGCTTCAAGAGTTTCACAGACAATAAATTATTTCCTACTGAAAGTGAAGATTTAATGTTCTTGTGAGACAATTCTGTCATTTTTATAAGTTTTATACCAATGATTCCCGATTCAAGGAACCTTAGTGTTTCTGTGATTTTTTTCGTAGCACCAATAGGCCAAAAGAAATACCTAGGGGCTCCTCTTACAAAGTAGCCAGGCCCAAATAACTTAAAAGATTTATGTTCTAACAACTTAGTGGTGATTTGAAAAACATACATAAACTGAAAGGAATAGTATTTTTTATTGTTAGATGGCCATGATTACTTAGTAATGGGACATGTATACCTGTTGGGCACTGCACAACTTCTCAGATTTTGGAATACGATTTTGACCCCACCATGCTCATGGTTTTCCTGTGATGCTTGCTTTTTAACAAGCTAATGTTTAAAGAGTAACCTTTCTAAAGATAATGACATCAACTAAAGGAATGTAGTACAATCTGCTGCTAAAACAGCAAACTATCTGAAGCTACTGGCCCACGGAGCATAGGACAAAAGACTGGTATTTTGGTGCATGCTTCTTGAGATTTTACACCCTCCATAGTACCCCTAGGGGCTTGTGGTGGCTCACCAGGGCTTCATGCACAGCTGGAAACCATGACTTTCACATACAGAATGCTACCTGAGATCCGGAGTGACCCACAGCACCTGGTCAGCTTGGCTGGACTGAGAACACAGAGGTGAGGTTAACATGATGAAGCCATGAGTGCGCCTATGTGCATATCAAACCTTTTTTTTTTTTTCCTTTCCAAACAAGATTTCCAAAACTTGTAAGACAACCTGAAGCTGGATAGTCACTGCATTTGTCACTGTCGCCATGAAGGTCTGGGCAGCACTGTGTGAGAGAGGACATGCCACAGAAGGAGAAGGACAGGCCTCAGCAGACAAAAGCAGGGACTTACATATACGTTGTTATTTCACTGGGAAGGGATGGAGGATTCTCCCTGTAAGTAGCAGCTGCTTATAACAAATATTTGGTATATTCGCTTGACCAAGGGCAGAATTTCATTCTGGGATTTCTTTTTATAACGTGGAAAGACATCGCCCTTCTCTTTACTTCAAATATCACGTGAAATTCTCTTTATGGGTAAATTATTTCAAGGTATGTTTTGTCATGCTTCCAGCTCTTCTCTCTCTTCAGGTAATGGGGAGGTTATAGGCTCATGAGATAATTATTGTGGGATATCTGTGGGAAAAACTGAACATTTCTCCTCATAAAGCCCTTTATAAGTGACTGTCTATGTAACTCCCTCCCGGAAATCAAAGCTGACCTGGCCATGTTTGCTTTGAATGAAAGTTCACTCATCACTGGCCTCACCGGGCATTGACCTCAAAACTATTTTATTTTATTTTGTTTTATTATTATTTTTAAAGATTTTATTTTTAAGCAATCTCTATACCCAACCTGGGGCTCAAACTCACAACCCCAAAATCAAGAGTTACCCTGAACTTGGAACAATTTTAATGGGTGGGGATCTTTTTTATGGGAAGGAAATCTTGCAACAGTTGTGTTGTACTCTTCAACCTCTCTGAGAAATGTGCCTAAGGCAGTGACTGAGGCAGAGTTGCTGAAGAGAGAGAGGCTGAGAGAGAGAGAGAGACAGAGAGAGACAGCAGGTGACTGGTGGTGCTGAGAATGCCCAGGGGGACAATTTCCTTCCCGGAGCCTTGTGAGAGAGTGAGGTGGCTGGCTCCATGCTACCATGGAACATGGAAGATGCAGACCTTTCTCTAACGAGGCTGCTCTTGCCCAGAAGCCAAACTTGGAGTCGAGGGGAGAAGAAGAGGGCCACTGGGAACTTCAGATAAAAGCTACAGTAAAGGTTGTTAAAGATAGTCTGTTCTCGGTCACCTGTGTGCTATCTACACGTACTGTGGACTTTAGATTTACAGTATCAAAAACTAGATTTTTAGTTTGTTGTGGGACAATAACCCAGAGTAGCCAGCTTCCATTACAGAGGTAATATTACCATATTACTGCATGCCATTTGGTGCGATGGGCATTTTTTTTTTTACATTGCATGGGATCTGTGATTTTCTTGAGGCATTTACTGAACAAACCACTAGATAACCAAATGGCTGTTTGGCTGCTTGGTGAGCCTAGAATTAAAATAAAGTTGGTTCTTTGTTGTTGTGTTTTAATTAAGATTGTTTCCATTACGTTGGGTCCCGCTTCACTGTGTGATTTCTTGTTTCTGGATAACTGATATCAGTAACCGAACCCAGGGATCCCTCACTGCAGCACACTGACCCGTGAGACACCCTCCTTAGCCAATTTCAGTCAGGCTCCTCTGGACCCTCCTCCCAACCTTGGGACTTCTGGGTCTGTCTTTGCATCAACCGATTTTTTTTTAAATTAAAAAAAGTTTTTAGTTTATTTATTTTTAGTAATCTTTACACTCAATGCGGGGTTCAAACTCAGGACCCCTAGAGTAAGAGTTACTTCCTCCTCTGACTAAGCCAGCCAGACATCTCCGCACTGACCAATTTAAAAAAAAGAATTTAATTTCTTTCTTTATTTCACACACACACACACACACACAAACATGCGCGCGTGTGTGTGTGCACACACACACAGAAAAAGAGAGAGAGAGAAAGAGCAAGCACAAGCAGGGGAAGAAGCAGGCAGAGGGAAAGAGAGAAACAGGCTTCCTGCTGGGCAGGGAGCCCCATGTGGGGCTCGATCCCAGAACACTGAGATCATGACCTGAGCTGAAGGCAAATACTTAATTACTGAGCCACCCAGGTGCCCCTCTTCCCTGACCAATTTTAACAAGAATGTTACAAAGTTAGTTTAGGAAGAATCCCTCACTCTGTATCTGACCAAATCCCTCACCCCTAAAACCCCCAGGTGATGCCTGATCTCCTTGGCTTGTCTTCAACAAGAATCTGGTCAAATTGCTTTAATCAGGAGTATTAACCAGAAAATTACCTCTCGGTAATTTTACCACTATCTCTTTCAGCCTGCTCCTTGGCTACAAATCCCCACTGTACATGTTATATTTGGAACTGAGCTCAGTTTTATACTGAGGTTTCTTTCTCCCTATCACAATAGTTCCTGAATAAAATCTGTTTTTAATGTTACTATTGGGCTCTGGTTTTCTTTAACACATCACATTGACACATTCGTATTCTGAGTCTCTGTTTTTGCTAGAATCCTTGCATTTGCGACCCCATGTCCTTTTCCTTCTCCAGTGGTAATATTACAAGGGGTAAATCCATGCCGGGGGCAAGGAAGCTGAGCACCAGAGACATGTCTTCCACAGAGTGAGTTTTAACACAGCAAGTTGGACAAAACCAGATCCTTAATTAGGGAAGAACACAATGTACATTATTACACAGGTCCCCACTGGCCAGAACACAATTGTGACTGGGCCTAGCATAGTGCAGAGGGAGAGGGAGACCTTGGTGTGCAGCTTGGGAACATAGAGGCTTTGTCTGAGCGTCTGGCAGCTCCGTTGGTATCACAATCCTCTGTTTACCACTGAAAGCTGGGCACTGTGTAGTTAAAAATGTGTAAGATGAAGGTCAGAGTCTTGGAGGAGACAGATTTGCTCTGAAAGTGAAGATTGAAAGGCAAATGGGGAACCATTTAGGTTTGTTTCTCTCAGGTTTGATCACCCAATTCATTAGTAAATTCCATCTGACAGTAATTAAATGGTCGTATAGCTATTTATAAAACTTTGCCCCCCATATTTTTACAGGAAACATAGCATTGTTGTCATGAACCTGAAAATCTTTTACCGTTTTAATAAAAAAACAACTTTCACAACACATATTTTGATACATAATTTCTTCAGAAGCAACTATTGTCTAATTGTGGATATGACTTTATGTACCTTTCAGTTTTTAGGTGAAATGTGGGGATGTCCTTATCTCACCAATGGCTTTCCTAAGGTAACTTTCTTCCATAAATAATTTACTCACTTTATACTAATTTTCAGTAATACCCCTAACAAAACGTTTGCCATACTCTCTAACCCATTGCATGCTTGACTTTCTATGTGCTGATATAAAATGGTATTGTGTCTGACTGCTAGTGAGTCTCAGTTATTTTTATAGTGATGAAAATGTTATAGAATTAGGTAGTGGTGATGCCTCCACAACCTTGTGAATATACTAAAAATCTCTGAATTTTATACCACAAAATTGTGAATTTTATGGTATGTAGATTATTTTTTAAAAAACCAATTACTTCATTTTTTGTTTAAAAGTGGCAGGTTGGAGCATCTGGGTGGCTCTGTCGGTTGAGTGTCTGACTCTTGATTTTGGTTCAGGTCTTGATCTAAAGTATTGAGATCGAGATCCATGAGTGGCTCTGTGCTTAGCAGAGAGTGCATTTAAGATTCTCTCTCTCCCAGAGGGCACAGATTGCATGGAGCACTGGATGTGTTGCAAAAAACAATGAATACTGTTACACTGAAAAGAAATAAAAAAATTAAAAATAAAAATATCAGAAATTTGTAAAAAAAAAAAAAGATTCTCTCTCTCCTTCTCGCTCTGCCCCTCCCCTTGTTTGCCTGTGTACTCTCTCTCCCTCTCTCTTTAAAATGAATACATCTTTACAAAAAAGTAATATGTTGGGGGTGCCAGGCTGGCTCAGCTGGTGAAGCATGGGAGTCTTAAACTTGGGATTGTGGGTTTGAGTTCCATGTTGGGTGTAGACATTACTTAAAAATAAAATCTTTAGGGACACCTGAATGGCTCAGTGGGTTAAGCCTCTGCCTTCAGCTCAGGTTATGGTCTCAGGGTTCTGGGATGGAGCCTTTCATTGGGCTCCCCGCTAAGCGGGGAGCCTGCTTCCCCCTCTCTCTCTGCCTGTCTCTCTGCCTACTTGTGATTACTGTCAAATAAATAAATAAATAAAATCTTTCAAAAAATAAAATCTTTTTAAAAATGCATTTTAAAAAGCAGCAGATTAATTACACATGCTTATTTTATCTATTCTCCCTTCCAAAAAATTTTTAAAATTATAGCAGTAAAAAGTATATTTAAAAAAAGTAAAGAACTAAATATTTTATTCCAGAGGGGCAGTAGAGAATTTTTTTCAAGGCTTTAGCCCCCCAGGAAAAGGAGACACTAAAAAGTGAGAGATCATAACACGGTTTTGGGATATAGAGAGTGGGCAGAGGATGGTAAGTGATTTGGCAGAGTTGGGGAAATTCCAATTTAAGTGTTTTCAGGGCTGATGTTCAAAAAAATCAGGCCAAAATATGTGCCACTAGGCATGGTAGGAAGCAGGACAAAGGCCTGGTGAAGCCAACATTCCTAATGGGTTTCAAGCTTCACTGCACCAGCTTGGTCTGGTCCCTGGAAGTTTATTATGGAGAAATTTCCAGACTCACAATCTGTGGAGAGCACAGGAGAGATGGGCAGAGCTTGAAAAGGGGATACATCCACACAGTCATGTGGTCTCTTGTCTCTCTTGATCACAGGATCAGTAGCAAGATGTTCAAACTCCCATACCTTTACTACTCCTTCCAGTCTGGAAAGCAGATTACTCTTCCCTGAAGAAACTGAATGACCCTAGGGGAAAATCTTCCAGCCATTTAGATATTGAGCTCTGGACAGTATGGCTGTCCATCCTCTCAGCAAGCCCTGTGCTTGTACTCAGAGCATCCAGTCACCTCTTGAATGCCTAACAGACAGAAATGGACAGTGAAAGATCACTAGACAAAGGAAAAGGCTTTCAACAAGAAGGAGAGAGATGAAAACAAAAGAAGGATGAAGGAAACTGAGGTAAGCTGACTAACTCAATTCAAGGAACAAAGCTAACAAAGAAGCAAACAAGCAAAACAAGTAAGCAAGGAACCTCCACACAGTGTAATTACTATTTTCTTAGAGTTCAGAGAAAAGACTATGTACTTTGAAAAAAGGAAAGTCAGCAAATAAGAATGAGGTCTTAGGATTTAAGAATCTGATTCCAAAAGAAAATATAAAATTCAATAGGAGGTATTTGGTGATAAAATAAGAAAATGTCATAAAAGGCAGAGCTAAAAATCAAAGAATAGGCAGTTTCCTAGAGAGAAGAATGAGGAACAATTTAGAACAATTTAGTTTTCTGTCTTTACTTTTCAATAGCCAACTAATAAAAGTTTTAAGACAGAAGCAAGAAAATGAGAGGGAATATATTAATAAAAAAAAACAGAAAAAGTACAGGATAGAGTGTTATAATTTTCCAAAGGATAATGATTCACCAAATGCAGATGAAAAAAGACTGATATTGAAAGAATGGGGGAGTTTTAGCACAACTGGGGTAAAATAAGATCTTGGACATTTCCAGAGATTTTCAAAAAATCAGAAAAGAATGGAAATCTGAAAGGTCTAGAACTTCTCAACAACAGCACTAGAGGGAAAAAAAAATACAGAAAATCAATACAGCCAGAGTTTTGGCTCTTATTTTCAACCCAGAATTCTATACCCAGACAAACAAGCAACCAAGTAGTGAGAATAGAATAAAGCAGTTTTCAGGCATTCAAGCACTCAAAAAGATATACAAATATACATAGAGATGATAGAGATAGAGATAGAGATAGAGTTAGAGATATATCGTGTGTGCGTGTGTGTGTGTGTGTGTCTCCTTTCTAAGGAAGATTAACTAGAAGATGCGCTTCAGAAAAATGAGGGAGAAAACCAAAAATGAGAATGACATGGGATCCAAGGCACAGGTGATCCTTTACAGCAAACCAATGAAAGGAAGCCCCCACCTGCACTGACTTTGAGAGCAACCAGTCTAAAAACAGAACATAAGAACAGAGAATTACAGAAGACAATAGATGGAAATGATTATTTGATATATTAGAATGCTTGAGAAAATTATTGGAATCTGTTGGAATATTTGGGAAAAAAATGAGTGACACATAAATAAAAAACTAAGAAAATTAAAATAAACAAATGAAAGCAAACACAGGACAACTATTAACTCCAGGAAAAACAAAGTTGTAAAGAGAAAGAAAAAAATCACAGTTGATCAGAAGTTTCTGTAGGAATATAGATACTGAGATAACTACATTCAGTGGATGAAGGAGATAAGAGAGCAAAGAGGAGAGAGTAAGAAAACCAAATCCTCATCAAGAAGCCAAAGGCCTTCAGTAAACAAGTATATAAATGGCTGTTTATGTAATTATTTAGCAATGTGGAAATAAATATAGAAAAAACAGCTTAAAAAAAGTTAAGTGTGCTTCCCTTTGGTGAGTGGGATTATGGAATAGGGTGAGGTTGAAAAAGGGCTATTGTTTTTCAACACAAGCCTTTTAAAATGGTGTATAGTTGACACACAAAGCTTCTAATAACATTATAAATAACTTCATGCTAGTATTATTTTGATAAATACAAAAACTAATTGAAATAGTACTTACAGGGACTATGGTATATTAGTTTGCTAGGGCAGCAGTAACAAAATACCACAAATGGTGGTCTAAGTAACAGAAATGTATTTTCTCACAGTTCTCGAGGCTAGGATCTGAGATCAAGGTGTCAGCAGGAGTGGTTTCTTCTGAGGCCTGTGAGAGGAGATCTGTACCAAATCTCTCTCTGTGACTTATAGATGACTGTCTTCCCCCCATGTCTTCTTATTGTTTCCCTTCCATGTGCATCTCCATGTCCACATATGTGGGCACTGGATGAAGGGTGTGTGGTTTGTTGGTAGGGTGAGCCGGTATGATGGTTTGGTTGTATCTGTCATATGGTTTGGTGTGAGGAGTTGGTGTGGAGTGTGCCTTCGTGAAGGATTTCACATGGAGTGGATTATGTGGGATGTAGAAGGTAGGGGACTGAAATATGTGGATGTGTGTAAAGATATAGCATCAGTGTGTGTGTGTGTGTGGGGGGGTATGGCTGTAGCCTAGCTTAGCTTTTGTTTAGATTTTCCTTTGCCCTTTGTTTTAGTCTTTGTTTTTGTCTTTGTTTGGCCTTTGTTTTGTCTTTGTTTCACTCTTTGTTTAAACTTTCTTTGGCTTTTGTTTGGTCTTTCTTTAGCCTTTTGTTTAAAGTTTGTGTGGCCTTTTTGTAGTCTTTGTGTGGCTTTTGTTTTTAAGTGGATCTTGGCTGAGAACCCATCAAAAATACCTTTTGTAATGAAAAACCCGGATATATAATCTCTCCCTATATATTCTGCATGCATTGAGGTAGCCTCAACTCCCCCAGGGACCTGGCACAGATGTGGAGCCTGTTTCACACAACTGTTACTTGAAGGTAAGGAAATCCCATAGGTTTTCATCTAACTTCAGGTTGTCTTTCATCTACAAGTGGCAACTGCATATTTTTGTGGGGGCCATTTCATTATATTCCAGGGGGAACTTGCCGTAATAGCAGTCAAGATTGGGAGAACTTAAAATTGATAGAGTTATTCTAATGGGAGCAGAGGTCTCCTTCTGGAGTGTTCCACCTAATGTTTGGAAATTGTCTGAGCCTGGGGAGAGGCTCCAAACCCACACTCAGATCCTTTCAGATTTAAAGCCTCATGTTTCTAGAGCTAGATTAATGGAGCTATTGGCTTCTTCTTTTTCTATTTCTTCTTTTATTATTTGTCATGATTTGAAAATGAGTTTTTTCTTCTTATCTAGGAACAACTTCCCTCATGCAGCTGGGTTTGTCTGTGGGGTATACTAATGGAACAAGAAAGCCCAAATCTTATAAGAATTTTGCTCCCTGTAGATTAGCAACCTTAGATGGAAAGATGTTAATGCTTTGTCTTGTGCAGAATTTCTTAGAGAACAGAGTTTTCCAGTGTTATGGTGGCTGGAACAAGGAAAGAAAACATTATGTGTCAAGGGAATAAAGCAAGGAACTTGCCAAAAATATTAGGAGAAAAATAGGGAAAATTATTTTTACTGCTTTGTGAATGAAACAGGAAGAAAAACGCAGATTGCTGTTAGCTGTATAGCGATGCTATTTTATGTTTATTTGGATTAAAAGGACAATGCCTTAGTGGATTTTAAAAATTGTTTCAGGGGCACCTGGCTGGCTCAGTCAGTAGAGCATGCAACACCTGTTCTCAGGGTTGTGAGTTCAAACCCCACATTGGGTGTGGAGCCTACAGGAAAAAAAATAATGTTTCAGGTTTGCAGAAAAATTGGAAACTATACAAAAATTCCAGATGTACCCAGATCACTGAAATGTTGACATTTTGCCACATTTACTTTATCATTCTCTTTCTTTGTATGTACACATACATATTATTTTTCTGAGCCATTTGAGATTAATTTTCAGATATGATCAAAATCAGAAAACAAACATTAAAAAAATACTATTATCTAATCCACAAAAATCTAGGTTTTATCCACTGCTCCAGGTGTCATTCCCAGATCATGCATCACTTTGATTACCATGTGTCTTTAGTCTTTACCTGAGATGGGCATTCTCTTTCATGATCTTAACAAGTTAGAAGAGTATAGGCCTGTTATTTTGTTAAATGTCCCTTGTTAAAAAAAGGAAACAAGATAGGAGGGAGACAAACCACAAGAGACTCTTAATCTCACAAAACAAACAGGATTGCAGGGGTGTGGAGGGGTAGGGATAGGGTGGCTGGGTGATGGACATTGGGGAGGGTGCTATAGTGAGTGCTATGAAATGTGTAAGCCTAATGATTCGCAAACCTGTACTCCTGGGGCAAATACTACATTATACGTTAATAAAATAAGTAAACAAACAAATAAATAAAATTTTAAAAATAAAAAATAAATGTCCCTTGTTTTGGGTTTGGTCTAATGTCTTCTCATGATTAAGTCCAGATTATGCAGTTTTGGAAGGAATATGCTTTCATTTCAGATCATACATCTCCAAATTCATATTTGAATCTGACTACTTACTTTTTCTTTTTTTAAAGAATTTTATTTATTTATTTGACAGAGAGAGAGAGAGAGACAGCATGCAGTGGGGAGAGGGAGAAGCAGCCTCCCTACTGAGCAGGGAGCCCGATGCAGGGCTCGATCCCAGCACCCTGGATCATGACCTGAGCTGAAGGCAGATGCTTAACTGACTGAGCCACCCAGGCACCCCTGATTGTACAGACTGTTAATTTGAAGTCTGGTTTCTTTAATGGTCACTAGAATTTTAAATGAGTACCTAAACTCTTACAAGAAATACAAAAAAAAATTTAAATCAGAGCTTTTACAGGTAATTCCCAAGTATTCACCAAAAGTGTGTAACTGCTGCCCTGTATTAAAAAGGATAATTGCAACAATATGTACATGAACTTGATAGTCATATAGTAAAGTATTTAACATAGATTCTTTGCATGTGCTATGTTCATATCTACTGCTTTATGAGTGTTCATTTCATGAACCATCTGCTGAAAACAGATACTGTTCACAAGAGTGGTCCTGGATGGCCACTCCAGGCTTCCTGGCAACCATTAGCATGCTGGCAGGGTGCTGAGAAAAGAAAGAATTTCCATTTTGTTTGTAAGTTAGAAAACTTCTGTTTGTAGGTGGCTGGCTGTTTTATTGTTCTGAAGATAGAGACCAACTTCCTAGCAGACTTCCTTTGTTTGGGGAAAGGTATTAAAATAGGTTCTTAGGATTTCCAAGTATAAAGCATCCATTCCCTCCACCCCCCACGAGGAAATGCCAAAGTCATCATAAATATAAATGTAGGGCAGTTCATTAACATGTTATATAATCTTTGTAGTCAAGTAAATGTATTATGGCTTTAATAGGACTGCTCCCTGGATGAGGTAGATAAATACTTTATTTTCTTAATATGAAATTAGATTAGAAATTTGGAGTTCTGCACATGCTACAATTTAATGTTGAGAAACTCAGCTTTGGGGAAAATAAACATTAGTTATTTTGATTGCCTTATCTGGTCCACAGAGATCACCTTCGAGTTTGAGAAAGAGACTTTTTCTTAAAGGATTGTATGTTCTCATGATGAGCCATCCTGGATTGGGAAATGAGGGCCTCTTTTTGTCATTCAGTAAAGAATTAGGGGCCAGGACATGGAAGGTTTGCAAAGCCAGAAGTGTCTTGTGGATAGGAATTGAGCTTTCTACAACCTAGAAATCTGCTGGGCTGGCTGGGACCATAGGATTAGGTTCCATTGTATAGGCTCCAAAAGCAACCTCTTTTGTTGGTTTCCCAGTCCTCTCTGGTTTCTGTTGCTCTGTTACCCCTAGTGCATTAGGTAAAACCTGGTGGTGTTAGCTGTGCTCTGTGTGGTTAAAAGACGAATCTGGGTTTTTTTGTTTGTTTGTTTAAAATTTTTAATTTAATTTAATTTAATTAAAAAAATTTTTTATTAACATATAATATTTGCCCCTGGGGAACAGGTCTGTGAATTATCAGGCTTACACATTTCACAGCACTCACCGTAGCACATACCCTCCCCAATGTCCATAACCCAGCCACCCTATACCTATTCTCCCACCCCCCAGCAACAATGTGGATGGAACTAGAAGGTATCATGCTAAGGGAAATAAGTCAATCAGAGAAAGACAATTATCATATGATCTCTCTGATATGAGGAATTTGAGAGGCAGGGTGCGAGGTTGTGGAGGGTAGGGAGGGGAAAAATGAAGCAAGATGGGATTGGGAGGGAGACAAACCATAAGAAACTCTTAATCTCACAAAAGACCAATCTGTTTTTAAAAAAGGTACTCAGGATTTTGTTTTCATTCATGCATGATGAGGGCAGCAGATCAGAAGATGATTGCCATTGTTACTCACGGTTCCGAAAAGGAGGATGCATGCTTGACCATGCAGGAAGTACCATTGCTGATCAGGAGCCAGAGAGAATGAGGGAAAAGCATGGACAAGAACTTTATTGCGTTTTTTTGTTTTTGTTTTTTCAGGAAGGACTGGGTGAAGTGAGGTAAACAGACTAGGTGAATTTAGGATGAGCTAGTTTGAATAATTTCAGTGGGTTTTGGTATGTGAAGGCTGTCCTGAGTTTTCTGGTTCCTGGCCTTGGGGTGATTGGGACAGAGGACTGTTGGCTTGATCTGTGGGACCTTGATCAAAAGGGTAATTGGCAAGTGTAGGCTCTGGATTGGTTGGTTTGCATGTGAAAGTCACACTCTTAGGGGAGTCCTTTACTCCCTAGGAATTAGCTACCCTGGGGAGGCACAATGTCTCCAGGATCAATAGGTGCCAGGTTATCAAGAATACAGAAAAGAAAATATAGTTCATACACAGCAGCCACATTTGGAGTGAATGTGCGTGGGGAAAGTAGGGCAGCATTCAGACGCTGAAGCAATAGCTTTTAAGACCCAGGACATCTGATGAAGACAGGTTCATGGAATGTGTATCTATTTCTTATGCCAGTTCAAAAATTAATTACGAAGATAGATCGGTTTTCAGTGATGCACAGCAGTGAGAATATTCATTTTATATTGTTGTGTAACAAATTATTACAGACTGAGTGTGTTAAAAAACCATGCCTGTTTATTAGCTAACAGTTTTGTAAATTAATTATCCTGTAGGATTGGTACTCTGCTTAGGGTCTCACAAGGCTGAAATAAAAGTGTTGGCTAGCTAGGCTCTTAGCTAGAGGCTCTGGGGCAGAATCTATACTCAAGCTCATTCTAGGTGTTGGCAGAATTCACTTCCACATGGCTCAGGTCCCTGGGCCCTTCATTTTCAGGTCAGCAGTGGTGGGTTGAACTCTTCTCATGCCTCAACTATCTCTGACCTCTTCCTTTGTCATATTTCTCTGATTTCAGCCAGAGAAAATTCTTGGCTTTTAAGGACTCATTTGATTAGATTGGGCTCACCTAAGTAATTCAGGATAATCTCCCTATTTTAAGGAATATCTGCAAAGTTTCTTGCCATGTAAGATTATGTAATTCATAGGTCTCATCAACTAGGATTTGGAAATTGCTTGGGAGGGCCACGTTGCCTACCCCAGAGGGTTTATGATTAAAATGTTGAGCACTTGGTTAAGAAGGTATTTGCAAGAATCTCCATTATAAAGTTACAATTTTTAAAAAAAATTTAACTTATTTATTTTAGAGATAGAGAGATACTTGGTGGGGGGAGGAGCAGAGAAAGAGGGATAAGCAGACTCCATGCTGAGCACAGAGCCCAATGCAAGGCTTGATCCCAGGACCTCAAGATCATGACCTGAGTTGAAATCAAGAGTCAGATACTTAATTGACTAAGCCACCCAGGTGCTCTGTTTTTAATTAATAAATGTTTACTTATTTGCAAATATCTTCTCCCAATTGATTTCATTTTGTTGATGGTGTTTCCTTTGCTGTGCAAAAGCTTTTATTTCACTGTAATCCCAATAGATTATTTTTGCAGTTTATTTTTAAAAATTAATTTAAATTCAAAAGGAACATGCTCATCTGATTTGACAGAGAAATATTACGATAATTTTTACAGTTAGCAATACAGAGTTGTCAATTGCATCATTATTACTAAGATTAGTTATCACCTAAGATAAATTATCAACTAAGACAACTGTAATATTGTGATTTATAAGAAATACATATATTTGGTCATTCACATGACCAAAACATATTTCTGTTGTGTGTTCGGTCTTTGTCTATGGTTTCTAGTTCCTAAAACCTTTGAAGGTTTCTTCAAGGGCATTAAGGTATCTTGTGTTGTGATAATAAAATGAGGTTGGAAATGCCTTAGATATATGAGGATGGGGGCAGGGTGCCAGGAGAACCAATCATGTGTTAGAGAGATGGAAATCTCAGTCCTGCTCCCTGGCCTCTGGGGAGGGGAGAGCAGTTGAAGGTTGAATTGACCAATGGCCAGTGACTTAGTCAATCATGATTGTGTAATGAAACCTCTATAAAACCCCAAAGGTTTGGAGAACTTCTGGGCTGGTGAATGCTTGGAGATGCGGGGACAACATGTGCCTGGAGAGGACATGGAAGCTCCTCCTCCTTTCCCCAAACCTCATCCACTGTGTCTCCTCACCTGGCTGTTGATAGTAATAAATGTTTCCCCCAGTTCTGTGAGGCACTCTAGTAAATTAAGGGAGCGTAAGGGCGGGAGGTGGAGTGGGGTGGAGGTTGTTAAAACCTCTAAGCCATAGCGCATTGGTCAGAAGCATGAGTAACAGCCTGGGGTTTGCCACTGGCCTGGAGTCTGAAGTGGGGGGTGGTGGGGAGGCAGTCTGGGACGGAATTCTTAACCTGTGGAATCTGATGCTATTTTCAGGCAGATAGCATCAGAACTGAGTTGAATTCCCTGACACCCTGCTGATGTCCCAGAATTGCTTGGTGCTGTGTGCGTGATGGGGGGACATGCCCCTCTTCCACAACATTGGGATTGGGTACAGGAACCTTAAAAGAACAACCACTCTGAATGATAGGTTTCTTTTGCAGGTTATTTTGTATCTAGAAGACCTCTTTGTTCAAACAACACTCCCAAGATCTGATATATAGTAAGAAAGAAGGGGCAAATGGTTATAGATGGCCACAAATCTCCATATTGCCCAGGAAAACAGGATTGATAGTGAAGTTCTCAATTTAATGCCTTATCAAATTGGATTCCTTCCTCGAGTTTTTAATGTAAAAAACACATCTCTCTTCCAGATCTCCATGGGAGGAGGACATTTCAACTCCTTTCTTGAGATGCTTTACTTAATTGCTATGATTTGTGTTTTTAAAGCCAGACACAAAAATTTCATTTATTTTAGGACTTCCATTCATTAGTGTTATAAGCAAAAATCAGATTTGTAGACATCAGATTTACTAGGAGAAGTGATTGAAGACTGTTTATTTAATGACAGTGAATTACCTGGACATACAGCATTCTCTATAATGATAAATTAAGTTTGCATACAATTTTGTTATTATATTCTCTTTCTAGTCCCCAAATGACAGGTAATATCTTAATTAATCATCATATCCTTCCTAGGATGGTGAAAGTGAATCTCTGTGTATAATATAATCTCTGTGTATAATACTTTTGGATTAACTACAATTTAACCAAAATGCTAAATTAACCAGAACACATTCTACTGCTTCACTTTTAGGAAAAAAGGAGCAAATGATACCAAGACAAGCTCATAACAAAGATCTAATCACCAAATGTGTACGGATGAAAATACAGGTACAAATGAATTTCCTGTACTCTTTTGGATCTGCATCTAAATTACTGTATAATGATTACTAGTATTTGAAATGTCAAAGTAGAATGCAGAATCAGCAAAAGCCTGAGCAATCAAATTTTCATTAAGAGTTAAACACTTTAGAAAAACTTATTCCAGGTGTTTCACAGTATCCTAGGTTTGGGGAGGTAGAAATATGGGAAAAAAATGTCTCTGCATGAGAAGGATAATGACCTCAGCCACCATTTATCCACTTTTGGCAAACTCATGCACTATGAACGCATGGGGGAAGAGCCATTCCATGAAAGAGAGACTTCCTTCCCCTGTATCTTCAAACCCTACTCAGGAGATTCCTTCTATTTCTTTGTTTCAGCTGAACCTAGACAGTCTTCTGAGAACAAGCTTCATCTGTCAGCTTGTCAAATGGGGAATATTTACACTCCAAGTGGCTCCAGAGTTTAGTGGACCAATGTCCTCCCCATTGCCACTGTCAGGTCACTACTCCTTCCCTCTCTGGCTAGTCTTCTGTACTTTGAAACTTGTGCTTCATTCCTTGTGCCGGTCTTCACCTGACTTCTAGTCATATCTTCTCCACTGATGCTTCTGTGGTCAGCCCCCTACCCGCTGCCCTCCCACCTCCATCCATCAGTGTATGTGACTTTATGTCCATATGAATGAACTATTTATCCCTCCAGTGAATTACCCACTCTTCTTCATCCATCCATTGCATACTATGGAACTTGGCAGTTCTTGAACTACTCCATTTCTGAATCCAATGGTGCAAACATCTAGCATTCATTCACAAACCTCCTTTCCTTCAACTTGTTTTGTTAAGTACTCCACCACAACTATTCTTCTACTAGGTACTTGAGTTGACTTTCCCTTCCATTTCTCCATCAATTTATGAATCTGTTCATCAATTGTTCCTTTCTGCCTATTTTCTTTCTATTACTTATAGATTCTGGAATCCATCTTTTCAATTATTTTCCTGCAAATTATCTCCCAACCCTAGATGAACCATATGTCTTCTCCCTGTATGCACCCTGGCTGTTGAGAACAACTGGGAAAACCACTACACATTAATGGTCAGTGACCCGACCCAGGTCATTACTATCTGGCAGCCTGGTCTTGAAATGTTTACAAAATCTCTTTTATTCTTTTCAGATTTTCAGCTTTGTCTTTCTCAGGTACATTTGCTTCCCATTTCACTAGAAAAATGGAATCCATTAGATGGAAACTTCATGCAGTCAACTGTTTTCCCTCTTCCAACAAAGGCTAACCCTTCTACATGTGCTCTGTACTACATCTCCTCAGGGTTTTCTTAGGCATACTAATTATATTCTCTCTTATTTTATTTCAATCTCTTCCTTTCAGCTCTTATGCTTCTGATCAGTCTCATGATAACAAAGAAGTCAAATCAAGAAGCCAATCAATTCTCCCCCACCCCCAACAACAACAACAACAAAAGTCTGGAAAACACATACTCCTCTAGCTACTACTGCTCTCCTGCCCTTAGCTCTCAGATCTCTGGCCTGAGTTGTCTACAGTGTCTTTCTCCATCCTCAGCCACTATTCTCTTCACAAGCCCTCTAATTTACCTTCTGTCTCAGCCATTTTATGGAAACATTATTGTCAAAGTCATCAGTTATCTCCATATCACTTAATTCAATGTATTATTTTTCTTTTTTTTTACTTTTATTTATTAAGTAATCTCTACCCCAATATGAGACTTGAACTCATGACCCCAAGATCAAGAGTTGCACGTTCTACTAGCTGAGCTGGCCAGGTGCCCCTCTATATATTATTTATAGTCCTCATATCACACCACCTCTTAGAATCATTCCACCAAGTTGACCACTCTCTCTTTTGAAACTGTTCCCTTTGGCTTTTATGATACCACACATTCCAGTTTCCCTACCCTACTCTGACTCTTCTCTTTACTCTTTGCCAAACACTTCCCCTCCACCTGCCCTGCAAATGTGGGAGGGCCCTGGGGCTCTGTCCTACCCTCTCCTCATTCCACGTTCTGCCACCAGGCAATCCCATCCATGCCCCTGGGTTCAATTGCTATCTATACTCCCAACATCTTAAATTCTGTCTTCTACCCAGATTTCTCTTTTGAATTGTTCACTTGCTATCTCCATCTAGATGCCCCTCAAACACCTCCAGTGAAGTGCACCTAAAACTGAACTCATGATTCATCCTCTTTCCTTAAAGCTTCTCTTCTAGGAGATGCTTCTACCACTCACCTAGTTCCATGAACTATACACCTTGGACTCGTTCTTGACCCTCATTCCTGCTTGTTTGATTAGATGAGTGCTTTCAATATAATATAATAAATATAAAGATGGGAGCATAAAAATTACAAAATGGAACAAAGATAAGTGACATTTTATCTATCTGAGGAAGTCTACCAGTATAGCTGCTATTGGGTGAGTCAGATTGTAGCCTTGGACCCCAAAATTCAACAATCTGGTTCTTATTTCAGCTTCTCTCTGGCTGGTTCTTTTCTTTGTCTTCCTGAGACTGATGCCCTTTGGAGAACCCAGTTTAGCAGCTCTCACTTTACCCAGCTGTCAGTGGAGCAATAAATCCGTCCATCAGTTAATTTAGGTCCCCCCTCCATCGCCCCCCCCACCGTTGGGACCACAGGCCAAATTAACATTTAGGTTTTTCTATAAGACAATGTAAATCTGGAAACTTGGTTCCCTGTACAGGAAAAAGGTGGGTAGGGACCAAATCACAAGGAGTCTTGTGTGACATATTAATTAAGAAGCACAGGACTTCACTTTGTAATTGCAGGAAGACTCTGAAGTTTTTAAGTAGAAAACGGATGCATGAGGAAACAAACTCATGTCTTTAGTTCTTTCTCTTGGACTCTCTCCTGCCCCCTGTTTATAGAAAATCGTGGAAATAGTCATCCACATAAAATTCTAGTGGAAGCTTCCCTACCCATACACCACAGCAGTGTATCGCATAATTTTTAGAAAAAAAGAATGTCATGTTATCAAAATTACATTCAGAAAATTACTACGCTTCTTACATGGTTATCTGCCACCACTATAATAAGCAAGGTTTTTGCTTCCAAAACATTTGCTGAATATATTAGCTATGTCCTAAGGATACCAATCCTAGGTCACACTTGCTCCTTTCCCTATAATAGCAGGAGTAGGTAGTTTGTTGTCAGAAAGGGCTCTGCATAAGTCTATGCAAGAGTGGACCACTGTGCTGTGCCCTTGTCGCCTGGCACAGAGCAAAGCAAGCAGGGCTTTGTTCTCTCTCCAGATGGGCTATCAACCCCTAGACAAACCGAGGCCCTTTTATGCTGATATTTTAAAGCCTCAGCTGCTTCCCAACTCAGTGCTGGAGTTTGGCAAGGTCCTGCTGTCTGTCGAAAAGCACCCTGATTCCAAAAAAATATCTCTATGAAATGTGGAATAAATTTGTGCCACAGTGATATTTCTTTTTGTAGAGGAGGAGCTGGGGCTGAGCGGCCTTTGGAAAGCAATGGTAGGTGAGTGAGACCCCTGAACCTCCGGTTTTATTCCAGAAACGACTCTTCCACAAAGCATTCCTCGCGTGCCAGCAGCAGGGGCTCTGACAGCCCAGGCGGTTCCCTGGGCAGAGCTCCAGCCCAGTGTCTGTTCTCTGAATTCTCACCCCCTGTGTGTCTCCCAGGCCCACTGGTCCGCTGCCTCTTGCTCACCTTTCGCAAAGACCTTCTTTAACTCTCTTTTCTGGGGGTCAGTCCAGAGTGGGCGTCGATTTACATTTACATTTCATTGCCATCATGCCCTTGAGTCTTCCAGAGTTAAGGGTATTTGTATAGAATTACTGGCTTATAAAGATAATTCTCAAAAAAAAAGATATTTCTCTCATATATATATGAGAGAGTTTTATATATTATATATATAACACATAAAATTCTTATTAGGGTTATTAGCCGTCTCCCTTTTGAGTCCATTTACCAGTTTAAAAAAAAAAAAAGTCCCCTATGTTATGAACCATACTACTATACCTATGTGGGTCTGTTTCTAAGCTGTTTGGTCTCATTGATCTGTTGGTCTATTTCCAAGGCAATACTTTATTGTTGTTGTTGTTTAAGATGTATTTATGTATTTATTTGAGAGTGAGAGTGAGGATCAAAGTGAGAGAGAGAGAGAGGGAGCATGAGAACAGGGAGATGGAGAGAAGGAAAGAGAATCCTCAAGCAGACGCCCCGCTGAGGGCAGAGCCAGAGGTGGTCAATCCCAGGACCTTGAGATCATAACCTGAGCCGAAATCAGGAGTCCCACGCTTAACTGACTGAGCCACCCAAGTGCCCCAATACTCTATTGTTTTAATTAGTATAGCTTATGATGAGTGTCTCCATCTGGTAGAACAAGACTCTATTTTATTCAAAATTGTCTTGACTCATCTTGGTCTCTTAAAGTTTGATAAGAATGATGTAATCATCTTGTCAGTGACATGAATATTTGATAATTATTGGACTAGCAATAAGTTTACAGATTTATTGGGAGATATTCAGTATACTTACATTGACAGTTTCTTTTGCAGCCTTCAAAAAAAATTTGCAAATTTCTTCATGAAGGTCTTGCATTTCTTTTATTAGATATATTTTTGCCTGAAGGTGTTCTGTGGTTTTGTGGCCAGCTTGAATGAAATTCTTTTATTTTACATTTCTAGTTCAATCTTCTTAATCTATAGAAATGATTTTGATTTTGGAATATTGATCTTGTGTCCAGAAATCTTGTTTTTAATTCTAATTAGTTTGTAGAGTTTTAGTGTTTTGTTTTGCTTGTTGTTCTTGTTAAGATTTTACTAAAGTACAGTGTTGAATAGTAAGTGAGAGCATTCTTTCTGGGGAGTCTGATTTAGATGAAAATATTTCTCAAATTCCACCCCCAGTAAGTTGTTATTATAGATATTTTGGTAGCTAGCTTTTGATAATATTAGGAACATCCCCTTCTCTTCCTTCTATATTGAGTATTTATCATGATTCAGTATTGAATTTTAGTGAATGCTTTCTTAGTATTTATTATCGTTTTTATTCTCTCCCTTATTTTGTTAATATGGCAAGTCATAATTATAGACTTCCCAAATCTAAAACATTTGAGATTTACCCTGTCTACTTTGCATTATGAGACATTTTACCTATCAGATTGGTAAAAATCTGAAGGTTTAATAACCTACTCTTACTGTTGAGGAGATGGGAAAATGGGCTTTATCATGCATTGTTTGTAGAATAATAATTTGTACAAATCCCATGGAGAGTAAATTGGAAAACATCTATTAAAATCTTCAGAATTACAAGTGCACAGATTCTTTGACCTAGTGATCCCACTTTTAGAGATACATCCCTCAGATATTGCATGTGTGTGAAATGATGGGTGCACAACTTTATTCACGAAAACATCATTTATAATAATAACAACAGATGGGACACAATCAAACTGTTAACTTGTAGGAAACAATCTTTGTTCTAACCCTTAGCAATTTGGAGGCATCTGCCATGCTTCCATTCTGCCATGTGTCATCATCGACACTAGATCCTCATAAGCATCTCAGGTTTAACATGTTTCACACACAGTATGTTCTCAGTTAATAGGTTGAATAAACGAATGTTTCTCCCCTCTCCTGCAGCTTTCTCTACCTCAGTAAATGTCTCCATTGGTCATTTGCTCAAGCCATAACATCGAACCCCACATCTGACCCATCCTCAAGTTCTATTAGATTTCCAAGACCCACCTCTGCTCCCCTATCCTGACTAGAGTCTGTCCTCTGTCATTGGTCTCCTTGCTTCCCCTCCTGCCTGTCTCCAGTCTACATTGCAAGAAGCCTGACTGATCTTCATGGAGCAAAAGTGGGAAGACTTACCTCCTCCAGTCAAGATCTCTCAATGCCTCCCATTCTTCCTATTCTTTAGCTCACCTTCATAGCCCTGCATGGTCTTCCCAAGCCTTACCCTGCAGCCTCACAATGCTCCAGCTATATCCTTTCTCTGTTTTCTCCAGTACATCAAGTTTTGGTACCTTTGTCTGGAACTCTGTCCTCCCCATTCATGGTGGACTCCGTTCATCCTTCAGATCTCAGACAGATGTCTCTTCATCAGGAGCCCTTCCTTAGCCTCCGGTCTATAGTGGTCTTGCCACTGTAGTCTCTCCTAGTACCCCACTCCCTTCCTCCAGAGCCCTCATTACATTGCAGTCATACATTGGCTATTCTGTTCCTGAGATGGTCTGATGAGTCTCCCTCCCTTGTCCCCTGAGCTCGGTGAGTACCCAAGCTTCTGTCTTATTCATCCCCAGCACTTCAACACTCAACAGATGTTCGAGAATGGCTGAGTGTTAGTGTCATATTTAGCTTCACTTACTTCAATTTTGTTCTGTATATCATTTTTACATATGCAGCCTGATGTCACCTGGACCCCTCTGTCACCTGTGGTCACAAGTTATTTACAAACTCCTCCTGACACTTCAGAGAGAGGTCACCAGCTTGAAAATTTGCCCAAGATTGCTTGAGGTCTCTAGACCAGTATCTCATCTCTTCAAGACAGGGTCTGAACATGCAGCCACCTTGCTGAAGGCCCCTGGCTCCTGTCCCAGCTTGTGTTGGAGCTGCTACCACTGGAGATGTCTGGGGGTGCTTGAGACACTATCACATGGGCTGTGAGCTAGCCTTAGTTGGCATGGCTGGCTTCCTCGGGTTGATGCCATGCAATAAGTAATCTAGCTTCCAGTGGCTTTCACTTGATATTTCAAACGTATTTTCTATGTTAATACATCTTCTTTCACCTTGTAAGAGGGTTGTCTAATATTCAGTCAGTCTTCAAATGGCTCCCTAATAGTTCTGTGATTATCATTTATAAGAATATTAATAATTAAACAAAAATAAAAGCCTTACTGGTTCCATTGTATTTGTACAAAAATGCTAAGAATCTCTTGCCCTTCTTCTCTCCTTTCATAAGCTAGCCTGATTTTAAGAAATCTTTAGAATAATGAACGCTGTACTTTCTCTGTTCCAACAATTTCTTGAAAGAGGATTCCCTCTTGCTGGGGAGTATGCAGAAATTAAGTTGGGGATTTTCCTACCATTTACCCAGAAAATGTCCCTCCCAGTGAGTAAAGACCTACTTACTATTTCCCTTCCATATTCTTATATGATTACTGAAAATGTATTTTACTTCTGTCTCTTCTCATAGAATTACAGTTTAAAAGATTTTATTGTTAAGGGGTTCGCTTTTCAAAGGGTAAATGTTAAATTGTAAAATAGAGGCAAGTTTTGACAGAAATTCATTCAAGATTTGTAAGTATTCTAAGCCCTTGAAGTAATTCTCCATGATTTGAAATAATTTAGTATTTTTAATTAATTAGTTAATTAATTTTTAAGATTTTATTTTTGAGTAATCTCTACATGAGGCTCAAACTCACAACCTTGAGATCAGGAGTTGCACCTTCCACTGACTGAGGCAGACAGGTACACCTAATTTAGCATTTTAAATATTGGACATTTCATCTTGTTCTTGAAACCAGTCTATGAAAATTGCAATTCCTGGTTATTCCTATCTCTTCCTTACTGCTTTCCTAATCACTTGAAGGCAAAGAGGGTGGCAGTGGGGGCTTTGATAAGAATTGATAGCCATGTACAGGGAGAAGTTGGGTAAATGAAAGAAAAGGCCTAAGAAGAGCATGTCATTATTTGCTTAAGCCTTCTCCACTTTGTGAATTTATGGAGGAATTCTGCACTTTGTGAAGTTATTCAAGGTAGGGGGAGAGAGGGCAAGCTAAGGAGGAAACATTCATATTCTCTCTTTTCTCCAGATGAAGTTTCAGAATCATGGCAGGAGATATGTTATGGTGCAGTGGAATCATCCTCATAGGTTTGATATTGTGTGCATGTGTGTGTGTGTGGGGGGGGGTCCTGCTGACACACTTGAACAGGAACAGTGAGGATAGGCTGCAAGCCCCCTGCCCTCAGCCACATCCAGTGTGATCCATGAGTGAGTGCACAGCTTTGGTTGGGGAGTGGTCTAGGCCAATGACCCCAAGATAGAGCTCTTGACAACCCACCTGTAATGCAGGGCGTGCATGGGATCCAGATGTTGCCTCAAGTTAGACGTGCAGGAGATGAGAGGACAGCTGGACCAGAACAGGCAACTACTGAACAGGGACTCTGATAACCAGTGGCTTTGCTGGGGTCAGCAGTAACTTGTCATTCACACTATGGCACTCCACGGCCAGCAGAGGAGGATACTACCCAGACCAGCCATCCCACCCACATGAAGCCATGAAGACTACCAGTTCCCCATACCCTTATCCACCTTTAGAAGGATCAGAGGGAGGCAGGGAATAGTTCTGTCAAGGTTCTGAATTTTCTTTTTCTTTTTTTTTTTAATGATTTTATTTATTTTTTTTTCAGAAATAGAGAAAGACAGAGAGAGGACAAGCAGGGGGAGTAGCCGGCAGAGGGGGAAGCAGGATCCCAGCTGAGCAGGGAACCTGATGCAGGACTAGATTTCAGGACCCTGGGATGGAGACCTGAATCGAAGGCAGACACTTAACCCACTGAGCCAGTTAAGCTTAACCAACCGAGCCAGGCATCCCAAGGAGCTGAACTTTAACTGACCACTTATTCGGAAGAGATAATTTTTGCCAGAAGTGATCAAGGCAGAATAAATTCAGAAATTAGTTTTGTCTCTCCTTTCCCAGCCAATATTCAGCATGCTATGTATTTGTAATACTGTACCAGTTATATAATTATAGCAAAATGTAAAAGTCCTTTTTTGGGGGGTACAATGGAGATGATTGTGAATAAATTAAAAATTTCTTACTAAAAAATAAAATAAAATTTCTTGCTTTGGTATTTTTTTAAGATTTATTTATTTAGTTGGGAGAGAGACAGATTGAGAGTGAGCACAGGGCAAGGTGGAGGGGAGAAACAGAGGGAGAGGAAGAGAGAAACTCAAGCAGACTCTGTGCTGTTCATGGAGCCAACCAAGGGCTTGATCTCACGACTCATGAGATCAGGACCTGAGCTGAAACCAAGAGTTAGACACTTTACCAACTGCACCACCTAGATGCCCCATCTTGCTTTGGTTTTTAATTAAAAAAATTTCCCAAGTATATATTAAGCATCCCATTCCTTAATTCATATAGCATATTAAGTCCTTGGGACTGATCATAATTTTCCTTTACAGTTTTGTTTTCTGAAGCCAGAGTATTGTTCTCACATAGGCATCAGACTCTGATAATCAGGGTGAAGTCTTGTCTCCTGTCTCTCCCATGTTGAGTTTCTTAAAGGAGACAAGTGCAGACCCTTGCTCATGGCTCTGACTGACAAGAACTGAAGGACTGTTCTGTTTCCCCCGTACTGACCTGCATCCACTCTTCACTTCACAGAGCTTGTACCCATTTCTATGTTTGACTTCCTGTGATGCCATAAAGAGTACACGGCTGCAACATGTCAGCTCACTTATGTGCATTGTCTTTTCTTGCCAGAGGACTGTCTGAGACAAGGGTCACATGCCACTTCTATTAACTAACCCATATTCCAATTCTCTTTTAAGAAAACATGGTGGAAAGGAAGGAAGGATGGATGAAAGGAAGAAAATCCATTTTATATTTAGGGTTCTAATATCCACCTGCAGTCTCCTTAGGGAATAGTGAAGCTATATGTAAAAAAAGCTGGTGATTATATAGAGCTGCTAATGTCATCTCTAGAATGTGTGATTAAATTAAATGTGTGTGTTGACTAAAGCTTGCTAATTAATTTGCACGAATTAAGAAAAGATATAGTGGGTTCACAGAGTCTTTAAAATTTTTTTTTCTAAAGAACCTTGTTTTTATAACTTTCAAGGTCATTTGGGGAGGTCCCTTTCTGTGTTGCCCTTCTCATTGAAAAGATACTGTTGTCTAAGTCAGAACAGAGGTCCCTATGAGGACATCTGGAGACAGCACTTGTGGGAGACATGTTTGTTCATTCTCTCATTTTAATCACATGTCAGGTGTCAGAACATTGTTCTGAAACAGGCATTCAACAAGGACAGAAAACTTAAGGAAGCAGTGAAACAGTAAGGGTAAAGTAAAGCTTCCAGATTCTTCCCTAGAATTATGTATAGCACACCAAGTTCAAAGCATGAAAGAAGGAGTGATAATTTCTCTTTGGGTTAAGGGATGCTCTGGAAAGGCTCTAAGAAGTGACCTGCCTTTGGGCAAAGATGATGGAGGTGTTTTCTGTTTAATTGTTGGGTGGGAAGGAAGCAGGGGAGTCCTATGGATCAGACTCCAAAAGCTTGAAATAATCCTACCTCCTGGGAGCTGGGTCCAGCTGGTTTGGGCTGGATGCACACACCAGAGAAGAGTCTCTTCTTGAATAAAGCCTTATTATTAAAGAAAGGTCATATCCTTATGGACTTTTGCCTACATTTCATTGGCCAGAACATGATCACATGGGATTCTGTAGAGATTTAACTGGGCCTATCATGGTACCAAACAAAATCCAAATTTGCTGTTGAAGGGAAGAGTGGATATTGGGCAATCAACTAGTCATACTGACTGTGACGAGTTTGTTATTTTATTATTATTATGATCTTGGAGCATTTACTTCTTTAGCCTTCAGTTTCCTCATCTCTAAAATGGGGTGAGTAGGGAACTACCTAAAATGATTATCTTGGGAACAAAAAATAATGGATATAAGGATCTGGGACATAGCAGTTATGCAATAAATAATGTGTGTGGGGGGGTTCTTGTTCCTATCCCTTTGGTTCCTCTCCTTCTCTCCCTTTATCTCCTTCTTCAAATATCTGCCTTACTTTCCCTCCTCTAAGTTTTAAGATATATGGAAACATCTGGGAAGTGTGGAAACTATATTTTACAGTTTCTAATTAAAATTCTTCATCCTGCCAGATAGTTCATATTATATTTGCTTTTCAATTAGGTGATATCTTTTTTGAAAACATCATGTAGTGTTTATAATGATTTGTCTTTAACCATTAATGTAAATAAGGATGTAATTAATGCTTGAATTAAATGTCATCAGAGATACATACTGAGATTCTCGAGAATGTGTCTGGAGAAGTCTGTAGAATTAGGTCATTTGAATTCTTGATAAAAGGGGGATAGAATTTATTAAGTAAGTGATTTACATAAGGCTGAGCTCTAGGTTCTTTATCCACTCTATTTAATATTTTCAAAGGCTCCCTGAGGTATTATTATTTGTTTGTTCTTCCTCTCTGTTATGTTAGTGTCCCTAAAATTCATACGTTGAAATCTAATCTCCAATGTGATTGTGTTAGGAGGTGGACATTTGGAAAATGATGAGGTTATGAGGGAGAAGCCCTAATGAATGGAGTTAGTGCCCTCATTAAAAGAGACCCCAGAGAGCTCCCTTGCTCATTCCACTATGTGAGGACATAGCAAGAAAAATGTCATCTCAAAAATAGGTCATCTTCTCACCAGACACTAAATCTGGCATATTGATCTTGGACTCCCAAACCTCCAGAACTGTGAGAAGTAAATTTCTATTGTTTGTAAACCACCCAGTTAGATGAATAAATTGAGCATATTTATTCAAATTGTATTTGTCACTGAAATAATAGTGGTTAAAATGAGGTGGAAGTTTAACTTTTCTCTCATGTAAAATATGTCCAATTTTTTTAAAAGATTTTATTTATTTATTTGAGAGAGAGACAGTGAGAGAGAGCATGAGTGAGGAGAAGGGCAGAGAGAGAAGCAGACTCCCCGTGGAGCTGGGAGCCCAATGCGGGACTCGATCCCGGGACTCCAGGATCATGATCTGAGCCGAAGGCAGTTGTCCAACCAACAGAGCCAGGCGTCCCAAAAGATGTCCAATTTAAATGAAGATGTAGATTTTTTAGAGGTTAGCCAGACTGGCTCTTGGTTAAGGGACAGTCAAGTTGTAACCCAGCTATCCTGTGACCAGAAGTTGGAGTTCTGACCACAATGCAAGCTGTATCCTGTAGGTAGATATATAAGAAGATTCAAATGTTTAGGTATTAGGAAGCCCCCTAAATTAAAATACATTTAATTTATAATGTATTGTGAACAGGTGCTTGGATTAGACTTGTTTATTAAATATCACACTATCTTAAAAAAAAATTAAAAGGATGTTCAGTGTTCAAGAGTTAAACTTAGAACAGCAACTCCACAAGTCAGTGGACTCAGGCTCCTCTAGTCTTTGTGCTCTTCCATGGGGCTTCCTCTGAGGTGCTGAATGATCCAAGATGGCTGCTGTGCCCAAGAATAGATTGCTAGATGGTAGTTTGTGTCCATTTTTAACTTCACTAGATAATACCAAATTGTTCTGAAAGTCACAATCTTTTCAATCACATAAGGAACATTTAAAAATATTGACTATGAACTAGGTCATAAAGCAAACCTCACACATAAAGAGTCATTATCATACATGCCACTTTCTCTAACTAGAATGCATTAAAATTAGAAGTTAATTTACACTTGGAAATTTTGTGACAGTTTTTTATAAATAATGGATGAATCAAAGAACTCAGCCATATTTAAAATGGAGTAAAAATGACTTACATGAATATCTGTGGTATCCAGCTGAAGTTGCACTTAATGGAAAAGTTATAGCCATAAAAATATATGTGAGAAATGCTTGACTCGGGAATAGAGAGGGGAACCTGGCTGGACCAGTCAGAAGAGGGTGTGACTCTTGATTTCAGGGTCGTGGGTTTGAGCCCTCTAGTGGGTGTAGAGATCACTTTAGAAATAAATAAACTTTAAAAAAATAGAGAAAAAAACATGGACATAAACCTAAAAAACTTGAAGAAAAGAAATAATACCTACAGAAGCTAAAAAAACTAGAAAAAATAAGAGCAAAGACAAACAAGAAAACCAAGAGTTTGTTTTTGAAAAGAGTAATAAAGTAGGATAACTGCTGCCAAGATGACTGAAGAAAAATGAGACAAGATGCAAATATATGATATGGACTATAAAGGGGGCTATAACTATAAATTTATCACAGCTTTTAAAAGCTGTAAGTATGCTATAAATAATGTATATATCTATAAAACTTAAGTAAATTAAATAATTTTCCAAATATGTAAATCTGAACCATATGTAAGGCAAGGTCCTGCGTTTTATTAACTATATATTTATATGTAAATATTATCAAAGAAAAAATGTTAAATATTTTGTAAGTGGTTAACTATGGGATACAAATTTAGGAACTTTTATTTTTATCCATCCAAGTTTTCTGATTCTCAAAAATAAATATAGGTTTTAAAGCCCACTGAGGGCTGGTTGAGGAGGGATGGAGAAAGCTCGCGGAGTTCACAGGATGCTTGGCGTTCACATTCTCGTGTCCCATCATGCACCTCTTGCTCTGACAGGGAGGTCCAGGCCGCTGTGCCTTGTGACATTCCCAAACCCATTCTTTACCCTTCCTTCTTCAGTGAGCTGTTTCTCCAACCTACAGGTTTTCTTACCCTAGGACAGAGACCCTTGCTTCTATGCAGCCCTATCCCATTCCCCTGGACAATCTCCAGTTGCCCAAAGTCCAGGCTTTTTTGGGGACAGAAGGGCTGAGCACAGGGGGCTCAACAGATAGTGTTGGGCCTGGTCAACGGACACAGGATGTTGGAGTCGCACAGACATGGATTCATACTCCATGCCTGCCTCTTTCTGCTTTCTGAAGTTGGTCCTGTCCCTTAGTTTCCCTCCTCTTCCGTTTGTTGGTGATAATGGCCATGCTCTGAAACGAGGTAAAGAGCCTAAAGCAACCACCATACAATGGGTGCTCAGTAAATGTGAGTTCTCGCCTTTGCTGTTAGTTATTTGTCTGTAGTTATAACTAATTTTCTAGTAAGTCTGGAGTGTTGGAAAAGGATGATTCACCTGTGAGCTGCTGTTGCTTAGTGTGTGGGGCTCAACATTCCTAAACTGGGGCATGGCTGGAGCAAAGAGTTGGAGAGGCAGTGCATATTCCCAATTAATCAGGTTACCCCAGCTAAACGCTGTATTTCCGCTACCAGGAGAAACAGTAGCCAGAACCTTTCCACAGACTATAAACACTTCACTAAGGAAAAGAGGGTATGAATTTTCAGCTGATTGCCCCAGAAGAATGTCAGTGTCCACGGAAGAGAACTGCTTTTCCTTTAAGGAACTACGCAGAGGATAGCAGAAAGTGAGGCTGCCCCCTGCTGGACACAGTAGGGGAAGGCAGAGGGTGAGAAAAGTCCTGGAAGGAGAATTTGAGAACTTTGTCCTGATGTGCTGGGGGAAGAGATGGCTGGATGAAGGTCTGGACAGGCATGGGGTTGGACATGGCATCACATCAGGTGAGTGGGAATTGAGAATTCAGTCAAAGCAGGAATTCAGAGTCACGGGAGACTTTAAATCTCCCTCTGACCCCATGCTAGTCATTCTTAAAAATTTGGGACACGTGCTAGATCTTCTGCTATTTGTGATGAATGCCTGAACCATTTGGGAAAAGAGGATTCCAGAAAGCTGGAGGAACTGGCGGATGTCCGGGTTGGCTGTGAAAAGTTGAGTAACATCGTCTTCATGTGGTTTGTCCTGGAGTGTTTCAACATTTCCCCCGAGAGCAGAAACTTGAGCTGAACTTTGCCACATTGTGCAGGACTTGGGTAAGAATCTGGCATATCTTTAAGGGTTTGATTGGGTCTTACGATGAATCAGACCCCAAGAATCAACCTTAGTTTCTCATTGGTCTAAAAATGCCTGTTTGTATGAAGGGTTTCTTTGGGTACTGCTAACCATACCCTTCTCTGCGAATTTAGAAATTCCTCTTCTAAGAGGCTGCTGCTCCTCCCACCTCTCTGGCTGCCTCTGCTGCTCCTTCTTCCCTTGACCCTCTCCTGGCAGTTTGAAGGTAGGCCCACTACCCATCCTGGGAGCCTTCCCTCGCCTGACTACTCACTCAGTTCATATTCACCACATCCATTCCCAAGGTTGTGCCTCTTCCGTAAGGTGAGGGACTGTCAAGATGAAGACCATAGCAGCTGTGGTTTGGATGCTCACTTCCCAATGAATGTCCTGAGAGCCCTCAACTCACAGTATCCCAGATAATGAGATACTCTCCTTCCCTCTCATCTATTTAGACTACTGATGGTCTGATGGCCAGACAATGTTCCCAATCACTAGGACTAGATCCTTCATGGTGACAGGTAAATCCTGTCCTGCCTCATCACCTGCATCCAGCCACTCTCTCATCTCCCACACTGTACTGCAGACAGTGTGGGCTCTTGGGGGGGACTGTAGTTGGCCTCTCTGTGTCTTTCTTAGGTATCAACCATTCCCA
Organism: Mustela nivalis; assembly: GCF_964662115.1. Classification (NCBI taxonomy): domain Eukaryota; kingdom Metazoa; phylum Chordata; class Mammalia; order Carnivora; family Mustelidae; genus Mustela; species Mustela nivalis. Next base: position 155,943,386 of record NC_139020.1, read on the forward strand.
TCCCTCCACAAACTCTTATCTTTGTCCAAACCTTAGGGTGAGATGTAATGTTTGTCCCTATGATGCTTTACCTAATTCCCCAGCCCAGCATATTGCCACTCTCCTATGGACCCTCTACACAGTTTACCCACATATTATCATGTTGCACAGGATGCTTTCTTTGTACCCTCAATCTACACTGTGAGCTCAGTGTCAGCAGGATGTTTATCTGATTCTTGCCCTTTACTCCCTCAAGGTCTAGTATATAATTTGGGCCAATAAGTAGGTTTTGTGGCCATCAACACCTTTTGTTTATCCTTGCCTATCTCCCCAGCTTGTGGATAACTTTCTTGAGGACTGGACTAAGCATGATTCAGCTTTGTGTGGCAGCAGCTGAGCACTGTGCTGGCTTGACCTAAGTATAAGTGTTGAAGTGAATGGTTGAAGGTAACCCCATTAATCACTTAGTGTTTACTGTACCTCGAAGAACTGTAACATTAAAATATTTGGATAAAGCAGGGGAGCCTTTGTCCAAATGATAAAGAGGGGCTAGAGATGGAGATGGGACTCTAGGAGAATGTAGTATGACAGGAGAGGAAGACTTTAGATGAAGAGAGGAATCAAAGAAGAAGACAACTAGTTTGACAGCATGGAGGTCATTGGGAGGCTATGGAGATTGATTTTTCTTTGGGTGGAAGGAACAAGAGTCATTTTGGAGTACACAGAGGAGGAGATGTAGAAATGGACAAAAATAGTATCAATAATTTTTCAAGTACTCTGCCTATAGAGAGGAGGAGTTATAGAGAGGGGAAAAGATATAAAAGTGGGATTGAGAGCAACTTTTCTTTTACAATGGGATACACCAAACTGTATATGAAAGCTGAAGGAGTAGATAAAGAACTAAGAAACTTAACTACATAAAAAATATTTTTGCATGATACAAGCAGGTAAAACTCCTGGAAAGAACATTTGCAACACACCTAATAGGTGTAATGCATGGTTTGGACTATACAAACTGAGATGCAAAAAAAAAAGTTATTTTATTGTCTTAACTGCATTCAACTTGCTCCTCAGCCCTCATTTCTGTTTGCAGAAGACAGCCCCATCAAAAAACATAACAATTAGAATATCCTTTCAGTGTAACTAGTTTTTTTTAATGTATTCATCCCTAAAGCCCAGATCATCTTTTCTATCTTCAAAGAATCCATTCCTTCTCGGTGCTACCCTTGACTTTTGTACATACTTCTCTTGATCACCATCACACAGTAATTACATACAGCACAACTGTGTGTCCAACTTGACCTTGGATTTGTTGAGAACAAGGACTTTCTCAGGGTCTAATATATGCATGTTACATGTGTATATTTGTTGACTCCTGTCAGTTAATAGTCGTTTAAGTCCCCCATGTTCTACAGTGTTTGTAGTATTAGGTGGGACTATTTCTGCATTTGCCACATTCCTAAAAAGCATGTTGCAGTAATTGAACTATTTATTCCTGCTTGGGAGTTTTTTCAAGTCTCAAATTTCTCTTTGATTCCTCCTCCATCCATTCCTCCTCTTTCTCCTCTTTCTTTTTAACTGAAATAAGCTGAAATAAACAGAAAGATGCACAAAATTTAAATGTGTACTCACTGAATTTTTTTTTTTTTAATTTTTGGAGGGGGAAGGGGCAGAGAGAGAGAGGTGGGAAAGAGAATCTTAAGCAGGCTCCACACCCAGCTCAGAGTCAGAGGTGGGACTTGATCTCACTACTTGAGATCATGACCTGAGCCAAAACCAAGAGTCAGATGCTGAACCGACTGAGCCACCCAGGTGCCCCAAAGTGAAATGTGACATGCATGTGCACCAAAGCAATCCCTCTCAGACCCAGATCCAGAACATTTTCTGGCTTCTTTGATGCCCCTTCCTAGCTTCTCCAAACATAGCTGTGCTCTGATTTCTAACACCATAGACTAGCTTTGTCTGTTTTTGAACCTCATGTAGATTGAGTCAAACACCTTGCATTCCTTTGTGTCCAGCTTTTTTTGTTCAACATGATGTTTGTGAGATGCAAACATATTGATCATTCTTTTTCATGGCTATGATGTAATTTTGTCTGAATGGTGATTATGGTTTTAGTACCAAACTAGTATTACTATTATTATTATTTTAGAGAAAAGGCCTTTCCTAAACCTAGACTAATATTTTGCTATAGATATATTTGGTTTTATAATATTTTTCCTACCCTAAATGGGTCATTAAAACATAAATGAAAAATTATTCATTTTCAGAAAACATGATTAACAAGTATGCAAATAAAAATAAACTCTTAATTTAGTTCCTTTCCACAGAGTTGACAAGACATTGATCTTCCAGATTCAGGATATAAGGCAAGGCTGAATGTTAATTTTGGACTATGGAAATAGCGGGAAGTAGGCTTCTTGAGTAGGAAGCTCCCTGTCTGATGTGCTGTTTTATGTCTCCCCATCACTACTTGCTACAACGATTTCTAGTGAGATGAGTCAGAAAACGACTAAGGAGGGTCCCAGACTCTCCAAGAACCAGAAGTTTACAGAGCACTTCAGCATACATTGCTGCCCACCATTCACCTTCCTCAACTCCAAGCGTGAGATCGTGGACCGGAAATATAGCATCTGTAAGAGTGGCTGCTTCTATCAGAAGAAAGAAGAGGACTGGATCTGCTGTGCCTGCCAGAAGACCAGGTAAGTGGTCTGCACCGTCGGTCTCTCTGCAACACGCCCCCCCCCCCCCCCATCCTGTTCAGTTCGGTGATTTCTGAGCTGTTAATCCCCTAATGCCCTGCAGTCCGCTCCCTGTTAGGTTCTGCCCCTGGAAGGTACTGAAGGGCTATTGAAAGGCGGGAGGGGGAGCAGGTCCTGCCTCCCTGTTTCCAGCTCCTGTAAGTGTCCCTTAAGCAGCAGAAGAGAGCCATGGCGCCAGCCTCCAGCTTCTTTTGGCCCCCTCAGCACCGGACGCCGTGCAACATCCCCTCAGAGGCCCAAGCTCCAGCCAGCTGCACCCCCCGCGGTGGTCAGAGCACCAGCCAAGCCACGGTCCCCTCCGAGGTCTGAGCGTCAACCACGCCCCCGCCCAGAGGTCCGACCACCACCAGCCAAGCAGCGCCCCCCTCAGAAGTCCAAGCAGCCGCCACGCAGCAGCCCCCAGAGAGGGCCAGGCACCAGCCGTGGGGGGTCCCCCATCAAAGCTTCTAGGTTCTGGTAACACCATCTCTTCCCTTTTGTTCCCCCAGCCCTAAGGTTAGTAGTTGCTCCTGTGTTTACTAACATCTGGGTTACCTCAGTGGCCCTCTCTTGACCTTACCAAACCTGTGTCAATTCCCTGCATTAAATCCCCTTATTGGAAATACCTAGTGTGGCTTGTTTCCTCATAGAGCTGCCGGTACACTACTTCAGATGGCAGTATCCATTGCTTCTTTTCTCTAGGAGGACTGCAATTAATTAATTTATCAACTCAGAGTATCCACCCCAGTAACAGATTGTGAGACTGAGGCTATCCATTGCTGTGCCCTAGAGAGGAGGAAGGGTGACTTTAGGGATGTGCATGTGTAAAAAATGCATGTATAAAAACAGAGAGGTTTCGCCAGTTCATTTATCCATCCTCCTGACACACTTCATCTGATGTTAATCTCAGTGGCAAGATCATTCATTCATTTATTGAGTCATTCAACAAACTTGATTGCATACCAGAGTTCCATATCTCATGCAGGGGGATGGGAATACAGCAGTGAACAAGCTAGGTTGTGACTCACCAGGGTGAAACAAGAGAATAGTTGGTCAAAGTGTAGGGCAATATTGCCTTAATATTGTCATAGTCAGTAAGTATACTGGGCTGTAGGAGCCTGGAGCAGGCTGCTCATCTGGAGCCTCACAGAGGAGGCTAGGCTAGGATAAGCAGAGAAAAAAAGGAGGCTTTTTTTGAGGAATTGCAGAGGGAAACAGTGAGCCAGAGACATGTTTATCTGTCCCATCTGAGACAGGTCAGATTCTTCCTCCTCCTCTTCTCCCCTCCTTCTCCTCCTTCTTCTTCTCCTTTTCCTTCTCCTCTTCCTCCTCCTCCTTCACCACCTCCTCCTCCTCCTCCTCCTCTACCTCTTTCTCCTCCCTCCTCTTCTTCTTTTTTTAAAATATATTTCAATTTTAGATCAGTTTTAGGTTCACAGCAAAATTGAGTGGAGGGTACAGAGATTTTCCATACATTCCCTGCCAAAGCACATGGCAGGCCAATCTTTTAGTCCTTTTAATATTTGGAAATGAAACTGTTTTTTGGGTTAATAAGCGGGTGCTCATTGTATTTGAGATTTTCATACTTATTCTGCATAGCATGTTACTGTGTGTGCATGTCATGCACTGTTTGCCAGTTAAGGATGCAGAAGAATCAACTCAGGATCATGTTAGAAATACCCCCAGAGAATCTAATTCCTTGGGTCACCGATGAGGTCTGGAGATATTTATTTCCAAAAAGCAGCACCTCCATCCCAGCATAGTGACACAGGTGGTACACAGACCACCCTTTGAGAAGCACTGATGCTTCCATCCATAATAAATGATCCACATTATCTGTAATGTGCAATAAAGACATGTGAAAGGGGCCATGTGTATGACACCAAAAGTGAAAGAATTAAAAAGATGCAAGATCAGGTGAGGTTAATTTGTGAAGGAGGTAAGAGGCTGCCATCTTTAATTCTGGAATAGTAAATTGTATACCAGGTTACCTAGTCATTAATCAAGATGTCCCAGGGAGCCTGAGTCCAAGGGTGATGGCCAGGTAAGTTAAGATATGTGGGACTGGTTACGAAGTGTGAGAAGCAGAGGAAACTAACTGGATACATGGCAGGTCATCTGCGGGGGTGGCTTCAAGCCACCATTTGCAGTGAGTTGTGTGATGGCTGCTTGGGCGGCTGGGAGTTCAAGCAGGACACAGATGGAAGACCATGAAAGCCAACTTATCTGTCTGCACCCATCCTGCTGGTTTTATCCACCTGAACTCCAGAGACATCCTAATGTTGGTGTAACTTGATTCCCCAAGTTAACTGTTCTTATTAGGTTTCAGGCTGCCCTTGCCTCCTCAGTCCTTTTTGTTCACTGGTACAGGGGACCTGAAAACCCCTGTTTGTAATGGTCCACAACACTGAGGGTGCACCATCTGAGCCCTTCTTGAGACACTCATTTTTCCTTCTCAGATTTCTAAATGTTCTGAGGAAATGCATTAGAGCCATTGCTTCACCACACTGTTTATTCCCTCTGTTGCTACTGGTTGGCTGTTCCCAAATCAAAGGGGTGGGAAGGTTAATGGGAAAAAAATAAAATCACTCTTAAGTAGAGCTACTAAATTGCACTTGGAGAAAAGGTCAATAAAGAGCTTCTAAATGGACTTTCTGAGATAGTGCCATTCCCATTCCTGAGTTCTGACCTTTAAAGGTTAAATAAATACTGACAGAGGCCTATTGGATCCTTAGTAGCTCCCTTGGATAGATCTCAAAAAACAGAGAATATTCAAATCTTAGGATCTGATTGGTGTAATTCCTTGCAACCTGATTGAACATGGTAGCATTCTTGTATCTGATGGGAGGAAACCTTGGATCTTCCTCTTAATTTATTCTACTTTCAATTCCTCAAGATTTTAGGATTTCACAGGTCATCCTTGTTTAGGTTTAACACATGTTTCCTGGGCCAAGCCTCTTTTGGCTCCTCGGTGCTCTGCTTTAGGTGCAGGTGATCTGTGGTTTTGTGATTGATTTGGGACCAGTCGCACAACTTTGAGCAGTGTGCCTTTGACTCATTCTTTCACAAAATGTCTTGTACCCATTGAGCCCTGCACACCAGAAGCTTGGAGAACCAATCTATTACTACATGTATTTTCAGGCCTATTCATCAAGATCATGTGCACAGCACTGCACCAAGCTCTGGGCAATCAAAGGAAATGATGTATGCCCCTGGTCCAGCTGCTCATGGTATTTGTGAGCGGCCCCTCCCTCGGTGATGCTGCTCTTCCCTCCAGAACTACGCGAAGCTTGGCTGCTTCCATTTTGCCTGGTCCCTATCTGGTCCCTCCCCTCCTCCAGCTGCTTTTTACTCTCTTGTCTCACTTCAGCAGATGATAAAATCAAAGCCCAGGAAAGTAGCTGATTGGTAGAGAGTTAAGGTTCTAAGTGGTTTCAGGCTCTCCAGAGAATTTGATTTTTCAGAGAAAGAGTGCTTTAGCTTTGAGTCTCATATTGAAGCAAGCAGGGTTTGGTGTTTTATTGACCATGCATTGTCCTGAACGAGACATGGCACTGCATTGCTTCTAAAGGTTAGGACAAGCCCACTCACTGAATGACAACACGCTGGTTACATTGGTAATGGAGTATTAAACAGTATTAAACAGTCTACTTTCCCTTTGTCACTGTAGAAGAAGATATATATATATATATATCCAGCCACACTCATTCCACAAATCCTTATATATAAGTACACACACACATACATATATAGCTGTGAGCTTGCTTGGAATTATTAGGACTGACAAACAACATGCATGTTTATAATGCAATTGTAAACACTGACATACTCGACAAGCTAGAATTTACTTCTGAAGATCACTGACCCAGAGCAATTACTCTGATGGTCTGATGGTCTGAGTGTGCACTGACAGAACTGGGTATTGGGGCTAAGCTTCAACTGTTAGATGGGAGTACCTGTCTCCTTTTCAGGTGTGCAGACCCGAACTTACTCCAGACAATTTCTATGTCCTCTCTTTGTCCTTCCTGATACCAAAAGGTACACTCTGCACTTTGTTCTTCTGGAAAACCATAAATCATTTTCTCTTTGTACAAGACTGGCTAAACTTGTCCTTCCAGTCCCTTTTCTGAGCCTTCCCTGTATTTACACAAGCAAAAACACTCACTTTGTACTCATGTCTTAGAAAAAATGTCTTACATGCTTGTGGTAAAACGTCACCCAGACATATATTATGCTTAATTGTATCTTTATGTTTACACCCTGGCAATCTATTTTTGGTCTCATCAGCCAAACAGAATCAGAAATTCATCTACCATTTCCCAGGTAATAGCAGAGTTCAGAAAAGGGCCTGAGCACTTTGCTCTTAGATCAGGCTCTTCTGCCTGCTTCTCAGATCGCATTATTGCTTTTATGAGTTTGGATGACTGAACCCTTAAGTCTTGCCCTACCTAAGTCATTAATTCCTTCCTGACCAGAAGCAGGCTTCTACACATCGTGGCAGTCCCCAGACAATAGTGCCTATGTAGAGCAAGTACTCACAGAGGCCTGGGTAAACCAGAGAGTTCTCTGGTTCAATGAGTTGTGTCTGTTCTTCTATTCTGACAATTCCTGCCTGGTCCCATGTCCTTAATTTAGACCACATGATTAACTACTTTCTCTAACAGCCTTAATGCCATTGTTGTCCATCATCCAGCCACACTCATCCCACAAATCCCTCACCTAGATCAAGCTGATGGTCCATGTGCTCTACTCCAACTTCCAGACGCCGAGTCCATTCCTAGATGTGGAGAGTTGCTGAGCACAGCTAGGAAAAGCCTATAGCTTATAAGTGTTGGTGGATGAGCACCTGCCTCTCTCCAGACTAGTTTTCTTCCACCAGACCCAACATGTTTATTATGATATGCATCTGTCTTTCAATCCTTCTTGTTAGGGGAGAAAGAATTTTTTTCCTGAGCAGTCAACCCCTCGTTTCCTCTGCTTATGTGTGATCTGTGTAATCTTCCTCCCCCCACTCATGTTTCTTCCAGGGTCTTGCTGAACCTCCCTGACAACTTCAGCCTTTTTCTATTGTCTAAAGAGAAAGCACTTTAGCTTCTGAACATGTTGAATTGTCTCTTAATGACTGAGTTTGCCTCTGGCCCTGTCCCATCTCTCCTCTTCTCAGGCAACTTTCTTTCTTTCTTTCTTTCTTTCTTTCTTTCTTTCTTTCTTTCTTTCTTTCTTTCTTTCTTTCTTTCTTTTATTTTCAGTGTAACAGTATTCATTGTTTTTGCACCACACCCAGTGCTCCATGCAATACGTGCCCTCCTTAATACTACTTTGGGTAATCCCATTTGGTTTCTGGTTTCTTTCTTTTTATTTATTTATTTTTTTATTTTCAGCATAAATAGTGTAAATTCATCACCTTAACTTCTCTACATTGCATTAACTCTTCAGCTCACTTTGCTCTGCTTCTTCCCATAGCACCTCTATGGAGTTTCTCCTATGCAGGTTCCTACAGCAGCAACAATGCAAGGGCAGGCAGTTCACTGGGGCAAGGAAGGTAATGCTGGAGGAACAGGGAAATGTGACAGGAAAGGAAGAAGCTGATTCTATGTTATCAAACCAGTTCTCACTGTGGGTTCCTGGGGCTTAATCCTGCTAAAGAGCCCTAGAAGCCAGTGTAAGATGTGCACTCAGTTTTCCTATCTAAGCAGTAGGTGAAGGAACTGGGTTATTTTTACACCAGGTCCTGTCAGTCATTGGTCAACCAATGCTACTTCAAGAGTGGAGGTATTAATTCCTTGGCCCTTTGGTCTACCAAGCAGATGGCAAAGTGGGCTACAGCAGCAGGAAATAGCCCACAGACAGAGAAAGGCATCTGGAAATTCAGCCAATGTGCATACAGTGGTAAGGGCAAGGAATTGTAGACAAAGCCCCAATAACATCTGCTCTAACGGCTTCCCTATGCTCTTTGTGCTGCTTTACTTGATGAATGCTGAACCCCGTCTTTATATCAATGGTACTGTCTGTTAAATTTGTTGACTACTCACTCAGTCATTAATTTTTTGTACTCTTGCCTTCCATGACCCTCCTGTTTCGTAATTCTCTTTGTGGACTTTCCTTCTGTCCTTATTGTGAATCCTTCCTTTCCTGCTAATTGATAAACCTTGGAATCTGCTGGGGTTCCATCCTGAGCCTGCTGCTTGGGAGATTTTCCTTCTTTCCCTTCTTTTCCTTCTTTTCCCTTCTTTCATGACTAGCACACTGATGACTTTCAAACCTTACTCCAGCCCTAACATTAAACTCACATTTGGCCTTTTTGTCTGGCAGATCACTCTGGATGTTGCCAAACCCAGCTGTTCCCACCTGACTGCATTCCCATGAAGACGTGCTCATTCTCTCATTTCATCTCGTTTCACCCATGTTGAAAACCTAACCACCATCTTAACTTTCAAACATCCCCAACAAATGACGGCTAATTTTACTTCTAGAATTTTTTTTGAACTATAACTTAGAGTATGCTAAAAGTTGATGAGAAGGTGTATGGACATGAGAGTGAGATTGAAAATATAAGAGGGGGAATGGAGATCGTTGATAGAGTAAAGCTCCCTCACAGTATGTGTGGAGACTGGCCTTTGATGGGAGCAGGAAAAACCATTCAGTTTAGCAAAGGAGAGACACATTAATAGTCATTACGATGAAGGCAAGTTCTAACCAAGGATGAAAGAGCTGGGGAGAGTTGAGAAAGTTAGGGTAGGTTTTGAATACCAGAGACGAGGCTGGGAAAACTACTGAGAGCTAGCTGAGCTCTGATCCTTGGAGCTGCATCTGAATCTTTTGTTCTTATGGAATTTATTCTCCAGGGAGGGAAACAAATTATCATCTCCACAATTGACAGTGGAATCATTCAACTCCACATCAAGTCTGCTTTTCTTACAGCTTGCTTTGTCTAATGTTTCCACAGCTGTTCTTAAACTTCACTGGGTGTCACTAGTGGTCTGACCCTTGTTTTTCATTCTCCATTCATTAGACTCCCTTTTTCCCTCTGGCATTTTGATTTTTATATTTATTATATTGTATAGTACTGTATTGTATTAGAGATTAGCCAATTTATTTAAACTAAAAAAACCCCAGCACTCATTTCTCCTGCCCCCTACTCCCCACCTTCCACTTTCGGCAACCATCAATCCATTCTCTTTATTTCCCTTAGTGTAATGTCCTTAAGGCATATCCATGTTATTGCAAATGGCAGGATCTCATTCTTATTTATGACTGAATAATATTCCACTGTATATATAAGCCACAGTTTCTTTATCCATTCATCCATTCATCCATTGATGGACACGTAGTTTATTTCCATATCTTGGCTATTTTAAATAATTCTGCAATGAACATGGAGGTGCCTATATCTCTTTGAGTTAGTGTTTTCATTTTTTTTGGGTAAATACTCAGAAATGAAATTGCTGGATCATATTGCTGTTTTATTTTATATTTTTTTTGAGAAAACTCCATGATGTTTTCCATAGTGGTTGCACCAATTTACATTCCCACCCACAGTGCACAAGGGTTGCCTGTTCTCCACATCTTTACCAACACTTGTTATTTCCACTCTTTTTGGTAACAGCCATTCTTACAGGTGTTGATGGTATCTCATGTATTTTTGATTTGCATTTTTCTGTTGATTAGTGATGTTAAAGATCTTTTCATGTACCTGTTGGCCATCTGTATGTCTTCTCTGAAAAAAAAGTCTATTCAAACTCCTTTCTTCACTTTTCTCCCTCTCTAAATTAGAAGCCATGGCTCGACATTTTAATCTCTTTCAAAAGCACCCTGAAGTCCACTACCCTCTAAATATCTGTCTCATGTCTTTGGGAAAACTCTAACTTTGGGTGAATCCAGCCATCTGTCTTCACCATGTCTATTTCCAGGCAGCTGTGTCTCATTGGAAAATAACACACATCAGGACAGTAGTAGTTGGGTATAAGCAGAATTATGCTCATCATATCACTTAGCACTATTAACTTTTGGGCAGTCATAGTTCAGTTATGTGCATTCAGATAAAGGAGAAAGGCATGGACCCCACAAGTGTCATATATATGCATGTAATACACCCACCCATCCCAAACATAACCTACATATATCAGGTTTATTGAGATATAATTTGCATGCAGCAGCATTTGACTTTTTCGGCAAACAGTTATAGACACACAATCATGTAACCGCCATCACAGTTGAGACATCACCTCATCCCCCCACCAAATTTCCCTCGTATTTCCTCTTTGCAGTCAATCAACAAACACGTGACAACCAATAATCTTTTCTGTCCCTATAGTTCTGTCTTATAAGTCTAAAATGTCATATAAATGGAATTGTACAGTATGTACCCTCTTGAGTCTGTCTTCTTTAACTTAGCATAATGCATTTGAGATTGAACCATGTTGTTGCATGAATCAGCAGTTTTTTCATTTTTATTGCTGAGTAATATTCCATTATATGCATGTACCTATCGTAGTTTTCCATTAACCAGTTGAAGGGTATTTAGATTGTTTTCAGTTTTTGGTGATTATGAATAAACCTGCTGTAAACATTAATGTGAGTGTAAGTTTTCTTTTCTCTTGAGTAAATAAGTAGAACTGGTATTGCTGGGCCATGTGGTAGATATATGTTTAAATGTGTAAGAAACTGCTAAATTGTTTTAGACAGTGGTTATATTATTTTTTCCCACTAGCAATGTGGTATGTTCTGCATTTTATCAGCTTTTAAAATTTTACCCATTCCAATAAATGTATAGTGCTATCTCATTGTAATTTTAATTTTGTATTTTCTTAATGACTAGTGACATTGAGGATCTTTAAATGAACTTATATATCATCCACCAAAAATGGGTGGTATTTACTAGTCAAGTGTGTGCTCAATCTTTTTGCCCATTCTAGGGGTACCTGGGTGGCTCAGTCATTAAGTGTCTGCCTTCAGCTCAGGTCATGGTCCCAGGGTCCTGGGATCAAGCCCCACATCTTTCTGCTCATTGGGAAACCTGCTTCTCCTTCTCACACTCCCCTGCTGGTGTTCCCTCTCTTGCTGTGTCTCTCTCTGTCAAATAAATAAATAAAATATTTAAACAAAAGATCTTTTGCCCATTTCAAAAAGTTGGTTGTTATTTTTCTTATTGTTGTGCTTTTGGAGTTTAAAAATATATCTGGATATATATTAAATATATAATCAAATATATGAAATTTAATATATTTATCAAATATATGTTTTGCAAATATTTTCTCCCAGTCTATGGCTAGCTTGACTTGTTTTCTCATTTTTTTAACAATGTCTTTAGAAGAACCAAAATTTTAAATTTTGATGAACCCCAATTTTTCAATTTTTTTTTCCTTTTATAGATAATGTTTTTTGTATTATATGTAAGACTTCTTTGCCTAACCCAAGGTCCCAAAGATTTTCTTCCTATGTTTTCTTCTAGAAATCTAAAACTTTAAGTTTACATTTACATTATTGTCCATTTTGAGTTAATATTTTGTAAATAGTGTGAAGTATGGATTGAGGTTCAATTTTTTTTTTTTGCATATGGACATTCAGTTGTTCCAACACCATTTATTGAGAAGATTCTCCACTGAATTATCTTTGCAATTTTGTCAAAAATTGGTTGACTAAATGTATGAGTTTATTTCTGGACTTTCTATTCTGTTAGTTAATTTACATATCCTTCTTTTACCAACTTTATTACTATAGCCTTACAGTAAGTATTGAAATCAGTTTAGTGTGAATTCTCCAACACTCTTCTTTATTTTTGAAATTTGTTGTGATTATTCTAGTTCCTCTACTTTCCCATACAAAATTTAGGGTCATTGTGTGAATTTATACAATATATTCTGGTAGAATTGAATGGGGTTGTGTTGAGTTTATAAATCAACTTGGTGAAAACTGTAACAATATTGAATCCATGGACATGGTATATCTGCCCATTCATTTAGACCTTTTTTTGTTTTGCATTTTCAGCATACGGATATTGTACATATTTTGTTTGCTTTATAATGAAGCACTTCATGCATTATATACATAAAATATATACTATATATAAAATATAACTGATATATAATGCATATCAATGTATATAAAATATATAAAATATAATTGTCAATATATAAAATTTATTTAACAATATATAAAACATAATTGATTTTTGTATATTGATCATGTAGCTTGTGATCTTGCTAAACTGAGTCTAGTTTTTTTTTTCTGGGGCAGACTCTGGGATTTTCTACATTGACAATCATGTCTGTGAATTTTTTTGGTGCTTTCCCCCCCCCCCCTTTTTAATATGTATGCTTAATTTTTGTATGGTTTAAACTACTATTTCACTTGAACATTTTCTTTAAAGAGAAATATTTTAACAAGATTAAGTCCTTGCAAAATTGGCTTTCTGGAACATTAAAGGAGGCTAGAGCCCAAATTAGATGCTCTGTTATATGGAGAGTCTTTATAATTTTCATCCCTCAAAGCTGTGCTACAATAAGATGACTAGGACATTTTATGTAAGATTTGACTTTTGTGTAATAATGACCTGTTATGTTCCTGTTTTGACTTGATCTTTGAGGATGATGTACAGAGTATTTCATGTAGACATAGAACTTCTCCTCTCCTGTGTCTGCAGACTCATCATATTGTAATTTCTAAGGAGTCTTGGCATAGCCTTTTGACTTAAGGGTCTTCACAGTTCTTGCTATCAGAGGGCCACCTCTCCCCTGAGCTTGTCTTTTACTTCCATTACTACATTTCAGACACAGTAGTGTGCATCTCTCTTGCCAGAATCTGCATGAATCAGGACCTGGGACTCTTAACACTTATATCCCCAGGACCTGATTCAGGAGTTGGCTGATGTTACTGAGTGAATAAGACCTGAAAATACAACCTAGCTGTCATTCTGGCACAGTGGGAAGGACAAAGACTCTGACATCAGGTTTGAATCCAGGCTCTGCTGTCTGTCAAAGTTATTCTTTGAAAGCTATATTTTTCCCATTTGTAAAATGAGGATTTTACCTTCCTCATCAGTTGTTAGTGTAAAGTGCATTTTTCATCATCTTATACTGTTAGGTAAGTGGATGTTATTAGAACTGTTATTTAATAGACACATTGTGTCATTTAATCCTGGCCACTAGCAGATCCTCCCCAATTCAGTTGCTTCCCCTTGTTGAACTGGATTTCATGGGCTATTGCTGCACAATTTGGCTACCCTTTGTGGAACCCATGTAGCTGCCATTGCCAGTGGAGGGCTAATTAGATAATAAGGAGCTCACACCATCTAGGATGCCACAGTGGCTGATTGCAGGGCTACCCGCACAGGGTGATGCCTGGGATTTGTGGTCTTCCATGTCAGTGCCAGCACCCAGGGTTTCATATCTAGCATGATTTATGGAACATTCTTTTATGAACAGGCTGTCATGCCTCGAGTTCGTGGAAGCAATCCAGAAAATGTAAAGAGATTTTCTTCTCAAATTTCCAGGGATGTGTTCCAACCTTCTCCGGCTATAATTTATTCTACAGGTTAAAATAAAGTATTTATTCTTTTATTTTTCTTGGTATCCAGCCCTGTTAGCTTGATATATAATTTTGGGTTTTGGAAAATGGTATTGTTAACACCTGACTGTGAATCTTATTTCTAATTTTAAAAACCCCCTCAGTTATAGGAAAAACTGTGTTTCTCATAAGTTTAGTTTTCAGTGTTAAAAGTATGGCACATTTCTTTTTTTATTAAATTAAATTTTATTTTATTTTTTCAGTGTTCCAAGATTCATTGTTTATGCACCACACCCAGGGCTCCATGCAATATGTGTCCTCCTTAATAACTATCATCAGTTTCACCCATTCCCCCACTCCCCTCCCCTCCCAAACCCTCAATGTTTCTCAGAGTCCACAGTCTCTCACCCTTCGTCTTTCCCTCTGACTTACCCCAATTTGCTTTTCCTTTCTTTCTTCTAATGTCTTCTGTGTTATTCTTTATGCTCCACAAGTAAGTGAAACCATATTATAATCGACTTTCTCTGCCTGACTTATTTCACTCAGCATAATCTCCTCCGGTCCCATCCATGTTGATACAAAAGTTGGGATTCCTAATGTGTGTATCTTGGTGGGGTTTTTTCTTGTTTGATTTTTAAATTAAGAACTTTGATGATGTTCTGAAACTATTTGACATGGCCTCATTTCCAAGGTAGTCACATAGAGTTCTGCTGTCTAAATAAATTGTGGTTAATAAAATGTAATCCCTCAGTTGGAGAACAAGCTTGCAAGCAACTGTTTGGAGACACATATATATAATGTTTTTACTGGGTGTTGTTTATCTTCTGAACACAATCTGTTCCCCATCAAAATAGCAACATGTTAATATGGCCACAATTTTATAATGTGAGTTTAAATACCTTAATGTATATAAGTGTACATCATGTCTTTATGCCTATTGTCAGTAAAAGTAGTTTTTTTTTAAGGAGTGGGGTGGTATTTTTTATTTCCTTTGTGTTTTCTGTGTCTTAAAATTATCTTCAATGATTAATCAAAAAACCAATAATTATTGTACAAAATATAGAACTTCAAAAGAATAATTTTTCTAGGCTTAGGCCAGGAAAAAGTTAACATATTATTTTGGCCAGATACTACCAGATTTGTGAAATTAAGAAAAGAAATTCTAAGGCTAGATTTCCCAGAGAAATAATAACCCTAAATGTATCTATAAGTTCACAATTATGTTAACTGAGCACAGAGAAAATGTTCATCACTTAGAAACGCTATGGATTTTTGTTTCTCTTTGTAAACCAGATTGAAAAGGAAGAGCAAGCCAACCCCACGGAAAAAGTGAGGGAGGAGTTTCAAGTGAATGGACCACCTCAGGACCTGGACTCACTGCTTCTTGACTCATGTGCTCTTGGGCAAGTCACCTAGCTTCAAATATGGCGCAGGGGCAGACACCTGTTGATGTGGCAACTACCAATGCCCACAGTCCCCTCGGGGCAGGGGTTGCCGGGCAGCCTGCCTGGAGGTGAGAGGGGGTATCTCTATGTGTCATACTCCAGTTGGTGGGTCCCAGCAGTGTCCCCTTGGGCTCCAGATCTCAGTATATGGCTCTTTTAGTCTCAGCTGCAGTCCTGTCTTTCACAGAACATGCACAGACCTCCAGAGTCTTTGGACCAGAATAGCCAGGTACCAGCCCTTTTATTGTCCTCCAATATCTTTTCCCCTCTATCTTTGACATCCTGTTGCCTAGTTTGACATTTGATTCTTGATCTTCTTTGTAACTAATCCTCTGCCTGGTTCCTCTCTTTCCCTGTTCCATTTGGTTTTCATTTGACCTCTTCAACCAGTTCCCCTGTACTAGCACACAGTCAGAGGTACAGTTGGTTCTGGGGAAGATCCAAGTTCTTTTGAGTAAGATATTAGGTTAGCAGATGAACCAGACATGCAAGGAAATTCCCAAGGAGGGTAGGAGTTGTCTAAATCTACATGTTAAATTCAGCCAGTGTGCTCTGTCAGAGATGAGAGTAAAGTCATGAAGAAGCAACTCCCTCCCACTCCCCAGGCCCCTGTCACCAACCTCACACAGGGATTTGTGAATGTCTTCTGGTCTCTGCCTGGGTGAGAGCAAATATTCCAAGACACTGTTTTTGAGCCTTTCTAACCCATATGGACAGATCTAACTCTAGAATTAATTGCTTCAACTTGGGCAAGTTGTCTGGGATTACTCAATGCCTTACTCCCTGCCCCTTTCCTAAAGGCTCCTGGAGACAACGATGCTGAGAGGAGCCATCTGTGAAGCAGAGATTCTGTTCTCCTGTGCTCTCACCTCAGGACACAGACAGATGGCCCCAGGGCCCTTCGTAGGACCAGAAGGGGTACTCAAATAGTTGCTATTTCCAGGCCCTAGTGCCCCAAATTCCTGGGGAGATCTGAGTACTGGTCCCTCTTTATTGTCCCTGGTTAGTGCCTCCACATACTATAGTGGGATCAGGTAAAATAGGACAGGAGCTTGACCCTGGGGAAAGGAGAATTAAGTGGGGGATAGGGGTGAAGAATTGGGAAGTTAGGGTAGATAAGTAGTCCAAGATTTACCTCCTTTGTAGGAGGTTAACCCATGATGTGTGCAGGTCTGAACCCAATTATAATGGAGTAAGGCTGGGAGTTGACTTCATCTCTAATTTTCTCCCAATATTTATAGCCAGAGACTCTTGGGAAGAACTTTAACCTTAAGTATGGACTCTCAATCAGGGGCATAGGAAATAACCCCTGACTCTGCCCTTGTTAGACTACATCCCTACACACACACACTTTGGGTGGGGGTTGCCCCTAGGTTAATTGGAGGACTTTCAGATCATCTTGCCCTCCTGTTGACTGGTGTGTGTGTTTGTGTATTGTTGGGGAACTTGGCTTTGGGTAAATACTTTTGGGCTCTCATTTTCTCTCTCAGGCACAAATCCTGGAGAGCCCCTCCAAGTCTCATGCAATTCTGTTCCCCCAAGAGGACTCTGACCACGGAAACTGACCACATGAGAAGATCACACACTAATAGTCTCCCTTTCGGGGGCCTGACCCTGACTTAGGGTTCTACTGTTTGCCCAGCAGCAGCCTTGCAGGAACCTGTCTTGGACCACTTTCCTTACTCATCTCAGAGTTGGGGGATGGAAGGAGAGCAGTTGGGGTGGGTTTATCTCTCTTGAGGCTCCAGTGGGGTCCACTCCAGAAGCTATCTCAGCTTGTTGTAAGCCCAAGCTTGGCTGATTTGTTTTTTGGCTTTAAAGTTGGGACCAAAGGGTGAGAAATACAGACAGTTGATCCAAATCCCACTCATCCTCAACCCTCCAACACTTTTCTACTTAGGAGAATAGTGGAGGGGAGCTGGAACTATGCTCCAGCCCTAAGGGTACAAGACTTATTGCCCTTCCAGGTTTTATCTATCCCATTTGCAGCTCAGAAGCACTTTCCCTACCCCGCAAGATGACAGTTTCCTGTCTTCTTTCTGTTGTCTACTTTTGTATGTATAAACAATATGTTGTCATAGCTACTCAGTGCTTATGCTCAGTCGGGGCTCTGTTCTTGCTATTCACTCTGCCTGTGATGCTCTGGTCCAAGATCTTTGCACTGGTGACTTCAGCTCAAATATCATCTCAGAGATGTTTCCCTTGGAAACTGACTGAGGTTTCCATAGTTACTCTCTATCCCACCACTTTAGATTTTTTAGTTGTATTTGTCTTCACAGCACTTATCACTCTTGGGAATTATCTTGTTCACTTATTTACTTGTTTATTGCTTAGCTCTCCTTCTGCTCTTAATGTAAACTCGATGATCACCAACACCTGTTTCCTGCTACATCTTCAGTTCCCAGCACTAGGAAGAACTCAATAAATACTTACTGACTGAATAGATGTTTGCTTGTTGTTTTTTAAATAGGAATAATTTTTCAAAAGTTTAGATACTTTTGAGAAGTATCTCAAAATTTATTGCTAAATTATATGTAACAATAAGGAACTATTGGTGACATTTTAGGGCACTCTTGGGGTAAATAGGAGGTGAGGAACAGGAATTTGACCATGAAGGGAAACAGAAGATAGTCCAGTAGCTGGAGCATTCCATGAACTCAGGAGATGCTTGAGTATGGTGAAAGCTGCTGGTAAGGAAGCAGCAGAGTGGGTATACAAAGGAGGAAGAGATATTGAAGGAGTCAAGAGTGGAGGAAGTGGGGCACAAGTGAGGAGATTGGGCACAGAGTACGGGTTCCTTTTCAGTGGAAAAGGGAGAAGGAGGAAGGGAGGATATAGATTTTGGTGGGTTTGCAGTGTTAGAGGCAGGAGCTTGAGGCTGTTTCTGCCTATGGCTTTGATTTCCTCTTGATGTCAGTGGTGAAGTGAGCTATTCATGATGGGGTAGTAGGTGGTGTTGAGGGTCAGAGATATAAGGACAGTGAACAGGATTATGAAGAGATCACTTCATTTCAGATCTTTGAAATCTTCTTTAAAACAAACAAAAAACTTTCTACAGAGGAATTTAATTAATTAACTAACAATTCAAGGCAATATTTTGCCACTAAGTGGTTGCCTACAATTTCATATTTAGATATAAATCCCAGATCTAAACTTAAGTCCCATATGGTCTCAGATGGAAGATGAAAGAATTAGAGAAAGAAATGCAGAATCTAAACTTCTCAAGGAATAAAGAATCACAAGGAAGTTTTCACTATGGGAAGCCATAAAAATTCTGACAAATCACAGCAAGATGGGACTGTGCTCTGAGAGAGTAGTTTGTTGAATGTCCATCTGGACTCTCTTCCAACACCAGACAGATGTGGAAACTCAGGCCTAAAGGGTCCTGGGAGGGTTTCTGGACTGACTCCATAGCACATGTCTCAATCCCACTAATAACACCATTAATGGGTACTTATTATCTCTGCTAAACAAAATGAAGTATTCTTAATAGACAAAGATGATTCTATTAACACAACAATAGAGTATATGGTTTTAAGTTGGAGAGATTTTGCATACTCACTCTTGTTGGTAACATAAATACACACTTGTAGGGGGGTTGGTTAAGTATAGTGATAAAAATAATTTCTTTCTGTTAAATATCAAGTATACATCCATCCTATACTACATGGTACTTTGGGTTTGTAAGTGGGAGAGGTTGGCCATGGCTGCCATGACCACTGAAACCATGATCTTGGCCTTTTTGTTATCATGTTGCAACCTAGAAGTTTCCCAACTGAGATTGGTGGTGACCTGGGGCCCTTGGGGTACAATATCATAAGATAAGAGGGAGATGGAGCCAACAGGGCTCTAAGCTGCAGCTCCACATCAACTAAGGCAGCTTCTAGGGTCTATGCTGACTTCTAATTTTATATAGATGAGGGGTTCCACTGAAGTCAAATGGTCTGACAATCTCTGCTGTCACAACTGAGAGCAAATACTGGTACAATACTTATGCTAGTGATTTTCTAAATGATTCATTAAATCAAAGAGTGTACTATTTGGCATTGCATCATAGCTTTGGGTTCAGTTGACTGGTGTTTCAGTGACAAATTATTTCCTCTTAGGCAACAACTCACCCACTGCCAAGTTGAGTGTTTTGACTTAGAATCAACTGACTAGGTTTATCCAAAGAATGGATGAGCAAAAGTTCATAGATCAGCAAACAGTCCTGATAATTATACCTATACTTTTTTTTTAAGCAAATTTACGTTGGAATATTATATTCAACATGGTACTAAAAATCCATTTCTGTAGTATAAGCTACATTAACTAAACTACATCAATAACACATAAAATAGGTTTGCAGGGAGTGGAGAAAATGAGAGGTTAGAGTGTAAGTGGTAGTCTTCATACAAATCAAATATCTATCAGATTTGAGTCATTTGGTTAAAAAGATCTCAGAACAATAAAACTCAGTTCTAAAATAGTGTTAAATTTAATTACCAGAGAACTGCAAATATTACTTGGATTTTGAAGCACATGCACTGTGCCAAGAGTCCATTTATAACTGAGGCTGGAAGCCCTTGGAGCCCAACAGTGGTATCTGGAGAGAATAGTGCACTCCTCTCTAGAGCCCAAAGGCTATAAATACTTTGTAGAGAGAGAGGTAGATAATCTCAAGTAATGATGCCTAGAAAGAAGATACTTTTACAGCAAGAGGGTCTAGGTTTCCAAGATTTCCTTTAGTTAGGAGATGGAAGCTCACCCAGAGGAAAAGTTGGGACTGTCTGGGTCCATGTTTGAGAAGATGATGATGATGACTGTTGGAAGTCTTCATCTGTTAGATTAGTGACACATATTCCTGATAAAGATAAGAAGTTATTTGCATCAGCATTAGTCAAAACCAGCCCTCACTGCAGAAAGTAAGAGATTTTGGGCCCAGTCTTTGTTAATGAAGCCACACTTGAACAATATTAGAGGTATATATATTATCAGAAACTAGAAATGATCCCTTGGCCCAGGTGATGGTTCATGCACAGCCCACTTTGAACTCTAAGCAAATCTGTTTGATTAATGCTGAAATAGAGATATCTCTTAGTGCCTAATACCATCACGGAGGGTTGGGTAGTCTGTCTTTCAGTGGGTGCAGTACTCAGTAGACATTATGGCTCCTTTTCATCAATTAAATTTTGTGTGCCCAAAGATCAAGGATAAAGTTTTTCCTGACACCCCCCAGGTTAACCTACATGGGTGGCAGTCCATTCACAGCTAATCCACTTCCAGGCATGCTTCTTCCAAGTGAATTGCACAGTGGGGAGTAGAA
Organism: Mustela nivalis; assembly: GCF_964662115.1. NCBI lineage: Eukaryota > Metazoa > Chordata > Mammalia > Carnivora > Mustelidae > Mustela > Mustela nivalis. The sequence continues at coordinate 155,964,361 of NC_139020.1, forward strand.
TACCCCAGTACTCACAGGGAGTGTCCCATGGGAGCCAGGACCTCTTATTGATAGAAGTTGTTTAGTGATCTTCTTGGATTTGGTTTTATGTCTGAAATCTCTGAAGTACACGAGATTCTGGGTTTGCTACTTGCAATTTCTGTCTCAGGGAAGGCAACAACTCTTTTTCATCCAGGAATAAATTTTAATGCACCAAAAAGAAAAAAATCTGGTATCTTAGGCTTTCTTTACCCTCACATAGTGATGTAATAGATTTATACACAATCTATGTTCCCTCTCCATTTCTTTTTCTTTTTTTTTTTTTAAAGATTTTATTTATTAATTTGACAGAGAGAAATCACAAGTAGATGGAGAGGCAGCCAGAGAGAGAGAGAGAGAGGGAAGCAGGCTCTCCGCCGAGCAGAGAGCCCAATGCGGGACTCGATCCCAGGACTCTGAGATCATGACCTGAGCCGAAGGCAGCGGCTTAACCCACTGAGCCACCCAGGCGCCCTCCCTCTTCATTTCTTGAATCATCTGTGAATATCCCCTTCTGCCCCCAAAAGCCTCTGTTCTTTCCCTGTGGCTTATAAACTTTCTGAGTCACACCCTTTAACAGAATCTTAGTTTTCTGCTGATGGAGATCATTATGGATCTCTACTGCCAGCTGCAAGATTTTGCCTTTAATTTTAAACGAGAGCTTTGCCTATAAGCAGCAAACAAACAAACAAAAAGGAATAATTTTCCAACTTTTGTCTTCCAGCTGCTGCCTTGTTGATAACTCATTATTTGGCTTGGAATATAAATGGTGTCTGTTTTCTTCACCTCTTTTTAATGTGGATTTTGGTACCATCTGATTTCCCTGACTCTTTATCTTTTTACTATGGTAATCTGCCAACTCACTCTTATTTTTAAAATGATCCTGTTTATTTCCTTCTCTATGATTTTTCTCCTCTGATGCAAAGATGAAGAACAAGTAGTGTCATCTGCAAAGCACATTTATTCAGAACTTCAACTCCATTATTTTCCTAAGCCACAGCTATTTTCTGAGACTTGATATCTCCCCTGATTTGCTTGCTGATCTCAGGAGGTAGGGCTGGGAAGGTAGGAACAGCCAGTGGCAGGAGGAGACCACAGCCTTGTCTCCACTCCACCATTTCCAATGGCTACAGCTTCCTCTCCTCCAGTTCCTGTCTTTCTTCCAACTTGCATCTCTTTCCTCACTCATCTGTTTTTCTACAACTTAAATTCACAAAAGAACTTGGTTTTTAGATTTCCAGCAGACCTACCAACAACTCTCATACATTTTTATTGTTCTGGGTTTCATTCTGTCCTCCCCAGATCTTGTTCCCAGATGTTAGCTGAGATTCTGCCCAAACCATCAACACTTTGAGTTATCAGATCCCCACTTGTCAGGTCACCAAGAATGATCCAGATGGGGTGATGACCCAAAGCCGGGTTTGTTTTGGCTCCAGTTCCCTCCAGGTCCAGTTTTCCTTGCCTTCCCACATGGCTTGCTGCCAAGCTACCACTCAATGTGCCTTGCAAATGTGCTAATCTCCATTAGGATGGTTATGTCAGGGCTATTTCTACTTCCTTAACTTGCTTTCACCTACAATTTTAATTTGCTGATATTTGCATTGTCTCATACTTCCAAAAGTTCTCAGTCAAATACTTGAACTTAGGTTCTCATGTGATACTCACCCCTTTCTTCTAGTGTGAGTTTCACTTCAGTGAACTCTTGGAGTCCTAATAAGAGAATCTCTGGAGTCCAAAGGAAGATCTGGAAGCATTTGGCATCAAATGTGTATGTGGGTAGCAGAGGGGAGGGAGAGATATTCTTTCCTTTTTTTTTTTTTTAAGATTTCATTTTTTTTATTTGACAGACAGAGATCGCAAGTAGGCAAAGAGGCAGGAGGAAGCAGGCTCCCCACTGAGCAGAGAGCCCAATGTGGGGCTCAATCCCAGGACCCTGAGATCATGACCTGAGCCAAAGGCAGAGGCTTTAACCTACTGAGCCACCCAGGCGCCCCTATTCTTTGTTTTTTGTGGCTTCTTTCCTTCTGCTGCTTCGTGTGTCCTGGGGGAGGTGGTTTCTTTCCCTTCCACTCCCTGTTTTCCTTTTGCTCAAAATCATATGCAGATGGAAGGTAGGGGGGTAAACATAGTGATGTCTTTTACCATACAGAAAGATATTTGGTTGACATGCCATTCCAATTTCCTCTCTCTTCTGACTTGCAAAATTCAAGTTGCTATGAAAATGAAAAAACATTAGTCCACATATATCACCCAATAAATCTCCATATAGCTGCTTCTCAAGGCAGCTCTGTGTTCTGAATATTTTTAACTCTCTCTGGGATATAACTGATTTGGAATCACGTTATATAGTGACTTTCTCATGCAAGGATGCATTATGCCACAAACTTGTTTACTCCAGGACAGTATTTTTTATCTATCTATCTATCTATCTATCTATTCTATCATCTATTTAAGACAGTGGGAGAGAGAGAGCATAACCTGGGGGAGAGGCAGAGGGACAAGAAGAAGCAGACTCCCCACTGAGCAGGGAACCTGATGTGGGACTCGATTCCAGAATCTTGGGATCATGACCTGAGCCAAAGGTAGATGCTTAACTGACTGAGCCATCAAGGTACCCTATCTGAGAACATTATTTACACAGGGGAAAAATCAGACTTGTGTGTATGTGATTTCTTTCTAGATACAGAACTCATTTTGTCTTAAAATCTGAGTTCCCACTTTAAATTTTTAGGGGACCACCTGAACTTTGATCTTCATCCATGTTTTTTTTAGGAACCCTCCTTACTTGGAACCCAGGAGCACTAAGTACTTTTTTACTTATATCTAAGAGATCAAAACAAAAGTGTCTGCAGGTGATCGAGAGATAAGTGTGGCCATCACAAGTATCCCTGGTCAACTGGGTTGATATTTGCTGATTGAATAAATAATGAAAATATATTGAAGAAAAAAAAATTGTTTTGAGACTTACTGAGTACTAATTAGAGTCTCAGAAGTGAAATTTCCAGCCATCAGGGCTTTAGAGACAAAGCTCAGATAACTATTTCAGAGGATAACTGAGAGCCCCAAAGTGTATGGTACCATTTCTTCAACCGATACTGGACAGAGACCAGGGCTCATAGATGCACTGCTCTATTGGTTGTATACAGGTTGTATACAGGTGCTTGCTCTATTGGTTGATAGTCTTGTGGTGGAAGGGTGTGAGTATGGGTCTGGGCTAAATCACTTTTCCTCTGCCCCAAGCAATATTACTATTGGTATTCATATTTAAGTTTTATCCGAATTAATACTTATAAAGTAAGATTTCATTTGAATATGTTAACCTTTTAGTATAACCTGATTTATAAAAAAACTTATCATCTGATTTCTAAAAATATTGATTTCTAAATTTTTGATATTTCTTATCCTGTTGTCTATATCTTGGCTATTCTGTACAATTTCAATACATTCATGTTGGAGTAAATATAGTAAATTAGTAAGTTTTCCAACTGTTGGTGTTCAAAGTAGTGGTTCAAAGAAAGTTTCAGGAAAATGTGCAGGAATGCTGGAAAGACCATTTATGTGCATAACAATACTTGAGCTGGGGCATGGCTTTGTTTTTCATTACTTTAGGCAAGTCATTTAAGCCAAACTTCCCTTTTCAGGGCTGTTGTGCAGACCAAAGAAGATGAAATCTTTGAGTCTAAAAAATTTAACACACTTACATAGAAATAAATTTTCTGGAGGAATATTATAAAGAGTTCTAGTTGATAGAGGTCAGCTTACCTGTTCTTAGTCATACAGAACTTCAGGAACCTGAGTATTGTGATCAAATAGAGTCTAGTTGGTTTGTTTATTGATATAGGACAATACCTAGAGCAACACCGGACTGCGAAAAGAATGTGTTGGTCCCATACTCTGGGCAGACAACCTTGCATGCACTATCCGTACCCCTCACCAAACAAACTTAGCTCCCTGAGGTGGGGCAACCTTGAGGAACATGAGATCTTTGACTAACTAAAACACTGTGCCTTGCCAAGTGGTGTTTACAGTCCTAGGGTGGAGGCAAAGGACTCTGGACAAAGGAAGGGGAAGTTCATGGCAGAGGAGGAAAGAAACTCCAAAGGAATAAGACATATGAAGAGAAAGACTTTGGAAAGAGAATAAAGTAGACTTGATGACAAAATCTAAGTATTACCAATTGGATTATGAGGTGGTCTTCTGCTATAGTGTCTTTTGAAGGCTTCACTTCATTTGGGGTAGGATTTTTTTCTTTTTGAGATGCATTAACATGTTGAGCATGAATTTAAGGAGGACTTGGAGTAGAGTCCACACCAAATTGCTGGGTCACCTTTGATTTTCCCACATCAGTATACTATCTTCTGCAAGATACCTTTTCCCACTCCATTTGGTTATTATGATGACATGGGCTAACCCCCCTCATAAATAGCGGTGGGGTCTTCAGCTTAATGGCAGGGTTTTAGGACAACAGCTTTAACATTAAACCCAATAACTTTCTAGCAGAGGAAAATGGAGAGACATGGGAAGAGAAAAAAAGGACATAGTGGATAGACAGCATTTAGAACATGTCTACTACAGAGAATTATCCCAGGAACATTAGGAAGGCCACTTCAAAAATTCAGTCCCTATGGGTGCAGAGATGGTGTGACTGGGAAAAGAAGTGACTTGGGGTTAGGAGATCCAAGTTCTGTCTCTGTGTCTGTCACTACTCAGCTATGTTGCTCCAAATACTTTAATCTCTGGCCTTTGATTCACCCATCTATGCAAAGAAAGGGCACCTTTAAGAAAATTCCCAGGTCTGAAATTCTGTGATGTAAATGGACTATGTTGTCTTACATTTGAATAAAAAGAGCATAGGTGTACAATACAAGGATATTAGATCTGCAGTTTCTGTGCTTGTGAAGGGACTATGTACACATTAAGATGCTCTGTTTCCTTGGTTAAGTTATTGGTAGGTGGAGCCTATTAAAGTTCATCCACTGATGGTCAGCATTTTTATCTGGTGCCATTTTTTGTTGCCTCTGTCTCCCATCTCTCAGAGTGGTTGGGCTACATTTTTTCCATCTATACACCCTATCTGCCCTCTGCTACTCCTATACCTCCAGTAACTTAAAAAATAAACTCTGACTAGAAACTTTAAAGTTTTCTCTCTCTCTCCCTCTTCCTCTCTCTTTCTTCCTGAAAATCTTCCTATAAGTACTCTTAGATGGAACAGACCAAAAGGAAGACAATGCATGGAAAGAGAGCTCTTTCTTTCTTTGTTTATATACCTACTCTTTGAACCAGTCATGTGACCAGAGGGCATGAGGCTCTAAGATTTGCCCAGCTTCAGACACCTACTCTATCATTTGGTCAAAGGGAAGTATCTTTCTGAAGCAAGATGAAGGAGGCAAATTGAGGATGTGCAGATACAACCTCTGGGAGAATAATATAGAGTTCTAATATGACAGGTCTTTCTTCCCTTAACAGCCTTGTGAAGATACCCCTCTGTTGTCTTCTGACCTCTGTCACTGCCAATGAGAAATATGTTGTCAGTCTACTTGTTCTTCCATTGTAAGTAAATTGTTATTTTTCCTTGGATTAAGATTTTTCTTTTTGTCTTTCATTTTCTGAATTTTCATTATGATGTCACTAAGTATAGACTTATTTTTATTTATTTTGCTTAGGACTCAAGTTCCTTCAATCTGAAGATATATATCTTTCTTCAGGGATGCACACAAAAAAAATATGGTTGTATAGCCACCATAATGGCAAAAATAAAAGTTTATCAAGTTTGGGGAAAAATTCTGATAAGCCACTGATGAAAATTTATAAACTATTGTAATACTTCTGGGGTACAAAATGGGGATGCTAGCAAAACAAGATATTATATAACTTATGATCAAGCAATTATAATTCTAGGTACTGATCCTGGAGAAAACTTGCATTCATGAGAAAAGGAGGCACACATACATCTATTCAGTAAAGAATTGTTTGCTATTGGAAAAGAAGAGAGAGAAAGAGAAAGGAATTAATAAAAATGTTCACTAATAGAATGAGTAAATCAACAATGGTATACTTATAAATAAAACTCTTAACAGCAGTTAAAACAAATGAATCATATATACCTATACCAGGTACACAAATTTGTAAGACAAATGAAGAATATAAAACGCAAACAATTGATGGTAAATGCAATCTGATGCCCCATGCATACATTTTAATGACCCATAATACTATAATTGTGCGATAAGCAGAAACCATGATATCTCAAATGCTCTCTATAATGGAATAGATTTTAAAAAATGACAACAAAAAATGAAAGCCTATCTAAAAAATATCTATCCCCCAGAAGTCAAAAGGAAGATATGAAATAATTCCTGGCTTGAAGAAATAAGAGATTAAAACCTGTATAGAAATAGTCAACAATATTAGCCAGACACAAAGGAGTTTGGCGGGATAAGTGGGAGACTCATGATCAGCCTGAGGTCTTTCAAAGGTTACAAGTCTTAGAGAACAGAACACTTGCTCATTTTGGACCTGGGTTGTGCTGTGGCTTCAGGCAGATTTCTGACATGTGGACAAAAGGGTAGAGTTGAATACACCATCCCTCCCAACCTTCCTGTAGCAATAGGTAGGAAAGCACAGTAGAAGATAATGGAATGTTGCAGAATGTGGAGGGATGTAAAATGGGTAGTATTAGTAGAGGAAACTCAGGAGAGTGAGGGCATCTGAAGCAGTCTTGTGCTGGGGGTTGGGTGGCCAAGCACAGGCAGATGCCTGACACTCCAACAAGGCTGTGGCTCTGTGTCCTTGAGTGAGCACAGCCAGACCCAGCCAAGTTTAAAAGGCAAGTGGGAATATGGGGCAATGCCAGAGGAAGTCTGCTTAAGGTGTGGGATTTGGGGGAGAGGGAAACCAGAGAGTAGGGAGGAAAAATGCTAGACTCAGGTAAGATCCAGCTCAGAAGACTATTCCTCTGCAAAGCAGAATCAGGCCAAGTACTCCCAAGGCAACTGGAAGAACAAATCAGAGCATTTGGCTTCCTCAGCTGGGGAGGCCACTTCTCTGGGCAAGTGGCAATAAAAAGGCAGGGGAATTGAACTACACAAAGCCCTCAGGTAGAAACGTTTCTCCTGCCTAAACTCGGGTGCTAAATGAACAACAAAATGAGAACTTCTACTATGAACACTTTTTAACAATGAGATATGTGAGGCCATTACATTCCTGGGAATGACACCAGGGGTGCCATGACAGTCCACTAGAAAGATCAAATTTGTCGGCCAGCCCCACTCAAACCTAATAAGAAAACTTAATATTCCTTCAGCCCATTTTAGATTTTGGCAGAGCCAGACCTCATACTTAGTAACTTCCTTGGTTCTATCCTCTATATCACTCAGAAGATACAGATATTACAGAATGCAAAATCGAGAAGGAAAGAGCATGGTGTATATTAACTTATGTTAAAAAACTGGATAATACCACAGAAATGTTAATAACTAGAAACTACTGAATTGTCTGTGTTTGTCTGTTGTGGAAATAAAACCCCTGGGGATGGATAAAAAATATCTGGAAATTACTTGAAACTAGTGGATAACTAAATGGATATTATAACTAAAATGTGCTATAATCCATTTTTTTTTGTGTGTGTGTGTGTGTGTGTCTTCTAAGTGTTGGTTCTGGGAAGCATTATGCCATGAATACTGCAAAGATTACATAAAGCTCCAAATGCTATTCTATGTAAACTTCTTAAGTGGGGATTCTTGACCATAATGTTTGGCATATTAACTCTGATAATTCTGTATGTTAATTGATTTTATGTTCTGATATTTTGACTGGTTTTGGAAAAACTGAGTTGTCCTAAAGCTGAACCCAGAGTTGTCCTGTAAATGCCTGACAACAGGATTTTTGGGTGGAAAGCCCTGATTTATAGTGTTTGCCAATTTCCATGGTGTAAACACTTCTGCTATGGTTGATTGCAGGCTGTGAGCATGATGTCACTGAGTGCAGAATCAGGGGTGATGAATGCAGCCGACTCTTGTAAGTTGGTGTACCCACTAGTACCCAAGGGCAGGAAATGCAGTTTTTTTAACTAAAAATCCTGTCACATAGATATACAAAGGCACTAGTGAAAGAATAAATAAGAAGGAAAAATCAAATCAAATCAAACTGGGAGCTCAAACAGAGATAATTGACAGTGGATTTTTTTTTTTTTTTTAATTTTAAGAAGGGGTATTTGTGTATCACCTGCATTTTTTGTCTTTTATTATGCAAACAAGGCATCAGGGTATCACACTGAGTGCTCTGAACTCTTAGTTTCTTTGGTGTTATAATTGACAGTGGATTTTTTTTTTTAATTTTAAGAAGGGGTATTTGTGTATCACCTGCATTTTTTGTCTTTATTATGCAAACAAGGCATCAGGGTATCACACTGAGTGCTCTGAACTCTTAGTTTCTTTGGTGTTCTACACAAAGGCTTGGGCTGCTTCCCTTCCAGATATTAGTGTGAAGACAGTGCTAACCAAAGAATCAATGGGAGCGCCACACTTTGGAATCAGTTTCAGGATGGCTGAGCTGAAGTTCAAAACAGAAGAAATTCAGAGCCTTCTGAATTTGGAGGAGGCAATGCTGATATTTAGACCCATGGTTTGGTATGATAAATACAGAGCTTTTTTAAAATTAACATTAATGAAAATAAGGAAAATGAGTTGTCGAAAAATTGAAATGGATGAATAAACTCTTCTATCAGAGTAAGGAAAGAAGAACTTACTAAAATAGAGGTGAATTGAAAATATCAATACAAATTCTGAACATTTTTTAAAGGAGACTTTATCTGTTCTGTCCCTACAATGATTCATGCTGTTGGATATTTTTGCTATCATCTTGCCAAATTCCAGTCAGAATGTGGAACAAGCTTATTTGTAGAACTAGTGCTTGTGGCTTCTAAAACTATTTTCTAGTAAAAAAGATACCCTTGGAGGATAGTTGATTTCATAATTCTGGGCAGAGGAAAAAAAAAATCAGGATTAGCTTGTGGCTCTTAGGGATGTTGAAAGAAAGCAAAGTTGCCCTAAGGTATCAAAGATGCGTAAGTCCATAATGATGTAAAAAAAAAAAAAAAAAGATAAAATAGATTTGCCTGAAAAACATACCTGGTCTCTGAAATTTTTTACTTAAAAAGCTGTGTATTGATTAATACAAATCATGTGAGGCCTACACTTAAGTTTTATAACCAACAGTTTGAAAATATCAGATGCTGTGGACCTGCAGCGGGACATAGTCAGAAGGATATCACCATACACTATGACTATTGTAAAAATCTCTGTGAAATGTGATATATGTGGGTAGTCAAGGATGCCAGTGGACTGGGGAGAACCAGGGTTTCTGATTATTCCAGGATGATCTTTAAGAGTTTTTTTTCTCCTCTCTTTCCAGCAGTAAATCACAATCTTGCCTAAGTATGCCCAGAAATGTCTGCACCATGGATAGAGGCATCTCCTGAAAGCTGCACTGAGTTTTATCAACTAACCAGCATATGTGCACTATTGCAAATTATGCCATGTTGCTATAACTATTTATCCAATAATAATTCACTTCACACAGGAAGGGGCTCTGCATCCTATCTCTTTATTATTTTTATTATCGTGGGGTTATATGCCTCAGATGGCCAATCAGAACAAGCTTTTTTACCTGTAGTAGACCCCTTGGCCTCATTCCAAGGGGGAAAAAAGTTCTACTGACGTCAGAAAAATGTTAAATGGACACTGATGAACAAAAAATATTTGGTGTGTAATGTCAAACAACAACAAAAAAAACCATGTTGGTGAAAAAGTACCAAAGGTATTTAAAAAGTAAAAGGAAAATGATGAAATAAAGGGAAAATATGCCATAAAAATATAAATTTTGAATGAGGTTTTTCTTTCTAAGGAGATTTTATAATTAAAGAATCAGGGGTGCCTGGGTGGCTCAGCAGAGTCATGTGACTCTTGATCTCAGAATTGTGAGTTTGAGCTCCATATTGGGTGGAGAGATTACTTAAATAAATAAAGGTTTAAAAATTAGATAAATTATTAGATAAAAATTAAAGAAGCAAAAAAAATGAGTGAAGGAAAAGAAAATAGAATGGTAAGAAGTAAGTTTGGTCATAAATATATGAGGAAAAAAGTGTTTGTGTTAAAAACAACCTAAAGCACCAAAATCAAGTGGAAAATGAGTCAATGTAATGCCAGTTGATGTCTGTAAGAATTAAAGGTAGGATAAACCAAGTGAAAAGGTCATTTTAGCACCAGTTCTTGCCATGATAGCATCCTCTTCTTTGTAAAATTCGTATCTTAGACATATACTATAGTTACACAAAATTGGAATAAAACCAACTAACAACAAATTTATCATCAACAAAGGATAGCACTATGCCCAACATATGCAGGTAGGAGGTCAAACCACTTTCCTCAAAGGAGGTGGTGGTGAAAGTGTGCTTTGGGCAAGAAGTCAGCAGTGCTGTGGGGCAGTCTGATGGAGGCATTTTGGAAGTACTTGGTTGGAAACTCAATGGGATCTAGGGAAGAACAAGGAATAGAGGGTTTTGGCCTTGTATAATGTGTAAACCAAAGAATGAGGGATTTCAAGTCTGCGAGCACTGCCCACGGTCAGCATCAGCTACTCGGGATTGGCAGGTTTGCCCTGCTTAGTCTTCTCTGTCCGGGAGTCACTGTGAGAATTATAAGTCAAACATGATTTGTAGTAATGGGGAGAGCCAACTGCTGTAACCAGATTGTCCTTGTTCCTGCCATCTCAGGTGGGATCCCTGGAGAGAGGATGTAAAGGGAAGCTTTCAACATATGAACATCCCTTCTTTACTGGCTCTTTAAATCACAGAATTTGTGTTTTGGGCACCACTGAACATCTCCTGCCTGGATGTGTTAAAAAAAAAAAATTCAGAAGGCTCTATCTCTAGGCCTTTGGTAAACAGGAAAAACAGGGACCTTTGCAGATGGTGAACACCAGCATGAAAAGAAGACTGACTGGCTTTAATAGCAATTGCTGAGGAAGACTGCATTTTCAGCTCTGCTGTGAACACTGAGAAAAACTTAGGGGTATTTCCTTCACAAGGTAAGGACTGGAGCTATCTTAGGAACAGAAATATAGATGTCTCTTTTCTGTAGTCATAGGCTGGTGAGTCCATAGTTCCAATAATATTCTTCTTACAAATTCACTCATTCCTACCCTCACTCTCCTTCTTCTCTTATTTACTTCCCTTATTCATACTGAATGGATTTTTATTTTGTGGTTTCTGATGATGCCCTACTTCTTCCTGGTTCTTGCCATCACTACTTTTATATAGACCAATACATCTTTCCCTCCAGGTCCTGAGCAGTGGCTTCCACTTGACACTGAGAATCTGGGCCTTCTGTTTCTAACTTTGCTCCTCTGACTAAATTTTAATACCCATGGGCCTCCACGTCCCCATCTCAAGAAACAACTAGACCAGATTGATCATCTCTCTCATTGTGGGTTAATCTTCTCTGTTCTCCTATATTCCAGAAAAAATTTCTTGAATTAATTCTTTGCTAACATTAGTATTATACAGAATGGATCCTACAGTTTCTTTTCTTTCTTTCTTTTTTTTGAAGATTTTACTTATTTATTTATTTATTTATTCAGAGAGAGAGAAATCACAAGTAGGCGGCGGGGGGGGGGGGAGCAGGCTCCCTGCTGAGCTGAGAGCCCGATGTGGGACTCAATCCTAGAACCCTGAGATCATGACCTGAGCCAAAGGCAGGGGCTTTAACCCATTGAGCCACACAGGTGTCCCAGATGCTACAGTTTCTTATAAGAGTGAGCAAAGTTTTAGAATCAGAAATGTTCCCATGCATAGGTATCATCTGAGCCCATAAGGCAGCAAAGTGGAGTTGTTGAAAGCTTCATACTAAAGAGAAGGCAAACAGAGCCACTATCCATAACTTCTCTCTGTGAACTGGGAGCCATAACACAGGGAACCATGGAGACTCTGATGGTGGCCATGGGGGAAGGAACAAAGTGTCCCAGACCACGACCAAGAGCAGCCCTGGGAACAGAGGGGTACTGCTGAGGAAATAGAAATTTCTGAGGCTGGCCTACTGGACAGAGCATACACTTATTCACAGTCTTAAATGTATTTATAGATCAAAGCCAACTCAGCACAAGCTGGATGTTGTTAAGTGCTTACTAACAACTAGTAATGCTCCCAAGTGTGGTTTTTAGAATAAACTGAATGGTTCCCATGCCTGGCCCAGCCACTTATCCATCATTGGAGACCATATAGACACCATGGCCTCCCTTCCACTGACAAGTGTTAAAGATTTATTGAGCTATGACTTATTAGATATTTTATAAGATAATGCATTATCTTGTTAATCATAAGCAGCTCTTTAAATACTATCATATTTTAGATGAGAAAAAATTAGTTTCAAAGACTCACCCCAAAGTCACACAGATGATATTTAGAAGATTTGAAACTCTGACACCAATGCAAGCTCCATTCTTCAGCCCTCTTTTCCTGGTATATCTCAATGAACCAACACTGCCTGGTGTCCCACTGTGAGGCTGCCAGACCTTAAGGTTCCTTCCCTCAGGGATGGGTGATTCCTGCTGTTGTTGCCCCATGTAAGTGGTGGCTTGCTCCTATATGTTACTCCACACTTTATATTAGGTAGGGCAAGACCAAAAGTCAGATGTTACAGCTTCATATGGTAATTTTTATAGAGCAAAACCCTAGGGTGCCTGGGTGGCTCAGTGGGTTAAGCCGCTGCCTTCGGCTCAGGTCATAATCTCAGGGTCCTGGGATCGAGTCCTGCATTGGGCTCTCTGCTCAGCGGGGAGCCTGCTTCCTCCTCTCTCTCTGCCTGCCTCTCTGTCTACTGTGATCTCTCTCTGTCAAATAAATAAATAAAATCTTTAAAAAAAAAAAAAAAAAAACCCTGGTTCTCACCCTTTCTGGCTTTGCTCCTGGTTTGTGCCACAGCCTAATTCCCCCAGGTATGCTCCATCATCTTTCTCATTCATCTTAAAAAAAAGAAAAGTTACTATTTATTGATTGCTTACTATGTGCCAGACACTGAAATTTAGATGTATTTAATTTGCACAACAACCCTTTGAGACACATATATATTATACAAGTTTTATAGAAGAAGAAAGAAATCAGCCCAGAGACATTAAGAAGTTGCTCAAGACTCCATAATTAGTAAGGAGTAAAGCTGGGATTTGAACTCAGCAGCCTGGATCCTGGCTTTCTCAATTTCCATATTGACCCACCATCCCCTGGGATTCTTGACTTTGCCAGTGCCTGACTCCAGAAACTGACCACAGCTCTTATCCTGGTTGCAACTTAATGTCTCACAGATAATGTGGGCTCCTCAATCTCCAGTTACAGTCCTGTAACTGGAGATTACAGGAGATTAGAACTGGTAATGTTTCACTGGATGCCTCCTGTCCCAGAAGCTTCTTGAGGCTCATGGCAACATTGCCAAAGCGCTCTTGGTTTGGTTTGGAAAGTCATTTATTCCTCTGTGCCAGTTCAGACGTACTCCAAAGCTGATAACCAAGAGTAACTCATGCCCTGAACTGCTATTTGTTGGGTAAATATCTGTCTAGACTTTTTTCTAGCTGTTAAAAGACCTGAAATCCAAATAGAAAATGTGGGTTTATTGTACTTGGTATCAATCACATGTGTTATTGGTGCTATACTAAGTAACAAATACAACATGATTAGTAGCTCAAAGACAATCAAAATTTCTGCCTTGGCTCAGATGACAGTCGGGCAATTACGAGGATTGGCTGGACACCTCTCCCCCACAGAGTTATTTAAGGCCCTAGCATAACAGAGGCTCTGCCATCCTCAGTACAGGGCTTTTGATGTCATGATTGTCAAGTCCCTTCCAGTCAAGAAGAAGGAGGATAGAATATGGAGGAATACACACGGCAGGTTTTCATGGGCCACAGCTCAGAAGTAGCACATATCATGTGTGTATACTTCCTATTAGGTGAAATTCAAACAAAGGACTCCAGCTGCAGAGGAGGCTGGAGATGGTAAGCTAGATGCATGCCCAAGGAAAAAACCTGATTCTGGCAAACAATAAATTATTCTTGCCATTTTCCACTTCTAATAAGTAATAGTCTATACATTCATATTTTAATTTTCTTCTTCAGTTTGCTTTTCTGAATTTTCCTGGGCTCAACTTTTATATATTCATAGTCTTCTATTTTATGGAGTGTGTCTACTCTTTAAGTCTATGGAAGGTGGAAGAAGAGAAATTAAGTAAATGAGCAACAGCACAAAGAATGTGCAGCAAAGTATAAAATGGATGCCTGTCATACGTGGAAGGGAAAATGAGAGGGTGCCAGATTGTTTGGGTTTTGAAGAAAAAGCTACATTTGGGTAACATTTCCCAAAATTTTACAGGTGTTGGGTTGCACCCTGGACATTGTTCACTTCAAAACCGGTATTTCTTTAATTATAATCGGGGTAACCTGAAAACTTTCATGTGACTAGGCACATTATAGATGTAGACGACTGAGGAATGCAGACATCCAGGCTTACCTGGAGTTCTAGTTATAGATATTTCATGAAAACAGAGCAAATAAAAGCCCTTCTATTTATAAATATTTCATATACTAAAAGGCAGTGTTTTTCTCATTTACCTTGAAATGTTATTCATCTCTAATTAATGTATGTCATTCTACCTTCAGACTTGAATACAGATATCTTGACTTGAATTTCATTAATAAAAACTTGTCTGATTAATTACTGGGAATTCATATATTGGACAAATATGTAATATTGAAAAAGGAATGAAAGCTTTGTTTGATATTATTGATAATCTCCAAGACATCAGAATGAAGAAAGCAAAATCCTGGCTTAGATTCACAGCAATGCCTGCTAGTTTTCAGTTGAAGGAAATGGGAAGACTGGGAGACGTGGGTCACCTTTGCTTTTTCCCCATAGAAAAAGCCAACTCTTTTGTTTGTCTTGCTTTTTTGTTTTCTTTTGTTTTGAGAGAAAGCAAACTTTTCTGTGAGAGCCACATAATTGGGTTTCTGCTCAGGAACTGATGGGGAAAAAAAAATAAATAAAAAGAAATCTCTTTAAAGAAAATATACCTGAAATTCCAATATGAACTTATTTGTGTGAGACAGCAATCTTCTCTTATACATTATAAGAAAGCAACAGATGAGGGGACAATGTATTAAATATCATTTAAGCAAAAAAAAAAAAAAAAAAAAGAGAGAGAGAGAGAGAGAGAAACAGCTAAGATCTAAGTTTCAAGGGCTGCAAAGGCACCAGAAATAAGCATAGTCTGCTTAACGGAAGTGAATAAAAAGGTGGCTGTAGGGTAGTGGATTTCAAAAATGTACTTCCTATAGGTAAGGATACACAATGAAGTGATACAAAAACATTTCTTGCACATGTCAGGAACTGAAGGATTTGGGAAGTTGGGGTGAGGATTGAATAGCGACTATGTCAGGGTAGGAGAGGAAATGCATGGTAGAACCTTAAGCAGATAGTTCAATTCTTTATTATTAGAAAATACATGATCTTTGATTCTAAACAACATCAACAAAGAAAATGTATGATAGAAAACAAGCAAAGGCAAATCTCAGAAACCAACCCCCAAAGACCCTTACAAATCAAATCCCCTCCAAACCCTCTAAAACTTAAACAACAAAAATACCTACTTGCTGCAAACAGACAGGGAAATACAACTAACCAGTGCTGAGAATAATAAAAAGAAGTTGACCAAGAATCATGGAAAGATAAAAATCAGCAAAACTGACCAGATAAAGGATAACAAAGAAACTTGCAAAGCAATAGATGAACATTTTAACAAAATATTTTGTCTTGAGTTAAAAAACAAACAAACAAACCTCTTAAAAAAATCAATTGCTCCTATGAAGGAAGATTACCAAGCAGAAATAAAAAACCCAAAGGAAGTTACATAAAGTGAGCTGTCAAAAGAAAAAAGAAGAAAATAAAAAGCAATCTCTGTATAAAGCAACCTTGTAATACCTTGTTGGTTTGCAAGCTCCTTGGGATCTTCCCAGATGTAATCTGAAATCAGCCCCCAAACATGCAGGGCAGGGAGAGATGGAAGAAAGAGGCTAGCCAGGTACTCCAGGTTGGTAGGTGGCAGGTTTAATAAGGAAGGGAACTCACATAAGAAGCTTGTCTTTGTAAGCAGCAAGATGAATGGATCTTGGTACCTGCTTGAGAAACCTTAAAAGTTTATACAGAGGCCTTAGTTGAGTTCAGTCACACATACCCTGCAGGTATTCTCACCATAGCACCATCTCAAGGTCATGTCCTTGGAGCAGCCTCTGGGAGCAGGAGAGGCAAGTGGAACCCACATTCAAAGGACAGGGGTGGGAGTAAGGAGTGCAGAGTGCCCAAGCTCAGCTCATAGGTCAACCAGCAGTTCCTCCTCAACCTTCCCTGACACACTTTCATTTTTCTTTTAATGAGTAAATTCCATAAATGAATATTTGTAAGAGTTTCAACCAGGATAAAAACTGCCTCAGGCATACCCAAGGAGGAAGGGACAAATTCAGGCCACTAAAACCCCATCTTTTCCACAAACATTCTGAAGAAGAAATAAGCACACAAAAAAATAAATGCACACTGCAAACCTTGAGAAAATGGAGAACACATAACATTTAATAATGTGACAGACCAAAGGCCAAATACATTTGTTATATTATTAAATGTAAATAGATTCAAATTACTTATTTAAAAAAATCAGATTAAGGGCGCCTGGGTGGCTCAGTGGGTTAAGCCGCTGCCTTTGGCTCAGGTCATAATCTCAGGGTCCTGGGATCGAGTGCCGCATCGGGCTCTCTGCTCGGCAGGGAGCCTGCTTCCTCCTCTCTCTCTCTGCCTGCCTCTCTGCCTACTTGTGATCTCTGTATGTCAAATAAATAAATAAAATCTTTTAAAAAAATCAGATTAAACCACAAAGCAATTTATATAAGAAAAACATCTGAAATAGAGTGATTCAGAAAAGTTAAAAAAAAAAAAAAGGAATGGCAAAGGTATACCTGAAACATGAACCCAACCTCAATTTAAAAAAGACAGAGTTATGCGGGAAATAAAAAAAAAAAAAAAGACAAGGAGGGTCATATCAAATTAATATTAAACAAGAATATTAGTTAATGCCAAATAGTGAGACTAGTGCTTTTTATATAATGGTAGTGTGTACTTAATAACAAAAGTAACAAATATCTATTCACAAAATAATACAATGTTAGCATTTATTAAACTGAAATTTAGGACAAGAAAGCAAATAAAAAGATTAAAGTATAGTAGATAAATTTAACTTCCTTCTCCCAGTCCATAACAGAGAAAGAAGGCAAAGAAACAAGTAAGAATATAGAAATCTTAATAACACAATTAGTGAGATAGGTGTAATTGACATGTATGGATTCATTATTCTTGCAAAGATAGGTGACTATGGAAGATCAAGAAAACTGGCCATTTTTCAAAGACATACAAATGGTCAACAGACACATAAGAAGATGTTCATCATCACTAATCAACAGGGAAATGTAAATGAAAACCACAATGAGATACCACATCCCACCTATTAGGTGTCTATTCCCAAAAAGACAAGAGATAATAAATGTTGGTGAGGATGCAGAGGAAAGGGAACCCTCCTACACTGTTGGTGAGAACGTAAACTGGTGTGCAGCCATCGTGAAAAACAGTGTAGAGGTTCCTCAGAAAGTTGAAAATAGAGCTACCCTATGATCTAGGAATCCCACTTCTGAATATATATCCAAAGGAAACAAAAGCACTATCTCAGAGAGATCTATACTGCTATGTTAACTGCAACATTATTCATAGTAGGCAAGGTATGGAAACACATAAGTGTCTGTCCATGGATGAATATATACAATTGTCTCACACACACACACACACACACACTCACACACACAGAGGAATATTATTCAGTCACAAAAAGAAGAAAATCCTGTCATTTGCGACAATATGGATAACCTAGAGTGTATTATGCTAAGAGAAATATGCCAGACAGAGAAAGGTAAAGACACTTTGTGGGATCACCTACATGTGGGGAAAAAAAAAGTCAAGCTCATAGGAATAGAGAGTGGGATGGTGGTTGCCAGGGGCTGGAGGGTGGGGAAAATAGGGAGATATTAATACAAACTTCCAGTTATAAGATGAATAAATTCTTGGGATCTAATGTATAGCATAGTAACTATAATTAATAATACTACTTTATGGACTTGATATCTGCTAAGATAGTAGATCTTAAACATTCTCAACAACCAAAAAAAAGAGGAGGTAATTAATTGTGTGTGGTTATAGGTGTTAATTAGTAGATTGTGTGAATCATTTCACAATGTGTATGTGTATCCATCATCATATTGTATGCTTTAAACATATGGAATTTTATTTGTCAGGTATACCTTGTTAAAGTTGGAAAAAATCCTTAAGTTCCTCAATGTAAAAGAAAAAAAAAGAATAAGAAAAAAGAAAGAAATTAATAATGACAAAACCCAGAAAGAATTTTTCCCCCTCTAATTTAGAAATACCACCACAGCCTACTAATTTAAAAAAATAAACAAAAATGTGAGGGGGGGGGCACCTGACTGGTTCAGTTGGTAAAGCATGTGACTCTTGATCTCAGGGCTGTGAGTTTGAGCCCCACGTTGGGAAATGAACCTACTAAAAGAATAAAGAAAAAGTAAAAATTAAAAAAAAAATACCACCACCATTCTGCCTCTCTCAATTTTTTGGTCAGAAAGGAAATATAAGGGTGCCTCAGTGGCTCAGTCAGTTAAGTATCTGACTCTTGATTTGGGTTCAGGTCATGATCTTGTTTCAGATTTCTTTTCCTTTTGTGCCCTCAGTTCTTGGTCACAACACTTTGAAGAATGAAGAGGTAGACCAGACAAAGAGTGATGGGCAACAAAGCCAAGTTTATTGGGTGATGGTATAAAGTTCACAAAGAGGGAGGGGACCCAAGAGGTTTGTTGTTGGAGTTTCTATGTCTAGGGGTTTTATGAGCTCTTTTGTGGAACTTCTTAAGCAACCAAGGTGTGTGAAAGCATGCCAATCAGGGCTTTGATCAAGCATCTGCCTACCTATTAGGTTAATGTTCAAGGGCTGATGGTCTTGTCTAAGCTGCAAAACAGGATGTTAGTGTTGTTTTGTCTTAGCTGTCCTGACTCCATGTTTTATTGTAGTGGACTCTGGTCCTGGCTACCTACTGTCCAATTAACTCCTAACAATTTCACAGTCATGATATTGAGCCCTACTTTGGATGCTGCACTGACTGTGGATCCTGCTTGAGATTCTTTCACCCTATTCCTCTGTGCCCTGCTTTTCTCTCTCTCTAAAAAAAGGGGGGAAATATAAACCCCAATTTCAATATTTTGAGAAAACAATACAAATCGTAAGGATATAGTTAAAGCTCTGCTGAGATACGAGTTAACAGCATTAAATTCTTATTTCAAGGAAAAGAAGAATGAAAGTAAATGAAATAAGCATGCTACTCAAATGTTAAATGGAAACAACAAATAATCCAAAGAAATACAGAAGAAAGGAACAATGAATATTAAGGCAGAAATTGATGAAGCAGAAAAGAGAAAGCAGAAGTGTTTTCCTGAGTGGTCCACAGAAAGCCTAAATACTGATCAGGCCTCGGGCCAAAAATGTGTTGCAAGTTTTTTATAAAACTCAAGAAAAATACCAAGATAATTGATACTGCCGCTTGCAACTGACATTCATTGCCAGTTGGCAACTTGCTGGATTAGGAAGAGAATGGGTTCAGTCGACATTTATCAAATTTGTTTCAGTGCTTTGCCAGAGTACCAAGACAATGATGAGAGAAGGAATTCATTAACTATCAAGGAACCAAAACACCTTTCCCAAAGATATTTTACGAATGCCAGGCCTTCACCTCACTCAATTATAAATAGATTGGTTCTGTGATTGAACAATTTTGGGCAAAAAATTATGTGGTAAATTTATGTGTTAATTTTATGTATTAACCTGATGGTCATGCAGGGCCCAGATGAAACATTATTTCTGGCCATTTCTGTGAGGGTGTTTCTGGATGAGATTAGCATTTGAATCAGCGACTCAGTAAAGCAGATTGCCTGTCCCAAGGCCCTCCATTTTGGTTTTGCTGAAGGTCTGGAAAGAACTAAAAGTGGGTAAAGAATGACTCTGTCCTTCTTTTTTTCTACTTCACTGTTGAGCCAGGACACCTCATCTCATCTCAGTCTCTCAGACTGAGATTTACATGATCAGCTCTCTTAGTCCTCAGGCCTTTGGACTTGAACTGAATGATACCACTAGCTTTCCTGCGTTTCTGCCTTTCAGACAGCAGATCCCGAGACTTCTAAACCTTTACAATCATGTGAACCAAATATTCATAAACTAGTTTCCTTTCATATATATGTACCTCATTGGTTCTGCTTCCTTGGAGGACCCTGACTAATACACTATGTATTGTATTCCATTTATGGAGAGTAATAGTTCCCATTAGTATGTTAGGAAACTCTGGGGAGGATTCTACCTTTTTAAGCAAACAGGTTCCTACAGTATCTCCTTAAATGATTTGACCGCAGAATCCTTTCAACACAAACATCTCTTAATACTCCATGGAGCACATGTTGGCATATGCCATCTTAGAGTTTACTCCTTTTATAAGACTTGATTAGAAAGAAGCAAATATTATTTCAAAAAATACCAGTGATATGTATTTGCTCAGTGGTCAACTTTCTATATGTATTACTAACAATTTATCTTGATACATCTAATATAACCTTAAAATGCTACTTTGCAAATTCCCTCCTCTGAGAAAGGAAGGTCCTCTTTCTGCCAAGTTCTTTTTCAAGGTATTGATGTCATCTGGAATCCAGTGAAAATTTACCAACCCTCGTTGGTGACTATAATCTTTATAGCTAAAATGTGACTTTGTAAGAAAAGATTAGAAACAAAAGAAGCTCTTAGAAAATAAACATTAAGGATGTATATGAGTCTCTAAATAAAGTTGACTTCTTACAGATTGTAAATAAAGTGATAGAAATAAAAAATTGGGTCTTACAAAAACTTCCCTTTTATATTATAAAGTAGTTCTGAGAAAAACTACCCAAAGCCATAGGGATCATCTCTTAAGAGCACTCAGACAAGGTAAGCCAGCCTGGAACACCCAACAGCAAAAGGGAACAGATCCCTATCCTGCTCCCAGCCCTTAGAACATGAGTGTTTGGTTTTTTTTTTTGTTGTTGTTTTTTTTTAAGTTTTTTGTTGTTGTTGTTAGTTTTTGTTTTTGTTTTTGTTTTTCTTTTCTTTCAAGTAATCTCTACACTCAACATGAGGCTTGAATTTACAACCTGGAGACCAAAAGTCGAATGCTCCACCAACTGAGCCAGCCAGGTGTCTCTATGAGTGATGTTTTTATATTCCAGAGAGGATACTTAACCTTCTCATTCTTCCAAATCTATGTGAGGCTCTTAACATTCCCTTTATTCAAATGCACCAGGTGGCAGGGCATCTGGGTGGCTTAGCCAGTTAAGCGTCTGCCTTCAGCTCAGGTCATGATTCCAGGGTACTAGGATCAAGCCCCATGTCTGGCTCCCTGCTCAGTGGGGAGTCTGCTTCTCTCTCTGCCCCTCCGTCCGCTTATTCTCTCTCTCTCTCTCTGTCTCTCTCAAATAAATAAATAAACCCTTAAAAAAATGCACCACATAAAGTGGAAGAAGTATTGAGATCAGACAGGATGGCCCTCGTACTGACCCATGGATTGATTATTTGGTCATTTCTGAAAATTATATACCAACTTGATGCTACTAAGATACTTTCTATGGGCTTGGAAGTTGTCTTTTTTCTCATCAATGGTAAGCAGTTCTCAGAGTGGTATGGAGACTGTGTGGGCTTTGGAACCAGCAGTTGAGGGACTGGTTTCTGCACCATGACCTTCATCTGCAAGACACTGAGCACATGGCTTCTCTGAGCCTCAATTTCCTCATCTGTATAATAAAAAATATTATCTTTTCAAGAGGATGGTTGAAAAGTTTACAAGTAATGAATGTAAATGCTTTAGCACAGGTCCTGACATCTAGTAGATGCACAACAAATAATCAGGTAGCAATATTATTATTATTGAAACATTCATGTATTTATATAATCCATGTTTATAGAAGGCCTGTTCTGCACAAGGGCTTTGGGGGACAGGGATGACTAAGATATGTTTCCTGATTTCTAGGAAGTTTCACTTTAGTTGGGGAGATATAATTGAATGGTTTTATCTAGACTCCAAATCACTTTGGAACCAAATAACTTATATGGGATCCTAATCATTTATTTATACAGTGATGAGGTATATGGAATATACCCCCACTCAGTGGGGGAAAGTCACGTGTTCTGAACAGAAATTTCAACCTTAAGTGTGGGATTATTTACATTGTACTCTGGTCTATTGAGCCAAGTCAGCCAGAAAATAGCCATTGGATAGCACATTTTGGGTTGAAAAGCATCTATAGCCTACGTGGTTAGAGATATAACTGGAGATGCTGTCTTATTGTTTTGTGGCAGAGAATGACTCAGCGTGATGTGGTTATAATGGAAAAGGCACAATATTAGAGACAGTTACTCTCTGTGGGGATCAGGTTATAAATCTGTAAGTTGAGTGTAGGATATTTGCTCTGTCTCTCAGAATTGCTGTGAGGATCCAATCACATGTGATAGTAAATGTAAAATGTAAAATACAGTATTAGTAGAGTTGGTATTACTTTTATTGAATATATTTTTATATTTTATGTTATTTTCATGATACTTTTAAAATGTGGTGATCACAGATCTCAGTTTTTTTGTGTTCTTCATTGTCAGCATGACTTGACAACCAATTAGGCAAAACTGCCTGTGATGGTAGGAAGACAGATGCTTCAAGAAGAGCTACTCTACACTGTTACTGACTGTGTAAGAGAAGGATCCAAACATTTTTTTATATTTAAAAAAAAGAAATGCCTTGAAATCAAGTGTTTTAGAGTTTCCTAGAGAAATAGAACCGATTATGTATAATTCTGTGTGTGTATTTATATATATATATATTTTTTCACACAGTTTGTGTGAATATATAATTGTGTGTGTATTTATATATATATGTATTACAGAGGTTGCAAAGTTCCAAGACTTGTGGCTGCAAGCGAGACTGAAGACCTGGAAACTAAGAGAACTGACAGTATAAGTTTCAATCCAAAAGCTAGCTCAAGATCCAAGAAAAGCCAGTGTCTCAGTTCAACTCTGAAGACAGGCAAAACTGATGTTCTAGCTCATGCATCCAGACAGGAGTTCTCTCTTGCTGGAGAGAGGATCAGCCTATTTGTTCTATCTAGGCCTTCAGCTGATTGATTAAGGCCCATGTACATTACAAAGGACAATATACTTTATTCAGGCTACTATTCAAATTAATCTCACTCCCAAAACACTTAGAGGCACTCAAAATAATGTTTGATCAAATATCTGGATATTCAGTAGCTCAGTCCAGTTGACACATAGAATTAACCATAACATCAAGTAAATTTTGTTTTCACATATACTGATGTGATTTTCAGAGGTGGGAAAATTGTAGATTTTTAAAATCTGCAGACTGAAGTGGATACAAATGATCTATTTTAAAGGCAAATAATGACTCACTAAACAACAAAAACTTAAAAAAAATTCTTGGTTATAAAAGAACAGGGGTTATTTCATTTTCCCAAGAATTTGCTGTCCAAATAAATAGCCATTAGAGGGAGCTCTGATTGCAGCTTAGAAACAAAAATTATTCTCCATGAATTGGTAATGTTAACTTGGAATTCCAGATTTCCATGTTTTAATGGAGACACAGAATATAGATTTCAAAAAAACTACGCTAAAACCAAATAAAGATCTTCTAACAATACCATTTTGTATATCTGAGCTTAGTGAGACCAAACTTGCTTCTTGGTGTCTAAGAGCCAAAATGGTGCAGGGACAGGGCTGGGTAGGATGGGAAAGGTTCTGGGTCTGAGTTCCAGCTGCGTCATGAAGCAGCTGTGTGCCTTCGGTCCTCAGCTTCCCTTCTCTCCTGGACTATTTCTCTCCTGAATAATTAAGACAATGACAGAGATTAGTGTTTACCACACATTGGTATCTGGATGGATTAATTGTAGGAGAATTTTTAAATTTTCTTTTTTCAAAAATACAACCTTCTTGAAAATGTTATGTTCTCAAAAGCTGCTGGTCTTGAAAGGATTATTTTACCCACATTCTCAGTCATGTGATGATACACTCACACTCAAACCAGCTTCTGCCCTGCAGTTCCTTGAGATGTGTTGAGAGTTATGTTGGTATCAAGTGATCCCTGTATTGAAGTGACAGCACTGAACTTTTCATGTGTTGCTAAGCCTCTCTGGAAACTTTAGGTTGGTGTTGGTGTTGGTGTTGTCATCAAAATGCTGACAGTTGACTTATAATTAGCATTGTACTCATGTTATAAAGACAAATTTTCTCTTCAGCAGAGATAGTATGCAGTTGAAAGCATTGTTATACAAGAAGGCTTTAGAGTCATAAGTCATTTGGCAAACTTAGATTCTGATTTGACATTAAAAAAAATATTGCAGAAGGGTGATTACTTACTACTTTGTATTTCTTTTATGTCTTTCACTTCTTGGGCTAATGAGAAGAGAACAGAACAATATTACAGGACCAATGCATCAGGCAAGTTAAAAGTCACATGACAATATACCATGTTGAATAAGCCACATACAACAAAGAATTTTAAGAAAGTTGGAGGTGGGTCGGAAAGTAAAAAGAGTTAGAAGCATTGAGTCCTCATTCAAACTATATGATAGACAAGCTGAACTCAGATCATAACAGATAGAAATATACTTGTAGAAAGTAAAAACCTTGTACAGATCTTGTTTTTGTGCCATCAACTCAAAACAGCTTGGTAGCAGAAGCTAAGAAGATTTTCAATACATTCTCATTATTTTAGACTGCACAATTTTATTGATTATTTTGTTATAATAATGGATCATTGTTAAATGAAAAAATAGCAATGACTGAGCATGCTCCAAAAGAAAAATAGAATAGGCCAACAAGTAAGAAAGACCAAATAAATTTACAAATACATTTTTCTATTATTAAACCAACATTGATGTTTTAGTCTAGCAAAACAGCATCATTTTAACACTACACTTCTACATTTGAATGAAAACAGTTTTTGTAGCTTTGCTTCTGAACTATCATCCCCAAAATACATCATGTCAAGAAGAGGGTGTTAATTAGGTACTTCATTTAATACCAAGTCTCCTTGTTGTCAATGGAGGGTACACTTGGCATGGCTTCCAGGAGTGTCTCCTCTGTGGTCTTAACATTGTTCCTTCCTACTTCTGCACTGTCCTAGAACCTGGCTAGATAGAAGGAAAAAAGGAAATGCTGGTGTCAGCAGAAAAGTTCTACCAAGTGGTTAATCCATTTACAGATCCCTGGGAATGGACTATGCTGTGCTAACTCGGCATTCTGGTATTTTCGGCTCAAGCACATGATTCCATAGACAACAGCTGATGGTGTTTTGCTGGCAAATATAGCTTGGAGCTCTACAGAACTTTGCATACTCCATTCTTAAGTGTGTTAATGATTTGGGACTAAAAGGAAAAGGACGACTATAGGGGGCCACAGTTTACTGGGACTTTCAGTGCCATTTACATTTTAGGAGAAGGGAGTTTACTCTCTTTCAATGCCTCTATTCTTTCTCTTTCTTTCTTGTGTTGAGAACTTTTATATTGAACTTTTGCTAAGAGAGGTCATCAATCTTATCAAGAGTGTGTTTATCTGTCTCATAGAATTTCTACTCCACCCCTCCTAGAAAGAAATTGAGATTAGGTTTTACTAGTCCCCCAAGGGACTGTGGCAAGATGGAACAGGATCCCTGTGGAGCGAGCAGTTGCATAGTAAAAGAAGTAGGAGGAGACCAAAGGACAAGAGGAGAATATCAATATGTTTTGGATGAATTGAATGTGGCCAGAGAAGAATAGTAAGGAACATCCAGCTCTACCCTCAGGACTTGCAGGGGACTATGTGATGTTGTAACTCTTTAAAACAGTGACAGAGGTGTGTGAATATGATGTTGTTCAAATTTTACAATACTGTGAGGTGGGCATTATTATACCCATTTTAAAGTTGGGAAAAGTCAGCCTCTAAGAGCTTACATGAATTTGCCAAAGGTTGTCAAACCAGCAAATAGCAGGGCTAGACTTCAACCCCAAATCTACCTGACACCTACACTGGGGCCCTTATCACCACTCTATCCCATCTTCCCTATCCTCTATCTCTGTCTCCCAAATTCTCCATCTGCTTTCCTCTTTCTCAGCCCTTCTGACTAGTAGGATACAGGTAAGAGATGCAGAGTTTGCATCCAACCTGAAGCTCTGTGATTGGGAGATGTCAATAGCAGCCAACATCCATAACCCACATGTCTGTAAGCAACATGTTCTGCCCCACTCCACGTGTACTGAGTCATGCTCTCCATTTTAACAAGATCCCTGGATGATTAGCAAGGAACATTAAAGTTTGAGAAGTCTGATCAAAGCTACTCAGGTAACCTACTAGATGGTGATGCAAATTTGGGGGCTTTATCATCAATAGAAAATAGAAAGACCATCAGTTTAAAAGCATACCATATTATTAAGGAATATAACCAAATGGATTCATTTCCATAACAGGGAGCAAGGCAGTTGTGAATCTTAATAAACCTGCATAGAGAATATCCAGATCATTCATTCATTCATTGAACACTTTGAGATGCCAGGCACATATTTCATCCATTTACTTCCCACAAAATTCTTGCAAG
Source organism: Mustela nivalis (assembly GCF_964662115.1). Lineage (NCBI taxonomy): Eukaryota > Metazoa > Chordata > Mammalia > Carnivora > Mustelidae > Mustela > Mustela nivalis. The sequence continues at coordinate 155,991,228 of NC_139020.1, forward strand.
ATCCATTTGCAGGCAAGGAAACCAAGGCACAGAGAGGCCATGTGACTTGTTCAAGTTCCCACATTTGGTCACTGCCAAAGTTGGAATTTGAATCTCAGTCTTTAGACTCCAGGTCAATCTTCTTCTCACTAGTGGGCAGGACCTCATGAGAGTTCACCCTAGAAAAGAAGGGAGCATGAGATGCCCCTCACTGCTGCTGGTTCATAGGAAGCCGGAATCAGGGCTCAGAGGCTCAAAAGTGAAGATCACCCCATGTCACACCACAAGGAGAAATCCCTGATTCTGTGGCTAAGCTAACAAGAACCAGAGCCCTCTGGGCAGGTGAAAATGATTTTATTTTGTAATGTGATTTGGAGATGTTAATGCATAGGGATAAAGTATATTCTTCTATATCACCCTCATAATAAACATCAAATACACTAGTCTCTCCAAAGTCTTTAGGACTTCCAAGAAGTAATCAAATGTTATTTCATATTTTTGGTAATATGCATGGGATATAGAAAAGTGAAATTTTAGGTTTTTAATTAAATAGGGCAGACTGAACACACATATTTATCTCCATTTCCCCAAGAATTCCTAGTAAAATGACTGTAAAGGAAAAATAAATAAAATGAGCGTAAACAAAGGAACTCTTATATTTAGGAAAACATGGGTTTTTAAGGTTGTGAAATGTGAGAACTTAAGAAAGTAGAACAGAAGGAAAATCATTACTCTGATAAATAAAGCACCAAATTTAAGAATTGCCCTCTCACAAGTAGGACTGGGGACTCCTGAGAGCTAGAAGAACCACTGAGTTGGAGAGAATCTTGACAAGAATGTCACTGTTAAGTAGTCTCCCAGGGAAAGATGTCACATGGATATTCTGTGGTGTGGATGAGTGAGATACAGTAAAATGTCAGATACTCTGTTTTTTATATTTCCTGTCCCCTGCTCTGCTCCAGTCATCTTTCATTTTTCTCAGTCTGTAATACATATTAGGTTGTAATACATATTAGGTTGGTGTTGGCATTCTAGGAAACTGGGGGAAGGGCTTATCCATATCAAGAACAAAGCAGGGAGGAGAGGGCAACAAGGTTGACCAGAAGTCAACAAGACTGTCTCTTAGGGTCAGAGGGAGACCAGTGTAGAAAAATGTCTTCTCTCTGACTCCTTTATCCACCATAATTTCAGAATCTTCAGTAAGGTAGTAGAGACCCATTATATAGACCTTGTTTGGGCTAATGATACTCTGAGGAATGATGGGGAAATGGCTATTCCTTGTTTGGGGCAAAATGAGATGCCCAGAGAGGCAAGACAACAAACAGGGTTATCAGTGGAAAGAATTTGGAGTGGGCAGTCAGTCTTCATCCCTTAACTTTACTCTAGACATTTGTATCTGACAGACTTGGGGACTGAGTAAGCTATAGATACAAAGTCTCATTTAATTCATTTAATTGAGGGATTCAATTCTCACTTAATCTTGTGAGATTAATTTTTATCTTCCCCATTTTATAGATAAAAAAACCAAGGTTAGTGAGTTTTAGTATCCTGCTCAGTATAATGTAGCTAAAAAGTGACTGAGGGGAACCCAACTTTGTGTTACTCAAAAATTATCTATAATTTGTATTCTGATTCTATTCAGTTACAACATTTGCATCTGGGAGGGGGCGTTCCACCACCATAAAATTGTATATTTTAAAGGCAGCATTAATGGGCTTTAATCCTTCCTTTCCACTTATCGCTTTCTTTGACCTTGTCCTCTTTGGCAGGTGGGGGCAGGGGCTGGAGTGAGAAATTTTTTTCTCCAAAGTTGTATTTTTATTTAAATAATCTCTACAGCCAGTGTTGGTCTGGCTGATCACAACCCAGAGATCAAGAGTTGCCTGCTTTTCCAACTGAGCTAGCTGGGTGCTCTGGAGTGAGAAATTTCAAAGTGAAGCATGATCCTATAAATATTTTTTATCTTTAGTTTTCCCCCATCACTTGTAAAATTGGGGTGAGTTAGCATAAGGGGGGCATGCCAAGACAGATGCTATCCCTTTGTGTCTTAAATAATTGCCCATAGGTTTCCAGAGCTTTTAGTCAGATGGGTACAAATCCCTTGGTCAAGTATATGAAATAGTGTCTCTCACTATTTAGATGAAGCTCCAGGAAAGAGGGCAAAAATCATATGAGGTTCATTTCTTAATTTCCCACAGATCAAGCCCAGAGCTGTGTACATTCTGTGTGAACTATAAACATGTTGAAATTGGATTGGGTTGAACCCTGCTTCCTCATAGATAAGTCTGTCTACCATTTCCTCAAAGCCTGCTGAGAAATGGATGGGAAATAAGACTGCAGTTCATAAAGGCTTAGTAAAAATTCTCTCTATAAATTAAAAACAAAAACAAAACAAGACAAAACAAAAAAACCTCAAAACCTACATGAAGGGACACAATTCTTTACACAGGATGAACTTTCTTTGGGGCCTTCTCCAGATTCCCACTGTGCTACCATATCATTTACTCTATGAATAGCAATGAGATCTCTGGGGAGAGCAACATGAGTTGAGTACAGCTGCATAGTGGGTTACTCGGGCTCAGGTTACCTATATGAAGTGTAATACCTCAATAGCTATGTTCTCACCAATATGCTGTTCTACAAGATGACACTAAGGAAATTTGCTATCTGTCTGGCCCCCCACTGAACATAAGGAAATCAATCAACTTGAAACAAAATATCCACAAGTGGTTTTTCTGACCCAAGCACAGCTAGCCTTGGCTACTCTTTGAAGTTCACCTGTTAGTTTTAAGTTTGATTGTTCATTTTTTTTGGTCAAAGCCTTCTCAAACAAAGTAATCACCTCAGATTTTTCCTCCATGAACCAGTAGCAGAATTAAACTTCCACTTTCCTACTGAAATATTAGAGCAGAGTGCTTGGAAGCTTTGTATTTCCAGGGGCAATGACTGTTTATAATTTCATTGTTCAATAAACATGACTCAAGTGTTACTTAGCTAAATTCCCATGTTAACTAGAATGGAATAAGATACAGAATTGCTCATAAAAATTTTAAGAAACTATTTTATTTGTGTCCTTAAGATTTGGTTCTATTGCCCCCAAGCCGAGTAGTTTGTACTGAAAACTTGCAAGAGCAGGAAATGGCAGTCAAGACCTTTAATGTTGCAAATAAGATATTAATTTCTGCAAAAGAAAAAGTCAAATCTCAAAGAGGAAAATTCAGAGGGTGAAGAATAGAAAAAAATTCCTTTCTTGATGCTCAGCTGAAATCTACAGACCCAGAGCACAGCATGAACTCTTGTTCCAACTCAATCAGTGATGAACATTAACTTCTACCACAGTGAAGTCAGCTTCCACCTGCCCTGCCAGTAACCGACAAGAAATTCATGGGCTGGATCTTTACCTTCAGAAGGAAATTCTATTCTCTACCCCAAGAGAAGACATTCATCCAAGTCTTTGTAACAAAGAAAGGCACGCATTCACTCCACCTAAGTTTTGATATTCAGAATTTGATATTCATGCATGGATCCATGGCGAAGGGGTTCAGGTGAACATGTAACCAGTGAGATCCAGCTCAGCTACTCTGCCAGATGGTTCAAACTCTGCAGGATGCACTCCAGTAGATGTCTCCCCTGGCACATACTGGAAGGACGGCAGTGTGTTCCCTCCACATAGTTATTATCTTCTGTTGTTTCTTGTCCAAGGAAGCAGTGTCTCAAAGATAACAGAAACCATAGTGTTTGAAGATTTATTATAAGGGACCTCCCAAATTCTTTCCCTACTGCCAGCACTCTGGGAGCCAGGTTCTGGTTCGGAGCTTATTACTCCTCTGTTTAAAATGAAAGTGTAGACTGTTACACACCCAGGGGTCCTCCATGGCCTGGCATCTATCTGCCTCTTTCACCCTATCTCCCTTACCCTCACTCCACAATTAACACCCTGACCACGCTGAACTACAAAAACAAAGTTATTCCTACCTCTGGGGTTTTCATCCTGCCACCTCCATGTCTAAAAGCCCTCCCTCATCTTGCAATCTCTCATCCTGGTTCACACCTCCTTAGCATTGGCGACCATCCCAGGGATTTAGGTGTCACCTCTTTTCTGCCCTCATAACCCCTGGAGACCAGGGGAAAGAATTCTGTGCTTGAGTTGTAGGAAGTACTTGCATTCCTGCCTCATTCCTTCCAGTTCAGTATCTTGGGCCAGATTTACCTGAAATCCTCCCTAGAGGTCCAACACTTGAAAACATCGGCAATTGCAAAATTTACCAAGGTTGAAAAGCAGAGAAAAAAAATCTTGGAAGCTCATTTAGCTGTATAACATGGTTTGACCTGAACTTATTTGGGGGAAAACCTGAGGCTATTTATAGCCTTTAATTTTTCCACTAAGTGTACACCTAGGTATGTTTCACATTGGCAATAATAATGTATTTGAAAAAACTTATTTATAAAAATGTGAACAAAAATTGTAATATAACTCTTAGAATGATACATGAGGAGTGAGATTGGGGGATAAAAGAGTTAAAGCTTCAAATACCTTAAAAGGATGTTAAGGCATAATGCTCTAAAATAGATATATCAAGAAATATCAGATATATTTAGTATTCAGAAATATGGTAGGAATTACCTATGTAGTCCTATAACCACAAAGATAAATAGATGTCCAAAGAACTTCTTTAGTAACTTCTACCAAACAGTAAAGGATAACTAACTCTAATTTGTAAGATCTCTTTGAGATAATACAAAGAGAAGAACTACTTCCCAACTCACTTCAAGGAGATTGCTTGACATCTCAGAGCAGCTTGGGAAAGGAAATTTCAGCCCAAGTATTACACAGGAACGTGGATTTAAATTATTAGCAAACTAAATCCCATCATGTATAAAAGGAATAGTACCTACTGATTAGGGAAGGCTAATACTGGAGAATAATGATGTTTCAACATAAGAACATTAATTAGTATAATATGTGACCCATCCTATTAACATATTAAAGAACAGTCATATGGTTATTTCAGTTAATACAGAATAAGCTTTTGATAAAATTCAACATTGATTTGTGATTTAAAAATTAGGAAATCTATACTAGAAAGAACTTCCTAAATCTGAGAAAGAGTATGTACGAACAGTCACAGAAAATGCCCTTTGCCGCATTGAAAAGTTAAACGCTTCAGCTTTGAGGTCCTGAATAAGACAAAGATAGCTACCATCATCACTGTGTATCAACATTGTGTTGGAGGTTTTCATGAGAAAGAAAAATAAAGAAAGAAAGTGGTCATTTTTATAGATATGAACACAGGAAATTCTGAAGAATCTATAGACAAATTAGAATTAATAAACAAGTTTTGCAATTTATTGGATGTAAAATCTCTTTGTCTATATATTTAGATATAGACATTCCAAATGAATTTGTATATTTTGAAGATTTTTTTTAATAGCACTTGACAAATTGATTGTAAAGTTTGTATGGAATTGAAAAAGGCTAAGAATAGCCAACATAGTTCTGAATAAGAAAAATGAGGCATAGGACTTGCCCTACTATATATCAAGACTGATATAAAACATTAGCAGTAAAGACAGTTTGGAATTGAAACAAGGAGAGAAAAATATTCCGGTGGAACAAAGAAGAGACTCTGGAGGCAGACCTGTTCTTATATGAATGTCTCATTTATAAGGACAAAGGCATTGAAGATCACTGGAAGAAGGGCTTTTCAATAAACAGTGGCTCAGTAAATAGGATATGGGTATCCATATAATAAAAAAGAATCTGACACAACTTGACACTATACATAAATGTCAGTCCCAGGTAGATTAAAGTGAAAACTATGAAGATTTTAGAAGATGATACAGGAGAATATTTTCATAACCCTGGATAAGGAAAGATTTTTATTTTTTAATTTTACTTTTTTAAAGTAGGCTCTATGCCCAATGTGAGGCTTGAATTCACAACACTGAGATAAAAATGCTCTACCAACTGAATTAGGTTGGTGGCCCTGGAAAGACTGTTCATTATGAGATACAAAACATGCTACCCAACAATGTAATGATTAATAACTCTGAATACATTAAAGACTTTCAGGTGCACCTGGGTGGATCAGTCAGTTAAATGTTTGCCTTTAGCTCAATTCTTGATCCCGGAGTCCTGGAATCAAGCCCCATGTAAGCCTCCCCTCTCAGTAGGGAGTCTGCTTCTCTCTCTCCCTCTGACCCTCCCCCCTGCTCATGCTCTCACTCTTTCTCAAATAATTAATTTTAAAAATCTTTAAAAAAGAGACTTTCATTGTTACTCTAAAGAGAGTGAATGTTTGAGACACAGAGATAAAAAGAAGGGGCTAGTATCAAAGATGTATAAAGTTCTTCTGCAAATATAAAATCTGGTTTAAAAAATGGGCAAAAGTCCTAAAAAGACACTTCAGAGAGGCAGTGCAAACGGCCAATAAGCATATGAAAGATCTCTCTCAAACTTAAACCGACTAAGCGATACATTAAACTCTGATTAAGTACCATTAAACATATGGCTATCCATTACCCAGCCAGCAGATATGGCACAGATGATAAAACTCTGACAATATCAAGTGTTGGAGTCAATGTGCAGCACGAACTTTCACTTCCTACTGAAGAGAGCATGAATTGATACCATCATTTGTAAAACCTTTGGCATTATCCAGAGGATTTGAAGAGATGTGAACTCTGTCACCGAGCAGAGATCCTAGTTTATTTTTAGTATTTCGGGTTCTTCTGTTAACCATCCTAAGAGCATTTTATTATATTTTATTATATGAAAAAGAGAGCTTTTAGGTTATCACAATTGAAAGTTGAGTTATTACTCATTCATATTTGTGGCTTCCCCATATTCCCTGGTCCTCCTTTGGTTAATTGAAGTCATACAACTAGCAATGACTAGTTACAGTACGGCTAATTACAATGTGTTACAGGAGTTACACAGATGGGGTTATGCAACTTGTTCTGGCTATGAGCAGGAGGATTGCTGAGTGTGACTTTTCTGTGCTTTCTTCAGCTGCTGCAGCAACAGGCAAGTCATATGTTCCACATGGTTGTTACCAGAAGCCTGGGTCTTTGGGTCTCCACTTGGAAGGTGGCTCCCAGAAGAGACATCAGATCCTCATTTTTAATGCACTAGAAATAAACCTTCATGAGTTGAGATTGTTACTGTAGCAAAGCCTAGCCTAAGTTGACTGATAGAAAAGGGATTTTTAATTCTATTTCTTCCAATCACCTATCTGATGTTGTCTTCATTCATTTGATGGTGTTATTGAGCATCTCCTAGCTAGGGCTTGGGCACTAGTCTGTAATGAGAGAGTAATCAGGAAGGTAACAGAATACTGCTGTGCAGAACAGCTGAGGGTCAGGGAGGTCATCCTACCCTGAATAAATGACCAATCCATCAGGAAAATCTTCCAGGGAGCAGGGAGAGGCGGCATTCTTTTCTTTTCTTTCTTTCTTTTTTTTGGTGGTGGGGGGGTAAGGTTTTATTTATTAATTAATTTATTTATTTGACAGAGAGAGAGAGAGTTGGACAGAGAATACAGCAAAGGGAGTGGGAGAGAGAGAAGCAGGCCTTCCACTGACCCAGGAGGGCTCATCCCAAGACCATGCAGGGCTCCATCCCAAGACCCCGGGATCATGACCTGAGCCAAAGGCAGATGCTTAGCAACTGAGCCATCTAGGTGCCCCAAGAGGTGGCATTCTAAGCAAGTGTTGCTCCCAGGTCAGGAGATAAGTTTTGCTGGCCCAGACCTGGAGATGTGTGTAGTTGTTTGTCACTTCCCTAAGGATGGACCAAGGCAGCATGCATGCACAGGCTGCTTTTCTTACCCTTCCATTTGTAAAGTGCCCTCAACCACCTATTTTTCTGACATCTTGGGTGACAGGCCCTTTCGCAGTTAAGGAATTAGATGTGGAGAATGGTGAGTTCTCAGATTTGGAAGGGAAGATCCAGTGAAAGAAGGGTGACTTGCTTTTAGTTGATCCTCTTTGACCCTCCAGGCCAGAGCTCTTTACCTTCCATTAACCCTGTTTGTCCCTGGCTCCCCAGGACTTCCAGTCTCCAGTAAGGCAGAGAAATTAAACAGGAGCAGAAGGGAAGCATATGTAAGAGTCCATTATTGACCTCTATGGCCCCAGCAGGGCCCTGCTCAGTGCTAACTGGGTCAGCAGGTTCCGGCATCCAGGGGTTCAGTCCCATTCCACAAGCATTCAACAGCTGACCCTGATCTCCCCTCCAAGCCCAGGGAGTGTGTGTGTGAATGGTGTACTGTCGGCGATGCAGCGCCTAGTTCTTCAGGTTGTACACTGCAAAATGATAGCTGGCTTGATGAGCAATGAATGAGGGCTAAAATCCAGCCCATGATTCTCACTGGGCTGCACTATTTATGAAGTTGCATCTGCTCACAGGGGACATTTTTCCTTTCTAATTCCCACAAAAGTGACTTTTAAGCAAGTGGCTGGTCCTCTTTACCATAAGCTCTAAGATCTCTCCCTCCTAAAATGTTCTTCTAGACTCAATCCTGTCTCTGTCCATAAGAAGTGGCATTGGAAATGTCACAGCTAGTTTTCCCTTTTACTTTCTCTTTTTCCTTTAGGAACCCACTTCTTCACTCCTGCTGTGGCTGTCCATTCTATTGCAAGTCTTTAGTGGCCAAAGCATTGGGTCAAAACAAACTTGATCAATGAGCAAAGAGTATCTCCCAATAAATGCAAGATTAAAATGGAAACTCACATCTGCCACACACTCATCTCTGAGGTGAAATATTTATATTTTCTTCCTCAGACCAAGGGAAAAGGAGGATCAGTTAACAGGTGGAAAACTGGGTAAGATTTTCATCCTAGGAAATAAATAGGGAAAGATTACAGTGAAATTAGGTATTAGACAGTCACTAAATTAACCAAGATTTCATAATGGGTTATTGAATAGCTTCTAATAGTCCTGTCAGCTATACACCCATTTCTCAAAACATACATGGAGTGGTCTCTTTGTGGTGGAAGAGTGGTGGGTAATTTCCAACTTATATTCCAAAACTCTATATGAAGTATGTTTTAATTAGGAAATGAAATGCAGCATTTTTGAGTCATGTTAATAAAAAATTCTCTAAAACAGTACTGCTTGGAAGAAAATACCTGTAACCTTAAGTTATGTCTGCAATACTAAGAAGTGTGGACCAATTTATCCACCAAGAGTAGAACTAGTTACCTTATCATAAGATGATTAAAACCACATACAGTCTAAAACTATACTGTCCAATATGATAGCAATGAGTCACAGGTAGCTATAGAGCATTTGAAATGTGGCTAGTCCAAATTAAGATAACAATTAAGTGCAAAATACACAATGGATTTTGAAGACTGATGTGGGAAACAGAGGCAGAAGAAAAATTATTAAATTTCCTTACCTACTGACAAGCCCTTGAAACAGGCAGAGTGACCCTCCTCTAGGGACTCAACTATCCCACCTTAAGGCTTTGCTAAGGGCAAAGGACAATCCTAGCCTGACCGACCCCCTACCCTCAACCAGGATCCTGTAAGCCTACTTTTTTTTTTAATTTATTTTTTATTTTCAGCATAACAGTATTCATTATTTTTGCACCACACCAGTGCTCCATGCAATCCGTGCCCTCTATAATACCCACCACCTGGTACCCCGACCTCCCACCCCCCGCCCCTTCAAAACCCTCAGATTGCTTTTCAGAGTCCATAGTCTCTCATGGTTCACCTCCCCTTCCAATTTACCTCAACTCCCTTCTCCTCTCTATCTCCCCATGTCCTCCATCCTGTTTGTTATGCTCCACAAATAAGTGAAACCATATGATAATTGACTCTCTCTGCTTGACTTATTTCGCTCAGCATAATCTCTTCCAGTCCCGTCCATGTTGCTACAAAAGTTGGGTATTCATCCTTTCTGATGGAGGCATAATACTCCATAGTGTATATGTATGGACCACATCTTCCTTATCCATTCATCCGTTGAAGGGCATCTAGATTCTTTCTACACTTTGGCGACCGTGGCCATTGCTGCTATAAACATTGGGGTACAGATGGCCCTTCTTTTCCCTACATCTGTATCTTTGGGGTAAATACCCAGGAGTGCAATGGCAGGGTCATAGGGAAGATAAACTCAAAATGGATAAAAGACCTCAATGTAAGACAGGAATCCATCAGAATCCTAGAGGAGAACATAGGCAGTAATCTCTTCGATATCAGCCACAGCAACTTCTTTCAAGATATGTCTCCAAAGGCAAAGGAAACAAAAGCGAAGATGAACTTTTGGGACTTCATCAAAATTAAAAGCTTCTGCACAGCAAAGGAAATAGTCAACAAAACAAAGAGGCAACCCACGGAATGGGAGAAGATATTTGCAAATGACAGTACAGACAAAAGGTTGATATCCAGGATCTATGAAGAACTCCTCAAACTCAACACACACAAAACAGACAATCATATCAAAAAATGGGCAGAAGATATGGACAGACACTTCTCCAATGAAGACACACAAATGGCTATCAGACACATGAAAAAATGTTCATCATCACTAGCCATCAGGGAGATTCAAATTAAAACTACATTGAGATATCACCTTACACCAGTTAGAATGGCCAAAATTAGCAAGACATGAAACAACATGTGTTGGAGGGGATGTGGAGAAAGGGGAACCCTCTTCCACTGTTGGTGGGAATGCAAGTTGGTGCAACCTCTTTGGAGAACAGTGTGGAGATTCCTCAAGAAATTAAAAATAGAACTTCCCTATGACCCTGTAAGTCCACTTTAACAATTCCTTTGGAATCTTTATCTCTAAACTTCCAAGACAGTGTTGACCATCATTCTCAAGCATATGGCCCACTGATATACATCTAAAGGGTCTCAGAAGAAGGTTTTATTACTGGTAATAAATAATCTTTTCCCCAGACAATAGCTAGCCCCTCAAGGTCCTAGAAACTTTGCTTCCAAAATTCCTTAGAGACTTATGCCATCCCTAATCCCCTCCCCAACTTACAAGTATATAATGGACCACTCCTCGCAACCTGGGGGCAGCAGTTCTTCCTGCCCACAGGTCCTGTCCCCGTGCTTAATAAACCACTATTTTGCACCAAAAATGTCTCGAGAATTCTTTCTTGGTCATTGGCTCCAGACCTCACACCACCAAAACTCACCTATGTTCTAGAACTTCATCAAAGACTATGTACAAAACATTGTAAAATATCATATTAATTTAAAAATATTTTAAAAATAAAAAAATTAAAATATGGATTACCTGTTAAATGATAATGTTTTCCTATATTGTGTTAAATCAAATGTTATTAACATTGACTTTACCCATTTCTTATTACTTTTAAAGATGCGGGCACTAGAAAGGTTAAAATTGCATATGGGGTTTGCATCATACTTGGACAGCTCTGGTTCAGAAGATGGCGGAAAACTATATTCTTGTTGACTCATGGTCAACAAGTCCCCCAAAGCCCATCTAGAATGGGTTCTCAGGAATCCATTTCTGCACCAATGGTGGGTTGGGTCTTTTCCAACTTCAGCAATCCTACTTCCCCCATTCACTTCTCATTCTGTTGGATGATACTCATTCAAGGTTCTGAAGACCATCTTAATCATGGGTTTTTACTCTTTCTTAAAAGGGCGCTGGCAGATCCACAGTATTTCAGAAGAGAATTGACTTAGACATTTCAGAGTCTTCAGATAGTTGCCTGTACAAGAGAAACAAACTCTTGTCTTGCTATTTTGATGGCATTTGAAAGGGTCCATGGATAAAAGGACGAGACCAATACAAAGCGAAGGTCAAGCAAAGCTTTATTTAGTGCCAAGCATCGAGAATCAAACTGACCGGCCAGGGCCATCTCTTGCAAAGAAGCGGCCCCTCCCAGTCTCACAGACTAACTTTTATAGAGTAAAGGCCATGTGGTTAAGCCTGGCCATATACAGGTGGCCAATGGAATTACATTCTACCCCATGATAGTCATCTAATTCAGCCTACGACCTTGGCTAGAATTTGTCTGGAGCCCAAAAGGCGGGGCTCACAATCCTTGGCGGGTAATACGTGCGCTTTCCCTTGACTGGACGTTTCCACCTGGCCTGGCTCATCCTTGGTGGGGAGAGAGGTAATACGTGCACTTTCACTGATTGGACGTTTCCATCTGGCCGGACACGTCCTTGTATGTGGGCTCCATTATCAGGGGCTGGTCAATCATATTTCACTAGTTCTGTTTCTTTGCACTTTTCTCTTGGGGGGAGGGGCAGGTCAATCTAAGTTTACTTCATAAACAACAAAATGGTTCACTCTGGCTAAGTAGGCCCTTACAGCATTCCATAGCCAAACTTAAATGAGTTCTTATGCTAATACACTTTCTACCTCTTGACTTGATCTACCAAAGACTCTGCCCTACCATACATGAAAAATAGCCCTGCATAAAGCTCATGGAATACTTTTCAACCTGTCTCACATATTTCTTATTGCACCATCCAGAATATACTGAAGAAAGTAAGGCTATTGTGAAACTCATTTTACCTCTGAAATCTGCAAAAGGTAAACTGTCTTGCAAGAAGACTCAGCAAGGGTTAATGCTCAAATAAACCACAAGCTCTGGTTCTCTTCCAGCCCAGGATCTCTACAGCAAGGGAAGAAAGCAACAGAAAATGCCCTGATGCTCTGACACAAAAGCTCTAACTTTTGCTAATCCAGCCTCCACAGTGCTGCCAGGGTAATCCCTTGAAAATGCAGATTTGGTTGTCTTCACTCCCTACAAAACAAACAAACCAACTGAAAGAAATAAACAAAAGAAGAAAATCTCCCGAGGCCACAGAATGACCACCATGCCCCTTTGCCTGCATACCTGGACTTCAATATGCCTTCTCAGCCTCAAGTCTCCCATCCCCACCCTGAAACTTCCTCTTCACAAATGCCACAGTTCCCTTGGTTTTGTTTTCTCAGTTCATCTACTCTGGATCTTTGCATCACTCCACCTTCTTCGTTGCCTGGCACACCCTTCAGGCCCAGAGCAAATGTCAGCTCTATTGGAAGCTTTCTGCAACCTTTCCAGGCAGAATTGATATCCTCCTTCTCTGGGTTTCCACAATCCTTTGTACTCCCTTTATGCACTATGCTATTATCGTATTGGGATCATCTCTAATGTCTGTCTCCTCCATTAGACTGTAAAATTCTTGAAGGCAGAGATACTCCATCTCTGTATCTCTATGTGTAATAAATACCATTCATCCCCATCTGTATGTTGTTATTTCCAAAGTCCATTTGCTGACTCTAGCTTCCCACCCCACTCCCCAATTTCTAGACCTAGTCTTTAACAAATATTTTTCATTTGCTGTCCCATAGGGACTTGAAGCTCACTATGACCCAACCTGAACTCCCCATGTCCCTTACCCAAAGAGCTCCTCTCCCATGGCCCCTCTACTCCGCGTTTGGCACAATCATCTACCTCTTTGCTCAAACCAGAAAATAGGAGGCATCTTTGACTCTATCTCTTCTCTAACCAACATTTCTCTCCTTCATTCCCCAAATCTTATTCTGTTATGTCAATTTCCCAACTATCAGTTCAATCTATGTACTTCACTTCATTCCTGCTGCATTCATTCACTCAGGACATCATCATCTCTAACCTGAATTACAGAAATCACGTTCCTTGACATCTCCCTGCCTTCAGATTTGCACCCAGCACCTATAACAGCATCTGGCATGTAGTGAGCACTCAATAATTGCAGACTGAATGAACAATGACTGTACATAGATAGATGAGTGTGTGACTCAAGCATGTTACAAGGAGCCCCATCTGTTTAGATGTATTTCTTCCTCACTACCCCATCTTCCACTTCCTGGTCCAAAGACCCATGAAATTACTTGAGGGCTGTTTCTCTTTGAACTTTCCTAACATGTGCAGCACTCAACAGCTTTGAACACATAAGCATATCACTTTTGTCAGCTGAGCCTCACCCTCCCCCATGAGATAGACACCTATGGGAACCCCTTTATAGAAACTGAGTCTATCTTTTTCACAGAGTTAGAGAGTCTGAGTAATTTTCTCAGGGTTACCAAGGCCCTTAGGAGCAGAGGCAGGACTCGGGCAGAAGCATGTGGACTCCAAAGCCTGGCCCAGTTTAGCTGGATTTGGCTCATGCTCAGTGGAACACTTGCTCCTCAAAGAGTAACTGTGGCAACAGGATACCGAAGCCCAGGCAGGGGAGCCAAATGAAAAACCTTCGAACCTCTTCTGGCTGGAGGTCTGATGCCTCATCCTCACAGCTTGTGGAGCCTGGCAAAAAGGCAAATGAAGGGAAATCTGGAACCCAAGGACTTGAGGCTCTTCTCACCTCACTCTGTAAACAATGATCGGCAATAATCAGGGCTGCCTGTCCCAGATTGCTGCCAGCCATGTCACAGAGATGAAGCAATTTCTGCTCTGTCCTTAGTTTGCATTCTGGGAACCAGAACTGCTGGAAAACGCAGAGTGCAGTTGATGAAATCTACTTGGTCAGGAAAGAACATTCAAAATTGGGAGTAATCTCAGGAAGAATTCCTTTCATCAGCTTGATGCCAGGAAATGGGCTGTTGAAGGCAGGGGGATAGTGGAAAGAAAGAACTGAGTGCATCCCAAATGGCCCTGTGGGCAGCCTGAGCTCTGGAGGGGTCCTACTACTTCCCAAGCTAGTCATGAGCTGACATGTACTCTTCATGTATTAATAAGAAGACTTCATTCAGATGACTGCCAGCCGCCACTTACCAAGCACCTCTGCATTTGAGGCACTGTGCCAGATCCTGGGCATGGAGCTGACACAGCAAGGCCTCTGCTCCTAGAAGCATAGTCTGGAAACGTAAATAAGATATAGACCTAAATAGCATGGTGTCAAATACAAAGTCTTAAGTTTCACAGAAGAGATTCTGACAAGGTCCTGGAGCAACCAGGATTGGGGAGAGAATGAGAACGTTCCTGACCAAAAGAGCCACATGGACAAAGACAAGAACTAGGCTTCATGGCAAGGAGTCTACCTACTAAGGGCTCCTCAAATTCAGCAATGGGAGAAGCGCGGGGGTGTCTTGGTGTTTGACCATTTGTCTTTGGCTAAGGTCATGATCTCCAGGGCTTGGGATTGAGTTCCGCATTGGGCTTCCTACTCAGCAGAGAGTCTGCTTCTCTCTCTCTCTCTCTTTCCCCCTCTGTCCCTCCCCACTGCTCACTCTTTCTCTCTCTCTCAAACAAATAAATTAATTTATTAATTAAAAAAGACCTCAACAATGAGGGACTGGCAACTCTACTCAGTTCAGCCCTCTGTCCTTCTGGGGACAGAGGAGTTTAACCTCCCCAGTGGCTGGTAGCTAATAGTTTACATTTCTATAAGATTCCAAGGTCTTATGGCTATTTGGTTTCCAGGTTGTTAGTTTCCCCAGAAATAATTCTACCAGGGATGTTCTCTAGAGCACTGGATCCTGTCACCCTCTGCATCTCCACTGAAGCACATGTGCCCTTTTACCAATTATGGGATGTTGTTTTTGATCTTTCTTCTAACACGAACTCATCCGAGCAAATGCTCTGTATTCTTCTTCTGTAATATTTTTATCAGTGTGCAGGTATGCACTTGTGTTGTAATCTCAAGGATTCTTCACCACTCACAGTCTTCCCAGCATCACTGTTCCGTGAGTCAGGAGCTTTTTCCAACCCAGTGCTTGGTTCTCTGATGATCTGGACTGGATGAAAGTTGATGGGAATAATAATCTGAGCCATGCTCTTTGTTATGCTCTTTCTCTCTGTGTCCCCATCTATGGAGATGTACCTCTGGCTGTGGACATGCTCCCAGGTCTGTGGTGATGGCAGGTTGTGTCAAGGGGACACAAAGTCTTCCCTGAAAAGGCATCACTTGGTGGCACTGTTTCCCTTCACTAGTCCTCAGCTTCTTTATTTGTGCTTATTTTATCAGCATCCTGAGGATGGATTCATCTCTGAAGCAGGTTTCACATTAATAATGCTCATAAGTGGGAATGAAGCTGAAAATAAACAGGCTAGATTAATAGTTTACAAGAACTGTCTCAAGAAGTACAGTAAAGTCCAAATCAGTAGTATGCTGTTTCCATGGAGCAGAGTTATCTCAAAGCTAAACCACAATCAGAACCCCAATTCTGATTTGCAATGAGAAATAACTACCATGGAGAGAAAACTCTGTATCCCAAGAGAGCCCATAAACTCCCCATGGGCAGTCTTTTCCAGGGAGCCAAGTAATTCTCTGGTCAAATGGTAAGGACAAAAGCAGAACAAAGGAAGTTAAATAAAAGAACTATTCAATGCCATTAGGACATCATAGGGGGATGTTTTCCTCTTATGGTTGGGATAGTCTGAGAATGGCCATCTAAGAATACCCAGAGTCTGTTAACAAGGATTCACCATGTCTACATCCATCATCATCATAGAGATGTCTTTACCACCCAACCCTAATGCTCTAGGTCTACTGAGTGTGAACCTCTCTCCCCTGAACATAGGTAGCTTCTCATCATCCTTGCTTATCTGGAGTCTCTTGTTTCTACAAGGCTGGTGCAGACCCTTTTCTGATGGTGAGTCCTCCTTTAGGTGCCAATACACTTGATGTGATTAGAGTGAGGACCCGCCAAAGAGAGATCTGTGCTGACTCTGTACAGTAAGTTTTCTCCATTTCATTATCTGATGAATTTACAATCTGGCTGTTGAGGGATAATTTTGTTTCTCTTATTCCCAAGTTCCTATACCATAAACCATAAAATTCTTAGAAAGTCACCAGTCTTGGAGTCACTCTCTACCACCCTTGTCCTGACATCTTCTAGGAGTTCTAGGCTCCATGTGGGCATATAAGACTTCCATGGAATAAAGGCACAGGAATAATAGGTTAACCACCCTAAGATACAGCACCCAGCTGGCAGACAGACAGATACCTTTATGTCTAATCACTCCAGAAGACACACAGTGGGAGAGAAGAAGAAAGTTTTACTTTCTTTTTTTTCTTTTCTTTTTTAAAAATTTTAATTATTTTAAAGACTTTATTTTTGTTTGTCTGTTTGTTTGTCATAGAGAGACAGCGAGCACAAGTGAGGGGAGAGGCAGAGGGAGAGGGAACAGCAGGCTTCCCACTGAGCAAGGAGTCTGATGCAGGATTCCATCCCAGGACCCCAGGATTATGACCCAAGAGGAAGGCAGATGCTTAACTGACTGAGCCACCCAAGTGTCCCAGAAAGTTTTACTTTCTTTCAAACAACAATAAATACCAACAATCAGGGCTGATACTTGGAATAAAACACTGGCTACCTATGGGTATTTGTTTGGCTACATCCATCTGCCTAATAAATAAAAGTGAAAACTTTTATTAGAGTCTGTCAATTGACTACCCATCAAATTCTCATTTCAGTACTGTTGTGAGTTTTCAAATTTTGGTATTATTTCTAAGTTGGGAAAATCTCTATCAAGTGTTTGCAACTTTATTTAATCAAGGACAAACAAAAGGCACTGTTATTGTCCTAGGTTTTTCTCTCAATTCACATAGAAATTTGGGCAAGCAAAGCTTTGTACACAGAGCTCTAATTGAAGTTCAGCTAAAATAAGTAAAACTCCAAGGGGGGAACCCTTAGAAATGTTGGTAGTTACGTTGGCATTTTCCAGGAGTCTGTTGACAGCAAAACCAACTTTTTTAAATTTCAGAAAGAGGTCAAGTTTAAAAGGAGCTTTAAAAGTTTCAAGACTCAGTGTCTGCCATGGGGAATGAAGACTAAAAATACTAAAAGCAAATATTTTGAGACAGTGTTTTTCATGGGGAAATGGGATCATTTTCAAAGGAGTTTAACTGGCCTTTGGCCTTCTATTTAGGTTCTTTCATGGACTGTGATATAACAGAAAGCAAATGAGCTTGGAGCTGGTCAAAAAAAGTAGGAGATCTGGCCGAAGAAGCTTTGACAAACTGGTTTTACTTCTCTTTGAGTTTTGCTTTGCTCCACAGTGAAAATGTGGGAGATGATGTCAGGATTCAAGGTCTAACATGCAAAAAGTGGTCCATAATTGTTAATCTCCTTCCTTTGTGACATCTTTATCTTCTTTTATTTAAAAATTTTTATATGGTTCTACTCATATGTGGAACATAAGGAATAGTGCAGAGGATCACAGGAGAAGGGAAGAAAACTGAATGAGAAGTAACCAGAGAGGGAGACAAACCATGAGAGATTCTTGACTCTAGGAAACAAACTCAAGGTTGCCAAAGGGAAGGTGGGTGGCAGGAAGGGGTAGCCAGTGATGGGCATTAATAAAGGCACATGATGTGATGAGCACTGGGTATTATACACAACTAATGAAACATTGAACACTATATCAAAAACTAATGGTGTTGATTCTCCAGTTCTTTAAGGCATAAAAAGAGCTGGTGTATTCTGGACTTTTCAGTTTTTTTGAGGGAGGCTTGGATGGCTATGTATTTCCCCCTTAGGACCACTTTTGCTGTATCCCATAGGTTTGGGACAAAAGTGTCTTCATTCTCATTGGTTTCCATGAATTGTTTAAGTTCTTCTTTGACTTTCTGGTTAATCCAAACATTCTTAGGTAGGATGATCTTTAGGTTCCAAATGTTTTAATTCCTTCCAAACTTTTTCTTGCAGTTGAGTTCCAGTTTCAAAGGATTGTGGTCTGAGAATATTCAGGGAATAATCTCAGTCTTTCGGTTTTGTTGAACCCTGATTTGTATGGGTATGGGGTCTATTCTGGAGAAAGTTCCATGTGCTCTCAAGAAGAATGAGTATTCTGGTGTTTTAAGGTGGAATGTTCTGTATATATCTGAAGTCCATCTGGTCCAATGTGCCATTCAATGCTCTTGTTTATTTATTGATTTTCTTCTTGGGTGATCTGTCTATTACTGAGAGTGGCATGTTAAGATCTCCTACTATTAATGTATTCATATCAGTATGACTCTTTATCTTGATTAACAGTTCTCTTATGTAGTTGGCTGCTCCCATATTGGGGGCATAAATATTTACAATTGTTAGATCTTATTGGTGGATAGACCCTTTTAGAATGATGTAGTGTCCTTCTTTATCTCTGATTACAGTCTGGAGAATTAACACCATTAGTTTTTAATGCAGTGTTCAATGGTTCATTGAACCCTTTTCCCCCACCCACCTTTCCTTTGGCAACCTTCAGTTTGTTTCCCAGAATCAAGAATATCTCATGGTTTATCTCCTTCTTTATCTCTGACTACAGTCCTTAGTTTTAAAATCTAATTTATATGATATGAGAATCACTACCTGGTTTTCTTTTGAGGCCCATTGGCATGAAGGATGCTCTCCATCCCTTCATTTTCAATCTGGATGTATCCTTGGGTTTCAAATGGGTTTTTTGTAGACAACATATGGACTGGCCTGTAATTTGCAACATTGTGCCATTTTATAGGAGCATTTAGGCCATTCAGGTCAAGAGTGATTATTGAAAGATACATTTTTATTGCCATCTTGTTGCCTGTGAAATCCTTGTTTCTATAGATTGTCTCTGTAAATTTTTGTTCTGTGACACTCTTGGGTTCTTTCTTCTTTTATAGAACCCTCCCTTAATATTTCTTGTAGTGCCAGCATGGTGGTCATATACCCTTTTACATTAAGCCAACCCCACACACAAGAAGGGAAATAATCAAGATTAGAGCAGAGATCAATGAGATAGAAACTAGGGATACAGTAGAACACATCAAGGAAACTAGAAGCTCTTATTTTGAAAAAACCAATAAAACTGATAAACTGTTGGCCAAACTAATCTAAAAGTAAAGAGAGAGGACACAAATTAATAAAATTATCTGTGAAAAGGGAGAGATCATGACTAACACCAAGGAAATAGAAACAATCATCAGAAATTATTATCAACAGTTATATGCCAAGAAGTTAAGCAACACAGACGAAATGGATGCATTCCTGGAAACCTGTAAACTTCCAAAACTGAATCAGGAAGAAACTGACAACATGAATAGAGCAATATCTAGTAATAAGATTGAAGCAGTGATCAAAAACCTCCCAAAAAACAAGAGCCCAAGACCTGAAGGATTCCATGAAGAATTCTACCAAACATTCAAAGAAGAAACAATACGTATTTGCCTGAAGCTGTTTCAAAATATAGAAACAGAAAGAAAACTTCAAGACTCTCTTTATGAAGCCAGCATTACCCTGATCCTCAAACCTGGCAAAGAACCCACCAAAAAGGGGAATTTCAGACCAATATCCCTGAGGAATATGGATGCCAGGATTCTCAACAAGGTCCTAGCCAATAGGATCCAACAGTACATTAAGAAGATTATCCACCATGACCAGGTAGGATTTATCCCTAGGATGCAAGGTGGTTCAATGTTCATAAATCAATCAATGTGGTAGAACAAATCAATAAGAGAAGAGAGAAGAACCACATGGTCCTCTCAATTGATGCAGAAAAAAGCATTTGACAAGATACAACATCCGTTCCTGATTAAAACAATTCAAGTATAGCGATAGAGGGAATATTCCTCAACTTAACAAAATTTATCTATGAAAAACCCACAGCAAATATCATCCTCAATGGGGAAAAGCTTGCAGGCTTCCCTTTGAGATCAGGAACATGACAAAGGATGTCCACTCTTGCCACTCTTGCTCAACATAGTACTAGAAGTTCTAGCAACAGCAATCAGACAACAAAGAGAAATAAAAGGTATTCAAATTGGCAATGAAGAAGTCAAACTCTCTCTCTTCGCAGATGACATGATTCTTTATATGGAAAAGCCAAAAGACCCCACCCCCCCCAAACTACTAGAACTCATACAACAATTCAGTAACGTGGCAGGATACAAAGTCAATGTACAGAAATCAGTGGCTTTCTTATACATCAACAATGAAAATACAGAAAGGGAAATTAGAGAATCAATTCCATTTACTATAGCATCAAGAACCATAAGATACCTGGGAATAAACCTAACCAAAGAGGTAAAGGATGTGTATTCAAGGAACCACAGAACACACATGAAAGAAATTGAAGAAGACACAAAAAGATGGAAGACCATTCCATGCTAATGGATAGGAAGAATAAACATTGTTAAAATGTCTATACTGCCTAGAGCCATCTATACTTTCAATGCCATCCCGATCACACTTGATCTTAGCCAAAAGGCTGAGAAGCGATTCAATGCCATCCTGATCAAAATCCTACCGGCAGTTTTTGAAGTGCTGGAGCAAACAATCCTAAAATTTGTATGGAACCAGAAGAGACCCCAAATTGCTAAGGAAATGTTGAAAAAGAAAAACAAAACTGGGGGCATCACATTGCCTGATTTCAAGCTTTACTACAAAGCTGTGATTACTAAGACAGCATGGTAGTGGCACAAAAGCAGACACATAGACTAGTGGAAGAGAGTAGAGAGCCCAGATATGGACCCGCAACTCTATGGTCAAATAATCATCGACAAAGCAGGAAAATATATCCAGTGGAAAAAAGACAGTCTGTTCAATAAATGGTGCAGGGAAAATTGGACAGCTATATGTAGAAGAATGAAACTCGACCATTCTCTTACACCATACACAAAGATAAACTCAAAATGGATAAAAGATCTCAATGTGAGGCAGGAATCTATCAAAATCCTAGAGGAGAGCTTGTCAGTAACTTCTTCGACAGTGGCCACAGCAACTTCTTTCAAGATATGTCTCCAAAGGCAAAAGAAACAGAAGCAAAAATGAACTTTTGGGACTTCATCAAGATCAAAAGCTTCTGCACAGCAAAGGAAACAGTCAACAAAACAAGGAAGCAACACACGAAATGGGAGAAGATATTTGCAAATGATACTACAGACAAAGGGCTGATATCCAGGATCTATAAAGAACTTCTCAAACTCAACTCACTCAAAACAGATAATCACATCAAAAAATGGGCAGAAGACATGAACAGACACTTCTTCAAAGAAGACATACAAATAGCTAACAGACACGTGAAAAATTGGTCATTATCATTAGCCATCAGGGAAAATCAAATCAAAACCACATTGAGATAGCACCTTAGAATGGCCAAAATTAGCAAGACAATAAACAACAAGTGTTGGAGAGGATGTGGAGAAAGGGGAACACTGCTGGTGGGAAATCAAGTTGGTGCAGCCACTTCGGAAAACAGTGTGGAGATTCCTTAAGAAATTAAAAATAGAGCTTCCCTATGACCTTGCAATTGCACTACTGGGTATTTACCTCAAAGATACAGATGTAGTGAAAAGAAGGGTCACCTGTACCTCAAAGTTCATAGCACCAATGGCCAGAGTCACCAAACTCTGGAAAGAACCATGATGTCTTTCAACAGACGAAGGGATAAAGAAGATATAGTCCATATATACAATGGAGTATTATGCCTCCATCAGAAAGGATGAATACCCAACTTTTGTATCAACATGGACAGGACTGGAAGAGATTATGCTGAGTGAAATATGTCAAGCAGAAACCAATTATCATATGGTTTCACTTCCTTCTGGAGCATAAGGAATAACATGGAGAACATTGGGAGATGGAGAGGAGAAGGAATTGGGGGGAAATCAGAGGGGAAGACAAACCATGAGAGACTGTGGACTCTGAGAAACAAACTGAGGGTTTTGGAGGGGAATAGGTGGGGGGAAATGGGTGAGCCTGGTGGTGGGTATTATGGAGGGCACATATTGCATGCAGCACTGGGTGTGGTGCATAAACAATGAATTTTGGAACACTAAAAAAAATAAAATTGAATTAAATTTTAAGAAAAAATAATGATGTAGTATACATTGACTGGTGGAATTTAACTTAAAAAAAATGTTTTTATACAAGTGGTTTCTTTTTTCTCCCTAGAGAAAAATGCATTTTGAAAGTAAAGGAAAATGTGATTTAAAAAAAACCATAATAGAGGAGTCAAGATGGCGGAGAAGTAGCAGGCTGAGACTACTTCAGCTAGCTGGAGATCAGCTAGATAGCTTATCTAAAGATTGCAAACACCTGAAAATCCATCGGCAGATCGAAGAGAAGAAGAACAGCAATTCTGGAAACAGAAAAACAACCACTTTCTGAAAGGTGTTTTCTTTTTTTTTAAATTCTTTTCTTTTTTTTTTT
The DNA here is from genome assembly GCF_964662115.1 of Mustela nivalis. Lineage (NCBI taxonomy): Eukaryota > Metazoa > Chordata > Mammalia > Carnivora > Mustelidae > Mustela > Mustela nivalis. The sequence continues at coordinate 156,014,287 of NC_139020.1, forward strand.
CTTTTTTCTTTTTTTTTTCCTTCTTCCTTTTTGAACCTCTTTTTATCCCCTTTCTCCCCCCTCACGATTTTGGATCTCTTCTAATTTGGTTAAAGCATATTTTCCTGGGGTTGTTGCCACCCTTTTAGTATTTTACTTGCCCCTTCATATACTCTTATCTGGACAAAATGACAGGACGGAAAAATTCAACACAAAAAAAAGAACAAGAGGCAGTACCGAAGACTAGGGACCTAATCAATACAGACATTGGTAATATGTCAGATCTAGAGTTCAGAATGACAATTCTCAAGGTTCTAGCCGGGCTCGAAAAAGGCATGGAAGATATTAGAGAAACCCTCTCAGGAGATATAAAAGCCCTTTCTGGAGAAATAAAAGAACTAAAATCTAACCAAGTTGAAATCAAAAAAGCTATTAATGAGCTGCAATAAAAAATGGAGACTCTCACTGCTAGGATAAATAAGGCAGAAGAAAGAATTAGTGATATAGAAGACCAAATGACAGAAAATAAAGAAGCTGAGCAAAAGAGGGACAAACAGCTACTGGACCACGAGGGGAGAATTCGAGAGATAAGTGACACCATAAGACGAAACAACATTAGAATAATTGGGATTCCAGAAGAAGAAGAAAGAGAGAGGGGAGCAGAAGGTATACTAGAGAGAATTATTGGGGAGAATTTCCCCAATATGGCAAAGGGAACGAACATCAAAATTCAGGAGATTCAGAGAACGCCCCTCAAAATCAATAAGAATAGGCCCACACCCCTTCACCTAATAGTAAAATTTACAAGTCTCAGTGACAAAGAGAAAATCCTGAAAGCAGCCCGGAAAAAGAAGTCTGTAACATACAATGGTAAAAATATTAGATTGGCAGCTGACTTATCCACAGAGACATGGCAGGCCAGAAAGAGCTGGCATGATATTTTCAGAGCACTAAATGAGAAAAACATGCAGCCCAGAATACTATATCCAGCTAGGCTATCATTGAAAATAGAAGGAGAGATTAAAAGCTTCCAGGACAAACAACAACTGAAAGAATTTGCAAACACCAAACCAGCTCTACAGGAAATCTTGAAAGGGGTCCTCTAAGCAAAGAGAGAGCCTACAAGTGGTAGATCAGAAAGGAACAGAGACCATATACAGTAACAGTCACCTTACAGGCAATACAATGGCCCTAAATTCATATCTCTCAATAGTTACCCTGAATGTTAATGGGCTAAATGCCCCAGTCAAAAGACACAGGGTATCAGAATGGATAAAAAAACAAAACCCATCCACATGTTGCCTCCAAGAAACTCATTTTAAGCCCGAAGACAACTCCAGATTTAAAGTGAGGGGGTGGAAAAGAATTTACCATGCTAATGGACGTCAGAAGAAAGCAGGAGTGGCAATCCTTATATCAGATCAATTATATTTTAAGCCAAAGACTATAATAAGAGATGAGGAAGGACACTATATCATACTCAAAGGGTGTGCCCAACAAGAAGATTTAACAATTTTAAATATCTATGCCCCCAACGTGGGAGCAGCCAACTATATAAACCAATTAATAACAAAATCAAAGAAACACATCAACAATAATACAATAATAGTAGGGACTTTAACACTCCCCTCACTGAAATGGACAGATCATCCAAGCAAAAGATCAGCAAGGAAATAAAGGCCTTAAACGACACACTGGACCAGATGGACATCACAGATATATTCAGAACATTTCATCCCAAAGCAACAGAATACACATTCTTCTCTAGGGCACATGGAACATTCTCCAGAATAGATCACATCCTCGGTCCTAAATCAGGACTCAACCGGTATGAAAAGATTGGGATCATTCCCTCCATATTTTCAGACCACAATGCTCTAAAGCTATAACTCAACCACAAAAGGAAGTTTGAAAAGAACCAAAATACATGGAGACTAAACAGCATCCTTCTAAAGAATGAATGGGTCAACCGGGAAATTAAAGAAGAATTGAAAAAAATCATGGAAACAAATGATAATGAAAATACAACAGTTCAAAATCTGTGGGACACAACAAAGGCAGTCCTGAGAGGAAAATATATAGCGGTACAAGCCTTTCTCAAGAAACAAGAAAAGTCTCAGGTACACAACCTAACCCTACATGTAAAGGAGCTGGAGAAAGAACAAGAAAGAAACCCTAAGCCCAGCAGGAGAAGAGAAATCATAAAGATCAGAGCAGAAATCAATGAAATAGAAACCAAAAAAACAATAGAACAAATCAACGAAAGTGGGAGCTGGTTCTTTGAAAGAATTACTAAAATTGATAAACCCCTGGCCCGACTTATCAAAAAGAAAAGAGAAAAGACCCAAATAAATAAAATCATGCATGAAAGAGGAGAGATCACAACTAACACCAAAGAAATACAAACTATTATAAGAACATACTATGAGCAACTCTACGGCAATAAATTTGACAATCTGGAAGAAATGGATGCATTCCTAGAAACATATAAACTACCACAACTGAACCAGGAAGAAATAGAAAGCCTGAACAGACCCATGACCAGTAAGGAGATTGAAACAGTCATTAAACATCTCCAAACAAACAAAAGCCCAGGGCCAGACGGCTTCCCAGGGGAATTCTACCAAACATTTAAAGAAGAACTAATTCCTATTCTCCTAAAACTGTTCCAAAAAATAGAAATGGAAGGAAAACTTCCAAACTCATTTTATGAGGCCAGCATCACCTTGATCCCAAAACCAGACAAGGATCCCACCAAAAAAGAGAGCTATAGACCAATATCCTTGATGAACACAGATGCAAAAATACTCAACAAAATACTAGCCAATAGGATTCAACAGTACATTAAAAAGATTATTCACCACGACCAAGTGGGATTTATTCCAGGGCTGCAAGGTTGGTTCAACATCCGCAAATCAGTCAATGTGATACAACACATCAATAAAAGAAAGAACAAGAACCATATGATACTCTCAATAGATGCTGAAAAAGCATTTGACAAAGTACAGCATCCCTTCCTGATCAAAACTCTTCAAAGTGTAGGGATAGAGGGCACATACCTCAATATCATCAAAGCCATCTATGAAAAACCCACCACAAATATCATTCTCAATGGAGAAAAACTGAAAGCTTTTCCACTAAGGTCAGGAACATGGCAGGGATGTCCATTATCACCACTGCTATTCAACATAGTACTAGAGGTCCTAGCCTCAGCAATCAGACAACAAAAGGAAATTAAAGGCATCCAAATCGGCAAAGAAGAAGTCAAATTATCACTCTTCACAGATGATATGATACTATATGTGGAAAACCCAAAAGACTCCACTCCAAAACTGCTAGAACTTGTACAGGAGTTCAGTAAAGTGTCAGGATATAAAATCAATGCACAGAAATCAGTTGCATTTCTCTACACCAACAACAAGACAGAAGAAAGAGAAATTAAGGAGTCAATCCCATTTACAATTGCACCCCAAACCATAAGATACCTAGGAATAAACCTAACCAAAGAGGCACAGAATCTACACTCAGAAAACTATAAAGTACTCATGAAAGAAATTGAGGAAGACACAAAGAAATGGAAAAATGGTCCATGCTCCTGGATTGGAAGAATAAATATTGTGAAAATGTCTATGCTACCTAAAGCAATCTACACATTTAATGCAATTCCTATCAAAGTACCATCCATCTTTTTCAAAGAAATGGAACAAATAATTCTAAAATTTATATGGAACCAGAAAAGACCTCGAATAGCCAAAGGGATATTGAAAAAGAAAGCCAAAGTCGGTGACATCACAATTCCGGACTTCAAGCTCTATTACAAAGCTGTCATCATCAAGACAGCATGGTACTGGCACAAAAACAGACACATAGATCAATGGAACAGAATAGAGAGCCCAGAAATAGACCCTCAACTCTATGGTCAACTAATCTTTGACAAAGTGGGAAAGAATGTCCAATGGAAAAAAGACAGCCTCTTCAATAAATGGTGTTTGGGAAAATTGGACAGCCACATGCAGACAAATGAAATTGGACCATTTCCTTACACCACACACAAAAATAGACTCAAAATGGATGAAGGACCTCAATGTGAGAAAGGAATCCATCAAAATCCTTAAGGAGAACACAGGCAGCAACCTCTTTGACCTCAGCCGCAGCAACATCTTCCTAGGAACATCGCCAAAGGCAAGGGAAGCAAGGGCAAAAATGAACTATTGGGATTTCATCAAGATCAAAAGCTTTTGCACAGCAAAGGAAACAGTTAACAAAATCAAAAGACAACTGACAGAATGGAAGAAGATATTTGCAAACAGCATATCAGATAAAAGACTAGTGTCCGAAATCTATAAAGAACTTAGCAAACTCAACACCCAAAGAACAAATAATCCAATCAAGAAATGGGCAGAGGACATGAACAGACATTTCTGCAAAGAAGACATCCAGATGGCCAACAGACACATGAGAAAGTGCTCCATATCACTCGGCATCAGGGAAATACAAATCAATACCACAATGAGATATCACCTCACACCAGTCAGAATGGCTAAAATCAACAAGTCAGGAAATGACAGATGCTGGCGAGGATGCGGAGAAAGGGGAACCCTCCTACACTCTTGGTGGGAATGCAAGCTGGTGCAACCTCTCTGGAAAACAGCATGGAGGTTCCTCAAAATGTTGAAAATAGAACTGCCCTATGACCCAGCAATTGCACTATTGGGTATTTACCCTAATGATACAAACGTAGTGATCCTAAGGGGCCCGTGTACCCGAATGTTTATAGCAGCAATGTCCACAATAGCCAAAGTATGGAAAGAACCTAGATGTCCATCAACAGGTGAATGGATCAAGAAGATGTGGTATATATACACAATGGAATACTATGCAGCCATCAAAAGAAATGAAATCTTGCCATTTGCGACAACATGGATGGAACCAGAGCGTATCATGCTTAGTGAAATAAGTCAAGCAGAGAAAGACAACTATCATATGATCTCCCTGATATGAGGAAGTGGTGATGCAACATGGCGGCTTAAGTGGGTACGAGAAGAATAAATGAAAGAAAATGGGATTGGGAGGGAGACAAACCATAAGTGACTCTTAATCTCACAAAACAAACTGAGGGTTGCTGGGGGGAGGGGGTTTGGGAGAAGGGGGTGGGATTATGGACATGGGGAGGGTATGTGCTTTGGTGAGTGCTGTGAAGTGTGTAAACCTGGTGATTCACAGATCTGTACCCCTGGAGCTAAAAATATATGTTTATAAAAAATAAAAAATTATATAAAAAAAACCATAATAATAATTTTGATTCTTTGATTCTGTGAGTATCATCAACACTCACCTCTCTAAAATGATGAAGTTTGGTTAATTTGTAGTTTACTCATAATTGCAGAAAGCAGGCAAAAAGTTACTTTTTTTTTGAGAGTAGTTTAATATGAACACCACTATCAGTTGTTGACATTTCTCATGTATTTTCTCATTTGGCAAAAAGACAATTCGTCATGTAAAACTTGACATCAAGTGTGCTGTTGTCAAGGCCAGCTGCAGAATAGTTGAGATGGAGGCACTTGTGCCTCCTCATTATGAGATGATCCCTATTTTCTTCACCCACATTTGGGATGTTTTTCTATAATCTTCTCCCACATAAGTTTTTAGCTATCCTCTCATTTCAGCTGACTCTACAGATCACTTCAGGGAATCATTTGATACTTTCTCAAGTCAAAAAATGGAGGCACACATGCACACAGCTTTAACGTCTTGCCTGAATTGTAAAAATGATACTGTAAAACTAGAACCTGAGGCTCTGCACTGCCAGTTAGGTCCCTGTCCCCTCCCCCAGGAGATGTGCTGTGCCACTTGCAGTAACTATTTGCCTACAGTCCTCAATGAATCTCATTAATATTAATGTTATCAACACCCAGGAATCTATCTTAAGGTCCTCTGATGTAACAATCTGCCCACATGCATTATTTTCTTTTTTAAAAAATTTATTTATTTTTTTCAGCGTAACAGTATTCATTGTTTTTGCACCACACCCAATGCTCCATGCAATCCGTGAGATACTTTAATCATTTATAATATCTGGCCAATAACTATTTCATTATCAATGGATTAGTGAACATATTAGAATCATTACTACCTGTAGTTGCTACCCTTGGGAATCTTTTATTCTTGGTCCTTTATTAAGAACTTCAAACCCCCTGACATAATGTCAATTAAATCAGATTAGCTGAAATTGGTTGTTGGGGCATTATAATATCCCTAAATCACAAATGTATGCATGTTCATTATTTATAAGCCTTTTGAATATTACTATACATTAGCAATAAAATAATCCAGCCTCAAAATCAAGGATTACCAGTCAATTTATCCTACATAAATTTACAAAGCAATATAACCTTCAATCCAAAAGATAAAGTGATTAAAAATCTACTTGTAGGTATGTGCAAATTTTCTTACATTGGTCCTAATATCTCTAAGAGAGAGAATACTGCAAGAATAGTAAACAAACTCATAGCTTCCTTTCTCCTATCTGTCTTCAGACAAGCATAGGCAGTATTCCCAATAGCCAGAGAATGTAACTCAGTTCATTCCTAGTTGGATTCCCAATTGTGTTGGCATCAGGCTATAATGGGAAGAGAGCATATTACATGCCTAAATCATTTTCAACAAACTGCTGGAATGTTTCCCTACTACTTTGCCTTCTTGCAAAATAATAAGCTATTTGTGCAAATCTGAAAGATACGTGACTTTAGTTAATATTTCTAAATGACAAAATGTCAGTAATTATTTAAGGCATGTATGCACAAAGTAAGAAAATCTAAGTAAAAGCACATGTAAAATTAAGCTTCAGTTTGAACATTAAGATTCCCTGAAACTATTTTTTCTTTTCTTCTGTGATATTTTAATAAAATTTTAATTGAGACTTAAAATTACTATTTTTGGTTTTGTATTATTGTGATAATCTTTCTTGGTCTAAAATATAGTTTGTCTGATATCAATAAAACCACCCAAGATTTCTTTTGGTTAGTACAAAAAAATTGGTATATCTTTCCCTATCCTTTCACTTTTAGCCACTTATGTCTTTATATTTAAAGCAGGTTTTACAAATAACACTGCAGATAAAGGGCTGATATCAAAGATCTATAAATAACTCCTCAAACTCAACACCCCTAAACAAATAATCAAGTCAAAAAATGGGCAGAAGACACGAATAGACACTTCTCCAAAGAAGACATACAAATAGCTAATAGATGCATGAAAAAATGGTCATCATCATTAGCCATCAGGGAGATTCAAATCAAAACCACATTGAGATAGCACCTTACACCAGTTAGAATGGCCAAAATTAGCAAGACAGTAACAACAAGTGTTGGAGAGGATGTGGAGAAAGGGGAACACTGTTGGTGGGAAATCAAGTTGGTGCAGCCACTTTGGAAAACAGAGTGGAGAATCCTTAAGAAATTAAAAAATAGAGCTTCCCTATGACCTTGCAATTGCACTACTGGGTATTTACCACAAAGATACTGATGTAGTGAATAGAAGGGCCATCTCTACCCCAATATTCATAGCAGTGATATCCACAATAGCCAAACTGTGGAAAGAGCTAAGTTGCTCTTCCACATATGAATGGATAAAGAAGATGTAGTCCATATATACAATGGACTACTTACTACTCAGCCATCAGAAAGGATGAATACCCAATTTTTTCATCAACATGGATGGGACTGGAGGAGATTATGCTAAGTGAAATAAGTCAAGTAGAGAAAATCAATTATCATATGGTTTCACTTGTATGTGGAACATAAGTAAAAGCATGAAGGACATTAGGAGAAAGAAGGGGAAAATGGAGGAGGAGAATGAGGGAGGGAGGCAAACCATGAGAGACTATGGACTCCAGGAAACAAACTGAGGGTTTTCGAGGGTAGGGGGGTGGGGAGATGGGTTAGCCCAGTGATGGGTATTAAGGAGGGCAGGTATTGCATGGAACACTGGGTGTTATATGTAAACAATGAATCAGGAACACTACATCAAAAACTAATGATGTGGAGGAGGAGTCAAGATGGCGAAGTAGCAGGCTGAGACTACTTCAGCTAGCAGGAGATTAGCTAGATAGCTTATCTAAAGATTGCAAACACCTGCAAATCCATCGGCAGATCGAAGAGAAGAACAGCAATTCTAGAAACAGAAAAACAACCACTTTCTGAAAGGTAGGACTAGCGGAGAAGTGAATCCAAAGCGACGGGAAGATAGACCATGGGGGGAGGGACCGGCTCCCAGAAAGCGGCGGAGCAACGGAGCACAAAATCAGAAATTTTAAAAGTCTGTTCCGCTGAGGGACATCACTCCAGAGGCTAAACCGGGGCTAAGCCCATGCGGGGTCAGCGTGGCCTCAGGTTCCGCAGGGTCAAAAAAGGATCGGGGGTGTCTGAGTGTTGAAGAGCTTGCAGGTATTGGAACAGGAAAGCCAGCTACAGAGACAGAGCCGACAGTGAGCTCACAGCTCAGTGTTACCTTGAACCGGCCACAGGCTCGGTGAGCTCGGAGCGCGGCTGGAGGTCAGGCAGATGGGAGTTACTGGGCGCTGTTCTCTGAGGGCACACTGAGGAGTGGGGCCCTGGGCTCTTGGCTCCTCCTGGCTGGAGACCAGGAGGCCACTATTTGTATTCCTGTCCTCCGGAACTCTACGGAAAGCACTCAGGGAACAAAAGCTCCTGAAAGCAAACCTGAGTGGTATATTCATCCCGGCCCCTGGTAAGGGCGGTGCAATTCAGTCTGGGGCAAAGACACTTGAGAATCACTACGACAGCCTCTCCCCCAGAAGATCAACAAGAAATCCAGCCAAGACCAAGTTCACCTACCAAGGAGTGCAATTTCAATACCAAGGAGAGCAGCAGAATTCCAGAGGAGGAGAAAGCAAAGCACGGAACTCATGGCTTTCTCCCTGTGATTTTTTAGTCTTGCAGTTAATTTAAATTTTATCTTTTTCATTTTTTTTCTCTTCTTCTGCTAAAAATTTTTTAACTTTTACCCTTTTCTTTTTTAACGTTTTTTTAAGTAGTTTATCTAATATATATATTTTTTCTTTTTTATACTTTTCTTTATTCATTTTCTTTTTTTAATTCTTCTCTTATTTTTCTTTTTATTTTTTACTTTTTGAACCTCTTTTTATCCCCTTTCTCCCCCCCTCACGATTTGGGATCTCTTCTGATTTGGTTAAAGCATATTTTCCTGGGGTTTTTGCCACCCTTTTAGTATTTTACTTGCTCCTTCATATACTCTTAGCTGGACAAAATGACAAGGCAGAAAAATTCACCACAAAAAAAGAACAAGAGGCAGTACCGAAGACTAGGGACCTAATCAATGCAGACATTGGTAATATGTCAGATCTAGAGTTCAGAGTGACAATTCTCAAGGTTCTAGCCGGGCTCGAAAAAGGCATGGAAGATATTAGAGAAACCCTCTCGAGAGATATAAAAGCCCTTTCTGGAGAAATAAAAGAACTAAAATCTAACCAAGTTGAAATCAAAAAAGTTATTAATGAGGTGCAATAAAAAATGGAGGCTATCACTGCTAGGATAAATGAGGCAGAAGAAAGAATTAGCAATATAGAAGACCAAATGACAGAAAATAAAGAAGCTGAGCAAAAGAGGGACAAACAGCTACTGGACCACGAGGGGAGAATTCGAGAGATAAGTGACACCATAAGACGAAACAACATTAGAATAATTGGGATTCCAGAAATAGAAGAAAGAGAGGAGAGCAGAAGGTATACAGGAGAGAATTATTGGGGAGAATTTCCCCAATATGGCAAAGGGAACGAACATCAAAATTCAGGAGGTTCAGAGAACGCCCCTCAAAATCAATAAGAATAGGCCCACACCCTGTCACCTAATAGTAAAATTTACAAGTCTTAGTGACAAAGAGAAAATCCTGAAATCAGGCCGGGAAAAGAAGTCTGTAACACAATGGTAAAAATATTAGATTGGCAGCAGACTTATCCACAGAGACCTGGCAGGCCAGAAAGAGCTGGCATGATATATTCAGAGCACTAAATGAGAAAAACATGCAGCCCAGAATACTATATCCAGCTAGGTTATCATTGAAAATAGAAGGAGAGATTAAAAGCTTCCAGGACAAACAAAAACTGAAAGAATTTGAAAACACCAAAACAGCTCTGCAGGAAATATTGAAAGGGTTCCTCTAAGCAAAGAGAGAGCCTACAAGTGGTAGATCAGAAAGGAACAGAGACAGTATACAGTAACAGTCACCTTACAGGCAATACAATGGCACTAAATTCATATCTCTCAATAGTTACCCTGAATGTTAATGGGCTAAATGCCCCTGTCAAAAGACACAGGGTATCAGAATGGATAAAAAAACAAAACCCATCTACATGTTGCCTCCAAGAAACTCTTTTTAAGTCCGTAGACACCTCTAGATTTAAAGTGAGGGGGTGGAAAAGAATTTACCATGCTAACAGACATCAGAAGAAAGCGGGATGGCAATCCTTATATCAGATCAAATAGATTTTAAGCCAAAGACTATAATAAGAGATGAGGAAAGACACTATGTCATACTCCAAGAGTCTGTCCAACAAGAAGATCTAACAATTTTAAATATCTATGCCCCCAACGTGGGAGCAGACAACTATATAAACCAATTAACAAAATCAAAGAAACACATCAACAATAATACAATAATAGTAGGGGACTTTAACACTCCCCTCAGTGAAATGGACAGATCATCCAAGCAAAAGATCAGCAAGGAAATAAAGGCCTTAAACGACACACTGGACCAGATGGACATCACAGATATATTCAGAATATTTCATCCCAAAGCAACAGAATACACATTCTTCTCTAGGGCACATGGAACATTCTCCAGAATAGATCACATCCTCGGACCTAAATCAACACTCAACGGGTATGAAAAGATTGAAATCATTCCCTCCATATTTTCAGACCACAATGCTCTGAAACTAGAACTCAACCACAAGAGGAAGTTTGGAAAGAACCCAAATGCATGGAGACTAAACAGCATCCTTCTAAAGAATGAATGGGTCAACCGGGAAATTAAAGAAGAATTGAAAAAAATCATGGAAACAAATGATAATGAAAATACAACGGTTCAAAATCTGTGGGACACAACAAAGGCAGTCCTGAGAGGAAAATGTATAGTAGTACAAGCCTTTCTCAAGAAACAAGAAAGGACTCAGGTACACAACCTAACCCTACACCTAAAGGAGCTGGAGAAAGAACAAGAAAGAAACCCTAAGCCCAGAGGAGAAGAGAAATCATAAAGATCAGAGCAGAAATCAATGAAATAGAAACCAAAAAAACAATAGAACAAATCAACGAAAGTAGGAGCTGGTTCTTTGAAAGAATTACTAAAATTGATAAACCCCTGGCCCGACTTATCAAAAAGAAAAGAGAAAAGACCCAAATAAATAAAATCATGAATGAAAGAGGAGAGATCACAACTAACACCAAAGAAATACAAACTATTATAAGAACATACTTTGAGCAACTCTACGCCAACAAATTTGACAATCTGGACGAAATGGATGCATTCCTAGAAACATATAAACTACCACAACTGAACCAGGAAGAAATAGAAAGCCTGAACAGACCCATGACCAGTAAGGAGATTGAAACAGTCATTAAACATCTCCAAACAAACAAAAGCCCAGGGCCAGACGGCTTCCCAGGGGAATTCTACCAAACATTTAAAGAAGAACTAATTCCTATTCTCCTGAAACTGTTCCAAAAAATAGAAATGGAAGGAAAACTTCCAAACTCATTTTATGAGGCCAGCATCACCTTGATCCCAAAACCAGACAAGGATCCCATCAAAAAAGAGAGCTATAGACCAATATCCTTGATGAACACAGATGCGAATATTATCACCAAAATACTAGCCAGTAGGATTCAACAGTACATTAAAAGGATTATTCACCACGACCACGTGGGATTTATTCCAGGTGTGTAAGGTTGGTTCAACATCCGCAAATCAGTCAATGTGATACAACACATCAATAAAAGAAAGAACAAGAACCATATGATACTCTCAATAGATGCTGAAAAAGATTTGACAGAGTACAGCATCCCTTCCTGATCAAAACTCTTCAAAGTGTAGGGATAGAGGGCACATACCTCAATATCATCAAAGCCATCTATGAAAAACCCACCGCAAATATCATTCTCAATGGAGAAAAACTGAAAGCTTTTCTGCTAAGGTCAGGAACATGGCAGGGATGTCCATATTCAACATAGTACTAGAAGTCCTAGCCTCAGCAATCAGACAACAAAAGGAAATTAAAGGCATCCAAATTGGCAAAGAGGAAGTCAAATTATCACTCTTCACAGATGATATGATACTATATGTGGAAAACCCAAAAGACTCCACTCCAAAACTGCTAGAACTTGTACAGGAGTTCAGTAAAGTGTCAGGATATAAAATCAATGCACAGAAATCAGTTGCATTTCTCTACACCAACAACAAGACAGAAGAAAGAGAAATTAAGGAGTCAATCCCATTTACAATTGCACCCCAAACCATAAGATACCTAGGAATAAACCTAACCAAAGAGGCACAGAATCTACACTCAGAAAACTATAAAGTACTCATGAAAGAAATTGAGGAAGACACAAAGAAATGGAAAAATGGTCCATGCTCCTGGATTGGAAGAATAAATATTGTGAAAATGTCTATGCTACCTAAAGCAATCTACACATTTAATGCAATTCCTATCAAAGTACCATCCATCTTTTTCAAAGAAATGGAACAAATAATTCTAAAATTTATATGGAACCAGAAAAGACCTCGAATAGTCAAAGGGATATTGAAAAAGAAAGCCAAAGTCGGTGGCATCACAATTCCAGACTTCAAGCTCTATTACAAAGCTGTCATCATCAAGACAGCATGGTACTGGCACAAAAACAGACACATAGATCAATGGAACAGAATAGAGAGCCCAGAAATAGACCCTCAACTCTATGGTCAACTAATCTTTGACAACACAGGAAAGAATGTCCAATGGAAAAATGACAGCCTCTTTAATAAATTGTGTTGTGAAAATTGGACAGCCACATGCAGAAAAATGAATTTGGACCATTTCCTTACACCACACACAAAAATAGACTCAAAATGGATGAAGGACCTCAATGTGAGAAAGGAATCCATCAAAATCCTTAAGGAGAACACAGGCAGCAACCTCTTTGACCTCAGCCGCAGCAACATCTTCCTAGGAACATCGCCAAAGGCAAGGGAAGCAAGGGCAAAAATGAACTATTGGGATTTCATCAAGATCAAAAGCTCTTGCACAGCAAAGGAAACAGTTAACAAAATCAAAAGACAACTGACAGAATGGAAGAAGATATTTGCAAACAGCATATCAGATAAAAGACTAGTGTCCGAAATCTATAAAGAACTTAGCAAACTCAACACCCAAAGAACAAATAATCCAATCAAGAAATGGGCAGAGGACATGAACAGACATTTCTGCAAAGAAGACATCCAGATGGCCAACAGACACATGAAAAAGTGCTCCACATCACTCGGCATCAGGGAAATACAAATCAATACCACAATGAGATATCACCTCACACCAGTCAGAATGGCTAAAATCAACAAGTCAGGAAATGACAGATGCTGGCGAGGATGCGGAGAAAGGGGAACCCTCCTACACTGTTGGTGTGAATGCAAGCTGGTGCAACCACTCTGGAAAACAGCATGGAGGTTCCTCAAAATGTTGAAAATAGAACTGCCCTATGACCCAGCAATTGCACTACTAGGTATTTACCCTAAAGATACAAACGTAGTGATCCGAAGGGGCACGTGCACCCAAATGTTTATAGCAGCAATGTCCGCAATAGCCAAACTATGGAAAGAACCTAGATGTCCATCAACAGATGAATGGATCAAGAAGATGTGGTATATATACACAATGGAATACTATGCAGCCATCAAAAGAAATGAAATCTTGCCATTTGCGACAACATGGATGGAACTACAGCATATCATGCTTGGCGAAATAAGTCAAGCAGGGAAAGACAACTATCATATTATCTCCCTGATATGAGGTAGTGGTGAAGCAACATGGGGGCTTAAGTGGGTAGGAGAAGAATAAATGAAACAAGATGGGATTGGGAGGGAGACAAACCATAAGTGACTCTTAATCTCACAAAACAAACTGAGGGTTGCTGGGGGGAGGGGGGTTGAGAGAAGGGGGGTGGGGTTATGGACATTGGGGAGGGTATGTGCTTTGGTGAGTGCTGTGAAGTGTGTAAACCTGGCGATTCACAGACCTGTACCCCTGGGGATAAAAATATATGTTTATAAAAAATAAAAAATTTAAAAAAAAACTAATGATGTACTGTATGATGACTAACATGACATAATAAAAAAAAAGTAGGTTTTCTTTAGATAACATATAGTTGAGTCTTGCTTTTTTATCCCATTTGATCATCTCTGTCCTTTAACGGGCATATTAAACTACTCACACTTAGACAGGATTATTGATATGATTGGATTAAGATCTGTCAGTTTGCTAGCTGTCTTTTATTTGTTCCATTTGGTCTTGTGATTTTTCCTCCTTTCCTGATTTTTCTGGGCTTAACTGAGCATGTTTGTGGTGGTTACATTATATAAATTGTAGTAATTTATAAAATATGTATAAAACGCATTTTTATAAATTTATGATTTATAAATATGCATAAAATACATGTTTATAATTTATAAACATGTATTTTATGCATATTTATAAATCATAAATTTCTCAATAAAATATGTGTAAATATGTATTTTATACATATTTATAAATTTATAATTTATAAAATATGTATCTAGTTTCAAATAATATTATACTATTTGCATGTAGTATAAGACTCTTACATTGCCTGTCCTACTATAGTCTGAACGTTTTTTTGTTTCTTCTCAGATTCATATGTTGAAATTCTAGCATCCAACGTGAATGCATTTGGAGGTGGAGCCTTTGGTAGCGTCCTTGGTCATGAGGGTGAAGCCCTCATGAATAGGACTAGTTTTCTTATAAAAGAGACCCAACAGAGTCCCCGAGCCCCTTCTGCGTTGTGAAGGCACAATGAGAAGTCTGTGATCTCAAAGAGAGTCCTCACCTAATCATGTTGGCACCCTCATCTCAGACTTTCAGCCTTCAGAACATTAAGAAATAATTTTTGTTATTTGCAAGCTACCCAGCCTGTGGCATTTTGTGATAGCAGCCCAAACAGACTAAGACAAATCCTTTGTGCCATCTGTCATACAATGTACTTTTACATAGGCTATAAACACACAGTACACTGATAGAACTTTTGCTTTAAACAGATAAGAGATGTAATTAAAAGTAAATGTTTTATTTTACATATATTTATTCCATTTCAAGTGCTCTGCATTTCTTTGTGTGGATACTGGTTTCTGGCTATATCAACTTCCTTCTGTCTGAAGAACTTCCTTTTGCATTACTTGTAGAGTAAATCTACTGACAATGAGTATCCTCAGTATTCGTCTGTCTGAGAAAGTCTTGACCTTTGAGGGATATTTTTGGTGAGTATAGAACCACACTGTTGCAGTGTTTTTCCTTAGCACTTAAAAAACTCATGGTTTCTGATGAGAATTGGTGATAATTCTTTTTTTAAATTAATTAATTAATTTATTTATTTTCAGCATAACAGTATTCACTGTTTTTGCACCACACCCAGTGCTCCATGCAATCTGTGCCTTCTATAATACCCACCACCTGGTACCCCGACCTCCCACCCTCCACCCCTTCAAACCCCTGAGATTGTTTTTCAGAGTCCATAGTCTCTCATGGTTCACCTCCCTTTCCAATTTCCCTCAACTCCCTTCTCCTCTCCAACTCTGCTTGTCCTCCATGCTATTTGTTATGCTCCACAAATAAGTGAAACCATATGATAATTGACTCTCTTTGCTTGGCTTATTTCACTCAGCATAATCTCTTCCAGTCCCATCCATGTTGCTACAAAAGTTGGGTATTCATCTTTTCTGATGGAGGCATAATACTCCATAGTGTATATGGACCACATCTTCCTTATCCATTCATCCATTGAAGAGCATCTTGGTTCTTTCCACAGTTTGATGACCGTGGCCATTGCTGCTATAAACATTGAGGTACAGATGGCCCTTCTTTTCATGACATCTGTATCTTTGGGGTAAATACCCAGTAGTGTAATTGCAGGGTCATAGGGAAGTTTTATTTTTAATTTCCTGAGGAATCTCCACACTGTTTTCCAAAGAGGCTGCACCAACTTGCTTTCCCACCAACAGTATAATTGCCTGAGGAATCTCCACACTGTTTTCCAAAGAGACTGCACCAACTTGCATTCCCACCAACAGTGGAAGAGGGTTCCCCTTTCTCCACATCCCCTCCAACACATGTTGTTTCATGTCTTGCTAATTTTGGCCATTCTAACTGGTGTAAGGTGATATTTCAATGTGGTTTTTATTTGAATCTCCCTGATGGCTAGTGATGATGAACATTTTTTCATGTGTCTGATAGCCATTTGTGTGTCTTCATTGGAGAAGTGTCTGTCCATATCTTCTGCCCATTTTTTGATATGATTGTCTGTTTTGTGTGTGTTGAGTTTGAGGAGTTTATTATAGATCCTGGATATCAACCTTTTGTCTGTACTGTCATTTGCAAATACCTTCTCCCATTCCGTGGGTTGCCTTTTTGTTTTGTTGACTGTTTCCTTTGCTGTGCAGAAGCTTTTGATTTTGATGAAGTCCCAAAAGTTCATTTTCACTTTTGTTTCCTTTGCCTTGGGAGACATATCTTGAAAGAAGTTGCTGTGGCTGATATCAAAGAGGTTACTGCCTATGTTCTCCTCTAGGGTTCTGATGGATTCCTGTCTCACATTGAGGTCTTTTATCCATTTCGAGTTTATCTTTGTATATTGTGTAAGAGAATGGTGGAGTTTCATTCTTCCACATATAGCTGTCCGGTTTTCCCAGCACCATTTATTGAAGAGACTGTCTTTTTTCCACTGTATATTTTTTCCTGTTTTGTCAAAGATTATTTGACCATAGAGTTGAGTGTCAATATCTGGTCTCTCTACTCTGTTCCACTGGCCTATGTGTCTGTTTTTATGCCAGTACCATGCTGTCTTGGTGATCACAGCTTTGTAGTAAAGCTTGAAATCAGGTAACGTGATGCCCCCAGTTTTATTTTTGTTTTTATATTTTGATGTGTTTTATTCCGTTCCTGATTAAAACGCTTCAAAGTATAGGGATATAGGTAACATTCCTGAACTTCATCAAATCTATCTATGAAAGTCCCACAGCAAATATCATCCTCAATGGGAAAAAGCTTGCAGCCTTCCTGTTGAGATCAGGAACACAACAAGGATGCCTACTCTCACTACTCTTGTTCAACATAGTATTAGAAGTCCCAGCAACAGCAATCAGACAATAAAGATAAATAAAAGGTATCCACATTGGCAGTGAAGAAGTCAAACTCTCTCTCTTCGCAGATGACATGATTCTTTATATGGAAAAGCCAAAAGACTCCACCCCCCCAAACTACTAGAACTCATACAACAATTCAGTAACGTGGCAGGATACAAAGTCAATGTACAGAAATCAGTGGCTTTCTTATACATCAACAATGAAAATACAGAAAGGGAAATTAGAGAATCAATTCCATTTACTATAGCACCAAGAACCATAAGATACCTGGGAATAAACCTAACCAAAGAGGTAAAGGATCTGTGCTCGAGGAACTACAGAACACTCATGAAAGAAATTGAAGAAGACACAAAAAGATGGAAGACCATTCCATGCTCTTGGATCAGAAGAATAAACATTGTTAAAATGTCTATACTGCCTACAGCAATCTATTCTTTCAATGCCATTCCCATCAAAATTCCACCGCTATTTTTCAAAGAATTGGTGATAATTCTTATCATTGTTCTTTATAGGTGACTTGTCTTTTTTTTCTTGGGTTGCTTTAAAGATTTTGTTTTTGTCTTTGGTTTTCAGAATTTCAACTATGATATGTGTAGGTGTGTTTTCTTTTTTCATTTTTCCTTTTTAGGTATAGATTTATCCTCCTTGGTATTCTCTGAGCTTCTTGGATCTGTGGTTTGGTAACTGTCTCTTTCCTCTTAAGATTGGGAGTAAGGCAAGAATGTATGTTGTTACCACTCCTATTCATCATTATACTGGAAGTCCTAGCTAGATCTTCAAGGCAGGAAAAACAAAAAACATACAGATCAGAAAGGAAGAATAAAAATGTCCCTATTTCAGATGTCTTTGTAGAAAATCTTGCGAAGAAAAATTCCTAGAATGTAATAGAGTTCTGCAAGTTTGCAGGATACAAAGACAACCCTCAAAAATCAATTGTACTTCTATATACTAGCAATGAACAATTGAAAACTGAAATTGTGAAGAATAACATCCTTTATAATGGTTTCCCCAAAAGTGAAATACACTGTAAATCTAACAACAACTAATGTAAGATCTCTGTATTGAAACACAAAATGCTGGAGAAAGAAATCAAAGAAGACCTAAATAAGTGGAGACATATACTGTAGTCATGATTTGGAAGACTCAACATAGTAAAGATGTCAATTCTCCCAAAATGATCTACATATTTAAAGGAATTTAAATAAAAATTCAAGTAGGAGTTTTGGGGATATCGACAAGCTGATTCTAAAATTTGTATACAAAGACAAAGGCTCTAAAATAGCCAAAATAACTTGAAAAAGTAAAATGATGTTAAAGGAATTACACTACCCTATTTTAAGAATTAATATAAAGCTAGTCTAATCAAAACAGTACAGTATTGGTAAAGCAATATCCTCAAAGATCCACCAGATAGAACAGAGAGTTTAGGACTCTGCCTGCACATATACAGCCAATTGATTTTTAACAGAAGTGCAAAGACAATTCAATGGAGTTATATTATTCTTTTCAACAGATGACACTGGAAAAACTGGATCTCATGCACAAAATAATTAAACTTGACCAAAACTTTGCACTTAATAGAAAAATTATCTTAAAGTATATCACAGATCTAAATGTACAATATAGAACTATCAGTCTTTTAGAATAAGATACAGGAGAAAATCTTTATAATTTGGGATAACGCAAAGAGTTCTTCGACATGATCCATTTTTAAAAATATTTAAAAAAATTTAAATTACAGTATAGTTAACATACAGTGTTATGTTAGTTTTATGTATACAAGATAGTGATTCAACAATTGTGTACATCATGCAGTGCTTAGCACACATGTATTCTTTAAATTGCCATAGACATGATCCAGTTTTAAAAACTGATATATCTGACATCATCAAAAAGAAGATGCTGTGAAAGACACTTGAAAGAATGGGAAACCTGGTAGCACTAAATGCCATCAACAATCATTGCGTCTGGAACACTCAAACCTAATAGGAGGAGAAAAAAATGATATAATCCTTAGAAAATAGTTTTAGAGTATCATAAAGTTAACTATACCCTTACCATATGATGCAGCAATTCTTTTTTCTTTTTTGAAAGATTTTATGTACTTATGAGAGAGGGGGAGAGAGAGTGCACGCACACATGAGCTAGGGGAGGGGAAGAGGGAGAAGCAGAATCCTTGCTGAGTTAGGACCCTGATGTGGGGCTCAATCCCAGGACTGGGATCATGACCTGAGCTGATGGCAGACACTTACTGGACTGAGCTACCTAAGCACTTCTGACCTAGCAATCCTATGCCTAGGTGTTTCCCAGAAGAATTGAAAACATATTCTCAAAAAGACTCATACAAGAATGTTCATAGCATTGCTCGTGATAGACAAAATCTTTAAACAACCCAAATATCTACCAACAGTAAAATGAATAAGTACATGGCTCTGTTTATCTGATGTTTAAGGACAGATAAAGCTCGTCTATTGGGACAGAATATTGGTGCTTGTGATGGGTAGGGAATATCCAGAAGGAAGCACATGGAAACTGTCTGGGATGACAGACATGTCCTATATCCAGACCACCTTGGCAGTGCTTTCAAATTCCCTCCTACTCCATATGTTCTTTTATAATGTGACTTCGCTACTATCCTGCCATAAGGCTTCTCTTCTCACTGAATGTGGTCTAGTGCTGTGACCTTTCCTGACCAACCAGATGAAGAGGTGATGCTGGCCCTTCTTTTCTAGGTTTCAAGGATATTTGACTGTGAAAATTTGAGCCATCAGCTTCTTTTCATAATACCTGAATTTTAGTCTTCAACACATGAAATTTCAATTTGTAAGACTTCAAATAAATGAGTTGCAGAAAATAAAATGTGTTACTGTGCTTGTGGCTTAGTTTCCAAAAAAAGAAAAGTGAAAATTTACCTTACCTGGGAAAACTGTCACAAATAAGAACCAAAGAAAGGGTTGCCTATTACTGTAACTTTCAAGCAACTTTCAAGGCTGGACCTTAATGGAGCATCACTCTAGTCTTGGCCTCTCAGAACACTCTGTGGAGCCCAGCTGCCCAAAGGGCCACACGAAGAAGAGAACTGAGGCCTAGGTCAGTAGGTTCAGCCAGTAGTGGGTCCCTATTGCCAGGATATTTAGACTTTCTAGCCATCCCAGTCACTGACTGACACCATGTGAGGCAGAACTCTCTGGTCAATTTCTTGAAAAATAATAAATTGTTCTTAAGTTATTCAGTTTGGGAACAATTTGTTTTGCATCAGTCAATAACCGAAACTTCTGGGCTACTAGTTACATGGGCATGGACATTTGGCAAAAGTCATGGATTATATACTTATATTCTC
The DNA here is from genome assembly GCF_964662115.1 of Mustela nivalis. Taxonomy (NCBI): domain Eukaryota; kingdom Metazoa; phylum Chordata; class Mammalia; order Carnivora; family Mustelidae; genus Mustela; species Mustela nivalis. The sequence goes on from NC_139020.1 coordinate 156,035,045, forward strand.
AGCATTTTACTGTGCATTAACTGAATCTCAAAAAGAAAAAAAAAAAACACAAGCAAAAGTAAAACATAAGTGTATTAACTAATCATGAAAAATCAATACCAATCATCGTTAAGAAATTTAAAGTCACTGTTATTAAAATCGGGAGCTGGAGGGGTGCCTGGGTGGCTCAGTAGGTTAAAGCCTCTGCCTTTGGCTCAGGTCATGATCTGAGGGTCCTGGGATGGAGGCCCACATTGGGCTCTCTGCTCAGCGGGGAGTCTGCTTCCCCCTCCCTCTCTCTGCCTGCCTCTCTGCCTACTTGTGATCTGTCTGTCAAATAAATAAATAAAATCTTTTAAAAAAATCAGGAGCTGGAAAGGGGTGTTGTATGACTTAAAATCACTTTCAAGATTTTAGCTAATTCAATATATAAGAAATTAATATATGTATGTTTCAGAAAAGAAGAGAAAGAATAATGCTATCACTTTGTTAAAATTGCATACCTAGAAAAATTCAGGGACTCTATTTAACGATACAGTAAGGTGAGCGAATTAGCTAGCGATCCCCAAGTGCTAGTGGCTTTCTCTGCATAAACAACACTAAGTTAGAAATGGAAATAAAAAGATCCAATTCTCAGTAGCAACAAAAACATACAATAACTTGCAAAGGTACAAAAACCAAATGAAGAAAATCACAAAACTTCTTTGAAAATAAAATATAAAATGAGATATGTTATATACCTGGTTGGAAAAATGTAGTATGAAAATGTTAATCTTTCCAAACTATATGTGTATACACACAAACACTCTTCCAGTAAGAATCCCAACCTTTTAAAATTAACTCATTCAAATGACTTGACTACTCACAAGGAAGAGTAGCTATGATACTCTTAAGAAGTGAAATGATTGCATGTTTGCTTTATCAGTCATTAAAATGTGCTGTATAAAACTTACTGAAATTGGTAGGGCAGAACAGAATCCATACATGAATCTGAGAATGTAGGACAACTGATTTATGATGAAATTGACCTTTAAATTCCAGTGTTTATTCAGTATAAATGCTGGCCTAGGTTTTTGTTTGTTTGTTTGTTTGTTTTTTATCAAAAAGTATTGCATAGGGCACCTGTGTGGCTCAGTTGGTTGGGCGACTGCCTTCAGCTCAGGTCATGGTCCTGGAGTCCCAGGATCAAGTCCCGCATTGGGCTCCCTGCTCAGTGGGGAGTCTGCTTCTCCCTCTGACATTCTCCCCTCTCATGCTCTCTCTCTCTCTCAAGTAAATGAATAAAATCTTAAAAAAAAAAAAAAAGTATTGCATGGAGCACTTGGTGTGGTACATAAACAATGAATTCTGGAACACTGAAAAGAAATTTAAGAAAAAAAAATTTAAAAAAAGAATGCCATATTAGTATTCCTGATCTCCACATACATCAAAGTATATTCTTGATAGGTAAAAATTTCAAATTCTTGAAAGCTCTTTTAGTTAGGGGAGGCTTATCAAGGGCACACACACACACACACACACACACACACACATATTTTCTTGATAGTTTTTTTTTTTTTAATGTGTACATTGAGAGGAACTCAGGGTTTCACAGTGCTACTTTTGAAGACTGTGCTGGGAACAGAATAAGAAATGTTGGCTCTGTGAACATATGGACAGATACATGCTAACACAATGAACTTATTTTTTTAAAGAGTTTATTTATTTATTTATATATATATTTGACAGAGAAAGTAGGAGAACACAAGCAGGGAGAACAGAAGAAAGAGAGGGAGAAGCAGACTCCCCGCTGAGTAGGGAGCCTGATGCAGGGCTCCATCCCAGGACCCTGGGATCATGACCCTAGCCAAAGGCGGATGCCTAACCATCTGAGCCACCCAGGTGCCCCCTATACAATGAACTTATGTCTAAACTTTCTCTCTCCAGTATGTATAGGCTGCTACTGTGGGGAGGTCAAGGAAGGGGCTGGGAAAGGCAGTAAGGGGATAGGGATGCCAACACATGCCAACACAAGCAGGAGGCACACAGTCTGAAGTAAAGAGAAGAATGGGACACTTATTGCCATCCTTTGTCTTTTCTGCACTTGCCAATTAAAACTGATAGGCAACCACGATAAAATGGAAGTTTCTGAGCATTTGGTGCTTGTCCTTAGTTTGTAGCACAGATGGTGCATTTCATGTATTAAACTGAAGTAGTCACAAAGGCTTTGACTTTGAAGGTCTGTAGATCAGTGTGAAATACTTTGCTTTTTCCACTGTCACCCTTGGTGGACAAACAGGTGGCTGAGATGCAAGGTGTCTGTGGCTTTCTTCTTGGTTGAGGGTAAGCTTGTTCAGCCACAGTTTGATGGCTGCTATTATTATATCTTATCTCATCTAGGATTCCATCAGCTCTCAGTCATAGCATTATTTTCAGTACCGCTAAAAAAAGAAAGAAAACACTGCCAACAATATAAGGCACAGCCTCACCAATGCATGGATTGGGTGCACTAGCTTTTTGGTACTTTGGAATGTCTTTCTTAAGTTCTGAGGGATTTGGCATTCCTTCCTCCTTTAGTTGCATTGTGTTGGGAGCTGATATGCCATTCTTGTGCATTGATCTCAATAACAAAGTGTACCACGATTTTTTCCACCTGTGGATTTCCAAAGCACTCGGTTACTGCTTTGAAGGAAATACGAGATTGCAATCATTCCTTTGACAACAAATATTTGCTGGTTAATATAAAATATATACGCCACTGCTCCATTTCCATGCCTTTCTATAAACGTAACGACTTTCTTATTTGATTGCCAGATCATAGTGAAATCTTTCTGAAGATCTTTTCAAAAACAGATTCAGTATCTGTGGCTCTGACAACGCATATAATTCAGTTGATGCCACAGCGTTGTGAACAGCCAAGGCGGAGTTGGTTTCTGATAACTACAGTGGTTCTAGCTGGCAGACAGTGTTTGGGAGACATATCCTGATTTCACAAATGTGAAACCATGAAGGAAAAAGTGATATGCTTCAGAATCAAAGAAATACCTTAGATCAGCTTCATTTTAAGTTTTGCTTTTTTTACCTAAGAACTCTTACAACAGCTCTGCCTCCACAAACATCCCTGTCACCTGGCCCATGTGTGTGCACCCCTGAGAGACAGCATTAGTTCAGGGACAGTGATGGCTCAAGCAGAAGCCTCCTGCCCTCAGCAGCAGATCACTGGCCTGAACATACATCCTACAGTCATTGATCTTCATGGTGGAGAAAGGAGCTGCCTTCTTTGGGCTTTGCAGAGCAATAAGAAACAATATCTTTTTCGTGTGGGTTTAAAAAAGGGAAATTATTTATGAAGGTCCAAAATGTAACTGCATAGGATTCTAAGGGCTGAAAGTGAAGACCTCCAGGCTCATGGGACAGAGCCTGTGAGGTCAGAACTTGGGGTCTCTAACTCTTGGCCCCTAGGCCTCTCCTATTCTTCTTCTTCTGATTCCTCCCCATCATAGACACTCACTAGAGTACTCGATGACTATGGCTCTGGCCCACCACAGCAGCAGCATGGGCACAGATCTATATGACTCAGGGTCTGATCATAGCATCTGAGTTTTATAATGCACATTGTGGAAGAGAAACCTGTTAGACTCCACCCAGCCCAGCGGTGTGCCCTCTACCCCAGCTTTCCCCACCTCCAGGCTCGATGTCCATCTTTATTCAACTATGGCCAACTGCAGTGGGACCTGTGGATGTGATCACTTCTCCCACCAGATATACCATGATGTGGGCAGAGAAATAACAACTGGCTTATCTGGGACAGGAACAGTGCAGCTTCTAATCCCCATTAGACCCTCTGAAAGATACCACATGGGCCCGGTTTCATAATCTGTTAACTCACTCAAAGAAAATTCAACTTCCATAGGAGCCTACTGTGGTGACCAGGCCATGTCTGGCTCACCAGTTATGACAGAGGAAGAGGAAAGGGGTCTAATTTCTGGTTTTGGTGTTGCTACTTTTGTTTGCTCTAGCCCTACATAAACCTATCAAACATAGGACACCTTTCCTATGAATGAAAAAGTCATCTAAGTATGTCATCTAGTCCACCTGTGGAGACTCCCTCTGGAGTTCTGTGCTCCCAGAAGTGGTAAACAGTGGGAAAGCAAGATGAGTGTGTGAGGGTGGGAGGTGGGGTAGAATTCCATGGGTAGGCACATGGGTTGATGTACTTTATGGCAGAATATTTCTTTTTAAGGATTCATCACGAGTTTTCTTCCAATGAGCACATTTGCAGGGTGAGTGCAATCACAGGCTGAATGCAGCTTCTACCCAGCCCTGGTATTGCCTGAAGGCAGATGTCCTCATAAGTAGGACACCAGCCTTACAGAGAGAAGTCACTTCTATCATAAACCTAGGTTATGACCTTGGTTAGTGTCCTACATGCATCCACACTTCTAACTTCCCCTCTATGAAATGTGGGGGAAATGGTGGCTTCTGGCCTAGCTAGCAGGATCCTTGCTGACAAAGAATGCTGCATTGGGGAAACAAAGGTGCTCACGCAATTATCAATGGTATTCAAAGTTGTCTTGGCTGAGAGCCCTGCCTATTACAGGATTTCTGCCTTGGGTGCCCAAGGCTTTCTCTGCCCAAAGACTGTTTGGAACTGACAGTACTGTATGTTCTATTGCTGGAAGAGGCAGAAGAGAAGAGGCAGGCTCTCTGTCCCAATAGACCCAAGAGACAGCCACGTGTTTCCTGCAGATGCTCCCTCTCAGAGAGGCACCATCTTCACATCAAGGAAGAAGAGATCTACTGACACCTTCTCCCCCTGTCAACTCTCCTGTCTCTGCTCTTTGTATGGAACTGCCTTATTTCTTTGGTGGTGATAGAGTCCCAGGAAGTGTCCACAAAGCAGAATGACGGCTGATGTGAAGGTAACAGTGGACAAAGACAAACACCAAATACCCTTTTCTGAAGATGACTGGTGTGTATAAACATAGAAACCACACCAATTCTTCAATGGAGGCTGAATTGGAGAAAGCCTGGGTTATTCCCTACCATCAGATGGTCACTGGCTGGACGGCTTGATGAGAAATCCAGAGGCAGTAACCACAAACAGGAGTTTAAGGGTTTGGGGCTCCCTCGTGGTGGGAAGATGTCTCTTGGCTAAGTCACTGAAAACAAGCTTCTCAAAAGCCTGGGCTGAGTTTGTGAAAGTAAAGCAAGTTGTCAGGGTCATCACCATTCCTCTGGTGGCAGAGAACTTCAGGGCCGGGCCCTTCATGACTCTGAAATGTTACTCTGAGGGGACGAGAGGCCTCATAGCCTCAAGGACATCTTACACACCGTGGTTCATCTCCATACATCTCAGCCTCTCAAAAAGATTTGGAGGTAGTTGGAGAAGCACAGGTAACACAAAAGAATACAAAGAAAATTTAACAAGGAATAAGAATGAAAGAGACTAAGAGCAAAGGAAAATGACAGGGAAGAAATGTGGGGCTGATGGGAAGGAACCAGGCCTTTGTGCATTTTCCCTGATGATGAAAGATTACACGTCGGGGCATTTAATGGTTCTCTTTTGTGACCCCAGGGACTGGAAGAGATCAGTTCTGGATTGTGAGTAGGGTCTGTTCTCTCTCCTCTGTTCTCAAGTGACCTGACCCCTTCTCACCACCCGGAGGAAGCCGCCTTATATAAACATCAGAACAGGAGGGTCAGAGTCAGAGGGCTGACCAGGATGCAGGAACCCAGAATCCTAGCGGGGGTCTAGTGGGGACCAAGGCCAGGGGAACATGATCCCAGCTATCCCCTCCTACTGTCCTGCCTCCCATCATCATGTTCCTTCTCTGACACAGCTGTGGCTGCTGGTGTCACAGGGTGGGAGGGCGTGGAGGCAGCCCATTAGAGGCCGAACTCTTTAAAACATAACAATGTGGGGTGCCTGGGTGGCTCAGTGGGTTAAAGCCTCTGCCTTTGGCTCAGGTCATGATCCCAGAGTCCTGGGATCGAGCCCCACATCGGGCTCTCTGCTCGGCAGGGAGCCTGCTTCCTCCTCTCTCTCTCTGCCTGCCTCTCTGCCTACTTGTGATCTCTGTCTGTCAAATAAATAAATAAAATCTTTAAAAATAAAAATAAAATTAAAATAAATAAATAAATAAAACATAACAATGTGACATGGAACAAATTTGTTAGTTTTCTCAAACCTATTACAGATGAAGCTAACATGACTTCTTAAGAAGATCCAAATCAGGGGAGCCTGGGTGACTCAGTCATTAGGCATATGACTTTGGCTCAGGTCATGGTCTCAGGGTTCTGGAATGGAGCCCTGCCATCAGGCTCCCTGCTTAACGGGAGGCCTGCTTCTCCCTCTCCTGCTCCTCCTACTTGTGTCTCACTGTCCCTATGTCAAATAAATAATTAAAATCTTAAAAAAAAAAAAAAGGAAGATCCATGTCAGCCATGGGGCACCTGGGTGGCTTAGTCCATTTGTGCCTTCAGCTCAGGTCATGATCCCACCCAGTGTCCTGGGATTGAGTCCTGGATCAGGCTCCCTGCTCAGTGGGAAGTCTGTTTCTCCGTCTCCCAATCCCCATGCTTGTGCACTCGCTCTCTCTCTCTCTCTCTCTCTCTCTGTCAAATAAATAAAACCTTAAAAAAAGATCGATATCCTTTGAGTTAAATAAGCTAACGTACATTAACTTATTTACATTAACTTGTTTACAAGGAACTAGTGAGTTAGTTGAAACAGAATCTAAACACGGAAACTCCTGGGTGACTGGAAAGTTGGCACCTAGGTTCTGGACCACAACAGTGAGTAAGATCTCTAGAGAAGCTGTGTTCCATGGGGGTTAGTGGTTGGAGTATGGGAGAGAAGTCTCTTTCCTTGATTTTGGGTAAGCTTCCAATCTTCCTGTAGGATCAGGTTCTTCCTCTGAAAAGGGGGAATACAGCAGTACCCTCTTATCTGCAGGGGATACCCACTGGATGCCTGAAACTGAATGGTGCTGATCCCTACGCATACTTTTTCCCTCTACGTACATATGTATGATAAAGTTTAATTTATAAATAAGGCATGGGGGCACCTGGGTGGCTCAGTGGGTTAAAGCCTCTGCCTTCGGCTCATGTCATGATTCCAGGGTTCTGGGATCAAGCCCCGCATCGGGCTCTCTGCTCAGTGGGGAGCCTGCTCCCCCCTCCCTCTGCCTGCCTCTCTGCCTACTTGTGATTTGTCAAATAAATAAATAAAATCTTAAAAAAAAATGAGGCATGGTAAGAGAATAACAACAATAACTAATAATAAAATGGAATAATTTTAACAGACTACCATAAAAGTTACATGAACATGGTCTCTCTTTCTCCCTCCCAAATTATTTACTGTGTTGTATTCAGCCTTCTTCTTGTGAAGGTGACCAGTGAGTGCCTGCCTGATGAGGCGAAGCAAGGTGAGTGACGTAGACAGTGCAACGAAGTGTTAGGCTGCTACTGACCTTCCGATGATCCCTCAGGAGAACAATCATCTGCTTCTGGACCACACTCGACAGCGAGTTACTGAAACCCCAGATAAGGAGGGACTACTGTAATCATGGTTGTGATCTTTGTGATTGTTGGGGGACTAAAAGGCCTGAGGTATGAAAGGCATTTAGAACTCTGGTTGTCATGGTAAACGCCCAGTGATCATAAACTACTGCTACTGCGTTACTCGACATTGATTTTTTAAAAGTTTTTATTTAAATTCTAGTCAGTTAACATATGGTGTAATATCGGTTTCAGGAGTAGAATTCAGTGATTCATCACTTACATATAACACCCAGTGCTCATCACAAGTGCCCTCCTTAATGCTCATCACCCATCTAGCCCATCCCTCACCCACCTCCTCTCCAACAACTCTCAGTTAGTTCTCTATCCTTGAGTCTCTTATGGTTTGCTTCCCTTTCTTTTTCCCCTCCTTTTCCATATGGTCATCTGTTTTGTTTCTTAAATTCTACATGCAAGTGAAATCATATTATAATTGTCTTTCTCTGACTTATTTCGTTTAGCGTAATACCCTTTACTTCCATCTACGTCATTGCAAATTGCCAACTGACTTCCAGGAAATCATTACTAATTCTTTGTGGTGGAAGAAGATGTTTTATATCCCCCCGTGCATGAGGGATGAGCACTGTTGTCAGGAGCAGACTGAGGAAAGCCATATTCTCAGAGACCTGGCAACAGTTTTAGTTGGAAACTGAACTAATAGTACTCCTATTTCACTTTGCCTCATTGAGGAGACAATTGTGGCTGAGGGAAAGCACAATATGGAATAAGAGGTCTACCGGACACCTTCTCGCCCTGTCAACTCTCCTGTCTCTCCTCTTCATATGGAAGTGCCTTATTTCCTCGGTGGTGATGGGGTCCCAGGAAGTTTCCACAAAGCAGAATGACAGCTGATGTGAATGTAACAGTGGACAAAGATAAGCGCCAAATCCCTTTTCTGAAGATGACTGGTATGAACAAACATAGAAATCGCACCAATTCTGCAATAGAGGCTGAATTAGAGAAAGCCTGGGTTATTTTATACCATTAAAGAGGTGGGTGGGGCTTAGAGAGATGCACTAAGAAGTAGATAAGGCTGATTTACAATTAAGATTAGGTTATTTTTTTAATAAAATCCTTCATTTAAGAATGCTCAGGAGTTATTCTGTTGAGCAGGTTAAACAGCTTCCCTAACAATTTCATTCACACTATTATATTGCTTAGCAAACTGTTTCTTCATGTAAAGGCATTTGCCGAAGACTGTGCGGAAATAAAAATGCCATGGCTCTGCTCTCAGTCAATGGCATCATGGGCCACTTTGAAATTACCTTTAGTAGACTCAAAATTAGTATTGCCAGTATTCTCTCAGTATTATTAAGGGAAGGAACATAAGGAGGCTTCACGTGTATGTGTATGTATATGTGTGTGTGGGGTGTGTGAGACTGTGTGGTAAGAATGTGTGACTGTGTGTGCACGTGTGTGTGTGTGTGTGTGTGTGTGTGTGGTTCGCCACTACCCATAGGGCCTGGCACACAGTCAGCCCTCAGGGGAACGTTTACTGAATGACTGAGCATTGAGCCTAGACGGGAATTTCTGCCTCCCAGGAGCCCACCCACAGTGCACATGCTCTTCCCTGAGAAGTATTTCTGGTGACAGAGGATCTACAAAGCCCTGGGGAGGTGGGACTGGGTTTAGGGGGTGGCCCAGGTCATCTAGCAGTTCAGGGATGAAGGACTCAGAGAAGATCCCACAGCTGAATCTGAGCTGAGAAGGAAGGAGAGGTTGGGAGCACAGCTGTCCTGACTTGGAATTCTGGGTTTGTCACTTGTGAGCTGTGTGACCCAGTTACTGGTCTTTCTGAGCCTCAGGTTACTTATCTGTCAGATGAAAGTAGTAAGGCTCATCTCACAGAACTGCTGTAATAAATCAGTGAGGAAAACAAACAAACAAACAAACCCACAACACATGCAGGACATGCAGAGACAGAGACAATACCCCTGACTGGGAAGCTTTGTAATAAAAACCCGTATCTCCCTTCGTGTTACAAGGAGAGCTTCCACTGAATCCTCACCATACTCAGGCCACTGGCCTGCAGTGCTCCATACCTTGTTTTATTTCATCCTGACTGCAGCCTAAACTTTAGGTACTTCTACCATTCCCATTTTGCAGCTGGAGATGCATGGGGAAGTTGAATTCTATCACTCAAATTAGTTCACTAATAAATAATGGCATCCGGAGTCCAACCAACCCCCAGACTTCAGTGGGAAACCGCCTTCCACCTTGTTTTCTATATTGACTGCTTTCAATGGTGGGCCACGAGCACATGTTGGATAGACACATTAACCAATCTGTTTCTGGAAGCAACATTAGGAAGCAGGGAAGTCAGGAATATGATCCTCATTTTGCAGATAGAGAAACTGAGTTTGAGAGGCTGTTTTCTCTACTAACAATGATCACAATAGCTCTTTCTGAGTGGCTAACAAATGCTCAAGAGTGTCTGGTCTTGCCAGGAGAACTGCCTTCATGGATGGTTTGTGCAAAGACAAGGTCGCACAGCTATTCACCTAAGAGGAGCCTGGCCAGATTCCAGGGGCTCTCCAGATGCAGAAGATGGATGCGGAGAGGACTCAGAGCCCCCAGTTCTCAGTGCCACAGGAGAGCTGTTGGGACAGGAGGGCGTGAGGGAACCCACCATATTGACAGGACAAGTCAGGACACATTCAAGAACCCGCACTTCCCTCATGGCCTGCCTCCATTTCAGCACATAGTTCTTACATCTGCCTTGGGCCGTCTGTCTCGGGATCCCTTTACACTCTTACAAGGTATGGAGGACGCCCCAGAAAAGCTGGATTATATGGGCTGTAGCTACTGATATTCACCCTATCAAAAAGTACTGGCAAGAAATTAAAAATATGTATGTACTAATTCATCTTAAAATAATAATCATACACTCATGTATGTTAAGACACATAACATACATAATATGCATAATATATTTTCTGAAGCAAAAAAAATGTTTTTCAAAGAAGATTGACCTTTTTGTATTTATGAACTATAGTTGGTATCAGGATACAGAGCTTGGTTTCACAGCTCTTCATGATTTTTGTAGGAATTCTGCTGAAAGCACTTCAGACCCTTTTGCTCCTTAGTATTTAGATTATATTTAGATACATTTTAATGGATTTCTTTGGAGGCTTAATGCCAACATCTACTCTTCCAATTAATTAAGTGTCAACTCTGCAGTTCCTGCAGGCTAACAGATTTACCTTCCAAAATGTGCTTCAGCCCGTTGTAATAAATGATATGACCTTCTGCAATGGAAAATGGAAGCCTCTGGAGCAGAGAAAAGCTACAGCATTTATTGGAGTGCTATGGATGGTTGCCAAGGCCAGGCCGGAGCTATAGATCTGTCAGTAGCAAGGCCGAGGGTCAGAGCACTTAAGAAAGACTTGGGAGGGTAAACACAGAGGAGAAAAGGGAAGAAATTCACCACTCCAGGGTGATCTTTGTTTCAGGAGCTCACAAGCATACCACGTGACAAAGTAGATGTTGTAGTCTTCAGAATATGCTTTGAGGAAGCTTCTTCTGGCCATTCCTCGATTCTCCTGGAGTCCCTCCGTAAGGCCACCAGCCACTGTGAGCCTGGGAGTGAGTCTCCCATCGAGGCAGGACTGCACCACACTGCTGGTCTCCACATACTTATGATAGCCCTCGTTGCCTGTGTCCTGGGACTCCCGCTCTTGATCTTCCTCCACTGGGTTCCCTGATTTGATTTTTAATTATGGCAAGACACACATGCACAAAATTTACCATCTTAATCATTTGTAAATGTACAGGTCAGTGACATGAAGGACACTCATACTATTGTGCAATCATCGCCACCTCCAACTCCAGAACTCTTGTCACTTTTTGAAACTGAAGGTCTGGACTTGTTGAAGGACAACTCCCCATTTCTCCTCCCCTCCAGCTCCTGGAAGTCACCATCCTGCTCTCTGTCTCTATAACTTTGATTACTTTAGGTACCTCATATAGATGGGATCATACAGTATTTAAAGTTATGGATATGCCACTTTTTGTTTACCCGTTTATTTGTCAATGGACACTTGGGTTAATTCCACTTTTTGTCTGTTGTGAATAGTGTTGTTCTGAACATGATTCCACAAACACCTCTTGGAGACTCTGCTTTCAATTCTTTTGGAAATATAACCAGAAGGAGAATTGCTGGGATCTTAGAGTAATTCTTTTTCTTTTTCTCCTCCTCCTCCTTCTTCTTTTTAAAGATTTTATTTTTTTATTTGTCAGAGAGAGAGAAAGAGCACAAGCAGGGGGAGCAGCAGAGGGAGAGGCAAGCTGCCTGTTGAGCAGAACTCAATCCCAGGACTCTGGGATTATGACCTGAGCTGAACGCAGATGCTTAACAGGATGAGCCACCCAGGTGTCCCTGGATCATAGGTATTCTATTTTTAATGTTTTGAGGAAACTCCATACTGTTTTTATAGGGCTGTGCCATTTTACATTCCTGCCAACAGTGCACAAGTGTCCCAATTTCCCCCATGTTCTTCAATACTTGTTGTTTTCCACTTTTTGTGATAGTAGTCATCCTAATGGGTGGCTCACTTACTCTGATTCACCACAACAGCATGCACAATACAGTGCCTGGCCCAAGGGATGACCACAATGAGTGGCTTTTAAATAGAATGCCTTTTTGTTTCAGGCACGTATTGAACCAACTCTCCCTCTGATCAGCCTGCTCTGTCTCATTAAAGCCATCTTTGTTGATATACAGTGATAACTTGTATCAGGGATGTGAAACTCTTTTACCTAAAGGCAGACTCTCCAGACATATCCTGTCCAGACATGGGAAAATTCAACATAGTAAAAATGTTTATCTTTCCCAAAACAATCTGTAAAATCATGCTGGAACTTGATACCACAACATAAAATTTATCTAAAAAAATACTCTTGTAAGAATAAACACAAAAATCCTGGAAAGGAATATGAGTGGGGGACAGGGGGACTCTACTTGCAGCTATTTGAACACATGAACATGATGTGCATCTGCTTTTGCTGGTAGCCAGAGGGTTGCTACTGGCTTGGAGTGATGCAGAGATTTCTGTTCAGCTCCCCTTCCTTGCTGCAGCCTGAGGTTTAATATCACCATTGCAAATCACAGCGCTGCTAGCACCATTGCCCTCAGAGCAACCTCCTTCCTTCAGCTCATTCACCACCCACTCCTCTCAGCTCTGGTTCTGACTCAGAGTTTGGCATCATTTCTTTAGGAGGCAGGGCTCCTTGGAGATTTTCCCTGCTTCCTGAAAACACGACAGTCCCAAAGGTCAATTTCCCTTAAGACCTAGGTGTTCTTTTATTTTCTTTTTTTAAGACTTTATTTATTTATTTATTTGAGAGATAAAGGCTGAGAGAGAGAGAGAGCATGAGCGAGGGGAGGGTCAGAGGGAGACGCGGACTCCCCAGTGAGCCGGAAGCCTGATGCGGGACTCAATCCCAGGACTCCAGGATCATGGCCTGAGCCAAAGGCAGTCACTTAGCCAACTGAGTCACCCAGACGCCGAAGATCTAGGTGTTCTGGAGCAAATGGGGCAAGCCTCAAAAATATATTGTTATTGTGCTGAAAATAGATTTATTTAATTCAAAGAGGGGCACCTGGGTGGTTCAATCCATTAACCGTCAGACTCTTGATTTGGGTTCAGGTCATGACCTCAGGGTTGTGAGATCAAGCCCCCTGTCGGGCTCTTTGCTTAGGATTCTTCTCTCTCTCATGTTCTCCTCCCCTGTGTACTTACTCTGCCTAACAAAACAAAGAAATAGGGGTGCCTGGGTGATTTAGTCAGTTAAGCCTCTGCATTCAGCTCAGATCATGATCTCAGGGTCCTGATAACAAGCCCCATGTGGGGCTCCCTGCTCAACGGGGAGTTTGCTTCTCCCACTCCCTCTGCCCCTCCACCCTGCTCATTCTCTCTCTCTCTCTCTCAAATAAATAAATAAATAAATAAAATCTTCAAAAAATAAGAATATTAACTTAAAAAAAGAATTCAAAGAATATTTTGAATGTTATCATCATTTTGTCTTGGTGAAACTAAGGTAGATAGACTTAATGGCTGGACAGTGGCAGTGCCCTGACCAGATCTCAAGCCTGTAGTGCCCAGTGAATACCCCTTGTAGATGCTAAGATGTCCTTTTCCCTCTGCCGAATGGTTTGTGACTTTGGAGATTGGTGTCCTGTGGTCTCGGAGTCTAAGTCTTGGAACCAACAGAGAAATCAGGAATGACTTCATGCCACTATGTCATCACTGTCTCATCATTTTTCTCTTTTCTACTTTTTTATTGCTGGGCCAGTCAGCAGCTCTGACTATATTTTTTTTCAAGAAGGGCTCCTTCCAGGTTTCTAGATTAGTCAGAATTATTGTGCTGTATTTGCTAATAACCATTTTTTTTCATTCTTTCTTGAGATATGATTGACACGTAACATTGTATGAGTGTAAGGTGTGCAACATGTTGTGAAATCCAACCATTTTTCTTTTTTTAATTGAGGTATAATTGGCATATAACATATTAGTTTCAAGTATACAACAGAATGACTCAATATTTGTAGATACTGTGAAACAACTACCAAAATAATTCTAGTTAACATCCATCACCATATAGTTGTATATTTTTTCTTGTGATGAGAACTTTTAGATTTGCTCTCTTGGCAACTTCCAAATATGCAATAGAATATTATTAACTGTAGTCACCATGCTGTACATACAGCCCCATGATTTCTCCTATAAATGGAAGATTGTACCTTCTGTATCAAATATTTTTAATGTTGAACAGTGAGGAGCAGGAACAACCAGACAGACTTCTGCTGTCACCTACACCCTCATGTTCCTCTCTCTGTTGACTGTGGCTATTGGCATATGTGGGAACATCCCAAGGCCTGTTCTTCCCCCAGAACCAGTTAGATCCAGATGAATCTGGACTGGGGATCAAGGCACTTGGATTTCTGTCCAGCTCACCCAGCGAATAACACTTTTTAACACTTGAGGAATCCTATTGCCCTACCTGGATATTAAAGCCCCTTAAAGATGACTTCATCCTACAGTAATTAAAGAGAGACATTGTAAAGTTCAAGAGCTATTTCAGAAATGTTATTCAAATGGAAAATAGCAGGGACAGCAGCATGAAAACCTTACTGAACATGTAAGATTCACCGAGCTTGGTGTTAGCACCGTGGGAATAGCTGGATCATCAGCCCAGGTGGAGACTAGATCCATGGAAGAACTCTAGGCGAACGTGATAACCACTACACTACGGAAACCCCCCTTACCATGGATGAACTCTAAATATGCAAGTCCATGGCCTTGGGTTGCCTTTCTGTGGGTGGGGCCCTCAAGAGAGGTCTATCAAAATACTTTGAGGAAAGGGCTTTTATGTTTAAATCAATTTTGAAAATTCTCTCTCTCTCTCTTTCTCACACACACACACACACACACACACACACACACACACACATCAGCGCTTTTGGGAATTCACAGTGCATATTCATTGATTAAACAGTTTGGTGAATCTTGCTGCAAAGAACCCATAAAAGCCATAATTTCCCACATTTCCTTGACTTCAGAACTTGTTTTCAGTAACATGTACCAACACAAAGAGGAACACATTTTGGGAGTGCTGATCTGGACCTTTATATCTCAGAAGGACTATAACAGGTATGACATGCCTCTGAACGATAGCAGAATATAATAAGAGCCCAGTGGAGACATGAACGAGGTCCACACAAGAGAGAAGAAAAGTTGCTGGGGCAGAGCAGTCTTGCAGATAAGTTTAGAGAATAAGATACCACCTGGAGAGCCTTGAATGCCAGGCTAAAGTCAAGACTCATAGAAGAAGGTGGTGTGTCATGTTCCTCAGTGGCCTCCTCCTGAGAGACCTGTTAGCTTTGCTTACGGTTTCCCAGGACACTCAGTGTGCATACCAGGCTCCCTTAGCTGCCTCCATTTCCCTGGAATGAGACCATCAAGTTGGGTGTGCATTGTCTCTAGTCCTTGCTTAGACCTATGGCTCTCAAACTTCAGCATGCATTAAAGTAACATGACAGAGTTGGCAAAACAGATTGCTGGCTTTACCCAGTGGTTTCTGATTTAGTGGTCCCAGAAGGCACCTAAGAATTTGCATTTCTAACAAGTGCAAGGTGATGCTGATATGCTGGTTTGGGAACCACCCTCTGAGTAGTCCTTCAGCAATACATTTATTAATTTATTTATTTACTTCTTTAAAAGATTTTATTTATTTATTTATTTGACAGAGGGGGAGAGAGAGAGTGTATGTGTGTTTGTAAGCTGGGGAAGCTGCAGAAGAAGAGGGAGAAGCTGACTCCCTGCGCTGCAGGGAGCCCAACATGAGACTCATTCCCAGGACCCTAGGATCATGACCTGAGCTAAAGGCACTTAACCAACTGAGCCACCCAGGTGCCCCAGGAATACTTATTTTTTTTTTTTAAGATTTATTTATTTAGTTGAGAGATAAAGCAAGCAAGCCCATGCATGGGTGGGAAGAGCAGAGGGAAAGGGAGAGAGAATCCCCAGCAGACTCCCTCTAAGCGGAGAGCCCAATGACACAGGGCTTGATCCTACAATCCTGAGATCATGACAAGAGAGGAAATCAGGAGTTGGATGCTTAACCAACTGAGTCACCCAAGTGCCCCCCTTCAGGAGTACTTTTAATTCTGACCCTTTGGTCACGGACAGTTTTTTGCCCTGGTGGGCACACAGAGGACAGAGATGACGGGGGTGTTTTAAATGATACTGGAGAGAAAGATGGCTCCAGCCAGATTTCTCACTCTTCAGGGTCTCAGTTTCCCCACAGAAATAGTTGGTGACTTGGTGCTTGGACCAAGTCATAGCTTGAAAACTCAAATCTGAGACATGTCGAGGCAACAGACAATGAATGTGTCAAGCCCTAGAGCACCAGCTGAGGCCCAGTTCACATTAGCTGCTGCCATGCTAGGTGTGGGGTGAGTTGCCAAGAGGAAGCCATGACAACATTCTTTATGTAGGGAAACAGGCTCAGTGAGGGTAGATACTGGGTTCAAGGTGACTTAGCAAGTGAGCAAGCGCAAGCTTCAGATTTAAAGGGTTTAATTTCAAAATCTCCGTTGTTCCTTGCATACAACATTGCCTCTAAGGGTGTCCCAAACACCAGTCATGGCATGACATTTGTAAAGGTTTTGTGGGCTAGGCAGAAGTGAGGAGGAATGCAGAGCCCTCCCAGAGATCTGAAAACCGTATTATTTGCTCTTTTTTCCTATTGCAATTGCGGGCAGAGCCACAGGCACAGGACAACTTAGACAAAGGATGGTCAGGGTATGCTAAAAGCTATGCTATGCTCTACCAGGTCTAATCCACCTGATTCTCTATTATCAGCTTTTCACCCAAGTTTCTTGCCTGGGAGCTAATCAAGCTTTAATTGGAAACAAAAATGTAGTCTCTTACCTGAGTCACAGGATGACAACAAACCGAGATAAATTAGAATTAGGCTTGCAGGAGCTGGGGCTGCTTCTGCTAAGGAAGCAAGCACAAGCAGGGAGTCTGCAGCCAATTTAAAGAGACAGTCCCTGTCATGGTCTGTGGCACACTGGGTAAGGTTGCTCGCTTTTACATTTGTGGCAGCATTCAGCTAATAAGGGGATATAAGGTGAGCTGGACTTCATTTCATTTCTCTTCCATGCACTGCCCTCAAACAGGGGTGTCAGTGGTGAGTGATAGGAAGAGAAGGCAAGGAAGGACATAGTTGTAGAATTAATAAACTTATTAGAATTATGAGAATTAATAAGTGAATTTTTAAAAATTGTAAGTAAATTTAAAAAGTCCTTAAGCTATAAGGTCAGCATATAAATATCAGCTGTATTTCCTTATACTAATACAGTGTACAATTGCTTAAAATGTATTAAGGATTTAGGAATAAGTATAACTAAAGATGTGCAAGACCTCCACACTGAAAACTAAAAATCACAAGAGACTTTAAAGAATATCTATAAAAATAAGAAAATATACAATGTTCATGAAATAGAAGACTCAATATTATGGATCTGTCAGTTCTCCCCAAACTGATCTGTGGATTCAATGTAATCAGAGTCAAACCTCTGAAGGATATTTTCTTGGGAGAAAATGGACAAACTGGTTTTAAGTGTTACAAGGAAATGCAAAGGGATGCAAATAGCCAAGTCAATATTGAAGAACAAAGATTAGAGGACAGTGAGGCTCATTATACAATTAATTAATAGAAGTTTGGGCAAATAGATCAGAATGTAAAGTCCTAACACAGACCCATACACCTGCATTACTTGATTGTCACAAAGGTAAAACTGCTGTGTGGATGGTCTCTTCCAGAAATGGTGTCAGATCCCTGACTTCACCCTAATCACAAAACCCAATTCCAGACAGTTTGTTGATTTAAATGTGAATGGTAAGCCATTAAGTATTCTCAGAAATAACATGAGAATATCTTTTGATTTTAGGGTACGCAAATGTTTCTTCAGCGGATCGTAAAAAGCAGGAATACTTAAGGGAAAAAAATTGATAAGTTGGAATTAAAGTTAAGGACTTTTAGAAAAGGGTGCCCTGCCCCAATCTTCCCTCCTTGTTAAAATTTAAAAAAAAAAAAAAAAGAAACAAACAAACAAACAAAGAAAGAAAGATGAACTTCAGTCATTGAAACTCCCTTGAGGAACAAAACAGCAGAAAGTATTTGCAACACACTTATTAGCAACAAACAACATCCACAAATCATTCTAAAGTTAGAGAACTCAACAGAAAAATGGGCACTTTACATAAAAGGATATACATTATTTGAAATGTGCTCAGCATCAGGGAAATGCAGATCAGTCATCAGGGAAATGCAAATTAAAACTGCAAGAAAAGCCCAAACTCTGTGACCCAGTAATTCTACTACAAGCTATATATCCCATGGAAATGCTCTTTTCCCTAGGATCTCTCCAACCTTAGGGGCCCCTTTTCCTGGTTCCTCTGGCCATGGAGACAGATTTCCCTGTGCCTTATGCTACCTTCTGAGGGAAGCAGTCAGAGAAAAGAAAGAGAGAGGGCTTCTTCCACCTCTGGACCTCTTGCTACAAAGATAGAGATTCTCTCAGGGCAGGACTGGGGGAGAGATCAAACAAAACCCAAACCAACCCACGGATCTCCCTACAGCAGTACAGAGGAAGTATAAACTATAGAATACACAGAAAGTGATTAGATGGTATACAGTTATAGTATAGACCAGTACAAAATAAAATCTATAATTAAGCGCTGCATTTCTTTGTTGTTTCTTGGAAGACATAAAAATAGGGGGCACGTGATTGGATTGGATCGAATCTTTGGATTTCTTGGTTTCTAAAGCTTTTGGTAAAATTTGCCATTTTAAGCATCGTCTTTTTATTCTCCAGCAATGGTTTTTGAAGTGGCAGCCAGTGTCCCAGAGAGCCTGGGGGCTGCCACAGTGTGGCCAGTGTGGAAGAGAGCAGACCATTTGGTCTCTGAGATATTCCCTTTGGGTCACCATCAGCTTCACGCACAGAGCAGAAGCTGAAAACACATTCACAGGGGTCTCCAAGTCTCTGAGGAGGAGAGGAAGGGCCAGTCATCTCTTCTTTGTTCTTGCCTTTTACTCAACACATGTTTATTGAGTGACCCATTTAAGTGCTTGGAACCAAGCTATTGATTAAAGTGCATACTTCTCTTATTCCTCATTTCACCTCCTTAAATTCACTCTCCCTGTGCTTCCAGCCCTGGAGCCCTAGAGCCTGGCTGACCTTGTCAGCCCTGCCTGAACGTCCTAAGACCATAGAGCCCGAGAACTTGACACTGGAACCTACTGGAAAGTAGGTGGCAAGGGAAACAGCCACATTTGGGAACATGTGCGGGAACCCACTGTGTTGTGGGACCCCAGATAAGGCACTTCACCTCTCTAAATCTCCTTTTCCTTCTCCACAAAATGGTGTAAACACAACGACTTCCTCAGGGAGGGTCAGTGATGTAAGTCTGTAATGTGTATGCCTGACTCAACCAGAGTGATGCTTCCCTTCCTATCTCTGCCCCTCTCAACAATGTCCTGTTGCTCTAGCAGCCACCCTCCGAGACTTGGAGCCACACCCCGAGACTCACGGGGTGGAAGGCATGGGAAGTAGTGCCCTTCTTGCTGGGAGAGATCTGCTCTGCCTCAGAGGCCCAAGGCCCCAAAGACACTGGAAAAGCAGGTAGTTGCCTCCCTGCCCCATCGCACCTGTCTTGTCAGGATTTGGGGAAGCTTAAAAATGAGGAAGAAATGTTATAAGTGTATGTGTGCCTTGAAAAGCTCTAAGGCTATGTTCCTTAGACGCTAATGTTAACTCAGGCCTCTGGAACCCTGTAACATGAAATGATTCAGTTGGTCTAGGGCAGGACCTAGGATTCTGCATTTTTATGCATGGGTGCTGACGCTGACACTCCCAGGACTACATTCCAAAGTGGCTCCTTCGACTTCTTCAGGCACCTGGGTGGATCAGTCAGTTAAGCATCTGCCTTCAGCTCAGGTCATGACCACAAGGTTTAGGATCCAGTCCCACATTGGGCTCCCTGCTCGCGGGGAGCCTGCTTCTCCCTCTGTCCCTCCCTCATTCATGCGTGCACTCTCTCTCTCAAAAATAAATAAATATATAAATAAATAAATAAATCTTATAAAAACAAAACCAAAATAGCTGTTTCTAGCTCAAAAATAAATAAATAAATCTTATAAAAACAAAATCAAAATAGCTATTTCTAGCTCAGAGCATACAGATCCAGGCTTCTCCACACCTGGCCATTTTCTGCTTCTCTCACAAACCAGCCCTTTCCCACTCTACTCGGTCCTGCTCACCCTCCAGGAGGAGAGCTCTGAAGGTGGTCTCTTCTCTCTGCAAGCCTGGCCAGTCACCCTTGCGAATGGTGAAGTTCGTTCTTTTCCTTGCTGAGCTGTGGGCAGAGTAGAGGGAACGTTGAGGGAGAAGAAAACTGCCCTGAAGAACATTTCTACAGCAGCCTATAGAAAATCTCAGCCATGGAGCCCAAACACACAAAGCTTTCTTCTCGGCCTCTGGCCCTGACAGGGAGACTGGAGGGGCTGGGCCTCCAGCGAGCGGCACTTTTCCTTACAGTTTTGAGCCTTGATCCCTTTGATTCCCTTGATTTTTTTAGTTTCTCAGCCTCTATCCCTAGCTACCTATGTGACTTTGGGCTCTTCCTCACCTTTCTGAATCTAAGTACCATCATTTGTAAAAATAAGAATAAAACCATATAGTCGCATTCAGAGCATCACTATTTACTAATATCCAAAAGATGGAAGCAACACAAGTGTCCATGGATGGGAGAATGGATAAGCAATATATATATATACACAGTACACTATTATTCGACTTTAAAAAAAGGAAGGGAATACTGTCATATGTTATATGGACAAACCTCAAGTTATTACACCAAGTAAGATAAGCCAGACACAAAAAGGCAAAGACTATATGATTCCACTTACATCAGGTTCTGAGAGTAGTCAAATTCATAGAGGCAGAAAGTAGAATTGTGGTCATGGGGGGCTGGGGCTGGGTAGGGGTGCAGGTGGGTGAATGGGAAGTTATTCAATAGGTACAGTTTTGATTTTATAAGATGTGGGAGCTCTGGAGGTTGGTCACATGACAAGGTAAATAAATATACTTAACACTACTCAATTGTACTCTTAGAAATTATGATGGTAAATTTTATATTAGGCTTTCTTTTTGTTGTTTTGATTGTTTTAGAAAACACATTTTTTAAAAAATGGAATAAAACTACAGCCCTCACAGGGTTTTTGTGAGGCTTCAGTTAGGCCAGGCTACCAAGGTACAGGCCTCAAGGCAGCTGAGTGTGGTTCTTCTGCAAATAGAAACTTTGGTCACGTACTCTGTCTGCACTGTCCTGCTGTCCCTCATTCCTGTAGGCCAGATCATGTACCCCACGACAAGTTAGACACCACTCTGGGCTGGGAAGTTTGAGAGAAAAAGGATGGGTAGAGCATGCATAGATTCTCAACAGATGTTGGGGAGCAAACAGGTTCATTACGTGCCCTGTGTTGGCGGGGAGCCTGTGGCTTGGAGGGTCACTTAGGGCATTGAGCAAGACCCAAGCAGGGGTCTTCTGGGCAAAGGCCAGGCTCCCTGCTCAGGGAATTCCCTCTTGGGTTTTCTGCAAGTGGAGCCCCATCTCTCATTCTTATTCTGAGGGCCCTGCCAGATGCTCACTGAACCTTGCTTGAGTATTGCCCAGTGAGGAAGAAAGCCACGCAGTCAGGCTGCCAAGAATTACATCCAGGAGGGTGGAGGGAAATTTTGAGGAACATTCTCCACCACTTTTTTTCCACCTGTGAGTCCAGCTGGATGATGTGTGTGAGATGCTTTCCTCAGGAAAGCAAATCTCAGAACAGCTATCTTATGGAAATGAGCCCTGAACAGCATTATTTTATATTCTGGGCTATTTGGTTGTTAATCATAATAATGATGAGATGAATTAAATGGAATTGTTAGAAGTGGAGTTCAGTGGATTCTACCATTCTACGTACATGTTTAATGCTTTTACTACATTCATCTTGGTTAAAATTAACTCTGGGGGCGCCTGGGTGGCTCAGTGGGTTAAAGCCTCTGCCTTCAGGTCAGGTCATGATCCCAGGGTCCTGGGATCAAGCCCTGCATTGGGCTCTCTGCTTAGCAGAGAGCCTGATTCCTCCTCTCTCTCTCTGCCTGCCTCTCTGCCTGCTTGTGATCTCTGTCTGTCAAATAAATAAAATCTTAAAAAAAAAATTAACTGTAAATATTGAAACAAATACTGTCATCGAGGTAGCAGCACTGAAGCTCTTCAATTTAGTTCACACGTGAGCTTCACAAAAAAAATCTCTCTGTCACACAGGTGGTTCCTCTCCATCATGTGTCACACTACCCCCGACAGGCCTAAAGGCAGGCACCAACCATCTCTTGGGTCTACACTTTACTTCTGTACTCTCTCTTTCTCTTGCAATCTCTTCCTTTCTTGCAATCACATCAGCCTTACTGCTGCTGTCTTCCCACCTTCTCTTCAGTCCTACTGACTGCCTCATCCTCAGAACTTCTTTATAGATATGGAAAAAAAAAAAAAAACCAGAGAAACTGTCAACTGGTGGGTATGTGTATATTCCCTTTCAAATTCTGAATTGGATATGAGAGTCCCAGTGTGAACCAGCCACTCGCCTAAGTGGGAAATGAAGCCTGACTCTTAGGCCAAGCATCAAGAACTTCAGGCAACTTAAAGACTAAATCAGTCACCGAGGATTCATGTTGTTACCACTCTGCAGCCTGGGCTTTATATGCCCATTAACCTTGTCAAGATGACTAGTGAGCTGACCCGTAAATAGCTTTGGGACTGAATTACAGCCAAATTCCCAAGTGAAATGCTTAGGAGAAGCTCCAAAACTACGAACCAACTCCAAATTACTGAAGTAGATAATTTTCTTTTCGGGTGACTTTCACTGGAGTGACACGCTGATATTTAAAGGCTTTGAAATCTGACAGACCTGGGTTTAACTTACTTTGTTTCTCACTAGCTGTGTGAAGAAGGTCATGTTACTTAACCTCTCTGAGTGTGAGTTTCCTTAAATGTAAACTGGAGATAATATCTGCATCTTTGTTTAGGTGTAAAGTGCTCAGTATATTTCCAAGACAGAGAAGGGCTAAATAGACCTGATACAAAGTAGGTAATAGAGACCTGGGACCTACTGTTGGTACCATGTAGGATGACAGTGGTAAGGCAGTTCAGAAGTAGGGAAAAGAAGAATGTAGAAACATCCTGTCTTTTCTGGGAATTTGTTTCCTTAGACTTTCTTCCACCTATGAAGTCTGGGGTATGGCATCCTCCAAGGCTTTATGCATCCTCCTTTGAATGCCCTTTCCAGCACTGCCACCACCATTGCATTTTAAATAGCCATATTGATTTATCCTTCCCTTTGCCAGTGAAATCCTCCAGGCTCTGTTGACAGAGCAAAGCACATGCTCTGCTTCTTTCAAGCCCTCTTCAAACATAGTGCATCAGTTCTCTATGTCTTGGTTTGTGGAGAAACAAACTGGAGGTTGCTTTGGGGATTTACAGATTACATGTCCATTCCTGGCCAGTGTGGGCAAACCAGGGTCAGTTGGAATTGACTTGGGATCAGGATTTGGGGAGATATGAAGGCTCTTTTTCTTTTTTTTTTTCTTTTTTTTCATGATAAAGAAAGGGAGTCAAAGGAAATTCAGATCTTAGGTTCACTTGTCTTTTCCCTTCATACGTGCGTTGTGCCTCACACACTCAGATTGGTGGCTGCTGCCAGCTCCTACTGAGACAATGCTGAGGACACTGGATGCCAGTTCCTCACCTTCAGTGCTTGTGACTCAGCCAGAATCCAGACATGTAGAAGGTGGTACATGGCCTAATGACATATTATGAGGATTGGCCCTGGTGGTATGGTCTGATTATCCCTCTGTATGTTTGCTAAAAACACCCATTAGATAATGTCTGCTTAGAGTGTGGAGAGAAAGAGCCCACTCTCTAATTTAATCTACATTAATTATAAATTTGGGGAAATCTAGTGGATAGTGTGCATTTGTCTGAGAATGTAGAAACATGAATTATAAATATAGTTTTCTCAACCAGACCTTTAACAAGTCCCCTCACTTGTCTTGGCCTTAGTTTTGTCTTATGAGAAATAAACCACTTTTGAGAATTCCTGCCCAGCTAAGCTCAAGGAGAAGGGTCTGATAAGGTAATGGATTTGAAAGTGCTCAGGGAAAAGAAAAAGAGCATTATATTCATGGGAAGAAACACCATGGTTAAAAAAGGTTTCTTACTGTTAGATCAAGAACATCAGACCAGACACTCAGAAGGGAATTCAAAATTCATTAATGCAAACAGAAGCTTATGGACTCCAATTAGCAAGAAGCAGAAGGGAATATTGTAGAGCCATTTTTAGCAGATCCAGCACAGAGCCTTCAGAAAATGGTTACTGAGGAGGAAACATTTATGAAGTTTTGATTCAGGGAGAGGAGTCTTTCTAGCAGAGTGACAATTTTTCATAACAGTTAGGGACTTTAGCTCAGCTTCAGCACACTGGTAGGGGTTCACAATACACAGAAATGAATTCATCTGTGTACCCTACTCCTTGCATTTTTAGGATTGCTTACAAGACAATCTGGAGTACAAAGAAGAGGAAAATCCAAGAAATAATGAATTGACTAAGCTGCATATGATACCATTTCCAAGGCACTGAATCTTTTTATTAGTTAAACATCAATGGCAAACTCCTGGATCATGTGCCCATACAGCACCTGCTTTTGGAGGGGCTGTAGTAAGTATCAAATTCAAAGATCTTTCTTCTGCTCTCTGGATGCGTTCTACTGATTTCTTTCAAGGGCTGTCCCTTGAATGGAAAGAAAAGGTTGGAATGGAAAGAAGGGTTTGGAGGCCCCCAATATACTATACTTCCATTCCAAGTTTATGCCAGAGTTCAACTTTGTATATGATTTACATTTGGAATTTTCTGAAAGGTGTCGATGCCTTAAAAAATGACATGAATGGAATCCAAGTTTTTAAAGGACAATGGTAGCCATCTAAATTAGGATCGAGTATACATCCTTCAGAAAATATATAGACAATTAAAGAAAACAAAGCAACCACATGTAAGCCATGCTATAGCATAACCAGGACACAAGGACTACCAAAATAACCAATTCATATGGAAGTAACAGAATAAATATTCAAAATAGCAAAGCCAGAGCCAGCTCCAGAATTTATACCCAAATGGAACATGGCCAGAGACTGTGCAGAAAGCAGAGGATAGCAGGAGCTTAGCTGTAATGAAATACAAAATAAAATTCACCACAAAGAGATGGTCCTACCCTAAGCAGAGAAAAATGAGAAGAAATCTGAAACCTGACAAGCCAGAGCACTGGCTGAGGGATGGGATTTGGGTGGCTGTGGGGAAATTGAGAAGAAGATGTATGGAAGGACACAGAATCAAAATGAAAGGCACTGCTCTGGGGGCTAGAGAGGCGACTAAAAGGGAAGGACAACTCTTGGAATCTTCATGGTGAATGGAAAGAATGAGGCAAGAAGTGGAAATTAAGGGTCATTGAGAAACCAAAGGATCATAAAATTAGAAAGATCATAACTTTCCTCTTTCCTCATGCCACCCATTAAAGAAACTGCAAGTCAGCATGCCAAGAGGGTTGTCTTAAACTGAGAAAGCCAGTGAGCTATCCAAACTCCTTAGCCCCAGATCTCATCTGGTCCAGAAAAATATAAACATTTTAAAAAGAAAAAGAAAATGCCAGGCTGCATTTGTACATAGCTACCTTAAGAAAATTTTAAATGGGGATAAACATTTCACCTAATAATTTTTTCAGTACTGCCATGAAGCAAGGGAAAAAATTATGATATTCTAGCCTAATATAAACATTGATAAACTATCATTTGTAATTATGAAAAATCATCTTGGGTAAGAAGTTTTAAAATTTGTGGACACCTGAGTGGCTCAGTCATTAAGAATCTGCTTTCGGCTCAGGTCATGATCCCAGGATCCTGGGACTGAGCCCTGCATCGGGCTCCCTGCTTGGTAAGTAACCTTCTTCTCCCTCTCCCACTCTCTCTGCTTGTGTTCCCTCCCTCGCTGTATCTCTCTCTGTCAAATAATAAATTTTTTAAATTTCAAAGAAAAAAATTATTTTATTATGTTTTTAATTTAATTTTATTTTTTCAGTGATCCAAGCTTCATTGTTTTTGCACCACACCTAGTGCTCCATGCACTACATGGCCTCCTTAATACCCACCACCAGGTTCACCTAACCAATTTTAAAACTTGCAATAGAAATGGGCAGAACACAAGAAATGGGAGTTGATCAAATTCAAGAAAGAAATTGCAAAAACAAAACAAATCCAGGCAAAGTCATCACAGAAATGAACTAAATTATATGTACACAAAGGGAATAGATTTGACCAAAAATAATGAGGAGCATTGGAAAGAAAAGCAAAATAAAGAGGTGAAAAGAATCAAAGAGAAAGTAATAGAGATAGAAATAAGAAAGTATAAACATGTATATGATTGGAGTCTTTAAGGAATCTTTTCACTTGAAATGCACTTAACATGTGGAATTATAATCTAAAAAATAGAATGGCCTAGTTTCATTCTTCTACATATAGCTGTCCAATTTCCCCAGCACCATTTATTGAAGAGACTGTCTTTTTTCCACTGGATATTTTTTCCTGCTTTATCAAAGATTATTTGACCATAAAGTTGAGGGTCCATATCTGGGCTCTCTTCTGTTCCACTGGTCTATGTGTCTGTTTTTATGCCAGTACCATGCTGTCTTGGTGATCATAGCTTTGCAGTAAAGCTTGAAATCAGACAACGTGATGGCCGCAGTTTTGTTTTTCTTTCTCAACATTTCCTTAGCAATTCAGGGTCTCTTCTGGGTCCATACAAATTTTAGGATTGTTTGCTCCAGCTCTTTGAAAATTGCTTGTTGAATTTTGATCGGGATGGCATTGAAAGTATAGATGGCTCTAGGCAGTATAGACATTTTAACAATGTTTATTCTTCCGATCCAAGAGCATGGAATGGTCTTCCATATTTTTGTTTCTTCTTCAATTTCTTTCATGAGTATTCTGTAGTTCCTTGAGTACAGATCCTTTACCTCTTTGGTTAGGTTTATTACCAGGTATCTTATGGTT
This sequence comes from Mustela nivalis, assembly GCF_964662115.1. Lineage (NCBI taxonomy): Eukaryota > Metazoa > Chordata > Mammalia > Carnivora > Mustelidae > Mustela > Mustela nivalis. The sequence goes on from NC_139020.1 coordinate 156,062,278, forward strand.
CTTGGTGCTATAGTAAATGGAATCGATTCTCTAATTTCCCTTTCTGTATTTTCATTGGTAGTGTATAAGAAAGCAACTGATTTCTGTGCATTGATTTTGTATCCTGCCACATTACTGAATTGCTGTATGAGTTCTAGTACATTGGGGCTGGAGTCTTTTGGGTTTTCCATATAAAGAATCATGTCATCCGCTAAAAGAGAGAGTTTGACTTCTTCATTGCCAATTTGAATACCTTTTATTTCTCTTGTTGTCTGATGCTATTGCTAGGACTTCTAGTATTATGTTGAGCAAGAGTGGCAAGAGTGGACATCCTTGTCGTGTTCCTGACCTCAAAGGGAAGGCTGTCAGCCTTTCCCCATTGAGGATGATATTTGCTGTGGGTTTTTCACAGATAGATTTTATTAAGTTGAGGAATGTTCCCTATATCCCTATACTTTGAATCATTTTAATCAGAAATAGATGTTTTATCTTGTCAAATGCTTTTTCTGCATCAATTGAGAGGACCATGTGGTTTTTCTCTCTTCTCTTATTGATTTGTTCTATCACAATGATTGATTTACAAATGTTGAACAACCCCTGCATCCCATGGATAAATCCGGCCTGGTCATGGTATTTTAAAAAATAAAAGGTCTAAATCTAAATGCTGAAAATGGTTCCAAATGGTTGTATTCAAGATAAATCCTATTAAATTTTTAAAATAACATGGGGTGCCTGCCTGGCTCAGTCAGTTAAGAGTCTGACTCTTGGTTTTAGCTCAGGTCATGATCTCATGGGTCATGGGATCAAGCCCTGTGCCCAGCTCTATACTCAGTGGGGAGTCTTCTTGAAGTTTCTCTCCCTCTCCCTCTGCCCTTCCCCCTCCCCTCAAATATTCACATACATGTTTTCTCTCTCTCTCATAAATAAAATAAATCTTTAAAAATAAAATAAAATAACAGAAATGTTTTCTAGGAAAGCATCTTAAAAATAGGGGAAGAAAATAAAAAGGGAGAAATAAAATCTAATTGGTTTCACACAAGTAGTATTTAAGAAAAGAAGTACATAATCCAGGACTGAAAAAAATCATTAGTGGAAACCTAAGTAAGGAAAGGGACCTAAGGACATGATAAAGGGCATTTGTATAGAGGTAATTACTAGGACAAAAATAACGAACTCTTATAAGTAGTGAAAGGAATACAAAAAACAAATATCAAAGAAAATGGACCACAGAGAAATATGACATAATACAAAAGTAAATATAACATAAAATCATATGACACAGTTGAGAAAAGTCCAACTCAATACAACAAAACAATTTAGTAGTTGCAATTCACCTATTAAAGTAACGCAATTTGGAGATTAATTTACAAAACAAGACTGAACTCTACACTCTATAAAACTCATTTCTAAAATGAGTCAAGAAGGGTGCCTGGGTGACTTAGTTGGTTAAGCATCTGACTTCTGATCTCGGCTCAGGTCTTGATCTCAGGTAATGAGTTTAGGTCCCATGTTGGGCCCAGCATAGAGCCTACTTTAAAAAAAAATGAATCAAGAAGGCTAAATGTCGCACACTCCCTGCCTGCAGAGATGACGCAACACCAGCACACACACAGGTTGATGCACAAGCTCTTGTTTATTCCCTGGTCAATCTTTCTCCTCCCCCTGCGGGGAAGTTCCCTTGCCTTATATAGGGCATAACAACCAATCACAGAGGTGTTCACGGGAACAGGAGGTATACAGCCAATCACAGAGGTGTTCACGTGAACAGGAGGTATCTGGGGCCCATAGGCAGTGGTGGCATGCGGTGTTCATGTGACGATCACGAGGTCACGTGTGGCCAGGGCAGATGTTTTTCAGCTGTCCGTGCTGCTCGGGCTATGTAGCTGGCGCCATCTTAGGGGCGCGACCCCGACAGCTTCCCCTTCTTTATTTATTTGTATGGATAAGGGACCGTGCCTGTCTTAGGTTGGGATGATCAACTTGCACCCTTACCAGTCATCAAATACTGCAGAGCATGCTGCAGCCTCTGTCTTAGGTTGGTACACTGTTATCGTCCTCATTACCCATCATTGACTACCAGTCCAGCATGCTAAGCCATACTTGGGGTGAGCTACCGTGCTCTGTGGCTACCAAGGCTTGATGTACAGCCTGCCGGTCTCTGGCTAATGTGCGTTGGAGGGCCCTTATCCAACGCAGCACCAGGAGGAGGATGAAGAGCACAATACAGCCGAATGCAATAGTCCCAAACCAGGATTTCCCAAAAGCCACCACTGCCTGCATAGTTTGTAGGAATTGGGAGGCTGTGAGAGGGTTGACTCTCATGGCATTGATCTGCAGAATCTCCATCCGGAGGGAGGCTGTCAGATTGTGGAATTTGGCTGATGAGGTGCCGTTGAGTATCTGAGATAATTCTCGGGAGAGGTTCGCTGCTCGGGAGAGATTAGAATACAAGTTAGATGTGATGCATATGCCCGATAAGGGCTGGATACAACTGGTGGAGAGAATTTGCGACATTAGGTTCATTTGTTCCTGGAGGAGATCTACCCTTTGATTGAGGATCATTATGAGTGATATACAAGGGGGTTGAAAGGAAGAAGAATAGTTAAAACAAACAAAGAAGCAAAGGCTCCCGGGAAGGAGTAAGGAAGTGATGTTGTAAGCTGCTTTGGTGTTCTCATATGGTAGAGATGGAAAGACGGTACTTGCATTGGTAGAGAAAAACAAAGGAAAAACTGTTGAGTCGTTAGAGAGGGGCAGAGGAGCAGGCCAGGCTTGCACCATGGCCCATAATTGTACTTCTCTATTTCACCATGGTTGAGTCAAAACACTGAAGGGTAGGATGAGTATCCACAGTAGGCATAGGGGGTCCATCGTTGTCAGTTGCTGAATTCAGGGATGTGTGTAATATCCATATCATGACCGCTCATTACAAAATCCATTCACTTTATCTCTAGCAGAAGCAAATTACTTGATTATAACCCTCCATTACCTCAATAAACTCATCTGTAGACCTGCAAAGTTAGCAAAGTCAAGTACAGAATACCTAAGACGGTAGAAGAGGTAAAAAGGCATAGAGATGTTGGGTAGTCCCTCAGTTCTGGATACTGCTTAGCAGCGCAATATCAAATAAGCAATGACAGACAGCAACTATCCTAATCTAGGTCAGTACAACAGCCAAAATACTTTGTAAACTCTTTCTTTGGTTCTTTCTGGAGATCAAATGAACACTCTTCTGATTAAACAGCATATGAGGAGCTTAAGAGCAACTGAAGTGTTTAACAATATTTACTTATCTAACATCTTTTACCAAAAAATTATACTAAAAATAATACTAATCATAACTCATAACTGAGAAAAGTACTAACATGAACTGGTACTAACATAAACTGCAAAAGCCAAGAACAGAAATTAGGAGTTGTGTGATACTGAATAGTATATGTGAACTGAAGACTCTGCTGCCTTGTATAGCACCAAGTATACTTTCCTTTGATAAACCCAAACTTAGGCACAAGAACTCAGTGTTAACAGGATTTCACCTTTTCTTACTATGTTTTATTTGTATTTGTACCTAATTTTTACTGAAACTTAATTTATTGAAATTTAATTTTTAAAAGATACTATTTAGAAAATGGTCTTACCCAGAGAAAATTATAGTGACACATATTTTAGATATTACATTATTATGTTTAATTTAAATATTAGATTAAAAGTCTATAGTATCACATATACCAATTATTTAAGCTGTCTTTCCATTTGAGATGAAAGGCTTATGCTAAGCTATACTCCTCACCTTCCCTGTGACTAAGAGCTGAATTGTGAGATATATACCTACAAGAAGTGGCAATCTGTAGCTATGAAGAGTTCTGTGTAAGTGTGTAAAGTTAAGGGACCTATAAAAGGATTGAACTCCCATCCTTAGCCACATTAGCACCATGCTCCAACTGAGTTAACTGGTTCAAAGTGTTAGATAAGACAGTGATAACTAAAGAAATAGGAACAAAGAACGGTTCTATTTCATCATCTTAAGGTTTCACAGAGATGACGCAGGTTTACTATTCAAATTCCCACCTCCTGAAAAATAACTTCTTAAATAACTCTCAAGAGGGGTTCTGTTAGCTTTCAAAAGTGCCCGCAAGGGGCTCTCCATTCGGAGACTAGAAATTTCTGACCCCATTATCTTTACCTTTACAGTCGCAATCTGCAAACATACAGCAGTTGTCCCTTTGTGGTTGCTCTTCAGCAAACTTCTAACACCTTTACAGTAGCGATCCGTGAACATACAGCTGCTGTCCCTTTGTGGTTGCTCTTCAGCAAACTTCTAACCTTTCCTTGTGGTCGTCCTAGTGACGAACGTGCAATATGATGAGGGGGAAAAGGTACTCATATATTGCCTTCTCTCACCTTCTCCCTAAAATACTAAGTTTAAAAAGCTGCACAACTTCTATTCCATGAAATCTTCCTGTTAGAACTACCACTTCTAAAAATCAAGTAAACAAAATGGAAACATTGTATTTCACTCTGACAAAACTGTTCAATGTGAGATCAATGCACATAAAATTAAAAAGTTAAATATACCTCAATATTATCAGTGAATCAGAACATATCTCAACCAGTATCAGAATTTCTACCTTCACTGTATCTTTGCTATTTTTAAATATACTCACAGTTTCCGGGTTTCGGCACCAAATGTCGAGCTTCCCTGCCTGTAGAGATGACGCAACGCCAACACACACACAGGTCGATGCACAAGCTCTTGTTTATTCTCTGGTCAATCTTTCTCCTCCCCCTGTGGGGAAGTTCCTTTGCCTTATATAGGGCATAACAGCCAATCACAGAGGTGTTCATGTGAACAGGAGGTATAGAGCCAATCACAGAGGTGTTCATGTGACCAGGAGGTATCTGGGGCTCGTAGGCAGTGGTGGCATGCAGTGTTCATGTGACGAGCACGAGGTCACGTGTGGCCAGGGCGGATTTTTTTCAGGCTGTCCGTGCTGCTCAGGCTATGTAGCGGGCGCTATCTTAGGGGCGTGACCCGCGCCATTTTAGGGGCGTGACCCCGACAGCTAAAAATTAAGGCATATGCCAAGCTGTAAGAAGCAGATGCAGACAATATGGAAGCACCTGCACAGAGGTGGCCCCACTGGGAACAAAGGCCACATGCAGTGAATGGAAGAGTAAACATGCCATGAAAGGAAGACTGTACAGGTAGGCTAACTACTCTGTTGAGAAGGTTGGCCATGAGGCCAAGACAAGAGCAGCAGCTGAGCTTCAACAGAGGTGCTGAAGTCTAGATAGAATGATTGGTTTACACTCAATAAGACAGGAGCAAGGAGAGAATTCATACTTTGAGAAAATGGGCATTTTGTTAAGTTAAGGAAACTCAAGAGATGAATTCTGCAAGTTCTCAAAGACTTGACAGACAGCCTAGTAGAAGAGCTAATTTATAACACAGTTTGGAGGATCAATGTTCCACAAGGTAGGTCAAAACAAAGTGCTCTGGGGCATAGAGGATGGAGAAAGAATTACCAGCCATGGAAAATCTCCATGAAGGATATCACATTTGAGCTGAGACCTAGGCAACTGCAATGAAAACTTTATCTGATATAAGGGAAAAAAGCCTTTAGATTTGGTTAAATGATCAAGAGACTATGATGACAAGAGAATATGATGCATTGTGTAGTACACATGGAATTATTCTATAATGAAAGAGTATTATTGTATTAGTGATCATTGTATCCACACTATTTTATGACTTTGTCATGTAACCATGTATTGCACACATTCTTACACCACATTATTAATTTTTTTTTTCTTTTACATAGCCATTTTAAATTATGGAATAGTATTTCATTATATTTATTAGTCTTTCTGGACTTTCTAGTCTCATTCTATGTAGTCAAGTCATTTCTTGTTTTCTTTATTATTGGAACCATAAAGGATATCCTTGTTGCTATAGTGTTGTATATATCAATATTCTGTAGATAACAAAAGCAAATTTGCATAACACTGCTGAATTTTGCTCCAAGAAAGCTGGGAACATTTTTACTTCCACTAGGTGTAGAAATCTAGGAAGTCCCTTCCTGCTCAGAAATGGGTCCCTTGTTTGAACAGTAATATGGCACTCTCCTTAGCACCATCATTAAAAAGGGCAATATTGTATCCTGCCCAACACCTATCCTTCACCATAATCCTTAAGATTGTTGAAAATTAAATAGAATGATTTATGTGGTACCCACGTATAGGTGCTTGTTAAATGTTTCTTGCCCCCCTAGTTTTCTTGAACTCAATCGTATTTCTTGCTTTTCAGTCTCTTAGAAATTAGTATTTCCACTTTAACTAAGCACTTTGTTGAAAGGACTATTGTATTATATAACATTGCAAACTTTTCCCAGAGCTAAGGCTGCTTTGATTTCCAGACTTCACAAATAAGACCACATGTGACCAATTCATGTCTTTGCCATCTCTGTGAAACTTTACATGTTTTCTTAGCCTTTGGGTCATTCATGCTGGAAGCCCACTTGCCTTCATTGGCTTCTCTCTGGAAGTTCATCTACCCCTTTAACCCAGAAAGCCTCCCTTCTCTGGTCCTGACCATAGACCTGCTCCCTTGTTCTATATTGGCAACTCGAGAATCAGAGGTCTACCTCCTTCTCTTGTCATATGCACCATCTCTAATCCAGGCCCAGCTGACTCACTATCCTGCTAAGTCAATGAATCATAAGTCACTGGTGACTCAACCTTCTCCTTTCGTTAATAAAATGAAGAAGTCTCTTTGCAGAAGCATGGCATTTATTTTCAGAAGAAAATTTACTGAGATTAGTTGATGAACACATTTTTATTCATTACAAAGAAAGGTCACACTAAGATGAAAAATAGAAAACCAGGAATTATTTTATAGGTGATATCAGAGGGAGTAAAAGAGACCAATGTGCCATCTTTGAGTGAAACAGAATTATTCTTTTTCCCCAAGTGAGAGGTAATGACTTCCATAGTGGGTGAATTATTGAATTGAAAATTGGTTGGATGGTGTGAATGTAACAAAAAGCTATTAAATGTGATCTTAATCTCTGACACACTAAGAGGAATGACACAAAAATGATTATCTAATAGTTTCACATTTTTATAGTCAATCTCTAACTTGAATTGCTTATGAACAAACTCTTCTTTTTTGAACTTCAAACACTGATAATCTATCATAAAAACATTTTTGAAAGCTTAATAGGTGAACATGGCATTGTACTAAATATAGGAAGACAAAATTTAGTGTCTATTTTTTTAAAAGCTCAATAGATTGAACCCAAAATTCATGTATACATTTTATTCATTCATATTTTATTCAGTATCTGCCAGACATGGCAGGTATGCTGAAAGTAAATTAAGAGGAAGAGAACATATCCTATGCCTTCTATTCTCACAGTGAAATGGTCTACCATTTCAAAGTTACAATATACAGGTCCTGGCATAGCCTATATCTCTCTGACATTCTTTTGAGTTATCTCATTTATTTTTTACGGGGCAGTGAAAGTGGTGTTGTCATCTGGTTTTCCAGGAGAGAAAACAAAGATTCAGAGATGTTAAGTCACTTGCTCAACGCAATACAGCTAGCCAGTGTCAGGGCTAGGATTTGTATCCCTGTCATGTCACCATAAATCCAAGCTCTTTCTGGAATGCCACGTTCTATTTTGCTCTAAAGGAAGGAAATGCTCTAAACTAGCATGTGATAGAGTTCCAGTGGAAGCTTCTTCTTCCCTCTGGCAACAGGACTTATTTCCTTGGAAATGAAATGAAAGCAGAGTTGGTATTTTGGTAGCCAGACAGTTGGGTGTGGACTGACAGTGCTTGAGAATGTCACAGTCAATTATGCTACCATGAATTAAGGTTGGTGTGATCGTTAAGTTTATATGTCAACTCAACTAGGCCAGAGGATGCCTAGATATTTGGTCAAACATTATTCTGGGTGTTTCTGTGGGGATGTTTGGGGATGAGATCAACTAAAGCAATAGATTGTCCTCTATAATGTGGCTGGGTCTCATGGAATCATTTGAAAACCTGAAAGCAACAAAAAGGCTGAATCTCCCTACAGAGTGAAAGAGAATTCCTCTCTTCCACCTCATTACCTTTGAACTGGGACATAAGGTTTTTTTTCTGCCTTTGGACTTTAATGTAAACTTCTTCCTGGGCTTCAAGACTGCCAGCCTTGAAGGCCTTCCTGGTTTTTAGGCCTTCAAACTCATACCACTAGCTCTTCTGGGTCTTTAGCTTATGACTTAGCCTGCAGATCCTGGGACTTGTCATTATCCACAATCCCCTGAGCCAATTCCTTATAAAAAATCTCTCTCTTTTTTCTAAAAAGATTTTATTTATTTGACAGAGAGAGAGAGAGAGATCACAAGTAGGCAGAGAGGCAGGCAGAGAGAGAGGGGGAAGCAGGCTCCCTGCTAAGCAGAGAGCCCGATGCAGGGCTTGATCCCAGGACCCTGACATCATGACCTGACCTGAAGGCTGAGGCTTAACCCACTGAGCCACCCAGGTGCCCCGATAAATCTCTCATTATATTAATGTATTGGCTCTGTTTCTCTGGAGAACCTCAGCTAAGAAAATTGAAGAGGCTTAATATTAAAGGAATAGGAAGTTAGTCATGCAAATAGCTAAGCAGGAAGAGTGTCATTCAGTGGAAATTTCTGTGGTTATAAATGTTCTATATCTGCACTGTCCAATATAATAACTGCTAGCCACGTATCAGTATTGAGCAACTGAAATAGCTAGTGACACTGAGCAACTGAATTTTTTTACTTTATTTTAATTAATTTAAAAGTATATTCAAATTCGCTCTTATGACAAGTGGTTACCATGTTGGACAAAACAAGCTTAGAATTACTCAATTTTGTGTTAACTATCTCTATTACTGCACATGTATGTTTGTGTGTGATATATAGACCAAGAGAGAAAGGGGACGCTGTTGTTTATTTTCCATCTTTTCCCACTAAAGTATAAGGTCTTTTAGGGGAGAGAGTTTGTCCATTTCACTCTCTCCTCTATCCCCATTACCTGGAATAGGACCTAGAAGGAAACTACTCTTAACAAATATTTGTTGAATGTCACCCAAAGGAATTAAATAGTAACCTTGAGGCAAATGCTTTGAAGGTCCAGAGGGTTTCATTGATTTAATGAATTGCTTTAAAACATCAATAATGATTCATTTTATCTATATTTGCCTTTATTAGCCCTGCATGGCTCTGAACCATCTTTTTAGTTTGTAAAATGTAGACACTTTGGATCTTCAAAAGTGAGATGCTATTCTTAGCTCTGGAAGGTTTGAATTGAGAAAGCATTTGGGGAAGAAGCTGAGTGGCACGAGCACCTTGAAGTCTGTCCATGTTCAACTTCAGCTAATATTTATTTACAGTTTAAGATTCTATTCCACTCAAGAAGCCCTTCCCAATTCCACCTTCACCCTCTACCACCTATTGTTCATGAGGCACTCATCCATGTACTCCCAAGACACCATGGGCACCCCAGCCTCTGGGACAGCACTTAACTCCCTGAGAGAAAAGGCTCTTTATTATCTTCTCCACTATTGGTCTGAGAATCAAGGATTCTGTCCTGTTCATTATTGGATCCCCAATACCCAAGGCAATGCCTACAACATAGGACATGTTGAGCAAAAGATGTTAATGAATGGAAGAAAAGAGGGAGGGAGGGATGAAGGAAGAAAACAAGAGAGGGAGGGAGATCCAGAGCTTCCAGTAGTTCTCACAGTATAAGGAAAAGACAGTCTCCAAGGTTCTTCTAATGCCTCTGTCCTGGCAGGGAAGGCCAGAAAAGATCTACCTACTATGTACCTTGATTTCCCATGTGGTCCCATTCCCTGCCTCCCCTCCACTGTCTCCACACTGGTTGGCTTGGGGGTTGCTGAGCACTTAGGTCCAGGGGGAGAGCGCTCTGAGCCTGTGAGGGTACTCAAGTGTAAAGGTGGCCTCCTTCTCTTCACACTCTCAGCAGACATGCAGTTTCTAACGAACATGCAGAGGGAGGCATCAGGCCACCAGGGTTGATCCTCACAATAATGTCACTGGGCCATGTGCCACTTTCTACATGTCTGGGCTCTGGCTGAGTCATAAGCATTGAAGATGAGGAAGTGGCATCCAGTCTCCTGGGCATGATCTCAGCAAGAGCTGGCAGCGGCCACCAGAGAGAGTGTGTGAGGCACAATGCATGTATAAAGGAAAAGATAAGTATAAAAAGCTCTGAATTTCCTCCGACTCCCTTTCTTTACGATGGGGGAAAAAAAAGAGAGAAAGAGAGATTCTTCATATTTCGCCAAGTCCTGACCCCAAGTCAATTCCAACTGTCCCTGGTTTGCCCACACTGGCGAGGAATGGACATGTAATCCACAAAGCCCCACAGCATCCTCCAGTTGCTTTCTCTGTACACCAAGGCATAGAGAGCTGATGCAGTGCACTGCTTTTGAAGAGGGCTTGAAAGAAGGAGAGCACGTGCTTTGCTCTGTCAACAGATCCTGGAGGATTTCATTCGTAAAGGGAAGGAAAATCAATATGGCTATTCAAAATGCAATGGTAGTGGCTAAACAGTGCTGGAAGGGGCATTCCAAGGAAGATAGTTGAAGATTAAGGGAAGAGGAGGAAGAATTTCAGAGGAGGTTTTAAGCTTCATAGTTTTGTCTTTATTTTAGTTCTGAATTGCGTATTTCTAAAACTTTCCTATTCTCTAATCTTGCCCAGAGGATAATACCTTCTCCTTCTTGAGTACCTAGAATATGCCTGGAGCTTTGTACATAAAAACATGGTAAAATTAATCCTAGTTAAAGATTTTTCTATCAACTCTACAACTACTGGGTTATTTCAAAATTTCCAGTGTATTGTTGGAAAAGATCTGTAGAAATGTGGTCAAATAATGATAGGACAGCCAAAACAAGGGAAATAGAGCAGTTTCAGGGTAGTTGCTGGAATATCACATGCAACTGGAGAAGACTTCAGTGGTTTGAAGCCCACAGAGGGAGAGAGTGATGTCATCCCAGAAGAAACCTCCACCCCCCCTTTTAATTTTCCTGGATTGGGAAGAAGTGCTTGATACCTTGGCATAACTTCAAAAATGATTACCTTTTTCCCCCCAAATTTCCAGGAGTGTGTGTGTTTATGCAAAGAAGATTTTGAGGAACATATGCATGGACAGATATTTTCCATGTAAGACCTTTGGGCCACAGTGGGCAGAATTTTTGCAAATAGACAGCTGCCTATATCTAAACTGTGGCCAAGATAGTCCTCCTCACTTGTAGGGTCATGAGAGGGTTTATCTTGTCCTACAAATATAGAGAAACACAGCATCTCTGGATTTCTTATTTGTAGTGTTTACCCCAAAGTTAACTCTCCATTCCTCATAACAGCTGAAATTCTAGGAGGCATCATATTTTTTTTAATAATTTTTTATTTTTTATAAACATATATTTTTATCCCCAGGGGGGATAAAAGGTCTGTGAATCGCCAGGTTTACACACTTCACAGCACTCACCAAAGCACATACCCTCCACAATGTCCGTAACCCCAACCTCTTTCTCCCAACCGCCCTCCCCCCAGCAACCCTCAGTTTGTTTTGTGAGATTAAGAGTCACTTATGATTTGTCTCCCTCCCAATCCCATCTTGTTTCATTGATTCTTCTCCTACCAACTTAAGCTCCCATGTTGCTACACCACTACCTCATATCAGGGAGATCATATGACAATTGTCTTTCTCTGCTGGACTTATTTCGCTAAGCATGATACGCTCTAGTTCCATCCATGTTGTCGCAAATGGCAAGATTTGATTTCTTTTGATGGCTGCATAGTATTCCATTGTGTATATATACCATATCTTCTTGATCCATTCATCTGTTGATGGACATCTAGATTCTTTCCATAGTTTGGCTATTGCGGACATTGCTGCTATAAACATTCGGGTGCACGTGCCCCTTTGGATCACTACGTTTGTATCTTTAGGGTAAATACCTAGTAGTGCAATTGCTGGGTCATAGGGCAGTTCTATTTTCAACATTTTGAGGAACCTCCATGCTGTTTTCCAGAGAGGTTGCACCAGTTTGCATTCACACCAACAGTGTAGGAGGGTTCCCCTTTCTCCGCATCCTCGCCAGCATCTGTCATTTCCTGACTTGTTGATTTTAGCCATTCTGACTGGTGTGAGGTGATATCTCATTGTGGTTTTGATTTGTATTTTCCTGATGCCGAGTGATATGGAGCACTTTCTCATGTGTCTGTTGGCCATCTGGATGTCTTCTTTGCAGAAATGTCTGTTCATGTCCTCTGCCCATTTCTTGATTGGATTATTTGTTCTTTGGGTGTTGAATTTGCTAAGTTCTTTATAGATTCTGGACACTAGTCCTTTATCTGATATGTCGTTGGCAAATATCTTCTCCCATTCTGTCAGTTGTCTTTTGATTTTGTTAACTGTTTCTTTTGCTGTGCAAAAGCTTTTGATCTTGATGAAATCCCAATAGTTCATTTTTACCCTTGCTTCCCTGGCCTTTGATGATGTTCCTAGGAAGATGTTGCTGCAGCTGAGGTCAAAGAGGTTGCTGCCTGTGTTCTCCTTAAGGATTTTGATGGATTCCTTTCTCACATTGAGGTCCTTCATCCATTTTGAGTCTATTTTTCTGTGTGGTGTAAGGAAATGGTCCAATTTCATTTGTCTGCATGTGGCTGTCCAATTTTCCCAAACACCATTTATTGAAAAGGCTGTCTTTTTTCCATTGGACATTCTTTCCCACTTTGTCAAAGATTAGTTGACCATAGAGTTGAGGGTCTATTTCTGGGCTCTCTATTCTGTTCCATTGATCTATGTGTCTGTTTTTATGCCAGTACCATGCTGTCTTGATGATGACAGCTTTGTAATAGAGCTTGAAGTCCGGAATTGTGATGCCACCAACATTGGCTTTCTTTTTCAATATCCCTTTGGCTATTCGAAGTCTTTTCTGGTTCCATATAAATTTTAGCATTATTTGTTCCATTTCTTTGAAAAAGATGGATGGTACTTTGATAGGAATTGCATTAAATGTGTAGATTGCTTTAGGTAGCATAGACATTTTCACAATATTTATTCTTCCAATCCAGGAGCATGGACCATTTTTCCATTTCTTTGTGTCTTCCTCAATTTCTTTCATGAGTACTTTATAGTTTTCTGAGTGTAGATTCTGTGCCTCTTTGGTTAGGTTTATTCCTAGGTATCTTATGGTTTGGGGTGCAATTGTAAATGGGATTGACTCCTTAATTTCTCTTTCTTCTGTCTTGTTGTTGGTGTAGAGAAATGCAACTGATTTCTGTGCATTGATTTTATATCCTGACACTTACTGAATTCCTGTACAAGTTCTAGCAGTTTTGGAGTGGAGTCTTTTGGGTTTTCCACATATAGTATCATATCATCTGTGAAGAGTGATAATTTGACTTCTTCTTTGCCAATTTGGATGCCTTTAATTTCCTTTTGTTGTATGATTGCTGAGGCTAGGACTTCTAGTACTATGTTGAATAGCAGTGGTGATAATGGACATCCCTGCCGTGTTCCTGACCTTAGTGGAAAAGCTTTCAGTTTTTCTCCATTGAGAATGATATTTGCGGTGGGTTTTTCATAGATGGCTTTGATGATATTGATGTATGTGCCCTCTATCCCTACATTTTGAAGAGTTTTGATCAGGAAGGGATGCTGTACTCTGTCAAATCTTTTTCAGCATCTATTGAGAGTACCATATGGTTCTTGTTCTTTCTTTTATTGATGTGTTGTATCACATTGACTGATTTGCAGATGTTGAACCAACCTTGCAGACCTGGAATAAATCCCACTTGGTCGTGGTGAATAATCCTTTCAATGTACTGTTGAATCCTATTGGCTAGTATTTTGGTGAGAATTTTCACATCTGTGTTCATCAAGGATATTGGTCTATAGCTCTCTTTTTTGATAGGATCCTTGTCTGTTTTTGGGATCAAGGTGATGCTGGCCTCATAAAATGAGTTTGGAAGTTTTCCTTCCATTTCTATTTTTTGGAACAGTTTCAGGAGAATAGGAATTAGTTCTTCTTTAAATGTTTGGTAGAATTCCCCCGGGAAGCCGTCTGGCCCTGGGCTTTTGTTTGTTTGGAGATTTTTAATGACTGTTTCAATCTCCTTACTGGTTATGGGTCTGTTCAGGCTTTCTATTTCTTCCTGGCTCAGTTGTGGTAGTTTATATGTTTCTAGGAATGCATCCATTTCTTCCAGATTGTCAAATTTTGGCGTAGAGTTGCTCATAGTATGTTCTTATAATAGTTTGTATTTCTTTGGTGTTAGTTGTGACCTCTCCTCTTTCATTCATGATTTTATATATTTGGGTCCTTTCTCTTTTCTTTTTAAGTCTGGCCAGGGTTTATCAATTTTATTAATTCTTTCAAAGAACCAGCTCCTAGTTTCGTTGATTTGTTCTATTGTTTTTTTGGTTTCTATTTCATTGATTTGTGCTCTGATCTTTATGATTTCTCTTCTCCTGCTGGGCTTAGGGTTTCTTTCTTATTCTTTCTCCAGCTCCTTTACATGTAGGGTTAGGTTGTGTACCTAAGACCTTTCTTGTTTCTTGAGAAAGGCTTGTACCGCTATATATTTTCCTCTCAGGACTGCCTTTGTTGTGTCCCACAGATTTTGAACCATTGTGTTTTCATTATCATTTGTTTCCATGATTTTTTTCAATTCTTCTTCAATTTCCCGGTTGACCCATTCATTCTTTAGAAGGATGCTGTTTAGTCTCCATGCATTTGGGTTCTTTCCAAACTTCCTCTTGTGGTTGAGTTCTAGTTTCAGAGCATTGTGGTCTGAAAATATGCAGGGAATGATCCCAATCTTTTGATACCGGTTGAGTCCTGATTTAGGTCCGAGGATGTAATCTATTCTGGAGAATGTTCCATGTGCACTAGAGAAGAAGGTGTATTCTGTTGCTTTGGGATGAAATGTTCTGAATATATCTGTGATGTCCATCTGGTCCAGTGTGTCGTTTAAGGCCTTTATTTCCTTGCTGATCTTTTGCTTGGATGATCTGTCCATTTCAGTGAGGGGAGTGTTAAAGTCCCCTACTCTTATTGTATTATTGTTGATGTGTTTCTTTGATTTTCTTATTAATTGGTTTATATAGTTGGCTGCTCCCACGTTGGGGGCATAGATATTTAAAATTTTTAGATCTTCTTGTTGGACAGACTCTTTGAGTATGATATAGTGTCCTTCCTCATCTCTTATTATAGTCTTTGGCTTAAAATCTATTTGATCTGATATAAGGATTGCCACTCCTGCTTTCTTCTGACGTCCATTAGCATGGTAAATTCTTTTCCACCCCCTCACTTTAAATCTAGAGGTGTCCTCGGGCTTAAGATGAGTTTCTTGTAGGCAACATATAGATGGGTTTTGTTTTTTTATCCATTCTGATACCCTGTGTCTTTTGACTGGGGCATTTAGCCCATTAACATTCAGGGTAACTATTGAGAGATATGAATTTAGGGCCATTGTATTGCCTGTAAGGTGACTGTTACTATATATTGTCTCTGTTCCTTTCTGATCTACCACTTGTAGGCTCTCTCTTTGCTTAGAGGACCCCTTTCAAGATTTCCTGTAGAGCTCGTTTGGTGTTTTCAAATTCTTTAAGTTTTTGTTTGTCCTGGAATCTTTTAATCTCTCCTTCTATTTTCAATGATAGCCTAACTGGATATAGTATTCTTGGCTGCATGTTTTTCTCATTTAGTGCTCTCAATATATCATGCCAGCTCTTTCTGGCCTGCCAGGTCTCTGTGGATAAGTCTGCTGCCAATCTAATATTTTTACCATTGTATGTTACAGACTATTTTCCTGGGCTGCTTTCAGGATTTTCTCTTTGTCACTAAGACTTGTAAATTTTACTATTAGGTGACGGGGTGTGGGCCTATTCTATTGATTTTGAGGGGCGTTCTCTGAACCTCCTGAATTTTGATGCTCGTTCCCTTTGTCATATTGGGGAAATTCTCCCCAATAATACTCTCAAGTATACCTTCTGCTCCCCTCTCTCTTTCTTCTTCTTCTGGAATCCCAATTATTCTAATGTTGTTTTGTCTTATGGTGTCACTTATCTCTTGAATTCTCCCCTCGTGGTCCAGTAGCTGTTTGTCCCTCTTTTGCTCAGCTTCTTTATTCTCTGTCATTTGGTCTTCTATATCACTAATTCTTTCTTCTGTCTCATTTATCCTAGCAGTGAGAGTCTAGCAGGCTTCATCTTATTTTATTTCCCCAAGAGCCAAAACAGCATATCCTGACACCAGCTTGAGTGTGTGTTTGTGTGTGTGTGTGTGTGTGTGTGTGTGATGGGAGCTGGTTGTAGAAGGGAAGAAGGAGGCAGGATTCCAGACTAGGGGAGCAAAATACCTATAGCCCTTCCGAAAGATCTTAAAGCTTCAGTTAATAAAAACAGAACACAGAATTGATATATCTTAAAAATTAAAATCTTGGAAATTGAAGCTCATGTCTTTAGTCTGGCTTCCCTCACACAAAGGATTGCTCTGCCATATTCTACCCACTGTATAACCCAGGCTTAGTTCTCAGGGCTAAGCTCTTCTCTCATCCTTCCAAAATCCCCTCACCCTATGAGACTAACAGAAGGGATCCATCTAGGAAGGTGGGATAAAATCATCTCTCTCTGGGAAAAGGTGTGAAGGTGTTTTAGAAATACCTGCAATGGGACACCATTTCTAGATGAAACTTGCCCATGGACATCAATCCGTTCATGTATCTATGCTCTCGTCCCATTTGGCTTAGGTTCTATTAAGAAGTAAGAGTGCTAAGCCAAGACCCAAGATGTCCTCTTCTTTCCTTCCCAAAACTTTTCTTGATTTAAAGAATGTATATAGAAGATTTCAATATGATTAACAAACTTGCTCTAATTCATGTATATTAGAACACTATATAAACAATAGCAGAATATTTACTCTATTTGAATCAAAGAGAAGATTTTCAAAAATCATAGGCCATTAAGCAATGGGTATTTGAAAGGATCAAAATCGTTAAGAGTGTAATTAAACTAGAAATCTGTAACAGCAAACACCCTAAAAAAATCACACATGCTTGGGTCAAAGAAGAAATAATGGAAATTTTAAAAACATATCATTTTCAAATAGATATTAATGAGAATGCTAAAAATCAATCATTGGACTTTGAAGCTAAAGCTGAGCTTAAAAGAAAATTTATGGCTTTAAGTAAATATAATGGATATATTATAAAGTCACAAAGGCCAATAATCAAAGAAGTTAGAAGAGAGAATGAAACTCAAACAAAATAGAAAAAAGAAATCATAAAGGGAATAAATTAATGAAACAGAAGAATTTCAAAATATAGAGAATCTACTGTACCAAAAGAGTTTTGTTTTTTTTTTTAAGATGAATAAAATTGTCAAACTCTTGGGACCCCCTAGTGGTTTATTCAGTTAAGTGTCTGCCTTCAGTTCAAATCATGATCCCCAGGTCGTGTGATAGAGTGCCATATTGGGCTCCTTGCCCAGCAGCTTGTCCCTCTGCCTAGGGCTCCTCCTGATTGTGTTCTGTCTCTGACAAACGAATAAATAAAAATCGTTTAAAAAATAGAATTGTCAAACCCTGGCAAGACTGAAAGAGAAAGAGAGAGAGAGAAAGAAAGGAAGAGGAAGATAACATGAATAACCCATATTAAAAATAAATAATGGATCAAGAAGATGTGGTATATATACACAATGGAATACTACGCAGCCATCAAAAGAAATCAAATCTTGCCATTTGCAACAACATGGATGGAACTAGAGCGTATCATGCTTAGCGAAATAAGTCAAGCAGAGAAAGACAACTATCATATGATCTCCCTGATATGAGGAAGTGGCGATGCAACATGGAGGCTTAAGTGGGTAGAAGAAGAATAAATGAAACAAGATGGGATTGGGAGGGAGACAAACCATAAGTGACTCTTAATCTCACAAAACAAACTGAGGGTTGCTGGGGGGAGGGGGTTTGGGAGAAGGGGGTGGGATTATGGACATTGGGGAGGGTATGTGATTTGGTGAGTGCTGTGAAGTGTGTAAACCTGGTGATTCACAGACCTGTACCCCTGGGGATAAAAATATATGTTTATAAAAAATAAAAAATTAAAAAATAAATAAATAAATAAATAAATAAATAAGAATATCATTACAGATATTAAGGTAATATTAAGAATAACTCCATGCCAATAAGTTTGAAAATATACATGAAATTAATTAATCCTTAGAAAAGACAAGTTACAAACTGATCCAAAGAAAAATAAAATTGGCCCATAGATGTAATGTTAAATGTTAAAAGTTAAATATGCAATTAAAAACATTTTCAGAAAGAACTCCAGGAGCTCCTGAGTGGTTCAGTCAGTTAAGCATTTGACTGTTGATTTCAGCGTGGATTTTGATCTCAGGGTTGTGGAGTTCAAGCCCCACTTTGGGCTTTGCGCTGGGTGTGGAGCCTACATTTAAAAAAACTGAAAAGAACAGAAAAAAAAAAAAAAAAGAATTCCAGATCTAGATGGCTCCACTGATTTATTCTACTAAATTATTGGAACTCTTCTAGAATATTGACAAACAGAGAATACTTCTTAACTCATTTTATAAAGCTAACATAACCTTGATAACAAAACCTGAAAAATTCACTAAGGGAAAGAAAAATTGCAAGAGATTTAAAATGTTAACAACCTAAATCCAGAAATTTAAAAAATCCATCAAATATTAATAAAATTGCCAAACTGAATTGAGAAATACTTAAAAAGTTTATTAGAATATGATCATGTAGGTTTATTCAAGGAATTCAAAATAAGCTTAACAGCTAAAAATGATCTGTACAGTTAACCATATAACAGAATGAAGAAGAAAAATAATATGATAATTTCAGTAGATGGAGAATATAATTTGTAAAATTCAACATCTGTTTGTGTTTTTAAAAAATGCTTAGAAAAATAGGTATGGAAGGAAGACTTATTAAAGTAAGGAAAACTTTATTATAGCAAAGGAAAACTATAAAAATCTGCAGCAAGAGTGAAATAAGTCAAGCAGAGAGGGTCAAGTATCATATGGTTTCACTTACTTGTGGAGCATAAGGATAACACAGAGGACATTCGGAGATAGAGCAGAGAAGTGAGTTGGGGGAAAGCAGTGGGGAAAATGAACCATGAGAGACTGTGGACTCTGAGAAACAAACTAAAGGTTTTGGAGAGGAGGGGTGGGGGAGGGGCTGGGTGAGCTCAGTGGTGGATATTATGGAGGGCACGTATTGCATGGAGCACTGGGTGTGGTGCATAAACAATGAATCTTGGAACACTGAAAAGAAATTTAAAAAATGGAAAAAATCTAGAGCAGAAACTGTTAATATAGTATGTTACCAAATATAAGCATATTCCAACTGGAAATTGGTAAACTTATTCTGAAATTTATATGAAAATTCAAAGGGTGTTGAATATCTTAAAGAAGAGAAGGTTGGAGGAATCATCATCTATCAAATTTTGTAACACTACAATAATAAATTTGGTATAGTACTGCTACCAAGGTAGACAAATAGACCAGGGGAACAGAATAAAAAGTTCAGAAACAGACCCAAATACATATGGAACATTGATTTTTTTAGTGTTTTTTAAATTTATCATAAAAATATTTACTGTATTTACCATACAACACATTATTAGTATTTTATGTAGTGTTCCATGATTCATTGTTTGCTTTTTTAAATTTTATTTTTTATTTATTTCCAGCATAACAGTATTCATTATTTTTGCACCACACCCAGTGCTCCATGCAATCTATACCCTCTATAATACCCACCACCTGGTACCCCAACCTCCCACCCCCCCGCCCCTTCAAAACCCTCAGATTGTTTTTCAGAGTCCATAGCCTCTCATGATTCACCTCCCCTTCTATTGTTTGCTTTTAATATCCAGTGTGGAGCATTGATTTTAACATAGTTGGCATGACAGAACAATGGGGAAAGACCATCTTTTCAAAAAACAGTACTGAGTTGACTGGATATTTTTATGGGAAAAAAATGAATCTCAACCTATACCTTATACTACAGAGATCTATATACCATTCATGACATACACAGACCTAAATGTAAAAGATAATACTACAAAGTTTCCAGAATATAACCAGGATAATATGTTCATAATGTTGGAGTAGGAACAGATTTCTTACAAACAAAATACATATTTTTAAAAAGTACACTGAAATACCATTTTTTAATTGATAAAATTAGCAAAACTTCAAGGTAGGTGAAAATGTATTAAATCTACTTTCCACATGTAAAAGAATGAAATTGAACCCCCTACCTCACATCATATAAAAATTAACTCAAAATAGATCAAATACCTAAATGTAAGAACTAAAACTATAAAACTCTTGGAAGAAACATAGGACAAACAATAATAGAAAAAAGCAAATCAAGCAGACATCACTGAAGTGAAAAACTTTTGTGTTCCAAAGGATATCATCAAAAAAGTGAAAAGACAACCCACAGGAGAAAATTTTGCAAGTCATATATCTATCTAATAAGGGACGTGTATTTGGAATATATAATGGACTCTAGATACTCAATAAAAAAAAACCCAATTAGAAATGGGAAAAGCATTTAAATATACACTTCTCCAAAAATATATGTAAATGATCAATAAACACATGGAAAGATACTCAATATTAGCTATCAGAGAAATCAGAGAAATGCAAATCAAAATCACTATAAAATATTACTTCACACTCACAAAGATAGTTATAATAAAAAAACCAAAATAATAAGTGTAGAGAAATTAGAATACTCATCATTCCTGATATGAATGTAAAACTATACAGCCAATTTGGAAAATAGCTTGGCAGTTCTACAAGTGCTTAAACAGAGAATTAAAATAAAATCCAGTAATTCCACTCCTAGACTCAAGAGAATTGATAACATATGCCCACAAGGACACTTGTACATAAACTTTCATAGCATTTTCCTTAATAGCTCAAAAATGGGAATACCCATATGTCCATCAGCTGATGAATGGATAAGTTAAATCTTATATCCATATGATGGTATATTATTCAGCAGTAAATAGAAATGAAATACTGATACATGCCACAATATAGGTAAACCTTGAAAACATTACATTAAGTGAAAGAAACCAGTCACAACAGACCAAAGATTATACGACCATATTTGTGTGAAATTCCCAGAATAGGCAAATCTATAGAGACAGAAAATAGATTAGTGGTTGCCTAGAGCTGAGGGGCCTGAGGGGGGTAGGTGGTTGACAAGAATGGGATATGGGGTTTCTTTCTGTGGTAGTGGAAATATTCTAAATTGAATTTGATGATGGATGTGCAATTCTGTGAATACACTAATAAACTTTAGGTTATATACTTTAAATGGCTGAATTGTATGGTATGTGAATTATCTCTTAAAAAGCTGTTAAAGATGTTTTAAATATGTTGAAACTATCACTCAGCTCTTCCTATATATTTTAATGGGTATAAAATTTGATAAAATTAATTTGGATTAAACTTGGATAGTGTCATCAAGAATGCCCCTAAATGTTTAAAATTTAGGGACACCTGGCTGGCTCAGTGGGAGGAGCATGAAACTCTTGATCTTGGGTTTGAGTTTGAGCCCATGTTGTCTGTAGAGATTACTTAAATAAATAAATACTTTAAAAAAAGAATGCTAAACTTTATCTCTTTGGGTCCATTTATAAGGAAAGATATGTGTTACATCACTATTGATAGTACTTAAATTTTTTAAAATTCAAATTTTTAAAAACTAGAAAAGATTATAATGACATTATACTTGCTAAACTTAAATATGCTACACAGAAAGGTAGTCAATATCATTAGTCATTAAAGAAATGAAAATTAAAATCATGATGAGATAACCATTACACACCTATTAAAATGATTAAAATGAAAAACAGAAATTGATGACACCAAGTGATGGTGAAGAAACAGAACTCCTCACTTTGCAAGTGGGAATGCAAAATGGTACAGACACTTTGGAAAACAGATTTATAGTTTCTTATAAACACACACTTGCCATATGACCCAAGAGTTATGGACACTTATGTTTACACAACACCCCAAACACAAATGTTTATAGCAACTTTATTCATGATCTCCCCAGACTGGAAACAACTCAGATGTCCTCCACCTGAGGAATAAATAGCCATGCATTGGAGTACCAGCCACCAATGAAAAGAAAATAATATTAATGTAACAATGAGGACGAATCTGAAATTCTTTATTAGACTAAGCTAAAGAAGCCAGACTCAAAGCCTAAATGCTGTATGATTCCATTTTCATGACATTCTGGAACACGCAAAACTATAGAGACAAAACACAGATCAGTGGTTTACAGGGGCTGGGAGTACGAGAAAGGTTGACTACAGAAAGGAAGAATTTGGTGATGGACTGATTCTCCATATTGACTGCAATGATGGCCATGTAGTTTTCAAGCATAAATTAATCAAAGCACAGAACTGTTTACTAAATAGGATGACTTTACCTGCATAAAAATCGTATCTCAATACAAAGTTTTAAAAAATAAGTTTTATCAACACACACAAAACAGATAATCATGTCAAAAAGGGGCAGAAGATATGAACAGACACTTCTCCAATGAAGACATACAAATGGCTATCAGACACATGAAAAAATGTTCATTATCACTAGCCATCAGGGAGATTCAAATTAAAACCACATTACACCAGTTAGAATGGCCAAAATTAGCAAGACAGGAAACAACGTGTGCTGGAGAGGATGTGGAGAAAGGGGGAACGCTCTTACACTGTTGGTGGGAATGCAAGTTGGTGCAGCCACTTTGGAAAACAGTGTGGAGATTCCTCAGGAAATTAAAAATAAAACTTCCTTATGACCCTGCAATTACACTACTAGGTATTTACCCCAAAGATACAGATGTAGTGGAAAGAAGGGCCATCTGTACCCCAATGTTTATAGCAGCAATGGCCACGGTTGCCAAACTGGGAAAAGAACCAAGATGCCCTTCAATGGACGAATGGATAAGGAAGATGTGGTCCATATACACTATGGAGTATTATGCCTCCATCAGAAAAGATGAATACCCAACTTTTGCATCAACATGGACGGGACTGGAAGAGATTATGCTGAGTGAAATAAGCCAAGCAGAGAGAGTCAATTATCATATGGTTTCACTTATTTGTGGAGCATAACAAATAACATGGAGGACATGGGGAGATGGAGAGGAGAAGGGTGTTGAGGGAAATTGGAAGGGGAGGTGAACCATGAGAGACTATGGACTCTGAAAAACAACCTGAAGGTTTTGAAGGGGCGGGGAGTGGGAGGTTGGGGGAGCCAAGTGATGGGTATTACGGAGGGCACAGATTGCATGGAGCACTGGGTGTTGTGCATAAACAATGAATTCTGTTACACTGAAAAGAAATTTTTAAAAAATCTACTAAAAAATAGTAAGTTTTAAAAAACTATTATATATACTAAATTCATATCAGATACTTGTATTTTTGTTTGCCATTTTGTTTAAAATGTTTGCCAAATAAGTAAAAGCATGGGAGCATGTTTATTATACAATAGCATGTGAAAAAAATCTAGTGATTATATATCTATAGTAAAAGTAGAAATACTGTATTTTAAAAAAATTTTCACATATTAGGAAGAAAAGATAGAAAAAAGCAAATCAAAATGTCATTATGACTGGAGGCAGGGGCCATGGAAAGTTTTGCTGTTGCTTTTATATTCCATTTTCTATGTATAAAGCTATATTTAATAAATATGCATTGTTTTCCCATAAAGAAAATTATGTTTGTATTTATGAAATCGAATTTATGGGAGTTTAAGTAATCCTTACCAGATATACACATTGCCTCAGAATATAAATATATTGGTATAAATAAGAGCTTCACTTTGTAAACAAACTATTATTCTTGATGGCTTTTAGTATACTTTTCTGCCAAACCAGAGGAATTCATTTGAATCCATTTGAGGAATCCATTTGCTACTCTTGCCTTGAAGGCAAAATAAACAAATGGTAGCTAATTCACAGTGGGCGGCAAGGGATCTTTGTAAAACCAGGGGCATTTATTTCCATGTCTTGACTTCAATTCCTACTCTCAATCAAGTATTTCCCATAGTTTCATTTTTCCCTTCCTGGTGAAAACAGTAAAGCTCTCTTAATACTAAGCAACATATTTATCTGAGCCACACTCTCTCAGTTATCAAATCCACAACAATATGTGCAACAAGAGATGATCTATCAGATGAGTTCTGTTTCCATAGCACTGGCCAACAGAAAACTGTGTGGTGACCAGGCTTATAAAGTAGGCTTTTGTTCTCATTGGGATCTCACTGATACCTCCAAATCCAGAAGGAAAACGTGTTCAAACTCTGCCTGTGTAACCTCATGAGGGCTCACGGTGTTGCTGCAATGTCTGTGGGATTAAAGGATTGTTTAAACTGAATGAAGAACAAGGAGAGCCAAAGTGTTTTTGAAAGATAATTGTCTTTGTCATTATACACAATATGCACAATGACAGAGAGACTTCAGGACCCTTCTAACATAAATTGCCTGGACTGGCAGGACTACGAAATCAAATAGACCTGGGGTTGATTCTGGCTTTTAACTCAAATGGTGGTAACAAATACATTTTTAACTTCTTTGAGTCCCAATATCCTCATATGTAGAGTGAGAAAGATATAAGATGTTGTCGAAAACTATGAGGATTAAAAGGGGTAAATGAAAAGTGCCTGATATATAATAGTACTTAATAAAATGTTATTTCTTTTCCATGGAGGTTCAGGGTGTTTTGTAAAAAATCATAAGGAAGCCTAGATAAGGCTTCCTTTCTGTTCTAGAGAAAACAGTGGGATTGTGGTTGTCTTTGTGTGCATGTGTGTGCGTGAGAGAGAGAGAAAGAGTGAAAAAGTATGTGTTTGTGTTATGAGTAGTATTCAGAAAGAATCATGTGCAATAGTATGGCTCTATAATTAGCTAAAACCTATACGATTTTGAAGAGAGACTTCCAGACTCCTGGTGTAAAAGTTACAAAGAAAGAATAGCAATTGGCAACCCATTTTAAAGAGTCAGCCATATCTAATTACAGGGTCATGGTATAGTCTAGTTGAAAGATATTACCAAATTGATTGTGTCCAATTTTGTCATTTTTCAAGCAAAAAGAAAACCCCCAATTTTCAGAGAAGGGAAGGAAAGGGAATTTCTCAAGGTCACACAACACTTGGGGAGCAGAAATGAGATCAGGATATTTCCAGGCCCCTGTATCTGGGAAAGTAAAGCCCTACTTGCCCTTTGAGAAACTGCTGATCCCTCTTTGAAATGCCTCTATAGATAGGCTCTGTGCTAGGTTCTGGTCAAAGCAAGGCATGGACCCAGCCCTATCACACAAATTCACATGGAGATGCTTACATTACATAGGATTCCAGCGCATCACTATTTGTCATGGAGGGTTCTATGGAGAAGGTGTCTAGTCTGCTCAGCAAGGAGGATTTAGATCTTAGGCAATCACTGCAGAGGGTCAGTGATGATGCTAGATGGAAATTAAAAGAAAGAGATATGTGAAGAATTAGGGAGAGTTTTATCTGACCATGTGACCTGAGGAAAGTCACTCAACAACCCTCTTCTCACTTTCATTTTTGATTATGTTGTTTTAACATCCCAGGTCCTTCCCAACGTGGGACTGCAGCTGAGGTCATGGAAATGTCTAGGGATATATGATTTCAAGCTGCCAGTTGCATATCTAGGACTCCAAGCCCTTTTCCAATTTGTCCCTTCTCCTCAGAAACCTCTAGGTCTTCTTAAGAAGGATATCATGGTGTCTCACCTGGAGTTTGAAGCCTATGTCTGCTGCACTGGGTATCGACACCCATTCTTAAAAGAGTGAAACTAATTAAGAGGATTTTACATTACTCTGAGATACTGGACTTGGAGCTCTGTGAGGTCATATTGGGAATCCAGGTGGTCTCTCTTGCAGAAGAGTTTGAGGGTGCTCTCTTTGTGGTAGGAAGAATAAATTGGATATTTAGTAAGCTGCCCAACTGTGGTGGAGACTCCTAGGTGTTCACCAAAACCTCTTTCCTTTTTTCCTAGGGTACGCAATGAGACTACACTTCCCAGACTCCTTTGCAACCAAGCATAGTCACATGACTAGTTCTGGCCAACAGAAAGTGAGCAGAAATTATGTTGTCATGGCTGAACGAGGATGCTGAGGATCTATCTGCATGAAGGAAGAGCTACATGATGGAAAGAGCCTGGATTACTAAATAATTGAATTACATGAGCAAGAAATCATCTTCCACTGTGTTACATTATTGAGATTTGGAGGTTTGT
This sequence comes from Mustela nivalis, assembly GCF_964662115.1. Taxonomy (NCBI): domain Eukaryota; kingdom Metazoa; phylum Chordata; class Mammalia; order Carnivora; family Mustelidae; genus Mustela; species Mustela nivalis. Next base: position 156,088,637 of record NC_139020.1, read on the forward strand.
GTTATATCATCTAGCCTACTCTACTTACTATATTTCATCAACTGAAGATGATACAATTACATATTTTAATATTCCATCTTAGACTTGATGACATACAGTAGTACATGAATGCTAAGAGAGACTTATCAACATGCTTACATCCACACAGCTAGTGTGTTCCTGATACTTCTATCCAAGACTCAATACTGGACCTAATCACAGAAGCTGTTATTCTTGACTAACTCACCCACAGCTTACTGTCATGTGCTATGGAATCATCGAATGGTATCTTTAGTATTTTGAATACTAACTCTCTAGATTCTTGACGTAGGTTGGGACCAAAGGGACCAGCTAGATTTGGAGGTGGTGGAGAGGAGGCTGGTAAACCTAGTAAACCGCTGAGAGTCCTATTGTGTCCAGGAAAGAGGAAGATTCTATTTTGCAGAACTGAGCTCAATTTTAAGGCCTGTCAAAGTACAGAAAAGAGATGCTGCGGCCTGCAGTGTTAGCATGTGTCACCATAAACCTTTGGATGTTAGATCTGCTATCTGTATCATGGTGCCTGGTTGCCAGGGTTGTAATGCTCTCCCTGAACAGAAAATCAAGTAAATGCCTAAAATCCACAGGTAAAGCTCAGATTTGTTAGAATATGTACCCATTCTGGTATATAAAGGGGAAAATATGCTGCAGGGAAAATATGCTGCAAATATGCTGTAGTTTAGATTCCTCCTTTGAGGCCAAGCTAGTAAAAATGATCTGGGTAGAAACATCAGAGATCAGCCCTATAGAAATGAGTATCTTGATAATGCAACAGCAAATCCATAACTGGACATTGGAAATAGATACTGGGAAACTGAACACAAGATCCTGTGTTTTGGGGGGCATATAGTCCTGCATGAATCACAAATAATGATGGAGAATTCAAAGAAGTGCATATCCCAGATCCTACTTGTAACTTAAATAATGGTTTGATTTTCTGCCTTTTTGGAGCTCAGAAGACTTAGGGATAATGGTGGACATTCTCTAGCCAGGATGATTTCGTTCTGCAGTCCAAGCCTGAAGAAACAGAGAACTCCTGCCAAGAGGTTAGAGAGGTAACAGACTTCCAAAAACTGTCAGAGAAAGAGAAAGAGAGCTACCAATCATCCTGTGCTTGTTGGTTTTTATTCTTTTTATTGTAATTTTTAACCAGTATTGATGCTTTTAATAACATTGTGACTACTTCTGCTTCTAATACTACCTAGTATTTATGCCCACTAGTTCTTAAATAATATCCAGTGAAAGTATTATAAATATAATAGATGCAAGTAGCAAAAGGGTAATCATACAAAAAATGCATAAAAGGAAGTTTCTTTCTGTGTATGTTGGGTACCCAGGGACCACTCCTCAGCAGGAATCAGTCTCAAACATTTCCTATGTTACTTCAGAAATACTCTCTGCTTATATAAAGACATATAAATATATTTTAACAGATGTGGGATTTAATATACATACTGTTCTTCAACATGTTTTCATCCCTTAACACTGTGTCTTGGACATATTTCCTTGTTAGCACCTATAGAGCTATATATGTGTGACATACAAATTTGGCAGCCTGGAACAGTAGAAAGAGCATGGGCTATAATTAAGGAGACGTGAAAAGATTTGACTAAGAGATGATAATAGCTTCATTCTTTATAATACTGAAGCTTTTGGCAACAACCTAAATGTCCATTAAAATGAAATGTCATTATGGTATCATAGAAAAATATATTGCAAAACAGCATGGTTTGTTTGATATTAAAATTTAATTACATACACAAAATAGTTTTTAGACCAGATTTAGGACAGTTTTTATTTCTCATGCACAATATGTGTAATTGATTCTTTTTCATAACAGCTTGTTCAAGCTTCTTGTTTCAAAAATTTGTCCTTATCACTCTAAGGCTATGTATTAAATATACTTTAAATTCTTATTCTATACAGTTTTTTAGTTCGGTCTTCTTTTGTATAGTTCATCTAGTCTGCTTTGCTTGAAGAGTGCTTATATTTCTTAGAGGCTGGGTTATTTTATTTTACCAGTTAACTTGACTTAATGTGACCCAGGAAGCATATAATAAGCCTAAAGCTTATCTTGAACAATTCAAACAATTTTCTTAGCTGAGTTGAGACAGAGCTGGAACATCTCAAGATGGAGAGGAAAGGATTAGGTGTTGCTATCCAGGTTTGACTTGCCCTTGTTAGTATCTTCCTGCATTTGACAGGTGACCATCATCCTTAAAGTGCCTCTGCCTAGGAGCTTTCACCCTCTCTTGTAAGAGGCTCAGCCATTGGATCAGGGTTAAAGAAACTGTGAAGTGAGGGAATGCTTGGAGTCCTGCCAAAGTGCTAGCCACCACTACTATTGGCTCCACCATCCCTAGCCAGGTGTAGCACTAGGTTGACCCTTGTCATGTGTAAATGAGATCATTAACTTCCTGACTTGAAACCCTACTATCTTTTATCATTATACTAGATTAAAAGCCAAGGTCTTTCTCATGACTCACAAGGCCCTACATGCTAGGACTCCTGCTCATCTCACCTGTTTTATCTGTCCTCCTTCCTTCTAATCTCCAGGAATTCCCATTGGCCAAACCCAGCTGGAACCTGATAGGACAAGAGAATGTACTAAAGTAATCCACGGAAATCAGCATATGGAGGAAGAGAGCAAAATGGAAGGAGTGAGAAACAGGTTTAGAGGGCAATAAAAAGGATCCGACATGATAATTCCCCAAAGTTAATAGGCACAGACTGGTTTCTTTGCTGAAATCCAGTACTTTTCAGCAAAAGGAGGTAAGTCTTCTCTTGCCTCAAAAGGTTATAGTCATTTTGTGTGAGGAAATATGTATTATGGTGTGGGGTACAGGAATGCTGACACCCCTCCCAGAAGACACTCTTCTTTTTAGCCCTCCACCCCATGGGGATCAGAAAATGCCCAAATAATGGGAGGGGCAGATTTTCATTCCCTCCAGGATAGACACCTGGGAAAAGCTTAAGAGTCAGCTAGCCTGATCTATTCAAGGCAAACATTTTAGTCTGTAAGTGGAACTTGCTCATAACAAACTTGAAACCTTAGTCTAAGGCCCTTTGATTATCAAGATCCATGGTTTTTAAAAAATTATTTATAGATTATAGATTTAAAAAATTATTTATAGATTTTCTAAGCAATCCATGCAGAATTCTATTATAAAAAGAATATAGAGTTTTCTACCCAAGATGTACAAGTGTGCTTGAATGTGTATGTGTGTGTGTAGAAGGAGGCCAGCTGGATTTTTGCATGCTTCTCTTTTTCTTCATCTTAGCAACACTTGAGATAGCAGTTTGGAAAACAGGAATAGAGTCTTCGACATAGTCCCACTTCACTGCATGGACAGGGAGCCCAAACCTAAGATTTCAAGTTCACACAGGGACCAGAATTCTGATTCTCTTTAAACTTGCTCTAAGGCTTTGTCCAGCTCCCTTTCCTGTCTCCCGTATGGTCTCTGTTATGATCACAGACACATCATTAAGCAGATCCAAAGCGTATTTTATTTGGAAAACATACCACATAGAGTGGGGCTAGAATAGGCAATAGGACAGATTGGAGGAAAGAGTGGTACATGTGCAAAGAAAAAAAGAAAAATAAGGAGCAATTATTAAACACAAAATGTGTTTGCTGGTGACTTTTCCCTCAAAAATGCCAAATGCTTATGTTTAGAAATGAGCAAGTCTTATCAACTCATTAATCAAAAAGAAGAGCTTCTCATTCTCACAGATGTTAAGGCATGCAGACCATAGATGACAGGTATTCCATCAGCCTAAAGTATTTTTGGAAGCAGTGGCAGTCAGTGAAAACTGACCTGGTTACTAAAGTTGGTTGGAATGCAAATGGTTACCACAGGAAGTAGATGCTACTGAAGAAATTTTTGACCTGTCTGTTAAAAATAATCTAATGAGGAATTGGCCATTTGGGCTTATTTAAGTCTCCATATAATAACTAGTGGTCTTATTTAAGTGGTTCTGAGAATAAGGCCAATCTGCCTGCTTTTGAAATTTAAAGCACATACCAAGTTGTCCACACAACTATCTTGGAACATTCTCTTATTGTGTCTCCAAGCTTTTGCATTTCCAAGTTTGAGCACCACATCTACCACTTCTGATGTGTGTACATTTTCTTTTCCAGAAAAGCTCTAAATATTTACTGACATTGATTATTAAAAGTAATTTTTTAAAAAAAGTAAACAGTCATGGCAGCGATGCTGCATTACTGGCGAGGACAAGAAACTAGAGATTGGATTCACCACACTTGATTGCTCACAATTCTGCCTCAGTGATTGAAAAGGTTGGACTATTATTAGTCATTGAAAGATAATCATTAAGTCTTGTTTTAAACCTAAACCCTTTGTTTCTGTCAACCAGCATGCAACTGCCTTCATCTTTTGTTGCTACTCTTATAAAAAATTAAATCTAAGTTCTTGAGTCTGTCACCTTCCACTCAGAAACTATTTATCTTCTGTATTTTCAGATATATGTGACAGCCATCAGTATGTGGCTTCCTGACACACTCAGAAGTACATGGGAAACAGAGAACATGGTGGGATGATGGTGGTGGGCAGAAATACATGAAGGATGGAACAGACACATGTGAAAAACAATAACTCCACTCACAGACCTTATTTTTTAGTTTGCTAAAGCCGCTGAGATCAGTAGGGCTATGCTTCCTTGGAAGTCAGTAGAGAAGGATTTGTGCCAGGCTCCTCTCCGGGCTCCTGGTACTTCCTTAGCTTGTGTCAACATAACTTCTGTCTTCTTGTGGCATTCTCCTCATGTGTGTGTGTGTCCAAATTTTTCCATTATATGAGGACATTGATCATATTGAATTAGGGGCCCATCCTAGGCCAGTATTGTCTCATCTTAACTAATGCATATACCACGTCCCTATTTCCCAATAAGGTCACATTCTGCAACTGGGAGTTAGGACTTCAATGTATGAATTTGGGATGGGGACAAGATTCAACTCATAAAGACCTCAGTAGCTTCTGATGGTGAAATCACATCACAGAAAAATCCATTCTAAAACCAAGTCAAGAAAATGTTACACAAAAAGAAAGATGGAGTAGTTGGCCCCTGAACTAAGATTTAGACCTGTATTCTTTCTAGTTCTGTAACTGCAGGATCATTGATTTTTTTTATTATTTTATTTATTTATTTGACAGAGAGAGAGTGCACAAGTGGGTGGAGGGGCAGAAGGAGATGGAGAAGTGCACACCCCACTGAGCAGAGAGCCTGACAGAGGGCTTGATCCCAGGACCTGGAGACCATGACCTGAGCTAAAGGCAAATGCTTAACTGACTGAGCGACCCAGGTGCCCTGCTTTTTTTTTAATCTAAAAATGATATATTGAAAACTTTTGTTTTGGGATGGTTGGAATCAAAATAAATGTGAAAGCCCCTTAAAGTTTCAAATTCCATTCATGTAGCATATAGTATATGTACATAGTCTACTTAAAGTTAATATTATAGTAATTTATGTAAAATACAAAAACCTTGCAACATAAGTTCAGTTATTCTCCATTATTCTTCATACTATAGTTGTCAAATGTATTACATTTTCATACATTATAAATTTGACAAGGTAATGCATTAAATTTCACAATCATATGTATTTTTGCTTATGTTTTAAAGATTTATTTATTCACTTTAGAGAGAGAGAGTGAATGTGAGGAGGGACAGAGGGAGAGGGAGAAAGAAACTTTAGCAGACTCCTTACTGAACACAGAGCCAGACATGGGGCTTGATCTCATGACCCTGAAATCATGACCTGACCCAAAGCCAAATGACTCCACCACACAGGGGCCCCAATCATATGTATTTTAAACAATGTAAGAGAAAAAATATTATATTTGCCCAAATATTTATCATTTCTAATGCCCTTTTTACCTCCTTGAAATCTGTGTTTTCCCTTAGTACCCTCATTCATAGCAGCACATCTGATGGACAAATTCTTAGTTTTGTCTTAATTGAAATGTCTTTATTTTGCCAAAATTCCTGAAGGATATTTTTGCTGGATACAAAATTCCAGGTTAGCTGGGTTTATTCTCCCTCCCTTGCAGCACTTTAAAAGCATTTTCCACTATCATCTGGCCACTATGGCTTCAGATGAGAGGTATGCTATATTTCAGATCATTCTCTTATTTGTAACTTGGCATTTTTCTCTGCTGCACCCAAGTTTTCTACTTTCTCTGATTTTTGGAAGTTTGACTATAACATGCTTAAGCATGGTTTTCTTTTTGTTTATCCTGTTCAGAGTTTGCTGAGATTCCAAATCTTTAAATTTATGTCTTTCATCAAAATGAGGAAGTTTTCAGCCATTACGGGAGAGTTAAACTGTTGGGAGGCTACCCCACCATTCCAGAATCAGAATTTCTAAACTATAGTGGTTTAGAAGCTAAAGACTGCCAGAGCTATCTTGAGAAGTCATTCCACATGGCAAGTGGAAGTCAGAATCTCTGGGAACTGAATACAGAAATACCAAGAAGTCTCAATTAAGACTCTATACAGTATGTCTCAAGAGGTGACATCAAGCATCTTTGTCAGCAAATATAAAGAGTGTACTGTAAGGATTTGAGCTTTGTATTGGGTTAGTGGATCCTAGCTGCCTGTGAAGATATCCAGAAACAGCTAGAAACGTAGAAACTGGTGAGTTATCTGCCTGAGAGCATTTGTTAATTAAGCTTGCTAGTGATGACCTCTCCTCCACAAGGTGTGTCTGGTGGCTGTGTGAGCCTGCAGGGATCTTGGATATGTGCTGATAGATGGTTCTGATTGTAAAAACAAAGGGCCATCTCTCTCTCTCTTTCTCGTCTCAAGATTTTATTTATTTGAGAGAGAGAGAGAAAGTACATGAGCAGGGGGAATGGCAGAAGAAGAGTGAGAGTTCTTGGATCAGAAGAATAATCATTGTTAAAATGTCTATACTGCCTAGAGCAATCTATACTTTTAATGCCATTCTGATCAAAATTCCACCGGTATTTCTCAAAGAGTTGGAGCAAATAATCCAAAAATTTGTATGGAATCAGAAGAGACCCCAAATTGCTAAGGAAATGTTGAATAACAAAAATAAAACTGGTGGTATCACGTTACCTGATTGCAAGGTTTACTACAAAGCTGTGATCACCAAGACAGCATGGTACTGGCATAAAAACAGACACATAGACCAGTGGAACAGAGTAGAGAGCCCAGATATGGACCCTCAATTCTATGGTCAAATAATCTTCGACAAAGCAGAAAAAAATACACAGTGGAAAAAGACAGTCTTTTCAATAAATGGTGCTGGGAAAACTGGACAGCTCTATGCAGAAGAATGAAACTCGACCATTCTCTTACACCGTACACAAAGATAAACTCAAAATGGATAAAAGACCTCAACGTGAGACAGGAATCCATCAGAATCCTAGAGGAGAACATAGGCAGTAACCTCTTCAATATCAGCCACAGCAACTTCTTTCAAGATATGTCTCCCAAGGCAAAGGAAACAAAAGTGAAAATGAACTTTTGGGTCTTCATCAAGATCAAAAGCTTCTGCACAGCAAAGGAAACAGTCAACAAAACAAGAGGAAACCCACAGAATGGGAGAAGATATTTGCAAATGGCCGAACAGAGTAAAGGTTGATATCCAGGATCTATGAAGAACTCCTCAAACTCAATACACACAAAACAGACAATCATATCAAAAAATGGGCAGAAGATATGAACAGACACTACTCCAATGAAGACATACAAATGGCTACCAGACACATGAAAAAATGTTCATCATCACTAGCCATCAGGGAGATTCAAATTAAAACCACATTGAGAGACCACTTTACACCAGTTAGAATGGCCAAAATTAACAAGACAGGAAACAGCATGTGTTGGAGGGGATGTGGAGAAAGGGGAACCCTCTTACACTGTTGGTGGGAATGCAAGTTGATGCAGCCACTTTGGAGAACAGTGTGGAGATTCCTCAAGAAATTAAAAATAGAGCTTCCCTATGACCCTACAATTGCACTACTAGGTATTCACCCCAAAGATACAGGTGTAGTGGAAAGAAGGGCTATCTTACCCCAATGTTTATAGCAGCAATGGCCACAATCGCCAAACTGTTGAAAGAACCAAGATGCCCTTCAATGGATGAATGGACAAGGAAGATGTGGTCTATATACACTATGGAGTATTATGCCTCCATCAGAAAGGATGAATACCCAACTTTTGTAGCAACATTGACGGGACTGGAAGAGATTATGCTGAGTGAAATAAGTCAAGCAGAGAGAGTCAATTATCATATGGTTTCACTTATTTGTGGAGCATAACAAATAACATGGAGGACATGGGGAGATGGAGAGGAGAAGGGAGTTGAGGGAAATTGGAAGGGGAGGTGAACCATGAGAGACTATGGACTCTGAAAAAGAACTTGAGGGTCTTGAAGGGGTGGGGGGTGGGAGGTTGGGGGAACAAGGTGGTGGGTATTAGGGAGGGCATATATTGCATGGAGCACTGGGTGTGGTGCAAAAACAATGAATACTGTTATGCTGAAAAGAAATTAAAAATGAAAGAAAGAAAGAGAGAGAAAGAAAGAAAGAAAGGAAGAAGAGGGAGAAGCAGGCAGGGAGCCTGATGTGAGGTTAGATCCAAGGATCTGGAGATCATGACCTGACCTGAAGGGAGATGCTTAACTGACTGAGCCACCCAGGTGCCCACACCCCTTTTTTCCCCATAAGACTTTACTAGCACAGATTCAGCCTCAAGATTCAGGGTCTCATCCACCTGAGCCATGAACTACTGAACAGAGGTTTGTGTGCACTTGGTACTGATTTTCTCTCTTCTTTCTTCTGAATTGATAAACTGAATTAAATTAAGTGTGAGAAGTTAATATGGTATGACTTGTGGGCATAAATTAGCTCTATCTGAATTAAGGATAATGCCTTCTTATGTCAGAAAAAATAGTGATCAAAGATGGTAGACTAAATATTTCAAGACATTCATACTCTGGACTCTGGGAACCAAACTCAGCATTTCAGAGGGACAGGGTGGGGGGTGGGGGGTGGGGGTGGGGATAGGGTAACAGGGTAATGGGTATTAAAGAGGGCACGTGTGGTGATGAGCATTGGGTGTTATATGCAGCTAATGAATTGTTGAACACTACACAAAAACTAATGATGTACTGTATGCTGCTAGCTAATTGAATGTAATAAAAAATAATTTTAAAAAAGAGAATTCTATGCATTAACCTCTTTGTAGGGCCTTAATGTCTTTGGAGGCAACTCTGAAGAAATTAAGAGGTGTGACATTATCCTGGGCCCATTTTAAAGGAAATTAATGCCACTGAAGAGACTGTCCTTTGTAGCCTGTTTACCAGGAAGTGTCCTGAGATGGAAGTCTTGGTGAAGCTAACCCAAAGAGTGCTAAGCATTGTTGGATAAACACACGAGGTTAAATTGAGGTTTGTCAAGACACCTAGGTGGCTCAGTCAGTTAAGTGTCTGCCTTCAGCTCAGGTCATCATTCCAGGGCCCTGGGATCAAGTCCTTCATCGGGTTCCTTGCTCAGCAGGGAACCTGCTTCTTCTTTTGCCTGCTGCTCCCCTTGCTTGTGCTCTTTCTGTTCTCTTTCTCTGACAAATAAATAAAGTCTTTAAAAAAAATTGAGGTTTGTTGAGCAAAAGTGGGGGGGGGGAGAAAGGGGCAAACCAAGAAACAGACTCTTGACTCTAGAGAACAAATTGATGGTTCTCGGAGGGGAGGTGGGTAGGGGATGGGTGAAATTGGTGATGGGATTCAGGAGGGCACTTGTTGTGATAGGCACTGGGTATTGTATGGAAGTGTTGAACTGCAGGTGTTGTATACCTGAAACTAAAACTACATTGTATGCTAACTAGAATTTAAATAAAAGCTTAAAAAATTTAAAAAAGAATTCTAGAAAAAAAGGACTCATTTTTCCTGAGATTTACTTTATTTTATTTTGTGTTATCTTATTTATTTTTATAAAAACAGTACTTATTCAATCATTTTCTTTTCTTTAAAAAAAGTTATTTATTTATTTATTTGTGAGAGTTATTTATTTACTTATTTGAGAGGGAGAAAGCATGAGTTAGGGGTAGGGCACAGGGAAAGGGAGAGAATCAATCCCAAGCAGACTCACAGCCAAGCATGGAACCTGACGTGGGGCTTGATCCCATGATCCTGAGACCTCAACCTGAGCTGAAACCTAGATTTGGATGCTCAACCGACTGAGCTATTTAGGTGTCCCTCTTCTGAGTTTTTAGTGCTTATTGGAAATCCAACAAATCAAGCAAGTTCCTGCTATTAAACTAGATCATCTATCAGAGAGCCACAGCTTTTCTTCTGTAAACTATTTACACCAATAGGGAAATCAATGGTGTGTGACCCAGACTCTCTACCTATGATTCATCAAGAATGAATTTTAGTTAACAGATTAAATGTTACACTGTCTCTGGAAAATTAGGACATTCAGTTCAGATTCTACTTAGAGTTGTGTGAGTTTTAATTCAGGAAACAGAACATTTTCTTTTGCTTTCAATGTGTAAGAACTCTAGAAAGGAGTTTGCGTTCAAAAACACTGCAGTTACCAAGAACAGAACCTGAGGGCATTTTTGTCTATGACCAGAGCATATTGGCCATCGGGCTAGAGAATCAGGACACTGAAAACTCTAATAAACTTTTGGTTTTTATAAAATGAAGATTCCACCCTGAGAATTTTCTGTTCTGGTAATAGAGCCTAAATAATTCAGACCAACTTCTCATTAAGAACACTGGGTAAATAGAAAAAAAAGTATCGTTAAAGAATTTGCTTGGAGGGACCAATGAATTAACAAGATAGTGAAGAATTATAAGTCCAGGGATCTGGGAGAACAGAACACAGAGAAGTGAACTGAGCATCTCGGACCACTTTTCCATAGGACTAGCACCATGGGAGCAGAACCTATTAATTAATTTTCAACTGACCTGAGGGCAATGGGTGAAAGCTGCGCACCCAACATCTTTCTCACTCAATCCTTTCTGATTCCTTTGGAGAGCTTTCTATCCATGCCATGTACAACTGGTAGGCATTTTAATCATGATTCCCAACAGGGTATGCATATGGCCCAAACTGAGAGCAATCAAATAAAAGGCCACCAGGGAGAACAATATTAAGATAAATAATAAGGTGAGAATTGTGAAATGTGAAGTCCAACTCATAGACTTATCTAGGGGTTGGATACTAGGAAGAGAGTTGCATGATGTGTGATCAGTCAGATCAGGACTGCTGGCATCATGGAACCCAAGAGAAGGAAGTATATCATGAAAACTAGAGAGGTCAGATTACAATAAGGTATCATTATATAGGAGGTTGTTGGTGATTCCTGATAGGAGAAATTTCAGAAAATGGTAGGGAAAAAGCCAGATTGGAGTAGGAGGAGACAAACCAGGTAATAAGGAAATGGAAATACTGTATAGACAATTTGTGATTTAGTTTTGAAGGGGGTATAAAATGTGGCCCTCTCTGGAGGTAGATTAAAAAGTCAAGGGAGTGTTTGTTCTGTGCTGTTTTGCTTAAGATGAAAGATATTCAGGCATGTTTTTATGACCTCTCTGAAGGTGAATCTATTTTTATTATACACGAAACCAGCTTTTGTCCTAGTTTAACTTCTAATTCTTACATTGTTTTCTATGACCAACTGCTGACCTCAGTTGTTGACAGTAAATAAGTTTGTAAGACCTGCCTTTAGACATAAATACATGGGAGCTATAGACCTGTCATGAGGTGCATCCTATGTCACTAGTCTAATTGCAGTGGGCCATGCTAAGGTCTTACAGTTGTCTAATGACAGGATCTTGCTCTTGAAGGCTAATGAAACCAGACAGAACTTTAACTTCCCTGCGGAAGCTTATGTTATACAGGTCTCAAATTCACTTTCAAAACTGTAAAAAATATATGTAGAGAGAAACAATCCCAAAGTGTCCTTCCACCAGTCTCCTGAGAGTGTAATGTGTGTGATCCCATTCTTTAGACAATGATCATGTTTGGGATATAAATAACATTGAATTTTTGGACTTTAAATCTGGCATTTGGACCTTATAATTGGGAAAAATCTCTGATGTACATTATGAGCTCCTAAATGGTCAGTTGGCTGGAATCCTTAGCCAGCAGTGTATATAGGGGAAGGGAGATTTAACATTCAGTTTTCTAATTTCTTAATCACATAATTGATCCCAAAAGGCTCCCTTTCAGTCTGAGCACCAACTCAGAATCTAGGCAAAGTTGTGGACTAAGCAATTAGTATATAATGCTTATTTATGATCCCTTTTTTAGGGATGTGCCAAGAAAGAGCAAAATATGTGAGCAGAAAAACAAAAACAAAATCAAAGGGTAAATTAAGGTGAAGTAATCAAGTTTTAAAGCTTTCTAAAACTTCTTTTAAAGAAGAACAAATAGGTTAGTATTTTAAGCAGTGATCAAACATCAGATTCAAACCTAAGTGACTAAATATAGCATGTGAAGACCTTTCACAGCAAAAGCAAAGTTACAAGTTTATTATCTCCTTGAAATCTTAATTCCAAAGTCCTTGTGATGGTCTGCAAATACCCACAGATATAAAATTACTTGAAATAGATTGGTGTCCTCGTCTCAGATGAGCCACCTAATGGAAGTACAGCTGACATTACTAAAACAGGCAATACTTTCCACAGGGTATTAAACATCTGGCTTAAGACTTACAAATCTATGAAACTCCCAGATTGCTATTTCTGAAAGTGCTTGGCTCCTGACTACATTTGGCATGCAGGCTGGGGGTGGGGTGGGGAGCAGGGAATAAATCTATATTAGAACAAAGCATCTTTTTGAAAATTTTCCATTTTATTTAGAACTTCCTGTTTTCTTGTGAATTATCCAGGTTATTGCTTTTTTTCCTTAAGAGCTTTACCCTCACAAGAGAGATGCAAATAAGCATGCATGTATACACATATACACATGTAAAGTAGATAAATTTATTTCTTTTAGAATGATCAATAATAAATTTTTTGTAGTTTTCCCTTCTTAAAATGCAAATTGTGATGAAAAACTGTGCAACATTAAGTTGGTAACATAGGACCCATTTCATCATGGAAGTGGTAATGATTTGTCATCACTGGAATAGGTTCTTATTTAGAGAATGGATTTGCCTTCTCTGCTGGCACCCCCACCCCCACCCACAGATTTATCAAATGCCTTAGAACCCATCAAGTATCCCATACAACATAGATTCAGGCTGAGCAACCAATTGCACAGCATGAAAATTATGACACTTGGCTCTCACCTCTGGAATTCTCAGGACTCCCCACATAGTCCATCACTGAGAAGGAGCTGGCCACTTAAAATGGTTATGTTGCTAAATGGAAAACAAACCCCTGCATGGTCAGGGTGCTCAGAATGTGTTATATATATTCTCAACCCACAGCAGGTATACAGAACTTGAGAACAAGGTAGTAGTGATCCCTCTCAATATTACTCTTAATAGCCCATGGGTAGTTTTTGCTTTCCACCCCAGAACCCTGGGATTTCTTGATCTAAAGGGCTTATTCCTATGGGAGGGATCCTTCTACTGGGAGACAAAGAATGGCCCTATCAAATCTGAAACATGGGCAGCCCCCAGCCAGGTTGGCTTCCTCATACCACTGAAACAACAGGCAAAGCAGTCATTGAAAAGGGGTTAATAACTGTCTGGGGTGATTGGTCCTGATAAGTAATGGGCAATTGGGTTTCTTTTATTTTTTTTAAATTTATTTATTTTCAGAAAAACAGTATTCATTTTTTTTCACCACACCCAGTGCTCCATGCAATCCATGCCCTCTATAATACCCACCACCTGCTACCCCAACCTCCCAACCCCCCGCAACTTCAAACCCCTCAGATTGTTTTTCAGAGTCCATAGTCTCTCGTGATTCACCTCCCCTTCCAATTTACCCCAACTCCCTTCTCCTCTCTAACACCCCTTGTCCTCCATGCTATTTGTTATGCTCCACAAATAAGTGAAACAATATGATAATTGACTCTCTGGGTTTCTGCTATGAAATGGTTTGGAAGTAGTTTCTTGCCGTGATTAATTTCTAAGTTACCTTGCCATTTCCTGTTTGGATTCCTAGCATTTCCATCACCTGTGTAGTCAATTTCCCCCATTAAATTCCCTCTGTTTTACATATTTAGAGTGGTACCTTAAGACCTTGATTGATACAGGTGTTGGTATCAGGAGTGGTCCCATGAAAAATCCCTCAGGGTAAGATTCTAAGATTGATTTCTCATTTGTCTGAGCACAATTTTAGGGTTCTCTTCCTTAACAGATAGAAAATGGAGTACTAGTATCTTTGGAATGTTCACATTCTTCCTCTGCAGTAGAACCTCTGTATATTATCTGAGCCCATTGCCACCCAGAACAACTGTTAGTCCTGGCCTACCTGACTTGCACTATGCATACTCATGTGACTTAAGACTGGCCAGTGGAATATAAACATAAGTAGTGTGTGTGATGAGCTACCTTTGAAAGGAGAGGCTTTCACTTCCCTTACCCTTTTCTCTTTTCAGCTGTCTGGAATATAAAGATAGAAACTGAAACTCCAACAGATATCTTGGATTGTCCTTTAGGACAGCAGAAAAGAAAGAAAGCTTGAAGGATCCTTGGTCTCTGATGAATTTAAAGAACTTTGTTATCAGCCCAAAGGCTGGATAAAACGAGTGATGTTGTCAGTGGCTTGAGGGAGGCCAGGGGCTCCTTCCCAGAAATAAACAATATCCAACATCTTAACTTGAATCCATGAGGACACAGAATGAAGGACACAAGGAGGTCTCTTCTGTCCTATGGAAGATAGATTTCTAAACTTCCTCTTAAGCCCATTTGCCACATTGTGAAGTAGATAGAAGGGAGGAATTTCTGTGATAAAGAGTTGATCTTCAAATTCCCTGAATATGTACCCCCAAAAGACTCAGAGACCAAAATAAAATGATTTAAACCAGAAGGGACTGAGATACCATCCCCTGGGGGAAAATTCAATTTTTTTTCCCTTGTAACCCAGTGGGTGGGGACATAAAGGGGACATCAGATCAGTCATAGGAAATAAAGAAGCAGAATCCTCTGTGAATATGTGGGTATTCATATGGTGGGTGTAAACATCTGGTCAAACTGAGTTTTATATTGCTGACTTGGTAGAATGCTGCAGTCATAGCTAGGAAGGAATTATACTTGCTAAAATCAGAAAATTCACAGATCATAGTATGGCTGAAGTTGTCAAGCAGAGCAAGCTTGTCATTTCTTGTATCAGGAGAGTCTATGTTGCAAACAAAATTCTGAAGTGATGAAACAACAGAGGCTTTGATGAGCTTTACATATAGGAAGAATTCATATACCCTGCAGGGATCTCTGCCAATACCAGAACTCTGTAAACAAGTTGTAGAAACTTCAGAAAATGCCACAGCCCAAGCCCTGATAAAACCAAGATCCTGAGCCTTGCTGACAAATGCCAATCTTCTCCCATTGAAGCCCAAGTTCCATGAGAGCAGGGACAGTGCCTGCTTTTGTTGACCATGGGTGCCCAGTGCTCAGAACAAGGCCTGGCAAGTAGTAGCTGCTCAGTAAATATATAATGAGTATATGAATGAGTCCATAAATTTTTATTTTTAAAACTTTCTACTGTAAGGAGATGGCACATTGATATTTGGAAGGAAAGAATTAAAATTTTTAAAAAGGTAAATATGAACTGTAGTACTTAAAAAAAAATTCCCTATTGATATCTCTAAAACACTGGAAGATAATGAAGAAAAGCTATATACATTGGAGGAAGAAAATTGTGACTTAAGCAGGGAAATATGAGGGACTCAAGGGCTTCTAGGATGCAGGGACCCAGAACTACAACAGAGGTAAGGTGGGTGAGTCATAGGCAAGGATGGGCACCATGATGTCCTATTAACTTTTAATTTCTCCCAAATATTTGGAGTGGCCACTAGAGACAAAGCACTGCTCTGGGCATTTTATTTCTGCATATCCTTTAATCCTCACATTAATCCTGTTAGATAGGAATGATTCCTATTAAACAAGATCAGAGAGGTTAAACAACTTGCCCAAAGTCACACAGCTGAAGGTAGTGAGAGTTGATCCAAGCTGAGTGACCCACAAGCTTGGGCTTACATGTCTAGCCTCACCTGGAACACCTGCTCAGGGAGCACAGTTCTGTTCACTAGCTATCTCTGTTCCTCTCTCACCCCAGGCTCTAGCTAACTTATTTCATTTAGTATTATACTCTCTATATGTATCCGTGTTTTTGCAAATGGCAACATTCTTTTTATGGCTGAGTAATATTCCATTGTACCACATCTTTATCCATTTATCAACTGAGGAACACTTGGGCTGCTTCTGTAACTTGGCTACTGTAAATAATGCTGTAGTAAAAAAAATCTGTATGTATGACTCATAAGAACATGAAATAATTTGGCTACTGTAAATAATGCTGTAGTAAAAAAAATCTATGACTCATAAGCACATGAAATAATGTTCAACATTAAATATCAGGGAAATGCAAATCAAAAACCACAATGAGATACCACTTTACACATATTTGAATGGCTATAATAAAAAAGACATACAATGTAAAAAGTGTGGTGAGGATGTAAAAAATTGGAAAGTTCATACACTGCTGGTAGAAAGGTAATATGGTACAGACAACTTAAGAAAACAATTTGGCGATTCCTCAAATGGATAAACAGAGTTACCATATTACCTAGTGATTCCATTCCTAAGTATATATCCCAGAAAAATGAAAACATGTCCACATGAAAACTTGTACAGGATGCTCATAGTGGTATTATTTGTAATAGCAAAGTGGGAACGATCCAATGTGTCTCAACTAATAAATGGATAAATGAAATGTGGTATATCCATACCATGGAATATTATCTGACAATAAAAAGGAATTAAGTAATGATGCCTGCTACAACATGAATGATCCTCAAAAATTAAGTTGAGTGAAGAAGCCAAGCATAGCAGACCAAATGTGGTAGGATTCCATTTACACAAAATGTCCAGAAGAGACAAATCTATAGTTAAAGAAAGTAGATTAGTGGTTGGCAAGGGATGGGGTTGGGGGTGGACACTAGGATTGACAACCAGATGGTGCAGCACAATGAAAACTAGGGCAGAAATCTATACTGATACACTGATGAGGGATTGGCAGGAGGCCCAGAAGAGAAAGTTGCCATTACACAATCACATGTCAATTACGTCCAGATTTTCAACTTTATTACTATAGTAATGTTTTGTTGCTAACAAAATATATTTCTTATCCTATTCTTGTTATAATTCTGAATGTTGTATATCTAGTTGGGCTTTCTTTATAATAGTAAATAACACTTATTAACTACTTACTATATTTTGGCAGTGTTTCTTGGTAACTAAGAGGACAAGACTCTGGAGCACCATGAACTGAGTTAACACCTAGCCTCACCACTTGCTATGTGACCCTCAGGAGAGGTATGCACACTGCGATGAGTTATCCAAACCTGCCCTGGTTTTTGTTTATCTGTAAAATGGGAATAGTAGCACTGATATCATTGGGCTTTTGTGTAGTGCTGAGAACAATGTTGGTGGGTAAGTTAGTAAGTTAGTAACTGTCAGCTATTTTTCTTTCTTTATTAACTGTCAAAAAATTTAGTTCTGTTTATTGTTATCCTGTCAGCCCCCAATAAACCAGTACATGGCCTAATTTAACAGTTCTATTTTATCGTTTCATTAAAAATATATATATTCTTTATTTTTAATAGCATTTTTAGGCTCATGGAAAACTATAATGGGAAGTACAGAGTTTCCATATTGGCCCCTACAACACACACAATGTTTCCCTTATTATTAACATTTTGTGTTAGTGTGGTACATTTGATACAACTGATGACTCAAGATTGAAATACTATTTTAAAAGCCCATAGCTTATATTACAGTTCATTTTTTGTATTGTACATAAATTAGGTTTTGACAAATACACAATTGTTCATATTCACCATTAAAATAGCATATATAATAGTTTCATTGCCATAAAAATCCCCTGTGCTCTGCCTATTCATCTGTCTCTTCCCCAAGAACCACTGGCAATCACTGATCTTTTTACTCCAGACTTTTGCCTTTTCTAGAATTTCATATAGCAAGAATCATACAGTATGTAGGCTTTCCAGATAATCTTCTTTCACTCACTAATATGCATTTAAATTTCTTCCATGTCTTTTTGTGGCTTGATAGCTCATTTCCTTTTATCCATGAATAATATTTGATTGTCTGGATGTACCAATTTGTCCATTAACCTGCTAAATTACATCTTGGTTGCTTTGAAGTTTTGGCAATTATGAATAAATCTCCTATAAACATTCATGTGCAAGTGTCTGTGTGAACATATGTTTTCAGCTTATTGGGGTAAATACCAAAAAGCATTGATTGTTGGATTGTATGATAAGAGCATGCTTAATTTTCTAAGAAACTGCCAAAGTGTCTTCCAAACTGGCTATCCATTATGAATACCCATCAGTAATCAATGAGAGTTCCTGTTGCTCCATATCCTTACTGACATTTACTGTTGTCAGCATTTTGGATTTTGGCCATTCTAATAGGTATATAATAGTATCTAACTGTTGTCTTATTTGCAACTCCCTGATGACATATGATATTGAATATCTTTTCATGTGCTTATTTGCCATCTGTATATCTTTTTTGGGTAACACTTCTGTTCAGTTCTGTTGCCCCTTTTTTTTTCAGTTGGGTTGTTCATTTTCTTACTGCTGAGTTTTAAGCCTTCTTTGTATGTTTTGAATACCAGCCCTTTATTAGATATGTGTTTTGCAAAGATTTTTTCCCAGTCTCTGGCTTGTCCTTCCATTCTTTTAATATATTTGTTTTTCTAATTCATTAATATTCTCTTTAACCTCAATGTAATTCTCTGCTCTTTTTCAGATTTATTTTAACTTTGTGAGTCCAATGTTTATTAACTTAATTTCTTTATTTGCTTTTGTTTGAACATGAAAATATGTATGCTTCTGCACTTTCTTCTTTGTACACTGTTGGCTAAATCCCATATCTTTTTTTTTTTTTTAACATTTAACAACTTAAAAATAATGATGAGAAGTGATAGAAACATGAAATTTTAAAAGTAAATTAGTATAAAAATGAAAAGAGGGGTGCCTGGGTGGCTCAGAGGGTTAAGCCTCTGCCTTTGGCTCAGGTCATGATCTCAGTGTCCTGGGATCGAGTCCCATATTGGGCTCTCTGCTCGGCAGGGAGCCTGCTTCCCCCCACCCCTGCCTGCCTCTCTGCCTACTTTTGATCTCTCTCTGTCAAATAAATAAAATCTCTAAAAAATGAAAAGAAGATATATGATATATGATGGACAATTATTAAAATTAAATGAGAGGATATGATGCAGTGAGTTGCAAGTGGCTGATGCTTCCCCAAGATTGACTAAGGAGACTGGATAAAATATAAAATCCCATCTGTTTGGAAACCATAGAGAACTGATGAGTTCTCTGGAGGCCACAATTCTGGAAAAGGTGAAAAGAATGCAGATTGGTGAGTAGACATTCTAGAATAGTTCTCTCATCAGAAAACTTGCCAATTCTTGGCTCTAATCAAGGCAGAAGGCTAAGAAAGGAAAAGAACAATTGCTTATATCCAGAGAAGCCAGAAGAAATTCTAACAGCCTCACAAATCTGGAGAGGGAAGATGGAGCTTAGGGTTGCCCAAAAGACCCCAGTGGGAAAAGCTAGTACTTGGAAGTGAGTCTGATGCTGTTGGTTTCCCTGGAGGTATTTGTCAAATTCTTAAACAGTACAGGGAAGAAATATAAGACACTGGGAAGAAAGACAAAGAACAAAGCAGATTTTTTTTATACTTTCATGGTACTGAGAAAATAAAAATTTGAGTTCAAGAAAGCAGAGGAGAGAGGGCTAATAACAACCTTGGAGCTCAGTTAGCAACCCCAAAAGACCACAACCTAGAAGCAGTAGAATCAGAGGTAGATT
This sequence comes from Mustela nivalis, assembly GCF_964662115.1. NCBI lineage: Eukaryota > Metazoa > Chordata > Mammalia > Carnivora > Mustelidae > Mustela > Mustela nivalis. Next base: position 156,108,669 of record NC_139020.1, read on the forward strand.
AACTTGTGCAAAAAGTACAACCCAATCTTGAATGAGCCCAGTCCCTGAGTGGATTAAGGTAATATATTACCTCACTATCTGCTTGTCAGAGGAGAGACTTAGCCTTTACAGAGAATGAAAACTCCACTCAGAGTTGTTACAGTTTGCACACAATATACAGCACTCAATAAGGAATTACAAAGCTTCCCTAAGAAACTGAACCAAGAGAAAAAGCAAACAATAGAAGCAGATTCACAGATGAGACAGTTATTGGAGCTATCAGACAATGACTTCGAAATTTTTATAAATAACATGTTGAAGAAAAAAGATTTTCACAAGAGAACTGCAATATGTAAACAATCAGATAGAAATCTTAGAATTAGAAATGAATGAAATTACCCTGTGACCCAAGAATTCTACTCCTAAACATATACTGAGCAGAAATGCATCTATGTATTCTCTAAAGATCTATATAAGTATACTTTTAGAAGTTTAGTTTATAATAGTCCTAAACTGGAAACTACTCAAATGTCTGTCAATGGATGAATAGACCAGCTCTGATATATGCCTACAGTGGAATAAGAAGGGAAGAACTATCAATATACTAAGCTCTTCTTTCCTCTGTCAAGCCTGTCCCTCTCTGATTTTTCCTCAGAACAAAACTGTTGTCAATATTGACTACCCTGATTCTTGCACATACACTCTAATAGCAAATCAAGTTTGCTCTGCTTCCAAAACATGTTTCTCTTAAAATATCAATTTCTTTTTTAAAAAATTTGAATCCAGCCATTTCTCATGACTCACCAGCCCTCACATTATGATCATCTCCCTCCCAGAGCCTTTAGGTGGTCTTCCTGCTTCTGCATTTATCTGCCTAACCTTCTTCAATGAAAGCTTTCTGGAGTGTACCTCCAATCAACTATGTCACTTGCCCACAGCCATCCAATGATGTCCATCTCACATCGGATCATATCCTGACCTACAGGGCTCCATATAACTTCTCTTCTCTTGTCAGGCTCCAGGGCTACAAGACCCCCAACTCCGCAAATCCCTTTTCAGGAATGTTCTGTGATCTTCTGCTCAGTGTTACCTTTGACTAACAAAGCTTTCTCACTTGGAGGTGTCTGGAAGGTTAATTCCCTCTCCCAGGGGACCAGTGATTAACATAAGACTATAAAATACTGTCTCCTTGACTCAAGGTGGAACATTACTGGGATAAAATATATACTCCAGGGCTGGCTAAGGTTCAGGCCATGGCTTGACTTCATCTGGACTTACATCCTTGCCCAACTACTTCCCCTGCCTCTTTTTGCTTCCCTTTTGCTCTCCTAATCCTCCCACAATAAACCACATGTACCCAAATCCCTTTCTCAGATTCTACTTCTAGTTAATCTAACCTAAGTCACAAAGCTACTGCAGAAGAAGGCACAGTGATTTGGTTGAAGAAAAAGGCTTTGATAGCCAATTTTCTGTGCTGTTTGTAAGGTAGCTTGCCCATTCCTTACAAACTGTCCACTCAGGGCTTACAGATTTGGGAAAACCAAAATCTTGTGTCTTTAATAAGCATACTAGTTAAGTAACAAAATTTTAAACAAAATTGATTAGCATGGGTAAGGGCTAAACTCTCAGACATCATTTCAAGCAGGAAAAAAGTCTTGGCATATGGTCAACTTGAAAAGTTCAGAGTCTGGAAGCTAAGCCATGATAGAGATAAGAGGTCCATAAATCTTATAGCAAAAGTAAGGAGTGGTTTCTTCTTTGAGTAATTTTACATTTAAGGAGGCTTGATGGAAAAGTTCCAGGTAAAAGGCCAAGTGTTTCCAAGAGGAAAGATATAGAGCCTATCTTGATCCCATTCCTGGGGACTGGGGATGTTAATTTCTCAGGCTGCTGCTTGGTGAGGCTGCTTCCAGCAGCCAAGGGAAATCTAGGGAGTTTTCTCATATAGGTGCAGTGATTGTAGTGGTGAGAGATGGGTATGCCAAGTGGTGAAGAGAATTCAGGAGGGCATCAGCAGGATTTATCATATCCTGTCCTCACTAACATCTGTTAAGGGAGTGGGATATCAATCTCTAAGAGAGATAAGAAGCCAGTTTCTTCCATGACACTAAAAAGCAGATAAAGGTCACTCTGCCTTTTACTTCTCTGAGGTTAACTATGAGTTTGGGTCCTTTTATAAATATCCGATCCCTTCTTCTTGGGTTTCCCATCATCAGGAGTGTTCCTCTTTACACCAAAATTTGGACTTGCATAAAGTCCTTATTCTTACCACCCAAAGCATTAACCCAGTGTGAGTTTTATTTCTCACACAAGCATATTTAGAGAACTGTCCCCAGTGAGGATCTCTGGAGACCCCAGACCAAGCAGACTACCCCTCCATGCCCATCTCATGACTTTCTCAGCCATGGCAATGTGACTGTGCAGGAGGTTTGATGTAAATCATGACTTGAGCTGAACTTCTTGGTGAGACCACACTCTCTTTATTTTTTTAATTTATTTTTTATTTATTTTCAGCATAACAGCATTCATTATTTTTTCACCACACGCAGTGCTCCATGCAATCCGTGCCCTCTATAATACCCACCACGTGGTACCCCAGCCTCCCACCCCCCATCACTTCAATCCCCTCAGATTGTTTTTTAGAGTTCATAGGCTCTCATAGTTCACCTCCCCTTCCAATTTCCCCCAACTCCCTTCTCCTCTCTAACTCCCCATGTCCTCCATGCTATTTGTTATGCTCCACAAATAAGTGAAACCATATGATAATTGACTATCTCTGCTTGACTTATTTCACTCAGCATAATCTCTTCCAGTCCCGTCCATGTTGCTACAAAAGTTGGGTATTCATCCTTTCTGATGGAGGCATAGTACTCCATAGTGTATATGGACCACATCTTCCTTATCCATTTGTCCATTGAAGGGCATCTTGGTTCTTTCAACAGTTTGGCGACCATGGCCATTGCTGCTATAAACATTGGGGTACAGATGGCCCTTCTTTTCACTACATCTGTATCTTTGGGGTAAATACCCAGGAGTGCAATTGAAGGATAATAGGGAAGTTCTATTTTTAATTTCTTGAGGAAACTCCACACTGTTCTCCAAAAGAGGCTGCACCAACTTGCATTCCCACCAATAGTGGAAGAGGGTTCCCCTTTCTCCACATCCCCTCCAACACATGCTGTTTCCTGTCTTGTTAATTTTGGCCATTCTAACTGGTGTAAGGTGGTCTCTCAATGTGGTTTTAATTTGAATCTCCCTGATGGCTAGTGATGATGAACATTTTTTCATGTGTCTGGTAGCCATTTGTATGTCTTCATTGGAGAAGTGTCTGTTCATATCTTCTGCCCATTTTTTGATATGATTGTGTATTTTGTGTGTGTTGAGTTTCAGGAGTTCATTATAGATCCTGTATATCAACCTTTTTTCTGTACTGTCATTTGCAAATATTTTCTCCCATTCCGTGGGTTGCCACTTTGTTTTGTTGACTGTTTCCTTTGCTGTGCAGAAGCTTTCGATTTTGATGAAGTCCCAAAAGTTTATTTTCGCTTTTGTTTCCTTTGCCTTGGGAGACATATCTTGAAAGAAGTTGCTGTGGCTGATATCGAAGAGATTACTGCCTATGTTCTCCTCTAGGATTCTGATGGATTCCTGTCTCACGTTGAGGTCTTTTATCCATTTTGAGTTTATCTTTGTGTACGGTGTAAGAGAATGGTCGAGTTTCATTCTTCTGCATAGAGCTGTCCAGTTTTCCCAGCACCATTTATTGAAGAGACTGTCTTTTTTCCACTGTATATTTTTTCCTGTTTTGTCAAAGATTATTTGCTCATAGAGTTGGGGATCCATATCTGGGCTCTCTACTCTGTTCCACTGGTCTATGTGTCTGTTATTATGCCAGTACCATGCTGTCTTGGTGATCACAGCTTTGTAGTAAAGCTTGAAATCTGATTCAATAAGGACATACAAAAATTGTCAAGAATGGATCCTGGTTAAAATTATACAGAGAAATCCTTGGAGTCAAACCATATGGTATAATATATAAAGGTAAAATGCCATCAAATATCACTGATCCCAAGAAACCTCAAAAATGAATCTTTCATCTAGCATAAATGAAACATAGTACAATTCCCAGTGAAAGACATACTTCCCCTGACCCCATTAAATAGCCTGTTTCTGGGCCCCTTAGATTCCCAACTTTGATATCTGTGGGCTAATGGCAACAGAAGAGCTCAGTTTCAACTGTCCCATCTATAGAAAGAAGGCTGATCTCTAGAACATGCAATTTGAAAGTATCTGAATTTAGCACCTTTAAGTTATCAGTGACAAACAGGAAGATCCTGCATCTGGCAGGGGAAAGATTTTCAAAAGTGAAAGGAATTTAATTCCTACAGTCTGAAAAATCTCTAAATAAAAAACTTTGGGAATGGCAAAAAAGTATTTGTGCCTGCTTCATTTGAAAGAATCGGTTTTTGCTTTGTTTTTATGAAAAGATTCATCCTGTAATTAACAAATGTGAAATGGAATTTTAAAACATTTAAATTTCACAAAGTTAAATTAAAATGGTTTAATTTGTATTTCCAAGATTAGAGCAGATTTAATTTCTCGGAGATTGTTGCATAATACCTACTGAGGAAAAAAAAATTATCGAGGTTTAACATCCATCTCAAGCATGCAGCTGGATGAATTTCTACATCTTTATATATCCGTGTGGGCACTACTGAGATCAAGATACAGAACATCAACATCACAGAAGACTTCTCATGCCTCAATATGGTCAACTCTTACTACCCCTACCTTGGCCCCAGAGGTAATTTCTGTTTCAACTTTTATGACTATTTGAATTTCATGAAAATGGAAAATTTTGGTATATACTCTTATATCTGGCTTCTTTCACTCTATGTTATTTCTCTGGGATTCACTCATGTTGTCTCATGTAGCCGTGATTCATTTGTTCTCATTATTCTGTATTATAACAGTGCATGAATAGACCACAATTTCATTATCCATCTACTGTTTTTTGGTAGACTTATGCATTCACTTCTCTTAGACATAGCCCCACTAGTAGAATTGCTGAGTCAGTGGATAGGAAGACATTTAGCTTTATGAGATAATGACAACCAACTCTCTAACATGATTGTGCCAATTACACTGCAGCAAGAAAGTTGTTTCACATTCTTAACAATTCTTGGTTCTAATCAGTCTCTCTAATTTTCCTTATTCCTATAAGCAGAGAGTAGTGTCTTACTGAGGTTTTCCTTTGCATCTCCCTAAATGCCACTAATGTGCTTCTTTTCATATGCTTGATGTTATTTGGATTTCCTACTTTGTAAAGTGGCAGTTCATTATTTTACCCATGTTTTATTGGGTACTTTGCCTTTTTTCTTATTGATTTATGGAAGTTCTTTATATATGTTGGACATGGGAACTCTGTGGGTTATATGCATTGTAACTATCTTCTCCTTATCTGTAGATTGCCTCTTCACTCTTTTATTGATGCTTAATGAAAGCCAATTCATCAATTGCCTTTTCTGTTTAATGGCTTTTTTAAATCTTAAAAATCTTTTTAACTTTTAATTTTGAAATAATCATGGATCCATAGGAAGTTGCAAAAATAATACAGAGAGGGCTCATGTATCCACTGGTTTCTCACAAAGGTAACATCTTACCAAACTGCAGGGTAATAACAAAACCAAGAAATTGACATTGATTCAATTCACTGTGTTTATTCAGATCTCATGTCTTATAGGTACTCATTGTGTGCATGTGTGTGTGCATGTGTGTGTGTGTCATTCTAAGCAATTATTTCTGGTGTGTTGATCATGTAACCATACCACAGTTAAGATACAGAGGTGTTCCACCATCACAAAGATCCCTGGACTACCCATTTATTATTTTTTTCAAATATTTTATTTATTTATTTATTTGAGAGAGTAAGAGAGAGAACATGAGCAGTGGGGAAAGGGAGAAGAAGACTCTTTGTTGAGCAGGAAGCCCAACATGGGGTTCAATCTCAGGACCCTGGGATCATGACCTGAGCCAAAGGCATACACCTAAACAACTGAGCCACCCAGGCACCCTGGGCTAACTCTTAGAGCCAAATTCACCCTTTACTTTTATTCTCTGGCAATCACTAATCTGTTCTCTATCTGTAAATTGTTATTTCAAGGATATTATATAATGGAATCACATAGTATGTAACCTTTAGAGATTGTCTTTTATCACTCAGCACAATGCCCTTGAGATCACTCAAGTTATTAGATATATCAGTGGTTTGTTCCTTTTGGCTCCAGTACCATAGTGTGTTTAACCATTTGTCAATTTAAGGTCATTTGATTTGTTCCCAAATTTCAGCTTTTACAAATAAATCTGTTATGTATATTCATATACAAGTTTTTGTATGGACATAAGCTTTCATTTCTTTGGAGTAAATGCTCATGAGTATGGTTGCTGGGTCATATAGGAAATATGTATTTTGCTTCTTCAGAAACTGCCAATTGTTATTCAGAGTAACTGCATCATTCTACATTCTCACCAGCAATGTTTGAGGGACCAGTTCTCCACATTCTTGCCAGTATTGAGGACTATCCCCCTGATGTGCTTTGTGATACTGTGGTGTGATGTGATGATGAGGCTTTTCCCTCTGGTCCACTAATGTTTTATTTCTTTAGGGATTTATCCCAATCAGTCATTTAAAAACCTAATAGACACAGTCCTGGGGTGTAGAGGTTGGGCACTAGACCTCCATCCTACTCACTGTGAACAGCAGTGGGAAAAAGGTAGGGAACAGGAAGGGTGCTGAAGCAAGACAGCACAGAGCCACTCCTTCCTCCCCTAGGCCCTGGTTGGAGCCCCTGTGGCTGGGGGTGTGAAGGAGATAGAACTCTCCCCAGGCCCTCCTCCCTCCTCAGATAGCCTTCCTGGGGATTCAACCCAATTTTTCTTGCAGGAGACTGAGGCACATAGAGAGGTGGAAGAAGATGTTGGAGAGGCAGAGAGGTGGCACAAATGAAGTCAGAAGTGAGGCGTGGTGAGGCCCTAGTTTGGAAGCTTCTGTCCACTTACCTCATGTCCACCCATGCCATTTTTCTCAATAAAATGTTAGTTGGTGGACTGGACTTGACCCATGGGCCATCGTTTATCTCCTTGTGTTCTAGATTATTTGATCTTTTACTCTTCATTCTCTCTTTATCCTGTTGTGTTGTGTACCTATGCCTACTTGCTTCTTCTATGTGACTGTTCTGCATCATATTACTAATTTATCCTTTTATCTAATGAAGATACTGATTATGCACTGTCCATGTCAGTAACTCTACTTCATATATGTGATACTTAGTTTTTGTCTTTGGAGCTATGACACAATATAATGTTTAAAAACTTTGATGCTAGAATCTGTCTGCCTGAGTTCAGCTACTAGCTCTCTACCAGTTGATCAGTTAGAACTCTAAGACTTTTGAGTAACCATGGGAAGGGATAAAGTTCCTCCAGAATGAATGATATTGGTTTGTCACAAGTATAGTGAATGGGAGCTTGGGGCCATACGGAATGTGTTTCATAAAAATAAAATAATGGGTTCTCTCTTTCCGGACCTGGCTAAGCTGGAGTTGCCATCATGGGAGTCGACATCCGCCACAACAAGGACCAAAGGTTCGGCGCAAGGAGCCCAAGAGCCAAGACATCTACCTGAGGCTATTGGTCAAGTTGTACAGGTTTCTGGCCAGACAAACTAAATCTACCTTTAACCAAGTCGTGTTAAAGAGGTTGTTCATGAGTCGCACCAACCGGCCACCACTGTCCCTCTCCCAGATGATCCAGAAGATGAAACTGCCCAGCCGGGAAAACAAAACCGCTGTGGTTGTAGGGACCATAACCGACGACGTGCGGGTCCAGGAGGTGCCCAAACTGAAGGTGTGCGCGCTGAGGGTGAGCAGCCATGCCCGGAGCCGCATCATCAAAGCTAGAGGCAAGATGCTCACCTTTGACCAATTGGCCCTGGACTCCCGTAAGGGCCGTGGCACCGTCTTGCTCTCTGGGCCACGCAAGGGCCGAGAGGTGTACAGGTATTTTGGCAAGGCTCCCGGAACCCCCATAGCCACACCAAACCCTACGTGAGATCAAAGGGCAGGAAGTTCGATCACGCCAGAGGCCGGAGGGCCAGGCGAAGCTACAAAAACTAACCCCAGATCCTGTGTTGTTTTAATTAAAGATTTTGAATTCTGGAAAATAAAATAAAATAAAATAAAATAAAATAATGTATTGTACTTGCATTGTGCTCTGTGGAACCAATTTAAGACCACGACATCTACGTCTAGTAACCATAATTATGATGTGCCATTTTGGAAAAGCTGAAGTGAACAGTCTTAAATGTAAATCCAGTAGCATTCTACCTTAGTAAAAAGATGAAGTATAAACTTCCTAAAAAGAATATTAAAAGAGCCTTAAAAATGTCCATACCCTTTTGCCCAGTAATTTCATACTACAAACCTTAAAAAAAAAAAAAAAAAGGTATATTTATTTATTTTAAAGAGCAAGAGAGCAGGGGAAGGGTCATAGGGAGAGGGAAAGAATCTCAAGCAGACTGCCTGCTGAGCACAGAGCCTGATGTGGGGATTGATCTCATCACCCCTTAGATCATGACCTGAGTTGAAATCAAGTGTCAGAGACTTAACTGAGCCACACAGGTGACCCTAGAAGCTCTTTAAGCAAATAGTGAGCATGTAAATACAGAGACAAAAAACACATGCCAAGGGTGGTAGAGCAGGGACATAGAAGGAACTTGACCATCTGATGGAAAAATTGAGCAGCTGTATCCACCCCAGACCCCATATCTCCTAACTTATTGTCAGAGAGCTCAAGGTAGTCATAACTTATATAAACCCAAACTTCCAAATACCAAAATATGATAAATAATATTATAGTCCATTTATTAAGCTTAAGATTTTTATAAAATGCATGGCATAGCTTATCAAATGTTTTATGGGGGGAAAGTGAGAGGCACAATTTTACATGCCACATGACTAGAACTACAAATAAAAGACATCTCCTACCAATGTTTATGCTTTGAGATCTTATTTCCTATATTTTGAGTTTCCTTTTTTTGATGTTTCATAATTATGAATATACAAAATAAAAACAAATACTTGTTTTAAAATACATTTTCCAGTGAAATATTGAATCTGGTAGAGATGGACCAGAAATCAAACCTATGCCATAAGTGTATATTAAGTAATGAAATAATGGTGCTGCATGGAGAGGAAGTTCAAATTTCCTGAACTCTTTTAAAATCAGTTTTGTTTAAATGTTAGGAAGATAAAAACACCTATTTGACATTCCTAGTTTCCTATTTTTATTCCTAGTCTTAAAATACTTAGTTACATTATTCAAAAGCCAAAGACTCTAGGCATCCATTAAATGAATGAGATGGGTATTTCCTTTGAGATTCAGTGTCTCTGCAATAAGACTATAAGTTGGCCAAGTTCAGAGTGATTGTATGCACAGTAGAATTACAAGTGTTCTGACTTCAGTAGGATTGGGGAAAATGTTAATAATAAATTATTCTCCTGAGTTTAAAAGAAGGCAATTACCTATAAATTTGAATAATCACAGAAGACTGAGCATGTTGAGATCATTAACAGTGCTTAGACCATGCAAGTAATGTTACCATTTTTAATTTTTTAAATCATATTTAATTTTTAAAAAATATATAAAGAAAGTTCTCATCTCAGTAATTTTGTGCAATAAGGAGTCTAAAGCTTGTCCCATGAAAAACATTAAGAAATGATGGGAAATATAACATCTTTGTTTTCTTTTCAGAGTGGGGAGTGCAAAGGGAGAGGGAGAGAGAATATTAAGCAGGCTCCACACACTGTGGAGTCTGACGTAGAGCTTGATCTCACAACTCTGAGGTCATGACTTGAGCTGAAATTGAGAGTTGTATGCTTAACCAAATGAGCCATAAAGGCACCCCTTCCCTTTATTGGAGGGAAGGAAAGATATCTTTGAATTGCATTACTAGGCATTTTGGAAATTCTTGGGTGTCAAAAACTAAGAGAAAACTGGATACCAGATATATAAGTGCATGTCTTTATTTTTGTGTTCCATAGATGTTTGGTGGTGAGAAGAGTAGTTGGTCCTGCTTAAGGACTGATGTAAAGAATTGGGCTCTAATGGAGAGGTGGGGAAATAAGATAGTCTTTGGCCCCTGAGAAGCAGAACCAAGACGCCAGAATAAAGTAGGATCTTTAGTAGACTGCACCCAAACCGAAAGGCAACCCAGGGGAAAAAAATCAACTTCACCTCACCCCCTCACACCAGCATTGGGTGGGTAGAGGGGTAAAAAAAGAATCCCTCAACTGAGACTAAAAACATGGACCTGTCCCTGACCTGGGCTTTAAGCCAAAAAATATTTTAACTAAATAATGCAAGAAATCAATGGTAAATTTACAGTACCACTCTGGGTTGTTGGAAGAAAAGAAAACAAATTACCCTGAAGAATATGTTCTCAACCTGTACTGTAAAGAATCCCCACAAGTAAAGTTCTGTTAATGATTAGCTCACAATCCCAAATTATAAGACACAGGAGGAAAAATTCACCACGGTGAAAGAACTACATATGTGATATATAATATGATAGAAACTATACATTATAAATGTCTAACATAATTAAAGAAAACTTCTGATTTGGACCATGATGGAATAATGGGTGTTAGACTTATATTCTGGTATAAACATCTCTAAAACCAGACAAAATATATGAAGAAATATTTAAGGCTTTGGACCACAGGCAATGCAGATCTGTGATTCTAGAGAAAAAGGAAAAAAACATATGAAGTGAATGCCACTTGCATCCTGGTGTCTGAGGCACCTGAGGGCACTTCCAAAATGGTAGCATAGGGAAGAAAGAACAAGTAGAAATCAGTTATTTCCTTGAACAAAGGAAACACATATTGAAAATTAGTGCTTTGGAGGCAACTGGAATTTGTTGAGCAGGAAAGTAGAGAACAGAAAGTTGTACAAAGAAGGAACCTAAGAAATCTATGTGGGAGCCCATTTAAGTCTGGTCAAATACTAAAATATATATAAGCAGAGTAAGACTCCACAAGGTTTGGAAGAGAACAGCTACTAGGCATTAGAGGAACTGACATTTTATTCACTTATTTAAATTTTATTTTATTTTATTTTTCTGTGTTCCAAAATTCATTGTTTATGCACCACACCCAGTGCTCCATGCAATACTATTCACTTTTGAGATGAATGGATTTTGGAGACGACAGAGATTGATGATGTTTGAAATTCCAACCAGCCAGACTGGAATGATCTCATTGTGCACCTGGGAATTCAGCTGACATCCTGTAAAGGCTGCAGAATAAGAGTGGGGATAATCTATACTCATCCAATTAAGACTAAACTCAAGACTTGATAAGACCAAGCTTAGTCTCCAGTAAAGGAACTGCTGGCTAAAATGGAGTTCAACATTTTTTTTAAAAAAGCCAATATACATTGAGATACACCTTACACCTGTTATAATGGCAAAAATTGACAAGGCATGAAACAATGAATGTTAGAGAAGTTATGGAGAAAGGGGAACCCTCTTATACTGTTGATGGGAATGCAAATTGGTGCAACCACTTTGGAAAACAGTGTGGAAGTTCCTCAAAAAGTTAAAAGTAGAGCTACTATATGACCCAGCAATTGCACTACTGGGTATTTACCCCAAATATACAGATGTAGTGAAAAGAAGGGCCATATGCACCCCAATGTTCATAGCAACAATGTCCACAATAGCCAAAATGTGGAAAGAGTCAAGACTGGAGGAGATTATATGAAGAGAAATAAGTCAAACAGAGAAAGTCAATTATCATATGGTTTCACTTATTTGTGGAACATAAGGAATAACATAGAGGACATTAGGAGAAGGAAGGAAAAAATGTAGAGGGAGAAAACGGAGGGGGAGACAAACCATGAGAGACTATGGACACCAGGAAACAAACTGAAGGATTTAGAAGGAAGTGGGATAGGGGGATGGGTTAACCTGGTGATGGGTATTGAGGAGGGCACAGATTACATGGAGCACTGGGTTTGATATGCAAACAATGAATCATGGAACACTACATCAAAAATTAATAATGTACTGTATGGTGACTAACATAACACAATAAAAAAAATTAAAAAGTAAAAAAAAAGAAAGCCAACATAATGCGAACTTCCAACAACAGCTACAATGTCCAGAACATACATTTTTGAGCCATACAAAAAGGCAGGAAAATGTGAGTTAGGACTAAGAGGAAGAGAAAGTCAAGAGAAACATATCCATGGAAAATACACATGGTGGAATTAGCTGACAATGACCATAAAAGTTTATATAAATAAATTTAGGGATGTAAAGAAAAAGACAGACTAAGTGAGTGAACAGATGGATAATCTCAGTGAAGAGATGGACACTATTTTCTAAAAGAACTAAAGAGAAATTCAGGAACTAAAAAGTACAATATTTGAAATTCTCTGGATGAGCTGAACACAGAGTGGACACTGGAAAAGAAATGATCAGTGGTCTTGAAAATAGATCAATAGACATGATGCAAATTAAATGGAAAGAAAAAAATATTGCAAAAATAAATATCTCTAGTGACTTGAGGAACAACATCAAGTGGTCTGATTCATGAGTAATTGGAATCCTAGAAGACGAGGAAAGAGATTGTGCCAAAAAACCCAAACAAACAAAAGTTTGGGGAAATGTCTGAAAATTTTATAGTCTTGATTAAAAAAAAAAAATCAACCCAGAGGTTCAAGAACCTCAACAAATCCAAGCTGATTAGCCACAAGGAAAACTGCATATAGACACATCATACTCAGAGTGATAAAAACAAAGATAAAGAGTAGGTAAAGCAGGCAGGAAAATACATATAGGGAATAATAAGAATGTCTACTTATGTTTTATCAAACACGATGCTACCAGAAGCCAATGTAACAGCATCTTTCATGTGCTGAAGAATAAAGCAGTTAACTTAGAGCTGTATATTCACCATAAGTGTCTTTTTAAAAATGAAAATGAAATATAGACTTTTCATATCAACAAAAGCTGAGGGAATTTACTGTCAGTAGACCTGCACTGAAGGAAGTCATTTGGAACAAAGGGCAAAAATGAAATAATGCCAGAGAGAAATCTGGATTTACAGAAGGGAACAGAGATATCTAGAAATGGTAAATATATACATAAATCAAGAAGTTTTTTTCTCATTCATAATGTTTAAAAGACAAAGAACAGGGGGCGCCTGGGTGGCTCAGTGGGTTAAGCCTCTGCCTTCGGCTCAGGTCATGATCCCAGGGTGCTGGGATCGAGCCCCACATCAGGCTCTCTGCTCAGCAGGGAGCCTGCTTCCTCCTCTCTCTCTGCCTGCCTCTCTGTCTACTTGTGATCTCTCTCTCTGTCCAATAAATAAATAAAATCTTTAAAAAAAAAAGACAAAGAACAATAATTATACATCATAGAATAAAAACTTACATATAAATAAAATAGGTGACTAAATTAATATTTTGTTGCAAGATTCTTGGATATAAAGAATTATATAAAAGCAAGGTATACTGCGAGTAGTTACAGATATGCAAACAGTAGCCATAAGAAAGGCAAAATCTGTATATTAATATTAAAGTACAAGTCAAGACAAGAGGGATCTTTCAGTTCATAGAAATGTATAATGATCCTAAATCATTATGCTTCTATGAATTCAAAATACATGAAGCAAAATCACAGAACTAAAAAAAGAAATAGATAAATCTATAATTATAGTTGGAGATTTTACGACAATCATCTAGTAACTGTTAGAACAGGTGGACAAAAAAGTAATGTGTAGACAGTTGCAATATCATCAAATAATTTAACCAACTATATATTTAGAGAAAAGTTAACCCAATAAGTGAAAAATACAACATCTTTAGAAGTACATAGGGACCATACACCAATATATACCATATGCTGGGCCCCAGAAAAGTCTCAATAAATTAGACTGACATGATATAGTGTATGACCTATATGGAACTAACCACAATGGGACTAAAAGTTCGCCAATAAAATGATCCATGGGAAATATCCAAGTATTAAAAATTAAACAACACACTTCTATATGGCCCACAGATCACAGAAAAAGTCTAAAAGGAAATTGTGGAAGAGTTGAAGTAATGAAAATTAAAACCTAATAGATCAGCTGAAGAAGTCCTTAGATGGAATCCCAGCTGTAGAAAAAGATGCTATAAAATCAATGAGGTTGTGTTTCATCTTTAAAAAAAATAAATAAATAAGAGCAATTAAGCTTTAAAAAAGCAAAAGGAAAGAAATAGTACAGAGCATAAATCAGTGAAATAGAAGTCAATCACACACCAGAGAAAAGCAAAGAAACCAAGAGTGCGTCATTTGAAAAGATCAGTAAAATCGATGGACCCTATCTTAAAAGCACAAGTACCAATATCAGAAATAAAAAAAGAGGACATTACTACAGAACATGTAGATACTAAAAAGTTACTAAGGCCTACTATGAATTACTTTATGCCAAAAGTGGCAACTTAGATGAAAAACAGAATTCTTTGGAAGACAGAATTACCAATGGTGACATTAAAAGAAGTTAGAAGTCTGAAGAGCCTTGTGTCTATTAAAGACATTGAAACCAAAAATTTAAAAAGAGCTTCCTGCAAGGAAAACACCAGACCCAGATGGCTTTACCAGTGACTTCTAGCCAACATCTGAGGAAGAAATAATACCAGTATCATACAGCTCTTAAAGAAAATAAAAAAGGAAGGAACACTTCCCAACTCATTTTTGAGGCATCACCCTTAGAACATCAGATAAAGAAGTTTTAGGAAAAGAAAAAGGAAAACCAAGAGGCTAGAGCTAGTAACTGAGCTAAGGGAGTGTGATGGCTTTTGTTGTGTCAACTTTTACAGTTATAAACCCCAGTTATTCAAACAAGCACTAATCTAGGTGTTGCTGAAGGGGATTCTGAAGGTGTAATTAAGTTCCCTCATCAGTTGTACTTAAGTAAGTTCCAGCCTTACTTAATCATCTGGAACTCCTTAAAAGCAGGACCGAGGCTGTTGAGGGGGAGCCAGTGAGAGAAACGTTCCATCTGTAGCTGACAGCTTGGGCACAAGCTGGAAGCCTACTCATGAACTCCCCTTCCTGTTAGAATCCTGACACACACAGCAAGGGCAGCACTAGAAGTCAGAAAAGTGCACAGAACCCACTTTTGCTACACCTTTCTGGCAGTGTTAACAGAAAGGGATTTTTCAGTGTAATTGTATACAAGCAGTCATATAATCTGAAGGTTTTCCCAAGAGCTTGTTTACTAAATACCAACTTCTGCCCACGAAACTAGAGAAATAAAGTGGCATCACATGTCGGTGGGTTTAAAGAGAAACTAGAACTTTGGGAACTATATGCCAGGGGCACAACTGACATTAAAAAATAAATATAGATGCAGTGTTCCAAGACTTGCTGCATCGAAATCTAATGAAGTGTTTGATGGTTACTAACATGACACGATAAAAAATTCATATATGTATACATGTATGTAGATATGTATATATGTTTCTACTGCTGTGTAACAAGCTACCATACAGTTAGTGGTTTCAAATACACCCATTTACTAATACACAGTCTGCCGGTCAGAAGTCTGGTAGGATTCAGGTCCTTGTAAGTGTTGTAGGACTGAACCTTACTGGCTGGCAGTGAGGGGGGCCACTCTCATTTTGAGAGGCTGCCCACATTCCTTGCCATATGACCCTCTCTATCAACAGAAACCCCCTCCTATTGAGTCCCTGTCATGCTTTGAATCTTCCTGACTCTTTGAACCCCAACCTCTAGACCTAGATTGGAAGGGCTCATGTGACTAGATCAGGCCCACCTAGGGACTCTTCCCTTCTTGGAGACAACTGTCCTACATAACTTTACCCTAATCACGGAGTGAAACCCATCATGTTCACAGTCCTGGGGTTGTAACAAGCATGGGCACCAAGGAGCAGGGAAGCTCTGGCCCATCTTAAAATTCTACCCACCCCGATATCTATGTTGATATGTAGTCTAGATAGATGTAAAGATAGGCGCACAGAGTGTATATTCAATGGCCACTCCAGGCCGGCCAGCCTGTGGTGAGTTAGGTAATGGAACACCGTCATTGCTCTGAGACATGAGTCCTCATGTTTCTGGGACATCCTCACCTACCTGCCACCTCTAATGGTGATGGAATACAATAAAGAAGGATGCATGTGCAGTAATAACATGAGTTGCAAAATAGCATATATATTAGAATTACTATGAGGAGGAAACAGCATTTTTCATTATTGTGTTGTTCTTGTATGGTGGAGGGTGGGCAGAGAAAGAGCAAATGTCTTCAGGTAAACAAATGGGCTTCTACTAGCTTTACCATTCAAGGGCTTCTGCCCCTGGGCAGAAGAAGAATGAATATGGAAAACACAGGTTGCCAGTTGAACCCAGACTCCCTGATCATGTCAAGGCCGTGCGAAGCTGGCTTGCAGAGACAGGGCAGCTGGGCAGACAGACTCAATGAGAAGCATGGGAGTGTGAGTGACTCACTGCTCAGGGCTCCCTTTGCTGAGAGGTTCTGTGTCCTCCTGATTGCTCCCTTCATCTCTGAGTCACTGATTGTGAGTGACAGGTGGAGTGAATATAAAATCCTTTGCTTCTCTCTCCAGCCAGCTGCCCAAACTCCTTTCTCCTCAGGCTGCCAGGCCCCATCCTTGTTGCTAACTGATCTTCCCAGGCCTTAGACAACTTTCCTTCACACTCTGAGCATCAGACTCCATTTTCCTTGCTTTACCAAGCAGGCCGCTATGTCAAAGGCCTGGCGGGAAGAGGGCGAGTGGCGGAGTGAAGCTGGAAGCTTGCCTTCACACTTCAGAGACTTTGGTAAATGAGTTTTTCTTTCCAACGGGGAAAGCACTGGGACTAAGGGGCCATGTTTGTTTGAAGCTTGTAATTCAGACATCCATCTTCCTGGTGAATTTTTGATCTAAATTTTCTCAGAAAACACAGTGCAGCTCTGGCTAGGCCAGAAGCCAAGGTTCCATGACGGAGGCTCTCTGCAGTGGGTGGCTCACTTCTGCTCCTTTCAGGTCCCAAGTGGTCCTTTGTTCTTCTCATTTCATAAGAATATTTTTAAAGCTTGAAAAAGTGTCTCCTTTCTCTTCCCACACGTCAGTGAGGGCTCTGAGGAACGAAATAAATTTTCCTGTGGTTGACATCTAAAATACTTGGAACAAATGTGGGTGGGGGAGCCCAGAAGGCAATCCCAGTACAGATGGACAGTATGGGCTTTTGTTTTATTTCCCATTCCAGGGTTCTATCACTGACATTCAACCAACACAATCCTGTCCCCATAAACAAATGTAGGTAGGAAATGTAACCCACCACAGGTGATGTGTTTGGTTTGAAAATTTCCTAAAATCTCCACTAATCTTCCCTGCAAGTCTCTGAGGTGTACATAATTTCTCTGAACCTACGATCGCCTGGTCTGTGACTTATCCCTAATTTTCAGATGAGAAGCAGGCTAGTAGAAGGGCCAGAATGTAATAACTGATAAAAAAAATCCCATGAGGGGCGCCTGGGTGGCTCAGTGGGTTAAGCCGCTGCCTTCGGCTCAGGTCATGATCTCAGGGTCCTGGGATCGAGTCCCGCATCAGGCTCTCTGCTCAGCAGGGAGCCTGCTTCCCTCTCTCTCTCTCTCTGCCTGCCTCTCCATCTACTTGTGATTTCTCTCTGTCAAATAAATAAATAGAATCTTAAAAAAAAAAAAAAAAATGGAGTCCCTGCCAAAAAAAAAAAAAAAATCCCATGAAATCAGAAGACTTACAACAAATGAAGACAAACATTTCCTAGGGAGTATAAGAAAAAAATGCAAAGAAGGCTCAATTGTTAAATGCGAACTTGCAAGGATTTCTTTCCATTTGTCCAACATGAAAAAAAAAAAACAAAACAAAACAGAATATGTCTCTATTATAGCCAATTTTGAAAACAGTTCAGGAGTTTCCTTAAATGTTACACATATACTTACCATATGACCCAGTCTGCATTCCCACCAACAGTGCAAGAGCACTCCCGTTTCTCCACATCCTCACCAACATCTGTTGTTTCTTGTGTTGTTAATTTTAACCATTCTGACAGGTATGAGATGGAATCTCATTGTGGTCTTGATTTGTTTTTCCCTGATGATGAGTGATGTTGAGCATCTTTTCATGGGTCGGTTAGCCATCTGGATGTCTTCTTTAGAAGATTGTCTATTCATGTCTTCTGCCCATTTCTTAACTGTATTATTCATTTTTTAATTTGGTAAGTTATTATTTGATAAATTATTATTTGATTACTTGAATTTGAGAAGTTCTTTATAGATTTTATATACTAACCTTTTATCAGACATGTCATTTGCAAACACTTCTCCCATTCTGTGGGCTGCCTTTTAGCTTTGTTAATTGTTTCCTTCACTGTGCAGAAGCTTTTTTCTGATGGAGTCTCAATAGTTCATTTTTGCTTTTGTTTCTCTTGCCACTGGCAATGTGTCTAATAAGAAGTTGTTACCATCCAGGTCAAAGAAGTTTCTGCCTGTGTTCTCCTCTAGGATTTTGATGGTTTCCTGTCTCATATATAGGTCATTCATCCATTTTGAATTTAATTTTGTGTGTGGTATAAGACAGTGATCCAGTTTCATTCTTCTGCATGTGGCTGTCCAGTTTTCCCAACACTATTTGTTGAAGAGACTTTTCTCCATTGGACATTGCTTCCTGCATTGTTGAAGATTAGTTGGCCATATAGTTGTGGGTTCATTTCTGGGGTCTCTGTTCTGTTCCATTGATCTATGTGTCTGTTTTTGTCCCAGTACCGTACTGTCTTGATGACTTCAGCTTTGTAATATAGTTTGAAATCTGGAATTATTAAGCCTTCAGTTTTGTTTTTCTTTTTCAGAATTGCTTTAGCTATTCAGGGTCTTTTTTGATTCCATACACATTTTAGGATTATTTGTTTTAGCTTTGTGAAAAGTGTTGCTGATATTTTGATAGAGATTCTATTTGATGTGTAGATTGCTTTAGATTGTATAGACATTTTAGCAATGTTTGTTTTTCTAATCCATGAGCATGGAACATTTTTCCATTTCTTCTTGTCTTCTTCAATTTCTTTCATAAGTGTTCTATAGTTTACAGAGTACAGATCTTTTACCTCTTTGGTTAGGTTTATTCCTAGGCATCTTATTGTTTTTGTTGCAGTTGCAAATGGGATGGATTCCTTGATTTCTTTTTCTGCTGCTTTGTTATTAGTGTATAGAAATGCAACAGATTTCTGCAGATTGGTTTAATATTCTGCAAATTTGCTGAATTTCAACCCGAGTTCTTGATTGACATACATTTGGCTTGCTACAAATCAAGGCTGTATTGTCCCACCATCTCCCTCTTTTCCCCAGACACAGAGCTGCTGAGGTGAGAGGAACAGTGATGACACATTTGCATTAACATCTGTCCATTTGTCTCCTGATGTAGTCTAGGTGACCTCATTTAAGTAGATACTATACACTTGTGGCCTACTAATTATCTCCTGTAAAATCTATGTAGCCTTTGCAGCTGCTTCTGGAGTCTCAGGAGGTCTCCACCAGGCCCTTACAAGTTCTCTGCCCATCTGTCACCTTTTCCACCCTTACTTTTGACAGTGAGACTCAGCTGCAGCCCACACATAGAGGTCAGGGCTCCAGCTGGCCTTTACCTGCTCTATAAGCATAGCCAGAACTGGAGAACAATATCTTGAGCATGTTTCTGCCTGGCTCTGCAGGGCGTCACTGAGGCTCGCCACCTAGTTATCCTGGAAGAAGAGTTGGGACAGCAAAGGTAGATGAAGAGCTCCATAGAACTCAAGCCTGAGGCAGAACTTTAAGTACTGGAGTATGCTTTCCCAGGTCAGAGCTAAGAGAGCTCAGACCAGGTTGGTAGCTGTGGGGAAAGAGGACCTTAATACCCATTCCAAAGCTTTCTCCTGTCTTGATTTTGTATCACCTTTCAAGCTGAAATGGGGGATAGTTTTCATCTTGAGATAGACTCTGCACAGTCTCTTGGAGCACCTTCTGCACTGGCTGGCCTCTTTTTAGGGTGTTTTCCCCACAAGGATAAGATAAGCATGTGATAATCCTTTAGGGAACAGGGTCAGGCTACAACCTCAAACATTTTATTCTTATAATTATTTTTGAAGTATTCCATAAATATTTTAAACCAGTAGTCTTCAATAAAAGATACAGTTACCTGAGGAGTATACAACGATTTTCCATGGAGGTAAATGGGCACAGATAGTTTCATGGGAATCAATTTCTATATCCTGAATATGTGAACTATTTCTCAGAACTAGTTTTCTTGGTTCCTCTTTCTAAACTCCCATTTAATGACCACTCTTATCCCACTTGACAAAATAAAGGTCCACCTCTTACCCATCCAGAAAATTACTATTCTACATGATTCCCCTTGGTGTAAATACCTCTGACACAATTCAGAATAATAGAATTGGGATTGAAAAAGTGATTCTAAAGACAGTAAGAACACAGATCAGGGAGGTAGTATCTGTCATCTTTAGTGAAGCTTGCTTCAGATTCTCCCTCCCTCTCTCAAACAAACAAACAAACAAACAAACAAAATCTTTTTAAAAATAAAGAACTAACGTTGTTATAGAAAATCTTTCCACTCCTATGTACTTAAACATTACTTTGCATTTCCTAGAATTTTTTAATAAATGTACTATTTCCAGCCTGACTTCTTTCAATCAGCAGGATAGCTTTGAAATATGTCCCTGTTGGGGTACCTGGGTGGCTCAGTGGGTTAAGTCTCTGCCTTCAGCTTAGGTTATGATCTCAGGGTTCTGGGATCAAGACCCGCATTGGGCTCTCTGCTCAGCAAGGAACCTGCTTCTCCCTCTCTCTCTGCCTGCCTCTCTGCCTACTTGTGATCCCTCTCTGTCAAATAATTGAATAAAATATTTAAAAAAATGTGTTTATGTTGTTGCATACCTCAATAGTTCACTTCTTTTTTTATTAATGAACAGTATTTAATTCTATGTATCTACTACAGTTTACTTATCCACTCAGCTGTGGATACATGTTTATGTTGATTTTGGCTATTACAAACAAAGATGCCACGAACATTTGTGTACAAGTTTTTGTATGGACACGTTTTAGTAAGTATGTAACCTGAAACAATAGTTTATTTTCTTACTCTTACATAAATATCTAGAAGTGGGATAAGCAGATCATATGATAGGTTATTTTTAATATTTTAAGAAGCTGAAAAACTATTTTCCAAAGAGGTTGTGCCATTATATAGTTCCACCAGAATTGTATGAGAGTTCCAGTTCTCCCAGACCTACCAACACTCCCTAAGCTGAAGCTAAAGAAGGATTTAGAGGAGATTTAGGGCTTAAATGCTTATATTAGAAAAAGAAAGTTCTAATATCAATCATCTAGTCTTCCAAAATAAGAAACTGGGAGAAGAAGAGCAAATATATCCAGAGCAAGCAGAAAAAAGCAATTTACAAAGAACAGAAATCGGCAAAATTAAAAATAAAAACGCAATAGAAAAGAAATGTGGATGAAACCAAGGCTGGTTCTTAAAAAGCATTAATAAAATTAGTAAATCTTGGAGCACCTGGGTGACTCAGTCCACGAAGCATCTGCCTCTTGGTTTTGATTCAGGTCCTGATCTTAGGATCGTGAGATTGAGTCCCATGTCATCTCTGCACTCAGTGTGGAGTCTACTTGAGGTTTTCTCTCCCTCTCCTTTTAACCCTCCTGCTCATGCTCTCTAATAAATAAATAAATAAATCTTTTTAAAATTTTGCCAGTTCTCTAGCTAGATGTACTAAGAAAAAAAGTAAAATTACAAATTAACAATAGAAGGAATAAAAGAGGGGTCACTGCTACAGATCTGACAAGACACTAAAAAAATACTTAATTCATCTGTGATAAACTTAATAAGATAATGAGGGAACTAAAAATATAAGGGAATATCACAAAAGATAATAAGGGAATACTATAAAAACACTATGTACATAAACTTGATGACTTAGAAGAAATGGATCAATTCGTTGAAGTATACAAACTATCAAAATTTATTCAAGAAAAAAAATGCAGGTAACTTGAATGTTGGTGAATTTATTGCAGAAACAGAATTCATACTTGTTATTATTGTTTAAAAGCAATTTAAAAAGACTCCAGGCCCA
This sequence comes from Mustela nivalis, assembly GCF_964662115.1. Taxonomy (NCBI): domain Eukaryota; kingdom Metazoa; phylum Chordata; class Mammalia; order Carnivora; family Mustelidae; genus Mustela; species Mustela nivalis. Next base: position 156,130,888 of record NC_139020.1, read on the forward strand.
GAAGATTTCACTGCCAAATTCTACAAACATCTAAGGAAAAAATAATTCTAATTCTACACAATCATTTAAGAAAATGGAAGAAAAGGAAACTTCTCAAAAACATTAAGAAAGAAACATGCAGACCAATATCCCTCATGAATATGGATACAACCCCCCCAAATGTTACCAAATAAAATTCAGCTCTGTATAAAAAAGATAATACATCACAACCCAGTGAAGTTTATCATGGAAATGCAAGATAGGTTCAACATTCTAAGAAGAATCAATGCAACTTACAGTGTTAACAGATTCAAGCATAAAGTCATGTGATAATCTCCATAGATGCAGAAAAAGAATTTGAAGCTTCCATCCCAATATACCTAGCAGTGGCCTCAAGTCCATGTACTTCTCAGCAGAAAGACCTTGTCAGCATGTCAACACTTACAAGGCCAGAGGTGGGCTGTGCTTGTTATGGCTCTTTTTTTTTTTCCCCTTGAGAGAGAGGGAGCATGCATGCATGCAAGAGGGCATAAGCAGGAAGAGAAGCAGAGGGAGAGGGAGAGGTAGGTTCCCCACTGAGCAGAGAGCCTGACACAGCATCAGGACTCTGGGATCATGACCTGACTCAAAGGCAGATGCTTAACTGACTGAACCACCCAGGTATCCCAGCTTGCTTATGTGTTCTGCATGGGTATAAGGATATCACCTGGACAGTAATCTTTCCAAATCAAGCTCCTTGAACCCTCTGTGATAGATGGAGAAGTGAGGGAAGGTGAGAAGGTGATGCCATTTCCAACAAAACATTTCTGTCTTTGTCATCAGCGTTGTATAAAGATCTGAGTTTTAGGAGAAATGAACAAGAGAGGAGATTGGAATAGTTCAGGGGCCTTCAAACTTCTTCTGATAATGTTTTAATGGGATTTTATGAGTCTCAATTTGCAGCTTAAATAAAAATCCTTCTGCAGAGAACTTGAACAGTGCCTCTGTAGAATTCTTCTTTTGTTATGAGACACTAGAAGGCAGTGATGAGTCCCAAACATTTTTCTTGGTGAAATGCCTTCTCTTTTCTTCGGGATGTTTTCCCCTGTAGCCTTGAGTCTGTGTAGTATCATTGTGGCCTTTGAGACAAGAGTAGTAAAATGTCTTCTAGCAATACCTGGAGCGAAGCTCTTGGTGGATCTGTTCTAATAATAATAAGGGATTGAAACTAACTGTAGCCAACTTTCCATTCATTTGCTCATTGTTTACCTTAAAATTAGATAAAATTAGATGTTCCCATCATGGCTCACAAGGCTCTTCATCTGTGACTCTGTGCTCTAACTTCCTCTCACTATTTCATAAAGCCTTCCTAAAATTTGCCTTCAGACATGCTGTTCACTCTACGTGAAATTATCTTCCTCTTTTTCTCTACCTGCTTAATCCCTATTCATGTTTCAAGTGTCAACCTAAAAGTATTCCTCAGGGATACCTGCCATGAATACACCCCACAACTAGGAACTGTTCTCTCCTATACTTTCTCCTGGTGCCTACACTACTTTTTTATTGCACTTAGCATGAATTTCTGTTTTATATCCACTTGTGATCTTGTCTTTGGCATTTCTCCACCAAGCTGTAAATTTCATGCAGGCAGGAGCAATGTTCACTTTATATTTTTTCCAGGAAAATTTAACAGGTTTATTTATAATTGTTATAAAGTTGAGCTTGTTCACTGAAATATTTTGACTTGCATTAATGCTTTATGTCCCCACCTTTATATAGAAAATCCACACACAAATGAAAATGAAAAAACTGCCAATACCTGATTTCTGTCCCCTGTTTTTCCACTTGCAATCATATGCTTTAGGTACCTTTTTAATCCCATGAGGGGAAAAAAATCTGACATTCAGAACTACCATAACAGGAAGAAGAGAATGTTTTCTAAAGAATGAAAGGCTCTCCATCATAATGGATTCTTTCTTTTTCTTTAAGATTTTTTTTAAAAGATTTTATTATTTATTTGCCAGACAGAGATCACACGTAGGCAGAGAGGCGGGCAGAGAGAGAGGAGGAAGCAGGCTCCCCGCTGAGCAGAGAGCCCGATGCGGGGCTTGATCCCAGGACCCTGGGATCATGACCCGAGCCAAAAGCAGAGGCTTTAACCCACTGAGCCACCCAGGTGCCCCAAGATTTTATTTTTTAATTTGAGATGGAGTAGAGAGAGAGCACAAGCAGGGCAGGGAGGGCAGAGGGAAAAGGAAAAGCAGACTCCCCATTAAGCAGGGACACTGGGATCATGACCTGAGCTGAAAGCAGATGCTTAACCATCTGAGCCACCTCGGCACTCCCATCATGTGGATTCTAAAGCACTTCTCCACCTATTTAGCATTCTAGCTGGATGTCTTTTGCCCTATTGTTACACCTTTGGCCTGGATAGAGCATAGGTTGGTGACTGCAAAAAGGTGCACCAGATGTGCCTCCCTTGGCTCCTGCAAAGTTCCAAGAGCTGCACTCTGGAAGTACTGATCTGTTTTCTTGAAGTCCTGAGCAATTTCTAGCACCAGACCCTGGAAAGGAAGTTTGCCAATCAGAAGTTCAGCGGACTTCTGATAATGTCCAATTTCCAGGCCTATAACAACAAAGTTTCTTCACCCCTCTGTAGAGGGCGCATTTTGTAGCCAGGTGCTTTCTCCACGCTTTACCAGGGGTTGATTGGCTGATTGGCGGGCAGTCCGCTTTTGTAAAGACCTCCCTTCTACAAGTGCCACAGTGTAAAGTCCTGCTTCCTTCTCCTCCCTTCTCCTCTGGCTGGAACACAGTGAGCTAGAGGCAGAGCTGGCATTAGAGAGTGAAGGCAGAGGAGTAGCGGCTGCAAACATCCAATATTCACTTTATATACCATTGTGTCTCCAGTGCCTAAACTAATTCCTACCACATAGTAAGTGCTCAATAAATCCTTACTGAGGATTGAAGGGATTTCCACTATCCTTCTGGACTTTGATACTAGAACCAAAATGAATACTTCAGATTTAAGTCCCATCAAAATATGTTACTATAAATAATTGTTAACAGCATAGGATACCTTTTCAATTCACATGCACTGCTAGGTCGCTAATAAAATTATTGTAGTCTAGAAGAAGGAGGCACAGTTCTGAATGTGTAGTTGGAATGGAGTGTCCAAGGCTCAAACAGCCTTACTCCCTGTTCCATCTAGCATTACCACCATGGGTTGCTACTATACGTGATCAGATAGCTTAGATAAAAATAGTTTTGCAATAACTTCCAGTAATTTTTTCACTTTTCTGTATTTCCAAACAATTTCCTATATACACATGGAAAACAATTAACAATTTTGTTGTTGTTGTTGTTGTTATATTAGTCACCATACAGTACATCATTAGTTTTTGATGCAGTGTTCCATGATTCACTGTTTGTGTATAACACCCAGTGCTCCATGCAATATGTGCCCTCCTTAATACCCACCACTAGGCTCACCCATCACCCTACTCTCCTCCCTTCTAAAACCCTCAGTTTGTTTCCCAGTGTCTATAGTCTTTCATGGTTTGTCTCCCCCTCCAATTTCTCCCCCTTCATTTTTCCCTTCCTTCTCCCAATGTCCTCCATGTTATTCCTTATGTTCCACAAATAAGTGAAACCATATGATAATTTACTTTCTCTGCTTGACTTATTTCACTTAGCATAATCCCTTCAAGTTCCATCCATGTCAGTGCAAACAGTGAGTATTCATGCTTTCTGGTGGCTGAGTAATATTACATTGTGTATATAGATCACATCTTCTTTATCTATTCGTATTGTTGAAGGGCACCATGGCTCTTTCCACAGTTTGCTTATTGTGAATATTGTTGCTATGAACAATGGGGTGATGTGCCCCTTCTTTTCACTACATCTGTATCTTTGGGGTAAATGCTCAGTAGTGCAATTTTTGGGTCATAGGGTAGCTCTACTTTTAACTTTTTGAGGAACCTCCATGCTGTTTTCCAAAATGGCTGCACCAATTTGCATTCCCACCAACAGTGTAAGAGAGTTTCCCATTCTCCACATCCTCTCCAACATTGGTTATTTCCTACCTTGTTAATTTTGGCCATTGTAACTGGTGTAAGGTGGTATCTCAGTGTTTTCTCAGTGTGGTTTGGATTTGAATTTCCCTGATGGCTAATAATGTTCAACATCTTTTCATGTGTTTGTTAGCGAATTGTATGTCTTCTTTGAAGCTGTGATCACTGAGACAGTATGGTACTGGCACAAAAACAGACACATAGTTCGGTGGAACAGAAGAGAGAGCCCATATATGGATCCTCAACTCTATGATCAGCTAATCTTCAACAAAGCAGGAAAAATTATGCAATGGAAAAAAGACAATCTCCTCAATAAATGGTGTTGAAAAAATTGGACAGCTACATACAGAAGAATGAAACTGAATCATTCTCTTACACCATACACAAAGTTAAACCTTAAATGGATGAAAGACTTCAATGTGAGACAGGAATCCATCAAAATCCTAGAGGAGAACATAGGCAGTAATCTCTTCAACATCGACCATGGTAACTTCTTTCAAGATCCACCTCCAAAGGCAAGGGAAACAAAAATGAACTTTAGGGACCTCATCAAGATAAAAAGGTTTTGCACAGCCAAGGAAATAGTCAACAAAACAAAGAGGCAGCCCACAGAATGGGAGAAGATGTTTGCAAATGACTTTACAGATAAAGGACTGGAATCCAAGATCAATGAAGGACTGGAATCCAAGATCTCTAAAGAACTTCTCAAACTCAATACCCAAAAAACAAATAACTAAGTCAGAAAATGGGCAGAAGACATGAACAGATGCTTCTCCAAAAAAGGCATACGGATGGCTAACAATTTTATTTTTCTAGTGGTCTCCCACTCTGTGCTTGACTCAGTGATAACAACCAGCATATGACACCCGAGAAGGGTGTGTGATACAGACTATCTCCTCAGCTGCTAAAAATAGGATGATGTGTTTGTTTCATTTGTTATCTTCTCATTTTTTGCCATTTGAAATAACACCCCAAATTTGGGGGTAATGGGATTGAAATCCCAGCCTATCTTTGCCCTGGCAGCTCAGCCATGCATCTGTACCTTCTATTTGTCAGTTGCTAGATGACTATGGTGTCTGGATAGTGTGATAATAAGGAAATTAATAATGTTGACCATTTTTCTCTTAGCCTAATAGTTGGTTTAATTAATAGGTTGCCAGGCACAGCAGATACTATGTGAATGTCCAAAGTCATCCATTATGGGGACAGCAACTCTAATAGACTCGGGATCCAAGAGCTAAATGAGACTTTATTTGAAATCAGCCCAACTACAATGACAGCATTATAATTTCAACATGAAGACATATGGTTTGATAAATAATTTCAGGACAATGACTTATAACATGAAATTGGAATGGCTCTAGGAAATCTCAGCTTTTGGTTATTTTAGCTAAAATGTATAGAAGAATGTTTGCTTTCTTTTAGGCAACCAGGCCTGATAAGTATTTCCATCATCCAAGGCATACTCCTGGCCAATAAAATGTAAAGGGGCAGGGAAATGGATTAAGTTCCTTTGCAGCCTTCTTGAGACAGCAGGAAGGGGCTGATGGCATGGGACCTCCAATGGGAGAGAAACCATAGAAAGCCTGCATGATACCAGGACCCATAGAACAGGAAAAATTAGCAACTATTTGAGCTAAAAGCAAGACAGACATAGAAAAAGATAGGTTCAAAAGCCATCTATGACAGGGAGGACTAGACTGAGCAGCATGATAGAATTCTGTGCCCATGCACACCTGAGGATCTGAATGGGGTCCCACAAACGTGATATGAGTGTATTTGGCAAATTTTGTCACCCATAAGTCAATATATATTATATGTACATATATATTGACATATAAATATGTACAGCATATATAAAACATTAAGCATATGGTTTGAAAATAGCTACTGGGAACTTATGGGTGACAAAATTTGCTCTGCTCCCCCTCTCATACAGGCTTTCTATATCCATCCATCACCACTTGCTCCTGGAATAACTTAGCTTCTGGCCCCCCTTTCCCTACAACCATTTCCCCATCCTCAGCTGACATTTTCCCCTCCTTCAGCCTATCGGGGGCAGAGGTGTTCCTTCCTGGGAATCACTGCTCCATTAGCTCCAGGGACAGGCCCAGTCCTCTGATTGCCACTTTCTCTGATCTTTCTCCACAAGCAGCCCCTTTGTCTGATCCTGGGCTTTGCAAGATGGGTGCTCCCTTTCATCTGTGGTTTAATGAAGCTTCCACTAGGTGCTGGCCAACCAGCCTAGGTCAGGAGCTTAGAGAAAAGCAGTTATTGACACTTGCTGCTTATCCTATTGTCAACCCAGCTCTCTCACAAGACAGCACTTTATTTTACTTCTTTTGTCCCATTTCACTTGTAGGTCCTGTCCCCCATACCCCATTCATAAGATCCTGCCTCTATGGTCTGCTAGTTCCCCATTTCTTCCGACCTTGGGGCCCTCACTTCCTGGGCCTCGTGGAGAAGGGGGCCCCTTAACTCTACCCTATTGAGTGCTCATTACATATTCAGTTAAACCATATTATCCATATTTTTCCTACAAAAAGGACAAATTTCTTTTATTTAACTTAATATAGGAAAGTCCTACATGAACACCAAGACATTGTTGAATTGTACCTGGGTGAAATTTAAAAAAAAGTTTATCATCCATGTATTGTTCTTTCATTTTGGGGGAGCCTGACTTTTCTAGTCTCTTACATGCTATATAGTCATCCATCTTCATGTATGTAAGTACTTGTGCATGTGTGTGTATATAAACTCATGCATCTTTTTTTCCCCAAGATTATTTATTTATTTATTTATTTGAGAGAGAGTGAGTAGGAGGGAGAGAGAATCTAAAACAGAACCCGTGCTGAGTATAGAGCCTGACACAGGGCTTGATCCCGCAACCCTGAGATCATGACCTGAGCCAAAACCAAGAGTTGGGCACTCAACCAACTAAGCCACCCAAGCACCCCTAAGCTCATATGTCTTAATACATATTTATGTTATTTTCACTGACTACCCTTTAACATGACAACATAATTGTTTATAATTAAAAATGAAGCCAAGTCCCTAGGTCCTGTACTCTCAGCAGACATGGCTGGCTCCTGCTCACAGCTGTGCCCACGGTGGGCAGATTCCATCCAGGACCACAATCCTTAGAGGTTTTGAAGCAGGCAAGCCAATGTCATTCCACCACAGACTTGGATCCCTGCCAGGGAAGCAGCTAAGCTCCAGAACAGAGGAGCCAGCACATCTGTCTGCTTAGGAGGAAGTTTTAGCTCAGTCACGCAGAAGGTATCGGAATGGGGTTAGAGCAATTTGCAATTAGCCATCCTCATTTACATTTTTCTTACTAATGGCTATGTAGAGAAGAGCTTACACACGCTGGCTGATAATTCTGGGAGCTGGGTCTGCCTTTATACACAGACCTGCAGGCAGAAGGGATTTTAGCAGAGCTCTCATTTAAATACTTCAGGGAGAACATTTACGAGGCAAATATTCCATCTCACTTTTTGTGTTAGTAATATTTTATCTCTTCTTAGGACTGTTTCTAGAGCAGATACTGGATTCCTCCACATGCTATCTGGGTGAGCTGAGACGAAGCATTCCACCTTTCTAAATGTTAGTCTCCTTATCTGTAAAATGGGATAAGAATGTGTTCTTTATAGGATTGTTGTGTGATAATGTTGACATTGTAGTGGGGCAAGCAGCCAGCAAACCATGACGATATTAGTGTTTCCTTGTCATGATGAATGACGAAAAGGAAACATTCAGGGTACCAGGAGAGTGACTAATAGAGATCTGGGTTGGTCGGGAATAACAGGAAGGCTTTACATCTTAGAGATATATTGAAGAAGATGTCATTATTGTACCCAGTTAGGAAGACAAAGGGATTACCTTGGGATGATTACAAAAGTTTAGGTGTAGAATGCATGGCTTTGGGTGAAGGAAGGAGATAAGACCACATAGCTATCAATAGATGCTTTTCTATTCTGCTAGTATTTCTATATGTGGTTGATTAAGAAACTACAGGAAGTGAATAATTAAGAAGTAGTCTTTTAATTCTGGTGCAGGGTTCTCCATAATGACACTATTGACTTTTGGGTGGGATAATTCTTTGTTGTGGGGGCCTTGTGCATCATAGAATATTTAGCAGCATCCCTTGGGTCTACTAACCTCCTGGTCATGGCATCCAAAATGTCTCCAGACATTGCCAGATGTCTACTGGTGACCAAAATCACCCCCAATGGAGAATCACAGTTCTAGTGCATTCATCTTAGAATCATGTAGCATTTGGAGTATATAAATCAGTAATAAATAGTCCCCCATTTCTGAGGACAGGAGACAATATATAAAAACAAACAAGAAAAGCAAAAATAAAGGCAGCCAGAGACTTGGTCAGAGTGTGGTGTGGGGCTTTGGGCATGATAACTTCTGCCTGGCTTGCCTGTACTGGATCATTCTGTTGTCAACTTTAAGCTGAAACTAGGTTGTTCAGAAGCCCGATCCATGAGAAGCTTAGGTCAGGGCTGGTCAACAGAGGAACATGCCCCAAATTTGAGAGACAAAAGTAAAGCACCAGTTATCACCCTCAGAAGAACGTCCGTCTGGTACAATAATGGACAGATGCATAGCCGACTAGCTTACCCTCATTCTAGTCCACTCCTTGTCCAGTTATTCCTGATAGCTTGTTCTGCTGACCAACAACAACCCCAACTCACAACCAGAAATGTGACTGTGGAAGTACAGAGGTGGTAGCTCAGAAACAACAGGTTTCTTTCTATGAAAGTTCTGCTTGGGAAGCTGGGAATGTCTGGCTTCTCAGAGATCCTCGAAAGCTCTGACATGTCTATTTGTGTTTTAGGATGTCTAGTTAGGGCTTGTTCTCTGGATCTTGATCCTTCTTTCAGAACTTCACTTCCCCAGCTCATCCCACAATTGGGCAATGCCCAACTTTTATAAATAATCCACCCCCTTGTTCCATAATACTCATAATAATTGAATGATTAATCTTTGATACCACCTCTCTGTCCCTTAGCCTTCCTCAGAATTGGAATTTCAGAAGCCATTGCTATCTGAGCCATTGTTAGTCACATCCATCCCCAGGGAGGATACTTAGGACATGAATCACCACCCAGAACAGAGGCAGAGAGAAACAGGACAAGCAGTCAACTTCCTTCCTAATTCAATGGACACTAATACATTTATCTCTACTATGCCTATTCCAAGAGCCCAGTTTGTTTTGTCTGCCCTGGAAGAATGTAGACCAGACAAAAATTAACTCTTTGTAGGCTGAAAGAGCAAAGCTCTCCATGAGTACTCTTAAGTGTAAGATTTAAGCTATGGACTGCAGAGATTGGAGAATCCTCTTACACTTTTGGTGGGAATGCAAGTTGGTATAGAAACCTTGGAAAACAGTGTGGAGGTTCCTCAAAAAATTAAAAATAGAGCTACACTCTGACCCAGCAATTGTACTAGCAGGTATTTACCCCAAAGATAAAGATGTAGTGAAAAGAAAGGCCATATGCACCCCAATGTTCATATCAGGAATGTCCACAATCTGTGGAAAGAGTTGAGATGCCCTTCAACAGATGAGTGGATAAAGAAGATGTGGTCCATATATACAATGGAATATTACTCAGCCATCAGAAAGGATGCATACCCAACTTTTGCATCAACATGGATGGGAATGGAGGATATTATGCTAAGTAAAGTAAGTCAAGCAGAGAAAGTCAATTATATGGTTTCACTTACTTGTGGAACATAAGGAGTAACATGGAGAACATTAAGAGAAGGAAAGGAAAAGTGAAGAGGGGAGATCGGAGGGGGAGACAAACCATGAGAGACTATGGACACTGGGAAACAAACTGAGGGTTTTACGGGGGTGGGGGTGGTCAGGGGATGGGTGAGCATGGTGGTGGGTACTAAGGAGGGCCCGCATCGCATAGAGTACTGGGTGTTATACACAAAGAACGAATCATTGAACACTGCATCACAAACTAATGGTATACTGTATGATGACTAATGTAATATAATACAACAATAACAAAAAAAGATTTAAGCTTTGGGGTTAAGTTCACCACATCTTTTCTGAAAGTGGTGACCACAGTGCAACCTTGGGATTCTTCTGTGTCTTAGTTTGAGTTCCTCAGAAGCAGACCCAGAGAAAAGGATCTGTGGCAAGTTGTTCCCTTGAAAGATGGTGCCAAGTGACACTGAGAGAAGCATGGGGAAGTGGGGCAGGGTAGGCAGCCAAAAGGTTTCTTATAAAGCTAGTGGCTGTGTGGGTAACTGGAGTTTGAGTCCACTGGAAAGCTCTGGAAACCAGTGTAGAGTACCCTCTTACCCCAGGGTGGGGATAATTCCTCTTAGGAAGGGTACTATGGGTATTAATTCTTGATGTACACTTCTGATCTGATCTGCACAAAGGCAGAAGATCCCAGCTGCTAGAGATGCTGATGCTGGCAGCTAGAGATTGGCCAGTGTGCATTAAAATGGTAGGGTCCAAGGGAATATGCAGAGAGGCACTGATAGCATCTGTTGCTCTTGGCAACACCAGGTTTTGTGCATAAGACTCCATATTCAGACAGAAACCAGATCTCAGAGAAGAAACACATCAAAAAATGTAAGAGTTTGTGTCCTATGTCTTGCTGCTAGTCTCAGGAAGTACTTGATACCACTGCCTGTGACCCTTGAGTCCTCAAAACAGAAGTCTACCCCACACACATTCCTCTTCTCATTTAAAGCAATGTGGAACACAATATATGTATTTGCTCAGTTTATTATTTCCTGTTCTTTCTGGACTTATACCATCCTCAGACTTGATGGGCTTTCTTATGTTTCCTCTTCTGTTGTTACACTGGACCAAACAGAAGAAAGAGGTTGGAGGTTTTTACTGGAAACATCACAAGATGAACTTTGGTCAGCAGCATCCTTCTTAGAAAAACTGATTCCACATCCCTCTGATCTACAGGAGGACCTGCCTTAACTTATATCATGGATATAAGGGATCACCATAGAGAAATGGCCCCCTAATCCCTTTCCAGATATTGTGAGTTGGCTGTTTGGCAGAATGGATGAAAAGATTATAAGACTATCATTGCAAGCTCCTCTGTTGCAAGAAGTGCCTGTTGCCTATGAGGGTCTTTCATGCTACAGGGTTGAGATTCATCAGCAGAGCTCTAGGGAGCTGATAGTTTGAGTCTGGCTCCTGAGGGTTGGATTATGTGAAATCTTTAACAGAGGTGAGCCAGTGTTCAGGGCTCCTATGTGGCCCGGGGATATATACAGGAGTCCAGGAAAAAGACCAAAGTAGGAAAGAAATACACCTATGACAGGAGTGCCACTTGTCTTGGAACTCAAGGATAGGAGAGAGTGAGGGAAGTACGAGGGAAAGAAGAAGAGGAAGGAAGAGAGAGGAAGAAAGAACAGAGAGGTGCCAGCCTGTGAGATGGTGTCATCTTAATTTTGTGATGATGTCTCTGAAGCTCAGGGAGGTTACATGACTTCCCTAAGATGATTTAGCCAGTCAATGGCAAGGCTCACCTTCAAAATGGGTCTGACTTAACCTAAAACCAACACTTGTACTTTGCAGGCCAACACAAGCTTTATACCTAGCAGACATCTGGGTGGGGGGTACTCAAGCATCACCTGCCATATATTTACCTATAGTATTAATGATAACTGAATAATAAATAGCATTTGGGAAATTACTATATGCTATACAGTGTGCATACCACTTAATCATCAAAACAACTATGATGACACTTTAGAATTACTTGGGAGCTTTTAAACATATGAACTCTTGGTGGCCCACTTGGGATCAGTTATATTGGACTTGCTTGAAGTTGGAGCATGGCATCAGTACATTTTTAAAAAACTCAAGGAGTGTTTGTAGTGAACAACCTGAATGAAAAGCCATTGCATTGAATAGTGGTTTCCAGACCAATGTGCATCACAATGCCCCAGAGGGCTGATAAAAAAGATTTCTGGGCTCCACTCTCAGAGTTTATGATTCAGTAGATCTTGGGTGGGGACCACAATTCTGCATCTCTAACAAGAGCCCAAGTGACCGCTGATATTGCTGGTCTGAGGACCTCACTTTGAGAATCATCGATCTAGAACAACTTTGAGGATAGTGCTAATACTAATGAGCTGTTTTCCATGTTAATAAACCGAAGTTTAGTGATGACTTAGCCAGAACTTGAGCTCAGGTCTGGGATCCATGCCGTTAAAATCTATGCTCTATTTGCCTAATCTTATAGACAAGTAGATCAGGCCTGACTTCACCAGTTACCTCACTGAAAAGCAGCTGCAGCCAATTTTCAGTGTTGTGTAAAAGTCTCCCTGGTGGGCTGTATTAAGTTAGTTCCAAATTCTTGCCTGGCAAGAAGGAAGAAGCATTAGAAAATAGAAAGCTAATTTAGCTTCATTAATCAAGATAATATTAATTGCTCCAGTCTTCTTAATGAAGAACTATTAATGCATACAAAAACACTTTATCCAAGACAACTTCCAAGTGCCTCCTTCAGAGCTTGTACTCAGAATGAAAAGCTCTTCTGGATAAATGTTCTCTCCTGAATGGACTCAGCTCTCAGTACCACCTTCCTAGATACCCAGGATGCTCCTTAGAAAGTACAACTCCTATTCTGGATGATCCCCAGGGTACGCTTCAGCTGCCGCAGTGAAGGAGGGCTTTGGTCTATGAGGAATTGAGGGACAGTCCCAGGTAGAATTTAAATCCTTTGTGAAAATCAGAAGTTAAAGCCAAAGACCCTCATAAACAAGTTGATTATGAGTTCAATTTCCTCTGGTGTTTTCTTTTTTGTTTTTGTTTTTACCATGGAAGTGAATTTTGAAACCTCGAGCATCCAAGTGATTGGACTCCTAACTTTAACCAATTTTAAATTTAACTTTTAAGACAGACTGAGGGTCTCAGGATTCTTGGAGGAAGCCAGCCTTCTCTGTTTACATGCTCTCCTCCCAGATGCTGCCTCCATGCATGCTTGCTCCTTGCAACAGTAATTCTTTCACTTAGAAGGGAATGGAGCTGAGATGTGCCGTGACAAGATTATTCCCTGACCCTCCTCTCTTCCCTCCATCTGTCCCTGCTAGTATTCCTTCCTCCCCTCCATCCCTTCCTCCATCCTTCCTTCCTTCTTTCTTTCCTTCCTTCCTTTCTTTTCTTCCTTCTTCTCTTTTTTCTTTTCCTCTCTTTCTTTTCTTTTCTTTCTTCCTCTCTTTGTTTCTTCTTTCTTTCTTTCTTTCATGACAGCCATACAACCAACTGGCTGAGAGTAAACATAGAAAACTATCTTACGTGTATTCTCTAAAAGCAGAGCCTGAGATGAGCTGTTTGCAAATGATAGAGGGAATGATGTCAATTCCCCTGAAAATGAGGAAAGCAGGCAGGAGAGGGAAAGAAACCAGGCAAAGATGTGAGTAAGCTGAAGTCTAGCCTCAGCCTGACCCCATGTGGAGGGTTAGTACATCACAGTGTTCCTTCCCTGAGGCCAGGGGACCAGGCTTTTACACTCTGTATTAACCAGTGATTGGTAGGCCACTGATGGGAAGGCCGTAATATTCAGGCATTTCCAAAAATGGTTCCCAACAGATGAAGGGCAAGTGTCTGGATAGATAGCTATTGAGCACTCACAGTAGCTGATGACGGGAGTACCTGTCAGATGAAAGGTACTGGGCAGCAACAGCATTTACTGCAGAATCAAGAAGTCTCCTTGTCATCTGAATGTATAGCAAGTGCCACTGGGAAGGAATTGACGTTTTTCCTTCTGTAGCTTTTCCCTAGGACCACCCAGGGCCCTTGGTTGGCTTTCATTCCCTCCGGCCCCCATCTCAATATATTCATACTTCTGCTGTAGCCCTTGGGTTTGTTAATATGTTTATTGTGTCTGTCTCAACATTGAGATATTGAGGGTTGGGACCCTGACTCACTCATCTTTGTATCCTGAGACAGCACCTGGCACATGTGGGAGCCTCCTGGTTTGTTAATGGTTTGACCAAAGCTTTTCTGTGCTTCCTCCTCAGTAACACCTTAGTTCAGTCCCATCAGGGCCACTTTCAGTACAAAAGACAATGATCAGGGTCTTAAAAATGACCATCTCTGGAGCTTAGGAAGCATTTTAATGTAATTGCAATTGTGTAGAAATGAAATAAAGACCAATTGTTCTCTCTGAATAGATGACAATGCCAGAATGTTTAGTTACTCTTGAACTCTTTTGGTCCAAAGCAAGACCACGTAATGGATCTTAAAAAGAAGAGGCAACATCCAGCGCAGAGATTAACAAAAGAGACAGGGACGATTCTTCAAGGTACTAACTGGCACATTCAGAGATAGCATTTTGCATAGCAAAGATTATTATAAGGGATAAAGGCAAAATAACTTGGGAATAGAAACTCATTTTGCAAGGCCGGTAACATGTAAGTCAATATTACTCTGGCATTATAAAATGTAGAAATTGGATTTTTCAAGTATATTCCCAAACATCTTCTACTTAAACTAAAACTCTTTCCTTCCCACTTACAACCATGAGAAGTTATTATTGCAGTACACTAATCACAAGGAAAAAATAACTTGCACAAAATTAATGCAAATAGTGTTCTAAAGAAAGCAAACGTTGTGTCATGATGGCAGATCAAATACATGGTTTTGCCTAAAATCTCTAAAAATTGCACAAAAATAACAAAGTCAAATCTTCATTTTGAGTGAGAAAAACTCCACCTAGACACAATGTTTCTGAAAAGATTGAGTGTTGGAAAGGGGTTCTCTTGGACCACTGCCCAGACACTTAGCTATTGTGACATCCCCTTCTAAGATACATGGTTGGTGGAAGCTGGGTCATGTGCCTAATCCTAGTACCATTTTTATGGTCTATCAGCTCTTCATCCAAAGGTGGTTTCCCAGGAACAAAGGCGATTCCTTTTGTCCTAATCTGGCCAGTTACCATGATATCCTCAACAGTTAGAGCACTGTCCTAGAAGGAAAACTCTCACTAGCACTCATGAGTATCCAGGCTCTTTTCGTTGGTCTCTGCTCTTGCCTCCACTTCCTGGACTTCATTCTCTTGGTGGATGGTAGTAAGTAGGAGGGAGGGAACTGCCATTTGGGGGGATTTACAAAGAGAATTCCTAAGGGATATCATGGTGATAGGAGGTAGGGAACTCTAAACACTTCAACAAGCCATGATGATTCCTGGTTTTTCAATTGTTAGGATTCCTGGAGCTCTAACTCCAAGATTAGTCCTAGGAGAAAAGCATGTGTTTGTATCACTTCCCCCAGCATGTCCAGTGCTTTCCACCTGGGACCTGAAGTGGGCAACATGGGCATCCTTTGTTATTCTAGACTCTCAGCAGGGTATTAAAATTAGTGAAATCTCCTCGATCCTGGCAATCTGTCTGCTTTGGGGCATTGAGAAGAGTACCGTATGTTACTGGGAAAAAGTGAAAGGCTGCCTCAGAGACCGCATACTATATGTCATTTTTACAACAGAAACTGTAAATTTTAGTGGAATGTGGTTAATATGACTGCTTCTGCCTCCAGCTTTTTATGACTGAACCAATGGATGCTTTACTACCTGAAATCTTTAAGACAGATATTCCTTCCATACACTTATGATGTATGCACTTTGCTCATCTACTTTCGGTGTGTTTTTAAATGGTTTTCCATAAGTCAGTCAGAGAAATACAAATACCATGTGATTTCACTCATATGTAAAATTTAAAAAACAAAACAAATGAACAAAGAGGAAAAACAGAGAAAGAGAAACCAAGAAGCAGACTCTTAACTATAGAGAATAAACTCATGGTTACCAGAGGGGAGTCGGGTAGATAGGTGAAGCACATGATAGGGATTAAGGAGTGCCCCTGTGTTGAGCACCAGGTATTGTACAGAATTGTTGAACTGCTGTATTATATACCTGAAGCTAAAATAACACTGTATGTTAACTATACTGTAAGCTAAATAAAAACTTAATAAAAAATAGCTATTCATAATGTTAATTAACTTCACAAGAAAAATATAAGTGATCTAGTAAACACTTCTGGTATTTTATCTAGTTAATTTTTAATTTTTTCCCAATGTATATCTTTTTAAAAATTGAGCCTATAATAAAGTGCAAAAATATTAAGTGTGCAGCTTGATTTTTTTATTTTTTGAATTCCCATACAATTAACTTACAGTGCTATATTAGTTTTGAGTGCACAATGTAATGATTCAGCAAACAGTTTGATTAGTTTGACAGGTGTGTATGTCTCCACCCACCCAGGAAGCGTCCTCAAAGTTACTACCTTCTTTGCTCTCCCTTGAAAACTGTTTCTCAAAAGCTTCACTACCATTCACTCTTTGTGTTTTCTCCTTCAACAGCCTCTTAATCTACCACAGTCTTGCCCTCTAAGTCTCTATATTTTGTCCCTTTAGGTCTGTAAGACCCTGAAATGTATTGGCTTCTCTGCTCTCAGCCATGGAAGCTACTCAGATTTCTAGGTCTTGTCCCTGACCCTAGAAATGGCAAATGCTCCAAGGCAAAAGCAACTGCAGAGTTCTGGTCCACCTCTCCAGGATTTATTTCCTTCTTACAGAATACTGCTTCTAAAGTCCTTGTAGCCTTGCAGCCTCTTGTAGCCTTCCAATATATTTTTAATATATTTAATATCAATGTGGCTAGTTTTGGTCAGCTACAAGCTATGCCACTATGACTGGAAGAAGTCAATTATGATCTTTATGTTGTAGAGTTTGATGCATATTTTTTGAGACCTTATATTACTTGACTTGTCTGACCGGAAACTACTATCTCCTTTTAATGCTCTCTCTTCTTTTGAATTGTATGATAGGTTAGGATTTCCTTTTTTCTTTGTCTTTCCTCTCCTACCCCATATTTTACCTGGTCTGAGTGGAGGTGTGTCTCTGGTAAGACAGAGCAAAGAGATAGACATATGCTTTCCATAATAATGCTTAAAGGTATGCCATAGGATATGGTTAATATAAGCAGGAGAAAGATACATTTACCTTGAAGATATCATTCTCAAGAATCTGAAGGGCCTGGAGCTACAGTCTTCCTGCTGCCTCTACCTCCCACTCCCCTACTCCCAAGGTTAGATCATCAAAACCTGCTATCACAATTCCAGAATCTTGTGTATCTACTTCCCAGGCGAGCTCCCTAGAGGAAGGACTGAAATGGAGAAGCAAATGGATCCTGGGGAAGGGGAGAAGGAGGAAGATCAGAGAGAGAGAGAGGGCTCACATGTCTTTGATAGAGGTCTCCATATGGACCAATATATAGCTTCAGAGAAAGTATAAAACTTCTTATAACTTTCTCAGGATTTTATAACTGTTCTCTTTTCTTCATATGTCTTAAATTGTCTATCTGTCTAGATGTTGGTTCCATAAAGTCCATGGATTCATTCTCCACTGATATTGCTGGATGCTCCTCATGATCTCCTCACGATGCTCCTCACAATCTCCTTTGTGGGGTTATTTTTACTTATCTTTTAAGTTTGACTTTTTTCAGGGACACCTTTAGATTCTTCTCATTCCATACTTCCTTCTTGTGGAAAGTCCTATGCAGATTCTTACTCATTCCATTGGCTCTAGTGACCACCTGTATACTGGTTACTTATAAATTTAATCCCTAGAACTGATTATTGAGTAGGACCAGCTATAGAATTTGTGGTGTTCAGTACACAATAAAATTGTATGATGCCTTATTAAAAAATAATCATGAATCTCAAGATAGCAGCAGAAGAACATTAAGCCCAGCCAAAGGTTCTTCTGAACCTGAGGGTCTGTGTGATTGTCACAGGCTGCACACCCATGTGGCCTGCTCTGCTATGAGATACAGACAAAAATAACAATTGTCACCTGGGAACTGCTGCTTGGTTATCCTACAGGCATTTCTCCAACTCAATGTGTCCAAAACTCATCTCTATGCCTCTGTCACATCAAAACCTCTCCTGCTCCTTTGTTTCTGGAAGCAGCAAATGGCATTGTATCCCCTTAAATAGCCAAGTCAGCAATCAGAGTGTCATTCTTACCTCCTTGGTGTTCTCATCCTCTGCAGTCCCAGCTCTCCGGGGTGACTCTGCCTCCTTCATACTCCGTCCTCACTACATCTACTTTGGTTTCAGACACTACTGACTTTCATGTAGATGACCTCCATTTCTTCTCAGCTATTTGCCCTGCTTCCAAGCCTTCTCCTTTGCTAATCTGTTTTTTCCTACAGTGATGAGAAAGATCATTCTCTTGCCTAAATTTAATCCTGCTACCTCACATCTTATAAACTTTCAGTGGTTTTCTGTTGCTTTCAACATAAAATGTAAATTGTGTAGCTTGATGGATAAATGTCCTTCTGATCAAGCTCTGGCTTCCACCTATAACCACACATACTGGACCACAAGAAATTCCCTATCTCTTTCAGTGAAGAGCTACATTGCCAAATAAAATTGTTTTAACCAAAATACCATGTTTAATATCTCCTAGAGTAAACCTCACTCTCAATCCCTTTTCCTAATTCTTCATGTTCTAAAAGCACATCAAAGCCAGGAAATTTCTTTGGAGGTGATAGCTAGCTGTCTGTGATTTATCTCTTTGCCTGGTTAATATTTTTACTGAGCAGGAAGGTGATGGTCATAGGTCAATTCAGCCCATATATGTAATTAAATTTGATAATGAGAAGAGGTTAAGAAAACATCCGGTTTTCAATGTCTAAAATTGTTTTTTTTTAATATTTTATTTATTTATTTGACAGACAGAGATCACAAGTAGGCAGAGAGGCAGGCAGAGAGAGAGAGAGAGAGAGAAGCAGGCTTCCTGCGGAGCAGAGAGCCCGATGCGGGGCTCGATCCCAGGACCCTGAGATCATGACCCGAGCCGAAGGCAGCAACCCAAACCACTGAGCCACCCAGGCGCCCCCTCAATGTCTAAAATTGTTAAATCACTCTCATTGAAACTCATCTTTTATGTAGAGCAAAACAAAGTGATGTTTATATATCCATTCTGTAATCCAACAATTCCATGCCTAATTGTTCAAGAAAAGTAGAAACGCTTACATTTAAAAGGACAAAAATTTTCATAAAATGGAATACTACTCAGCAATAAAATGGATATGGTACCGATACATGCTGAAATAAAGATAAATTTCAGTGACATTATGTTAATAAACAAAAACAAACAAAAAAAGCATCTATGTACATGAAGTTCAAGAACAGACCAAACAAGTCTATAGTGACAAAAATCAGAGTAGTGGTTGCCTATGGGGGAGGGGGCTGTACAGGTTGAGCTGTAAAAGTTAGGGTCCTAAGAACACATTTGAAGGACGCAGACTAACTGATTTTATTAAAAACTTATTACAGAGCCACAGTAACTGAGGCAACATGGTATTGGTGAAAGGATAGACACATAGATCATCGAAATAAAATTAAGACTCCAGAAATAGACACATGAATATGGTCAATTGATTTTTCACAAAGGTTCAAACCAAAGATCAATCAGTGGAGAAAGGGCAGTCATTTCAACAAACAGTGCTGGAACAACTGAACATTTTCTGGCAAATAAAATACATCGGGCCTATGTCTTGCATTATATAGAAAACATCCCATTCACAATAGTTAAGAAACAAAACAAAAAAATGCTTATGAATAAATTTAACCCAGAGATGGAAGATATGTACACTGCTAACTATACGATATTGATGAAAGAAATTGAGAAAGACACAAATGGAATTATAACATATGTGCAAGAATCAGAAAATTAATACTGTTAAAACATCCTTACTACCCAAAGCAGTCGTAAGTGTAATTCTTATCAAAATTACCATGGTATTTCCCACAGAAATAGGGAAAAAAAAACCCTAAAATTTGTATGGAAACACAAAATTCCCCAAAGCACCCAAAACTATCTTAAGAATAAAGCTGGAGGTATAACACTTCCTGATTTTAAACTGTATTACAAAGCTATGGTGATCAAATCAGTGTGGTACAGGCATAAAAATTGACACATCAACCAATGGAACCAATGGAGTCAAAAGCCCATAAATAACCCCCCACATATATAGTCAACTAATATTTGATAAGGGAACCAAGAATACTCAATATAGAAAGATAATTTAATACATTGTGTTAGGAAAATTGGATAGTCACATGCAAATGAATGAATTTGGACCCCTATCTTATACCATTCATGAAAATTAACTTGAAGTGGACCAAAGACATAAATGTAAGGCCTGAAACTGTAAAACTCCTAGGAGAATACATAGTGAAAAAACTCTTGACATTGGGCATCACAATGATTTTTTTTTGGCTATGATACAAGAAGTATGATCCAAAAAAGCAAAAATAAATGAGCAGGACTAAATCAAACTAAAAAAATTTCTGTATAGCAAACCACCACCCAATGAAAAGGAAACTCATGGAATGGAAGAAAGTATTTGCAAACTATGTAGCTGATAATTTAATATTCAAAATGTACAAGGAACTCACAACCAAGGAGCCCAAAAAGGGGAAAAAGTAATTCCATTAAAATGGGGAGAGCCCCTGGATAGACATTTTTCCAAAGACCTACAGATGGCCAACAGGTACATGAAAAGATGCTCAACATCACTCATCACCAGGGAAATACAAATAAAAACCACAATGAGATATACCTGTCAGAGTGGTCATGATAAAAAAAAAAAAGACAGGAGATAACAAGTGTAGACAGGATGTGGAGAAAAGGGAACACTTGTGTCCTGTGTAAATTGGCCAGTCACAATGAAAACCAGTATGGAGGGGCACTTGGTTGGCACAGTCAGTTAAGGGCCAGAATCTTGGTTTCAGCTTAGGTCTGATCTCAGGATTGTGAAATCAAAACTTGCGTTGGGCTCCATGCTCAGCTCAGAGTCTGCTTGGCTTTCTCTCTCCCTCTCCCTCTGCTCTACTTCCCCATTCTTTCTCTCTTTCTCTCTAAAAAACAATAAATAAAATCTTAAAACAAAATGAAACAAAACCAATATGGAGATTCCTCAAAAAATTAAAACACAACTATCATATCATCCAGAAATCACACTATTGGATATATATCCAAAAAAAAAGGAAAGAAATCAAGATCTAGAAGAGATATTTGCACTCACATGTTCATTGGAACATTATTCTTTGTAGCCAAGATATGGAAACAACCAAGCATCCATTAATAGATGAATGGATAATAAAAGATATGGTATAATAGGGTAGTATTTCGCCATGAGAAAAAGGAAATTCTGATCTTTTTAAAAAAGATTTTATTTGTTTATTTGACAGAAAAAGAGCAGAAGCAGGGTCAGTGGCAGGCTGAGGAAGAGGGAGAAGCAGGCTCCCTGCACAACAGGGGGAGCCCAAGTGGAGCTTGATCCCAGGACCCTGGGACCATGACCCGAGTCAAAGGTGGACACTTAACTGACTGAGCCATCCAGGCACCCAGAAATTCTGATATTGACAACAGAGTTGGGCCATGAGGTCATTATGCTAAGCGAGATAAGTCAGAGATAAGCTGAGACCTGAGTTTTATGTTGGCTCCAAATTTCTTCTGTGGAAGTAAGGTTCAGGTACACCCTTGTGGTAGCTTGCTTGGTGACACATCTTTGGTTGGCTGTCTTCCCTTCCTGTCTCACTTCCCCACTCACCTACCAGTGTTTTCTTCACCTCCCAAGTAAGCTAATTGCTCTCCGTGCACTCTGTCAGGTCCTGCTTCCAAGGCAATCCAAACTATGATTCTCCCACTTACAAATCCAAAACAGGTTGTTTCTTCTTCTTTCGAAGCACGTTGTTTATTTCCTCGGAGCACTTATCACAATATAAGATTATTGTGTTTACTAGTGTATTATCTCTCTTCCTAACAAAGTTAAACACCCAAGTTTAGTCTGTGTCTATGTTCCTTAGGGCTTTATCCTTAGAACCTTTACACAGCTTTGCATACAGCAGGAGCTCGGTAAACATTGGTCAGTGAGTGGATGGAAGAGTGAATTTTTAAAAAACTGATTCAAAGCCAACATATCTACAACCAATTTACCAAATTATGCTTCAAGGAGGATACATATAGTGTGTGTGTATACACAAAGCTTGTCTGATAAATGATATGCAGGAATATCCTTCAGTCTAAACTGAAACCTGAGGCTGGCTGATCTGAGAGCCTGGACCCAAACCACTAGGTTGACTTTTTCATCATTTTAATACAAAGCTATTATCTATATTATTCCTATCACAGAGGTTTCTTGAGATTGTTATATTACTGTGTGTATGACACTGCTTTGAAAAGCATTGAACATTCCCACCTCCAGCAGATACTGTTCACATCTACACATGACTATGTCTTTGACAAAGTCAAGGGCATCCTTAAGGACATAATATCTACAATCACAACCAGCTTTCCAGCAGAGATCCCTGTTTTGGGGTAGAGCACCTGGACACCTGCAGGGAAAAAAGACAGTGGGATGTTTTCAGGATGCTGGCCAGGTGGTTTGGAAAATCATGCTGCTTAATGACAAGGAGGCTGGGCACAGGTAAAGCAATTAAGGAATAGCTGAGTTGTGAAGTTACAGACCCAGATAGATGAAGCTTGCAAAGGTGGCAAGGACATGAGTCCAGCTCAGTTCATTGGCTGACTGGTTCCCACCATGTTTCCCTAGATTACTCTCTCCTTTTCTTTCAGGACCCCAACAACAAATCCCACCCCTATCTTCATTTAAAGCAACTTTTGCTTTCTTCCTTATTTCTTAATACCTTCCAATACCCAGGCCCACAGATCCTCCTCTCTGACATGGCTCTGTAAAGTTGAGGTCCCCAAAAGCGAGTCTGAGACAGGAATTCACATGCACAGTATTTATCCAGGATGTGCTCTCATAGGAAACTTGAAAGCAAAAGAGAGAAGCGGATAAGTTGGACGGAGGGCCTGAGAAGGAAAATGATCTCAGCTGGGGTCCAGCTTCAGCTTGATCCACTAGAAGCTTAGGAGTATGAACTGCACTGCAGAGTTTGGTCCCATTTTGAGAGAAATCCCTTTGCCAGTTGGTTATTGTTTTGAGGCTGTTCTGGGCAGGGGGCTGTAACCTTGTAATAAGGCAGCTCCCCTCTGGCTGAGGGCATCATTTTGGAGAAGAGGCTGCTGTGAGTCATTAAAAGAAGCCTACACTCACACTACTGAGGTGACAAGGGCACCAACTGAATAATGGGATCTGAGTGGGTATCAAGAACAGTTAAAACAGGGGTATTGAGTTACCCTGCAAAATGGAGGTACTGAAGAGGACTTAGGTCTTGGAGCATCTACTGTGCTTATTTGTAATTATGCATCCCATTTTTTTGCATGCCTTTTGATGAATGGATTAAAAACAATGCTTATTCTACTTTCTCCCTAGGAAGAATCCTATGCCATCCTTCTCCTATACTAACTTCTATAACTATGCATTTGTCACTCATGTCAAAAACAAAAACTGCCTGAAACTTAGGTCTAACCATGTCTCATCCTAGCTAATATTAGCTGAGTGCTTACTACATGTTTGACACTGATCTAAGATCTTTATAGATGTTACATCACCTAGCTCTTCCACAAACAGAGGAGGTACTACTAGTCCCAAAGTAAACTGCTCTGGAACAAAGAAAAAGAGGTAAGACTTCCAACCATTTTTTCTAAAAGCCAACATAACTCAGATATCCAAACCGGACAAAGAGCACATGCAAGAAAGAAGGAAGGAAGGAAGCAATTTCACTTATAAACAGTGACAAAATCCTACAGGTAGGAAAATTTAAAAAATCCTGTTATCACTGTAACTATACAACAAATATATTTAATATAACTAATACCCAATACAATTAGACAAGAGAAAGAACAAGAGGTATAAATCAGAGGATATTAGAAAGGCACAGGAAAAAATATTATTAATATATAGATCATATAATTTTATATCTGAGAATTTTAGAGAATCCATTGTATTGTACAATTCAATGATCGTATCTTTTCCCTTAAAGCCATTTTTTCCCCTAATCTAGATTTTCTTTTATTTCCCTTAATTTAAGCTTTACAGTTCTGGTGGGTTTATGTGGTTGAATTAGAGTCTTTGGAATCAAGCAGCAAAGAAAGCAGTGAGTTTTCAAGTAAAATGCTGCATGGCAGGAATATTATTCACTCTGCTGAGAACCGAAGCCTCAAGTTAACTGATCTATGTTCCACCTTTCAAACAATTTCCGTGATTGATAGATATTTTAGATTAATTTACACATTAGTAAAATACAGAATTGTTACGTGTCCCTTTCTGTAAATAGGGCCAAAGTAGATTTTTTTTTTTCTGACTGCTGGAAGGAAAAAAAGAGGAGAAATTGTATACTAGCTTCAGTTACTGTGATTTTGATGGTAATGTCAACTCCCTAATACATTAAATTGCAAAGATTTTGAAGGAAATATACATCTCAGCTGGGAAGCCTAAAGTAGGACTAAACAGAAGGAGTGTGGGATGGTAAGGAAGCAAGTAATCTTACAGGGTATTTTCAATTCTAAAAAAAAAAAATTTTTTTTGAAAGTAAGCTTTGCCACAACAGGAAATATTAAAACTATTCCAAATGCCCATTAAACATGTCATCAAACTGTCTGAACAAAGCTGGGATTGCTTCCTGGGAAGCAGCAATATTTCCACAAAACAAAAATGTAAATTTTTTTTGCCCAATAACTTCTTAATACTGAAAATTTGAAATTAATTACAAGCACAATAGAAGAGATTATTAAAAAGATGGAAAGTATCAGGGTGTGAGACTATTTTCCTGGTTCCTCCACTTGTTGGCTTTGTGAGCCTAGAAAAGTTACTTAACTTCCCTGAACCCATGGTTTGCGTTTTTAAATGAAAAGAGTAAATATAGTATGCTACTTCTGGTGTAAAGAAGATAATGAAATAATACACTATGTATGTATCTATGTATGTTTATTTTTACAAAAAGAAACACAGGAAGGATTGCTGGGAGAGAGTCATTGAGAGGACGTGAGGCCTGGTTGACCCAGAAGCTGGTTGGCGGCGGTCAGATGTTCCTCACCCCATCCCCTGTCCTTGGTAGGTGCACTCTCCCCAGCTCCCCAGGACTGGGAGCTGTTTTCAAGGATGCAGCCTTCAGATAGTGCTGTGGTGCTGAGACCATCTGCATGGTCTATGTGACTCAATGCTGTGAGGCCTCTATATCATGTTTAAAATTCTGGTGGGGAGGCAAAAGGATCTACTTGTCTTGCAGCCACCCAGGACAAGTCTCATAAGTAAGTGAGTTCCCTTTGCTTCTTAAACCTGCCACCTACCAATCTAAAATGGTCTGCTTCTTTCTTCAGTTTCTCCTTGCCCTCCCTGTATGGAGCCTGCTTTGTGAACCAACAAAGATAACAGGACTGTTTACCTAAAGGAGGTGGATGGGAATGGGCTGGAAGGGTTAGGGGTAATAACTCACACTCCTCTGAGTATTGGGTTTTGGATAGTTTTGACTTTTGAAATCATGGTCGTGTTTTATATAACTAAAAGTAAAATTAAAAGGTTACCAAGGATAAGAAGGGAAACCCTAAAATAGGATACAAGCAAAACCAAGTGTATTTAATTATACTTCAAGTGAATAACATAACCAAACTGAAGGGGGAAATAAAAAGAAATAACCCTTGTAACTTTTCAACAAATTATTTTGACTATATACCTTCAAACTAAAATAAAAAAAGAAACATATAAATATTGAATTCTAGTTAGTAGGGTGTTTTTTCCTCCGCTATTGTGTGTGTTAGCAATTTTAAAACTACTTTTTATACATTCTAAGACTGAGCAAACAAGTAAATATATTAAGGACAGGGAAGCTAAAATCAAAGCTGTGGCTTTGAACTAGAGTTGAAAGTATCAGCATACACTTGTGGTTTCTGATACAGAGATAGTCAGATTGATAGATGATAGAGAGAGAGAAAGAGAGAAACGTGTATATTTACATGTACATACATATATTTCCTAGTCTACACACTATGAGTCTGGAAGCCATGATACAACAGTAGTAGTGAATGCATCTAATGCCCAGATTGTAGTTTCTTTTTCTTTTTCTAAGATTTTATTTATTTGAATGATTGAAGGGGGGGCACTTGAGCAGGAGGGGAGGGGAAGAGAGAGAAGCAGACAACCTGCTGAGTAGGGAGCCCAATGCGGACTTGATCCTATAGTTTCCATATATCATATTCTATTTAAAGAAACCACAAGTCATTGGAGAAATGGCTGATTCCAGGGCTGGGGGTAGAAGAGTAAAAGATAAACCTTGAAATTTTTTTGTGCCATGTGAAAAGGACATAAGAGCTAAGTTAAAAGAGTACACATGGCCAAATAGGGGACAACGTGAGTACCAAACAGAATAATGGTAATAATAGATTAGAACACACAAATTAGAATAGAATCCATAAGTCCATAATGATACTCCAAAATAGAAATAAACAAGAAAAGACCTTTTCTTTAGAGTAGAAATCTAGCTAATGGATGTAGAAAAAATAATAGAAATTAGTGAGGAAAATTACCATCTTGCAATCTCAATGTAATAATTGATTCAGACAAAAGTTATCAATGGATTCTAACATCATTAGTTGGTAAGTTATTTGGAAACAGAATATTCAAGTGGTTTCAAATGATCTTTCTGTAAATTATTCATTTGCAAAGGGAAGAATTAACCTTTGCAATGGGAGATACAAGGATACTACTTTTGCTTAAGAGAGGTACTTACAGCAACCAACATCAAATAACATACATAAAAGAACAAGGAATAGGAGAGAGGCCAGCTCTCTCATCTAATGTATAAGATTATAATAGAGAACTTTGTCATTATACCAATACAAGAAATAGGAATATGAGATGCAAATATTGTTCTGAAAAGATTAAACTCTTCATGTAGGTGATATGGCTATGTGCCTAGAAATTCAGGATAATCAAATGAAAAATTATTTTAACCACAAGACAAAGAAGGGGACAGAGAGACAAGGAAGGAAGGAAGGGAGTGAGGGAGTTAGAAAGAAAGAAAGAAAGAAAGAAAGAAAGAAAGAAAGAAAGGAAGAAAAAGGTATATAATGATTCTCTTTCTCTTTTTCACACACACATACACAAACACCCATACACAAAAGAGACCACCACTTAACATGATAATTGTGACAATTCAATCCAGCCAGAATGTTGATAAGTGATGTTAGGACAAATAAAAGCAAATATGGAAGAAACAAATTTAGAGCCTTCTTTCATGTCACACACAAATTTGAATTGCTATTAAATACTTAAATGACAAAAAAACTTCAGGGAAGTACTATTATTATTAGGGTGGCAGCAAACCTTCTTTTATAAGATGTAAAACATAGAAGACATATTTAAAAGGTTGACAAATTTGAAAACACCAAAATTCAAATTCCTGTAATAAGCAATAGTCCAAAAAATAAAATATTCATTAAAGCCATACTGACATAAGTGAATGACTGAAGAATGAAGAAGTATATGAGGAGAAGAGATAAACCTTCTTTATAGAAGAATTTCAAATAAGAAATGTAGATTCTTTTCTCAGTTAGAGGAGGTGGAGCTTAATTTCCTTCCCCTTAAATATAAGCTGGATTTAGTGATTTGCTTCTAAAAAATAGAGAATGGAAAGGAAAAATAATGACTATACAGTGGAGAAATTTGGCAGACACCATCTTAAATGAGTGATTAAGGCTGAGGTTACTAGTGGTAAGTCATGTGGATATCATGTACACCCAAAATGATGTGGTGAGAAGGGCAATTAACCTCCAAGATTTTCTTTCTCCAAAACCATAATCCCAGTGAGATCATGAGAAAATATCATATAAACCCAAATAAGAATATTCTACAAAATACAGATAAGTACTCACCAAAAGTGTCAATGTCATGAAAAATAAAGGAGTGAGAAATAGTCACAGATTGAAGGTAACAACAGAAACATAATGGCCAACTGCATCAGGGTGTCCTGGATGAGAACTGGGACCAGAAAAAAGACATTAGTGAGAAATCTGGTGGAATCTGAATAAAGTCTACAAATTTGTTAGTACTTTCAAACCACTGTCAATTTCTTATTTTGACAAAAGCACAATGATTACCTAAGATATTAACATTAGGAGAAGCTGGGTAAAGGGTATACAGGCACTCTTTGTTCTATCTTTACCACTTGTTTGTAAATTTAAAATTATTTCAAGATTTTAAAATGTTTAAAGACTTGATAATAATGAAAAATCCCCATCACAAACAAAGACAGTATTACAACAACAGAATGGAAAGTAAATTTTATATCTTTAAATTGAAATACATAAATGCTCCTATAAATCACAAAGAGAAAGGCAAATAATCTGGTATAGAACTGGACAAAGAATATGAAATGGAAAACAAACACGGAAGGAAAAATTCCTATGACCAATATGTCTAAGAGAAGACTAAATAATCAGAAAAAGGTAAATCAAAACAAAAAGTTGTGGCATATATCAATATAGATTGCAAAAAATTAAAAGAAATGCTAAAAACAGGGAATGGGAACTGAAGGGCCAGGGACTTACTTTATACAGTTGATGGGAATGAAAATTGCTGTAACATTTTAAAAAAATGATTCTATTCATTTATTTGACAAAGAGAGAACACAAGGAGGCAGAGAGGCAGGCAAAGAAAGAGAGGGAAGCAGGCTCCCCGCTGAGCAGAGAGCTTGATGCAGGGCTTGATCCCAGGACCCTGGGATCATGACCTGAGTCAAAGGCAGAGGCTTAACCCACTGAACCATCCAGGTGCCCCATAATATTTTTAGAGGCCATTTGGCAATATCTATCAAGGTTTTAACTTGGGATATTCTTTATTGCACAACTCAACATTGGAAAAATATTCTAGAGAAATGCTCTCTCTTATGCACAGGTGTATATGCACAAGGACACTAGTTAAAGTTTGGTTCAGAAAATTATACACTCTGAATGTCCACAAAAGAAAATATTCAGAAAATTGATAATAATGTAGAAGTCTAAAGAGTAGAATTTAAAATAAGTAAGTGTATGAATATATGAAATACTATGTGTCTCTAAAAGTCAGGAAAGAAATAGATGGTAGATAACAGATAAATATAGATAAATGATAGATCCATGATAAGAAAGTGCTTATTTTTTTTTTTAAGATTCTACTTATTTACTTATCTGATGGAGTGAGAGAGAATAAGCAAGGGCAGCGGCAGAAGGAGAGGGAAAAGGAGGCTCAGCAGGGAGCCCGACACCAGGCTCCATCTCACGTCCCCAGGATCACAACCTAAGCCAAACCAGACACTTAACCTATTGAATTACCTGGGTGCCCCTCGGTTTGTGCTTTTGCCTCCTCTTCCTTTAACATGATTATTGTCCCTGTGATTTCAGAAATATAAGCAAAAAGAGGGTTGAGTGATATAAATAATATACTTATTTTATGTGTAACTTATTCTTTACCAATATCTGAACTCTTTAACTCCAAGAAAAGCAATGTCTCTTTGTCTTTAATGATCTTGAAATAGAAAGAATATATCATTGTTATTTTCACCTTAAAGGAAATCAAAGATCCTTGCTTTCTGAGTGAGTGATGTTAATGTTTTTGTGTATCTGTTTGGTGTTGTGTGGATATGTACTCATTGTTTTGCATGGGTATGTCCCTGGACTTATATCTGGCAATTTGTGTGTTTTAGTGTGTTTGTGTGTCTGTGTTTCAAAGAGGTGCTGCTTCTCACCAATCCAAGAATTATACAAATTCTCTGCCATCCTTCTCTCCCTGGTCCTTTTTCTCCACCCATGACAGCTGTGTTGGCATATGAATGTATATGTTCTGGCCAAATGATTCTGTCCAAATGGCAACATTAATTTTTTTGAGGGCGTATGTGCCAAACTCTACCAAAGGGAAAAGAGAAAGAATGTTTTCATTCCCTATCTATAGCCACTATCCAGGCCAGGCTCAATTTAAAATATTTTATTCTCCCTACAAATCAGGAAAACAATCTTGGTCAGATAATGTATCTCACTTAGAGATTATAAAAATATAGCAATTAAGCCCATACTGGGGGATACTATTCAGCAATAAAATGGCCCCAGCTTCTGATATTGACTGCCACATGAATAAACCTCAAAAACATTATGTTAATGGAAGAAGCCAAATGACAAAGGCCACATATTCTGATTCCATTTACATTAAATCTCCAGAAATGACAAATCTATAGAAACAGAAAGTAGATTAGTATTGCATGAGGCTCAGTGGTGAGAACAGCTATTGTTTGCAAATGAGCAGGATAGGGTGATAAAAATATTGTAAGGCCGGATGGTGGTGATGTTTGCACAGCTTTATAAATTTACTAAAACTCACTACACACTTAAAATGGGTGAATGCGATGCTATGTACACTATACCTCAATAAAGCAGTTAAAGACTGATATAATCAGACTGTGCTGAATTTACATTGCTAGGGTCTATGATACTCAGGGCCTCACTGAGGCCTACAGCTAGATTACATCCCATATCCACCCAATGAGAGTTGCTGTAGTTTCTCATTTGATGACTTACTCATCCATTGGAAAGTGCTCAAAGGCAACAGTGGCAACTGGTTGCCTTTGGCCATGGGCACATGAAAGTCCTTGCCTTTACACACTACCTCCTCCAGTCCCTTACATGCACCAATCAAGATGCAACCAATCCACTGAAAGAGAGGACCTGCCATTGGTGTCAATATACAAAGAGGCTTGGACAAGGTAGGCAAAAGCATGGTTTAGGATAATCATTCATATTGTTATTGGGCAAAGAGCAATCTCAGTTAGAATTGTCCGATTTATAAATCACATAACAAGCAGGAACATCAACAAAACTAAGAACTAGGAGAAAATGGCAGAAGAGTAAGAGACCTAAATATCATCAGGTCCCAGGAGTTCAACTAGAGAGCTATCAAACCATTCTGAACAGCTACAAACTCAACAGGAGAGAGAAGAGAAGAGCAACAATTCTAAGAAAATTGACCACTTTCTTGAAGGTAGGACGTGCAGAGAAGTGAATCCAAGGCAATATTCAGGAAGATAGACTGTGGGGGAGGGGCTGGCTCCCAGCAAGTGAGAGAGCAGCAGAGCACAAAATTGGAACTTTTAGATGTCTTCTCCACTGAGGGACATTGCTCCAGCAGCTAAACAGGACTTGGAGCCCTCGCAGGGACAGTGTGGTCTCAGGTCCCTTGGGGTCACAGAAAGACAAGAGGTATATGTGTGTGGCAGAGCTCCTAGGTATTGGAGTGGAGAAGTCAGCTGCAGAGACAGAGCTGAGGAAGGGCTGTTAGCTCAGGGTTACCTTAAACTGTGATCCGAGGCACAGCTGGGTCACTGTTCTTCAGGCAGGGACACAACAAGCAACAGATCTGGGGAGATTCACCTTCCTCCTCTGAGAGGAGTGGCATGGGAGCACACAGCAGCAATCTGCTGGCTTTGGAGATTCTAAAGGGCAACATGCACCAGAGATAGAAACACTCAGTCAGGGGCTATGTTAGTTTGAAGTGTGGCCAGAAACCAAGGAGATGGGAGTGACTGACAGCTTTTCTCTGAGGGTGAACTGGGGAGTGGGCCCTAAGGTCTTGACTCCTCTGGCACCGGAGATTGGGAGGCCGCCATTTTCCTTCTCCTCCTCTAAAGCTCTACAGAAAGCATTCAGGGAACAAAGGCTCCCAAGAGCGAAACCAAGCAGATTACTTAGCCTGGCCCCTGGTAAGGGTGGTGCAATTCTGCCTCAGGCAAAGATGTTTGAGAATCACTACAACAGGCCCCTCCTGCAGAGGATCAGCAAGGACATCCAGCCAAGATCAAGTTCACGAGTCAATGAGAATTGCAGAACTCCAGAGCTAGGGCAGAGCAAAACATGGAATTCATGGCTTTTTTTCCCATGATCTTTTAGTCTTGCAAAGTTAAATTTTTTTAATTTTAATTTTTTTCTATGCTATTTTTAAAAAATGTTTGCTCTTTCCTATTTTAACATTTTAAAACTATTTTATCAATACCTTTTTAAAAATAATTTTGAATTTTCATTAGTATAGTCATATTTTATCATTTCATTATACTTAACCTTATTCTTTGTGTACATTTAGGTGGTTTTTTTTTTCCTAAAAAGCTTTGGGATACAATTTCATCTACTAGATCAAAATATACCCTAAATCTAGCACATGGCTTTGTTCTAATCCCCAGCCTAATCACATTCTTTCCTCTTTTTTTCTTTTATTTTTTCAAACAACTTCTTATCTTATCAATTCCTTTTTTAGAATCTTCTTTAATTTTCATCTTTATAGTCATATTCTATCCCTTCATCATGTTTACCTTATTTTTGTATGTATATAAGATTTTCTTTCTTTAAAATTTTGGGAGGTAGTTTCTTATAACAGACTAAAATTCACCCAAAATCAAGTATGTAGCTCTGTTCTATTCACCAGTCATATATATATATTTTTTTTTTCTTTTATTCCCACTTTCTTCTCCCCCTGGTTTCAGGTCTCTTCTGATTTGGTTAGTGTATATCTTTCTGGGGTCGTTGCTATCCTTTTAGTATTTTGTTCTCTCATTCATCTATTCTTATCTGGATAAAAGGACAAGGTGGAAAACTCACCACCAAAAAACAAAAACAAAAACAAAAAACAAAAAACACCAAGAGACAGTACTGATGACTAGGGATCTGATCAATATGGACATTAGTAATATGTCAAAACTAGAGTTCAGAATGTTGATTATCAAGGTGTTAGCTGGACTTGAAAAAAGCATGAAAGATATTAGAGAATCCCTTTCTGGAGAAATAGAATCCCTTTCTGGAGAAATAAAAGAACTAAAATTTAATGAAGTTGAAATCAAAAAAGCTATTAACAAGGTGTAATAAAAAATGTAGGCTCTTGCTGCTAGGATAAATAAGGCAGAAGAGAGAATTAATTATATAGAAGACCAAGTGATGGAGAATAAAGAAGCTGAGCAAGAGAGACAAACAACTATTGGGTGATGAGGGGAGAATTTGAGAGATAAGTGATACCATAAGATGAAACAATATTAGAATAATTGGGATCCAGAAGATGAAGAAAGAGAGAGGGGGCAGAAGTTATATTGGAGCAAATTATAGCAGAGAATTTCCCTAATTTGGTGACGTGAACAAGCATCAAAATCCAGGAGGCACAGAGAACTCCCCTCAAAATCAATAAAAATGGGTCCACACACCATCATCTACTAGTAAAACTTACATGTCTCAGTGACAAAAAGAACATCCTGAAAGCGTCTCAGGACAAGAGGTCTGTGACATACAATGGTTGAAATATCAGATTGGCAGCAGGCCTATCCACAGAGACCTGGCAGGCCAGAAAGGACTGGCATGATATATTCAGAGCACCAAATGAGAAAAATATGCAGCCAAGAATATTATATCCTGCTAGGCCGTCATTAAAAATAGGATAGACTAAAAAGCTTCCAGGACAAGAAACAAAACAAAACAAAAAACTAAAAGAATTTGCAAACATCAAACCAGCCCCACAGGAAATATTGAAAGTTGTCCTCTAAGCAAAGACAGAGCCTAAAAGTAACATTCCAGAAAGAAACAGAGACAATATACAGTAACAGTCACCGTACAGGCAATACAATGGCACTAAATTCATATCTTTCAATAGTTACCCTGAATGTAAATGGGATAAATGCCCCAACCAAAAGACACAGGGTATCAGAATGGATGAAAAAAACTAGACCCATCAATATGCTGTCTACAAGAAACTCATTTTAAACCCAAGGCACCTCCAGATTTAAAGTGAGGGGGTGGAAAACAGTTTATCATGCTAATAGACATCAAAAGAAAGCTGGGGTGGTAATCTTTATATCAGGTAAATTAGATTTTAAGTCAAAGACTGTAATAAGAGATGAGGAAGGACACTATATCATAATTAAAGGGTCTGTACAACAAGAAGTTCTAACAATTTTAAATATCTATTCCCCTAACATGGGAGCAGCCAATTATACAAACCAATTAATAACAAAATCAAAGAAACACATCAACAATAATAATAGTAGGGACTTTAGCACCCTCTCGCTGAAATGGACAGATCATCTAAGCAAAAGATCAACAAGGAAATAAAGGTTTTAAATGACACACTGGACCAATGGACATCACAGATATATTTAGAACATTCCATCCCAAAACAACAGAATACACTTTCTTCTCTAGTGCACATGGAACATTCTCCAGAATAGATCATATCCTGGGTCACGAATCAGGTCTCAACCAGTACCAAAAGATTGGGATAATTCCCTGCATATTTTCAGACCACAATGCTTTGAAATGAGAACTCAATCACAAGAGGAAAGTTGCAAAGAACTCAAATACATGGAGGCTAAAGAATGAATGGGTCAACCAGGAAATTAAAGAGGAATTTTAAAAATTCATAGAAACAAATGAAAATGAAAACACAACTGTTCAAAATCTTTGGGACACAGAAAAAGCCATCCTGAGAGGAAAGTATATAGGAATACAAGCCTTTCTCAAGAAACAAGAAAGCTTTCAAGTACACAACCTAACTGTACACCTAAAAGGGCTTGAGAAAGATCAGCAAAGAAAGCCTAAACTCAGCAGGAGAAGAGAAATAATAAAGATCAGAGCAGTAATCAATGAAATAGAAACCAAAAGAATGGTAGAACAAATCAATGAAACTAGGAGCTGGTTCTCTGAAAAAATTGATAAAATTGATAAGTCCCTGGCCAGACTTATCAAAAAGAAAAGAGAAAGGACCCAAATTAATAAAATCCTGAATGAAATAGGAGATATCACAACCAACAACAAAGAAATACAAACAATTATAAGAGCATATTATGTACAACTATATGCCAGCAAATTTGACAGTCTGGAAGAAATTATTGCATTCCTAGAGACATATAAACTACCAAAACTGCATGGGATTGGGAGGGAGACAAACCATAAGTGACTCTTAATCTCACAAAACAAACTGAGGGTTGCTGGGGGGAGGGGGTTTGGGAGAAGGGGGTGGGATTATGGACATTGGGGAGGGTATGTGCTTTGGTGAGTGCTGTGAAGTGTGTAAACCTGGTGATTCACAGACCTGTACCCCTGGGGATAAAAATATATGTTTATAAAAAATAAAAAATAAAAAAAAAAACTACCAAAACTGAACCAGAAAGAAATAGAAAAACCTGAACAGACCCATAACCAGTAAGGAGATTGAAGCAGTCATCAAAAATCTCCTAACACAAGCCCAGGGCCAGATGGCTTCCCAGGGAAATTCTAGCAAACATTTAAAGAAGAATTAATACTCTTCTGAAACTGTTGCAAAAAATAGAAATGAAAGGAAAACTTCCAAGCTCATTTTATGAGACCAACATAACCTTTATCCCAAAACCAGACAAAGATCCCATCAAAAAGAAGAATCAAAATCCTTGATGAACACTGATGCAAAAATTCTCACCAAAATACTAGCCAATAGGATCTAACAGTACATTAAAAGGACTATTCACTACTACTAAGTGGGATTCATTCCTGGGCTGCAAGTTTGGTTCAACATCTGCAAATCAATCAATGTGATCCAATACTTTAATAAAATAAAGAACAAGAATTATATGATACTCTCAATAGATGCTGAAAAAGTATTTGACAAAGTACAGCATCCTTCCTTGATCAAAACCCTTCAAAGTGTAGGGATAGAGGGTACATACCTCAATATCATCAAAGCCATCTATGAAAAACCCACAGCAAATATCATTCTCATTCTCAATGAGAGTTTTTCCCCCAAGGTCAGGAACATGGCAGGGATGTCCACTATCACCACTGCTATTCAACATGGTACTAGAGGTCCTAACCTCAGCAGTCAGACAAAAAGAAGAAATTAAAGGCATCAGAAACAGCAAAGAAGAAGTCAAACTCTCCCTCTTTGCAGATGATATGATACGTTATGTGGAAAACTCAAAAGATACTCCAAAACTGTTAGAACTCATACAGGAATTCAGTAATGTGTCAGGATACCAAATCAATGCACAGAAAGCAGTTGTATTTCTATACACCAATAACAAGGCAGAAGAAAAAGAAATTAAGGAGTTGATCCCATTTACAATTGCACCCAAAACCATAAGATACCTATGAAAGAGGCAAAGGATCTATACTCAGAAAACTATAAAGTACTCACGAAAGAAATTGAGGAAGACACAAAGAAATGGAAAAACATTCCATGATCATGGATTGGAAGAACAAATATTGTAAAAAAAATATCTATGCTACCTAAAGCAATTTACACATTTAAGGCAATCCCTATCAAAATACCATCAATTTTTTTTAAACAAATGGAACAAATAATCCTAAAATCTATATGGAACCAGAAAAGACCCCGAGTAGCCAGAGGAATATTGAAAAAGAAAACCAAAGTTGACAGCATCACAATTACAGACTTCAAGCTCTATTACAAAACTGTGATCATGGAGACAGTATGGTACTGGCACAAAACAGACACATAGATCAATGGATCAATGGTGTTGGGAAAACTGGGCAGCCACATGCAGAAGAATGAAACTGGACCATTTCCTCACACCACACACAAAAATAGATTCAAAATGGATGAAAGCTTCAATGTGTAATAGGAATCCATCAGAATCCTTGAGGAGCAGCAACATTTTCAACCTCAGCTGCAGCAACTTCTTCCTAGAAATATCACCAAAAGCAAGGGAAGCGAGGGCAAAATGTACTATTGGGATTTCATCAAGATCAAAAGCTTTTGCACAGCAAAGGAAACAGTCAACAAAATCAAAAGACAACCAACTGAATGGGAGAAGATATTTGCAAATAACATATCAGATAAAGGGCTAGTATCCAAAATCTATAAAGAACTTATCAAACCCAACACCCAAAGAACAAATAATCCAATCAAGAAATGGGCAGAAGACATGAACAGACATTTCTGCAAAGACAGCCAAATGGTCAACAGACATGAAAGAGTGTTCAACATCACTCAGCATCAGGGAAATGCAAATCAAAATCACAGTGAGATACCATCTCACACCAGTCAGAATGGCAAAAATTAACAAGTCAGGATATGATAGATGTTGGTGAGGATGCAGAGAAAGGGGAACCCTCCTACACTGCTGGTGGGAATAAAAGGTGGTGCAGCCACTCTGGAAAACAGTATGGAGGTTCCTCAAAGATTTGAAAATAGAACTACCCTATGATCCAGCAATTGTACTACTGGGTATTTACCCTAAAGATACAAATGTAGTCATCCAAAGGGCCACATGCACCCAAATGTTTATAGCAGCAATGCCCACAATAGCCAAACTGTGGAAAGAACCTAGATGTCCATCAACAGATGAATGGATAAAGGAGATGTAGTATATATACACAATGGAATACTGTGCAGCCATCAAAAAAGAGAAATGTTGCCATTTGCAATGACATGGATGGAATTAGAGAGTATTAATGCTAAGCAAAATAAGTCAATCAGAGAAAGACAATTATCATATGATCTCTCTGATATGAGAAATTTGAGAGGTGGGGTGGGGGGTTCATGAGGGGTAGGGAGGGAAAAAAAATGAAACAAGATGAGATCAGGAGGGAGACAAACCATAAGGTACTCTTAGTCTCGTGA
Source organism: Mustela nivalis (assembly GCF_964662115.1). NCBI lineage: Eukaryota > Metazoa > Chordata > Mammalia > Carnivora > Mustelidae > Mustela > Mustela nivalis. The sequence continues at coordinate 156,168,512 of NC_139020.1, forward strand.
AACAAACTGAGGGTTGCTGGGGGGGGGGGTGTGGAGAGGTAGGGATAGGGTGGCTGCGTTATGGACATTGGAAAAGGTATGTGCTATGGTGAGTGCTATGAAATGTGTAAGACTGATGACTCATAGACCTCTACCCCTGGGGCAAATAATACATTACATGTTAATAAAAAATTTTAAATAAAACAACAACAATAAAAACCCTAAGGACTAAAGAGCTTGCAAAAGAAGGATGGAGGAAAATACACAGATTATTGAATCAGATCCCACGCCTCTGATCACAGAGGCAGAGCCATGGCCTAAGCTGAGCCATTCTGTCCTTTATCTTTTGGCCACACACACTGCTATAGGAACAGGAATGTAACCAGGCTATCTCCTAAGACATTTCTTACAGAGGGAAAGTCTTTTTTCCAAAATGAATGATTTGAGTGAAGGCCTGTAAGGACCAGGTATGCCATGAGAAAGAAGGAAACCAATACAATGAGAATAGAGGCAGAAGACAGAGGGCCTGCAGATGGCATCATGTCCCTAAAGCCAGCTTCAACCCTGCTTTTCTACAATTAGGTTCTGTGAGCCAGCGGATTTCCCATTTGTATTTAAACTGGTTTGAGGTGGATTTCCATCAGTCGTAACCAGAACATTTTAAAATATAAACTCACATTGGAAAAAGAATCAAAGAAAACAGGGACTCAATGATATAAAAGTTAAAGAGGAGACACAGTATTTCAAAGAAGCAATAAAGCCACAGAATGGGATGTGGGGGTAGCTAGTGTAACAAAATAAAGACAGCAGAGAAATCTAATACCATCTCAAAACTAAAAATTCAAACTAAAATCAGCAAGAAGTAGAATGGACTGTGCAGGAAATTGTATCAGAGATATGGAGTGCAGATTTGAGGGTGAAAAAAAATCACAGAGAAAAATCACAGAAGGATAAAGCACTTTTCCCGCCCAAGACTAAAAGGATGTTCTGTCCCTGAAGAATGAAGGGATCCATAGATTCTGAGAGAAGGGATGAAGCCATCACCAACCTTTACAGTCCAACATTCAAAAGAGCAGTATACTTACAAAGGAAAGGGAAATAGACTGGCCTCAGAAGAGCACAGAACAACATACATAATTGCAGAAGATAAAAGAATATGCACCAAACTGTCTACACCAACTGTCATCTACATGACAAGAAGGTATAATGGAATTTAAAATGACATGCATAGCATTGATCATATACTTTTTGCTTTTATAAAAAATCTTGAGTTTATGACTGGCTAACTGAAAGTGTGCTATATTTGGATGTAGACATATACCTGGTAGTTGTAGGCTAACACCAATCAGCCCTGTGAAGTTGGTCCTGGAATGTCCTTTGGTGTATGAATGTATTCAGGGATTGATGACACGAAGAAACAGGTGAAAGGTAAATGTGTATGAACATGGGTCATACATGCTCTAAAAGTCTGATCCAGAGAAATTTAAAGAACACAGAAATTTCGAAGGCATTAGGCCAAAGAACTTACCTACTAATCTTCCATCTATGCTCATGGGTTTATTCAAGAGCTTGACCTAACTGACCATCTTTGACACGAGGCAAGGTGGGGGGGACTAAACCCTTCAAGCATCCTTGGCAGTCCATTGTTGTCTGATAGTTCCAGAGCACACAGTTGGAGATCCAGATTTGCCCATCAACCCCACCCTACTTGAGTAATTATTGGATTCAGCAATGGCTAGGTGGCAAGACTAGATTTGAAAAGACACAATTTCCCAAGATTGTGGAACTCCAACCAAAGGAGTAACCTGCTAGAAAAACAGGAAAAGTAGAATGAAATCGTAGTTGGGGCCTTATTATGATTTCAACAAATTGTATCCCAATAAATGTATCTGTGCTCCAAAAGCCTCGCAGTGCAGACAGCACCATTTTAACCATTTTAGGTAGATTGGGAAGAGAACAGGAAATCTGTGACTCCACCTGATGAGGGCCATCCAATTCAGAAGACCTGAAGAAGATGGGATCAAATATGCCAGAAAATCTAGAACAAATTCTTCCTAACTAAATTTACTTCAGGGACAATCCAGCCCAAGAGGAAGAGAGAGAAAGGAGCAAAAAGAAAAGATCTCACAAATGGAGAGGCTGTGGCATTAAAAGGGCTCCATTTAAATACATTATTATATGTAAACAGATGTCTGTGTACAATATATAGATATATATTGGTATATTATGACACAAATATGTAAGTATATATTAATATGCATAATTAATATTTAATTAAATATATTCATCATAGTCTAAATAATTACAGTAATCTTGATTACAAACATGAAGTATATATATAGTTTTTAAATTGAAAGATAAATAATATAAAAATTAATTTATCTTTAAGACACAGAAATAAAGCTCAGAGGACACTTGTAAATAATGGGAAATGGGGCCAGAATTGGGAGGAAGTACAAGTTGCTAATTTTTCTACTTTAGTTGGGATAAAATAGAAACTTCATAGTTTCTTTTTTTTTTAAGGTTTTATTTATTTATTTGAGAGAGAGAGAGAGAGAGCACCTGCACACACGTGCTCTAATAGGCATGGGGATGGGGAGCAGGGTGGGGAGCAGCAGAGGGAGAAGGAGAAGCAGACACCCTGTTGAGGAGGGAGCCCAAAGCAGGCTCAATCCCAGGACCCAGAGATTATGACCTAAACTAAAGGTAGATGCTTAACCAACAGAGTCACCCAGGTACTCCAGAAACTTCTTGGTTTCTGAAGTTGTTATATTGGTTTGGTGTCAAGATTATTGATTTTAATAACCAAGCTCCTGTTTAGGAATATCATAGGCTTTTAGGAACTAGATGGTTGTCACTTTCCTGGAGAGTAAAATGACATAATGTATCCAAGGTCTAAAATACCTTCATAAATTTTGATTCAAAAATTCTATTTTTGAAATTTTCCCAAGAGTGATCAGATGTACACATGTGTACACAGAAGACACACAATCAAATGCACAGTAATTTGTATACAATGTTATTTCCATTACCAGCATGTGTATGTGCAAGAGGTCATTCAAATCCTGTACAATCAGGAGGGTCTCAATGTAAGTTACGGTTTTAGCCAGGATACTTGTGAGAGTGAAAGGCAGTGTTGTTAATAATTAGACCAGGATGACAGGGATGATGCCAGATGCTAGTATGTACTATAAAGTACCATAGATATATGTTAGCTTTATAATAAGGAAGAAAAAATGAATTACTTCAAAATCTACTAAATTGTAAGAAAAAAACCAAAGAGTGCAAGAACTGGGGGGTTTCTCCAAGCAGAAATTAAAATTCTGGTCCCATATAATATCTAGATTCCAAACTTTATTTAAAGTTAAATCTTCCAGGCTTTCCTACACTTAGGTCCTTCTGCAGTCTTTCCCTTCTACCTCTCCTTCTGCCTACTAGTCTGGTTTCTGACCTACATTTGCTTTGCCCTGGCAAATTGTGTGAACAGCCTCATTGCTAAGCAGCTGTCTTAACCTGTCATGTAGCAGCCTGTGTCTTGCCCTTTGCCTTCCCGGACAGCTCTCAGTCCACTCTGTCTCACCAACTGTAGGTGATAGGTACTGTGCTGTCAAGAATCTCACTGGCATCCCCTCTCTTGATCTGAGATTAAGGAAATGCACCCTCAACCTTATATCCTTGCTCACAGTCCTTTAGCAGCTCCCCACAAATCACTCCAAACCAAAATAAGCTACCTTCAATGCCCAATGTCAGTGTTTATACTCCCAATGTCAGTAACGAGTTTAAGAGTCATGTAACTGGTTTTTACTTATTTCCTTAGAAAATTTTCATTTTGGTTTAAAAGCTCGCTACTTGAATGTAGTCCAAGGACCCTGTAGCATTTTCTGGGAGCTGATTAGAAACAGAGAAACTCAGGCCCCCATCCCAGATCTACAAAATCAAAATCTGCATTTTAGCAGGATTTCCAGGCAATTTGTATACACATTAAATTTTGAGAAGTGCTGCTTTAGAATCTCTTTGCAATTGCATTTTGGTCTTTCAGTCAAAACTTCCTACTTAATATTCTGTTAACACATTTATGGTTCAATATCCTGATGTGTCTTTGTGGGTTCTATTTTCAGAAAGGAAGAATGCTGGTATCTGTCTTTTGCAAGACCATCTAAAGAACTAAAGTTAAAAAAAAAAAAAAAGAAAGAATTAAAGTAAATGTCTTTCGACTGAATTCAAATGTTCCTCTGTTACTTCCAATTCAACATAACCTAAACCAAAGTCATCATTTTCCCCCAAACTTGATATCTCTTCCTGACTCCTTTCACCTATAAATCTACCTCTTCTTTAAGACCTGATAAAGGTCAATCTCCTCCAAATCTTTCCTTGACCATTTCAGTCCACACTGATCACTCCCCAGTCTCAACTCACACACCATATCACCCTTTAGCACTTATTCTATCCTGCTGTTTTTCATTTAAGTTAAGCTGCCCTGAATTGGTATTTAATTTTTTATCCATTCAGTAATATTTATTGAGCACTTATTATGTGCCAATCCATGTTCTAGGAGCTGGGGATATAAAGAAAAACAAAACATTGATTGTCTGCCCTCATGAAACATATATTCTTGGGGAAGAAAGAGTTGAAAAACAGATGAACAGATAAATATATAATCTATAATGATGAATATCAAATTGAGATCACCACCCAACTTCTCCCTTTAACTGTAGCTCTAGTAGTCAGCTCTCTGCTCAGTATCTTCACTTGACATGCATCTCTAATTCAACACATCTCAATCAGAGTCTTGATTTTCACCCTAACACCCTCTTTCCCAGTGTCCTTCCTCTCAATAAATGGCATCTGCATCCCATAGTCCTCTCTCTCTGTCTACCCCACTTTTACTCCATCACCAAATCCCGGTAAGTCTGCTTCTAAACATACCCAAAACATCATGTCTCCCCCTTTGCTCCAGCTCTGACCAACAGCTCCCTTGTGTTGTGACTGTAACCACCTGCCAGGTCTCCTGCTTCCAGCTCCATCCCTCTACTATAGTAGCACTTGATTCAGTAGCTCCAGAGTAAGTCTAAACATCTCCTAGCTCAGACCCTCCAGTGGCTTCCCACTGCACTAAGAATTGAATCCAGAGACTCTAAACTCCTTGTGACCACTGACGTTACTCCCACGTCTTGCCCCATGCCTTACCTTATTTTTTTATATTATGGTATATTTGTGACCACACCATTAGTTTCTGATGTAGTGTTCCATGATTCATTGTTTGTATACAACAGCCAGTGCTCCACGTAATTCATGCCCGCCTTAATACCCAACACCAGGATTACCCATCCCCTTATCCCCAAAACCCTCAGTTTGTTTCCCGGAGTCTATGGTCTCTCCTGGTTTGTCTCCCTCTCTGATTTCTACCCGTTCAGTTTTCCTTCTCTTCCACTTTGGCCCTCTGCACTATTCCTTATGGTCCACATATGAGTGAAACCATATGATAATTGCCTTTCTCTGATTGATTCACTTCACTTAGCACAATCCACTCTACTTCCATCCATGTCAATGCAAATGGTGGGTATTCATCCCTTCTGATAACTGAGTAATATTCCATTGTGTATATGAACCACATTGTCTTTATATATTTGTCTGTTGAAGGGCATCTTGGCTCCTTCCACAATTTGGCTATAGTGGACATTGCTGCTGTGAACATTGGGGTAATGTGCCCCTTCTTGTCACTACATCTGTATATTTGAGGTAAATACCCAGCAATGCAATTTTTTAAAAACTTTTTGAGGAGCCCCACACTGTTTTCCAAAGTGGCTGTACCAACTTGCATTCCCAACAGTGTAACAGGGTTCACTTTTCTCCATATCCTCTCCAGCATCTGTTGTTTCCTGCCATGTCAATTTTGGCCATTCTAACTGGTGTAAGGTGGTATCTCAATGTGGTTTTGATTTGAATTTCTCTGATGGCTAATGAGGTTGAACATTTTTTCATGTGTCTGTTAGCCATTTGTATGTCTTCTTTGCAAAAGTGTCTGTTCATGTCTTCTGCCCATTTTTTTACTTGATTATTTACTGTTACCTTTCCTATTCCAGCCACTCTGGCTCACTTGATATTCTCTGAACACATAGCAGCTTCCCTTTCTAGAGCTTTTATTATTGCTCATACCACCCCTCCCCAGACACAGAGGAGGCTGGCCTTCTTACAGCCTTCAGATCTCTACTCAAATCTCACCTCCTCTAAGGGATCTCTCCTGATTACTTTCCCCAACAAGGCACTCCCTCACCTTTTCTTTTCTTTATGACATTACCCGTAGTCCCCCCCACTCCATCACAGAAACACACATTCATTCATCTATATGTTTACTGTTTTCTCACTAAAAGGTAACTACCCTAAAATGTAACTTCCACACATAGCAAGAAATTTGTTGTTGTTTTAAACTGCTTCATGCTGAGCCCCTAGACCAGTGCGTAGAGAGTTGATATTCAGTAAATACATGCTGAGTAAGTGAACTGTATCTGAATTATCTAAGTTTGAGAATTATTGACTTTGTTTAATGACAGCCCAAATGGCCACTATAATTACATCACTGTCACTAACATTTTAAAATGCTTCTCTAGGAGTACCTTGGTTCTCAGTGGGTTAAAGCCTTTGCCTTCGGCTCAGGTCATGATCCCAGGGCCCTGGGATAGAGCCCTGCATCAGGGTCTCTGCTCAACAGGGAGCCTGCTTCCTCCTCTCTCTCTGCCTGCCTCTCTGCCTACTTGTGATTTCTCTCTCTCTGTCAAATAAATAAAAACTTAACAAAAAAAAAAAAAAAGAAAAGAAAAGAAATAGCAGTGTACAGCCACACCCCTAGGAGATTCAGATTTAATTTGCTTTGGGTGAACCTAGGCACTGGCACTTCTTAAAAGCTCCCCTGGTGATTTTAATATGCCATCAGGGGGCCAGCATCTGGTTTATAATTCTGGGGTGCTGGAGTTAGGGTAACACTGAAAGGAGGCATGTTCCAGGCAGAGCCAAGTACAAGGCTCTAGGGTGAGCCTTAGGAAATATAGCTGGTCTCAGCCTCCTTGAAGAACCCCAGGTCATGCAGAGGGTTTCACAGCTGCATGCTCACGTCCCAGTTAGAACACCGGCAATACTTGGGTATTTGACAGCTTTAGAGATGTGGAAACCTAGGATGATTCAAGGAAAGGGGTGCCTGGGTGACTCGGTTGGTTAAGCATCTGCCTTTGGCTCAGGTCATGATATTAGTGTCCTGGGATCGAGCCCAGCATCGAACCCCACCCACATCGAGCCCCACATTGAGCCTGAAATGCCAATAGAGTATTACCCCCACCTTAAAAGACCACCAGAGACATGAGTCAAAGCCAATCAGCAAGGGTCGTTTATTGCAGGTTCGAACCTGGACCTCTGCGCCGCTTGTTGCCGATAACGCCAAGAGGTCCGGAGCTGAGTCAGTGCAGGATTTTTATAGACAGATACAAACAAGTTTCGGGTGTGGCTGAGCTGATTGATTGATAGTTTGAACAGGCATACTTGGCGTCAGTGGATTGGGTCAGGGGACCTGTGTGCGAAAGCAGACAAAGCAATCTTACAGAAGCAGAACTGGCCGGTTAGCCCACGCATGCGAAAAAAGCACTATCAGGATATTGAAGGCCTGGTTACTATCAAGTCAAGACAATTGGGAGTCTCCTGGTGGAATGTTACATTCCTGCTATCAAGCATCCTTGTTAATGAGATTTAGGTTTAGAAGAAATTTAACTTTACTTCTAAAGAAATTTACTTTTCCTTCTACCTCTGCCTCCTTCGGTTTTTTATGGAGGGGAGGGTGACATCAGGGCTTGAGGAACTGAGTTATGTGTCCCTGGAAATTGGGCTATTGAAAAGGTAACTTCTTTGTACATCTCAAGGACATTTGCAAACCAAGGGAGACTCCTACCTTGCAGGACTGTGATCTCTGCAAGTTAACTACTTATCGTTTTATGGCAGTCAGGGGTGCCTGAGGAATGCTACACATATGGAGGGGAGCGGATGAAGGGGGGGTGCAAGGCGCCAGCCTTTGCTTTGTCCTCAGCCAGCCTCCTGCTCCTTCAAGCCCTGCAACTGGCTCCCTTCTCAGTGGAAAGTCTGCTTCTCCCTCTGCCTCTCCCCCTTCGCCTGCTCATGCTTGCTCTCTCTGCCTCTGTCTCTTTCTCAAATAAACAAAATCTTTAAATAAATTAATTAATTTTTAAAAAAGAAAAAAGTGGATGCAAAGATTTAAGGATTTGGAAAATAAAATATATGAGGCAAAGGTCAAAAATTAGATTTATTTAGCCGGGAGAAGTAGAGTAGGTAGAAGAAGAATTTGTGGAAGCATAGTTAATTTTTCGATCATCTTTAAATGTATACATGTATCTCACATGAAGAAAATGTATACCAAAATTTCTTCATATTTCACATGAAGAAATAATATACAAAAATGTGTGAAATAGGCACAGGAGAGGTTAATCATTTATATCAGCATTACATACACAAATACACACGGATTGATTACGGACAGATATCTACATAGCATTTACCATGAGCTGGATGCCGTGCTAAGCTCTATGTAAAGCTGCCTGTATATTCACTCAGCTGGCCCTTTTAACAACCCCATGAAGTAGATACAAATATTATTCTTATTTTAGGAGAAGTCTAAGTCACATAAAGGTGAAGTAACTTGCCTTTGTTGCCATATGGATCTAGATTAAATACAAGTGGATTGGTTGCACTGTCCATGCTCTAAACCATTATTTCATATTGTATGTATATACATACATATATATGTTTTATATAGACTGTGTGAGTCCAGGCATGTATATATCCATCTGTCTAGATACGTATGTATGTTATTTGTGAGTGTACCCCCCCACAGATACATATATGTCTATAGGTAATGTCTTAACATATGTACACATTTTGCTTTACAAACTGATGCAGGGGTAACCGGTTGACGGGTATTAAGGAGGGCACGTGTTGTGATGAGCACTGGGTGTTATACACAACTAACGAATCATTGAACACTACAACAAAAACTTATGAGGGACTATATGCTGGCTAAATGAACATAATGAAAAAAAAGATGCAGTTTCCTTTAAACAATAAGCATACTTATTTAAACAACAATTTATAATACTGGGATTCACAAATAGGTAAGTAAGAATTTTGAAGAGAAAAGCACTTCTGTTATCGTGTGGCAGCCCATTACAAATCCTTTGCCATGGAAGCTTTTCAGACAGATTAACTGGAAAGCACAAGTGATTCAATGGAAACTCTTGCACATTTGTTCTGAGTTATTTCACCATGTGATGGATAAATACGGTGAAAAAATGTGTCCTTTTGGGATTTTCTTGAGAGACAAAAGACAAACATAAAAAGCTGGCTTTTAAATATTAAGTCTCTGCCATTCAGTGGCTCAATGGCTCATTGTTTTCTAATTGGCTAATTGGAAGGAAGGGACAAGGGTTAGTATTGGGGAGGGTGATGTTCTTGAGACTGCATGCACAACAGTGGGACCGTTGAAGACTTTGTTTTGCTTTGCCAGTTGCTATTTTAATAAATTAGGCAAGATGCTTACTAAAGGATTGCCCAGTGAAGTAGTTGAAATACCGTTTTTACAAATATAATCTAACATTTTTTTGGAAATAGGTCTGGGTTTAATGCAATAATCTTTTAAATGACAAATATACACATGGTTATAAAAATTTAAATATTCTTTTATTTCCTATTGATTTACTTGAGAGAAAATTTAGAAACCTTCCTATGTTGGATTGAAACTCTTTAATTACTTAAATATTTATAATTTGATAATTATAATGCAAACTTAATTGAAAGGTCAACTCAAAATGATTCACAACATAAACATTTGATCAATTTAATTAAACAATACTGAGTTTAACAAGTGTGTAACAAGAATGAACAAATATAAATTGAGGAATAGAAGTGAAAGTCTCAGAAGGCTGAGAATGATGAATAAGTAGGGAGGATGATAGCAGTCACACTGGCCCTTTTTCCATTGTCCTGAAGTTGTAGAGAATTAATGAAATATTTGAGTAGCAAAGATAAGAGACAAAGATGCTTTATGGAATACTGGTGATGAAAGTCTTCTTGTGAAAGGACAGCCACTCAGCTTGTTTGATGCCTATTAAAGACCAAATTATACCCCTGGGGATAAAAATTCATGTTTATAAAAAAATAAAAAATTAAAAAGAAAAAAGAAAAAAAAAAGAAAGAAATCCTGAACTTTAAAAAAAAAAAAAAAGACCAAATTAGTCAATTTTTAAAACAGAGCCCTGCAAAGCCGCTCTGTTCCTAGGCTCATATTCTCTTTGTCTAGTCGGATATATGTTGTGAATGTAGATGAACTTTTTAGACATAGTTATGAAGTGACTCATGGAGTATCAGCAAGCATTTCTGTCCTGTCAGCTGGATTTCCTTGGAAGACCATATCTGCTGCCTCCCCTCCCTCATCCAGTGTCCCCTGTGGTTAGAGGTCTAGGGACAGGGAGTGTTTTCCCCCCTGTGGCTTGCACCCTACCTATTCTTAGCTAAGGTTTCTGCTTTAAACTCTTCCCTGTTTCTGTACCCTGGTGGTGGGTGGACCTACAACTCTAGGACACTTCTATCTTTCTTGAAAAAGGCCAAAAGCAGCTGCAGCTCCACTGCCCATTCTCTTGGCAATGCCCAGATCTTGTCATCAGAGGCAACCTTCCACATAGGAGGTACCATTAGATCATATCAACCCCAGGAGAGAAAAATCGGTCAGCACTAGGAGGAATGGATGGCAAAATTCTCAAAGGCACCGAACTTGTCTTATTCATCTTCACATTCCCAGAGCTACCAACAATGCCAGTGACCAGCAGTCACTTCAGTGATTTTGGTTGCACCGAACTTGGACTCCTTTTTACCCCCCTCCCCACCTCACCTTCTGGATCAGTGGCTCCACTGTGTATTTCTTATAAAATTACCAAAAAGTTTATTTATTTTATTTATAATGATAAATAATTTATTATTTATTTTATTTTATTTATAATGCCTAGCATTTGTTCCAGATTAACAAAATTTCCAAAATTCAGATGCCTTAACTAAAAAAAAAAAATTTAAAGATGAGTTATGATATATAATTTGGGATGTAAGGTATGATAAAAAAGAAATGAGTTTTAAAACTGTATTAGTCAAAAATTGGTGATTTCTAAAATGTCCTTCAACAGTTGAATGGATGGGGTGCCTGGGTGGCTCAGTCAGCTAAGTGTCTGAATTTTGGTTCCAGCTCAGATCATAATCTCAGGGTCATGAGGTTGAGCCCAGAGTCAGCAACTCGCTCAGAGCGGAGTCTACTTGAGATTCTCCCTCTCTGTCCCTCCCCCAGCTCAATCTCTCTCTCTCTCTCGTACCCCTCCCACTTAAAATAATTAATTAATTAATTAATTAAAATCTTAAAAAATAGTTGAAAGGATAAATAAATTGTGGTATATTAACACATTGGAGTACTATTCAGCAACAAAATAATCTGTAACTATACAGAAAAATATAAATGTTGCATATAATATTCAGAGAATGAAACCAGATACAAAAGAAAATAGTGTATGAGTTCATTTATATCAAATACAAAACAGGTTTAATTAATCTGTGCTGTTAGAAGTCATGACAGTGGTCATCTTAGAGGCAGAGGTTCTCCTCTAGGCATGGTTCAGTCCTCAGGGCATATTTGGCAAAGTCTGGAGACTTATTTGGGGTTATCGCACTGGGGATGAGCATTGCTACTGGCAGGTAGTGAGTAGAGGTCAAGGATACTCCTCAACATCCTAAATATACAGGGTAGCCCCCACAGCAAAGAATTGTTCAGCCTAAAACATCAATAGTGCTGGGGTTGAGAAGCCCAGTCTTAGAGGAGTCGCGGCTGAAAGCATGCACAGGAAAGCTTCTGGGGTCTGGTAATATTCTGTTTCTTATCTGCTTGCTGACTACACAAGTGTGCTCAGTGGAAATGTCATCAACCTATACACATATGGTCTGTGTACTTTTGTACATGTATATTAACTTTCAAGAAAATGTTTTTAAAATGTTAATAAGTTACCTATGCTTTGGAAAGCTTTGTTTAATGAAACTGTATTCTAGGACTCAAAGAATATATTAAGTAGCTATCAGCTTACATTAACCAAAATCATCTAGATTTTGTAGAAAACAGAAAAAAAGTAATGTTTTACAGAAAACCCTAAATGTTTAATGATAAGACACAATTTAAATCTTTTACTCATCAAAATCTTGCACTGGATATCAGGATTTAGGATGCACTTTAAAATGGCAATGACAACTTCATAAAAAAAGACTCATGCACCAATAAAAAATGCATGAATGTTTTATTTACCAGAAAATCCTGCTTGATCTGTAGATAGGAACCTGGCCAAGCCACTTAGAATCAGAATTTGTTGTGTCAGCATATGCAGAAACCAAAGAAGAAAATTCCCACTTTAAAATGCCTCAGTGCTTTGCATAGCCTCTTGTTGGGGCCTCTCTTTAGTCTGTGCATCTGCAGCATCCCTCACTCTGGGATTGTTAGTTCACAAACTCCCCATGCACAGAGGCCGGGCAGAGATTGAAGAAAGGTGTACGTCACTCCAGACTGGCAGGTGGCAGGTTTAACACCCAGGCTTGTCTTGGGTGGCCATGAGACCAGTAGACCCATACCCACTGCTGGAATCTTACAAGTTTATATGGCAGTGTGTATGAGGTTCAGTCATGTATAGACACCTCCCAGAGAGTCTAAACCCCCTCACTTTCTCAAGTCTGGGTCCTTGAAAGTGGCTCCAGTTGTGGGGAAGTTGAGCAGAAGGTACATTCCAAGGACAGAGAAGGAGGTGAGGAGCCTCCAATTTCCATCTGTAGCTTGTGGATCAACCCACGATCACATCCTCTAGATGACCTTCCCCAAAAGTGATGAGGTCCGTTGGCTCATGAAATTTACAAGATTTTTCATTGCAACTGTTTTTAACAGAGTATCCTGATTGGAGAAATCTATCATGGTTATCCTGTCCATGCCTCCCATTTCTTTCTTGGGTGTGTTGAGGGCATGTAATTTGTTTTTTTAGTTCACAGGCCTCCAATCAAGCCTCATGTGAAAGGATATAGGTCCCAAAATCATGGACTCCAATACAGACGGGAAAAGGCCCTGGGAAGAGGTAAGGGCATTTTGCATATAGAAGACATGTGAATAATTGTGGCCAGAAGATGGGCTGTGGAAGATTACCTTAAAAAAAATGGGCATAGTTAGAGGGAAGCCTCTACCTAGACCTCCATGCACTATGTCTTTGCAGTTCTTCCTTATGGAGATGGAGTCCATTTTACCACTGCTTTAAATCTGTACTGTATTTAAGGCTTGTTTTGATTAACAGAGTGTAGGGAGGGGCGCCTGGGTGGCTCAGTGGGTTAAGCCGCTGCCTTCGGCTCAGGTCATGATCTCAGGGTCCTGGGATCGAGTCCTGCATCGGGCTTTCTGCTCGGCAGGGAGCCTGCTTCCTCCTCTTTCTCTCTGCCTGCCTCTCTGCCTACTTGTGATCTCTCTCTGTCAAATAAATAAATAAAATCTTAAAAAAAAACCAAAAAACAAAAAACAGAGTGTAGGGAAAGGTGAAACCATCCCATTTTAGAGCCTAATGCTCACCAGGTCTTACACATTTCTGCTCACTCTCTTAGAGCCATGTCCATGCTGTGTGAGTAAGCCTGGGCTGGGCATCTGGTAGAGACTACATGGAGCAGAGGTAACCCATCCCAGGTGAGACCATCCTAGACCAGCTGGGCTTGGCTAATCTAAGGGATGCTCACATATACATAAATGAGTTCAGCCAAGACCAGAAAATTAACTCAGCTGAGCCCAGTTCATATTGGCAGCCCACAAAATCATGAACCAAATAATTTAGAGAGATTTCTTATACACCTTTGTTCTCAGAAAGATGACCATAAGCTGCTCTGACATTTATTCTATTCATGTCAAGTCCAGTTTTTTAATAGTCCCCCTTTCTCAATAGTTGATGAAAGTCCCTGAGTGGAATATCATTGACCTAGCTCAAGTAACCTAGCACTGTGGCCAGGAAGTTGGATGTTTGGTGGCCATACCGGGGTCCTTCTCAGAAACTGGGGTGATGGGATAGACTGCGGGAGAGTGGTGACCTCCAAAAGGCAAAAATAAGAGCTGTCCAATGCACAGGATGCCTTGAATCTCATTGCCTCTAATGCTAGAATTCAGCTGCTAGAATGTTCCCAACTGGATGGTTATTCATTACTCTGTAGATTCTGTCATAACCACAGAGATCAGAGTGATTCATTTGTTAGTTTTTCTATTTGCATGACTTGAAACATGGAAGATCACAAGGGAAAAAAGTCAATTCAAACCAAGTTTTGTATTTTCGATGCTTTGGCATGGGGGTATTTCTGGGTAACTTATTTTCTACCATATTTTGTCCTTGAAGCATTCCAGATCTCTTTTCTCCTGAAAGTGAAGGAAGGTGGTATTGGCCAATTTTACACTGTCATGTGTTATGGAATGACACACATTATAATAAATACTTCCATTTTTATGGAAAGTAGAGTTGGAAAAAAATGAAGAAAATGTTAATGCTTGAATAATAAGTATAGAGAGTTGTCAGATAATGGACAAAAGAATACTATTTCCTTTAATATTACTTAATAAGCTTTATCTTCTAGCCTTTTGATTTTCTCTGGCTGACTGTAGATGTGCTTGACTTGAATTTATTTACCCTCAAAAATAATGAAGACTAAGAGGTGGACATGGTGTATGAGTGGGAAAATCAGTGGAAAGAATTGACAGGGCTTAATAATCCTCCAGGAGATGAAGATTGTGTGGGCTCCTTCTGTTGAAACACAAGCTTTGTGATGGGTAATTCACCAAATCATCCTGGTGAGTAAACCACTCAGGAATCAAAAAAGGAATTACAATATATTCCACAGGATGGAATAATCTGCAGCTGTTGCATAGTGACAGGGTGAGTGTAAACAACATTTTGCCAAGTGAAAAATATATCTAGCTGTGTATTATATCATCATTTTCATAATATATGTATTGTATATATAACAACATATTATCAGTGGGGTCTCCAAAAACAGATCATTTGAATGCATTTCTCCCTTTAATGTTTATTTTTTATATTTTATAGGCTCCCAGTGTTAGAATATATTACTTTTATAATTATAAAATATACAAATAAAAATATAAAGTGCATCAATTAACCAATTGATAGTCATGCTAATAAAATATTTACAACCAGATAAAACTGATTCCCTAGCTCCTCAAGATGTGTCTCTCTTGTATGAATTTTGAAATCTGTATTGTAGTCTGATGAGGATATTCTTGAGCGCTGCAAGGTTTAGGCTAAACTAAATAATTCTGACATCTAGAGTACATACTCTATGTCAGATCCTGTTCTAAGTATTTTATAAGCTTTCACTCATGTGCTACTCACAATATCCTATGAGGTAATTACTACTGTTATCATTTTATACGTGAGACAATTGAAGCATGGAAATTTTAAGTTAAGATGTGGTAGAGTCAGACTCTTGGGTTCTTTCTCTTGACATCTATTCTACAGTTCTCTTCTATCTTGTGAGACAGGTCATTCCAGATATCACTCATCTGAAAAGGAAAGACTTCTTAGAGAAGAAAGTAGGACTGTAAACTCAGATATTCAGTAGCCACAAGAAGGTCTTGATGTTCTTCTCTTTGTCTACTCATGGAGTAATTCACCTTGAGCTTTCAGGACAGCATCTACCATATAGAATCTGAAGGGAGATGTGAAGAAGAAAGAAGAGACTCCATCACAACCTTTGCTTTAACAGGGGTCCCCTTTTTAAAGCTTAGGATACAGTGCAGGTAACCAAACTGATATCTCAGGTTATGCTGCCCATAAGATACTGGTTGTGTGCTAACATAAAATATTCTGTACTTTCATAGCCTGGGAATCACTGCATTAGGAAAAGTTAGAGGTCTATCGCATGACTTCTCAGAGTCTTTATTATGCTCATGTACATTTTAGTATCTATGGGGTAGATATAGTGTGCACCATTCCCAATTTTGGTTGAACCACAAACATCTTTTCATGGAGCATCTTCTACTAACTCCCCAAATTAGCGTTCTGTTGAACAAAATTGGAGAAACATTAGTCTCAAAAAATGATACTCTTGATATTGTTTCCATTTCCCTTAGTTTTCAGTGACTTTTAAAAAAATATCCAAACCTTATCTCAAGTGTCCTCTAGAGACATGAGAAAAGGATTTATATCCCTGTTTGGATACATTTATTAGAAGAGTAGCAATCTACTGAGGTCAACATGGTAGAAGTAGCCATGAGCTCCTAGAGGAAATAAATCTTGGTGATGGAATAGGAACAGTGTCTAAATCTTCACCCAGTTCATCATTAGTTCTCTCCCCATGTACAGTGAACGTTGGGAAGCTTATTGTTAATGAAGCAGTGTTTCCTTCTAGGAATGTTAATTGAGGTTGGTCTGTTGAATTGCAGAACTTCCTATGTGATACATATGGTTACCAGATAAGCATATGGAAGAGCTCATCATCAATGACTTGATTCAAAAGATAAGATGGCTATGGCATGGGAATGATGCTACATTCTCATTTTTCATATGGTGGGGAAATGAGATCCTTTATATAACTCAAAAGTCAGTGCAGAAAGCCCTTCCCAGAATTTGGCCCTGCACATGCTCATATGTGAAAACACTGTATATATTAGGTTGAGTCGTAAAGTCATAAATGGAAAGAAGTTTAACATTCCTGCTAGAAGGAGACTGCCAGGTAAATTACTAGGCACATTACTGTACTTGCTAACATAACCAACTAATAAATATTCCAAAATTTGTGAATGCCTTGGAATTGCAACTACGTCTTATTTTCAAAGTGGTTGACAGGGAAAAAGAATAGTGAAGGAAACCCACCGACATCACTAAGGATAAACTGTTAGATGACTTTTAACTTACAATCAATTTCATTCAGTGAGTAATCTATTCTAAATTATCCAGCCAACAACTAATCTGCTCCCTGAATGAGCCCAACAATATCAGCTGAGCCAGCCCAGTCCCAAAGACCCACCTAGCCAACCCACAGAATGATGATCTAGTAAGTGTTTATTACTCTAAGTTGCTAGATTTTGAGGTGGTTTGTTTCACAGCAAAACTTAACTGATGCAGTGTTCTTGGCATGGTGAGCACCTGGTGTCTTTTCCTTGATGACCTGGCCCCATTTTGCCTCTTAATGTCTTGACCGAACCTCTGGGTTTCAGCCAAATCCCAATCAGGTCCCTGGCCTTGGCAAACTACGTCATATCCCCTATGTGGGAGTAATACGTGGGTAAAGCCTACTTCCTCCCAATAGGCTTGCTGGCCTCCTACAGGCTTGCTGGCCCTCAACAATCAGTACCTTCCACATTCTTTCATAGGGAGTATAGAGGTTATTTGTGGATTTCTTCTACGCTGTGTAACAGTCAAGGCATTCTAAGGGTTCCATCTCCTATTTCTTTCTCACCTTAAATCTGACATGGTTCCACTCCTCTTTGGCAGCAGCTGCTCTGTGTTGCCAGATGGTAGCCATGTGGGTCTGTCTCCTTCCAGAATTCCTGGTGAGCTGTGGAAATAAATGAAGACCATGCAAATAAAGCCTCCAATACTTGTGATTGGTAGAGTCAAACGCAGGCAAGATAGGAAATCTTTATAACAAAAGAAAAAGGAAAGTGTTAGGTATGATCTGATTGGACATTGTTGGTATAGGAAATCTGGATCAGTCTAACTAGATATGGGGCATCTTATGGGATTGGTTTGGCTTTCTCCTTTTGATCCTCACTTGGAAGCTGGGGCAAAAAACTTAAGAAGTTGGCAATTATGAACTGAATGCTAATTGTTCTGGGCCAATTGCTATAGAGGTTGTGTTTTCACTTCTTAAACTGGTTGCTGTAGAGGTTGTGAGTAAGCATTCTATTGTCATATAGACTGGCCATTTTCCTTCACGTATTCAACCCATCTGTCTCCCTTTTGGTTATTCTCCCACTCTTGCAAGTAGCAGATTGACTTATTCAGGGAAGGCTACAGATCCGGATCTTCACTATGGAGATGGTTTCAGTTGTCTCCATGGTCAACTGTATTGCAAGATCATCTCGAGCTTTTTGTTGTCATATTGTCCTGGTGATTATCTGTCAAGAGAGCAGCTATGCAGTAGGATTTACAATTCTGGATAGAATGCCAGAGACCACACCATGACCACTCACAAAAACAAGTATAATTAACAGTCCCTATAAGACACTTAACAGGAGGGGTGCCTGGGTGGCTCAGTGGGTTAAGCCGCTGCCTTCGGCTCAGGTCATGATCTCAGGGTCCTGGGATCGAGCCCCACATCGGGCTCTCTGCTCAGCAGGGAGCCTGCTTCCTCCTCTCTGCCTGCTTGTGATCTCTGTCAAATAAATAAATAAAATCTTAAAAAAAAAAAAGACACTTAACAGGAACCAGGAGCCCCGATTGCCCAACCCAGTCCAAGTAAACAAATTCCATGGGCCATGTAGACCAACCTGAAAAAGCCAAGTCGTGTTTTCCTTAAGGCAAGGTATTGCCTGTTCTACTTTGCCTGTTTCATTGATCTAAGTACAGCAAGAAGTATTAGCAATGACACAAAAACCACCATGACTAGCCAGCAAAAAATCTAGAGCAATACAATTATCCATCATTACCTGTGCCAATGAGTAGAGATTGGTCTGTACATCATCTAGGGTGGAGGAGTATTGTTTTAACTTCTGCCAAGGTTAATGATAAGTTTTTTATAGTATTTTCTGCTTATAAGGTCTCCCCCTTGGGAACACTGCTCTGGTTGTTCACATAAACAACTGGTTAGTAATTTCCCATTTGGAGTGCTTGGATAATCAAGGGTGGGCTTATTTGGGGACTTGCATCTCAGGGAATTTGCCAAGTTTGTGATTTCTAGGATTACGGACTCTGTATACAGATAAGTCTTGGCATACTATTGGTAAAGTGCATGAAGTTGAAGTCTGGGGCAAGTAAGACCAGGCATTCTGGCTGCAAAAGAAGTAGTATCCAGTAGGGGGCATTCAGAGACACAGGAGAAAAGGAATTGTTTATGGTAGAAGATCAAAAGAAAGGTCTTAGATTAGCCCAGTTACAGTTTGATCTCCATTAACCTTTTCCAAGTGGCAAGTAATTGGCCCATTACTTCCATGAAAGTTGTTGAATTCAAATGTCTTGCAATAATTGGTTCTTTTTCTGTGACAGAAGGACACTACCATATTCATGTGTTGATTTATTTATTTAGATGCAAATGTCATCAGCTGCCATCCCTTATGATCTGCTTATTAAGACTGAAATTCTCTAGAGGTTTTTATCATGATGATCTGGTGACGGTTGACATATACAGCAATCAGTAAGACTCAAGGTCGTGGCTACTGTTTGGGATCATCTAAGAATGGCATTATAATAAGTATGTTCTGACCTAACAATTATAATAAAGTGGGATGAAAAGAGGAAAAGAGCCATTATGGGTGGGTAATAACCAAGGGTCTATAGAAAATGAGAAGAATGGTTATGAGCAAGCAGATGAATAACAAAATAGAAATTAGCCAGGAGTCTAGTCCCATGTCTTAGGCAGTGGCTATCTACTATCCTAAGTCATCTGCATATTCCACAGACCCTTGGTCAGCTACTTACTTCCAAAAGTCAGCTGCTACTAGTGGATCTCTGGGAATTTGGAATTTGAGGTCCCTTATAGGAGTAGCCTACCAATGATATGGAATTCCAAATTGCTTTTTTAATTATGAAACATGAACCTAAGGACAGCTCCCTGGAGCTTCACTACTGTATTTGTTGCTAACGGTACATGATAAAGTCCATTCCAGTGAAGTTCAAGAATAGTCTTTTCTCCGATGTCTCTTCTAATAGATGAAATGCTTTGTTTTAAGAACATCAGGAGGCTGAGCCTGATGGAAGGTGTTGTGGGAAGGCAGATGGGGATGAGTACATGAGTCCCTTGCAATATTTTGCCAACTCTGCAAGAAACAGGGCAGAATATCAGAGGAGAAGTCCCTAAATGTGTGGGTCTTGTTACCAGATGTTAGAGGAATAACTGTTGTGTCTCTGAGAGAGTGGACTACACAGCCATAACCTCCTACAGTTTCTTTTGTGTGTGTGCACGATTGAATTATGGTCTAATAAAATTCTGTTGGAAATGTTTTGGGTATGGCTTTTAGTAGACTTTTCCCTAACTTTGGGGCCCTTCTTGACCCTCAGGTTTATTATAAAAGAGAGACTCTGGAGATCCCTTTCTGTGTTCATCCAATCAGTTTTTGCCATCCAGGATTTTAACATCTGAGGTTTTGACCAACATGTGTACAAGTTGACAAAGTTCAGGTAATAGTGGGACATATGAATGCATCTAAAAGAAGGCTAAATTCTATGAATAGGAGTTGACTTTCTATGGGTTAGGGAAATTCTGAATTATAACTGTGAATTCAGGTCAGATTCAAGGCACACCTGACTTATGGGAAGGATAGATTTTTAGAAGGAACCAGAATTGGGGGGTTTTAGGAAAGTCAGGAGGAAGAGACAGGGGATCTGGACAAGGGAAAGAAGAGTGAGAAATTACCAGAAGTGTGTAAGGAGAGAGATCAGAAGAATAAGAGGAATGAAGGAGAGTTAGATGTAAAGAGGTAACTGGAGAACACAGAGGGAGAACTTACTCAGGGAATGAGTCTAGTTTGTCATTGCTTCAGACTGTCAGGTTGCTCATTAGCTTTGGCCAAAGAATCTTTTAGTGAAGGAATTTCTTTAATCAGAATTTCGTTTGGAATCAGGCAATGTGATGCTCCCAGTTCTGTTTTTCTTTTCCAACATTTCCTTATCAATTCGGGGTCTCTTCTTCTTTCATACAAATTTTAGGATTGTTTGCTCCAGCTCTTTGAAAAATATCGGTGGAGTTATAATTGGGATGGCATTGAAAGTATAGATTGCTCTAAGCAGTATAGACCTTTTAACAATGTTTCTTTTTCCTATCCATGAGCATGGAATGGTCTTCCAGATTTTTGTGTCTTCTTCAATTTCTTTCATGAGTGTTCTGCAGTTCCTCAAGTACAGATCCTTTACCTCTTTGGTTAGGTTTATTCCCAGGCATCTGATGGTTCTTGGCGCTATAGTAAATGGAATCGATTCTCTCATTTACCTTTCTGTATTTTCATTGTTAGTGTCTAAGAAAGCAACCGATTTCTGTGCATTGATTTTGTATCCTGCCACATTACTGAATTGCTGTATGAGTTCTAGTACTTTGGGGCTGGAGTCTTTTGGGTTTTCCATGTAAAGTATCATGTCATCTGCGAAGAGAAAGAGTTTGACTTCTTCCTTGCCAATTTGAATACCTTTTATTTCTCTTTGGTGTCTGATTGCTGTTGCTAGGACTTCTAATACTATGTTGAACAAGAGTGGTGAGAGTGGGCCTCCTTGTCGTGTTCCTGATCTCAACGGGAAGGCTGTCAGCTTTTCCCCATTGAGGATGAAAAAAAAAGAAAAGAAAAGAATTTCATTTGAAGGCTCTGCATACCAATACAAATGCTGCCTATAAAAACTGAGAAACTTTAGATCCTTTCTTTCCCAAGGCACCTCTCAGACAAACAATTTTATTCAAGCCAAATGTTCCCAGATGGCTACTGAAGCTCCAAATCGCCATTGGTGAAGATGTGCCATTTAGAGCAACATATTAGGATTATAAGAAGAGTTCAGGTAGAAAGGAGGAGTTTCTCCTGGAATTGGTGGAAGGAATATCTCACCTAGTTTTTTTCAGTAATTTGGCAAAATTTGTCCAAATGGGTTCTGGTTTGATGAGAACCACAGACTCAGCTTATAGGGTACTTGTGCCTGTTTTCTATTCTGTGATTCTCCTTAACAGGACAAACACTTTTAGATAGCATATCACAAAACAGAACCACAAAAGAGAGCAAAATTGGTCCCCCCAAAATGGCCTGATTACACTAAGGATGTAAAGCCCAGAGAAAACAATAACAAAATTCAGGAACCAAACTGAGAATGAATAGCTGTGGAATTCCACACCCAGAGAGCAGAGCTCAGAACCAGGGCTGATTCGCAAATGTTTGGTGAGAACTTGACAAGCCACTAGTGGCAAGGCACAAAGGGCCTCTGTGGGCATCTGGCTTAGTGAAGGCTGAGGTCTGTGGTGGTGGGCAATGCAGTCTGTCTCAGTAGGACCTTTAGGAAAACTGTGGGAATAAATGAAGATCGACCAGATGAGAATTAACAAGCTTTTTGTTCAGCGTTTATGTTTGGCAGAGACTCAAAGGCAGGCAGTGGAATAGGAAACTTTATAATGAAAAAAGGAAGACTTCAGGCATTCTCCCTGACTGCAGGTATGGGGCATGAGGAAGTTGGAAGCAGGCTAACTAGAAGCAGGGCATCCAATAGGATTAAGCTGGAAACATATATGGCTTTCTCTGATTGGCACTAAGTTAGAAGCAGGGGCCAAAAATAAGGAAACTGGTAGCCATTAACCAAGTCCTGATCATCGAGGGCAGATAACTGCAGATAACTGCAGAGGGTGTGGTTTGGCTTCCTGGCTGGTTGCTGGAGAGATTGTGGATCAGTCCCGTTGTCATCTATGGTTTGGCTGTTGTCCATTTGTACCTTCAGTCTCTCCGGGGCTCAGCTCTGCTAGCCCCAAACGCTATGTCATCTCCATCTCCTTACCATCTGCCCACATTTCCATTCTGGGTCCCCTAGGGATCAAGAAAGATTCAGTCCTAGATCCTTGGAGAACAAAATAGTGTTGTTACCTATTCACAATCATTCCAAATGATTCTCTTGCTCTTCTGGCAGAGAGAGTTCTCCTGCTCCTTCTCCCTTTTCTGCTCCATCTTCATCCTCCTTTTTTCCCTTTTTCTCCTCTTCTTCTTTCTCTTCTACATCCACCTCTTCCTCCCTTTCTTCAATTCTCTTCTTCCTCCTCTTCCTTCTTCTCCTTTTTTCTCTCTTTCTCTTCTACCTTTTTTTTTCCTTCTCTTCTTCTTCCTTGTCTTTTCCCTTTCTATAGAGCAGAGTCTTCTCTCAATCTTCTTAGATTTCTGTCTTCCAGGTAGGATCCACCTTTTTTGTCTCCTGGAACCATAAGCCGCTTGGCTCTGCCTTAAAGATAGTGATGGTCAGAGTGGAGGGGGGAATTACTGAGTGGAGAAATATCCTCAATGATCCGGTAACATCACTGCCATCAGCATCACTTCACCTCTGGAAGGAATTTTAAAATACATGAAAATTCAGGTCCTGATTTTAAAAATAGCAATGTGTATATTCAGCATACATGAAAGCATCTGAACATCTTTGAATTGTAAATGTTGGTGGATGACCATTTTCTCTGGCATCTTAATTCATTTAATAAATATTTATCCAGCTCTTCCTTTGTTCTAGGCTCTGTTCAAGGAACTTAGATGTATCAGTGAGCAAAACAAAAATCTCTGCCCTCATGCAGCTTATATCCTAGTGAGGAAGACAAACAAAAAGTACCAAACAGAATAAAAAGTTAAGATTGTGTTAAAGGGTGACAAGTGCTGTGGAATAAAGAAAAAGCAGAGCATGGTAGGGAGGATCAGGCACTGAGGGAAAGAAGACAGATTCATCTGTCTGCTTCTCTTTAGGGATGCCTGACTGCCATTTCGATGGAACCTTATTGTTAAGCCTCAGTGAATAAGATCATGACAATTAAACCATCCCTCAGGCTTTGAGGATTGTTATGAAGGGGATGAACACTCACACACAAGGCACTGGCTAAATTTCCGGGCATTACTGCTAATTTTATTAACCCTCAGCACAACTGCAGGCTGAGTCAGCTGCCTCAGACGTCAATTGGTTCAGGATTCAGAGAAGCATAGTATCTGATTTGGCTCCAGAGGTTAATAACTGAGCCTGGTTTTTTTTGTAGGGACCTAATTTATAATAAGAAAAAGTGTAAGAGCAGACAGTCACAAATAAAGACTGTAATTCAGTAATCATCTACTTCTGTAAAATAATATTTTTAACAGTATCTCTTAGCAGCACCAGGATCCTTTATTGGATACTGTAATCAGTGAATGACAAGATTCTATAATTATTTCTACACTATCCCTCCAAGATAGAATCAGCTTTACTAAAGAAAGCAATAAAGCTTTTTAGAAGCCATTATTTAATAGGGAGCAAATATCTGTATAATAAAATATTAATTATTCTAAAAATACCTTATAGAAAAACACTGTACTTACCAGAAATAATTAATTCTTTTCTATACATTTCTAGTTCTAGTTCTGTTTAGTACAGTGTGAGCTGTTTCATCAATGCAAGATACACATATGGTCACATGTCTTTTGTTTTTCCAGATAATCACTACTTAAAGTCTAGAATTTCCATTTTGAAGCCTCCCACTTCTCCTTGACTTGTCTGAAACCATGAGTGTTCACTCAGTCCAGTGAGCTCCATCCCATTTCTTCATATAGCAAGCAGACTGGATGTGCGTCATGGTCCTTTGTTCTTTTGCTATCTTGTCCTGGGTGGAGCTGCTGAGAAACTAGTGACTGGTGCTGTGTGGCCTGGTTTGTAAAAGATTTCGTGTGAATGCAAGTTTTCATTTCTCTAGGACAAATGCCCAAGGTGAAATTGCTGGGTTGTGTAGTAGGTTCAATTTTGGTTTTAGAAGAAATAGTTTTCCAGAGTGGTTGCACCGTTTTACATTCCCAGCAATGCTTATGTGTCACAATTTCTTTGTCTCCTCGTCAGGATTTGGTGTCATCACAATTTTTTATCTTAACCCATTCTGATAGTATGTAGTGATATCTCATTATAGTTTTAATTTACATTCCCCTTGGCTAATGATGTTGAGCATTTTTTCATGTGCTTATTTGTATACTTTTTAGTGAAATATATTTTCATATCATTTGCTCGTTTTCTAATTAGATTGTTTGGGAGTTTTTGTTATTGAATGTTGAGCATTTTTTATATATTCCAGATAGAAGTCCTTTGTCAGATATGTTATTTGAAAATATTTTTCCCAGTGTACCATTGTCTTTTCATCTTCTTAATGGGGTCTTTCACAGAATAGATGGGTTTAAAAAATTTTTTTGATGAGGTCCAATTCAACAAATTTTCTTTTCACCCACTTGTTTTTCATTTAACAAATAATCACTGGATGTCTACCATTTATCAAGATAATGTTCAAGGTGCCTATAGGAATCAAAGATGTGACATGGTTCCAATTTCAAGGCATTCCCAGTCTAATTGGGAGACTGGAGATACATCCAAATAACTAATATTACAAAACAAACACTAAGTTGAAATGGAAGAGGTAGAGGTACATTTTTTGGAAAATCAGATATCATGTTTTGGCTGATGGAGAAGTGGCGGGTGGAAGTTTCATCACTTCTATGCCAGCGCTTGCCACAAAATGGTATAGAAACTTCCTTTATAAAATTGTTTTTTTAGACTAAAATGATCATTTTTAGATAGCTAACATACTAAATCTCATTATGTACCAAGCAATTTCACATACATTGTATCAATTAATAACACAGTGGACAGGATTATGCCACATTTTGTATTTAGGGAATCTAGAATTCAGCAAAGTTAAGTAACTTGTCCAAGGTCACAAAGACAGGAAGCAGTAAGGTCACACTGGCACCCCAGTCTTGTGATTAATGCTCTTTTAATTCTATCCAGAATCCTCCTGAGACATGTCCTTCTCTTGCCAGGATAAACTCATCAATCTTCTAGCTAAGAAATGGACTGTCTGATTCATGTTTTAAAAGATGAGATACACATCCTTGGTTCACAAAAGTCAATGAGCTCTTCTTGATAAAGGAAGAATCCATTTAAACTTTTACAGTGGTCAAGATCATGCAGAAAAGGCAAAAACAAACACTGCCTGTGAGTCATGAGAAGCAAAAGAAGGTATGGCTATTCAGTAAAATTTTGCTGAATGACAGCTCAGGATGGACTAACCAAGGGGATAAAACTTTAGGTCATCTTGCTTTGTTACCCAACTCATCTCCAAATGCCAAACCTTTCATAGGGAATGTTTAAAAAAAAAAAAAAAAGTCAGTAATAGTTCAGGTGAAGAATGGAGGTTTTGCCTGTTTCTGACCTACAAGATGACAAATAGGGAACTGGGGCTCTTTCTTGTTCATAAGGTCTCCAGATTTCCATTTGTACTTTCTTCCTGTCTTATTTGTAAGCTTGCCCAAATCACTAAACTCTTCTGTATGTATTTGTTTCCCTTTTGAAATGTTTATCACTTACATAAGATGTTAGGATCTTGATTCTCAAAGAGTCTGTAAAGAAGCAAATTTATACATTAGGTGAGTTTTACAAACACCAGCCTAATGTCAAATCTTTGAATGCAGATTCTCGTCCAGATGCTGCCACTACTGGGACCCATGTATAAAGTAACTCTTTCACATTCTACACTCTACCCTTTCCTCTGCTGACCTGTGCCTGGAAGTTAGACCTACCATTTTGTATAACGAAAGTAAAAATAAGAACATTGGAGGAATACCTTTGGTTGATCAGATTTTCTCTAGGGTAAGCAGGAATGGAACAGGAGGGCAATGGTGCCTCCAGGCAGAGGAACTGAGAGGCTGGGAGCAAGGATGGGAGGGAGTCTGGTTAACTGTGTAGCCATCTGCACTAGGTTAATTTCGTATCATGCCAATGCTAATCAAGCACAGATAACTAAAACTGAATGTAAACAAAATAGGAACAAAACACAAACTTTCTTCCACTTTAGGCAGTTTGTGGATAATAAAATCCCTTTAAAAGAGGAAACTCGATCTTAAGAGAAATCAACTCTTTTATCTTTCAAGTGCCCTTCTTAAAGGTTTTTGTTTCTGTTTTTTGCTGCTGCGTGCGAGCAGATCAGCAAAGGAGCCATCCATTTCTACTGAGCAAATTTACACCGGGTGAACACTCTCAATCCACTGTCCTGCGAGAGGACTCCCAGGGGTTTAGGAATCACCCAGTGTAGCTCCACAGACACATTATTTTGATGGAGTGACTTCCATGTTGCGGGTAAAACTGACAATGTGTTTTCACAGCCCAGGTGTTGGGGCTAAGGCAGTAGGTCTCAGGGAGATCCCGGGACCTGCGCCTGGGGAATGCAAACGCGCTATGAAGCCCTGGCCTGGAGGCGAACCTTTCAACTTCCAGGACCTGGACCTCCGGGCCAGGGCCCGAACGCGTCCCTTACTTGAAGCAATATTCGGCGGCCTTCGGGCAGCGCCAGCTCACTAAGCCTCTCGTGCGGCTGCGATGGGGGGGGGGGGGTTCGTAGGTTTGGGCACACAGTAGCCTGGGACAGACTCTGAGCCCAGCGCGAAGCCAGTCTGTGTCTGTTGAACAACTAAGCGTCGCCAGCACAGTCAATTGCTGGCAGAATGAAAGGAATCCAGACCAGGGCATGGGTCACCACGGTGACTTTAAATACCCAGGGACTGTGAAGGGGGCAAGAGCTGCCTTTGGAGAAGCGCCACGCAGGCTTTGGAGAGGCTAGGGAGGGAGGGCGCCCACACTCCGCTGGGCGAGCGGCAGCGCTGGTAGACAAGCCGACCCCGGATTCGGGTGACGTGTCACTCCGCGGTCAGGGAGGGTCCGGGCCCCGGGGCTCAGGGGCAGGGGACAGGGAAAACCTTACTTCAATGACAGGAGTGACCTGAGGTCTCGCCTGGGGGGCTCCAAGGCCGTGGCCCCAGCACTGCACGGCGCTGCTGGGAAGAGCCCAGGAAGGGGCGCGGATCCCCGCCCCGGGCGCGCGCAGCCCCAGCCCCGCCTCCTCCCGATGCGTCCCGCCCCTCCCGGCGCGAGCCGCCCGCGCGCGGGGGGAGCTTCAGAGGAACTGGCCGGGCGGGCACCCCTCTGCCCCGGCGCAGGCGCGAGCGCGCACCGCCTCTCCGGCCGGGCGCCCCGCTGGCGTTCCCGCCCCGCCTCCGCACGCGTCCCCGCCCCGGGCACCTCTGATTGGCCGTGGGCCGGGCCAGCAGGTGTCGGCGGCCGCTGCGGCCAGGCTGGCCCCAGCTGCCTGCGGCGCGGGCGCCTCCCTCGCAGCCGCTGCCAACGCCGCGCTCCCCGCCTTCTGCCCGCTCCCCGGCTCCCGCTGCGGCTGCGGTTCTGGCGGCCGAGCCCCCAGGGCGCTGCAGCTTAGATCCGGCGCGCCGACAGATCCGCGCCCCTGCCTCGCTGCTCGAAGCTCGCTCATCCACGCACGGCGCCGCTCTGCTGCGGCAGGTACCCCAGGCGTCCTGAAGTGCGGTGGCCGCCATCGATGACCCCGGCCACGGAACTGCTCCAGCCCGGCCACCCCTGGTGAGTACGGTCCCCTCCTCTCTGGCAGCTTTGCGCCACTCTCCCGGTTGCGTTGCCGCAACTTCGGGGGTGGGTGTGTGGAGGGGTCTCTCACGTCCCCCACCCCCCGCCCGCCCATACACACCCGTGCGAGTCCTGAGCGAGGGCCTCTGGGCACGACCGGTCTGCCTCTGCGGAGGGGCTTGGGGGCGGGGGTGGGAGTCCTTGAACTTGCTCGAGGATCGTCGCAGAGTCGGAACCTCCCCTTTCTCCCTTGGACGCGGCTGGAGCTCGACTCTGCGTTTCCCTCGCGTTTGGCGTTCCTCACTGGCCACGTAGCTCCTGGGCTGCGGTTCACCGCGCACCTACTACGCTGTAGGCGCACCGGCAGGGCGCCTGGAACCATCGGGTAAGCACCCCGGAGCAGCCCAGCGCGGCGGACTTGACTCTTTCCGACTCCTAATTTCTGTAAAATGGGACTAATCAGGACTCGCTCAAGGTCATGGCCGGTGCGCGGAGTAAGAACCCTAGTGGGTCGCGTCTGGCTAGGTCCGCGGACTGCTTGGGTAGGGGCGCGCTGTTGCAGATAGATGGTCATTTAGCTTCATCCCCGTCTCCTTTAAATAATTCCTTCCCCCTAACTTTGCCAAATTTGGAGAGGTCGGGAGCCGACCTCAAGGGACCCTACAGAGGTTTGAGGGGTATCTGCGAAGGACCTTTGGGGTGAGCGGAGCGCTTCTGCGGCTGGGACCCCTGGACCTGCAGCATTTGCAGCATCCTCTCCAATCTCAGTCATTTAATTTGCTAACATCTCGGCAGGGTAGGGGAATTTGCTAGGTGCCTGCTTTTAGATCCATCCTGCTCTGTTTCCTTCTCCCAGATAAGCCCTGTTCCCGAGGATAAGTCTGGGAGAGATTAACTGTATACACCAGTTTGGGCCCTAGGACTTCGTAAGAGAAGCGTGTGCGCTCTGCTCTTGGCTTAGTCAACATTGACTCTAATTAGCTCTAAGAAAGTGTCTTGAGTCTGGCTTCATCCTGCCGGCCCTACTCCCTGTCCCCAGATCTGGGTTTGTTGCACTTTTCCTGGGGAGGGTGGAGTCCAGTCGCAGAATGTGTAACTGTTGCCGGATGTGAATAGTTTACTCCAGCTCTTTTGTGGCAGCTCCTGTGGGTCTGTGGGTGGTTCTCAGAGCTTTGGACTGGAGACAAAGTCATCAGTCATCCCCCTCTTTTGACATTGTTATTCTGTCCCTTCAACTTAGGCTACCTCACCCTAACTCAGTGATCAGATATTTACTTGGATAATTTTGTGATGTCTGACAAACATCTTCGGACCTCAACTGTTTTTTTTTTTTTTTTTTTTTAAGTAATCTCTGTGCCCAAGGTGGGGCTTGAACTGAGGACCCCAAGATCAAGAGTCCAGTGTTTTACTGGACTGAGCCAGCCAGGCGCTATGAGCCTCATTTTAAAAAAAATCTATAAAACAGAAGAATCCCTGCGTTTTAGTCTTCCCAAGGCAGTTGGGGTTCAGGGAACATGGTAGAGGTGGAAGCAGAAGGAAGATGTTCCAGACGATCTGAGCTGTAGGTAGAAGTGGAGGTGATTTCAAGAAAAAAAATTTTTTTAACAGCAGTCTCTGGACCTTACTAGATCTAAAAATCTTTCCAGAGAAATTTAGTTTGGTAAGACTTTGAAAATACTACATTTCATCTTCCAGTTGCTGTTCCTTATCTGTCCATGGGTAGCCACATCTCTCACAATGTCCCCTTACCCCATCTGTGGTGTGTGGGCTGGAAGCTAGCTGTCTCTGTGGGGTTTGGGCTGTCTCTGGTGGTGGTGAGGCACTGTGTCTGTGTGTGTGTGTATGTGGGGTGGTTGTCTATGTGGAGCTGAAGTGTGTCTCTGTGGAGACATGGATATCTTTGTGGCCTTGGTTTCATGTAGAGGGGGAAGGGGAGGGGCAGTTGCTTGCTCCAGAGTTTGCTCATTTTTGGAAAAGTGAAGTTAGCCAGGTCCAGCGATGTAAACTCACAGTGGTCTAGATTGTGTCCTTTCTCCTTCCTCTCCTTCCAAAGGGGCAAAAGGAGAGCATTTGTGGCCTTGGCCTTTGGAGAAATCAAATGACAAAGACTGAAATAACTGAGAGAAACATGCATTCCCTGTTCTTAGTTTTGTATCTGCACAGCCTTTTGTCCCAAAGGCAAGTTAAAGAGGGACAAGTGATCAGAACTTGGTGGCTTTGTTTAGTATTATATTAAGCTATGACATAATGACAGAAAATGGCATAGATATGAAGTGAACACTCTGGATTTTCACAAATTGAACACCCCTGTGTAAACAGTGCCCAGAATAAGACCTAGAATATTCCCACTCTCCCCCGTCCTCTATAGGTACTGTCCCCCAAGGGTAATCATCATTCTGCTTTGTTTTGTCAGGCGAGTTTTATTTTTATTCCTATTATCATTTCTTTCACCAGTTTAGTTTTCAGAGCTAAAATGAAACTGCTTGATGATTTTCTACCTCCTTTTTTAATGTATGCAAACCAAAGGTAGTTGTAGGTAAGCCAGTCCAGAAATCTAGGAGGAAGTATTTGGTCTTAGGAGCTGGGTGGAGTCTACACCTGTTGTCTCCTCCCTTCCCCTCAATAGGTTCTTGGGCAGTGAAGCAAGCCAGACCCCAGATACATCAAGCTGATATTGATAAATTGAAGCCAGTTTATTCACCAGAATGTATTTGAAAAATGCAAGTCTGAAATAGTGTCATGGTAAAGTATACATAGAAAATTTGAATTCTCATCAGAAACGTAAAAATGGGAATGTTTTGAATTTCTCAAAATTAAAAACTGATAGAGGATCTAAGAATGTCAAGGCTTAGTGATTTATAAACTGTTTATGCTATTGCCACATGGTGGCACCACGTTGGCTGGAGACCAGCAATACCCAGCATTCTTTCCCAAGTCCAGGGGAAGCAGTCCCAGGAATAAAATCCAACAGTTTGGCATCTCCAGAAATGATTTCCAAACACTGTGGTTTTTCCCATGTTTGGCAGGTAAGTTTCGCCCTTGGTACCTGCTACACTAAGCCCATGGATCAAACCCTGTCCCAGCTTTTCAGGAGGGTGCCTTGTGGGTCGGAGGCACCTGTGTGTTGGAGAATGGGGAGCTGAGACATTGTTGCCCTTTCTTGGATAGTATGGAACTGTGGCATGTCCTTGGAATTTTATTTTATTTCAAAATTTTTTAAAAATTTTGTTTATTTATTTGACAAAGAGACACACAGCGAGGGAGGGAACACAAGCAGGGGGAGTGGGAGACAGAGAAGCTGTCTTCTTGCAGAGCAGGGAGCCTGATGTGGGGCTCCATCCCAGGACCCTGGGATCATGACCTGAGCCGAAGGCAGATGCTTAACCCACTGAGCCACCCAGGCATCTGTGTTCTTGGAACTTTAAAGAGAATTGGCTGAGAATCTAGCTTAGGTGTGTTGTGATTTTCTTCCCCCAGAATTCCCCCAAAGGTGTGAGAGAAGGAGTTCTCTTTCCTGAGGCAGGTTGCTATTTTCCAGAGCACTGTCCGTGGTGAACTTGTAAAAATAAAGAGGCGTGGGTGTAGCCAAATTGCTGCCCCATGAAATGCCCTCTGTGTTCCACAGGGTGGGGGCCAAGTCCCAAGGGGAGACCACAGGGTGGGGGCTGTTGTATCCGGCTGTGGAGAGGGCCAAGCAGACCCATTCAGTGCCTTTTCTTTTTACTGTCGGTGTGACGGAGATGCTGCTTAGAAGATTGTATTCATGTGCTGGCTGCCATGACTGTGGTTGCCAAGAGTGCTGTATACTTGCCATGTGCTGGACTCTACATATGTATATTCAGTTAATCTTCATCACGGGAGGAGGGTGGCTTTCCCATTTTCAGGATGAAGGAACTGGGCCTGGAAGCATTCTTTCTGAGTTTTACATTATGTGAGCCAGAGCAAGAACTGAGTGCCAAGTCTCCCAGACGACTTCCCCAGCTGAGTTGTGTGCCCTTATGTGGGGTGAGAGGAGCTTTGCACCATTCTTCTTCTGTCTTCCCTGACATCTGGTAGAGAGCCTTGCATGTAGTAGCTACTTAGGGCAAAGCATGGGACTGCCATTAAGTAGAAACTTCCTGCCGAGCAAGAGGGAAATCCAGACAGTGAAGGATGAGAGTTTGGGATTGAGTCCCTGCAACCTGCAACATTGGGACTGAGCGTGGGCCCACCAGAATGTGTAGTCTTATTTTATGTTTAAAATTTTATGTAAATGGAGGTCTGTTATTTGTTTTTGTAATTTGCTTTTTTTCACCCAACATTGTTTTTAAACATATGTTGATAACATTTGTTGATAATCATAAGTTTAGTTTATACATTTTGACATAATATTTCCTTGTTTGGTATACCAGAGTTTGAATATGCATCATTGATGGACAAAAAGATGTTTTTGCCTTTTGCTGTTATGAAAAATATTGCAGGGAATATCCTTGATAAGGTCTTATGCAAGTGTATGTGTGTTTAGGATTTATATCCCCAGACGTAGAATAACTGGGTAGGAGGATATGCTTATATCAACATCTATCTGTTGCTGGGTTTTGGAGATTGTCCTCTGTAGTTGTTGGGCCACTTTTTACTCCTACTATCACTGTCCTGAAGCTCCTTGTATCCCCATTACTTTGTGCCATCAGATGTTTTAATTTTGGTTCATCTAATAAGCATGAAATGTGTTTTACTGCTTTTTTACTTGCATTTCCTGTAGCGGTTTTTTGTTTGTTTTTTAAAGATTTTGTTTTTAAGCAATCACTACACCCAGTGTGGGGCTTGAACTCACAACCGTGAGATCAGAAGTCACATGTTTTACCCACTGAGCCAACCAGGCACCCCTCGCTTAGAAATTGCTAAAAATATATAGTTTGGTTTTCAGAGTTTCTTTTCTGTACATTGCTGCTTTTCCCAGATAAAACTTTCAAATCTTGGGGGCACCTGGGTGGCTCAGTGGGTTAAAGCCTCTGCCTTCAGCTCAGGTCATGATCCCAGGGTCCTGGGATTGAGTCCCACATCGGGCTCTCTGCTTAGCAGGGAGCCTGCTTCTTCCTCTCTCTCTCTGCCTGCCTCTGCCTACTTGTGATCTCTGTCTGTCAAATAAATAAACAAAATTAAAGCAACAACAACAACAAAAAAACAACTTTCAAATCTTATACTTACCTGAAATTTATATTTCTGTGTTGTGTGAGGCAGGGATCTAATTGTTTTGCATACAGAAAACCACTTCTCCCATTAACATTTAATGAATAGTTACCTATTTTCTCACTTATTTTGTTGCCATCTCTGTCATATATCAATTTCTCTTATGTTTTTTTATCTGTTTCTGAATGCTGCTTTTTTCTGTTCATCTCTTTGTGATTCCTGAGCTAATACCATTTCACTGAATTATTAAAGCTTTATAATAATTCTTTTCTTCTTAGCCTTTTTCTTCAAAAAATTATCTTGGTTATCTTTGATACCTTAGGCTTCAACATGAATTTTAGGATCCCTCCTAAATACCCCTTTCCATGAAAAATACTGGTATCAAAAATTTGGTGAAATATCAAATAAAACACATTTTCTTATTTTTTTCAAATATAGTGTTAATCAAAACTTCTAATTTTCCATTATTTACTGTGAAATTTTGATCTCCATTTCAAGTGGATTCACTTTCAGTAACACTTTCCTGATATCTTAAATAATATCTTTTTTTTTAAAGATTTTATTTATTTATTTGACAGACAGATCACAAGTAGGCAGAAAGGCAGGCAGGAAGAGAGAGGAGGAAGCAGGCTCTCCGCGGAGAGAGCTTGATGCGGGGCTCGATCCCAGGACCCTGGGATCATGACCTGAGCCGAAGGCAGAGGCTTCAACCCATTGAGCCACCCAGGCGCCCCTTAAATAATATCTTGAATAATCTCTTGAATAATAAGGACCATTTGAATGTGATTTTTTAAACACCTCTAATATAATTTTTTAAACTCAGCAACATAGAAGTAATGTTAATGTCAGTGATTATTCTTCTGTGACATTATTTTTGTCCTCCTCATAACTCGTTTCTTTCAGGTACCATAATTTATTCAACAAAATCGTTCTTTAAAACATTAAGTACTTTACGCTATTTTAACTTCATCCTACTATACATGTTTGTTTCCTTAGCATGAATTTTTGTTGAAAGTTGTTTACTTTTCCTTAAAATTTTTATACATATTGCCAAATAACCCTCTAGGAAAGTTTATAAATTCATTTTGCTATTTAATCATGTACAAATGTGCCAGATCCCCATGCCTTGCCAGCATTAAACACGATTATTCATCATCATTTCCAGTTTCACAAAGACTCTTGTTTTGTTTTTTTTTTAAGATTTTATTTATTCATTTCACAGAGACTCAGCAAGAGAGGGAAGAACACAAGCAGCGGAAATGGGAGGGAGAAGCAGGCTTCCTGCTGAGCAGGGATTCTGACATGGGGCCCATCATGACCTTAGCTGAAGGCAGTGCCTAACGACTGAGCCACGCAGGTGCCCCAAGACTCTTGTTTTTTATTTTGTTTTGTTTTGTTTCTAGCAAGGCAGAACATATCTTCATGTTTATTGGTTCTTCATAGTAGACTTCCCTATAAAGTTTTCCATGACGGTTGTTTTTCTCTCCCTGCTTCTCTCTCCTTCCTTCCTTCCAATCCTCCTTCCTTCCTTCCTTTTAAAAGATTTTATTTATTTATTTGTGAGAAAGAGAGCATGAACAGGGGTGGGGCAGAGAGAAGGTAACCTAACTGTAGCTGAGCAGGAAGCCCAAAGCAGGACTCCATCCCAGGACCCTAGGATCATGACCTGAGCTGAAGGCAGATACTAACCGACTGAGCCACTCAGGTGCCCCTCTTTTACTTTCTGTAAAAGAAACTTGTAGGGACATCTGGGTGGCTCAGTTGGTTGAGCAGCTGCCTTTGGCTCGGGTCATGATCCCAGTGTCCTGGGATCGAGTCCCACGTTGGGCTCCTTGCTCAGCAGGGACCCTGCTTCTCCTTCTGTCTCTGCCTGTGCTTGCTCTCTCTCCCTCTCTCTCTCTGACAAATAAATGAAATCTTTAAAAAAAAAAGAAAGAAACTTGTATTATCACTGGGTGTCTTTGATAGAGCAGTTTGTTTTATACAAATCATGTTCATATTTTAATGTTAAATATCATTCCATCTTATGAAAATATCATATTTAAAAGATCTGTTCCTCCATGATGGATTTGAGGTTACTTCTGTATTTTTTTTTTTTTTTTGGTCTATTGCATGTACGCAGTAAACATCTTTGAAATGTATTTAAGCACAAACAAAAGAAGATCTTGAGGATATATGCGTAGAAGTGGGATTGCATGATCACATTTTATACACACTTACAGCTTGACCACCTGGTGCCAAATTGCTCCCCAGAGTGGTCACGGTCATTTAAACTTCTGTGGCAGCGTGTACAGAGAGCATTTGTCATGGCAAGGAAACAATAATATCAGAGAAGGAGGAACAAAGGTGTTAAAGGAAAAAGTACAAATGTATGTATGTTTATGTGTACATGAGTATCCTAAAATTCATTGAGAAAACTCAGAGGCTTTTGACTGTTTCATTTTGAAATTTACACCATTAGAACTGATTATATGTAAGTATAAATCATAAACATCATATCAGTATTTCCTTAGCTTAGGAGAATTAGTAAGAGTTGAAGTAAAAGGTAATCTGTTTAGTAGTGTTTTTTCAGAATAGCCTGCAAAAGGAGATGGGACCCTAGTGAAGAGAACAGGAATCATGCCTCTGCTCAGCACGGTGCCTTCCCATCCCAGGGGGTGGGTTCTGCCACTGCATAGTTGTTCCTTTTCATTACCTCATCTTGTAAAATTTAGAAGGCTGGGGGAATAACTCTAGAGTGATATAGTGCCATGAATAACTTAATGCCGAAGAATTTATGCGATCAGTTGCTGGTGACAGTAAGACCAGAATAGCCTGAAACCGCAAAAAGGTTAGTGGGGAAAAGGCTGAACAATGAGTTTGGTTGGGGACAGGCTGGAAACTTCACTGAGAGAAACCTGTCCCACTTCAAGTGTACTCTGAGAATCAAGTCTGCATTTGTGTCAGAAGCATAAAAAGAGCTTGATGAACTGCCTAAATGTCATCTGAAAACTGTTTTTGGTTTGGTATTCAACCATGTGTTCTATTCCCCCATTACCTTCTATAAGTGATTATGAGTTAAATTTTTTGCCTATATTTATATATCGTCAGCTGGGGAAACAAAACACCGTATAGTAAGTTCTTTTGTGGCTGTGATTTACAGCATAATGCCACAGATACAACAGACACGCGATCTGCAGCTGGGATGTACAAATCCATTCTATGGGCTGACAATTTAATCTCACTGAGCAGACACTTGAGAAAAGAACGTAAGACATGCAAGGAAGGGCAGGTGCCTGGAAGACAGAGGGGCCCATGGCTCAGGATCTGATGTGGCGGTTTGCCCAGGTCCCCAAATAATTTTTTGACACTGGTTTGTGGCTCAGATGACCATGTCATCTTATGTGGTTCTTT
This sequence comes from Mustela nivalis, assembly GCF_964662115.1. Classification (NCBI taxonomy): domain Eukaryota; kingdom Metazoa; phylum Chordata; class Mammalia; order Carnivora; family Mustelidae; genus Mustela; species Mustela nivalis. The sequence continues at coordinate 156,205,459 of NC_139020.1, forward strand.
CCTTTTGGTATAAAATGTAACTACATCAAAGTGTGCAGGGTCATTTTCTCTGCTGGGAAGCCTAGGTATCTACACTACAGGAAGTGATACTTACACTGCAGAAAAGGAAAATAACCCATCTCTTTACACTGTTTTCTCTGAAGATTTCCCAGTCTGGAGAAACAGTGTTTCTAGCCCCAAACCTCTTACTAACCTCCTCTTGATGAAGACCATTGTCTCAAGCATCAATTCACTTTTTCTGTGTAGCTCCAGACTCAGAAGATGTCGTAGGTGCTCTTTCATGTTTGTGTTATATAAATGTGGTTTGGCTGTTTTGCTTTTTTTTGCAAAGCAATTTATTGATCATTAGGGTCTTGGATTTACTAGAATGACATGTAACTAGAGTAGTCAAGATTCGTGTCTTTCTTTTATGGCTAATTAGAAGAAAAAATTTTTTAAATGCTATTTTAATTGAATCCTTGTTTAGTCTAAAAATCTGCCAGGCGATTTTTCAGCTTTGTGGTCCAGTAAATGTCAGGTGCCTCTCCCAGGACTGCAGGTCTTACAGTCTGGTGCCCGAATGCTGCGGAGATCCTCTTACTGTCCCTTTGTGCTCCCATTTCTGAATCCTTTCTCCCACAGCTTCCAGATACCTCACACTTCCTCTTCTACTGCCTCAGTTTCCTTCCTTTCAGATGGCTGCTGGTGGTAAATGGCAATACAATGCTGTTATTTCCCCTCTTCTCTTTTCTTTAAATGATCCAAAACAATGAAGAAAATGAGAAACAAAAAACCCAATGCCATCTTTGGCAAATGGGAGAGATGGTTAAAATTGGTTCCCCCAAAAAGAAGGGTTGCCTGAAGAAGTGATATACACTGATGCATGGGAGACACAGAGATGTGTTATGGGTGTTCAGTCAAGACCACTTCTCAGGAGGGCGAGAGCCCTTGGTTGGGCACAAAAACCCAAGTTCCTTCTGGGTCACAGTGGGATAAGAATGCCTGTAGTGTTGGCCAGCACTTCCTACCACCCCAGAAGCTCCATCCCTCTTTTTCTCTTTATCAATTTCAGCAGAGGTACAGATTATTTTCATACTTTCCTGAGAACCGACTATTGGTGTTCTTTTTTCTCTATTTTGATATTGTATTTTATTTTATTAAGCTCTGTTCTCATCCTTATTATTTCCCTCCTTCTACTTTCTTTGACTTCATTCTTTTTCTATCTGTTTAATTTCCAAGGTTAACTCATTAACTTTCAGACTTTCCTCTTACTTATATATGCATTTAGCCTAATAAGTTTGCCTGAAGTATTGCCTTAGGAATATTTGTCTTCTACAGTTTTGATTTGAAGTGTTTTTCTTGTTCACATGTAAGTTTTTAACATTTTTGTTATGATTTCTTCTATGACTTACACGTTTCTTACATGCTTTTGTTTTATTTTCAGAAATTTTAGAACTTCTCAGTCATTTCTTTTTCTATTTTAGTACATAGTGATTAAAGAATGTGGTCTATATGATTCCAATTCTTGAAATTTATTGGGATTTGTTTTATGGCTTGGTACATAGTCAGTTTTTACAAATTTCTATGTTTTCTTGAAAATAAAGTAATTAGTTGCAGTGACCAGTATATGTTCATTAGCTTAAGCTAGTTAATTGTGTTATTGAGATCTTACATCTTTACTCATTTTTTTTGCAGCTTAATTAATCAGTTACTGAGGGAGGAATTTATAGGAGTGAGTTGGTCAGTTTCTTCTTGGGCTTTTTTCAATTTTTGCTTTGTATATTTAAAAGAATTTTAAAAAATTTATTTATTTGACACAGAGAGAGAGAGTGAGCGAGAGAGACAGACAGATAGGCAGAGCTCAGGAGCCTGGGGAGTGGCAGAGAACCCAGACTCCCAGCTGAGCAGGGAGCCCACCATGGGACTTGATCCCAGGACCCTGGGATCATGACCTGAACCAAAGGAAGATGTTTAACTGACTGAGCCACCCAGGCACCCTGCTTTGTTTATTTTGAAGTAATATGTAATTAGGTGCATTCTGGGTCTACTCAGTATATATTATGAAACAACCCTGTTAATGTCTAGTAATGCTCTTTGGTTTTAAGTCTGTTTTATTTATTTTTGATTTAGAAAATTATTTATTTTTTTGAGGGGGTGAGGGGCAGAGGAAGAGAGAATCTCAAGCAGATGCTCTGCTCAGTGGGGAGCCTGTGGTGGGGTGATCTCAAGACCCTGACATCATGACTCAGCTGAAATCAAGAGTCAGATGCTTAACCAACTGAGCCAATCAGGTGCCCCAAGTCTGTTTTAATAGAGCTATGCCAATTTTCTTTTGCTTAGTATTTGCCTGTCTTATCATTTTCTAATACTTCCACTGTCAACAGTTTTTTTTCTTTTTTTAAGGTTTTATTTATTTTACAGAGAGAGTGTGTGAGCACAGGCAGGGGAAGTTGCAGAGGGAGAGGGAGAAGTAGTCTCCCCTCTGAGCAGGGAGCCTGATGTGGGGCTCAATCCCAGGACCCTGGGATCATGAGCCGAAGGCAGACACTTAACTGACTGAGCCACCTGGGCTTCCCTCTGTCAGTAGTGCTATATATTTTTATTTCACTTGTGAAACTGTATTAAAGAGGATAAAGTTGCTTTTTTAAACCCATATGTTTTAATATGAAAGTTATGTTCATTTACAGTGCTACTGTTAATGTATTTTGATCTATTTTTATCATTTTACTCTGTCCCACCTTTTGTATACTTGGTTTCTCTCTCTGGTTGCTTTTTGTATAATTTAGATCCTCTGTCCTACTTCACATTACATTTTCTTCCCTCACTTATTCAAAATTTTACACTCAATTTCTGTTTTCTAGTGTTTATGATATGGTAAGTTCGGCATTCGTGTTTACTTTAATAAAATCCAAACTGAATCAGAGTAATTTCTGTCCTCCTGAGCAATTCAAGGACTTTATACTTAAACTCTGATCACCCTCCCTGCTCAATTTATATGTTGGCATTGTCTGGTGTTTTAGTCAGGTTTAACTCCTTTTTTTTTAAATTATTTTTTTCACATAGTGTGCAATTTGTTGACAATATTATCCCACCGTTTTCCATGTTCTGTTTTTGCATTCGAAGAATCCAGCTAGCAATCTGATTGTAGTTCTTCTGTATTAATCTGTCTTTTCTTCCTGGCTGATTTTAATTCCTTCTGTTGTTGTGTTGTTCTGAATTTCACTACAGTGTATGTGGTAATGGGCTTCTTTTCAATTATCCCCCCCAGGAGTCACTAGACTTCTTAAATATGAGGATTGCTGTCTAATTGGTGTTCTAGAAAATTCTCTGCCATTATTTCTTTGAATATGTCTTCTATCCATTCTCAATTATTTGTTCCTGAAACTTTGATCAGATGCATGTTAGACCTCCTTTCTATATCATCTGTGTCCTTAAATTCCTTTCTTACTTTATTTTCTTTAGCTTATTATTTCAGCTCTCTTTACCAATTTACCACTTACCTTCTCTGCTTTGTCTCTTCTGTTTTTTTTTTCAGTATGTTCACTGAATTTCCATTAACTTGTTCAAATAAATGTGGTAATTTTTATAATTTCTTGTTTGAAGTTATAATTTGATAAGCTCTTATTTCCTTAACCATATTAAACACACTTATTTAATGTTTTACATAAAATAATTTCACAATTAACAGGAATTTAGCAGTTGGAGAAGACTGACCTGGCAGTCCAGTTCTGGTTTCTTTATTAAGGAGAACAAACGAGTGGCAAGGTTAGCGACCATGCTCTGGAACTCAGGCTGCCCCTCCCCAGATGCGCTACCCATCTGTATCATAAAGGGCAACAGGTGTTTGTGAGTCTAAGTAACACTGGGCTTCCTCCAGTGTCCTCACTGAGGGAGTGCCCGGCTCCCCTCCTCAATAAAGACCGAAAGGAGCACCTCACACTGGGTTAAAGATCATGTCTACCCTGGCCTCCTGCTCTCCACTGACCTAGTCAAGAGTAAACTTGAAACACCCTTCCTTCTTGCCCCTTATCACTTGTGGTCCTACCTCCACTTTGCTTTGAATGGACCAGGACTCATCCCATCATGCTCTTCACCCCTATATGTCAGCCTCCTGGTCTCCAGGGTCACTCCCCCTCAGTTCTTGATGACCTCAGCCCCAGCTTCTCCACCGCTTCCTGCAGCATCCCTCCTGCCTTAGTCCTAGCACTTCAATATACAGGGAGAGGATCCTTCTAACATCTGGGCCTCTCAGTTCCTTGTCCTACTTTGCTCCAAGTTCTGTCTTCCACACCACCCTGCCACTGACTTCCATAGTCATAGATGGACACTCATTCCCCGTAATGGCCAATCTCTTCCTAATCACTTTCATTCATCATGTGTTCAGAGAAGCAACTTGCATCTTCCAAGTCTCTCCCTCTCTTCCTCTAATTCCAACAGTCCCTCAATCTCCTGACTTTCAGTCCATGACCCTGGACCCTCGAGGTCCTTTCCTACTGCCTTTTCCAGCCTGTATTTCATTGTGTGCCCTATAATCAATCCTTGGACTACACCCTCAGTTCACATACCCAACCCAGACCGCCTCCTTTTCACTCAGCAGACACCCAGAGTGGTTCAGTCCCTGTCTCTGCATCCTGCTGCCTGCATCAGTGCTGGGGAGTGCGGCCAAAGGAATAATCACAAGCAGTCGACTGGCCTTGTGTGACCATGAGCATGGGGTGGATCCTTAGAGCTGTGTGAGACTTTTCTGGGCCTGGCCCTCTCGAATTCCCCCATTGCCTCAGATATGCACACCTTCTCTCTATCTTCATTCTCACAGTGTCCCTGCTGCCACTCTCGCTGAAAAAGCTAGAGCCATCTGCGGGGGAAGGGCCTCCCACAGACTCTACCATCGCCCACCAGCCTTCATCTGTAGCTACACAGTCTGCCATGTGTTCTGGCACTAACCATGAAATATCTGTGCTCGGATCTAAGAGTCAGACCCTCCAATCCCCAGCCCACCTGCCTTGAATACTCAAGGGTATCCCTCCAGGGATTCTCCCTCTGTATTTCCAGTTTTCTCTCCCTATCAGGTAATTCCTACTGGATTACAAAGAAGTTATTTCTCCTTTCTTGGAAAACACTCCCTCTGTAACTCCCTTCTGCCTCTAGCTATGGCTCTGTTTCTCTGCTTTCCTGTATATAAAAACTGCTAAAGAGAGTTGTCTAGACTCACTGTCTGCTAATTCTCTCCTCCCATTGTCTGTTAACCCCACCCCTGCAGATTGCCAGCTCAGTTTCATCAACTTCAGCAGCAACTGCCCAATGACTAAGGGCCCCAGTTTACTGAACACAAGGGCTGCTCCTGTCCTCATCCTTCTTGCTCCATTAGCACCGTTTGACTCAGCCAGTCAGCCTCTTTTCCTTGATATACTTTTTCCCCTAGGTGTGGAGGATGCACTCAAATTCCTTCCATATCCTTGGTAGTTCTTTCTCCTCTATTCAGCTGCTTCTTTGTCATTTGCTTGACCTCTGAATGTTGGAGTGCCCTATGGCTGAGTCTTTGATCCCCTATTTTTAAAAAATATTTAATTTATTTATTTGACAGAGAGAGAGAGAGAGAGAGTGAGCGCACAAGTAGGCATAGAGGTAGGCAGAGAGAGAGGGAGAAGCAGGTTCCCCACTGAGCAGAGCGCCCAGATGTGGGGTCCCATCCCAGTACCCTGAGATCATGATTTGAGCTGAAGGCGGAGGCTTAACCCACTGAGCCACCCAGGCACCCCTGCTTTGCCTCTTTATTTATATTCTCTCCCTACAGACCTCACCATGCTCTTGTATCATTGTTTTGAATCCCATCTATGTCAGTGAGCCTCAAACATTTACCTCCAGACTGGACCTCTCTCTCAAACTCCTTGAATAACCTACTTGACCTCTCTGGATATGCAATACTTATCTCCACATCAGCTCTTTGAAAATTGAACCTCTGATCTCCCCAAACCCATTCTCTTTTTTTAAAAAAATTTTTCATTTAAATTCAATTAATTAGCATATAGTGTATTTTAGTATCAAGGGTAGAGTTCAGTGATTCATCAGTCTGATATAATGTCCAGTATCATTGTAACATATACCCTCCCCAATGCCCATCCCCCAGGCAACCCATCCCCCCACCCCTTCCCCTTCAGCAACCCTCCGTTTGTTTCCTATGATTAAAAGTCTCTTATGGTTTGTTTCCCTCTCTGGTTTTGTCTTGTTATATTTTTCCCTCTCTTTCCCTATGATCCTCTGTTTTGTTTCTTAAATTCCACATTTGAGTGAGATCATATGATAATTGTCTTTTTCTGGTTGACTTATTTCTCTTGGCATAATTCACAAACCCATTATAAATATTTATTATTAAGTGATTATAAAATTATTAATAATTAATTAAATTATTAATGCCTTGTTTTACCATCTTTTTTCCCCCATACTACTCTTTGAAATCTGCTGTGTATTTTTCAGTCATGGAAAATCTTAATTTGGATGCTAAATTTTCATCAGAATTACTTGATTCATATTTAGAGTTAATGAAATATACAGTTAAAAAGTACATGTACACACCCAAGTTGTTCTAAATTTATTTAAATGTTTTCCCGTAGCTGAATTGAATATCATTTAACAGGAAGAGTTAGACTTATTTTGCATAGCACCTAGCACTCTGTTGGTCAGAAACAAGTCAAGAATTTTGTCTAGAACAACTCTTCTCCCTCTTTGTTGTCTGTCCAATAGGATATGATCTAGGATCAAATCTCTTTATAATGCTATTGCTTATATATCTTTGAGTATAACCACAGTGTGAAAGGCCTAGATGACCACAGTATTTTACTGGAAATAATTTCAGTGTCTCCTTCCTGAATGGGGGATCCCTGGACGACTATAACCCAGAAGATAGATAGCTGTAGCCATCTGGCTTTAATTTTCTTCAAGAGATTCTTCTCCAGGTTCATAGAAGAACTCCTTAAATAATTACCTTCCCAATGGAAAAGAATGTCTTGGAGTGTTTCCATTTCTTCTGTTAGAAAACATGTGAGAAATTCACTTAATTGCCAGACAGAAACACAGAGACTGAGAGCTCATGTTTTTGCCCTTTTGGACTCATTATTTGGAAGTTGTCTTAGAAATAAGCTTTCGAGACTTGGGAGGACATGTGTTCAGTATTTAGTATTTACATCAGATAAATATGGCAAAATCAGAAAAATTGGAGAAAACGCCATCCCTCTGTAACATGGCCAATTTAGGGGCATATAGCACTCCTTTCTCAGGTAAGGTCATACTGAAAATCTAGTCAGCAGCAAAAACGGGTTTTTAAAAAAAATATCTATAAAATGGTTTGGGGTTCAGTATAGAAACTAAGGCCTAATTTTAGTGTAGAGCGATGGCCCCAATGAGCCTGTACAAATAAGACAGACCCATTGTAGGCAGACTGTCATCTATGTCAGGTTTTCCTCATGAAGGTGGCATTATGGCTAAGATGCTGCCCTTCAGACAGATGTCTGAAAAATGTGTCTCAGGAGCCTCAGTATTGTAACCTTAGACTTAGCCACTTCATTTCTGGGAATCTAGCCTACAGGGGAAAAGTCCTTAATGTGGAAAACCCTTTGTGCACAAAGATGTGTATCGTCATTCTCTGTGAAACTGTCCAAAATTAGAATCAACCCAGATGTATGATGCTGGGAATAGGTCAATAGATATATACATGGGACAAAATGTAATATAACCATTAAGAATAATGCTTAAAAGGGATTCTACTAACATGGAAATACACTGGAGATAAGGGGTTTAGTGGAAAAAGACACATGCTTCTGTGTATAATTGGGCAAAAACAACAGCAGTCCCCACCAAGAGTGGGACACATGGCACTTCAGGGAAGCAATGTGTTAGTACTAATTATATTTGTTTGATAGTGTCTTGGGATTAGTTTTCTTTTAAGACATTATCATGTCTTCCAAATTTTCTTATGTGGGAATTTTGGAGGATACTGAAAACCACACAAAAGTTCTGAAGGAAAAACTCAGAAGAATGAGAAGGGGCAGACAGCGGTTAGAGGTGCTTTCTGATGAACACCTGTGACATTGTTCCTGGTTGAGAACTGTTTTTCAGAACTGAGAACTCCAAAAAAAAAGAGACGGTACAGGAGAGGTGCCCCATCTGGGTCAAATGGGAAGACCACAGAGACCTCCTAAGAGGGGGTCTGTCATTGCTGTCTGGAAATGAAGAGAAGGGCTGCAGGCTTTATGTCTCAGTTTTCCTTTGTCATATCTTTGGGTACTTGTGGGCAATCAACTGGTGTTTGTTGACTGAAGAATCAGTGGACAGATACTGTAGCAGATACCACTGGCCACATTACGGAGCACTTCGGTTATGCTTTTAGGATGTTACCTTTGGCCTTTGAGGAAAAAAAGGGAGAAAAACTTTTCACTTTTATCCAATTTGAATTAAATGTCCATGGTCATTACTGCTTAGAACTAAACTACCCTCCCTACCTTCTCTCAAATTGCTGAACCACTTTATTTAAAATAAAGCTGTAGCTATTTTGGTTAGCTTATGCTTCAAAGTTCTGTAATCTTGTCTGTAGAATTCTGTAACACACCTTTAATTATCCTCGAAGTAGCTAATGTTAATTAAAGCATGTGTCTCTGAACCCCCTGCTGATGGAAGATGTATTACTTCATAGCTGGGTTTTTAAAATCATCACAGATCAGGCTAATGTTAAAGATCATTAAATAATTGCCCTCCTGCCATGGTACTGAATTGGAGTTTTTTTTTTTTTAAATTTCCTAGAGCATCTTTACTCTTCCCTGTGTCATCTATCCAATAGGATATGATCTAGGGTCACATTTCTTTATAATACTGTTGCTTGTATATCTTTGATCATAACCACAGTTTGAAACGCCTAGCCCAGCACAATGTTTTATTATAAGCTCTTCTATTCAAAACTGTTTTCTCTTTGAAAATGTACACTCCAGTCTAGTTTAAACATTTATTTCAACTTTCAGTATATTGTAGTGAAAGAAAAGAAGTGAAAAGAAAAGAGAAAGAAAGAAAGGAAGAAAGGAAGGAAGGAAGGAAGGAAGGAAGGAAGGAAGGAAGGAAGGAAGGAAAAGAAAGAAGGCTATGTATTACACTGAAGAAACCAGAGTTAAAAAGGATCGGATCAGAGAGGGGTTTTGAACAGTCTTCTGGTCCAGAGATAGAAAGCTGGTGGGCCAGGTGTCATCTGTAGGTCATTCCCCCATGTCACCAGGTGAAGCAACATATTGGCTTCAGTGAATTCTATGGACACAAGTCCTTGGCCAAACTTCTTTTGCTGTAAATTGAGTTTCTTGGTCAGTCACAATGTGGGGTGGGGTAAGGGAAGATGTCAGTGAATTAAGTATCCTGTGAGTGATGGGGGGGAAAGATGCAGGCAGGCATTATAGACAGAGCTGGCAAATCTGTGTGTTTCTAGTGTAGGGAGGAACTACTGCTCTCAGTGTGACAGAAGGGGTCTAGTGTAATCACTCTCTACCAGGTGGCTGACTGGTTTCCTCACCTCTACATCCAGGGGAAGGGCTCAGCACTGTTTTTGGCTACAGGGAAGACAGGCACTCAGCAGTGCTGATTGTCAGGTGAGGCTGGAGTGAGGGAGTCTACGAGTTGGACCCACATGTAGCCACATTTGTGGACCCAGCTGCCATGTCCATTCTGTACAAGAGCCCATGGAGAGACTGGGGAAGAGGCTGCCTCACCTTCCCACATGTCATCTTGTCTACCTGATTATGGAGAGCTTCCACAAAGATGTTGAGACACTGGTGGTGCTGTGCTCTCCAGGAGGCCCATCACCAACATACTTCTTCCTCAGACCTCCTTGTTACTAGCTTCCTGATTCTCTTCTTTCACATGGTAGCTACTGCCCATGAATTGGTGTATATCCTTCCAGACAACTCTTGGTTCAGACAACATGAAAAATAATATGCTGCTTGAAATCTGGTTCACCAGAAAGATTACCCTTCACTGCTCTTCTCCAGGGCCACCCTGTCAGCAGGGCCATGAGGCTACAGATCCCGCCTTTGGGTTGATGTGAAAGACATCTCACAGAATTGTCTAAAATCAGACTTGGGGATTTTTCTCATGTTGGCTGATCATCAGGAACTCCCTCTGAGGATGTAGGTATGGATTGAGGGAGAGGAGAAAGCAACAGACATGGAAGACCCAGCAGTTGAAGACACCTGCCCATGCAGCATACACCATCTGATACTGCTTGACCCTGATTTCTTGTATACCATTTTCACTTGACTGTGGATGCCTACTGCACCTGCCTATCCTAATGAGAGGCTCGGAGCTAGCTTCTGCTGATTACAGGGTCTTTCGATGTCCTATTATCAGGTGTTCAGTACCAGGGCCTGGTAATAAACATGAGCTGTTTCTGACAAGGAGAGCAGTTATGTGGAGGAGAGGGCATGGCTGTATTCTAATACACTTTGAGGTCTGTGGACCCTCTCCTAGAACTTCCCAGAGGTCCTGTACAGCATCTTTATTTGTTACAGACACTTTGTATGTCAGTGGGTGTGTTGGTTCCTGCATAAATGAAGGGCCAGAGTGGCTTGCATTGCTGCATGGACTTGCGGCAGAGCCTTTTCTTATTCTGGGCCACACTCAATGCTGGCTGCCTTACAGTTTACTTAGTAAATGGCTGAGAGCAGCATGCTTGCTCGTTTCTCTGTGTCATCTCTGAAACCCAAAATAGCCCACCAAGCTTCAAGCCTTTTTTTTTTTCCACTGAAAGGCTAAGTGATGATGATAATTATTATAATAAGGTGATTATAATAATAGCAGTAATAAAACTACAACCCTCGGGTGTCTAGGACAATCCTTTAGAGAAACAATGACCAAACTCAGGTGGCTGGGACCAAGGTTGTAGCTGGTAAGGTAGTATCCTTACTCTGTCTCCTTCTAGGGCCTGGGGAGACACAGGTGGGCTTATGGCAGCAGGCATTGCTGGGGGCACAGATGCTCATTTCTGAAGCTCTTCCTTTGAAGTACTGCAGGAGCTCGTTTAGAATTAGACTTTTTATCATACTTTTGAAGAGTATCCCCCCTTAGGGAGTTGACCATTTCTATACATTTCATTCCCTCTTCTTCAAGACTGTTCTATCCATATTCCTGTGTCTTCCTTTAGCTTGCCGAGGGCTCTGAATGGGGTCATTTTCTTGTCTATTTATGTATAGACTATCTCTGAGTTTCAAAGTCACATATGAGCTTTGAGGTACTTGGTAGGCATTTTGGATGATCTTATTTGGGATGGAAGCGTTATTACTATCTTAGTAACAGCACTTGGGGCTGGATTTCTTTAAATTTGACAAGTGCCTTTTTTATTTTTTTTTTAAGATTTTATTTATTTGAGGAAGTGAGCTAATGAGAGATCATAAGTAGGTGGAGGAGCCGAGGGAAAGGGAGAAGCAGACGCCCGCTGAGCAGGGAGCCTGACTTGGGGCTCAATCCCAGGACTCTGGGATCATGATCTGAGGCGAAGGTTGAGCCACTCGGGTGCCCCTTGGCAAGTGCATTGTAATGGCCTGCTCTCCTGGATCTGAACGCACAGATTAAAAGCTTAGATCAGATTTAAATAATTTAAGTTCACTACAAAATAAGATGACTTTCCTGCAGTCACAGAATGAGTGTAGAACACGCAGATCAAATATAAGTGTGTGTCTTCCAAGGGGTGTACTAGAGAATTACAGAGTGTGGATAGTTAGGAAAATCTTGTTTTGAAACCTCTAAACTAGGCTACAATGAGCACAGAAGTTGAAAGAGTTCCTTCCCTCCGTGTTCAGCACTTTTTCTTCTTTTTGAAGGCAAATCTGTGAAGTATGTTAGTTCCTAGTTACTGCCATCTTTTCCCTAAAAGTAGTGCTGAAGTTTTACATCAAGAAGGAGGAAGGCCTTTGGAGTCATAATAATTTACAGCTCTGTGGTAGGAAGGAATTGGGAAGAGAAAGGGGGAGATCCAGGTCAAATACGCTGGAGGAAGCTTAGACTTCCCTATCAAACACACACAGGAGTGATTTGCAGAGAAGGGAATGAATCACTTAGAGGGTCAGCCTTCCAGTTCTGTGAAGCTATGAAAGAACTTTTCATTCTGTGAAACCCATTTCTAAGATGTAGCTTAGAAATGAACTCTGAGTCTATAGATAAACCACATAGTGTTGAAAGGGGAGCAGAAGGAAAGGACAAAGCAGAAGACAGTGAGAGATTTTCCTAGGATGCTTCGAGTGGTCAAACGTCGGATTAAAATAAATAAAACCATCTCTGTGCTCATCATTTATTTCTGAGTCTATGTACTTGAAGCCATCAACACAGTTACATTTTTATGAGGTGTTTTAAATTGATGATGCATTTGAAAAATAGTAACTGGGGAACACCAGGGAGAGGTTTTCTTGAGGGCACAGAATGTGGCGATGGGCCACGGGTGGCAGAGATCCAGCCAACCCTGTGTGGTGTGGAGATGGTGGCTGCTGGCACGTCATGACAATTGTTTATAACCTGATAATGTCTGATAACTGCTAACTTATGCTGTAAGTGTGAACTTCCTGGTTGTCTCTCAGTCGCTTAAGTTTGGTAGAGGGGAGACATTTTTTTTTAAGACTGTGAACTGAAGAGTTCCTGTTGGTGGCTGTCCCTGGGCTTCACTTTTTCCTGTAGCCACATTTCATCTGACTCAGATGAGTTTCTTCCCCAGTGTAGAGAGGCTGAGTCTCCCATTGTTAAGGCTCATCTGGGAGGCCCAAAGGATGAAACATGGTGTGTAGAGAGAAGAAAGCCCAACCCACTGGGCCAGAAGTACTGGGAAGAGAGGATAGAGAAAGAGCACAGTGAGGCGAGGAGGGTGTGTCCTGACTCTCCTTCCTGGAGTGGGATGTAAGTAGTGTGTGTGCATGCCTTATGTTGGGTAGAGTAGAACCTTCATAAGCAGGTATGGGGGCCTGAGGACATGGTGGGGAAGACTAGCTGGGGGTGGGGTGCTGTAACCCTCTCCAGAAGGCCCTGTGTGAGCACGTGCACCGTGGTCCAGGGATAACTGTGGAGCACTGATTGGAGGAGCTGTGTCTCTGGATGGGCCCCATAGCAGGGAACCAGCAGTTAGTTCCCGTGAGCCCTGGTGAGAATGCTGAATGGCTGCATAGACAACCGGAGCTGCTGAAGCCCAGGGTCTGGAAGGGGAGGCTGCCAGCAACAAGGACCCTGGGGATGAGCTTCCTCGGTGGAGTCACAGTCGGTAGCTGCGTGTGCCATTCATGACAAAGGACAAAGAAGGCTGGTTACCTCTTAACAGATATGGGCAGACACCATACTGGTCCCCTGTGGCAGAGCCCTGCCTAGCAGGACCCCTGGTGGACTAGTCATCCTGTCCCTCACTGCCAGGGGACCAGTAAAGCTTGCCCCTGGTGCCAGATGCCATCCTGGGAAGGAGGAGGGAGGTGGAAGGAGTGTCCCCACTGGGGAGTTGAACTTTAACCTGCCTGAACATTTTCCAGGAGGAGAGAGTAAATAGGCAGACTTGAGTCATTTTCTTTGCTTTCTTCTCATCTTAGAGATCTGGCATAAGTCATAGCAGACATATTGAGTGATATGCACATCTCTAAGGGGTGCCTTTGTCTGCTATCTTCTCTCAGCCTGGAGACCTAGCCAACCCTTGCTCCTTTTTAGAGGAGTCTCCTTAGGGCCCTGACTCTGATCACTAACACCTGGAAACCTCTCCATCTCTGGCTTCTTCTCCCCCATCAGGTAGCTCTTTGCACACTGTACCTGGATTGTCCTTTGCTGCCTGCTATCCTGGCCTCCACTTGGTCAAAGTGTGAACAAACAGGACTCACCTTGGTCCCTGGATTAAGTTCCAGCATCTGCGACTAGGAAAACCCCCAGATCTGAGGTTTGCATACTAAAAAGCCAGGCTCTGCAGCTGCTCTTTGCTTACACTGTAATTGTGGTGTTTGCATATAAATTGATACTCCTATGTAAGTACCTGATAATAATTTGCTCCCTTTGGAAGGTAAATATTCACCTTTTCTCATCTACTATTAGTTGGTCTTGATCCCTTTACTCTGAGAAAAAGCAGAACAGTAAATTTTAGCCTACCACGTTTGATCACAAATTCAGAATTGATGAAGTCTGAATTAGTGAGGTTTCAGTGTATATGTCTTCATGGTTTATGTTCTCCACTATAATTATGTGATCTAATTCCAAATACAGCCAGCTGCCAACTCTTATCTTGATGCATTTTTATTACAGATAGAAGAAATGCACCAGACTTTTATATGGTAGAGAGAGCAAAGAGCATCATATCCAGTTGAAACTGAAGAGCAAATTCTCAGTGGGGTGAAGAGCTTTGTATTTTTATCAAGTATTCATTAGCTCTCCTCTGTGCAGGGGATCTACATGAAAACACCCGAATGGTGGGATGCAGACAGAAAAAACCCAAATGGCAGGAAAGGTATCACAGGGCTTCCACTGTGTCCAGAGGCTCAGAAAACAGAAGTAGGGGATTGCAGGCATTGCTTTCATGTCAAGATGGGAGAGAAAACCATTGGGCTTCAATATAAACACTGGGCTTTTGTTTCCTGTAAGTATAATCATTGCAGATGAAGCCAGAGAAATATAATCAAGGTTTATTAAGGAGGCCATTTATTTGTCAGAAATGGGTAATGTGTATGTGTGTCTGTATTATTCAGATATCTCCAGGAAAATAGGAATGTGTGTATAAGTGTACGTATTTATATAAATGTATAAAATAAAAAGATTTGTCATAATTGGCTCACATGATTATGTAGGCTGACATATCCCACATTCGCGGCTGAAAATCTAGAAGAGTCAACTGTAGTGCTAGTTGGAGTCTGAAGGACTGAGAACAGGAGAACCAATGGTATAGTTCCAGTGCAAAGGCCAGCAGGCTTGAGAACCAGGAAGGGCTGATGTTCCAGTTTCAGCCCTGAGGCAGGAAATAGCCAGTGTCTCAATTTGAACACATCAGACAGAAAGAATTCTTTCTTTCTTGGGGGAGAGATTTCCGCTTTTGTTCTGTTTAAGCCTTCAGCTGGTTTGATGAGGTCCACCCACATTAGAGAGAGCAACTTGCTATATTCAGTCTACCTGATTCAAGTATGAATTTTGTCTAGAAATCCTCACAGACATACTCAGAATAATGTTTAATCAAATATGTGGACACTCTGTGGCCTAGTCAAGTTGACAGTCAGGGGTCTTTGAATGATTTCTGAGCCCAGAGTCTGCAGTGATCCTACAGAGTGACTGTAATGAAGGCCCCCTTGTAGAATCTGCTTGGTATTCCTTGGGGGCATTTCTGTTTGAACCAGGATTTCTCAACCATTGAGAAATTGGCACTGCTGACATTTTGGACTAGATCATGCTTTGTTGTGAAGTACTGTATTGTGCATCATGGGTTTTTTGTCATCAATCTCTGGCTTTTATCCACTAGATGCCTGTAGCACACCCCCAACTGTGACAACTAAAGACTTCTCCAAACATTGCTGAATGTCCCCTGGGAGCCACTATAGCCCTCAGCTGAGAACCAAAGGTTTAGACTCCTGCTCTCTTGCCCTTCCCTCCACTTCTTTATGCTTAGGACTTGTGTGCATGCTTGTGTAATGCCATTTGGAACCATCTCTCAAGGGCTGTTGCCACCAGACACTTCCAGAAGAGGCCACAGAAGTATCTCCCCAACCTCTGCTGTCCTTATTTTGAAAGATATTTTTACTATGATCTAAGAGGTCGAAGATGCAATTAAATCTCATATAGATGGAGACAATAAGATCTTCCAACAAATTTTCAACTTCCAGACCTATCCTCACTTGCCAGAAATAAAATCATAGTGCTCCTTCTGTTTAATGGGAAAGTTTTGTCTAAAAAGCATGAGTTTGGTGTCCCCGTGGTTTATCAGGAGAGTTAAGGGATCAGAGGGATGTCATAAGGGTTATAGGAACTGCTTTCTGGCAGTCTCAGAATGATGGCATTCGGACTAGAGGAGCCGTGGGTTTCCCATGTATCTGGCCTGGAACTTAATCTGACTCCTTCTGCAGTGCAAAGGGTTTCAAATCGAATCCAGGTTTGCAGAGTATGTCTGGGGATAGCCATTCATGGGCCAGAGTGCCCCTGGAGCCAGAGGAGACCTCTTTGTTCATTCTTTCATTCACTTGGCAGTCAGCTATTTAGCCCACACCTACTCTGAGCCCGGCATTGCACAAAGTCCCGAGGATTGAACATTTATAGAGATGAATTTGTGAAATAGTGTAACCAAAGTGTTTCAGGTGCTCTTGTTATTAGCTTGTTATCAGCTGTGTTTTTGAATATATCCTTTGTGGTAGGTGTGAAATGGTATCTCATTATGGTTTGATTTGCATTTCTTTGATGGCTAATGGTTGTCAAGATTCTTTTCATATACTTATTGGCCATTTGGAGAAATGTCTATTCAAATCCTTTGCCTTTTTTTTTCTTCTTTAAATTAGATGACTTGTATTTTTCTTATTTAGTTGTAAGAGTTCTTTATATATTCTGGATGAAAGTCCTTTATTGGATATATAATTTTATCCTATCCTATAGGTTGTTTTTTCACATTGTTGATAGAGTCTTTGAAGTACAAATTTTTTTCATTTTTGTGAGTTTCAATTATCTATTTCTTTTGTCATTTGTGCTTTTGGTGTTATATCTAAGAAACTATTGCTTAACCCAAGGTCATGAAAATTAACACTGTTTGTATGTAAGAGTTTCATAAATTTATGACTTATGTTTAGGTAATTAAAGTTTTTGTATATGGTATGAGGTAAGAATCTAACTTTACTCTTTTGCATGTGTCTATCAGTTTGTCTCAGCTATTGGTTGAATAGACCATTCTCTTCTCCATTTAATTTTCTTGACATCCTTGTCCAAAATCAACCGGCTATAAGTATAATGGTTTATTTCTAAACTCTCAGTTCTATTCCATTGATCTATATTTCTATTCTATGTCAGTACTGCACTGTCTTGATTATTGTGGCTTTGTAAATAAGTTTTGAAATTGAGAAGGGTGAATCCTACAACTTTTTCCTCAAGATTGTTTGGTTTTTCTTGGTCCTTACACTCATAGGGGTTTTTGGATCAGCTTGCCAATTCTTGCAAAAAAAAAAAAAAAAAAAAAAAGCAGCTGGGGTTTTGATAAAAATTGGATTGAATTGGTAGATAAATTTTGAGAGTTTTGCTTAGCGGTTTTAAGTCTTCCAATCTATAACCATGGGATGTCTTTCCTGTGTTTAATGTACAAGTCTTGAACTTCTTATGTTCAATTTATTTGTAAGTATTTTATTCTTTTGATGCTATTGTCAATGGAACTGTTTTCTTAATTTTATTTTTTTGAGTGTTTGTTTCTAGTATTAAGAAATATGATTGTGGGGCACCTGGGTGGCTCAGTGAATTAAAGTCTCTGCCTTCGGTTCAGGTCATGATCCAGGGTTCTGGGATCGAGCCCCACATCTGGCTTTCTGCTCAGCGCGGAGCCTGATTCTCTCTCTTGCTCTGCCTGCTTCTCTGCCTACTTGTGATCTCTGTCTGTCAAATAAAATTAATAAAATATTTTAAAAAAAAAAGAAGTCTAGGCTCGCCGATGGTCTAGCAAAACATTATTTAAAAAAAAAAAGGAATATGATTGATTTTTGTATATCAGTCTTATATCCTGCAACCTTGCTGACATCAGTTTTTTGGTTCTGATTGTGTGTGTGTGTGTGTGTTTATTCCTTAGACTTTTCAGTATATATCATGTTTTCTCTAAATAGATATAGTTCTACTTTTTTCTTTCCAATCTAGATGCTTTTTTAGTTCTTGTTCCTGTCTGATTGCTCTGGCTAGAGCCTTACTGAACAGAAACGGTGAGAATGACAATCTTATTATGTCATTGATATATGAGGGGAAAACATTCATCCTTTCATCATTAAGTATGATGTTAACTGGGAGTTTTTTGGAGGCAGCCATAATCAAGTTGAGAAAGTTCCCTTCTGTTCCTAGTTTGTTAGGTATATATATCATGAAAGGGTGTTCGATTTTATCAAATGCTTTTTCTTTTATTGAGATGATCATGTGTACTTTGTCCTTTAGCCTAATAATTTGCTGTATTACATTGATTGATTTTTCACTTATTCAACCAACCTTGCATTCCTGGCATAAGTCACACTTTGCTATGGTATACATAATCTTTTTTTTTTTTTTTTTTAGTATGTTGCTGTATTTTGTTTGCTAATATTTTGTTGAGGATTTTTCATATATTTTCACAAAAATATTGATGTATAGTTTTATTTTATTGTGATATCTTTTTTTCTGCTTTTGGTGTAATACCAGTGAGGCCATCTAAATCTGTGCTTTTCTTTGTGGGACGTTTTTTATTACTAATCCATAATCTTTACTAGTTATAGATCTGTTTTTTGTTTCTTCTAGAGTCAATTTTTGTATGTTCTTTCTAGGAATTTTTCCATTTCATCTAGGTTATCCAATTTGTTACCATACCATTGTTCTCAGAATTCTTTTATTATCCTTTTGTTTTGGTAATTTGAGTCTTATTTTCTTTTTCTTGGTCAATTTTGTTGATTGACAAATTGACAAATTTTGTCAATTTTGTTGATCTTTTCAGAGACCAACTTTGGGTTCTATTGATTTTTCTTTGTTGTTTTTCTGTTTCTATTTTTTAATATTTATTTCTACTTCTATTTTCTTTCTTGACTTTATTATTTCCTTCCTTTTGCTTACTTGGGTTTAGATTGTTTTTTTCTTTCTAATTTCATATGAGGTTGTTGATTTGTGGTTCTTCTTCATTTTTTAAAATATAAGTATATATAAATTTACCCTTAAGCACTGTTTCACTGCATCTCCTAAGTTTTGTTGTGTGTGTTTTCATTTTAATTCATCTCTAAGTATTTTCGTATATCTCTTGACCCTTTGTTATTTAGGAGGGTGTTGTTTAATTTCCATATACATGTGAACTCCCCAAATTTCCTCCTGTTATTGATTTCTAATTTCATTCTACTGTGGTTAGGAAACACACTTTATATTATTTCCATTATTGTGCATTTATTGAGATTTATTTTACAGCTAATATATGATCCATATGGAGAATGTTTCATGTGCATTTGAAAAGAATGTGTACTCTTATGTTGTGTAGATTGTTCTGAACATATCAGGTCTAATTAGCTTATAATGTTCAAGTCTTCTATTTCCTTGTTGATATTTTGCTAAATTGTTCTATGATTGAAAGTTGGTATTGAAGTCTCCAACTATTATTGCTAAATTATCCATTTTTTTCCTTTTCTTCTGTTAGTTTTGGTTGTAAGGACTTCATTTAGTATTTCTTGTAAGGTGAGTCTGCTACCAATGAAGTCTCTGTTTTTGTGTATCTAGAATGCCTTGTTGTCCTAATTTATCATTCATTACTGTAGTTTTTCTGGGTATAGAATATTTTGGTTGATAGTCCTTTTCCTTCAGTTTTTTGGCCTCCATAACTTCTGAAGAGAAGCTTAGCAGTTGATCTGATTGAGGATCCCTTGTATGTGATGAGTCACTTTTTCTCTTGCTTTCAAGATTCTTTCCCCTCCTCCTCCTCCTTCCTCTCCTTTTCCTTCTTCTTCTGGCTTTTGTTAATTGACTGTGATGTCTAAGTGTTCATCTCTTTGAATTGATCATACCTAGAGTTTTTGTTGAGCTTCTTGGATGAGCGGGCTAATGCTTTTCGTCACATTTGGGAAGTTATCCAGCATTATTTGTTCACATATTTTTCTATGCTCTTTACTCCTGTTTTTCTTGTGTGCTTGATGGTATTCTATAGGTCTCTGAGACTCTCATTTTTTTTTTGTACCCTAGACTAGATCATCTAAAACTCAAGCAGTCTCAGAACATTTTTGTGTTACCTGTTTCTTTCTTCTGCCAGTTCATATTTGCTGTCAAGTTCTTCTAGTGATTTTTTTCATTTCAGTTATTACATTTTTCAAGTCTACAATTTCTACTTGGTTCTTCTTCACAATTTCTTTCCCATTGCTGATATTCTTTGGTGAAATATCATTCTCATACTTCCCCTGAATGATTTAGACATGGTTTCCTTTAGTTCTTTGATCATATTTTTTTTTAAAGAAAGATTTATTTGGGGCACCTGCATGGCTCAGTGGGTTAAAGCCTCTGCCTTTGGCTCAGGTCAGTGATCCCAGGTACCTGGGATGGAGCCCCACATTGCATCAGGCTCTCTGCTCAGGGGGAAACCCCCCACCCCTCCGCTGCTTGCCTCTCTGCCTACTTGTGATCTCTGTCAAATAAAAAAATCTTAAAAAAAAAAGATTTATTTATTTTACTTTATTTTTATTTTTAAATTTTTTTTCAGTGCTCCAAGATTCATTGTTTAAAGATTTATTTATTTTAGAGAGAGAAAGGGAGAGAGAAAGAGATAGTACATGACCAGGAGGAGGGGCAGAGAAAGGGAAAGAGAACCCTCAAGCCAACTTCTTGCTAAGCATGGAGCCCAATGTGGGGCTCTATCCCAGGACTGTGACATTATGACCTGAGTCAAAATGAAGAGTTGGACCCTTAACTGACTGAGCCACCTAGGTGTCCCAATCATATTTCTAATAGCTAATTTAAAGTCATTGCCCAGTAAGTCTGATATATAGTTCTCAGGATAGTTTCCATTGATTGCTATTTTCCCCTGTGTGAGTCATTTTTCTATCTCCTTACACGTCTCATAATTTTTCTAAATTGGACATTTCAAATAATACAATATAGCAGCTCTGAAAATCGGATCTCCCCTTCCCCTGGATGTGTTGTTGTTTCTGTTTGTTTAGTGACTTTTCTGGAAAAATCCTGTAAATTCTGTATTGTTTGTAATGTATGACTCCTGAGGTTCTTTGTTAATTTAGTGGTCAGTGGATTGGACAGAGATTTCCTTGACACTTTGAATCAATAAATCTCCCAGCCTTTGCAAAAGGTTTTGTGTCTGAGTATGTTTTCAGCACTGTGGCAAGCAATTGACACTTCTGTCTTAGTCTTTGGTTATTGCTTGCTCAGTGCCTGAAGGTTCATCAAGAGATGAGCGATTATCTTTTTTTATCTTTTTCCTGAGCAAACACACAGCTCTGTGTTGTACATAGCTTTATGGATTCCCAGGCATATATTGCAGCTTTTCAAAACCTCCCATGGACATCTCATTTCGGTTTTTCCTTTTAAATGTTGTGACCAACCTCTTGTTATTCTTTTTTTTTTCTTTTAAGATTTTATTTATTTATTTGAGAGGGAGAGACACAGCGAGAGAGGGAACACAAGCAGGAGGAGCAGCAGAGGGAAAGGGAGAAGCAGGCTTCCCATGGAGAAGGGAGCGCAATCTGGGGCTCAATCCCAGGACCCTGGGATCATGACCCGAGCCGAAGGCGATGCTTAATGACTGACCACCCAGGCACCCCAACCTTTTGTTATTCTTAACTAGTAGTTCTACTCTATGCCTTTTCTGGGCCCCCTTATGTTCATTCTGCTTCTAACTTGTAGAGCCTTGTGCACTTCCTAGACTGAGCATTGCTCACTCTCTATGTGAGGTAATCTGTTGACTTGCATCTTTTCCTTACTAAATTGTGATGGTCAGGGGCACCTGGGTGGCTCAGTGGGTTAAGCCGCTGCCTTCGGCTCGGGTCATGATCTCAGGGTCCAGGGATCGAGTCCCACATCGGGCTCTCTGCTCAGCAGGGAGCCTGCTTCCCTCTCTATCTCTCTCTACCTGCCTCTTCATCTACTTGTGATCTCTCTCTGTCAAATAAATAAATAAAATCTTTAAAAATAAATAAATAAATAAATAAATAAATTGTGATGGTCATGGAGACCAGTGATCCCTATTTTTTCTTTTTGAATCTGAAAATATATATTTCCATATGTTTCTGCAACAAATGACTATTTATGGACTCTATAAATAAGGAAAACTCCTCATCCATGAGACATGTGTTGTTTACCATGTTGCATTTAGAGTTCTTATTTTGTATTTAGAATTTAGATTTTAGAATTTAGAATTTTGTATTTTGAATTAGAATTCAGAATTTAGAATTTAGAATTTAAATTTAGAATTTAGAGTAGCAATTCTTTTTGGATGAACCTTTCTTTACAACTTTTCACCTGTCCAACATGAACTTGAAATGTGGGGATTGTTTATGTTTTTGAAATATGCTGAACATCCTTCAGTTCCTGATGCTGGTTTGACAAGCCTGCTGGCTCTGGGCTGAACTCTGACCTTTTCCGTACTAAGCCATATCTGTTACTGAAAGCTTGATGTCATTTACTAGGAAGTATAGGTTTGCCCATTGGAACCTGAGACAGAGGACAGCCTGCTTCACATTCCTGGTAGCCCAAGCAGATGTGAAGTGAAATTGACATTTGTTTTTGGAAATAAAGATATATATATTTATATTTACATATATAAATCTTAATTGAAATAAAATATATGTAACATAAAATATACATTGTAATCATTTTTAAGTATACAGTTCAGTAGTTTGAGTATATTCACATTGTTGTACAACAGATTTCTAAAGCATTATACAGGTCTATGCCACTTTTTGAAATTTCATGTTATGCTGTTTTGCTCTTTACAAAAGACCTCCTTTAGTACCTGTTTTTGCTAATTGAAAGAAATCCAAAAAGGACTTCTATATTTACCCCCCCCAAAAAAAGCCAGAAATAAAGATAGCACTCAGTGTTTTGTTTTGCAGTGAGCTGAACCATTATTATAGAGGCAACATTCATCACGAGCAGCCAGACTGGCGCTCCCAAGCTTTTTCTCTGAGAACCACACAGCATCTCAGCATCAAGCCGTCATAGATTTGAACTGTGTCTGTGGGCATCTGTGCTTTATTTTGATATATTTTGTGCATCCATTAGCGAGATGTGCCCTAAGGTATTAGAAAAGCCTAAAAGAGGTTATTTTTGGTTCTGGTAATGCTAAAAATTTTTTCCATATGTATTAATGGTAATTGTATCTTTGCTTTACATCATTTCAACTTAAGAAAGTTTTCATAAGAACACTCTACTCTCACACATCAGGGGAAACCTGCATTTTAATATTGAATCCTGTAACCTGAAACTCTCTTGGTTATTCAAGTTTTGTGAGATCCTTTGAGTCTGTGTCTGTGTCTCTGATAAAACAATCTTCATACATCATAAGAAGTATACTTATTATCAGTCGTGGGGGAATGCAGAGCTAGAGGAGGGTGAGATCCATTTTTGCTAATCATAGGCAGCTTAAATTGCTACATTGGTGGACAAGGAGATTAAGGTAAAGGTTAGATAGGGTCATCTGGGTGGCTCAGTTGGTTGAGTGTTGGACTCTTAATTGTGCCTCCAGTCATGATCTCAGGGTCCTGGGATGGAGTCCCGCATAGGCTCTGTGTTCAGCAGAAAATCTGCTTCGGATTTTATCTCTCCTTTTGCCTTTCCACCTGCTCACGAGCTCTCTCTATCTCAAAATAAATAAATAAAATCTTAAAAAAAAAAAAAAGATATGGGTTAGATGCTGTTTGAGCCTTTGGGGTGGATTGCAATGAATTTTGCTCTGTGGAGGCAATGTGTCCCAGTAGGCAGAGCACTGACTTTGGAGGAAAACCAGTCTCTAGTTGAATGACTAGATTTGTAACCTTGGGTAAATTACTGAATCTCTCCAAGCCTGTTTCCCCATAGGAAGTATGAGACTGTACATGTCTGTTGCCTAGTTAGGTAAGGATTTAAAAAATTGCTATTACTGGCTGTCTTTTATTTGTTTGTGAAAACCAGAAATCAACTTTGTCTCCCTTTTATTTGGAATTTCCCTTTTACTTGGAATTTTTATTCCCCACCCCCAAAAATTTTCTCTACAATAAAAATAACATTGTTATTTATAAAAAGCTTCATGAAATAAAAAATTAAAAAAATAAAAATAAATAAAAAGCTTCATGTATGTTTACTAATAGGCTGATGTTCTCTAGTATTAGTGTAAAATGCCTAGAAAATGATTTCAGCTTTTTTTCAAGTATGGAAGCAAGAGTCCTTTTATTTATACATGTGTATATGTTAGTTAGAATCATCTGATTGCAAAGGACAGGAGAAGCCTGTAGCTTACTCAAACAGAAAAAGGAAGTATTCAGAAAGAGACTTGGAGGCCTCAGAGATTGGAACTTGGATGGCTCTAAGGATCTTGGTACTTGGTAGTGTGAGCAGATGGAGAACCTCGTCACGAAAGAGCCTTCTGAATTACTCAGGTTCAATTACAGACAGTCTTGGGCTACTCAGTATAAGAGTCACATTTTGGGGGTGAAGGTCTCATAGGCCTGGCATGTCTATGCCTGTACTTTGCTGGGAGTGACAAAAACTTCAAAAAGAATGGTTCCACCAATACCACAGAAAATGTGGGAATGGAAGTTTCCAAGAATGAAGTTGGGTGACATTACCAAATTCTTGGGGGATGGTGGATACTGGGCAGGGGGAAATATGTCTGTTCTCAAAGTACAGCTTTATAGGAACTGCCTGAATTGATCAAAGCTTGGTGGGCAGAAGCCACTTTGATGTGAACAGAAAAAATATTCTTCTCTCAATTCAGAGGCTATAAGAACTCTCTTCCCAACTTTCAAATTGTTTCCGGTGTTGGAAATTGAAGTGGTAGTTTTGTAGAGTAGTAGATAAGATGGTGAAAAGTCATGTCATCTGAAAGATGGCTTTGGGATCTAGTGGAGTTCTGATATTGATCTCTCAAGAGAGATATAAAGGATTCATTCCCACTGAGTAGGGAGGTAGAGAGCCTAGAGCCCAAACTCCACCTGGTCTGACTCCCCTCTTTGATATCCATCAGTACTTCACAGACAAGTGTTTAATCGAGCTAAGCATTAGTTTTATCATCTGTAACATGGGACTGGTAATTTCACTTTAAATGACATTACATACAGCAGCTAGTGCAAGCTCTAATAAACCCAAGGCACCGAAGTCTCTTTTCCCAAACTGCTTACAGCCCTCAAAAAAGCATTTATTCATTTATTCAATGCCTTCTTGACTAGACATTGAAAAAATTGAGACTAACAATGTATGGTCCCTATTGTCAGAGAGCTCTGCCATAGGCGGCCTGTTGTAGGCTAGCAGCATGAGAGGTGCCAAGGCAGAGGTTGTGGGCAGTAGAAAATGAGGGCATCTAGCCTGATCAGGGAAGGTTTTCTAAGGTTGAGATGAATCCTGAATTGGGGTTGGGGGTTACTGCCTAGGTGAAACGATAAGGAGGGAAACCTGACTGCTGTGGTTTGGTGTGACTAGAATAGAGTCATGCTCAGCTCAGGGGCAGAGCTGGAGAGCTGGTCAGGGTTTACTTGAATGAGAAGGACTAGGATCTCAAGCCAGGAAAGCTCTATCTTTTCCTGGTCCTGGAAAACCTCTTCAACAAAGTGTTGTCCTTCTGGATTATCTTTACTTTGTCCTGAAAGAAGGAAGGAGGGGATACCAGGTGTGCACTGAATAATATTCGGGAATTTGGATGCCCAGAAAAGCTGGATCAGGTTGGAGCAGTCATGATTATTTCTTTACAGATTAGCAGCTGACATGGCACAGAATTCTCAAGTGCTATAGGTAGAATATGTTTTCAGTTAGCTAGAGGTAAGCCTGAATTTCATCATGAATTGTTCCTCCTGGCTATAGGACTGCCTTAAGGTTAGTAATGATTTTTTTCCTTTTGTTTCAGCTTTTAATTTTCTATCCATTTTAGGAAATACTTATTTTAAAGGGTATTTTTCAATCAGTATTCCTGTCTTTTCCCCAAATCCTATAAATGAAGGAAGCCAAAAGAAACCAAAATATAAACTTGAATGCAAATTCTGGATAGTTAAAAAATATCACTACTTTTCATCTGCCTTACTACTACTTAATTTGCATTTTTCATTAAAAACTTTAAACTCAAACAGCCTTTATTTATGAGCTCAATTTCAGCAGATGCTTCATCAGCTTTTTGAGCAACAGGGGAATGTGATAACAGGAGTTTCTTTGGATCTCAGCAAAAGATTATACTGTAGTTGCTGATACATCGACTGATAAGTCTTTTAGTGAAAAATGAACAATGGCAGGACTTCAGATTTTCTGATCTTGACTCCTGCCAAAAAAAATGATAATGTTTATATTCCAACTGAGGATTTTCTTCTCTGCAGTCTCCTTTATCGTGTGGGTGCACTGTCAGGCCTGCTGGAGATTTATTGGGATTTAATGACACATGCCCATGAGACCCTCCAGTTCTCTGTAACTGCATCCTCCACTGGAAGCCAGTGAGAGTTAATCTAATCTAAGAAGCTGATACCTCTGGGGGAGGCAGATTGTATTCTGAAAACCCCTAAGCAGAAAGATTATAGGACATATGCATGAGTATATGCCAATTAAGTTAGGTATTTTGGTTTAGCTAAGAGTTTCAAGTGTATAAAATGGTTTGCCAGTTGAAAAGTCAGCCACTTAAAATTTGAATAAATATAGGTTTGCATTTCAAGTTCAACTTTGAAAACAACATGGATAGGGGTTCCTGGGTGGCTCAGTTAGTTAGGTGTCTGCCTTCTGCTTACATCATGATCCCAGGGTCCTGGGATCAAGCCCTGTATTGGGCTCCTTGCTTAGCAGGAAGCCTGCTTCTCCCTCTGCCTACTGCTCCACTGCTTGTGCGCTCTCTCTCTGACAAATAAATAAATAAAATCTTAAAAAGAAGAAAACAGCACGAACTTTAAAACCATCCTTAACAACTGGTTTCATACACAGAGGGAAATATTTAGTCAGTGTGATTGCTTCATATAATGACCCTTTGAACAGCAGCCTGGGATGCAAGTGAGGAACATGGATTCTGGAATCAAGTCTTTTCAACTAGAAGGCTGGCACAACTACTTACCAGCTGGTAACACTGAGCTACTTATTTAACACGTAGTGCTTCCGTTTGCCTCAATGAAAGCATAAGAACTATAACTGTGATTCTTGAGAGACTTTAGAACAGAACCTACCATCAATAACACATTTTATAAAAATTGTTAGCCACTGTTGTTATTATTAACTGATGATAATCATTATTACTATCACTTAGACCCAAATATTTGGCCAATAGAGATAGTGTTTGCAGAGAATGAATGTTAATGTAGAAATTATATCTGAGTTATGTAGAATCATTTTTTAACTTTCTAAAAATTAATTCTAGTATTATTTGCATAGAGAAAATGATAATAAAGAAGACTTACAACGTGCCAAGCATAATGTATGTGTTTTATAATATTACACAAAACGTATAGCAAAAATTGAACCCAGTCCAAGCTCTTGTATATCCTGTATATATAATTGTCTGCAGCTGTCACACATAATGGGTGCCCCAAAGTTATTATTAAATATTTTTGTCTCTTTCTGTTCTTGTCCCTGGAGATTTGTTTATAAACTACGGACTACTGGTAAATTTTCTGTCTCATGGCCCAGCTCTATTTTTTAGACATCATGTAATTTTTCATTTACTTTTCCTCCAATATGAATAGTAAACATATATTCTAGGTATTACATATAATAATATACATATATATACACATACATATATATATAATTTTTTATTATAGAGTTATAAGGAATATACCATCTTAATACCCAGAGTCCACAGTCTCTCATGGTTCATCTCCCGCTCTGATTTCCCCACCTTCATTTTTCTCTTCCTTATCCTAATGTCCTCCATACTATTCCTCATGTTCCACAAATAAAAAACATACAATAATTGTCTTTTTCTGTTTGACTTATTTCACTTAGCATAATCTCCTCCAGTTCCATTCACGTTGATGCAAATGTTGGGTATTCATCCTTTCTCATGGCTGAGTAATATTCCATTGTACATATGGACCACATCTTCTTTATCCATTTGTCTGTTGAAGAGCATCTCAGCTCTTTCCACAGTTTGGCTATAGTGACCATTGCTGCTATGAACATTAGGGTGCATATGGTCCTTCTTTTTACTACATCTGTATCTTTGGAGTAAATACCCAGTAGTGCAATTGATGGGTCATAGGATAGATTTATCACCAATTCTTAAGGTAGTTTTTAAAGGTGGGTATCAAAATAGAGATTCAGTCACCCAAAATGAGATTGAAAATTATCTTAAATATAATTTTAATTTTTTTAGAAAAGAGATTACACATTATTTCTGGGTAGTTTGCCAATAAGACTTTTAGAAATTTAACTAGGTGAGGCAATTTCGTTTGGTTGTTAGGAGCACAGACCCTGGAGCCAGTTATAAGCTGCATGATCTCAGGCAAATTATTTGTTTTCCTTTTGCTTTAGTTTCTTTCTTTTAAAAATGAGGATAATATTAGTACCAAATTCCCAATGAGGAAAAAGGTAATATATGCAAGATGTTTAAAATAGTGCTTGGTTTATATTAACTGTGGTACGTTAGCTGGTATGTACTTTGGATCTGGAGTACAGAGTTAGGAATCCACACGTCATAATCATAGAATCTACTCCTGTTTAAGATAGCAGAAGAACATGTCTGTTAGCGGCAGATCAGGCAGTTGAGATTTACACTTCTACTGAGAACAACTGGAAAACCTGAATAAGATATGTGGAAAAAAATGGTAAACTATATCTGTTTAAGAGCAATAGAGAGCTAACAAGATAGTGAAGAATCAGAGGACCAGAGCCTTGGGGGACCATAGCCTAAGGAGGAAAGACCAAAATTTGGAGACTTCCCTTGGGGCATTTACCAGTTTGTGAGTTTGTAAGGCTGAGCAGCAATTTTGACAGTTTCTCAGGACTAGGGAGATTGGATTTAGGGGCCCGACAATAGGGCCTGACAAAACCATTTACTTTGTGTTGAGATCCCCAAAGGGTCCACTCTTGAACTAGGGTAAACTGGATCAAGAAAGCCTGTGAAGGAATAGCAGCTGAGCTTCTAGTTGTTTCTGTTTGTTTTTTAAGATTTTATTTATTGACTTATTTTATTTTTTAAATTTTTTTTAGAGATTTTATGTATTTATTTGACAGTCAGAGAGGCAGGCAGAGAGAGAGAGAGGAGGAAGCAGGCTCCCTGCTGAGCAGAGAGCCCGATGCGGGGCTTGATCCCAGGACCCTGGGATCATGACCTGAGCCGAATGCAGAGGCTTTAACCCACTGAGCCACCCAGGTGCCCCTATTGACTTATTTTAGAAAGGGAGAGAATGTGTGTGTAAGCAGGGAGAAGGGTAGAGGGAAAGAGAATCTGAAGCAGACTCCATGCTGAGAGTGAAACCTGATGTGGGGCTCAGTCTCATGATGGTGAGATCATCACCTGAGCCAATACCAAGAACTGGATGCTCAACTGAGTGAGCCACAAAGTTGTTTCAGTTCTGAAGTTGAAGTTCAATCTTGAGGGTGGAAATGCATGCCTGGCGTGCTGGCACTACAGGCACCAGAAACAAGAATCCTCTATAGAGGAAAGTAACTACATCACAGACTTCAATTTTGCAAACCCAGTGTGCATAAAAAAATAACTGGGTACAAGAGGAGATGAGAGGAAATGAACAAGAACAAGTAGAAAAAAAGAAAATATAAAGAGACCTACTGAGTTATCATACAGATTAAAAAATAACTGTTACTGTTTTCAAAGAGATAAAGGAAAAGTTTGAAAATGTAGAAAAAAACCAGAACAAGTAAGAAAGAATGAAATGGAAAATTTAGAATTGAGAAATTACCAAATTTTAAAATTTTAAAATGGTTTTATGGTACACCTGTCTGGCTTAGTCAGTGGAACATGCTACTGTTGATCTTGAGGTCATGAGTTCGAGCCCCACTTTGGACATGGAGCCTACTTAAAAAAAAAAAATAGGTTTAATGATAGGTTAAAAATACATGAAGAGAAAATGAATGAATACTCAAAGAATTCTTACCTAAATTGGAAAAATATTCAGGATGAAGTATAAGAAAAAAGGGACATAAAACCAAAAGAGAGAATATGAGACATGAAGAGAAAGTCTGATAAATAAATACATGGGATTATAGTTACTGGCAAGAAAAAGAAGGGAAAAAAGGAAGTATTATTAGAAGAGAAAATACCTGAGAAGTTTACAAAACTGATGTAAGTTTATGAGGGCTACAGATCCAATACTTCTTAACAAACTTTCTACAAAATAGAACATAATTACAAAACACAACACAACTGTGATGGTTAATTTTAGGTGTCAATTTGGCTGAGCCACCCTGCCTAGATATTTGGTCAACAATATTTTGATGTTTCTGTGAGACTGTTTCTTTGGGTGTGGTTAACATTTTAATAGGTGGAATTTGAGTGAAGTAGATAACTTTCCATAATGTGGGTGGTCCTCATTCAATCGGAGGCCTTAATAGAACAAAGACTGACACCCTCACCTCTCTACCCCAAGCAAGAAGAAATTCTGCCAGAGGACTGCCTTTGGAGTCAACTTCTAACTCCTCTCTGAATCTCCAGCCTTTAAGACTTCCCCATCAGATCTTAGAATCGCCGGGCCTCCACCATTGCATGACCCAGTTCCTTAAAATAAATCTCTCTCTCCCTCTTCACTCTATCTTGTTGATTCTGCTTCTCTGGAGAACCATGACCAATACAAGAGCCAACGGAGAATTCTGAAGGGAGAGCAGCGAAAGCAAACTATTTGGGGACCCAGGACTGGAAAAACAATGTAGTGGCAGAACATCTTAGGATACCTGAATCAATATCAGAAGATGACTCGGGCGCATTGTTTCCTGAACTCCAACCTCTTGGTAGGCTCATTTCTTCCCCAGATTGAATAGAAGTTCTACAGCAACAGCAGGTGAACATGGCACAGTCCACAAGGGGAATCATCTGGGAGCCAAGCAGGGATTGGGGAATCAAGTGGAAATTGGGAATTTGGAATCAGTGGAGGATCAAGTGGACACAGGAAGTGCCCTTCTTCCCTGTTGGGTTTGAGAACCCCTCATCACTGAGCAGCAAATACCTGGGTTGAGAAGCACTCATCACCACAGGCTGGGGTTATCTCACCACCACAAGTGCCCAGCCTGGGAAGCCTCTTCATTCATCATGGAGCTGACACCTTTTTCCCACCTCAACATATTGAGAAGAAATCCTGCCATACCAGCTTAGCCCTGGTGGAAGCCTTTTTAGTTTCACAGGTGGAGTCTTCCTTACCCTACTGAGAGGCACCTGGCATTCTGGTCTAGAGAAACCCCCTCATCTTGCACAGCAGGGAGCAATGTGAACCTCAGTGGTACTAGGTAAGCCAAGAGGATTTTTGAAGACTATGAAAATTAAATTGTCATTGGACCCTTAGTCTAAAAAAGTAGGACAGGACTTTGTGCTAAATAAACCTAGACAGAGGGACTGCCTATTGTAATAGAATAACTAAATAGGGCCCAGAGCTCCTAATGTAATAGCCAAAATGTCCAGGATGCAGTGGTGCCTGGGTGGCTCAATGCTTTAAGCCTCTGCCTTTGGCTCAGGTCATGATCCCAGGGTCCTGGGATCAAGCCCTGCCCTGCTTCAGGCTCTCTGCTCAGCGGGGATCCTGCTTCCCCTCTCTCTGCCTGCCTCTCTGCCTACTTGTGATCTTTGTCTGTCAAATAAATAAAAAATTATTTTTAAAAATGTCCAGGATACAAATAAAAAATACTCATCATACGAAGAACTGGGATATTACACTTTGAATGAGAGAAGACAATTACTGATACTAATGTGAAGATGAATCAAATGTTGGAAATATCTGACAAGAATTTTAAAGCAGCCATTATAAAAATGCTTCAGTAAATCTGCAAATCCACCTGAAACAAATGAAAAATACGAAATGACAATAAAGATATATATAGATATCTATATCTATATCTATATATATAGAACCAAAAAAGAAATTACAGAACTGAAAAATTTAACAATGGAAAGAAAAAAAAATGCTGGATGAATTGAATAACTGTAATGGAGATGACAGAGGATCAGTCAGCGTACACGAGGATAGATAGATAGAATTTGCCCAATCTGAACAGCAGAGTGAAAACAGACAAAAAAAAAAAAAAAAAGCAGATTCTCAAGGACTTATGGGACAATAACACAACATCAATACATTTAAGGATAGGGGCAAGAGAGAGCAGGATGTGTTCTGATAAGTAACTCAGTGTAGGTAGTTGGTTCATAGTGATCCAGAAGGAAGGTCAAAAGCCCAGAGAGAGAGCAGTTAGGATGAGGTCTTCAAGGGCCTTGCTGGTAAGCCAAGTCCTCTGAAGTTTATCCCCAAGCTAGAGGGAATGATGAAAAGATTTTATGCATGGGGGTACCTTGATCAGCTTATTTCTTTTAAAACAGAATATATATATATAAATATATATATATAAAATTGAAATTTACAATATTGACTACACAACACATTTAAATCTTTCAAAATTTCAAAAGCATTAAAAGCATGCTTCATACCACTGACCACAGTTACCCTTCTCTTTAGGTAAGTCATGCTACTGGGTTTTTCCTGTGAATTTTTCTGGAGTTATTTATATATATACAAGCAAATATGTGTACACATATACATTAGAAACATGTATTTTGTTCCTCTCATTTTATACAAATAATGGAGTAGTATACCTACTTACTGTTTTGGATTATACTTTTGGTACCTATCATTTTGCATCCTATACTTAATCCTAAATTTGAAGAATTTTCTGTATTAATTCATAAGTTTCTTTATTTTTCCCTACCAGATGATTAGTTTTCGATTGTATGGCTATCCCATCATTATTTTTCACTTAGTTCTCTAATGATCTTTCTGAATATGTCCTTTTGCTTAAAGATATGTGTATTATCTCTGTGGGGGTAAATTCTTAGAGGTAGAATTCCCGAATGAAAGGGTATCTATCTACCTACCTTCCTACATATAATATTGATAGATATTGGCAAGTTGCCCTCCCTACAGATAGTACATTTATAATCCCAAGAGCAACATATGAGAGTGCCCATTTGGGGTGCTTCAGTGGTTCAGTCGTTAAGCGTCTGCCTTTGGCTTGGATCATAATCTCAGCATCCTGTGATTGAGCCTCATATCGAGCCCCAATTTCTCCCTCTCCAGTTCTCCTGTGCTTGTGTTCCCCCTCTCTCTCTGTCATAAATAAATAAAATTTTTTAAAAAAAAGAGTGCCGATTTCTTCACAGACTTAGAAGTACCCTGTGATACTAAGCTTTTGACTCTTTGCAAATATGTCTTTAAATTTGCATTTGTCTTTTTATGTGTTTAATAGGTTTATGAGCCATTTATAGTTCTTTCTTTGCACTATTTCTTCTGATTTTTATTACTCACTTTGTCCATTTTTCTATTAGGTTTTTGCTCTTTTCTTCTTACCCACTTGTCAAAGTTTTTATATTGAGGGAAATTATCTTTTTGTCTTTGATGTAGGTTGCAGTTTTTTTCCTCTTTGTCACTTAACTCTGCTCATAATGTTTTGTTTCTTTATTATGCAGACATTTCATATTTTTGTTGAATTTATCCATTATCTGCAATGGCTTCTGAATTTTGTGTCATATTTAAGAATGCTTTTATCACTCTGAGATTATGAAAGAATTGTATCCTGTTTTCTTTTATTGCTTTTATGATTTTATTTTTTTACCTTTAAGTTAGTTATGCATTTTAGAATTATTCTAGTGGTGTGTGAGGTATGCTTATGTTACTTATTATTTTTGCAGTTTAAAAAAATTAAAAAGTTTAGGGGTGTCTGGGTGGCTCAGTTGATTAAGTGTCCAACTTTTGATTTCAGCTTGGGTCATGATCTCAGAGTAATGAGATCCAGCCCTGCATTTAGCAGAGAGTCAGCTTAAGATTCTCTCTCTCCCTCTCCCTCTGCACCTCCCCTTCCTCTCTCTTCCTCTCTCAAAGAAATTTTTTTTTTTTTTTGATGTAAAAGATCAGTTTTCTTTGGGACCCAATGTAGTCTCTGAATTTTCAGGAATTGCTAATGTATTTGTTCCAGTATTTCCACTTCCCTCCTTTGGGGTCTCTTCTATTTTTCTCCCCTATCTGCAAGATTCTCCCCAATCTTTCTAATAACTGTTTCTGTTTTACTTTGGTCCCCTTTCTCATATTTTCCCCCACCATGTGTCTCACTTTGTTCCTCTAGTTTCTCAGCTATCTGGCATGACTTCTTGGCATAATTTCTGCAGTGGTTGTTATTTTCTCTCACTTCTTTCCCAAGCCGTGAATTCACGTTTTATCATTTCTTCTTACTTTGATATTTTTTTCCTGTTCCTTCATTCATGGTGTGCTTTGATCACTAAGTTTTTAATTTCTTAAAAATGGTCATTCCATTTCTTCATCAAATGTCTTACAATGAGAGATCATCACTTGCTTTTGCCTTTCTTGCTCATTTATTTTTTTCCACTTTATTTTACTTTGGTCTTTTAAGTGTTCCAAAATTCATTGTTCATTACTCATTTATTGTTATCTTCTAGTGTTTTTATATAGTTCCTGAGTTTTTCCTTTTTTATTATTCATCATAAAAGGAGTTTAATTTTCCAGAATAGTTATTGTGAAAGATTTATAGAGATTGGGGATGTGGTCCAGGCTAGCTGGGATATATTTTTTTTTTATAACTGGGCTTTATTTCACCAAAGCCAATGAAGAAAGGAAGATTTTCTGTTTTGTTTTGATTTGACTCTTATTTTTTGGTAATGAAAAGATTGGTTTTTTTCTACTGTACAGAAGAAAGAATGCTTCTGGGAAACATGTGTTCTCTGTATATATTCCTTGTATATTGTTGCCATTTCTTTGAGGGGAAGAAATAAGTAAAGAAAACACTAAGTCTATAGAAGCTCATTGAGCCAGCTGCTCTACCTCTCCTGTTTCAAGCAAGAGTTGGTGCCTCAATTTGTGTCCGTTGCCTTTGAGAAGGGTAGTTTCATAGGTACTTACTGAGACCTGAAACTACAGAAAGCTCTCTCTGGAACCTTTTATCTTCTCTTCCTCTATTTTAGATGCCTTTACTTACATTTGGTCTCTGTAGTTTTAATTGTCTCCTGGCAGTCCTGTAAAATTTCATTTACATTTTGTTTTTCATTTTCCTTGTTGCTTTTTCAGTGATCTCCAGAATGACAAGAGGGAAATGTTGGCTTTCAGAGTCCAGAGTGCTAACCATTACACAGTGGAAAAATGTTGACTTTCAAACACCAAGTTCAAACTAGAAGTCAACCTAGATGTTGTTTAAACTGCAAAGAGCTCAATAATACATATTTATTTTAAAAGTCATCTGGTGGCATTTTCAGATGGAATTGTTGCCGGCCACCAAGATCACATACCCTAGCTGAATGCTAATAGCATTCTGCCATCCCTGGTCCAATCAGCTGTGGCCCAGTGGTGTAACAATTTGTCCTCTGGGCTGTTCCTGTCTATAGGTAAAGGATGAGTCTTAGAGAAGTAGGCTGTCATAGCAGGGATAAACTCTTGAATTTGAAATAATTAAGGTCAGTGAGCCCTCCAGCTTAAGTACCACTTGCTTCAAAGAACAGACACAATGAAAAGTACATCTAATATGTGTCGTGTTTTCTTTCTTCCCAGGTGAAGTTTTTTGTTTCTGTTTTTGTTTTTGTTTTTTTTTTCTTTTTTCCCCTGTTAGCAAGTGCCTTAAATTAGAGTCCTCTAACATTTATATATTTTTTGGAGTAATAAGAAATTTCTTTTCAGTTCTAGCCAGTATCTTCCCTTGGTTGAAGAGGGAAGCCCCAGCAATATTTACCTTTTATCACCTGTAGGATTTTGGACAATGCAAGTTAATCTTCTTAATTTTGTCTCTCTTTTAGGTTCATGATATCACACACACACACACACACACACACACACACACAGACACACTGTGGGTTTGTAAAGATCTCATTCAACCATTTATCCTTGACTTTTCTGTTCTAGGTATCTTTCTAGAATGTGACTTGTGTGGACACTGACCTTTTATGATGAAGTTTCCGTTATGTATGTACTTAGTATCTTTGGAGTTCCTTTTTTTCATTTGCAAGGTTTGTACTAACTAGGTTCTTATAGAAGTGTCAATGTCCTCATGTTTGTTTTTCTAGCCAGGAATATAATTGACAATTCTACCTTTTGGGGGATCTTCTAACTTTAAAGTTATGAGCCCTATATAGCTGTAGGGAACTTTGAAAATATAAAGAAAATCCCTCAGGAACAACTGCTGTCAGGCACCTACCACTTTGTTATAATCTACCTTCCTTTGCTTTCCAGGGGGGGGGCTGACACAGGTCACTTTCTCTAATGCTTGCCTTAAGAAACCTCTCCCATAATATCTTATGAAAGTTGGGTAAATAAATACATGTGAGCACTTGTGTCATATGGTAAACTTTCAAATGGAAGCTGAGAATGATGGAAGTTGGTTTTGGTTCCTGTCTAAGCTGCTGTAATCAAATTTAACAAGGAACAGAATTAAAACACAATTCAGTCTTGAATGAGTTGCATGGTTTCATATGTAAGACCCTAACTCTGTTATAGGTGGCTTATCTCTTCCCCAAATTTTGTGAATTATACTGTTTACAGATGACCTCAGGGTAAACTGTTTTTTTGTTTTTGTTTTTGCCTATTGAGATTGGAAGGATTTACCCATTTTTGCATTAATTACACTAAATTTCCAAATTATCATTTCCTCATCCTCAAGTTTTTGAAGGTTTTCCAAGTCCCAAGATATAAGTATTTGTTGATTCTTGGAGCATAATAGGAACCTGAATTGATATTAGTTGTTAGCTGCCATTAATAAAGTATCCACCAGGCATTATTTCACAACTTTGACATAAAATGGGATTTTTTAGCAATTGGTATTGTAACTCTTCTTATTTTAGGTTCTCTGAAGCAATAACTGATATGAAATCAAGTATAATTGAGTGGCGATAAGTTTTCAGGCTCTTTTCTAGAATATGATAATATCAGGCTTCTCCTTTGACATTTTAATTATGGTGATCCCCTTGTAATGTCTAGACCACTTATTATATTATAATCTTCTGGTAAAGTTATTACTGGCTTTTATTCTTCAAAATGATATTTATTTTTCATTAAGAAAGTAATCCATATTCATTGTGGGAAAGTTGGAAAGCGTAAATAAGGAAAAACATAAAAAATAATTAAAATTTATAAAAAAATCCAATCGCCCAGAAATAACAACTGTGAACTTTTGGCATTTTCTCCTTCTGTTCTTTTCAGTAGAACTCACGCACATATTTTTTTCTAGAAAAACAGAACAATTGAGATCATTTAATATTGTTTTCCATCTGTAATTTTCATTCATAAATATGTTGTGAATATTTTTCCATATAGTAATAAATCATTTTTATTTTGTATTTATACAATACAGTAAATAAAAGTATATTATCTTTTCATGTCAGCAGTATATCATATTTTTAAAATATTCCATTTTTATAGCACGTTAGTACCCTATCTCAGAGATACATCATAACAAATTTTACCAACATTCTATCATTAGACATTTCAGTTGCTTAAACAAATTTGCTATTGGAAATAGCATTGGAGAGAATATCCTCATACATATCATTAATGGTGTTTGTTTAATTATTCAAACAAGGGTTTTTTTGGTGTCCCAAGATTCAAACCGTATTTATTGTAGAAGGGAAAAAATGTGCAAAAGCAAATTTTTTAAAAATTGCATTATATGATACTTCAGCACGTAGATGTAACCATTGGTAATATTTCTTGTGGTTGTGGTTATCTTCTAGTGTATTTCTAATTTATCTGTTTACATAGGATTTTCTATTCATACTATTATTTTCTACTTTTTATTGAACTATGTCATACATAGAAGAATACACAAATCAAAAGTGTGTACTTTGGTGGGTTTTCACAAATTGAACACATCTGTGTAACTAGTTCTCAGATTGGGAAACAGCATTACCAGTTCCCCAGCCTTGCCCTTTATTTTTTATTTCATTTATTTATTTATTTATTTATTTATTTATTTAAAAAGATTATTTATTTATTTATTTGACAGAGATCACAAGTAGGCAGAGAGGCAGGCAGAGAGAGAGGAGGAAGCAGGCTCCCTGCTGAGCAGAGAGCCCGATGTGGGGCTCGATCCCAGGACTCTGGGATCATGACCTGAGCCGAAGGCAGAGGCTTTAACCCACTGAGCCACACAGGCGCCCCAGCCTTGCCCTTTAAAGCCAGTATTTTCCTGCCTTATGATGACCACTCTCCTGCTTCTAACACTACAGAATAGTTTTTTGCCTGATTTTGAGCTTTGTGTAATTGGAATCATCACTATATGTACTCTCTGTGTCTAGCTTATTTTTGCTCAGCAGAATATTCACAAGATTGTCATACTGCTCTATGTAGCTGTAGTTAACCCATGCTTGTTACTATGTAGCATTCCACTGGTGAATATACCATAATTTTAGTCTTCTGTGGAAGGGTATTTGCATAGTTCTAGTTTGTTTTTATTATTAATAGTGCTGCTATACATCAAATGCTTTTTCATATCAGCAATACATTTTCCATTTTGCTCTTCATTTCTTTTTGTCACTTCAGTTTCTTTTTTTTTTTTTTTTGCATTTGCTAATTTCTTTCTTTTTTTTTTTTTAATTTTTTATTTTTTATAAACATATATTTTTATCCCCAGGGGTACAGGACTGTGAATCACCAGGTTTACACACTTCACAGCACTCACCAAAGCACATACCCTCCCCAATGTCCATAATCCCATCCCCTTCTCCCAAACCCCCTCCCCCCAGCAACCCTCAGTTTGTTTTGTGAGATTAAGAGTCACTTATGGTTTGTCTCCCTCCCAATCCCATCTTGTTTCATTTATTCTTCTCCTACCCACTTAAGCCTCCATGTTGCATCACCACTTCCTCATATCAGGGAGATCATATGATAGTTCTCTTTCTCTGCTTGACTTATTTCGCTAAGCATGATACGCTCTAGTTCCATCCCTGTTGTCGCAAATGGCAAGATTTCATTTCTTTTGATGGCTGCATAGTATTCCATTGTGTATATATACCACATCTTCTTGATCCATTCATCTGTTGATGGACATCTAGGTTCTTTCCATAGTTTGGCTATTGTGGACATTGCTGCTATAAACATTCGGGTGCATGTGCCCCTTTGGATCACTACATTTGTATCTTTAGGGTAAATACCCAGTAGTGCAATTGCTGGGTCATAGGGCAGTTCTATTTTCAACATTTTGAGGAACCTCCATGCTGTTTTCCAGAGTGGCTGCACCAGCTTGCATTCCCACCAACAGTGTAGGAGGGTTCCCCTTTCTCCACATCCTCGCCAGCATCTGTCATTTCCTGACTTGTTGATTTTAGCCATTCTGACTGGTGTGAGGTGATATCTCATTGTGGTTTTGATTTGTATTTCCCTGATGCCGAGTGATATGGAGCACTTTTTCATGTGTCTGTTGGCCATCTGGATGTCTTCTTTGCAGAAATGTCTGTTCATGTCCTCTGCCCATTTCTTGATTGGATTATTTGTTCTTTGGGTGTTGAGTTTGCTAAGTTCTTTATAGATTCTGGACACTAGTCCTTTATCTGATATGTCGTTTGCAAATATCTTCTCCCATTCTGTCAGTTGTCTTTTGATTTTGTTAACTGTTTCCTTTGCTGTGCAAGAGCTTTTGATCTTGATGAAATCCCAATAGTTCATTTTTGCCCTTGCTTCCCTTGCCTTTGGCGTTGTTCCTAGGAAGATATTGCTGCGGCAGAGGTCGAAGAGGTTGCTGCCCGTGTTCTCCTCAAGGATTTTGATGGATTCCTTTCTCACATTGAGGTCCTTCATCCATTTTGAGTCTATTTTTGTGTGTGGTGTAAGGAAATGGTCCAATTTCATTTTTCTGCATGTGGCTGTCCAATTTTCCCAGCACCATTTATTGAAGAGGCTGTCTTTTTTCCATTGCACATTCTTTCCTGCTTTGTCGAAGATGAGTTGACCATAGATTTGAGGGTCTATTTCTGGGCTCTCTATTCTGTTCCATTGATCTATGTGTCTGTTTTTATGCCAGTACCATGCTGTCTTGATGATGACAGCTTTGTAATAGAGCTTGAAGTCCAGAATAGTGATGCCACCAACGTTGGCTTTCTTTTTCAATATCCCTTTGGCTATTCGAGGTCTTTTCTGGTTCCATATAAATTTTAGCATTATTTGTTCCATTTCTTTGAAAAAGATGGATGGTACTTTGATAGGAATTGCATTAAATGTGTAGATTGCTTTAGGTAGCATAGACATTTTCACAATATTTATTCTTCCAATCCAGGAGCATGGACCATTTTTCTATTTCTTTGTGTCTTCCTCAATTTCTTTCATGAGTACTTTATAGTTTTCTGAGTATAGATTCTGTGTCTCTTTGGTTAGGTTTATTCCTAGGTATCTTATGGTTTTGGATGCAATTGTAAATGGGATTGACTCCTTAATATCTCTTTCTTCTGTCTTGCTGTTGGTGTAGAGAAATGCAACTGATTTCTGTGCATTGATTTTATATCCTGACACTTTACTGAATTCCTGTTTAAGTTCTAGCAGTTTTGGAGTGGAGTCTTTTGGGTTTTCCACTTATAGTATCATATCATCTGCGAAGAGTGATAATTTGACTTCTTCTTTGCCGATTTGGATGCCTTTAATTTCCTTTTGTTGTCTGATTGCTGAGGCTAGGACCTCTAGTACTATGTTGAATAGCAGTGGTGATAATGGACATCCCTGCCGTGTTCCTGTCCTTAGTGGAAAAGCTTTCAGTTTTTCTCCATTGAGAATGATATTTGCGGTGGGTTTTTCATAGATGGCTTTGATGATATTGAGGTATGTGCCCTCTATCCCTACACTTTGAAGAGTTTTGATCAGGAAGGGATGCTGTACTTTGTCAAATGCTTTTTCAGCATCTATTGAAAGTATCATATGGTTCTTGTTCTTTCTTTTATTGATGTGTTGTATCACATTGACTGATTTGCGGATGTTGAACCAACCTTGCAGCCCTGGAATAAATCCCACTTGGTTGTGGTGAATAATCCTTTTAATGTACTGTTGAATCCTATTGGCTAGTATTTTGTTGAGCATTTTCGCATCTGTGTTCATCAAGGATATCGGTCTATAGCTCTCTTTTTTGGTGGGATCCTTGTCTGGTTTTGGGATCAAGGTGATGCTGGCCTCATAAAATGAGTTTGGAAGTTTTCCTTCAATTTCTATTTTTTGGAACAGTTTCAGGAGAATAGGAATTAGTTCTTCTTTAAATGTTTGGTAGAATTCCCCCGGGAAGCCATCTGGCCCTGGGCTTTTGTT
Source organism: Mustela nivalis (assembly GCF_964662115.1). Taxonomy (NCBI): domain Eukaryota; kingdom Metazoa; phylum Chordata; class Mammalia; order Carnivora; family Mustelidae; genus Mustela; species Mustela nivalis. The sequence goes on from NC_139020.1 coordinate 156,246,717, forward strand.
TGTTTGGAGATTTTTAATGACTGTTTCAATCTCCTTACTGGTTATGGTTCTGTTCAGGCTTCTATTTCTTCCTGGTTCAGTTGTGGTAGTTTATATGTTTCTAGGAATGCATCCATTTCTTCCAGATTGTCAAATTTATTGCCGTAGAGTTGCTCATAGTATGTTCTTATAATAGTTTGTATTTCTTTGGTGTTAGTTGTGATCTCTCCTCTTTCATTCATGATTTTATTTATTTGGGTCCTTTCTCTTTTCTTTTTGATAAGTCGGGCCAGGGGTTTATCAATTTTATTAATTCTTTCAAAGAACCAGCTCCTAATTTTGTTGATTTGTTCTATTGTTTTTTTGGTTTCTATTTCATTGATTTCTGCTCTGATCTTTATGATTTCTCTTCTCCTGCTGGGCTTAGGGTTTCTTTCTTGTTCTTTCTCCAGCTCCTTTAGGTGTAGGGTTAGGTTGTGTACCTGAGACCTTTCTTGTTTCTTGAGAAAGGCTTGTACCGCTATATATTTTCCTCTCAGGACTGCCTTTGTTGTGTCCCACAGATTTTGAACCGTTGTATTTTCATTATCATTTGTTTCCATGATTTTTTTCAATTCTTCTTTAATTTCCCGGTTGACCCATTCATCTTTAGAAGGATGCTGTTTAGTCTCCATGTATTTGGGTTCTTTCCAAACTTCCTTTTGTGGTTGAGTTCTAGCTTTAGAGCATTGTGGTCTGAAAATATGCAGGGAATGATCCCAATCTTTTGATACCGGTTGAGTCCTGATTTAGGACCGAGGATGTGATCTATTCTGGAGAATGTTCCATGTGCACTAGAGAAGAATGTGTATTCTGTTGCTTTGGGATGAAATGTTCTGAATATATCTGTGATGTCCATCTGGTCCAGTGTGTCGTTTAAGGCCTTTATTTCCTTGCTGATCTTTTGCTTGGAAGATCTGTCCATTTCAGTGAGGGGAGTGTTAAAGTCCCCTACTCTTATTGTATTATTGTTGATGTGTTTCTTTGATTTTGTTATTAATTGGTTTATATAGTTGGCTGCTCCCACATTGGGGGCATAGATATTTAAAATTGTTAAATCTTCTTGTTGGACAGACCTTTGAGTATGATATAGTGTCCTTCCTCATCTCTTATTATAGTCTTTGGCTTAAAATCTAATTGATCTGATATAAGGATTGCCACTCCTGCTTTCTTCTGATGTCCATTAGCATGGTAAATTCTTTTCCACCCCCTCACTTTAAATCTGGAGGTGTCTTCGGGCTTAAAATGAGTTTCTTGGAGGCAACATATAGATGGGTTTTGTTTTTTTATCCATTCTGATACCCTGTGTCTTTTGACAGGGGCATTTAGCCCATTCACATTCAGGGTAACTATTGAGAGATATGAATTTAGTGCCATTGTATTGCCTGTAAGGTGACTGTTACTGTATATGGTCTCTGTTCCTTTCTGATCTACCACTTGTAGGCTCTCTCTTTGCTTAGAGGACCCCTTTCAATATTTCCTGTAGAGCTGGTTTGGTATTTGCAAATTCTTTCAGTTGTTGTTTGTCCTGGAAGCTTTTAATCTCTCCTTCTATTTTCAGTGATAGCCTAGCTGGATATAGTATTCTGGGCTGCATGTTTTTCTTGTTTAGTGCTCTAAAAATATCATGCCAGCTCTTTTTGGCCTGCCAGGTCTCTGTGGATAAGTCAGCTGCCAATCTAATATTTTTACCATTGTATGTTACAGACTTCTTTTCCCGGGCTGCTTTCAGGATTTTCTCTTTGTCACTGAGACTTGTAAATTTTACTATTAGGTGACGGGGTGTGGGCCTATTCTTATTGATTTTGAGGGGCGTTCTCTGAACCTCCTGAATTTTGATGCTCGTTCCCTTTGCCATATTGGGGAAATTCTCCCCAATAATTCTCTCCAGTATACCTTCTGCTCCCCTCTCTCTTTCTTCTTCTTCTGGAATCCCAATTATTCTAATGTTGTTTCGTCTTATGGTGTCACTTATCTCTCGAATTCTCCCCTCGTGGTCCAGTAGCTGTTTTTCCCTCTTTTGCTCAGCTTCTTTATTCTCTGTCATTTGGTCTTCTATATCACTAATTCTTTCTTCTGCCTCATTTATCCTAGCAGTTAGAGCCTCCATTTTTGATTGCACCTCATTAATAGCTTTTTTGATTTCAACTTGGTTAGATTTTAGTTCTTTTTTTCTCCAGAAAGGGCTTTTATATCTCTCGAGAGGGTTTCTCTAATATCTTCCATGCCTTTTTCGAGCCCGGCTAGAACCTTGAGAATTGTCATTCTGAACTCTAGATCTGACATATTACCGATGTCTGTATTGATTAGGTCCCTAGCCTTCGGTACTGCCTCTTGTTCTTTTTTTTGTGTTGAATTTTTACGTCTTGTCATTTTGGCCAGATAAGAGTAAATGAAGGGGCAAGTAAAATACTAAAAGGATGGCAACAACCCCAGGAAAATATGCTTTAACCAAATTAGAAGAGATCCAGAATCGTGAGTGGGGAGAAAGGGGATAAAAAGAGGTTCAAAAAGAAAGAAAGAAAGAAAAAGAAAAAAGAAAAGAAAAAAAAAGAAAAGAAAAAAAATTTTTTTTACAAAAGAAAACACCTGAGAAAAATGTAAAAAAGAAAAAATATATATATTAGATAAACTAGTAAAAAATCGTTAAAAAAGAAAAAGGTAACAGTTAAAAAAAAATTTTTACCCGAAGGCGAGAAGAAAAAAAAAAAAAAAAGAAAAAAGAAAAAGAAAAAATTAAATTAACTGCAAGACTAAAAAAAATCACAGGAAAAAAGCCATGAGTTCCGTGCTTGGCTTTCTTCTCCTCTGGAATTCTGCTGCTCTCCTTGGTATTGAAACCGCACTCCTTGGTAGGTGAACTTGGTCTCGGCTGGATTTCTTGTTGATCTTCTGGGGGAGGGGCCTGTTGTAGTGATTCTCAAGTGTCTTTGCCCCAGGCGGAATTACACCGCCCTTACCTGGGGCCGGGATGAGTAATCCGCTCGGGTTTGCTTTCAGGAGCTTTTGTTCCCTGAGCGCTTTCTGTAGAGTTCCGGAATATGGGAATACAAATGGCGGCCTCCTGGTCTCCCGCCCGGAGGAGCCGAGAGCCCAGGGCCCCACTCCTCAGTGCGCCCTCAGAGAACAGCGCCCAGTTACTCCCGTCTGCCTGACCTCCGGCCGTGCTCCGAGATCACCGAGCCTGCGACCGGTTCAAGGTAACCCCGAGCTGTGAGCTTACTGTCGGCTCTGTCTCTGCAGCTGGCTTTCCCGTTCCAATACCCGCAAGCTCTGCGACACTCAGACACCCCCGATCCTTCTGTGACCCTGCGGGACCTGAGGCCACGCTGACCCCGCGTGGGCTTCGCCCCGGTTTAGCCTCTGGAGCGATGTCAGAGGAACAGACTTTTAAAAGTCCTGATTTTGTGCACGGTTGCTCCGCTGCTTGCCGGGAGCCGGCCCCTCCCCCCGGGGTCTATCTTCCCGTCGCTTTGGATTCACTTCCCCGCCGGTCCTACCTTTCAGAAAGTGGTTGTTTTTCTGTTTCCAGAATTGCTGTTCTTCTCTTCGATCTGCCGATGGATTTTCAGGTGTTTGCAATCTTTAGATAAGCTATCTAGCTGATCTCCGGCTAGCTGAAGCAGTCTCAGCTTACTACTTCTCCGCCATCTTGACTCCTCCCCGTCACTTCAGTTTCTTTATCTCACTAACAGATGTCCTTAGAAAGCTCCCAAACCTGATGTGATAAGCCAGCTGTCCCAACCATTTATTGACCAATCTATCTGACTTAGATGATCCATGAACAGACAGATAAATGGAAAGATAGGTAGATAGATAGACAGACAGACAGATAGACACATATGGGTCTTCCTCGGTACTTTCTGTCCTGACCTGTCCTGATCTACCAGGTGATCTCAAGCCAGTAGCAACCTTAAGACCTGAATCGCAAATCACCTCTCATTATTTTTCTTTTTCATAATCGTTTGGCTAACATTACCCATTTATGTCTCCAGGTGAACTCTGAAACCATTTTACCAAAGTAGGAGTAAAAATTCAAATGAATTTTTATTGACCATTTTTTAGTGTATTCGTAAATTTGCGGATGATCTGTCATCTTTACAGTATTAGATATTCTCATAAAGGAATTGAGAATAGGTAGAAGCTGATAGAGACTTGATGATAACTAAACAACACCCAACCTTTACTGCATAAATCAAGCAAGTTAATGCAGCAAAACCCAAGATGAATACAATTAATAGGCAAGTGACAATCTGGGGAAAAACAGGACAGGTGATTATTTTAATATAATAAGCATCCTTTTAAAACAGTAAGAAATATATAAAATTCTCTAAAAGATAAAATTACAGAGCTCATGAGAAAAGGCCGTTCTGTAAGTATCAGTATTCAAAACATGGTGTAATGAAATATTCCATATCACTAGTAATCAAAGCACTGCTAATTATAATAACTTCTTGTTTTTATTTAATAAGATTTGAGGAACACAAGCACTCATATATCCTGGTAAAAGGCAGACAAGAGTAAATGTTTTTATGGCAATTGGCAGTAATTATCAAATGTGACTAAACATTGACCCAGCTATTTCAATTTAAGGATATTCTTCAAGATTGTATAACTATATTTGTACAAAGATGCTGATCTTCATGTTATTTATGATAGAAAATATTGGAAATAAACAAAGTATGCAAATATGATTGGTTAAGTTGTCGTACAGCCACATAACGGAATATTTGGTACCCACAAAAATGCATTAAAAGGAAAGAATTTTGTGCCCTATTAAGGGAAGAAGTCAGATGAAAAATATAGCATGTAGTTCACCAAAAGTATGTGTTAATACAATATTGTATTCTCTCTGTTGCCATCTTAGCAGAGTATAAGCCAGAGAAATCCAGGAGGGAAAACATTGTTCTGGAAGCCAGTTGCTTCTGAACCAGCTTTGTGTCTTGGGGAAACCTCTTCCTTTTCATGTGCTTACCCTCTCTCATCTGTTAATAAGAGCATCATACCTAAAGTGATCTGTGATTCATGAACGTGAGGCTTCTCCCGCTCTGAGATGCTGTTTCTATTGTTGCATGGGAAATCTAATTGTGTTTACTGTAGAAAAGGAAGATGCTTTCCTCATTTCCCCCAAAAGGTTTTCTCATTGTTCTCTGCCTTGTCCATTTAGAGCTACTTTATTTATATCTTTACAGGAAGCATTTATCCTTTTTGAGCTCTGATCATTCTTTTTAGATTTGAGGTGATCAAAGCTGCCACTTCTGTCTTCCACTAACTAGGCATCTTAGAAGCTCATTTAGAATTCTCAGAAACCAAAAGCCAGTGAAGTGAAGTGAAAGGGACAGATATGTCACCTTGGGGGAAATTCCAGAGTGCCATTATCACCTGTAATGGGGTGTTTTGAAGGAAGAAATCAGTCTGCATTTTCCCTGTGCCCTCTGATTTGTTACTTCCTGCTCATCGAGGGGCTTGAAGATAGCAACTTATGAGGTTCCCTTTTGCCTTGCAGCCTAAGAGTGGAGCCTTACTTCTAATTTATTTTTGCCAACCAGCAAATGCACTTTCTCCCTGCTCCCAACCCCGACATCACATGGGCAAGGTAGGCCACAGATCTACTTTAACAAATAGCACAAGTGGCATGAAAAGAAAATATTAAAAAAAATAGTTGGAATTCCTGTTGTGATTTGGTTAAATCTTGAAGTTGGTTTGCATCATACAGGCATGAGGTTTTAAATCATTTAATAGAAGACTTTTAATGATGGAAACTTGTCTGTTCTGTTTATTGCCATTATTTGGAAACTAAACGGGCAGGTCACCTTTGTCTGAATAGCAACCAAGTAATGGGAGTTTCTGTTCTTACCCATCACATGCAAAAGGAGAGGGTAGGAACTCTGGACCCCACATGTGAAAGCCTGAGATCCAGAGTTTTCCTCTGCATCTCGCAAGAAGGCCCATGTATGTAGTAAAGGTATGGACATCTGAGCCGGATGGACTCTAAGGTTAGACACAGTCAGACCTTAGCTGTTATTTGTTATTTATCTCTCTTACAGTCAGAACATGTAACTGTGAGTCCACACTTCTCATCTGTGAGTTGTGGTAGTGGTCGTGGTTGCCTGTAGAATTTTTTGGGAGTTAAGAATATCAAGTGTAATACACACACCCAAATATGTATACATATACATACACATACTAAATGCTAAAGCATCTGGAACATAGTAGGTGTTCAACCAATAATGGTAGATCTATCAAAAATCATTATTTTTATTTTTGAAGTATAGTTGACCTACAATGTTATATTAATTTCAGGTGTACAGTGTAGTGATTTGACAGTTCTGTACATTACCCAGTGCTCACCAGAATGAGTGTCATCACCATCTGTCACCACACAGTGTTATTAAAATACTACTGACTATATTTTATATGCTGTAGTTTTCCTCTTCATGACTTATTTATCAAAATCATTATTGTAATCTTTATTATAATTCTCAGCATATTCCTTGGACAGTGTTTGCTATAATTTATGATGAAATTAGATTAGTTTTGTTTAAAGTTAGGCTTACTTTATATGCCTATGAAAGATACCTTAGAGGGTACCTGGGTGGCTCATTAAGTGTCTGCCTTCGGCTCAGATCATGATCCCTGGGTCCTGAAATTGAGCCCTGCATCAAGCTCCCTGCTCAGCAGGAAGCCAGCTTCTCCCTTTCCCACTCCCCCTGCTTGTATTTTCTCTCTCACTGTGTCTCTCTCTGTCAAATAAATAAGTAAAAATCTTTAAAAAAAAAAAAAGAAAGATACCTTATAGACAAAAAAAAGACTTGAACCTCTTCATAATAAAAATTGTAAAACAAGTATTAATATTTCAATCATATGATAATTATTTAATAATAGTAGTAGTAATAATAAGTAGTACCTTCTTTTTTTTTCTAAAGACTTTATTTATTCATTTGAGACAGAGAGAAAGCATGAGCAGGTGGAGAGGCAGAGGAAGAAGGAGAAGCAGACCTCCTGCTGAGCCAGGAGCCCAATGTGGGATTCGATCCTAGAGCCCTGGGATCATAACCTGAGCTGAAGGCAGATGCTTAACCAACTGAGCTACCCATGTTCCCCAAGTAGCACCTTCTTAAAAAGAGAGTATTACTATCTTTCCAGTGAGAACTGTGAAGCTTCTATGATTATCCACAAGCAGATCCTCTCTCAACCTCAGAGGTCCCTTCTTGCTCTTTATAGTTTTACCACATTTATTCCTAAAATATTTTGGCTTTCTACATTTTTGAAGTTTTTATAAAAGGGATTATAGTGTGCATGCTGTACATGTGTGTTCGTGTGGCATGCTTTTCTGTCTCAACATTATGTTTTTAAGATTCATCCATGTGGATGTGTATTCTACCTACAGTGCGTTCTTTTTCACTGAAATAGAGAACTCCATCATGTGACACACATACATACTGTTTATCTTCCTCCCATTTATGGATGTTTGAGGTAATTTCCAGGTTTTATTTCATTTGTTTTCCTTTTTGCTTTTTTGAAGCGACTGCTAGTAATATCTTCTGTTGGGTTGAACTATGTGAAATAGGTATTTTTTATAAATCAGAATGGTACAGACTTAGAAGGTTCATGTGATCCAACCAAATTCCTATCTCTTGCTGTATATTTGCATCATTATACCGGAAATGCCAGTTCATAGGGTATGTGCCTCGTCAGCTTTGAAACTGATACTTCATCATGTCACAAAGCAATTGCACTAATTTGTATGTACTCTATGGAAGCTGCCATCATCCAACCTCCTGTCAATACTTGATAAAGACTTTTTATTTTGATGGGTGTGAAATGTGGTTTTGATTAGCAGTTCTGTAATTACCGATGAAGTTAAGCATCTTTTCATATGTGTATTTGCCATTTCTATGTAAACATATGTGAACAGTTTTGGAAGCTGCTAATGGGCAGAGGCAGAAGCATCCTGCAGCTCATTCTAGAAAAAGCCAGTTTGCCTGTTGGTGGTAATGTGATTGGTGGTGAAGGTGGTTATGCTGAGGGATCAGGAAAAAGAGAGGAGGCTGGAGAGAGAGCTTCCATCATCTGAGAGAACACGGGTATCATTGTGAACAGAACGGGGGCAGAAATATGAATGTTAAAAGTGAGCTCTCGGGCAGAAATGGGGACCATGTTATTGGAAGTGGAGGAATTGGATCCTTGCTCTAAGCAGCAGAGAACTTGACTGATTGTGTTCTAGTATTTCGTGGAAGGTAGAATTTTTAGGTGATGAATTTGGGTATTTAGGTGAGGAGACATTCCAAGCCAAGTGTTGAAGTACAGCCTGTCTGCCCTTGCTGTTTATAGTAAAATGCAAGAGCAGAGAGTGAAGTTAAATAAGGTTTGTTAAGCAAAAGGAACTAGAACGTAAAGATCTGGAAAGTTCTCAGTCTACCCATGTTGCAAAAAAATGAGGAAGTATGCCTGGAGGAAACATCAAGGGTGTGGCCAGACAGCCACTTGCTACAGTAGATTATGAGTGTGACTCAGGGGCCCAGTCAGCCATTTCAGCAGAAACCAGGAATAGAGCTTTGGTTACCCAGGAAAGAGTGGTAGAGGACCTTCACTCTCTTAACGGCTTAACTTTCTATGCATTGCGTGGGAAGTCAACAAAGTTTTTGAGAATTTATTATGAGTGGAAGCACTGACTGTTTAGACTAGAGAGACAGAATGAAATGAAGGCAGCCTGATGGCCTTCTGAGATTCTACAGGATGGGCCAATAACAGGTGTTATCCTTCAAGAAGGGGTAAGAATGATCCTGAAGGCATTCTGAGGTCCCCAGGGCTGCCACTGCCTCCATGGCCTGGTGGGTGGGACTCTCTCTTCCTCAGTTACAGAGGGCCAAGCTACTGTGTCTACACACAGGGCTCAGGGGGTGGGATAGTCACCCAGGTGGGCTTAGGAGGTAGGGCCACTCTGGGGCGTACAGAAGAAGAGAATTATTCTTGAGCCTTAAAATCTAAGGGAATTTCCTCTGTGCTCAGACTTGCTTGAGACCCAAGACTCCTTTCTTCTTTCTAGTTTCTCCTATCTAGAACGGGAATGTCAATCCAATGCCTCTCCTACATATTGCACTTTGGAGGAAGATAAGATGCTAAATTTCACAGGCTCACAGCTGGAAAAAGAATTTTACCTCAGGATCAATCATTGCTCAAGTCTCACTTGTATCTAATTAGGTGATATTTAGAGGAGATACATTTTGTACTCAGAGTTGATGCTGGAATGGGCTAAGACTTTTATGGCTAATAGAATGGGCTGAATATATGTTACATGTGAGAAAAACATGAATTTGGGAGACCAAAATGTGAAAGCTTTTGGGCTGAGTTGTGTCACCCCAAAATTCATATGTTGAGGTCTTAACTCCTTTACCTCAAATTGTGACCGTTTTTGGAGATAAGATATTTAAATAGGCAGTTAGGTTAGAGTGAGATTATTAGGGCGGACTATAATCCAGTATGGCTGATGCCCCTGTAAGAAGAAATTTAGACATTGACATGTACAGAGGGAAGACTGCGTGAAGACACAGGGAGAAGACAGCCATCTCCACAGTGGCCTCAGAAGAACCCAAGTCTGCCAATCCTTGATCTCAAACTTCTAGCCTCCAAACCTGTGAGAAAATTGATTCTTGTGTTCAAGCCACCTGGTTTATAGTACTCTGTTATAGCAGCCTTGGCAAACTAATACACCTACCCATATAGCAATGCCATTCTGTCTTGATTAATGTAGCTTTATAATAAAGACATTCCATAATGAGTACAGGTAAGGAGAGTAGATGTTCAAGCCTTGTTCCTGATCTTAAGGGAGAACATTCAGTCTTTTTTTTTTTTTTTAATTGCTGCCCCTCTAGTTTACTTATTTATTTTTTTATTTAAATGTTGTTACTTAACGTACAGGGCAATATCGGTTTCTGAAGTAGAATTCAATGATTTATCACTTACATACAGCACCCAGTGCTCATCACAACAAATGGCCTCTTTCATCGCTGAGTATGATGTTAATTTTAAATTTAGATTTTCTTTCTTTTTTCTGAAAATGCCCTTTATATAATGGAGGAAGTTTCCTTGTAGTTTTAGTCTGCAAAGGGCTTCTGTAATGAATGGGCATTGAAATGATCATATGGTTTTTTCATTTTATTCTGATAATGTGGTGAATTACACTGGTTGATTTTTGAATGTTGAACTAACTTGGAATTGCTTAAATAAAACTGCTTGGTTGTTATATGTAATAATCTTTTTGAAATTTTGCTGGATTGGTTCTACTAATACTTTATCGAGGATGGTTGCATCCTCAGTCCTAGGCAATTTGGGGGAATTATGTATTTGATTTCATACCTGGGTTCAGCCATTCATTAAAAATGACTTTTAAAAATATAGTTTCCCATAATTTCTAGGTAAACACTGCTGGAGGGTGCTTCTTTGAAATATCATCTTTTCTACTGCTGAGAAAATGGCTAAATAAGATTATTTTACTGTACTTTTTCCTTTTGCAGAAAAGAGGTTATTGATTTCTAGTTTATATTTTATAGTCATGAAAACTTAAAGGAATATAGTGTATATAGGATATTTTTTAAAATGCTAGAATATATTATATTTTATAATTACACATAATACTTACAATTTAAAACTTCAAGTCACAGGGGTGCCTGGGTGGCTCAGTGGGTTAAGCCTCTGCCTTCAGCTCAGGTCATGATCTAAGGGTCCTGGGATTGAGCCCCACATCGAGCCCCGCATCGGGCTCTCTGCTCAGCAGGGAGCCTGCTTCCCCTTCTCTCTCTGCCTGCCTCTCTGCCTACTTGTGATCTCTTTCTCTCTCTCTGTCAAATAAATAAATAAAATCTTAAAAAAACAAACAAACTTAAAGTCACAAAAATTTAGAATTTTTGAATCCTGTCCTTTGGCATTTTGTGGAAATCCACACTAACCCTTTTGCTTCATTGTGTTGAAAAAAGTGATTATGTATTTTTTTCTAACTTAAGTGTTGGGTGGGATGAATGAAACTTGCAGATACTCAGGTACCTTCTCCCTCTCTCTGCAGCTCACCAAAATTGTCTGTAACTCTTTGCTGAAGGTGACAGCAGAGCAAGATACTACCTTAGATCAAGCTGTATTAATTCTGTGTTAATGACAAAGTGGGTTGATTTTTGTCCTGGTAGAGCTTTCTCCTTGCCCTCAATTTGTGATCTCTCCTTAATTTCTCAGGTCTTGTGTCATCATCTGTACTTGGTATTAAATCATGGGGAGGAAGCTGGACCTGTCTGGTCTGACCGATGATGAAACAGAGCATGTTCTCCAGGTGGTTCAGCGAGACTTCAATCTTCGAAAAAAAGAGGAAGAACGACTAAGGTGAGATGCTTCTATTGCCCTCCTGGGTACCATGAGACAGCTTTCCCGAGAGTGTTCCTTGCTGCTGGCCCTAAGTTTGAAGTCTTTATGTCATATACACACACTTCTGTCAGGAAGAAAGCCCTGTCCTTTGTAGAAAGATTCACCAGCACTGGGCATCATAATGTCAGTTCAGAATGTGACTTTTCACATTCCCCATCAAGATTTTCTTTGGGCTCCTCAACCTCTACATTTTTAGCTGTATTAAGTTTGTGAGGACAGTGGCTGTTTTGAACTTGCTCTTGGCTTTAAATTTCCTGTACAAAAGAATTAGACCTGTACAATCTGTTGCTGGAAAGCACAGCTCCTGTGGTATAGGAAAAGGGCACTGAAGGACTGGGAAAGGAAAAGGTCCCACTGGACCAGGCTGTGATCACCTGGCCCAGCACCACCCTCCTAATTTTATAGAGGAGGAAACTCCTAATTTTATAGAGGTCGGAAGAGGGGCCCTTCTGACTCTCCAATTGGTTTTTCCTTGTGGAGTGTTCTGGGAGATACCATTGCTACTGAGTTGGGTAAAAATGTCTAAATGTGGAAGAAGTCAGAGTGCCCGAAGTGAAGTTATATGTTGGGTGTAATGTGTTGGAACTAGACGGTCAGTCATCATTAGCTGTCTTATTCATCTGTCACCCATCAGGATTGTACAGGTTTATCGTGGTACTGTCTTCTTCCTTAGCTGCTGAGCTCAAAACCCCAGTCTTTGTGATTCCTCCCCTGATTTGGTCCCCACACAGAGCTGGGCCAGGCAATGTTGATTCTGCCTCCTCACCATCTGTCCCTGACCTTCTCTTGAGTCTAACTTTTATCACTCTCATCTTGGGAATTGCCATAATCTTTATGACCTTCTGCCTCTACTCCTCCAAGTAGCCAGGGTTGTGCCATATCTGAGCCCCAACCATGTCCTTTCCCACTCAGCTTAAAATTGGTGTGGATTGTTTTCCTTTTTCATTAGGATACTTCAGACTTTGTTTCTTTACAGTATTGTCTCCCTTGCTAGGTTATAAGCACTATGGTATAATCATCTTTATTTTTACCATGTTTTGTTAGTCTCTTCTATTGTATATATTCAACATGTGCTTGTTAGAGGGAAGACCAAAAAAAGCCCTGTTAATTAAATAATTAATCTATTTGCAGACCATGTGGTAGGCCTTGTTGAAGCTGTTGGGTAAATAGTGAACAAAACCATTCTTTGCTCCATGGAGTTTATATTCCAGAGCTAAGCTGGTGAATACCATAGCCACCACTCATAGGTGTTGACCGAGCACTTGAAATGTGGTGAGCCTGAATTGGGATACACTTAAGTGTAACATACACACATGATTTCTTATTTAATACCAAAAAAGGTATAATATCTTATTAATAACTTTTTATTGGTTTCACTTTGAAATACTCATGTTTTGGCTATATGAGGTTAAACAAAAAAACACTATGAGTAATATTTCCTATTTCTTTTTATTTCCTTTAGTATGGCTACTAGAAAATTCAAAATTATGTATATGTCTCACGTTATGTTTCTGTTGGATGACTCTGCTCTAGAAGGAGGAGAGGCAGAGGAAATGAACAAATAAAAATATATTTATATATGTTCAATAATGGTAAGAGGCACAATGAAAAGTAAAGCAGGGAAGGGGGCAGAGCCCAGTGTGGGGTGGCAGGTGCTGTTTTTCCATGGGCTGCTCAGGGAAGACCTCTCTGGGGACATTTAGGCAGAAATCTGAAAGAAGTGAGGGAGGGAGCTGTGCTGCTATCTGGGGTGACATTAAGCACAGCAGAGGGAACCACAGATGTCATCTTTCTGACTCAAGGACATGCCTTGTATGTCTTCTGAGGAGCTAAGAGGGAATGAGCCAGGGAAGCATTGTACAGAACAAAGTCTTAGCAACAGCCTGCGCCCAAACCATGTCATAAGTAGGGAATCTGTGGGGAAGCCCTGGATCTTATTGTAGGTTGAGGAATCACAGAGTTTTAGCACAGGATGACATGACCTGACATCCGCTTTGTAGGGTCACTGTGACTGCTCTATGGGTAAGGCATCATAGAAAGGAGGGACAAGCAGCTGCGGAACTTAGAGGAGGCAGCAGTGCAAGTAAAAGGCCATGCTTTCTCAGAGTAGGTGAGGGTCAGTGGGGTGGTGAGTGGTGATCAGATACTGGAAACAAGTCAAAGGTAGAGCCAATGGGAGTGGCATTTTGTTACTGGGATAGGCAATGTAAGAGGGAACAGAATCAAGGAGGACTGTGAAGTCTGTGGCTTGGGTGACTAGGAAAAATGGAGAAGACAAAAAAAGCAGAGGGTTGGCAGGCAGCTGGAATTAAGAGCTCTGTCTTAAGCATCGTCAACTTGAGATTGTTTTTAGACATCCAAGTCGAGATGTCAAGTTGGCATTTGTATATTTTCATCTAGAGTTCAGGTGGGAAATCCAAGCCAGACACAAAAATTTTGTAATGAAAATGGTCACCAAAGGTCAAGAGTTTAGGTAGACCTGGGGCATATAGCATAATACCAGTCAACATTAAGACTGTTTGGAATTTGTGGCCACTAATTTACATTGAGACCAATTTCAGCATCGTAGTGTGTGTTTCTCCTGCATTATTCAGCTTCTCTCCTCACCAGGACCATCAATAAGAACCACATCTTCCTCCATTTTGTGTCCCAGGCTCTGGGCTCGGGGTCTGGCCCATATTAGACATGCCCTAAATGTCTGTGGAACAGATGGATCAGTGTAGATTGTTTGTCAACCTGTATGGTAGGTTTTATGTGTAGCTTGAAGAACCAGTCTTAATATTATCTAGGAATCATTAAGGCCATCTGTGTTATCATGCTTCATCTCCTGAAAACTCAAGTATTGGCAAGCCACAAACTTATTTAGTGTCTTCTGATTGTGGACTCTTCTCTTAGCTCCACTGTAGTCACATGCTGGTCTCTATGGAAGAGTTGCTTTATGCTTGGTTTGGGGAGAAGTGTATGAAACACAGTGAAGTTACCACTGCAGTAGCTTGATGAGCTGGGCGCCGTCTTTCTTTGAGGTTGTGTGGTCTTAGTGGCTAGTAGTCAGCGACTCTGCACAAATGCATGGTCTTGGGAATGTGTATGTGTTGGGGAAAAATATTATTTGAAGCCATCAGTGACTAAAGAGTGACACAGCACCTCTTCTGCTCTTGGGAGTGGATGGCTTTCCTCTGAAGACAGCCATCACTACTGTCTTTGTGTCCATGTCCCAGTTGACATGCCTCTATGGGTGCCTACAAACTCTGAATGATTTTCGTATAGAACCATACTATTGGATGAGAAGATGTTGAGACAACACCACCTCAAAACCAATGAAATCATCAAATATTTGCCTCACCTTTTCCATATTGCTTAGATTTAAAGTGCACGGGAGAGTCTAGGAAGATGTGTTCTAGCAGACATTTTTGAATTCTTTAATATTTGCTTTAATGAACATGGGACTCAGAATGGAGGATTTTTAATTTTCAAGTTTTAAATTGAATTACACATCTTTTCACCTGACCAGGTATTTTTTGTTTACCTAGTTTCTTGGGTGAACTTTCATGAGGGTAGCTTTTGTGTGTAGAGTTGTGCATTGTTTGTGATGATCTTCAGTGTGGACATAGTAGCAAATACATAGGTGATCATGAAAGTGTGAATTAAATGTCCTCAGAACATAGACCTGGTAGTGGGGCTGAAGAACTCAGCACATTTAGGTCATTGAAATGAATTCACGAAAAGAGAACTAAAAGGTGTAAAGCAGTCACTGTGAACTGGCAGTGCCCCTGGGTACTCTGCAAATTCTTCTGTTGTCTCCTCTCAGGAGTTGCTAGAAGGTGGATCTCCATGCTACATGGAAGTACCCAAGCACAGAGAGGTTGCAAGGCTTGCTCAGAGTAGCATGGTTCATTATGGGTAGAGCCAGGATTTTGTTTCCCAAATTCTCTGTTACATAGACTACATTAAACCTTTTCAAAACTGCCTGCCTCCTTTCCTTCCCCCCTCCTCCTTTCCCTCCTTCCATCCCTCCTTTATTCTCTCCTTCCTTTACACCTATTACCCTATTCCCTCCCTCCCCCTTCCCTTGCTTTCCCTTTCCTTCCCTTTCTTTTTCTTTTATTGTGTTAGGACTTTGCTTAACCAAGAGATAGCACGAGATGGTGAAGAGAGCCTGGTTTTAGAGTTTGGAAATGTGAGTTTGCCTCTTAACATGAACCCCAATTTTTGGAAACACACTTAATCCTTCAATAGAACCTCCTCCTCTGTAAATTGGGACTAAGGACACCTGCTCTATCTATTCTTTTATGTTGTTGTAAATACTGAAATAAGTGATGCATTTAAAAGTGTTTTATGGGCGCTTGGGTGCCTCAGTGGGTCAAACCTCTGCCTTCAGCTCAGGTCATGATCTCAGGGTCCTGGGACTGAGCCCTATACTAGGCTCTCTGCTCAGCAGGGAGCTTGTTTCCCATTCTCTCTCTGCCTATCTCTCTGTCTACTTGTGGTCTCTGTCAAATAAATAAATAAAATATTTAATAAATAAGTAAGTAAATAAAAGTGCTTTATGAGTTGTTAAAGATAGATGGGAGCACCTGACATACATAGGAGGAAAGTGCTGGCAGGTAGTGAAAGCACCATGATTTGGAGGATTCTGCACATGAATTGTGCAGAACATGTGCAGGTAGTGAAAGCACCATCCTTCCAGGATGGAGAGCTAGGACAGCATCCTCATGAATTGGAGCAATGTGCAGGTAGGATGGACAGTCTGCACCTTCAGCCAAGATCTCTTTCCTGAGTTCAGGCATGTAGAGTGTGCCCTGGAGAATGGGAGCACAGCCTTGCAGGTGGCTCTCTCAGGACATCCCACAGGTACCTCAGTCTACTGTGTCCAAACAGTGCTGTCTCCCAAGGGAAGGGATGGGGAGTCACAGACACTGGCCTGACTTTGCAGACCAGTTGGCTCACTGGCCTTCAGCAGAAAGAGTCCCAGGCTTCTGCAGGGCTTTTGGCATCACACAGACACAGAAGGGCCATCCCATATGATGTAGTGTGCTCTGGAAAGACTAAAAAAAAAAGAAAGAAAAGAAAAATATAATGGAACATTTTAAGTGAAGGTTACAATTCTCCCTCAGTTTTTTCCTAGGTTAAACTGCTTTGGGCCAACTTGAATTGTGCAGAACATACAGTCAGGCTTGGATTTTCATTTGCAATTGAGAACTTCAACCAACCATCATCGTATTTTTGTATATGATCACATTTTTGTTTTCATTTTTATTTATTTTCTCTTATTTTATATATTTTTAATTAATTAATTAATTTATTTATTGTGTTATGTTAGTCACTGTACAGCAGGTCATTGGTTTTTGATGTAGTATTCCATGATTCATTGTTTGTGCATAATTTATTTTTTGTTATTTTATCTTTTTAATTAATTAACTAATCAATTAATTGTGTTATGTTAGTCACCGTACAGCAGGTCATTAGTTTTTGATGTAGTGTTCCATGATTCATTGTTTGTGCATAACACCCAGTGCTCCTTATTTTTCAAGATGAAGTTCCCATATGCACATAGCTGACATGTGTAGTTTAAGTTTGACAAATATATACACAAATGTAACCAACACTCCCATCAAGATACAGAGCACTTCCATCAGCTCCAAAAGCTCCCTGTCTCCAATCAGTCGGTCCCCATGCCTCAGTGGTAGCAACTGGTTTGATTTCTGTCACATGGGCAGTACTCCTTAGGATTTGGCAGAAAAATTCTGCTCAGCACGGTGCCTTTGAGACTCCTCCGTGTTGTTGCGTGCATGAACAGTCAGTTCCTTTATATCCCTGAGTAGTGCTCCATGGTATGTTTCGTGCTCTCACAGCTTGTGGACCCATTCTCTTATTAATTGTACCATGCCAGTTTTTAGCTGTTATGAACAAAGCTTCAGTAAATATTCTTGGCCAAGTCTTTGTGTGGACTGTGTTTTCATTTATCTGAGCAGATACTTAGAAGTAGAATTGCTAGGTCTTAGGAAGGTACACACAAGTAGCAAGTACAAAAACAAAAAACAAAAAACCACCATGTATCTGCACTAGTTACAGCAACTACCAGCATCCAAAGCCAACTGCAGACATTGTGTTGTTCTACCACAAAATACTTCATCATGCATCTCGAAAAGACTAATGCATTTTAACAGCTAACAAAATTAAATAATTCCATGTTAATCCTCTAATATCCAGAAAATTTACCCAGTGGTCTTTTTTTAAAAAGTCTTTTTACAGTGGATATCTTCAAATCAGAATGGAAACAGTGCCCACTCACTAATCTTACCATTTTGAGTTGAAAGTCCCTTCATTTTGTTATGACTTCTGACTTAAATCAGAAGGCAAGGGTGCCTGTGGGAATAGTTTTGATTTGTTGTTTTTGTAGTCAGGCAGAGTTAAAGATGGAGCCTAGTTTTTGTTTCATTTTGTTTTATTTTGTTATAGAGAGAGAAAGAACAAGTGAGGCAGGGGTGGGTAGACAGAAGGAGAGGGAGAGAACCTCAAGCAGATTCCATACTCAGTGTGGAGCCTGAAATGGGGCTTGACATCACGACCCTGAGATGATGACCTGAGCCAAAATCAAGAGTCAGACGTTTAAACGACTGAGCTACCCAGGCACCCCAGGTTAGTTGTGTTGTAATTTTCCCCTTGGGGAAAATCTTTTTTCATAATTTGTTACATTGGCCTCCCTCCAAATTCTATTAGAAAAATTTTCTTAATTCATAACTGAAGTGTTCTTTTTCTTTCCAAAAGCTATGTATTTAGATTGGATGGGATATTTTAACACATGCCAAAGGGACAGCACAATTGTCATTGGGGGTGAGTAGGAAGTGTTGCAGCTATAATTTGTTCCAGGACTTCCAGTGAGTGACAAGAAGAGGCCTGTTCCCCACTCCCCCAATCCCGTTCCATCACAGCTGAAATGTATACATCAGCTTCTGTGTATATGCACACTTAAATTAATTAAAGTTATTCTGTGGACTCCATATCAGTAAGATTATGTGCTTTCCCAGCACTGGAGATATAGGGTGTTGAACATTTAATCCCATTAAAGCCTATATGTAGAGTGGGACTGTTTGGGAAAGACCAAGGACTTGATGGGCCTGTGGATGTTAGACATGCACGACCAGAGAGTGGAGGAGTTCTTATTTGCGAGTTCAGCAGAGTGGGTGCCAATTGCATTTCTCCAAGACACACAACAGCATTAGAGTTATGGATGGAAGATGTTGGAGAACAAAAGACATGTTGATTCCTGCTCCTCCCTCCAGAGACCAAATTTTTTTTTTAAAGATTTTATTTATTTATTTGACAGAGATCACAAGTATGCAGAGAGGCAGGCAGAGAGAGGGGTGGGGGAGGAAGCAGGCTCCCTGCTGAGCAGAAAGCCCTATTTGGGGCTCGATCCCAGGACCCTGGGATCATGACCTGAGCTGAAGGCAGAGGCTTGAACACACTGAGCCACCCAGGCGCCCCCCCAGAGACCTAATTTAATGAGGCAAATGTATAGAAAATGCACATTATACTTGGTTAATTTCATTCTTTTTCTTTTTTATCAGATGATTTCATGCACATAGTAGAAATCAAAATGGCAAAGAAGAGCTTATAATGAAAAGCACATATCCTCTGATTCCTGTTGAATTGTTTTCTTCTTAGTTCTTGGTCTTCCTGGCATGACCTCCATAAACCTAAAAATCATGCTTATGTTGCTATTTCATAATTAATGAATTAATTATTTATTCATTCATTGATTCGTTGAATGAATGAATGAATAATTAATTCATGAATTATGTTTAGACATTCTTCCTCTGCTCTGAATGATTGGGGTTTCTCTCACTTATGCTACCATTACCTTTTGTTTCTTGATGTTTCTTATATTTGTTTCTTGATATTTCTTATATTATTTTTGGCTTGGTTTTTTTTTGGTGGTCATATTTCAACCTTAAGGAATATATGGAGACCTTTGAGTCTCATTCCATCAATTTTTGCTATTCCTTCATGATTCTGACTGTGCAAATGTACATATTGGTGCCCCTGCCTTCCCTCTACCCCTCCTTCCACTTTCTTTATCTCCCATCGGTCCCTAGGGTAACTTTATCTTACATATCCAAGCTTGAGGCCACTCACAGGCGTTCTGCAAACATATTTGAGCCTCTTCAGTTTTGTTCAGAAGTTGACTCTAATGTTGAAAATCAATAAGCAGCCCTTAAGTAATTATGATGGAACATATTGTCTGTGCTCCCTCTCCTTCTTTTTTAGAACTTCGCTGAAATCTGTAGGTGGCTGATTGTTCTCCTCCTTTTCTCTTTACTTTTATAAATTAATTGCACTTTTATTACTTCACTGTCATTTTGAAGTAGTCTTGGGAAGGAGGAGAGGCTGCTAAGTGTTTTAGTCTGTCATCAGGATTTGTTAGTCAGGGCCATGGGGACCCTGGAGTGGGTACAGAGATGAAGAGCCCTCCAGCGTGCAACATGAACCCAGAGCACCCTCTCAGTCAGACAGATACGGATCTGAATCATTCTACCACTTCTTACCTCACACTTGTTACCCAGTCTTTGAGCCTCAGAGGTCAAAATGATTCCAGAAGAGACTGGGACATTGCTGTACATGAACATTGTCTATCCTCAAGAAAGTTGACATTTCTGGAAAGTCTACCTTGACTTTCACTTCACCTCTGTGGATAGAACCGTTGAGGGGAAGGCAAACCATGCCATGGACCCTGTCCTCACTGTCTTAGATCCATCCCAGGTTCCATAATTCCAGGTATCATTGATGCCCACTGAGAGACACACCCTCTCATGGACTTCAGGTTTCTACATTTTTCTTGGCTTGGTTGCCCTCTCTGCTTCTAGGGTTGTCTCTTTGACAGAGTAAACAGGGTTAAGAATATTGTGTCTACACAGGGTTCAATGAGAAGAATAAATGAATTTGTATAAAAACTCAGTATATTCAACACTGTTGGCTGTGGTGTACCCTAGCAGCTAATGAGATTCATCATCAACATATGAAGTTTCTCTATTCCCTTCTTTCCTCAATTATGCAATTCTTAAAAAAATCTTTATGGAGTAGAAAAAAATAACTAGACATATATGCTTCATTAAAGGCCATCCTGTTCCAGAATGTATGTACCCAACCACTTCATTTCTTAGAATTTGAGTTTCTGGGGACAGTGGGAGTGTGGGGAACTCACCCAGGATCAGTGTGGTGTCTATAGCAGTTCTGAGTCTGGTACCAGGCACGCATGGAAGTTTTGGGTTTGGATTTGGATGACATCATTTATGGCAACTGTAAAGCCTAGAGGAGGAGCGAGGTTGTGATTGGAGGAAGAAATGCTAACTATAGCTTTCTAGGCTGTAGGCATACTAGTAGACGGACCACCATAGTACAGTATGGCGGGGGGTGGGGATGGCCAAGTCTTGTTGCCGTCTTGGTTGGACTCCATATGTTTTTTGAGTTACTTAGATCCAGGAGCCCTGGCATCCATTGAAGCATGCCAGTGTCTCCTTGGTAGCCCACGGAGGGCACAGCCACAGACCTGCATATTGCCCCTACTCAGGGGCTGCATTTGCTTGAGTTTTGGGCATTTGGCTAGTGTTCCCTTCTCTCCATCTGCCTTTCTGTGTTTCTGGCATACTTAATTGTAAGAACTTCTTTTTCTTCTGTAATGTAGCATATTGTGATGTTCTGTTAATATCTGCTCCAGTAAACAGATTAAATTAGTAAAATAAATAAATGAAATGTCATCTGTATGGTGGAGATAGAGAGTGCTCACCAAATATTTCATGTGTTCATGCACATTTCCCAGCCTCCCCTGCAGTTGGGTCAAGACCATGTAACTATGTCGGGCCAGTAGGCTTTGGGAGGAAGGTTATGTGTCACTGCCAGTCCAAGGCACTTAAAAACGTATATTCCTCCATATCTCCTGCATCCTCTGGGAACCATGGAGGCCTCATGTTGAGACATGGCATCACCAAATGGACAGAGCCTGCTCTCTAAGACATTTGATGGATAGAGATTCTGGTGACCAGCAGGGGACTTTTTGTGATAAAGAAAGAAACTTTTGTTGGGTGAAGTCACTGAGGTTTGGGGGTCTATTTATTACAGCAACATACTCTAGTATTGCTTTGACTACTAGTTTCTGGGAGCTCAAAGGGACCCAGGGATCTGTTATACCCCACCCTTGGCTTTGCAGCTGAAGAAGCAGGCTTGGAGGGTGCATGGGTAGATAGTGGTAGAGTCTGTCTAGGACCTGAGTTTCCTGATGCTAGGGCTCCTGGCCTTCTTCTGCCATCTGGCCCCTCATTTAGTAGAAGATATCATGGAAAGATCTCTAGATGCACAGTAGAATCATAGTTTATACCCTATGATTTTATATTGTCAGGCATGTTTACAAAGTGGTTTTAGAAAGTGACTGTTAATTGCATAGTTCTCTGGTGTTCACAATGAGTCCTAGAAGGATTTATGAGATAGCCACAGCCTTTAAAATTTTTCATTTAATACATGCTTGCCAGAAGCTAGTTAGCGTCTGGATAACTTCCAAAGGTTTGCTGATGCTGTAGTGGACTTGGTCTGTGGTGGAGCCGGGGTTACATGTAATGAAATGGTTTCCTGTAACTGCAACTGGCCATTAATTGACAGGGTTTACTGAACTGACAGTGTACTTAAGACTACCACAGACGGTGGGGTCAGGCTGGGTCAGGCCAGGGGAAGGAAGAGAGGGAAGGGGTGAGATGGGCAGAGCACTTCCTGCCCATTTTTTTCTGAGAGGCTTTGTGATGATGATAATATGCAAGCTTCTCCCCCTTTCCCTGTGTTAAGGAAGAGGAACAGAATTTACCTGGAGATCTGCTTCCTGCTGCCTTGATGGCCTCAGTGGCTCACTTGCTGATAGGACCTGCACCTGCTTTGCTCCCTGGTGGGAGGGCAGCATTCTACCTCTGTAAGAGTCAGGTCTAAGAGCCACGAGGAAATAAGTAAGAGCTGCCAAGCATGTGGAAGAACCACTGCAGGGAAGCAAAGCATTTCCCCAAACTGGAAATGCTTTGTGTTTCTAGTCTGTTACAGAGACACTCCTTGGAGGATTAATCGCCTTTTTTTTTTTTTTTTTAGAAGAAAGAATACAGTGCTTTTAATAAAATGAGTTAGTGATCTTTCTTCATTCAAAATTTATTTTAATTTTAGTGCTCGCTTCGGCAGCACATATACAAAATTTATTTTAATTTTAAACAAATTAAAATTTTATTGTAAGAACTTAATTTTTCAAGAAGTTTTTTTTTCCCAGAGTAAAATGCTTTTGATCTCAGTGTCTTTTGTCGGGACGCTTAAATGGACCTAATGAATTAACAAACACTCCTGGTTATATCCTTCTACGAAGCTGGAAGTCAGATGGCCTTGTCTTTACTCAGTTGGAATAAATGTGCCCTGTGGTTTATGAAATAACTGAGCAATCACAGAGTGCCTCTGCCCGACATCTCCGCACTGGCCCTTTGTAACCGTTGAGATTCTACACTGACACATTAACCGGGCTAGTTAATTGGTCTGCCGTTTGGGAATGGACAGCAGGAATTCCCTCCTCTACATCAGTAGATCAGATTAGCCGGCCAGTCACCTAACCGGGCCCTGACAGAACAGAGCCCAGAGCAGGCATATTTTATACTGGAATAGAAGGTCTGACACAGGCTCTGTTTGAGAGTCCCTTTGAGATGGGGGAAGGCTCAGAAGGAGTTAGAACTGCGAGATGCCAGCAGAGAGCCTGGGCACCTGCAGAGGCAGGTGTGGGGACCTCAAGAGGTGGGGGGAAAAGGAGGGTATAGAGTATCAATCTCAAAGCTTGAGGGGGCCTCCCAAGATTAAAAAAAAAAAAATCTCCTTTTTATTTATTATTGGAATTTTTACTAATAAGGAAAAGGTCAAATATACTAAATCAAAACTGTTGGATTCATTTATTTAAAAAAAAAAATCATGGACTTCATGTCAGGACTGTCCTGGGCAAACTTGAAGGGGATGAAAGGGCAAAGGGACAGAGGGAGAGGTTTACAATTTTAATAAGTGCCTTAACTCTTGCAGAAGAGTCCAGAAGGTGGGCTAATTCTTACATGAATAACTAGGATGCTCTAGAGGGTAAGAAATAAAGACATCAAGGCAGGTCCATGGGAATACTTGTACCTCAGTGGGAGGTAGGAAAAAGGAAAGACTTCCTGAAGAGGGGTACCTTTTGATCTGATTCTTGAAGATGAACAGAATTTTATAAGTGGATTGAAACCGAGGTCTGGGAGCCTCCTGGGCAGAGTAATAAGGATAGAAAAGACAACGTGTTTTCTCAACCCCACATCAAGACCTATGGGAGGCCAGGGAGGAAGATAGTAGTTGTACTTCCACTGTTTCTAACCGTGTGGTTCCAGAACATCACCTCTTATTCCTGGCAACCCTTGGGAAAATGCTTTTCTTGTCTGTTGCCAATATGGGGAAACTGAGAACCCAAAAAGATGTTAAGTAACTTGCTTACTTAACAGGTGGCACATAGTGGAAGATAAATTCAAACACAGGCAGCATCAACCCAGAGCTGGGTTCTGTAACTAGGACAGCAGATAGCCCACAGCCTTGGCATTGAAACAAGGCACCCAGGTGCCATGGGGAAGATTAGGGGAAATTAGGACCATCTTAGAAAATCTGGTATCCATGCTTACTAGAACTTGGGGCATTGAAGGAATGGGGAACTAGTAAGGTTTCAGTTAGGATATGTGGAAGGATAGCTAGGACATTGTAGTAGGCATTAGCCCCCTGTGGCATTGAGAACTTCAGATATGGCTTGTCCAAGTTGAGATATAGTCCAGGTGTAAAGTACACTCTGGATTTCAAAGATCTAGTATGAAAAAAAGGATGCAAAATATATCATTAATAATTTTTATATTGCAAACAAATTGAAATGTAGCTAAAATTACATTTTAAATAAAATGTACAATTAAAATTGGTTTTTGTTTTTGTTTTTACTTTTTAAAAATATGACTACTGGGGGCGCCTGGGTGGCTCAGTCAGTTAAGCCTCTGCCTTCGGCTCAGGTCATGATCTCAGGGTCCTGGGATCGATTCCCTGCATTGGGCTCTCTGCTCAGCAGGGAGCCTGCTTCCCCACTCTCTCTGTCTGCCTCTCTGCCTACTTGTGATCTCTCTCTGTCAAATAAATAAAATCTTTAAAAAAAATGACTACCAGAATACTTAAGTATATATAGTTCATAATATGTTTTTATTGGACAACACTGGTTTGGAATGCTAAGTTAAAATTTTAGAATTTATAACACCCAAAGAACAAATAATCCAATCAAGAAATGGGCAGAGTACATGAACAGACATTTCTGCAAAGAAGACATCCAGATGGCCAACAGACACATGAAAAAGTGCTCCATATCACTCGGCATCAGGGAAATACAAATCAAAACCACAATGAGATATCACCTCACACCAGTCAGAATGGCTAAAATCAACAAGTCAGGAAATGACAGATGCTGGCGAGGATGCGGAGAAAGGGGAACCCTCCTACACTGTTGGTGGGAATGCAAGCTGGTGCAACCACTTTGGAAAACAGCATGGAGGTTCCTCAAAATGTTGAAAATAGAACTGCCCTATGACCCAGCAATTGCATTACTGGGTATTTACCCTAAAGATACAAACGTAGTGATCCGAAGGGGCACGTGCACCTGAATGTTTATAGCAGCAATGTCCACAATAGCCAAACTATGGAAAGAACCTAGATGTCCATCAACAGATAAATGGATCAAGAAGAGGTGGTATATATACACAATGGAATACTATGCAGCCATCAAAAGAAATGAAATCTTGCCATTTGCGATGACGTGGATGGAACTAGAGCGTATCATGCTTAGCGAAATAAGTCCAGCAGAGAAAGACAATTGTCATATGATCTCCCTGATATGAGGAAGTGGTGATGCAACATGGGAGCTTAAGTGGGTAGAAGAAGAATAAATGAAACAAGATGGAATTGGGAGGGAGACAAACCATAAGTGACTCTTAATTTCACAAAACAAACTGAGGGTTCTTGTGGGGGAGGGGGTTGAGAGAAGAGGGGTGGGGCTATGGACATTGGGGAGGGTATGTGCTTTGGTGAGTGCTGTGAAGTGTGTAAACCTGGCGATTCACAGACCTGTACCCCTGGGGATAAAAATATATGTTTATAAAAAATAAAAAATTATTATTAAAAAAATTTAGAATTTAGAAGACCAAAAAGTAACTTTCTTCCTCAATTTCATTTGGGGCTAGTGCTTTTCTATAGGACTGCCCTGCTTTTGGCCTCCTTGTAGTTTAAAAGGAATACTGTGTGCTGTACACTGTATGCTGTCATAGTCACTGTAGAGAGTTTGCCCATCTCAGGATAGAATAACACTTTGATATTTCTCGGAAGTTAATGATTGACCAAGTATGTCATGACCTTTGAAATAATATGTAACTTTAGAATGGCTTTATATTCATAAATTGTATAATGTGTCTGGCACCGTAAAATTTTTAGTTATCCCATATTTGCCTGCAGGGCTTGCCTTTAGGTATGACCAGGAGAGGTTGATGCTGCAGATAGAAAAAAGGGGAAATGATAACAAAAGCTTTTATTCACTTTTAGATTTGCAGCCCTTCAAAGATATGTAGTTACCAATTTGTAGATTCTGGATACATCCGCTTCATAATCTTAACATAATTCATAATTCTTTAACAACAGTTTCTTAGGAAGTTCCTGTTGTGGTTTCAAGTTCCTGATCTCATTTACTTTTCCACGGCAAATGTCAGAGCTGCAGCTCTGCTGGGCCGTGGTAAAGCTTTTTGGCACAAATTCTTGCCCTGACCTTCATTCCTCAGACCTCTGACTGCGGGAAGCATTTCTTTGGCATCAGGTGTGCACAGAATTCTGGACTTGAAAGACAGTAAGAAGGAAGGTTTCTATAGCCATTGTAAAAGCAATTTTCTTCAACTGCAATAATTCGGGCACAAACACTGTTGTTTCTCCAGGAGTACAGAGTTGGTGAGTGCTGGTGGGCAGCCTGGGGATCAGAGTTTCCCTACTTCCTTGCTGTGCTGCTGGAATGACAATTTCCTTGTTCCATGAACTTCTTGAGATCCTTGGTGGCCAGCGGCTGCCTTCCCTCCTCAACAGCTCCTAAAGCCAACAGTTCCCAAGCTGATCCATTCAAAAGGACATTCATGAAGGACCTGTCTGACTCACAGCTGACTTACAGTGAACTCCTTCTCCCAGAAGGGAGACTTCTGGTCCAGGGTAGAGATTCTTTTGCTGGAAATTTGAGCAAGCCCTGGGTGCATCCCAAGTCCCTGCCCTCTGCAGCTCACCCTGGCCCCTGCTGGCCTGACTCATAGACTTCTATTCTACATTATCTAGTAATGTGTGTAGGCCTAGGACTCAAGTGCCCTACCCCAGCTGATTCTTCTCCCCATGCCTCAGGCCAAGGCCAGAGTGCCTAGCTTCTACACATCTAACCAAATTCTGGGTCCCCACATGTTGACAGGAGTTGTCCAGGAGGTTGGCAGGGTCTTTGATTCTGATCTTCTTTGGAATTAGTTCTGGAACTCAGTTCTCTCCTTGGCCTCTACCAGGCTTCCCGAAATGTTTGTGTATGGCCAGCCCCTGCAGCTGTGCCTGTTACCCCTGGTTATCTCCCACTGTGTAATGCTTCTATCTCCTTCTATCTCCTTGCAACCACCAAGGCCCATTCCTCGTTCAGCCTGAGATAGGCTGGGCTGTGACTTTGCCCTTCTGTGACAGGAATATACCTGGAGCCTATGCTTCCTCACTTTCCAGGGCTGCTCCTGGCCCCTGGTTGCGGTTTTGTATTGCTCTTAGAATCCCATCTACAGGACTCCCTATCCCACTGCCCTACCTGCCCTCCCTGGAGCCTACCTTAGTGCTCTTGCCAGATCCCTGCCTTGCCCTGAACCAAGGCTCAGGCAAGGTCCCTGTCAGACTGCCTGATGGCCATGGCTTATGTCGCCCCCTAAGCTGCATTTCTGGACTCCAAGAGGAGCTGAAGTTCTCCAGGCCCTGGGCTTTTGCCCTTTCCCTTTCTTTTCTGCCTTCTCCTTCTGGATCGTCTCCCTCACAACCAGGTTTATACAACGGGGTGGGTCCAGAACCATATTCTAGAAGCTTCTGTTCCTATGAGAGCATAAACAACATCTGTGTGTGGTCCCAAAGTAGACTGTAATGGCCCATACTGTCTGCCGTGCTTCGGGTATGTGTGGCGAGAGAGGGAGAGAAAATTCTAAAATTCATTGTTGACTATATGTTTGATCCTCCTTCCTTCACAAAGTGTTTATTCATTTTACATGAACTTCAGAGTAAAAGCATGGGGGGTGGAATGTAATGCCAGATGCTCAATTGTAGTATATGTCTTGTTGAAAATACAAGAACCAAGGAGTTCATCACTGTCGGTTTCCTGTGTAATGAAAGAATCCTGACCTGACATGTACCTTGGGCGTGTTCCTTCATCTTTCTTGTCTCTGCTTTTCCCATTGTACAGGAAGAATGATGGGGGTGCCTGTGTGGGGGCTGTGAGGGCTACATGGATTAATACATGGACAGTCCTGTGGACAGTGCCTGGGACATAGAAAGGACTCAGGAGAGCAATTTGTGGTATGCTCCAGGCTGGTTTGTCTGGTGCAGGAATTAAATCATTTTAGTTCCTTTTATATTTTCCTATCTGTTTAACACATTTGAATGGTTTTATGACTTGGTTTTTCCTAAAGCAAGGCGCTTTCTTTTCTATTGTTGTTGTTAGACAAATCTCTACAAGTAGAGAGAACTGCAAGTACTTATTTTATGGTCAGTGCTTCATTATTTGGACCTTTAAAAAAAAAGTTTTAGATTCCACTTAGTTAAAATTTTGGTTTTTTCTTTTTTTAAAATTAATTAATTTATTTTCAGAAAAACAGTATTCATTATTTTTTTCACCACACCCAGTGCTCCATGCAATCCGTGCCCTCTATAATACCCACCACGTGGTACCCCAACCTCCCACCCCCCCGCCACTTCAAACCCCTCAGATTGTTTTTCAGAGTCCATAGTATCTCATGATTCACCTCCCCTTCCAATTTACCCCAACTCCCTTCTCCTCTCTAACATCCCTTGTACTCCATGATATTTGTGGTGCTTCACAAATAAGTGAAACCATATAATAATTGACTCTCTCTGCTTGACTTATTTCACTCAGCATAATCTCGTCCAGTCCCATCCATGTTGCTACAAAAGTTGGGTATTCATCCTTTCTGATGGAGGCATAATACTCCATAGTGTATATGGACCACATCTTCCTTATCCATTCGTCCGTTGAAGGGCATCTTGGTTCTTTCCACAGTTTGGCGACCGTGACCATTGCTGCTATAAACATTGGGATACAGATGGCCCTTCTTTTCACGACATCTGTGTCTTTGGGGTAAATACCCAGGAGTGCAATTGCAGGGTCATAGGGAAGTTCTATTTTTAATTTCTTGAGGAATCTCCACACTGTTCTCCAAAGAGGCTGCACCAACTTGCATTCCCACCAACAGTGGAAGAGGAGAGGGTTCCCCTTTCTCCACATCCTCTCCAACACATGTTGTTTCCTGTTTTGTTAATTTTGGCCATTCTAACTGGTATAAGGTGATATCTCAATGTGGTTTTAATTTGAATCTCCCTGAGGGCTAGTGATGATGAACATTTTTTCATGTGTCTGATAGCCATTTGTATGTCTTGATTGGAGAAGTGTCTGTCCATATCTTCTGCCCATTGTTTGATATGTTTGCCTGTTTCATGTGTGTTGAGTTTGAGGAGTTTATTATAGATCCTGGATATCAACCTTTTGTCTGTACTGTCATTTGCAAATATCTTCTCCCATTCTGTGGGTTGCCTCTTTGTTTTGTTGACTGTTTCCTTTGCTGTGCAGAAGCTTTTGATCTTGATGAAGTCCCAAAAGTTCATCTTCGCTTTTGTTTCCTTTGCCTTTGGAGACATATCTTGAAAGAAGTTGCTGTGGCTGATATCGAAGAGATTACTGCCTATCTTCTCCTCTAGGATTCTGATGTATTCCTGCCTCACGTTAAGGTCTTTTATCCATTTTGAGTTTATCTTTGTGTACGGTGTAAGAGAATGGTCAAGTTTCATTCTTCTACATATAGCTGCCCAGTTTTCCCAGCACCATTTATTGAAGAGACTGTCTTTTTTCCACTGTATATTTTTTCCTGTTTTGTCGAAGATTAATTGCCCATAGAGTTGAGGGTCCATATCTGGGCTCTCTACTCTGTTCCACTGGTCTATGTGTCTGTTTTTATGCCAGTACCATGCTGTTTTGGTGATCACAGCTTTGTAATAAAGCTTGAAATCAGGTAACGTGATGCCCCCAGCTTTATTTTTGTTTTTCAACATTTCTTTAGCGATTCGGGGTCTCTTCTGATTCCATACAAATTTTTGGATTATTTGCTCCAGCTCTTTGAATAATACCGGTGGAATTTTGATTGGAAAGGTATTAAAAGTATAGATTGCTCTAGGCAGTATAGACATTTTAACAATGTTTATTCTTCCGATCCCAGAGCATGGAATGGTCTTCCATCTTTTTGTGTCTTCTTCAATTTCTTTCATGAGTGTTCTGTAGTACCTCGAGTACAGATCCTTTACCTCTTTGGTTAGGTTTATTCTCAGGTATTGAAATTTTGTTTCTTAAATTCCACGTGTAAGTGAAATCATAAGATATTTATCTTTCCAGAAAATGTTAATTATTTGGACCTTTGTTTGCTGTCTCTCTTCATTTTCTGTATTCACTAGAGTACTGACCCGCCATGGCCAAAGGAAACTCTTAGATGCCAGGATGTTTTTTCCTTAGACTTGGACACTCTGATGCTTTATTATTTAAAGAAGTCGTTCCATATAGTTTCTGTTGCCCTGAATACCTTCTGTAGGGCTGTTCAGTAGGTTCTTTTCTTTCTGATTATAGAAACAAAGTATTTCTATACGAAGTAGAAAATGGTTCAGTAGGCCCATGAAGAGTGGATTTATGAGAAAAATCACACTTTTTGCTTTGACAGCTTAAGTATGACAGGGAAGCTTTTAAATGCAGAGTAGCAGCTCTGTGCACATGCAGGCACCCAGCAAGACTAATTGACCTAAGATGCAGCCACTGAGACTGTTTTCTTCTGGAGAAACATTTCTATCTTAAAGGTGGTTTCCAAATCTTGCATATCACAGTCCCATAGCTAGCAGAGCTTCCGTCCTGGGCTGTGTCTCCATGTGTTGCACGGGGCAGTCCCCATCCTCTAATTCCTTTACTCTGATGGCTCTCTCCTCTAATGTGCCATTAAAGGTCTCAGCATTGCTGATGTGCTCAAAACACACGTGATTCAGAGGTGATTCTGGTCCACTGTTTCCATTTATTAAAAATGGCAAAGGATGCCTCCGTTGGAAAAGCTTTACTTTGAGAAGCCTGGCTCTTGAACTGGCATTATCATACCTTAGTTTCATCTCTGAAGTAGAGAGAAAATACTCTAGAGTGAATGATAGGTTTAAGGGCTAATATAGAACTTAAAAATCAGTCCTGAATTCAAGTATAACCTTCTCAATTTATAAATGAGGAATCTAAGTCCCCAGGAGTTAAGAATGTTACATAGTTAAGTGATCCCTGGCAGTTTCATCCTGTTTCCTCAATCATGACAGTGTGTCTCTTGTTTAGTCTTTGTTTTGCAGTGCAGTTAGGCATTCAGTTAAATGTCAGGAGAGCTACACTCCACAACCCCCACCTATTTTCAAGAGAATATTTAAATTCACTGTTTATTGTTTAAATACAAATAACCATGATTTAAAATA
Source organism: Mustela nivalis (assembly GCF_964662115.1). Taxonomy (NCBI): domain Eukaryota; kingdom Metazoa; phylum Chordata; class Mammalia; order Carnivora; family Mustelidae; genus Mustela; species Mustela nivalis. The sequence goes on from NC_139020.1 coordinate 156,278,007, forward strand.
AACCTATTCTTTAAGGGATTTGATTTTGAAAATTGAATGAATTTGTATCCTTTGTTATGAAATTCATGCATATTCATATGGAGTGGAGTCTTTTGGGTTTTTCACATATAGTATCATATCATCTGCGAAGAGTGATAATTTGACTTCTTCTTTGCCGATTTGGATGCCTTTAATTTCCTTTTGTTGTCTGATTGCTGAGGCTAGGACCTCTAGTACTATGTTGAATAGCAGTGGTGATAATGGACATCCCTGCCGTGTTCCTGACCTTAGCAGAAAAGCTTTCAGTTTTTCTCCATTGAGAATGATATTTGTGGTGGGTTTTTCATAGATGGCTTTGATGATATTGAGGTATGTGCCCTCTATCCCTACACTTTGAAGAGTTTTTGGGATATTATAGCCTAACTGGGTATCTTGTACAGATGCCAACAGCTGATTGACTTCTGCTTCTGGAAAGTGGAACAGAGGTACTTCTCCCTATTCCTTCTGCTAAGTACAACTAAAAACACTGGGCACTGTATCTAGACAAAGGGAAGAAGACCGTGAAAGGTGGATAGAAGAGGCAGACTGGCTAAGTACCTCTAGAACTGAGGAATGAAATAGTGGAGTTTTCTTTGTGCCTCATATAAATCTGAGATTTAGAGGTAAAAAAAAAAAAAAATCCAGCAGCCTGGAAATGCAATGGTCAGGGACCCAAAAAAAAAAAAAAAAAAAACAACTAAAAAACACCTCAAACTCCCCCTGCCCAGACAAACAAAAACCACACAACAAAACTAGAACACCAGGAAAAGAGTAGCTGAACAAGACAGAAAACTCTTAGACAATAACTGCTATCCTTGATCCAAACATCACAGAAAAATATCTGTGGTGCCCACCCCCATCCAGAGAAGGCCAAGTAGGGAGCTAGAGCTTTTATCTTCAGTGGTTACTAAAAAACCCCAACTTTTCTTGTGGTGTAAGTGGGGCCTTTTGGGGAGCTAGACGTTTACATATACTGGCAAAAACAAAGTGCTCCTCTCCATCCCTGCCAGGGTAGTGTCAATGAAGGACTAGTGAAGAATCAAAACTTTCACCATTGTCCAGAAATAATGAGGCCATCCCCTCTATAGAGTCACTGAAGACCATTTCAAGAGCTACAGTTCTTACCCAGAAATAATGAGGAGCCTCCTCTTTAGGTGTCAGCAGAAGCTCGTGGGGAACCTGAACTTCTCCCTCTATCTGACAGCAGTAATGTCACATTGGTATCAGAGGAAGCCAGCTAAAATAGGCATAAATAAGATCCAAACGCTTAGAATATAATACAAAAATGTACAGTCTTTGGTTAAAAAAATGCATACTAAGAACCAGGAACATCTCAGACTGAATGAAAAAGGACAATCATTAGATGCCAACACTGACATAACAGATATGATAGAATTATCAGGCAATATTTTGAAGCAGCTGTGATAAAAATGATCCACTGAGCAATTCTGAGCATGCTAAAAACAAGCAAACAAAACAAAACAAAAACTCTCAACAAAAAAGTCAAAAGTTTCAACAAAGAGATAGAAGATATGAAGAACCAAATGGAAATTTTTGAGCTGAAAAATGCAGTAACTGAAGCTCAAGAACAGAAGGTATAGAGGAATAGAGTAAATAGAGGAATAGAGGAAAGAATTAAAGAGCTAGAAGATAGAATAGATACCAAACATGAAAAGAGAGAGAAAGTTAAATGGAACAACAACAACAAAAAATGAACAAAGCTTTAGTGGTCTGTGGGACTGTAATATGGGATCTAACATTCATGTTATAAGAGTTTCTGATAGAAAGAGAGCTGAAAAAGTACTGGAAGAAATAATGGTAGAAAACTTGCTGAAGTTGTCAAGAGACAAACCTAAAGATTTAAAAAGCTGATAGAATTTTAAATAGGATAAACTCAAACCCACACCAAGATGCATCATAACCAAACTTCTAAACTAAAGAAAATAAAAATCTTGAAAACAACCAGAGGAAAATGACACATTACATACAAGGAAAAAATGAGAATGATAGCAGATTTCTTAACAGAAACTATGTAGAAACTACACAGAACTTTACAGAAACTATGTAGACTAGAGAGAAGCAGCACATTATTTTTTAGGTGCTGAAAGGAAAGAACTGCCAACCCAGAATCTAATACACAGTGAAAACAGCCTTCAGGAATGAAGGGAAAATCAAGACATTCTCAGGTAAAGAAAAACTAAGAATCTATTGCCATCAGACCTTTGCTAAAAGACTGGGTAAAGAAAGTTTTTTAAGCAGGAATGAAGTGATGAAAGAAGCAAACTTAAAACATCAGAAAAGAGGAATTTGATAAGCAAAAATAGGAGTAAATATAATAGGTTATTTTATCCTTTTATAAATATGTTTTTAAAATTATCCTCAATAGTTGAAGCAAAATTATACCACTATCTGATGGGACACTAAATGTATGTGGAGGAAATATTTCATATAATTGTATTGTAAATGGGGTAAAAGAACTTACAGGGAGATAAGATTAATATATTTCACCTGAACTGGTAAAATGACTACATCAGTAAAGAGTAGTATATTTTGTATATGTAAAATATCATACCTACTTAACCACTAAAAAAGTTATATGTTCATATAACTGTTCATATAACATTCCAAAACATTAGATAAATCAAAATGAAATTCTGAAAAACGGTCAAGTAACTCATAGGAAAGCAGGACAAGGAAAATAGAGGAATGAGAGAATAAACAGAAAAAAATAAAATAGCAAATTTAAACCCTAACATATCAATAATTACATTAAGCGTAAATGTCCTACATATACCCATTAAAGACACAAACTAGCAAAGTAGATAAAAAGACATGTTCCAAAGATATGCTGTCTATAAGAAACCCACTCTAAACATAATATAGGCAGGTTGAAAGCGAAAGTGTGAAGAAAGATATATCATGCCAAAGTCTACTTAAAAAAACAGAGGAAGGCATAAATATATCATTTATATAATGATAAAAGGATTGCTCTTCCAAGAAGACGTAACCATCTTAAATGTGTATGTACCAAATAACAGAGCCTGAAAATATATAGAACAATAACTGGAGAACTGAAACCAGAAGTACACAGTGCTTGGAGATGGAAACTCTAACAACCTCTCCCAACAGTTAACAGAACAACTAGACAGATAATCAATAAGGGTATAGAAAAAATCAAGCAGAGAAAGACAATGATCATATGGTTTCACTCAGATGTGGAGCATAAGGAATAGCGTGAAGCACCACAGGGCAAAGGAGGGAAAACAGAGTGGGAAGGAATCAGAGAGGGACATAAACCATGAGAAAGTCTAGACTCCAGGAACTAAACTGAGGGTTACAGAGGGGAGACGGGGTAACTGAGTGATGGGTATTAAGGAGGGCATATATGGTGATGAGCTCTCGGTGTTATAACTAATGAAAAGCTACTGATGTACTATACATTGGCTAATTGAACATAATAAAAAAAGAAAAAATCAACACCACAATCAACCATGGAGAGGCAGTTGGATACTGTGGAAAGAGCCCAGCACCAGGGTGTAAAAGAGGCACCTTGGAGAAGAACCCAAGTTTGGAAAATGCCTCCAGATTGGAAATTAGTCACTCTGTCAATCAGCCTGTGCCCTCAGAATGAGTCCTATTTCTTCCCATCAGTGTCTGTAGACCTATTGTGCAGGGGGCCAAAAGAGGTCAGTGAGCTTCACAGTCAAGGATCCTGAAACTTCATTCAGTCTTCCCTCCATTCTTGTGGTCAATGGCACTGAGGCTGCTCTCCACCCCAGGGTCTGTGTGTTTGGCATTGACAGTGCCTAGCATCAGTAGCCAGACTCTCAGGCTTCATTTCCCAGCAATGTGCTTGCATTCTGTTCAGAACCTTTGTCCAAGCTTCTGAATGGAATATATTAAAGCAATCATAATTTGCATGTAAAATTTAAAGTTACATTTTCATAAATGGTGTTACCTCTAAAAATATGTAGACCAGATTTTAAACAGGAGCAGAATACACAGCATCTCTAGGACTCCTTTAGAATAAGTGACCCTCTGACAAACTAGATGAATCTAGAAGCAGCAATATGGACTCTTAGCTTTCTAATTTCTTGCCTAATCAACCATCACTGAAAAGTTAATAGCTCAGCATAAGCAACATTTTAGTGCAGAGGATGGCAAACTATGGGCCAAATCTGGGCTGTTATTTTAAGTGAAGTTTTATTAAAACATAGAGGGCAGCAGCAGAACCATTTGAGAACTTACTAGAAATGAAATTCTCTTTCTTCAGACCTATTGACTCAGAAACTCTGGGGATGGCACTCAGCTATGTGCGTTTATTTTTGTTGTTGTTGTTTATTAATGTTTCTTTTTTTATTGTGTTATGTTAGTCATCATATCGTAGTCATTGGTTTTTGATGTAATGTTCCATGATTCATTGTTTGCATATAATACCCAGTGATACGCAAAATCCATGCCCTCCTTAATACCCATCACCACGCTCATCCATTCCCTCACCCTCTTCCCTTCTAAAACCCTCTGTTTGTTTCCCGGAGTCTGTAGTTTCTCATGGTTCATCTCTCACTCTGATTTCTCCCCTTCATTTTTCCCTTCTCCTAATGTCCTCCATGCTATTCCTTATGTTCCATAAATAAGTGAAACCAAATGATAATTAACTTTCTCTGTTTGATTTATTTCACTTAGCATAATCTCCTCCAGTCCCATCTATGTTGATGCAAATGTTGGGTATTCATCCTTTCTGATTGCTGAGTAATATTCCATTGTGTATACAGACCACATCTTCTTTATCCATTCGTCTGTTGAAGGACATCTTGACTCCTTCCACAGTTTGGCTATGGTGGACATTGCTGCTATGAACACTGGGGTACATATGCCCCTTCTTTTCACTACAGCTGTATTTTTGCGGTAAATACCCAGTAGTGCAATTGCTGGGTTATAGGGTTGCTCTATTTTAATTTTTTGAGGAACCTCCACACTGTTTTCCAAAGTAACTGTACAAATTTGCATTCTCTCCATCAGCATAAGAGGGTTCTCCACAACTTCTCCACAACTTCTCTAACATTTGTTGTTTCTTGCCTTGTTGATTTTTGCCATTCTAACTGGCGTGAGGTGGTATCTCAATGTGGTTTTGATTTGAATTTCCCTGATGGCTAATGATGATGGACACTTTTTCATGTGTCTGTTAGCTATTAGGTACTTTAGAATAAACCTAGCCAAAGAGGTAAAGAATCTATTCTTTAGGAACTACAGAACACCCGAGACAGAAATTGAAGAACACACAAAAAGATGGAAAAACATTTCATGCTTATGGATCAGAAGAATAAAACATTGTTAAAATGACTATGCTGCCCAGAGCAATCTATACTTTCAACTCCATCCTAATAAAAATACTAATGGCAATTTTCAAAATGCTGGAACAAACAATCCTAAAATTTGTATGGAACCAGAAAAGACCTGAATCACTAAGGAAGTGTTGAAAAAGAAAAACAAAGCAGGGGGCATCACATTGCTTAATTTCAAGCTATATTACAAAGCTGTGATCACCAAAGCAGCATGGGACTGGCACAAAAACAGACACTTAGACTGGTGGAACAGAGTAGAGAGCCCAGATAAGGATACTCAACTCTATGGTCAACTAATCTTTGACAAAGCAGGAAAAAATATCCAATGGAGAAAAGATAATAAATTTAATAAATTTATTTATTTATTTTAATTTATTATTTAATTTACTTTTATTATTAAATTCATTAAATTAAATTTATTATTTTATTTAGTTAGTTATTAAAAGATAATAAATTTAATAAATGGTGCTGGGAAAATTGGACAGCTATATACAGAAGAATGAAACTGGACCATTCTCTTACACCATACACAAAGATAAACTCTAAATGGATGAAAGACCTCAGTGTGAAACAGGAATCTATGAAAATCCCAGAGGAGAACATAGGCAGTAACCTCTTTGACATTGGCCACAGCAACTTCTTTCAAGACATGTCTCCAAAGGCAAGGGAAACAAAAGTGAAAATGAGCTTTGGGGACTTCATCAAGATAAAAAGCTTCTGCACAGCCAAAGAAACAGTCAACAAAATAACGAGGCAGCCCACAGAATGGGAGAAGATATTTACAAATGACGCTATAGACAAAGGGCTCATGTCCAAGATCTATAAAGAACTCCTCAAACTCAGCACCCTAAAAACAGATAATTCAGTTAAAAAAAAAATGGGCAGAAGACATGAGCAGACACTTCTCCAAAGCAATGTGCATTTAAACAAGACTTCTAGAAAAGTTTGAGAACCACTGGATTATACTATCCTACTGTGTCCACTGGCTAATATTGTGATAAAGAGCTTTGGTTCCAATTCAGCCAACATCACCTGATGCTGTAGCCATGCACCTGATTCCATGCCGTGTCTGACAGTACATGGGCTCTGGCCTCCCAGGAAAGCAGTCGTGTGACCACTAACCGCAGCAAGGCATGTGGGGTCCTCTAGAGATGCATGAGCTCTGCAAGACTGGAACAAGAAGGACAGAATTCACAGAATTAACAGAGGTGATTTTACTTTTCATGTCTATTTTTTCTAGACGGAGGGCATAAAATCACACTTGAGACACGGGCTTCAGGAAGCAGGTGTGGTCACCATCCCGAGGTGATAGGGGACAGGCTAGGAGCTAGAAGACAGTCCACAGTGGTGTGCCAAGCAGGCAGGATTACCACAGCACAGGCGACAGCGGGCAGCTCAGGGAAGGACAAGACTGGTCTGATGGGAACAGAAAAGTGTTGCTTTTCTTCTTTTCTTTGCATGCTGGGTATGCTGGGCTGCAGAATTTGATGAGATGCTTTAGGATCTGGAACCTAACTAGTCCAGCTGGAAAAAAGCAGAGAGCAGCAGTACTGGAGATTTTCTTATGCTTTGTAAAAATCAAATTTGCCCTCCTGGATGAGAAATGTTATCAGTGTTCAGTCAGGCGACAGCTAGGAGTTGAGGGTAATGGGAACTGCTGGACTGGTCCATTATTTAGGTGTGTTGGAAGGCTCCATCTCTCAGATCATAGATAGATACAATCTGAAAGTAGCCCCACCAAAGAAGCGGGCAGAGCAGAAAGAAACTGCCTCTCTTCAAAGCTAAAGTAATAAAATCAAGAAAAGCCATTTTGGAAAAGCCATTTTGAAAAAGCCAAGAACCAAGTGCCAGGAACACCACGATGATGGAGCATGAACCCAGAGACCATGAGGCAGGAACTTCTATATAAAAGGTTGAATTTAACGTCGTCCAGAGACAGGGTCTGAGTGAGAGCATGTTAAATACAAGTGGGGAGGGTCTAAGACAATGGCTGAACAAGGTCGTTGTCAGGAGGTTATTATGTGTTTATGTGGTTAAAGGGCCAGAGACAGGATGAGATTGCTTTGTTACCCAAATGTGGATAATAAACTTATGCAGCAAATAAAAATGAGATGACCTTTAGAAAGAAAGAAAGAAAAAGAAAGAAAGAAAGAAAGAAAGAAAGAAAGAAAGAAAGAAAGAAAGAAAGAAAGAAATCCTGCTTGTGCTTCCTTCTCCCATTCCCAGGCTGGTCCCTTTTCCTCCTCCGGTAGCTGGGTGATGTTTTCTTCACTCCCCTAGCTTTGTGTGTCAATGACAGCATCCTTGCTCAGGCATTAATGGGGATAAACGACCTGGAGCTCCTCGCCCAGATGCTCAGCTCCCTCTCCTAGAGTACCATGTGCCCTGAGTTCAGGTGGTACCCTTTATGCCTATGTGGAAACGTGCAGACTCTGTCTCCCAAGTTTAGAATTCTTTAACTGTGCCTAGTCAGGGATCATGGGGTGAGGTAGCAACAAAGAGGGACTTGAGGGACTGGAAAGTCTCAAACAAGGGTGTAGGTGGTTGGGGTGACTGTCAGTTGGCAAGGACTTGGAGCTGTTGGGGCACCAGGCAGGAAGGGGTTCTGCCAATCACAGATAGCTGGCATTCAGGAAACAGTGGAGTTGAAGAATAAAGCACAATCATGAACTGAGTAGATTGTCAGAATACATTCCAGGAATTATAAGGAGGGTAGGAACCTTCCTATAGTTTCAGGGTGGGAAATGAGCCAGGAAATCTGGGAAGTAGCTGTGTGGGAAGCAATGGGGAGAGCTGGAAGCCAGGCATCCCTGCTGGGGCCCTTGGCACATGTCTCCAAGTGGGGATTCCTTTCCAGCATTGCTCGAGGAATTTGCACACTTTCTCAAATCCCAAGAAAAATCAGTAAATCATGAAAATAGAGTGAAGTGTTGTAATTTTTCTGTGAGAAATGAAGTTTAATAATTAATGGAGAGATATTACTGATTTGAAGGAATCCATTTATGTCAAGCAAAAACAAGAACAAAAAACATGTACACACAATGTTGAAAGTGAAGGTCAACATTTCTAGGAAAAGGACAGAGCAGTCAGGAGAGTAGCAGTCATGGTCTAAGTAGTCATTCTTTCTTATGTCTCTATGTTATAACTGTGTATCTATAGCCCTGGCTGCTGTGAACCTAAGTCACTTTTGCAAATAAATATTGGAAGTGTATAGGCATTGGAGTACTTGGGTGACTCAGTCTAGAGTCTGACTCTTGATTTCAGCTCAGGTCAGGATCTTGGGTTTGTGAGATTGAGCCCTGTGTCGGACTCTGTGCTTAGCATGGAGTCTGCTTGAGATTCTCTCCCTCTGCCCCTCTACTCCCTGTGCATTCTCTCTCTCGCTCTCTTTCTTTCTCAAATAAATAAATAGATTTTTTTTAAAAGTGTATAATGTAGTGTACTTTTTTCAAAAACCATGAGTGATGTTTCAAGATAAAAGTTTTTGAAACAAAAGTAAGTTCTTAAATTGTCCATTTCAACTTGTAAGTCCATGTGGTACTGTTAACTTTGCTAGGAGATCCAAATATTACATTATTCAAATACTACCACATAATGTTCACCCTTGTTTCCCAGTATTTGAGTATTTGGTATAGAGACTGTAGTTACTTGTAAATACTACTAAACTAAATACTTGTTTTTGTTAAACATAGTTTTAGATATCTAATAATAATGCATGGAGAGTATAAAGAGTGTTGGAATTTTTTTTAAGGTTTTATTTATTTATTTGAGCAAAAGAGAGAGCATGAGCAGGAGAGAGAGACAGAAGAAAGGGAGAAGCAGTCTCCCCACTGAGCAGGGAGCCCCAGGACCTCAGGATCATGACCTAAGCTGAAAGCAGACACTTAACCGACTGAGCCACTCAGATGCCCTAAATGTTGGAAGTCTTTTAAGAGACTTACAGTTTTGAGATTTTGCAGGAATTCCATGATCTCATTCTGAATCTCATATATTTGGGGATTTTAGGAACACTAGCATTAGCTATAGTCCCTTCCCAGGAGGAGCCAGAACCATGGTATGGCCAGCAGAGCCTCTGCAGAGGAGCACTGGGAATCTGTGGAACTGGATGGAGACTGGTGGGAATGAGAGACGGCCACTGAAGGTCAACCAGATGGCTTAGGTGTGGGCATGCTGGGAGCCCCAGTGTCTTCAGAAAGCCAGCCTAATGTGGTGGGGCCGCCAGTTCTCAAACAATGAAGCTTCTCTGGGATGTTCACATTGGCTGTGTGTGAGAGCACAGCCAGGTGTTTCCCACTGCAATTTAAGAGATGGGAAGCACAGACAAACTGGAAGGCAGATCCTACAACAGCGGCATGTAGAAATACGTTTGCATTATGGCACCCACCCAGAATCAAGACAGGAAGCTCAAGACCGGGAACTCAGGGTTCTGGCAGATTCTTCCCAGGGTTCTAAGTACTCTGTTAAGCACTTGTGATTTTTATTTAACCATATATGTTTAATTTAATTATTAACTAAAAAATTAATTTAAATATATTTAATTATATATATATGTAAATATATAGGGTATGTATATGTATATGTATATATCTCCTTTTCTCTGAAGTGAAGTAATCAAACCACATCCAGGTTGTCATTCTCCAGACCCTTAAACCTGAAGCCCACCTGCATTTGTGGTCTGGCTTAGTTCAGCGCTTTATGGACTTAGACTATTTAGTCTTTACTTAACTTTTGTAAAGTTAGGCATTATTGTCTCCAGTTTGCAGCTGAAGAGGTAAGGATTCAGTGAGTTCAAGTGACTGACCTTCGAGTTACCCAGTTCCACAGTGGCAGAACTGGTGGTAAAGCCCAGACCTGGCTGCCCTTCCAAACCTTGACACCTGACCACCATGCTCCAGGCCAAGCTAAATCATCTGATGCTTCAAGCCATTGAATCTTAGGTTTTAGAAGGTCCTTCGAGAGATCAGAGGCAGCCTATCCCTTGCCTATAGGCAAGATGTTTGCATTCCCCCTACTGGAGATCATCTGCCCAAGGCATTAGCATTTTGCATGTGCTTTCACATAACCAAGGAGTAAAATGTAAAAGAGAGGCTGGAGCCTTGCAGTTCCTTCTGTCAAATCATGCTGCTCTTTTCTTGGATTGCACCATTAAGAATGGACAGTTAAGCTTAAGGGATCAACAGATAATTTGAAAAGGTCATTGCAGACCAGACCTGTCCTTTGTTCCTGACCTTGTTTGTCAGATCACTGCTTGGCATAAGGGATCATGGTTGTGTTCCAGTCCGCCCATGCTGTGAGGATTCTTTCTCCGGCCAGATTATTTAAAATCAGGTGCATGAATCTGGCTGCTTTCCTGGTAACTGTGGTCTTCTCTGGTATGTTCATCTTCCAACGACAGACAAAGCTGCCTTCAGCACACTTGGGGCAGGATGCTTGTTTGCCAGCACAATAGCGAGGGTGTTCCTTATGACTGAAATGATACTGAAAAATTATCTTTTCTTACCCATCAGGGTATTTGACCCTTTATCCTCACCATGGTTTCTGAGGCAGAGATCTGGTGCATTTTGCTCATGTCCTTTGTCCCCCCACTTTTGAGTGGGAAGAAAGGTGCAGGTGTTCCCAGTGTGTCTTCTCTGTACCAGCCCCACCCCCGCTGAATAGCGTCTCAGGCTGGGGTGAAGCCTCCGAATTGGGGTTCCAACACACACTTTCTCTTTATTCTCAGGTCAAGCCAGTCTCTGTGATGTGGGCCACCTGGTACTTGTATATTCAAGGCCCGTTACCATTCAGAGGAACTGGAGTTTGCCCAGTCACGTCCAGTGTCGCCTTTCTTTAGGCCTTCATGTATGAGCCCAAATAAAAAGGGAGCTAATGAAAAGGACTCAAATATGATCTGAAAAAGGATTGAAGGCTTAAAAGATATGATTTAATAAGAAAAATAAAAACAGCTGATAGGTTAACTGCTAAATTATGGCCACTGCTGACTTTCTCTTCCATAACAATAGTGAATTATGTTTAATGGTGCTCACAGAGCTTTCAGTTTCCCTGAATTATCACCAGGGGAGAATTAACCTCCTTTTGTGTATCTGATAGATTTGACCCTTGGGGAGAGGAAGAACTGCAGTGAAAGAAATCATAGAATTATAAAGAGGGGGTGAGAGTAGGATTCAAATGAGAAGAAGAAGAAGACATTAAGGATGGGGGTCTAGAGAGGTAACTGCCAGTCAGCTTTCGTGAATCCATGGTATCCATGCCAGGAAAAAACAGGGGAGCTTGGCACTAGCCTTGAAACTGAACACCACCCCCTCTGTAACAAGCATCCAGGTTGAAGAGCAGGACATGACCAGCTTCCAGAAGCCACTCTTGCCCCTTCTAGTTACTGCTGCTCAAACATAAGGCCAAACTACTTTCAGTGACACCATCAGTTTGGCCCATTTTTGAACAATAGAGTGACACAGTATATTCTCTCTTGAGTTTAGCTTCTTTTGATCAATATTGTTTTGAGATTCATCTATATGATACATGTAGTTATGGGTTGTGTCTTCTCGTTGCTCCACAGTATTCAATATATTCTGCTGTCTATATGGGCATCTGGGTAACTCATAGTTGGGGTTGTTGCAGATACTTCCACTGAGAGCATTCTGTCTTGACGTGACCATGGGAATGTATTTCTGTTATGTACATACTGAGGAGTGGGATTTCGGGTCATAGGCATGAATGTATTGCTAGGGCAGATATTTTCAAATGGTTTTCCTGAGTTCTTGCATCAGTTCACACATATAAAGGATCTGATTATTCTGTGTCCTCATCAGAACTTGTATTTTCTGTCTTAATATTGGCCATTCTGGTGGCTAGTAGATGCTAATATCACAAGAGAAAGCTGAGGCAAAGTGGTGCCCAGTATTCCATATCTTATAAGTGGCAGAGCTGGTGTTTGTACCTTCTAGGGTTCATGCTCCCCGCATCTGCTCCCCCCCCAATTATCCTCAGCCACCAGCCATCCAATTGTAAAACCAATTTAAAAATGTAATTTTTGGACTTGGGAGAGCTGTGTGTTGCCTGCAAATCTCACTTTGATCTCCCATTTATAATTCCAAATCCCATGAATGAATTTCCCAATGAGCCATGCAATCGACTCAGTTTTGGTTCATCTCTTTGTCTTTGTTGGCCAACCTCTGAGGGAAGAAGACAGCCAGTTCCATCAAATAGGAGGAAAGGAGCAACCAGTTCCCAGTGGAGCCTTCCAGCAGGGAAACAACCAGAATGGGCAACATTCTCGCATAATAGAGTCCTTTCTGCAGAGTCTCCTTGTGGAGACTGTGGGAAAATGGACCAGGCATGGCAAATAGGCAAGGAGTAGTTTAAAAAAAAAAAAAAAAGAAAAGAAAAGAAAGATCTAAAATGTTATGACTGTTGAAATTATATCTAATAAAACACACAGGTGTACCTGAACATGTCTTTAAACCAATAGTGATTGCTTTAGGTTGATCGGATAGTGCCTGGGTTTATAGTCTCTTTTGTATTTCATGGAAATTTGCAAATTGCTTACATTTGTTTTGTAAAGAAAAAATTTCAAATTTATAATACCTGGAAAGACATTTTTCCTTTCATGTTTTTGCTGCTAATAATTGGGGAAAATAACTTAGAATTGCAATCACTTGATGCTCTGGAATCATTATATTTAAAAATCACAGAAACATCATGTAATGATTAATGGTAAGTTAAGACATTGAAATGAGTAACAGGAGCCATTATTCCAATGAGGAAATGACTCTATATTAATAAAACAGGACCTATTCCAGAAGTAGAATTGAGGATATTATAATCTCTGTGTATGGATAGTATAGATGTTTCAATGGATGTGAGTATGCATTTGTGTGGGTGCATACAGACGTTACTCAAATTCTACTATACACGCTATATATGTGTATATTTTTATCTGTCTGTTTATAGTATTAGTCTCCCTCTTTTTAAGATAGATAGGTATGCTAAGGAACTGGTAAAGAAAATATGTATAATATGGGTATAATAGTAGATAGATATTAGTCAATAAAATATATATGCTCCAAGTGGAGAAAGACAACTATCATATGATTTCCCTGATATGAGGAAGTAGTGATTGCAACATGGGGGCTTAAGTAGGTAGGAGAAGAATAAATGAAACAAGATGGGATTGGGAGGGAGACAAACCATAAGTGACTCTTAATCTCACAAAACAAACTGAGGGTTACTGGAGGGAGGGGAGTTGGGAGAAGGGGAGGTGGGGTTATGGACATTGGGGAGGGTATGTGCTTTGGTGAGTGCTGTGAAGTGTGTAAACCTGGCGATTCATAGACCTGTACCCCTGGGGATAAAAATATATTTTATGTTTATAAAAAATAAAAAATTAAAGATTTAAAAAATATATATATATGCTCAAGTGCACATTGTGTGTGTGTGTTTTCATATAGGTGAATCATACATATACAGGTCTGCATGGAAATACACAGAATAATGTCACTGTTTGGGGGGTTTTTGCCTTTTTTGGGGTGATGGTGTTAAGAATAGTTTTTCCTTTATACTTGATTGTATTTATAGAATTTTTTATGATGAACGTGTGTTTAAATTAAAAGAGTCATAAGGCCTTAGGTAGAGTTTTAAACTTAAAAGTCTCCTTTCTAAGGTGGTAAGGACGCTATGAAGAAAAAGGCAGTGTGGTGGAAAGATATTGTTGTTATCCATTTTTCAAAGGAACATTGAATTGTATTGTTCAAACCAGAGCTCTCCCTAAGTGGATAACACAGTGAAAGGATTTTGAATGTTATATTAGATTTTTTGCCAACAATGAGAATATGTTCTTGGCATTGTTCTCTTTTCAATGCCTGTTTTATTTTCTATCAGATGTATGGATTATTGGTCCTCATTTCTTTACTTGTCATAACAGAGAAAATGAATTCTTTATTCTTTTTTTTTTTAATTTTTAAATTTTTTATAAACATATATTTTTATCCCCAGGGGTACAGGTCTGTGAATCGCCAGGTTTACACACTTCACAGCACTCACCAAAGCACATACTCTCCCCAACCTCCCTTCCCCCCAGCAACCCTCAGTTTGTTTTGTGAGATTAAGAGTCACTTATGGTTTGTTTCCCTCCCAATCCCATCTTGTTTCATTTATTCTTCTCCTAACCACTTAAGCCCCCATGTTGCATCACCACTTCCTCATATCAGGGAGATGATATGATAGTTGTCTTTCTCCGCTTGACTTATTTCACTAAGCATGATACGCTCTAGTTCCATCCATGTTGTCGCAAATGGCAAGATTTCATTTCTTTGATGGCTGCATAGTATTCCATTGTGTATATATACCACCTCTTCTTGATCCATTCATCTGTTGATGGACATCTAGATTCTTTCCATAGTTTGGCTATTGTGGACATTGCTGCTATAAACATTCGGGTGCACGTGCCCCTTTGGATCACTACGTTTGTATCTTTAGGGTAAATACCCAGTAGTGCAATTGCTGGGTCATAGGGCAGTTCTATTTTCAACATTTTGAGGAACCTCCATGCTGTTTTCCAAAGTGGTTGCACCAGCTTGCATTCCCACCAACAGTGTAGGAGGGTTCCCCTTTCTCCGCATCCTCGCTAGCATCTGTCATTTCCTGACTTGTTGATTTTAGCCATTCTGACTGGTGTGAGCTGATATCTCATTGTGGTATTGATTTGTATTTCCCTGATGCCGAGTGATATGGAGCACTTTTTCATGTGTCTGTTGGCCATCTGGATGTCGTCTTTGCAGAAATGTCTGTTCATGTACTCTGCCCATTTCTTGATTGGATTATTTGTTCTTTGGGTGTTGAGTTTGCTAAGTTTTTTATAGATTGTGGACACTAGTCCTTTATCTGATATGTCGTTGGCAAATATCTTCTCCCATTCTGTCAGTTGTCTTTTGATTTTGTTAACTGTTTCCTTTGCTGTGCAAGAGCTTTTGATCTTGATGAAATCCCAATAGTTCATTTTTGCCCTTGCTTCCCTTGCCTTTGGCGATGTTCCTAGGAAGATGTTGCTGCAGCTGAGGTCGAAGAGGTTGCTGCCTGTGCTCTTCTCAAGGATTTTGATGGATTCCTTTCGCACATTGAGGTCCTTCATCCATTTTGAGTCTATTTTCATGTGTGGTGTAAGGAAGTGGTCCAATTTCATTTTTCTGCATGTGGCTGTCCAGTTTTCCCAACACCATTTATTGAAGAGGCTGTCTTTTTTCCATTGGACATTCTTTCCTGCTTTGTCGAAGATTAGTTGACCATAGAGTTGAGGGTCCATTTCTGGGCTCTCTATTCTGTTCCATTGATCTATGTGTCTGTTTTTGTGCCAGTACCATGCTGTCTTGATGATGACAGCTTTGTAATAGAGCTTGAAGTCCGGAATTGTGATGCCACCAACGTTGGCTTTCTTTTTCAATATCCCTTTGGCTATTCGAGGTCTTTTCTGGTTCCATATAAATTTTAGAATTATTTGTTCCATTTCTTTGAAAAAGATGGATGGTACTTTGATAGGAATTGCATTAAATGTGTAGATTGCTTTAAGTAGCATAGACATTTTCACAATATTTATTCTTCCAATCCAGGAGCATGGAACATTTTTCCATTTCTTTGTGTCTTCCTCAATTTCTTTCATGAGTACTTTATAGTTTTCTGAGTATAGATTCTGTGCCTCTTTGGTTAGGTTTATTCCTAGGTATCTTGAGGTTTTGGGTGCAATTGTAAATGGGATTGACTCCTTAATTTCTCTTTCTTCTGTCTTGTTGGTGTAGAGAAATGCAACTGATTTCTGTGCATTGATTTTATATCCTGACACTTTACTGAATTCCTGTTTAAGTTCTAGCAGTTTTGGAGTGGAGTCTTTTGGGTTTTCCATGTATAGTATCACATCAGCTGCGAGGAGTGATAATTTGACTTCTTCTTTGCCAATTTGGATGCCTTTAATTTCTTTTTGTTGTCTGATTGCTGAGGCTAGGACTTCTTGTACTATGTTGAATAGCAGTGGTGATAATAGACATCCCTGCCTGTTCCTGACCTTAGCGGAAAAGCTTTCAGTTTTTCTCCATTGAGAATGATATTTGCGGTGGGTTTTTCATAGATGGCTTTGATGATATTGAGGTATGTGCCCTCTATCCCTACACTTTGAAGAGTTCTGATCAGGAAGGGATGCTGTACTTTGTCAAATGCTTTTTCAGCATCTATTGAGAGTATCATATGGTACTTGTTCTTTCTTTTATTGATGTGTTGTATCACATTGACTGATTTACGGATGTTGAACCAACCTTGCAGCCCTGGAATAAATCCCACTTGGTCATGGTGAATAATCCTTTCAATGTACTGTTGAATCCTATTGGCTAGTATTTTGGTGATAATTTTCACATCTGTGTTCATCAAGCATATTGGTCTAAAACTCTCTTTTTTTATGGGATCCTTGTCTGGTTTGGGGATCAAGGTGATTTTGGCCTCATAAAACGAGATTGGAAGTTTTCCTTCCATTTCTATTTTTGGAACAGTTTCAGGAGAATAGGAATTAGTTCTTCTTTAAATGACTGGTAGAATTCCCCCGGGAAGCCGTCTGGCCCTGGGCTTTTGTTTGTTTGGAGATTTTTAATGATTGTTTCAATCTCCTTACTGGTTATGGGTCTGTTCAGGCTTTCTCTTTCTTCCTGGTTCAGTTGTGGTAGTTTATGTGTTCCTAGGAATGCATCCATTTCTTCCAGATTGTCAAATTTGTTGGCGTAGAGTTGCTCATAGGATGTTCTTATAATAGTTTGTATTTCTTTGGTGTTAGTTGTGACCTCTCCTCTTTCATTCATGATTCATCATTCTCTTTTCTTTTTGATAAGTCTGGCCAGGGGTTTATCAATTTTATTAATTCTTTCAAAGAACCAGCTCCTAGTTTTGTTAATTTGCTCTATTGTTTTTTTGGTTTCTATTTCATTGATTTCTGCTCTGATCTTTATGATTTCTCTTCTCCTTCTGGGCTTAGGGTTTCTTTCTTGTTCTTTCTCCAGCTCCTTTAGGTGTAGGGTTAGGTTGTGTACCTGAGACCTTTCTTGTTTCTTGAGAAAGGCTTGTACCGCTATATATTTTCCTCTCAGGACTGCCTTTGTTGTGTCCCACAGATTTTGAACCATTGTATTTTCATTATCATTTGTTTCCATGATTTTTTTCAATTCTTCTTTAATTTCCCAGTTCACCCATTCATCTTTAGAAGGATGTTGTTTAGTCTCCATGTATTTGGGTTCTTTCCAAACTTCCTCTTGTGGTTGAGTTCTAGCTTCAGAGCATTGTGGTCTGAAAATATGCAGGGAATGATCCCAATCTTTTGATACTGGTTGAGTCCTGATTTAAGACCAAGGATGTGATCTATTCTGGAGAATGTTCCATATGCACTAGAGAAGAATGTGTATTCTGTTGCTTTGGGATGAAATGTTCTGAATATATCTGTGATGTCCATCTGGGCCAATGTGTCGTTTAAGGCCTTTATTTCCTTGCTGATCTTTTGCTTGGATGATCTGTCCATTTCAGTGAGGGGAGTGTTAAAGTCCCCTACTCTTATTGTATTATTGTTGATGTGTTTCTTTGATTTTGTTATTAATTGGTTTATATAGTTGGATGCTCCCACGTTGGGGGCATAGATATTTAAAATTGTTAGATCTTCTTGTTGGACAGACCCTTTGAGTATGATATAGTGTCCTTCCTCATCTCTTATTATAGTCTTTGGCTTAAAATCTATTTGATCTGATATAAGGATTGCCACTCCTTCTTTCTTCTGATGTCCATTAGCATGGTAAATTCTTTTCCACCCCCTTACTTTAAATCTGGAGGTGTCTTCGGGCTTAAAATGAGTTTCTTGTAGGCAACATATAGATGGGTTTTGTTTTTTTATCCATTCTGATACCCTGTGTCTTTTGACTGGGGCATTTAGCCCATTCACATTCAGGGTTACTATTGAGAGATATAAATTTAGTGCCGTTGTATTGCCTGTAAGGTGACTGTTACTGTATATTGTCTCTGTTCCTTTCTGATCTACCACTTGTAGGCTCTCTCTTTGCTTAGAGGACCCCTTTCAATATTTCCTGCAGAGCTGGTTTGGTGTTTGCAAATTCTTTTAGTTTTTGTTTGTCCTGGAAGCTTTTAATCTCTCCATCTATTTTCAATGATAGCCTAGCTGGATATAGTATTCTTGGCTTCATGTTTTTCTCGTTTAGCGCTCTGAAAATATCATGCCAGCTCTTTCTGGCCTGCCAGGTCTCTGTGGATAAGTCAGCTGCCAATCTAATATTTTTACCATTGTATGTTGCAGACTTTTCCTGGGCTGCTTTCAGGATTTTCTCTTTGTCACTAAGACTTGTAAATTTTACTATTAGGTGAAGGGGTGTGGGCCTATTCTTATTGATTTTGAGGGGTGTTCTCTGAACCTCCTGAATTTTGATGCTCGTTCCCTTTGTCATATTGGGGAAATTCTCCCCAATAATTCTCTCCAGTATACCTTCTGTTCCCCTCTTTTTTCTTCTTCTTCTGGAATCCCAATTATTCTAATGTTGTTTCTTCTTATGGTGTCACTTATCTCTCAAATTCTCCCCTCATGGTCCAGTAGCTGTTTGTCCCTCTTTTGCTCAGCTTCTTTATTCTCTGTCATTTGGACTTCTATATCGCTAATTCTTTCTTCTGCCTTATTTATCCTAGCAGTGAGAGCCTCCATTTTTTATTGCACCTCATTAATAGGTTTTTTTATTTCAACTTGGTTCGATTTTCGTTCTTTTATTTCTCCAGAAAGGGCTTTTTATATCTCCCGAGAGGGTTTCTCTAATATCTTCCATGCCTTTTTCGAGCCTGTCTAGAACCTTGAGAATTGTCATTCTGAACTCTAGATCTGACATATTACCAAAGTCTGTATTGATTAGGTCCCTAGCCTTCAGTACTGCCTCTTTTTCTTTTTTTCGTGGTGAATTTTTCCACCTTGTCATTTTGTCCAGATAAGAGTATATGAAGGAGCAAGTAAAATACTAAAAGGGTGGCAACAACCCCAGGAAAGTATGCTTTAACCAAATCAGAAGAGATCCCAAATCGTGAGGGGGGAGAAAGGAGATAAAAAGAGGTTCAAAAATAAAGAAAGGAAAAAAAAAAAAAGAAAAGAATTAAAAAAAGAAAACAAATAAAGAAAAGTAATAAAAAAGAAAAAATATATATATTAGATAATCTAGTTTAAAAATGTTAAAAAAAGAAAAGGGTAAAAGTTAAAAAAAATTTTAGCAGAAGAAGAGAAAAAAAATGAAAAAGAAAAAAATTACTTTAACTACAAGACTAAAAAATCACAGAGAGAAAGCCATGAGTTCCGTGCTTTGCTTTCTCCTCCTCTGGAATTCTGCTGCTCTCCTTGGTATTGAAACCGCACTCCTTGGTAGGTGAATTTGGTCTTGGCTGGATTTCTTGTTGATCTTCTTGGGGAGGGCCCTGTTGTAGTGATTCTCAAGTGTCTTTGCCCCAGACGGAATTGCACCGCCCTTACCAGGGCCGGGCTGAGTAATCCGCTTGGGTTTGCTTTCAGGAGCTTTTGTTCCCTGAGCTCTTTCAGTAGAGTTCTGGAGGATGGGAATACAAATGGCGGCCTCCTGGTCTCCGGCCTGGAGGAGCTGAGAGCCTGGGGCCCCACTCCTCAGTGTGCCCTCAGAGAACAGCGCCCAGTTACTCCCATCTGCCTGACCTCTGGTCGCGCTCCGAGCTCACCGAGCCTGCGACCGGTTCAAGGTAACCCCGAGCTGGGAGCTTACTGTCGGCTCTGTCTCTGTAGCCGGCTTTCCCGTTCCAATACCCATAAGCTCTGCAACACTGAGACAGCCCCGATCCTTCTGTGACCCTGCGGGACCTGAGGCCACGCTGATCCCGCGTGGGCTTCGCCCCGGTTACGCCTCTGGAGCTATGTCTCTCAGTGGAACAGACTTTTAAAAGTCCCGATTTTGTGCTCCGTTGCTCCGCTGCTTGCCGGGAGCCGGCCCTTACCCCCGGGGTCTATGTTCCTGTCGCTTTGGATTCACTTCTCCGCCAGTCCTACCTTTCAGAAAGTGGTTGTTTTTCTGTTTCTAGAATTGCTGTTCTTCTTCTCTAAGATCTGCCGATAGATTTTCAGGTGTTTGCAATCTTTAGGTAAGCTATCTAGCTGATCTCCTGCTAGCTGAAGTAGTCTCAGCCTGCTACTTCTCCGCCATCTTGACTCTTCCCCCTCAAATTCTTTATTCTTTAATGATTTCTTTTTAATTGTCATATGTTCTGTTCTACTTGGATAGGTAGTGAAACATCATTTATTTTGGACACGTATGTGTTTAGTAAACCAAACAAAGGAATAGAAATGTATTTGACAACAAATAGTCTTTTAATATATCTCTTATTCTCGGGTGCCTGGGTGGCTCAGTGGGTTAAACCGCTGCCTTCGGCTCAGGGCATGATCACAGAGTCCTGGGATCGAGTCCCACATTGGGCTCTCTGCTCAGCAGGGGGCCTGCTTCCCTTCTCTCTCTGCCTGCCTCTCTGCCTACTTGTGATCTCTCTCTGTCAAATAAATAAATAAAATCTTTAAAAAAAATTTTTTCTGATTATAAACATGGGACAAAACTATAAACATGTACAAAACTAGGAAATTGGGAAAAGAACATAGAAACATTAAAAAGGTGAAAATTATGCCTAATCACACACTTTAGAAATACTCTGAAAACAGCGGTAAGTTGCCTTCTAGATATCTGTTCAGCATTTTGGGTACTGTTGAGCTACATGGCATGCATTGCTGTATTCTGGGGAAAAGTTTGAGCAGGACAGACAAGATCCTGCCCCCACATAACTTACTGGCTACCTGGCTGTCACTGCGTGTGTGTGTGTGTGTGTGTGACTGGCTTAGATGTGTGAAATGAAACTTTTCCAGGCTATGGGACATACCACCAAGTTGGTTTCCAGAGGGTTGTGCCAGCCACCTACCCATTATTTGCTCACTGGTGAAATGTCTCATGTTTGCTCCTTCTGAAACTTGTGGACAGCATCCAAGGGAATGTGTTGAGATCTTTATGGCAAGTGCTGTTTGGCAAGGAACTCTTTTTATTGTTAATTAAGCAAATAGACAGAGCTCAGTTCCACCTACAACATAACAATATTAGCAGCCCTGTGGACTTAGTACCTCTCTATGCATTCAGAATAGGAAATGGCTGTTAAATAGGAAATGGCAGGTCAGAATAGCAAAAGAGAGCCATGTCACTGGAGTTTCCTTTGATCCCAAGTGTCAAGCATGGAGGGCAGAAAGGACCATCACTCAACTTCTAAGAAACAATCAGCTCTTTGAGACTTTGTGCCAGAATAAAAATTTTGTTTTATGAACCCTGCCAAAAACCCTCTCCTAGTTTTGAGCAGTTAGGTCTGGCGTGTCAGATTTTTGGGTTTTGTAAAAATAGGAATTAACAAACTTCCCTTGTGTTTTAGATATATTAAATTCAACAAAGACAAATAGCTTTTAAAAAAATTAAATGAGATACTTGTTTGCTCTGAAACAATACTCTAGCTATGGACATGAGGATGGAGTGTCCATATGAGCACTCTTTCCTGATGACCTTGACCCTTGACCTCTGTAGGTCCATCTGATCAGACACCCATGACTGGGACTGTGTTTAGGGAAGTGAAGCAATCTTAATGCTCTCAAAGTTTCCATCCCTGATTTGGATGAGCTACAGATCATTAAACTTTTGGGTATAACTGCTTTGATGATTGACAACAATTTATAATAACATTCTCATTTGTTCTACATTTTTATAAAACCTACCCTTTGGTTTAATATTGTTAATGTTTTATGGCAGTCCCATCCAGTAAGAAAAAATAAGTAGCAAACACCTTGCCATTGTTTCCTGTGCTTTTTGCCAGGCAGAGGTCCCATTTAAGGAGCAGGTCCTAAAGGTGAAGAAGAAATGAGTGTCCCCTCAGTATTGCGAGAAAGTTCTCAGTGGACGAGGACTGCACTGGGGTGGGCTTGAGGCAGCAGAATTGTGTGTTGTGGTCCCTCTGCCTAGTGCTTCAAGTTTGACAACTGTCATTGCCTCCTTAAGTAATCCAGTAGAAGACCACTGCCCTGTAAGGGCAGTACATTCCCCTGGAATTACCTTTTAATTAACTTTTTTGGTGCTTAATCATCATAAGCCTTATTTAATATCTAGGCAGTATAGGATAGTACTGGATGGGATTTCTTTTATTAGCAATAAGATAAGGTCTCTTGGAGCCTGTTAAATCAATTCTCATTAGACAGTGATTCATAGGACCAAGAATTCACCAGCTCTCTGCTGCCTTTTTTTGCAGTTCAGCATGTAGATGGGCTTTGTAGAGATACTCAAGTTTAATGGACTCTGGACTCCGACATTTCAATATACTCTAAATCTGTGAAGCTTTACAGCAGTAGTATGTTTTGTGTTATCCATGTGTTATATGGAGAAGAGAAAGAGAGGAACCAGGATGTTTGGAGCACAAACTAGGGCCCACCAGAGTATTCACACTCCTAAACAGTCACATAAAAACCGAACAACAACAACAACAAATTGTGGACAGAAATTTGAAAATAGCACATAGTGTGCATTAGAGCTATTAAAAATCATGCTACAGAGGTGCCTGGGTGGCTCAGTTGGGAAAGTGTCTACCTTTGGCTCAGGTCATGATCCCAGGGTCCTGGGATAGAGCCCCGAATTGGGATCCCCTCCCTCCACCCCCTGCTCTGCTCAGCAGGGAGCCTGCTTATCTCTCTCCCACTTCCCCTACATGTGTTCCCTCTCTCGCTCTCTCTCTCTGTCAAATAAATAAATAAAATCTTTTTAAAAAATCATACTACAGTAGGCTTGTACACTACTAGATGAAAGTATAAATTGCTATTTGCTTTATGGAGTACAATGTGGATATAATTATCAAAATTGCAACATGGGTGGCCTATATCCTCGTGATTTCATCATCTCTAAGAACTATCCTGCAAATATACTTCCCACATTTAAAATGGCATATTTGAGGTTATAGCTGTAAAATTCTTTAAAGTACATACCACTGAAAATAAACGATGGCATATCTGGACAATGGAATATTACATTGTTATCAAAAAGAATGAGGGAGGGCACCTGGGTGACTCAGCTGGGTAAGCCACTGCCTTAAGTAAGCTCAGGTCATGATCCCGGAGTCTCAGGATCGTGTCCCACATTGGACTCCCAGCTCTTCAGGGAGTCTACTTCTCCCTCTGACTTTCCCCTCTCATGCTCTCTCTCAGTCTCTCTCTCTCTCTCAAATAAATAAATAAATAAAATCTTTTAAAAATAAATTTAAAAAAGAATGGGGGAGGAAGCACTGTATCTATACTGACATACAAAGATCTCCAAGATATGTTAAGTAAAAAATCAGTTTCAGGGCAATGGAATGATACAATTTTATAAAAAATTAACAAAAAGTTCTTAAGGAATACAGAGAGAGACAGAGACAGAGACAGAAGGGGAACGGGAAAGGGGCGGGGAGGGAGGAAAGAGAGTCTATTTATGTGTGAAATATCTCTGGAGGGATACCTGGGAAACACACAGCTTGACGTGGTGGGTGGGAATTGGATAGGTAAAGGCAGAATTAAGGAGGAGACCTTTCATTGTAAACTTTTCTATACCGTCTAAATTTTAAACCATGTCACTGTAAAACAATTGTAAATGAAGCCTAAAAAAATTCATAAGGGTGTTAATTGTTCATGTGCTATTGTTGGATGAATGCTAAGGGTTCATCAGAAGTTTATTTCCTTTTCCCTAAGTTTTAAAATAATACAATTGCATGTATACTTGGAAGAAGTATTGTTCATGAGCTTCTACTTTTCCTTCTAGGCAGGGCACTGAGAGAAATATTTATTTTTCTCCTTTAAAATTTTTTTTGTATTTGAGTATAGTTGACATACTGTTACAATAGTTCCAGTGTATAGCATAGTAATTTAATAAGTTTATATGCTATGCTGTGCTTGCCATATGTGTCACCATAAAACACTGCTACAGTATCACTGACTATATTTCTTGGGGAGAGATATTCATTTTTATGTTTATTGTCCATCATTGTGTGACCCTGGATCTTCATACACATATAAGTAGACTTCATTAATGTTTTGCTGGAACTTAATTCTTCTGTTCTTACAGGATAGTGAGTTGATAAAATAGTAATATTTTTATTAGTTTTATAAAGTGTTGACTGGTACATCTAGAAGAGTCTCTAAGACTTGGTTGGGCCCCATTAAAGAAGTTGCATGAGGTCTGCAGCTAGTTAGGGATGCCTGGCTGTTTTCGTGGGTTTTTCCCTTTACCTTAAGAACATATTTTTGGCCTAAGAAATCACAATTATACCTGTGCATTTAACTTCATTTCCCATCCAAGTACTAACCAGGCCCGACCCTGCTTAGCTTCCGAGATCAGACGAGATCGGGCGCGTTCAGGGTGGTATGGCCGTAGACTTTAACTTCATTTCAAAGGCCTGTCAAAATAATAGACAAGCCAGAAACAAGGGAGCAGCTTCTAGTCCTCCACCCAAAGGATGCCTCAGACATTAAAGAACTCAGAATTACTAAAATTTTTCAGTCAGTTAAGGGGTTAATTAAAGAGAGACTCATAGTAAGGGAAAACAAAATATAAAACAAATGGTGAGTAACTAAACTTACAAAATTTGAGTTAGTGTTAAATGATTGTTCTTTTGATTATATAATTAACATGACATCAAAGGTAATTATTAAGAGACGTTTATAAAAAGCATTAATAATCTAATCTCAATAAGGTTGTGATTCTTTTTTTTTTTTTAAAGATTTTATTTATTTATCAGAGAGAGAGAACACAGGCAGACAGAATGGCAGGCAGAGGCAGAGGGAGAAGCAGGCTCCCCGCCGAGCAAGGAGTCCAATGTGGGACTTGATCCTAGGACGCTGGGATCATGACCTGAGCTGAAGGCAGCTGCCCAACCAACTGAGCCACTCAGGCGTCCCAAGGTTGTGATTCTTTTATGTGGTGATGGGTGAAGACCAGAAGAAGGAGGAAAATAATATAGACATGTCTTTGGTACTGTTTTATTCTTTATGATGATAGAGAAAATAGGATTAAATAGTTTAAAACTATGGAGGTTATTGCTTAAAAAACTTAAGAGATCACATATGAATTTTGGATGACCAGAGAAAGAGAAGAAAGATCAAAGGAAGCTTTGATCCTTGCAGGAAAAGATACAGGAGCTGGTAGGAGGGCAAGGGGACAACCAGAAAGCACAAGATAAAATGACACGGGAAGATCAAGTATAGTCTCTCAATCAATGCAAATTTGTTAAAAGTTATTTACCGAAAAATAAAGACCCTCAAATTTAATAAAAAAGCAGTCAGTACTATTGCCAGAGACCCATTTAAACAAAGTAATGTAGGAAAGATAAGCATAAAGCAGTAAATGCAGAGATTGGCAGAATTTTAAGGTGGTCCTCAAGATCCACACCATCCCAACCACCCCGCCCACGGCGATTGCGTCATGTGATCTGGCACAGCTGACTATAAGGAAAGGGAGTTATCCTGAGGGGCTTGATATAACCCCATGAGCCTTTTAAAAGCAGAGCTTTTCCTCCAGATGATAACAGAAGGGAAAATCAGAGAGATTATAAATGTCACCCAAGGGAGGTTCCCCATCACTGGGATGGCACAGGCAAGGCCCTGAGAGCAGCCTCTCAGAGGGAAGTCACAGCTTGAAGACAACACGGACCTCAGTCCTTCAACTGTAAGGGCAAAAATCTGCCAACAACCTGAGGGAGCTTGGGGAAGGATTTTTCACTTGTCAGATGAGGTAGAAGCTAACAACACCCTCATTTCAGCCTTAAGAGAACCTGAGCAGAGGCCTGAGCTAAAACACCTGGAAGCCCCTAATCCATGGAAGTGGAGAGATGCTACATGTAGCAGCAAAGTCGTATTGCCACCCAGTTTGTGGTGATTTGTTACACAGCAATAGGACACACACACACACATACACACACGACAAGCAAGTTGGCGTGTTGATGTTCATGTCTGACAAGTTAGAATTCACAGCAAGAAGCATTAAATGGGATCAAGCAGGCTTTTTAATTAAGGTTTTTAAATAAGGTTGGTTTGGTATGAATTGATTTGGGATTGTAGCTCGGTCACTTAACTGCAGGGTCTTTGGATGTAGCATACTCAATTTTAGGAACCTCAGTGTCTGCCTCTGTGTCATGGCCGTGATATCATGTGCCTCACTCAGGTGACATGAGAACTAAAAGAGATGTCCTATCAAAGAAGCAAAAACCCTTAGCTATCTATAATGCCATGCAATTTAGGTAGTGATTTATAACTCCTCAGAATCAGTTTTTTTTCCATGAGCCCATCAACCACCTGAAAGTGGAATACCACTGATCTGACTCAGAGCTCTCAGCGTCTGTCCTTGGAGACTATTGACAACGATTCCAGATCACATTTGCAGCTTTTGTGGGGGCTCTGGATATGACTTGTCCCAGGCAGGCACCTGGAAGTCAGTAAAAAGCACCTGTGTCCCTTTTTGTTTTAACTCATTTTACCTCCTGTCATGGATTCCAGTTTTTTATTTTAACTGGAAAATAGTTTCTTCAATGGAGAAGATGAAAGAAAAAAAAATGTTGAAGCACTCTGATTTTCCCACTAGCATCTGTCAAATGGCATTATACCACCTGCCCCAAGCAATATTGCTTTTTGTTTCTTATTTCCATTGTCCTATAACATAAATCTTAGATACCACTTATTTTGAGTGCCTTAGCTTATTCTGAGTGTTTCTGTAAATATTCTGGTACATCACTGCCCCCTTTTAAAATATATTTTAAATATTCTTTTCAGAAATATGAGTTCTTCCATGTTTAGTTTGTGCTTTTAAAAATATGACCTCATTAGGACACGATGGCACTTCTCACGTGGCCATATTTCATGTTTGTTGGTTTGTATGTATGAATGAATGAATGAGTCAGAGAATTTTCTATACAGCCATACTGGTAATTACTTAAGATTTCTTCCTCTTTCTTCCTTTTTAAGGTCATTCACAGTTCATATTATAAGTTTTCTTTTGTAAATACTCAGTTCCTTTCTGGGTTGTATTCCATCATGGGTTTGACCTTTTGATGATAACACATTTTTTTTTAAGATTTTATTTATTTATTTGACAGAGAGAGAGATCACAAATAGGAAGAGAGGCAGGCAGAGAGAGAGAGGTGGAAGCAGGCTCCCCACTGAGCAGAGAACCTGATGCGGGCCTCAATCCCAGGATGCTGATATCATGACCTGAGCTGACAGCAGAGCCTTAACCCACTGAGCCACCCAGGCATCTGTGTCCTTGGAATTTTAAAGAGAATTGGCTGAGAAACTAGCTGACTATGATACACATATTTTTAACATATTTTAGAAACATATACTTTCTGGAGGTTCTTTTCTGCATTTGATTATGCCCAGCTTTTCATTTCCTCACTGTTACAAATTCCAAGATGCTATTATCCATTTCTTTCAAGGTGTCTATCTCTTTAGCATCATGGTGACTTTCTCATTTTTGGTATTTGGCTTCAGCTGGGATAGCCAAGGATGACTGATTCTTTTGGTCTTTCATCCTAAGCTCCTTCCCTACATGGTAGCCTCAAGATTTCAAGAAGAGCATAATAAGTAGAAGCCACAAAGACTTGCTGTAAAGGATCAGGGTAAGGCTAATAGACTCCAACCGTTGATGAGAGATTCTGCCAAGAACTGGTGGTCAGGTATAATCTACCATATATACTATTTGTTACCCAGTTCCACTTATTTTCCCAATAGTTGTTGATGGTATTGGGTTTACATGACACATAAATAAAAAACAAGTAAAAGTGGTAGAATCATTAAAATCTTGAAACCATGTATTCTTTCTGATGCTACCTTTTTGTTTTCCATCTTAGTGCTCTTGAGCCGAAGTCATCCTTTGGTAGGTGCTTTGGCTCAGAGAGACTGGTTAATAGTGACCAACTTATTTAATGTATCTTGGAAACACAGACCAAGGAGCAGCAGCCATCTTGGTCCCTTCTTCCCAGGAGACTCAAGAAGAAAGCGGCTTTGTCACAGATAGGTGCATTTAATCTGCCAGTGATTTAGTTTCAGGTCACTGATCCAACGCTGCTTTGTGTACTGATTTTCAAAATTTGATGTGATGTGAAAATAAAACTCAAGTCCTCTGGTCTTAGCTCCATGGATGGTGTAGGACAGTGATCCTTAGTCCTGGTGACTGGAGCCACCTTAACAGCCTTTTAGAAACTCTGCTGTCCAAAGTTTGTCATATGATTGGTTGGACAAAGGGAAGGACTTGATGGAATTCAGATGAAAATATATTTTTAAAACTCCCAGATGGTTCTAATGTGCACTCAGAATAGAGAAACACTGCTTTAGAACAGAAGTTACCTTTTCCTGTAAAGGACCAGAGAACGGATATTTTAGGTTTTGCAGGCCATAAGGTCTCTATTGCAACCACTCAACTCTGCCTTTGTAGCACAAAAGCAGCCGTAGCCAAAATTGTAAAGAATGAGCATGTGTATGTTTCCATAAACTTCATTTATAGACATTAAATTTATGATTTCTTGTAATTTTCTTTTAAAAACTAAATTTTAAAAAATTTTTAAGAGATTTTTATTTATTTATCTGACAGAGAGAGAGAGATCACAAGTAGGCAGGTGGGGGGCAGGGTGGGGAGGAAGCAGGCTCCCTGATGAGCAGAGAGCCCAATGCAAGGTCAGTGATTTATCATAATACCCAGTGCTCATTAAATCAGGTGCCCTCCTTAATGTCCACCATCCAGTTAACCCATCTCCCCCTACTCTCAGCAGCCCTCGGTTTGTTTCCTATGATTAAGAGTCTCTTACGGTTTTCCTCCCTCTCTGATTTCATCTTGTTCTATTTTTTCCTCTCTTCCCCTATGATCCTCTGCCTTGTTTCTTATATTCCACATATGAGTGAGATCATATGATAATTATCTTTCTCTGACTTACTTCACTTAGTAAATTTATAGATGCGTGTGCAATCATTCCTACAACCCAGTTTTAGACTATTTCCATTTCCTCCCTAAAGATCCCCTGTGACTGTTTGCACTCAGTCTCTTCCCCCACCCTAGCCTCAGGTGACCACTGATCTACTTATCTTTGTATATTTGCCTTTTCTGGGAATTTCCTTGTGGCATTTCATATACATAGAATCATACAATATATCATCTCTTGCATTTGGCTTCCTTCATGTAGTGTACTATTTGTGAGTTATTTCATGCTGAAGGTGCATAAGTCATGTATTTCCTCTTTATTGCTACTCAGTATTCTATTGTGTGGAACTACCACATTTTGTTTGTCCATTCAATAAATAGATTGTTTCTATTATTTAGCTAATATGAATACTGTTGCTGAGTGGAGATTCCTCTTTATTCCTCCTTTGTTAAAAGTTTTGTCCTGAAAGAACATTGGATTTTGTGGAATCCTTTTTCCACATCTATTAAAATGATCAGGCATTTTTTTGTCCTTTTCCCACTAATATGTGTGTAACATTAGTTGATTTTCAAATGTTACAAACTTAGTCATGGTGTATAATCCTTTTTAAGTGATCCTAGATCTGGTTTGTAATATTTGTTAAGGATCTTTGTGTTTGTATTCCTAAGGATATTGCTCAATAGTTTTCTTTAATTATGATATCTTTGTGTAACTTTGCTACTTAGCATTTGGTTTTGACCTTGTAGAATGAGGTGGAAAGTGTCCTTTCTTCCTGTTTTCTGAATGCAGTTGTGAAATATTGGTAGTAATGAATTTTCCCACTGTTTACTTAGCAAAATCTTTATTTTGCCTTGTTTTTTTTGCAGGATAGTTTTGCTGGATACTGATTTCTTGGTTGATAAGAATATGGGAATAGCTAGGGTCCTTTCCAGTCTCTGCTGAGTGTGTGCAGCCTTGCACTTGTGCACAGCCTTCCAGAGCCCTAGGCATATATGGAAGTTAGTCATTATCCACTGTGGCTTCCTCGTGTGTCAGGTCTTCTTAGTAAATTTCCAGCCTTTCTGCTGCTCTGTTTTTTGGCCCAAATAAGATCACGGCTTTTGTCTTTCTCCATTCTTCTGTCTCTGGGATTGCTGCCATTTTTGATAATGCCTTAGGACATGAGGTTTTTTTGTGCTTTGCTCCAAATCAGATTGGCTTCCTTTGGCAGTAAAACCACAGGCTTTCATGGCTTGCTTCACCTTCATAGAACTAACAACTGCTGAGTGGGGATGGGCGTGTTTGTGTGGCGGGGGTCTATCCCAAGCTAAGAGGTACAGACTCTGCTCTTCTTACTGGAGGCTCCATAGTGTTATTTGAATAAATGCTTCTCAATTTTCCTTCTCACTTGTGCCTTTGCACCACTTCCAGAGTCCTGAAACAGTTGTTTTTAACATTTTTTTTTTCTTTTTGCTTTGGAGTTTTTTTTTTTTTTTTAAGATTTTATTTATTTATTTGACAGAGAGATCACAAGCAGGCAGAGAGGCAGGCAGAGAGAGAGCAAGAAGCAGGCTCCCCGCTGCGCAGAGAGCCCGATGTGGGGCTCGATCCCAGGACCCTGGGATCATGACCTGAGCCGAAGGCAGCGGCTTTAACCCACTGAGCCACCCAGGCGCCCCTGCTTTGGAGTTTTATCACTGCTTTTGGGAGAATGTTTTTTGGTTTTTGGTTTTGTTTTTTACTTTTGAGTCTAACCATTGAGGATTTGCCAAGCTACTTACACTGCCATTCCAGATGTCCTGTACTACAGTGGGTTTTTTTTTTTTTTAATCACTGATCAATGCTTCCTTTTTAGACAGCTTATGGAAAATCTATTTTTCTTTTGTTACTATCAATAAAATCTGTAACAGGTTTATTGGCTCAAGAAAACTTACTGGATTTTATTTATGGTCTTCAAACATGCTACTAAAACAGCAAGAGGATTTGTGTGGAGGAATGAAATTTTAATATGAAACAGTGCAGTGTTATTAAATATACATGTATATTATATATGATATATATGTTTGTACATATAAGTATATACATATAAGCTTATATATATAAACATCTATAATATAATATACATATATATTTTATATACACATATGTTTTATATATGTACTACATTGAGTAAGTGTAACAGAGTTAAATAGATTCATGTATAAAATAATTTTCTCTCTGTATGGCTGTCTAGCTGACAGTATCTAGCATGACCATGGTTGGTGTTCCGTGTCACACACAGAGTTCTTGTTCGGGAGGGCCCTGCATGAGCCAGAGGAATGAAGAGCCATGAAAAGCAGTTCGGCCATATCCTCCACGTCCACCAATGTGGGCAGGTTGAGTTGAGTACCCTTGGTATCAGGTACAAAAGAGTAGGAGCAGAGACTCTTGATTACAGTGGACAAAGCAGGAAGTCGTGTTAGCTTACTGTACCTCCACACATCTCTTGTTTCAGACCCAAAGCAGGTTATTCTCTGTCTCAGCATTATCCCTGGGGATGTCAAGGACCAGCAGTAGCTGTGACCATGACTTGCTGCTCTCATCTCCATTACTGGCGCAGGGGACATCAGAGAGGCTGTGGGTGTGGGTCTCAGAAGCCTGGTGAGAAGTGGAAACTACTAGACCCACCTCATGACCATGGTTCAGTCTGTTTATAATGTCTCCTCCCACCACCACTCTTTATTGCACTTCCCCATAATCCTCCCTAAAGGCCATCACATCAAACTGGGAATCACTTCTTGAGTGCTTATTTCTGAGATCCTCTTGTAAAAAGCACAAACCCAGGTAATGAAGTGATTATTTAATATTACATAGGGAGTCAGAGTTCAGGAATAACATGCAATAAACTGTTTTTGCTGATGATTATGCAATTCTTCTATTGCCTTTATTTCCCTAATCATGGCATTTATAGTCCATGAGCAGGTTGGCTTGCTTTCCCTTCCTCAGCCAGCAAACAGAACTTTAAGAAATCTGTACAGCTTGGCAGAGGAGTAATATTATATAAAGACAGCACTGGACCCACAGTGAAACTAGTATGACTAGCTGATATATCCATGGAATGCTATTGGCACCACATACATTTGTTGGGTATTTCTTTTGGGAGAGTTCCAGCTGAAAAGAGTCGAGTATTCTGGGGTACCATGTGATGGTTTAACCATAACAGGTTGCTAATTGGGGAATCAAGACTGAGGCAGATGTTGCCTTAAATGTGAGCTTACATAAGCCACATTAGTCAGGGCTCATTTTAAACAACCGCATTTCTTAGGAAGCTACTTGTACACCGAATCTTCTTCTGATAATCAGTGCCTTCCCCCTCATGAGGGGGACGCTGTGCAGGCAGGAACCTCACGGTGAGGAGGTGAGGAGAAATGTCACTTTGATCATTGCTGTGCTTTTAAAGTCACGCTAAATGGAACGGCACTTTGCAATCTCTCAACCCCAGCAGTTTCCTCTTTTCTTTCAAATCGAAGCACACAAACGTTTCCCTAACTACGGTTTGGATCCAAAATGTTTATCTGGCAGACCTGTGCAAGTTGAATTCTGGAAGGAAATCTAGCTTTAAAAAACATCTTAGGACATTGTGTCCAGGGTTGAAATCAAGGACCATGTTTCCCACACATGTTTCCTCGGCAGTTTTCCTTGAAGCTTTCGGTTGATTTGTTTTTGCTGAAGATTGGAGTTCATAGGTGGAGGGAGAATGGTAGCAGGAGATCCAGAGAGCAAAGGGACCCACATGCATTTTTATAGGGATATTTACTTTATTTGTTGACACCTCTCTTCTACTTCAGAAAGGACTTAAAGTGGTTTCCTGACGTCACCACATTCAACTGGAAGAACTAGGCAAGTTGGAAATAGGGGTGGAGAAACAGGAAGGTTATTCTAGAGCAGATCACTAGGGATCCCTACCACCAGAGGCCCATTTTCCTCTGTGTTCTGGAGTCTCAATAGGAAAGGAAAGGGTCATCTGCAGGGTGGAGACCTCCGGGGTAGGCACTGGCTTTACAGAACCAGATCAGCCATAAAACCCTTGTTTCCTGGCCCCACCTCTGGAAGGTTTCCGATTTGCATTTTGAATGAACCCCTCTATTTCTAGTTGAGATGCCTAATGTCAGAGGGCCACACAAATGCATCTTTCCCCCCATTCCATCTTGTCTGATTTGGAATTTGCTTTCTCTGCCAGGCACATTTTCCTCTTCTGCTGTGAGGTAGCCCCTCTTCATTATGTCAGTCAGCCACATCCTGCAGTAGGACCATTAGGTCAGCATGTGGGGGATTAAAAGGAATTAAAGGCAGATATTTCAAGTAGGACCAATGGCATAAGGATATTCAATAGCGGTTACATAGATGGAGCATCATTGTTAAAATTAATCACTATGTGGTTCTGTTTCACAAACAGAGAATGAATGGACTTTCTTGAAGGCCAGTTATGAACCACGTAGCATAGCATACTGATTTAGACACATCTAACCCCCTAGTTCATCTGGGTGCAAACTGCAGACCCACCATTTTTAGCTCTATGACCTTAAGTAAGTAACTTAACTTCTCAGAGCCTCATTGGCCCATTTATAAGGTAGCTGTAATAAAGCCACCTATCCCAGGGTGTTATGAGGGTCAGGTAGGATAATGCACTTAAAAACTTAGGTCCTGGGTCACTTGGGTGGCTTAGTTGGTTAAGTGTCTGACTTTTGATTTCAGCTCAGGTCATGATCTCAGGGTCATGGGATTGAACCCTGCATTGGGCTCCCCACTTAGTGGGAAGTCTGCTTGAGATTCTCTCTCTCCCTCTGCCTCTCTCCCCATTTGTGTGCACACGCACTCTCTCTAATACATAAATATATATTTTTAAAGATTTTATTTAAAATCTTTAAATAGAGAGAAAGAGAGAGTACAAGCAGAGGGAGGAGCAGTCAGAAGGAGAGGAAGAAGCAGACTCCCTGCTGAGCAGGGAGCCTGAGGCAAGACTCAATCCCAAGACCCTGAGATCATAAGCTGAGCCAGTGGCAGACACTTAACCGACAGAGCCACCCTGGTGCCCCTAAATAAATAAATCTTAAAAAGATTTAAGTATCACCCAACATGTGATAATACCTCATAGATGTCAGTGCTTGTTGTGTCTGAACTCATGAACCTGTTGTTATGACTTTGTAACTTTGAGACTGACTGACAATGAGAAGGAACAAAATTGCCACCAGTCTGCTGGAAAGCAATTTGGATATTGGGAAGGACCCAGAAACACTAATAGCTATATGTTCTCTGAATTAGAGCTTCCTCCCTTTCAGCAAAGGGACAGAAATGGAGCATCTGTAAAATTCAGTCTAATGCGGGGGTTCTCTGTGGGTGAAAGGGAGCTGTTAGCTTGTCCAGAGATACCCAGCCCATCTAGGAGGGCCTCAATTGTCCTGCAAAGTTACCTCTGTAGAAGACAATGCTTCCTCCACCTAGGATTTCCAGTGTTGGAAGAAGGGGCCAACGGCACCCCAAAGTCTTAGGAAATCCTGCCTCACGTTTTTGGGCTTCAACTTGCTGACTGACCATGATTTAGAATCACTGTGTAGGAAGATGGAAGAGTCTCTGCCAGCCCATTTCTGGCCAAGACACTCAGATGCCAAAAATCACTCGACTTGGAAACTACTTGTGTGTCAGAGTAGAATTATGAATGATTAATTTTTTTTTCAATTTAGCTTTATATTATAAAGTTATCATGCCTTAGTGTCATGAGAGAATATATACATAAGACAGACAAAGCAGAAGTAAGTTAGTACAGTTGTATGCCTGTCATCAGATAGCTCATGCATGAGAGGGCCTGACATCTAGATGTCACAGGAATGTAAAGAGGGAAAGCATACACTTTGTGTTAAGAAAAAGCCTAGATTTGAATCCAGCTTGAGCACTTTGCGGAGTGGCTAGTGCCAGGTCAGGTCCTCTCTCCGATCATCAGTCTCATGATGGATGCTGTTGAGCTGACTTAACAGCTGCTCACACCAAATGAAATGCCGTGTGTGAACTGCCTGCCAAAGCCAGTCCGTCCCTCCTCCCCAGCCAGGTGGGGGTTAGGGGGTGTTTGATGGTGTGAGAAGTGAGCTCTGAACAGTTGGTCAAGATTAGTGATAGAGCGTTAAAAGGGGGAATGACTTCCACTGAGTCTCTCATTAAGCTCATCTGGTTTCCTTCTATCCGTCGGTCCATGCTTCACCTTACTACTTATTCCAACGCGCATGCATTTCTCCATTCACCTGCCTATCCGGCCCTTCTTATAGGGTATCCTGCAGTGTGCAAGGAGCCACTGATACAGAGACGAACCAAACAGCCAGGGCAAAGAGGGTGCCTTCGTGCTTATACACTCGTGTTTAAATATAAAAATGTGATCACACTGAACCCACAAAGCTTCTTCCTAGAATCACAGACACCAGGAAAAGTTTGATGTTCTGCATGTGTCCAAAATCAACGTTTATATGTATGTGTGAACATGTGTACGTTTCTGTTTCTACTGATCACTTATCTGTATTAAAAGTAAAAGCCGTGTTTTCCCCAGGGGATCTCCTTTGCTCATTGTTGTTTACTGCTTATTTTACTAAAACATCTGCATATTTTTGCTATGTACCAGAAATCTACATCTTCAGAGGTCCGTTATTTTAGGTTTATGTTTAGAAGCTACTCTTAAGTGTAAAGCTTGGTCATTCAACAGTTGACTCTCTTCCATTTCCTGTATTCTGTCAGTATATGGTGCTGGACAGGTCTCCTTGCTTTAGGTTTCCTCTTCCGCTGCACATTTGCCTTCCTGCTGTATGTTGGTACCTGACATTTCACCAAAGAATGCCACCTGATGCATCAAAATGGCAAAATCTTGGTCTTCATCCTCCTATCCCTCACCCCTCCCTGATTAATTTTTAGCTTTTTATTACTATTATGAGCAACTTGGATTCTATTCTGGTCATTTCACTTGAGAAGGAACCTTACACAAATGGTTTACAAAATACAAAATACAAAGTATTTTAAGCAGTATGAAGGGGTTTTGAATGGCGTACATGATAACATAGCAAGTAAGAAATTGCTGGTATGAATTCCCAGTGAAGAAGCAGTAGCATGTTATGCAGTGGGCTGTCCAGCAAAGACACTATGGTGTGGTCCCTCCCAGCCATGGTATTCTGGCCTGAATGTGAGGACAAAGAACTTCTCTGTTCTCTTAGAGCCTTTTCTATTCATTATTGAGTTGTTCTAGATATATACTTGACGTGTGTTCAAGGTTTGTGGTTCCCCTCTTTAAAAACCAGGTGCAATCTAGATGTTAAACTGAAGACAAGATCACTGAGGCCTGAGTGTGATGCTGTTCATGAAACCCTTACTTCAAGGTCAGGCTGCAGAAGAGCTCTAGCTGTCCAGAAAATTGTGAAACCGATCCAAGAAGCACTTGGAGTTATATACTGTTTTGGAGCACATTGTAGTCTGCTGTGGAATCTCAACATAGTTTTTATGGAAGATGACAATTTTTTTAAAGATTTTGTTTGTTCATTGAGAGAAAGAGAGAGGGCGGGAGTGGGAAGATGGAGGGAAAAGCAGACTCCTCACTGTACGGGGAACCAGATGCGGGACTGAACCCAGGACCCTGGCATCATGCCCTGAGCCCAAGGCAGATGTTAACTCACTGAGCCACCCATGTGCCCCAGAAGATGATAATTTTTAAAGAAGCTTAAAACTTTTCTCATAATCTCCAGTTACTATGCACACATCTGATCATTATAACTGCTTGGAGAATCATGCCAACCGTAGATCTTGGGTCATTTTGATACATACCTTTTCTAGTTTTGAGAGGGAAAAGGACAAGTGTATTTGCTAAATGGGTAAGAAAAGGTCAGTTTGCAAATTCACAATGTTTTAATGTATATCTCTTGAAATAATTTAAATTTGTACTAAAATTCATATTTGCAGCTGAGTCTGAAGTGCAAGGTAACAATCTGGTAAAGTATTTTATGTATAAGTACACATTTAGCAGACATTATTATTTAGAATTTTCTTCATGTCTTGCCATAAATCCCCCAAGTGGACACGTCACATATTAAATTTGTTTTATTGAATTTATTAGTATTTCAACCCAGCTGGGGTCAGCCTTCTTTATGTACATATTTGTGGATCCCAGAAGTCGCTGGGTGAGCTTATTTGGATGATATCTCAGACCTTCCTTAACACCATTTTCTGAATGCCGCATAGCTGTGAATTGTATGAAAAGAAGTGAAAGCATTTTATAGAACTAAATGTGATTTTTTTCTCAATTTAAACTTTGTACTCATCCCATTTGGATCTACTTAATGATTTCCTGTTGTCTCTCCATCCCCCCAACCCCAAATCAGAGCTAATAATAATAATAAAGTCATAATTTACTTAATTATAGCAATTAAGAATATTTTTAAAATCTCAACACTTTACTTTTCCTAGTAGCTATTTGTATCAGGCAGGGTCACCCAGAGGTCCAGAACCAGTAGGGGAAATGTGTGAACACTTATTGCAAGGAACTAGCCTACATGATTGTGAGAGCTGGCTGAGCAAGTCCAGAGCACAGGGCCAGCCCTCAGGAAGGCCGGCTAGGACTAATGCAAGAGCTGAGGCACTGTTCACAGGTGGAATTTCTTCTTTCTTAGGGAAGCCTCAGTTCTACCTTTAAGGCCTCTCAACTGATGGAATCAACCCTACTCAGATCATCTAAAATAATCTCCTGTACTTAAAGTTGACTGATTATGGACTTTAATCACATCTACAAAGTACTGTCACAGTACCGTCTAGATTAATGTTTGAATCACTTTGGACTATAGCTTAGCCAAGCTGATATATAAAAAGGAGCATCACAATATATAAATGCAAAACGTTTCAAATTCAGCAAAACTAATATAGATTTATGCATAAATGTATTTGTTTGATATCAGCAGAAACCAGTTGTTGCCTTGGTGTTGCAATGAAATGCACACTTTGAAAATAAATGTTCAAGCCCCTCCTGTCTATGCCAAGGGGAAGGGCACTAGAGAGGTGATATGGGTGGCAGTTGGGTAACTCCAGGATTTCAAGGAAAGTACACCTCAGGACATTCTATCTTCTCTCCAGTGAAGCGCTCTGAGTCAAAAGGGCTTTCCTTGGCTGTTCAGAACATGTCTTTTGCTAACTGTGTACTCAAAACAGCCAGGCTTAAACCCAGAAACTTGGAAGCCAGGGGAGGGCACCCCAAATTTTACCAACTATACATGATGTTGAAGGAGTGGCTCCCCAACAATTGTAGGGAACGGGGGTGACAGATACTGGGCATTTGAAACATGACTACTGTGTTTTTTACTTCTGCTCTACCGCTCAGAATAAAAGCTTCTTGAAGGCACAGAGTATATATCCTCAGAGCATGTCACATAAATAGCGTATGTACAGTTTGGGTCTCAGCAGGAAACAGTATGCTCAGATTAGGATCATTTCAGGAGAGGACCACAAAAAGGCCTATTTATAAAGCCCTAGGGAAATCCTAAATAATATGGTACTCTATAGCCATTACTATCTCCTGCGTGAAATTAGGGGAGGGAGAGGCTACTTTTGGGGGCAGGAGGTGCTGTGACCTCTGGGTAAGGGATGAAGCTGGTCCTCTGGAGAAGGAGCTGGAGGAAGGAAACACCCTGATCCTGAAAATAGACCACACTCTCCCTCTGGCCACGTGCCTGGGCTCCTGGTTGGCCGAACCCACCAAGAACTAGAGGGTCATGGAGTCAGCTGATGTGGTCCATTGGAGTCAATCACCTGGGGGGCACAGTGGAAAGTGGATCAGATGGGCGAATGGAAGATTGTAAAGCCCTCCATTAATGCTCTTGTCAGTTTCAGGTATGTGAACTTGAACAAGCTGGGTAAATTCTCTGAGCCTTGCATCTTCTCATTTTAAAATGAGGTAATCATAGTTATCTGGCTAAGTTAATTTAGGGCCAGATAATATACATAAATTACTCGTAACAATAGGTGCTATTTAATATAAAGCTGATTTATTATTATTTGTTACATTTGTTACCACTGTTACTGTTTCAACTAACCCCTAGCATAGACCTGAGGTTCACATGCCAGTAGGGAAAGAGGTAAGACATTTAAGAAGAATTTTAAACTCTTTTAGAATAACCATAGCACCTTCTGTGTATATATACTTTAACCTAAATTCTGATGATAAATAAAACAAAACTCCTACTTCTTGTTATCATACCTTTTCACTTTTCCCTACCTACTCTCCAGGGATAAGAAAGAAAATTAGTAAACTTCCCCACTTTGAATTCCATTCCCCTATCTACTTCATAATGGGGAATCTAGAGACGGGAAAAAGGCCAAAAGATTTGGGATCAACAGAGAGAAACTGAGATTAACACACATTTCCTGGCTTCACTGTTACAGTAATTCAGTGTGATTCTGTAAAAACTGTGAGGACAGGCAGGTAAAGACTGTGAGTTTAGGCATTGAGGTATAATAAATGTGCCCACCTCTCTCATTTCTCTAGAGTATTTATGATTATAATGGAGGATTTTTAGATGTAATAATAGATGGATAATAGTATATATATAGTAGTAGAGATTGCTATACTTTATTTGTAAGTTCGATTGTAAGTCAAATAGAAAGCCAAATGGAAACATCTTAAAATTCTGTCTTGTAAATAATACAAAGGGAATCTGTTGTCTTTGCAAAAAAAGAAATCTGCACCTTCCGGCTCCTGGGCTACTAGTAATAGCATCTGATTTTGAAAGAAATTCCTACTCATTCCTTAGGGCAGACGCTTGGAGCTGTCTACATGGATGACACACCTGGCTGTGAATAGAACCAGGTCGGAGGTTTTGCTATGGTTTATTATATTACACCTATGAATAATTCATGAGCCATCTGTTGACCATAAAGCCAGTTAAGGAATTCTAATAAATGCATGATTTCCATTTCCTAGGGTAAAGCAGCATTGGCATTTACAACCTTCTGGAGCAATAAAATGCCAGTATGGGTTGACAGTTATGGGTCCTTGCTATTTCTAAGCATTAATCACCTCAAAGACAGTATCATGTATCTTCACTTCTAGAATGCTGAGCTACAAAACGCTGGCAACGTGTTAAAACCCCATTTACTTCTTATGATACAATATCTTATATTCACATGAGCCAGACTTAATGACTCACAAAGACAATTTGGAATAAATATGGATATTCACCCTGGAATTTTCTCTTTCAATGGCAATAATTATTAACAACACTAGTTTTTTTCTCTGAGGTAGTGATTTTTTGGCAGTTTCGTTCTTATTCAAAATGAACTGAAGATGTGATTATTATAGTGCTGCTATCTTTCCCAGCTTGTAATTGCTCACAGATTAATTGAATTTCTTTTTTACTGGGCAAAAGTAACACTATATCAGCAGGAGGATATGATTTTGAAGTTTCACTGCCACAAAATGGTTTTATTTTTTATTTTTTTAAAAGATTTTATTTATTTATTTGACAGAGAGAACGATCACAAGTAGGCAGAGAGGCAGGCAGAGAGAGAGGAGGAAGCAGGCTCCCCGCCGAGCAGAGAGCCCGATGCGGGGCTCGATCCCAGGACCCTGAGATCATGACCTGAGCCGAAGGCAGAGGCTTAACCCACTGAGCCACTCAGGCACCCCACAAAATGATTTTAATGTGCAATTAAACTTTAACTTATGATTCTGAGTTACTTTCAAAAATCACAAATATTGCCTTCCCTGATTTCCAGGGTGGTTCTGATCACCCTGGAAAAAATAAGGAAATAAATATACTTTAAAAAGTACCACAGGGCACCTGGGTGGCTCAGTGGGTTAAAGCCTCTGCCTTTAGCTCAGGTCATGATCCCAGGGTCCTGGGATCCAGCCCTGCATTAGGATCTCTGCTCAGCAGGGAGCCTGCTTCCTCCTCTCTCTCTGCCTGCCTCTCTGCCTACTTGTGATCTCTCTCTGTCAAATAAATAAATAAAATCTTTTTTAAAAAGTACCAAACCCCAGTCAGATTTTTGTCATGTTGATACTTTTGTTTTGAATCTTCTCATATTTTTCTACATAAAGATGGGTGCATCTCCTTTGGACCAGAAAAAACTCATGCCTGGAAAGTCTTGATTTTATCTCTCATTCCAACTGACTTGAGTAATGTGACTGTTTATTAAACTGCCTTTATATTTTGAAAATAAAGATAATGAGTATATAATAAGACCCCAACTTTGTAAATAAATGCAGGCATGCATATGTGCATTTGTACTGATTTTTAAAAGATCAAGAGGGAATATTGCTAAAAATTGAAAATGATTACGTCTGGGTAATTTTTTTATTATAATTTTTTATTTTAATTTGTGCTTTACTTTCTAAATTTCCTTTAATCATACAGTAGTTTATTTTTTTAAAAAGCTAGTGAGAAGTGAAAGTGCTCATTTTCCTCCTCCTTTTATTCACAAAGGAGCACATCCAAAGAAAGACTATAGAAGTTTGAAAGAGGAGATGGCACTGAGGGGGTGGGTGCCCAGGACTGGGAGGGTGCAGGGATGGGTGGTCCTTAAGGTCAGCACACTGAGCAGATCTCTCAGGGATGACTCCCAGAACCAGGGTCCCAGAATCTAACAGGCATGTCAGAGCACACAGGCTCCAGATGATGGTTGGATGGTTACCATCTCTTGGACAAGGATGCCCCTGTTGATGTGACTGGTATATTCTTTGCCCTGCTGGATCCAGAGCTGCTGGTTGTTCAGTGGGAATGGAACCAGTGCAGGGCTCAGTCTTGCAGGCTGACTGACCACCTTTGGCATCCACCCCCAGATGCGTATTAGAGTGATTGGCATGAGGACTTTTGGTTAAACATGACTGGAATGAAGCTAGTCTTTTTAAATGGAGATCTGGGGACTCCTGGGTGGCATGGTCAGTTGAGCCTCCTACTCTTGGCTTAGGTTGTGATCTTGGGGACCAAAGGATCAAGACCCACACCAGGTCCACTCTTAGTGTGGAGTCTGCTTGGGTTTCTTTGACCCTCCTCCATACATGTATATAAATAAATCAAGTAAATAAATAAATTTTTTAAAAAATAAAATATAATACATGTGAATAAATAAATCTTTAAAAAGTAAAATATAATAAAATAAAATAGATAGCTGCATAAAACATATTGAAGTGAAAAGAATAATACCCATAAACCTTGAGACTATTTAATGTCTAGGTCAACTTTTATATTTACCATTTATACCTGATTTACACCTGACCTTTTCCTTTGTGGTTTCTTTAGACCAAAATTTCCAGGCTTCTGTACCTTCTCTCCACATGGTCAGTACTGGTCATCACCTCTTAAAACAGTGTCCAGTCTTCCCTTCTTTTGTGTTTGCCTGGGAGCTCATTTATTCATCAGGGTCTGTGGAGCCCCTATTGCCCCTAGGTCCTAGGTCCTGGGCAAGGTAAATTACTCACAGACCCATAAAAGTAAACTCCAATTTTTTACAAAAAGGGTTTCCACCCCTCTTCTCAGCAGGACCTCTTAGCAAAGAGTTCACTGTGTAATTAGAACTATTAGCCTTCATCTTCTGGATGTAGTCCAAGGCTTGGGCTGGGTACCATGTTACTACTGACAAGGTCTAATACCAGTCGAGACGTGGGGTGGCATCTATGAACTTAGCAATGTCTATCATAGTCCTCAAGTATAAAAAGAGACATGCAAACTAGTGGTATTTTGTGCATTGGTATATATCAGACCTGTGTGACTGACACCAGAGATGTTATTTTGCCTGGATAAGGATATTGGCATAAAGTCACTGAACAGATAGCATCTCATTCTGAAACATTATGGTTAAAAGTGGATGATGAGGGGCACCTGGGTGGCTCAGTGGGTTAAGCCACTGCCTTCGGCTTGGGTCATGATCCCAGGGTCCTGGGATCGAGCCCCGCATCGGGCTCTCTGCTCAGCGGGGAGCCTGCTTCCTTCTCTCTCTCTCTCTCTGCCTGCCTCTCTGCCTGCTTGTGATCTGTCAAATAAATAAATAAAATCTTTAAAAAAAAAAAAGTGGATGATGAGA
This sequence comes from Mustela nivalis, assembly GCF_964662115.1. NCBI lineage: Eukaryota > Metazoa > Chordata > Mammalia > Carnivora > Mustelidae > Mustela > Mustela nivalis. The sequence continues at coordinate 156,321,446 of NC_139020.1, forward strand.
ACTGTGGATGTTGGAGTGTCTGTGCTGTAGAGGTTGTCTGGAGATACCAGGACCATCTGTTTTGTCTGTCTTTAGGTGACCTTGGAACTGTGCAAAGAGAGTGTCCAGACCCTCCTGATTAAGGCATTTTGTCTCTTTTGTATAGTAAAAATAACTGTGGACACTATGTTCTGGCTGGGATTATGATGCCTCAATGCCATATGTTTGTGTTGACATTAATAGTGTACTCTAAAATTTGGCACAAGGCTAGCCACATGCTGCCTTCAGCAGCATGGACTCTAGGGCAGGACTTCCTAGAGATCACAAAGAAATCAGTTCCAACCCCAGCCTTGATCAGGTTATTGAATTTGAATTTGATGCTCTAATCTCCAAGTGGGTAACTCCATCATCTTATCAAAGACAACTTTGATATTGGGGAAAGAAGTGCTTCATAACGTACCATTGCATCTTACTGAACTCACTGTTAGTTTTGTAACAATGTTATCAGAATCTTTATGTACATCCCCTAGGTCCCAGCCTCTTTTATGTTCAAAGTGGTAGCATTTTTGCACTTTCATCATAATGTTTGATGCTGAGTTGCTTTCCCCACTTCCCCACTTTTGAAAAATGGTATATAAAAAAAAAGAAATTGCACAGAGAGAGCAGGAGGCCCTCGGTAGAAATGACCTATTGATGCACTGTACATCAGTGCTGACTGCTGAATGAAAACAAGGTCAATGCCTACAATGCTTAGGCCCTAAAGTTTTCATATACTAGAGCTTTCTGAGCACTCAACCCAGATTTTTAATAAATCTGTCCCTCTTGGGATTTTCAGTGTTTAATAACCCAAAGTAAGCAGCTAATTTGCCAAATATAGTTAAGTGAACAACCTTTATCACCCACTCTGCTGCAGGAGGCAGGTGACATTTGGTTTCATGGCAATTAATAGGTAACTTTTAAATGGCCGGTAAATTGGCAATTGATTATATTTTCAAATGAACACGGCCACCACAGAAACACTGTGTCACTTTTGGTTAACATCAACATGACAAACTTGTAATGAACATTAATGTCAGTGGCTGAAAGATGTCTACAAGATCTGTTTAAAGTATTTAGGGAGTGAAGATCCCTGTGGCTGGTGCTGATACAGAGGTGAGCACAGGAGCTCATATCCAGTGGGGGAGTTATTCAAAGAATGGCAAAAGATGGGCGCGTGGGTGGCTCAGTTCGTTAAGCGTCTGCCTTCAGCTCAGGTCATGATCCCAGGACACTGGGATCATGTTTTCCTCTCCCTCTGCTCCCCGCCCCCCACTCGTGCCCTCTCTCGCTCACAAAAATAAATAAAATATTTAAAAAAAGAAAAGAATGGCAGAAGAAAGTGAGGAATTACAGCTGTGACAGGTGATGGAGAAGGATCATAATGCTGCCTAGGGTGGATTCTCTAGAAGCAGAGCCTCAGGCAGAGGTTTGGATGCCCCTGATTTATTGGGCTCATAGGAGGAGAGGTGTCCAAATCAGGCTAAGGCAGGGAAGATGAGGTCTCAGCTAGACTGAGCTTTAGCTTGATCCCATGGGAGCTCTGGAGTTTGACTTACACCCCAGAGTTGCCCCACCTTAAGGCAAGTTGGTCTTTCATGTTGTCCCCTGCCCTGAGCTACTCAGACATTAATGAGAGTCTGACCTGGGGTGGATGGGTATGGTATGTCTCTGGGGCAAAGGGGATTCTGTAAGGCCAAGGGCAGTTTTCTAACGAAGGAGGACAACAGAGGGAATAAATGCATCAAGTTGTGAGGGACCCTTGGTGTGGCTCCAACAGCATCTGCTAGAGATGCTAAGAGTGTTCTTCCTTCAGAGCTCTCTGATGGCTGCCCTAGCACCCAGAAAAAGAGCCACATTTCTGAAAAGGACTGCCAATGCCTGTAGGACCTGGTGGGACTGGATTCTCAGTTATCTTTTCTATTTAAACAGCAGTGTATGTTTTGAACATTCTTTCACATTTCTTCAGCGTGTGTTGGGGCACCCAGTTTTGTTGTCTTACGTTTTTATTCCAAAGATCTGTAAGTGGCCTAGGATTTTGCTTTAAAGTAAAACTTGACATATGGTATGACTCTTCTGGCTTCAGAGAAATCTTTTTTCTTTCACTAAATGTGACCAGAATTACTGTCTCCATTTGAAATTGGCCAAGGGTTGAAGATAGAAAGAAAGAGTTTTGGGGGTCAAAACGTATATACATATTTTTAAAACTACACAAACGTTTTGCTAGATACAGTGGACTTCTTTATCTGGGCTCTGTCCTTTCTTAGAACATCTGCCTTTCTTCCCACATTTAGGTTTGTCTCTTAGATCTCTACAGCCTGGGCTCTTTTCACTTTTTTCAGGGCCTCTCTCTATTATTTGATATCAATTCATTTTTTTCCTCCTTAAATTCTTCACCTTTTTGAGTTCTATTTTAGCATTTGGTGTCTGTCCTATAGCAAACCCAGGGAGGTCCTGAAATCTGACCATCTGTCAAAATCCTGTGCTGCTTCTGACATCCCCAAAATCCATGCTGTTGAGGCCTTGGTGCAGACAGACCTCTGTTGACAACATTGTGATTCCCTGCAGATGTTTGAGTCACTGTCATTATCAGCCTGGCTGCTAGGTCTGAAACACTGCCAAGTTCCTGAAGAGACAATTTTATCTGACAGATTTCTTCCAATTGCAGGAACGTATGTTACTTATAAGACATACATCTAAGGATCGATTTAACGTTGGAGGTTAGAACACATCAACTCATGTTCCCTGTATGCTGGTGGGCTCTGGCTGGGGGAACTTCTGGCACACTGAAGGAACTCAGGAAATATATGTAGGTTGAATAAAAGTGAACTGGCTGAGTTTGGTGAATCCAAAGAGAAACAAAACATTTTGAGTTTTTGAAGAACCCAAATTACTAGCAGGGAAAGTGGACCTGCAAATACATGGTCATAACAAACTGTGATATGCCTGTTTTCTCATCTGGAAATAAGGTGCAAGACCTCTCTTTGGAGAGAATTGAAAGAAATCATGCATGTGAAGTGCTTAACAGAATGTTTTTATGTTAGGGCACCATTTAGTGGAGACATGTACAGAGCAGGGAGAAAGTAGTTGATTCTATGAAGTAGTGGTGAAGTGTATCCAAAAAAACTTAATAGACTTAGTGCCTGAGAGTTGAGCAAGATGTTATGGTTCTGTCCATCCATTCATTCATGATCTGTGTTGGCAGCAACACCCATCTCTGTCAGTGGCTCTCCCTATGTTTATGTAGGATGAGAGATTGGACATCAGTGGACAGGTTTCATCTCCTAATATGACTTAATTTACTTAATGGAATTGCCAGTTTTATCACCAAAAGAACCACTGATGATTGCAGTTAAAAATTACTTACAGATACCCAATGGCCTTGATCATATTAAACAACAGGAATTGCTAAACATTGTGTTTCAGAACCTCAGGTCCTGCCAACTCTCTTGGGAATGACAAAAGAAATTTTTATAACAAATTAGTAATTTCAACACCATAAAATATTTACTAGGGAAAACTAACCAAGCATATATTATTAATCTTAATAAGTATTTTAAAAGAAGGGTATGTATCTTTTAGCATCTGTCCTATGTTCATTTTTTTTGTTGTTGCCTAAATCATGATCCTAATGATAAGGCCTAGTTTTCTCTGACAGAGGAATCTTAAAAACACTTCCTTGTGTCGGGCAAAACTGTCTCATGGTGCATGGACAAAATATCCTCCAGGGCTATTTACCTACTAATGTCAAACTCACAGATACAAAAACATGTCAGCCCCATTGTCCATGCGTTTGGGTTTTCTAAAGTAATATGGAAATATTGTGATGATGAATGGGTATTAGTGTTTAAAGATTAGAAATATTTAAAACTTAAAGCAACCATAGAAACTTACTTCTTCATAAATGTTTCTGAAATTTTGCTTTTGAAGAGGCTTAATCCATAAACAAATACCATTGCTAAATATAAACCTGAAATACAGGTTTCTGATATTTGAAAAGGTGGGCCTGGATTACATTCAGCTCTTATGTGACCCAGCTCCTTCATCCCTGCCAGCATCTCTGCAGAGTACAGGGCACCGACTTAAACATTGTCAGGAAAATAGGAAGTAGTACTGCATAGAAAACAGAAAATCTAAAAAACAAAAGGCAGTATTGGTTTTCTTGTTCAAAACTGTTTCCTTTGGATGCCAGGTATATGTATATGTATGTGTACCTCCCTGTTATATAACACAATTTTTAAGCCTAAAGTTTGAGTAATATGAGTTACTAATTAGAAATATTCTCCATCACAAACTATTTGGTTTTGATTGTTGCGCTAGACTGTTTTGACCCCATTGATTTTGATTCCTAATGCCTTTTCTGTCAGACCACATCCCCCTAATGCTTGACCTATTCTATTTATTCAAGAAGTAGCTGGCAGCTTGCTTACTTGACCCTGAGGGGGACTGGGCACACAGTGGGGAACCACCCAGACCAGGCCCCACCCTCACCGAGTTCTAGGGGAGGAGGCAATTAACAATAAACAAATGAACAGGTATGTAAAGTCATTAATTACAGATTGCAGTAGGGGCTGGGAAAGGAAGAAATAGAACACTGACAGACATTAATGGGGACACGTTCTTTACCAAATATTTGAAGACAAAATATTGGAAGACCTGTGTATTACTTGATTTTCCAATATAAACACCACATGAGAAATTTAATTTAGAATTAGGTGCCAGAAAATGCTACCTCCTGTGAGGAACTAGTGAGCTTCCTTCTTTGTACAACAGAAAATTATCTCGTTTACCCTATTTCCTTTTTTTTTTTTTTTTTTTTTTTTTTTTTTTTAATATTCTTGGCTCTGTTTTCCAGGAAGCTTGGAGGAAAATTTGATGCCTCATGAAAGCATTAAATTATCTGTTCTGCTCAGTGTATTTGAGCAGGAGATGAGTTAAAACACCACCGTGGCCCTTGCACCCCCATCCAAGGATGTGCTTGTAAAATAGCGGGTGGTTCTGAGGCAGGCCAGGGTCAGCTTAGATAGTAGACCAGAGCAGAGATGTTTGAAGGGTAGTTTTTGTAAGGAAGTTTCTCAGCATGATGTGCAACATTATTCACACCTCCATTCTGCATCAAATTCTCAAAAAAATCTACTTTATTCTCTAGTGTTTGATAGAAATTGGTTTTGTATTTGTGATGCATCCCAGGGTTAAGGCTGGCCTGAAATTGACCATAGAGTTAGAGCAGATGTCCCAAAGAGGCCAGCCTCATTCCGTTCACATTCTGTTCCCGATCCTTTCATCTCTTTTCCTTATTATTTCTTTCCCTAGTTTGTTGATTTTATTGTATTTATACATTTATGTATGTGAACATTGTTGAGAAATACAAACAAATCTCTCTCTTGAGTTCCCTGAGAACCTAAGGTGTGATAGGCAAACAGACTGAGATGAAAATCCGTGCTCTGGTATCTATTGGTGTTTGCTATGGTGTCCCCCCCCAAGTCTACCTTGCCAGTCCAGTACTCTCAAAGCACAGTGTCTCCAAGTGTTGACTGCTGATGGCTCAAAATTGCTCCCATATCAGAATTTTCCTCCTAGAGATTATAACCCCCTTGTTGGAGGGTGAGGTGGCTTCCCAAGATATGACTGACTAAAACAAGGGTGCGAAAGGCTATCCTCTTCTCACAGTAGAACCAGCTGTGCAGTATAATCCAAGTTGCCAGAGCTCCAGTGGGGTCAGATTGAAGTAGACTCCACAGAGACTATGTTTCCACTTGCCTCCTTCCCCTTTCCTAATCTGTTTCCTTTCTCCCCTTCTTTTGAGAATACTCCTGCAATAAATCATGTGAACAAGAATCCCTATCTCAGGCTCTACTCTTTGGGCCTCTGTTTTCTTATTTGTAAAATGATGAGAGCTCATCACTGATAGAATTATTTTGAGGAGTAAGTGAAATAATACATGTATAGTGCCCAGAAAAACTTAAAAAGCAGGCATTCAGGAGCTGGTATTAACTGTTCATAATGTAAAGCCACATTTCATGACTAAAGAAATGTTGAAAAACAGACACCTTATTAAAAACTTCCCCGGTGTCTTGTTATGCATTCTGATGGTGCTAGTCGTCATGGCCCAATAGACGACAGCAGTCATATTGCTAAGTGGTAGACTTTTTCCCATTTCTAAGTGCAGGGCTGCCCTCTATGGGACTCTGAATAAATTAATTGAGGATGTAAGGTTATGAAGTATACCTCTTGCAGCTAATAGCAAACTGTATGAGGATTGTTCTGTCTAACCTTTAAAAAGCTTCTAGCAACCTATAGAGACAAATATATCCAGTTGTCCTTAGAATTTGAGTCCCTATTCCCTTGAGGCTTGGGTTTTAGAACCTAGTGCAAACTTAGATCTCTGCTCCAACTTCTTATTTCTAGAGAAGAAACTCAAAATTCATAGAGGTGAAGCAGCTTGTTCACTGTCCCATGATGAATGAGGAGAACTGAATTCAAATCTTACCTTAGCTCTGGCTTCCAACTCAGACTGTTTTTGTGTGATGTGCTGCTGTCTATATGGTCATGGATTCTTTCTCTGTGAATCGTTGCCATCTGTTTAATGACATTGAGTAATAAATACTTTTGCTACAGTCCTGCTTTTCTCTGCTTTGCTCACTTATCTCTAGCCACCTGCTTATCATACCGTTTTTCCAGCACAAAGGGCAAGCTTCCTACTCTAGGACCTTTGCTCTGGCGCTTCCGTTTCCCTGCCACACTCTTCTATGTACTGCCTTCAAGTCTTTGCTCAAATGTCACCTTCTCACACTGGCCCCCCTATTTAATATGGTGGGTGCCCACCACCAACACACCAGATTCCCCCTTGCCCAGCTCTACCTTTTCTTTTTTCCATAGCACTTATCACTTTCTGTTATACTATATAATTTACTTATTCATTATTTAATACCATGAATGTAAGAGCCTTGGGAGCAGGGATCTTTGTCTCTTTTGTTTACTGACACGGTTCATGTGCCTAGAACAGTGCATAGCACACAACAGTTGTAGTATGTGTTGAATTAATTAACCTTCCAAAATGAATTTATCACCTAATGGAAGGGTCAGTGCTCCGGTGTGGAAGTACAGCTCTCTGTGATGTCTGAGAGAGTTTGAAGAAATGTCCTGTTCCTCATGGAAGACCAGGCCACTGCTGTCTTAACTCTGCCCACTAAGAGACCAGTATCAATGTGCTGTAATTAGAACTCCTTTACCCACTGTCCCCTAAGAGGCCTCCAGGGCCTCCCCATCAAGCCTCTCATCACCTTTGACCTCCCTCATGCCCACAAGGCCAAACCTTCTCCATCTCTGGGCTCTTTCCCCATGTAGTAGGTCAGCCTATGCTCAGACTCCCCCTCTAAACTTCATCTCCCCCAAACCTTTCTATTTTGCCCCCAGAACTCATCACCATCAGCCACAGAGACCCCCTATCCTTAGCCTCTTCTCTGAGAGTTGTCACTTCTGTCTTGCTCTGAAGCATGCCTCTCCTCCAAGGACACCAATTCCACAAAGCCTTTTCGGATGGTGGCTGTTTCTTCTCTTCCCCATTGTAATTCTGGGCCTACTCCAGACCAGAACCTTACTCCTTGAGGCACTTTCCATCTGAATGTACTATGTATCACTTGACCTTGTTATGGGCATCTGTCAGCCTTGTAGCCAGTCCCTCTTATTCACAGGATATTTCATTACCTAGACCTCCGGCTCTCACTCTCTGTTCCTGTGACCCTTCCACTTCTCTTTGGTGACCTCAGCATCTCTGCAGTGACCCAGAATCCTAGTCTCTAATTCCTTGCTTTCCATTAATCTTCAAGTCCACAGCCCTTCTCTAGTTCTTGACATCCTCGACAATGCCCAGCTCCCACATTCTTGACCTCAAGCATCCCGGTCTCTGACCACCATTTCCTATCTTTGAGTGCCCTCTCTCTAATAATTCTTCCCTGAGATCTAGTGGGTTCCACGTTTTTGTTGTTAAGGTTACCTCTTGTCCTGACTTCATCCTTACGTAGCTGGGATTTCATTAATATATTTGGGGGGTTTTTTGCATTCATTTTCAGTCCTTTGGTTTTTGCTTTTTCAGCCCTACTCACCTGGCAAACCCCACCCCTGGTGAACCTCCAGTTGCCGTCTGCACCTCCCCCAGCACCTGAGCAGCTGAGTAGGGATGGAGGGAAATGCACCACCATGCTGACGTGAGTCAGTGGATTCTGAGCTCTGCCTGGCATTCCTAAATTGTTTCCACAGTCAATCTCCATTCTCCAAAATGTCAGTTAGTCACACCTTGTCCTCTATTCCCCACCCTCCTCACTCCTGTCCCCTCCTCATTCTCAGCTAATTACATCTTTTTTCCTGAAGGTTAATTTTATTTATTCATTCTGAACTAAGAATAAAGTTACATGTTTTATTAATAGGCCCTGCCCCCCCAGGCATGGTTGCTTATTAATAATAATGAACCAGTAATTGAAATTTCAACTAGAAGTAAATCAGTCCTAAGAGAAAAGTCAGCTAGCACCCATTAAATTTTTCCCTCCTCTACTAAGCTTTTTATAGAGAAATTAATGTTTACATTACATTAGCCTAATCTTTGCCCCTCTTTAAAGATGGGCAACTTCCATTTTAAAGAGTTGGGAGTACTTTCTATCCAGAGATACATACTGTTAACATTTTGATGTTTATTGGTGTAAGTTTGTTTTTCTTTAATTAAGTATTTTCTTAATTCAGCAAGAAAACAAAAGCAATTGGAAGCAACTTTCTGCCACCAGATCCTCTCTGTTTTCCCTCTGTCTATATGGCAGGTGATTAGGCATTAAGCATGGGTAGCAATAAACAATTTGTAGGTGGAGAAAGCTGGGTGGCTCAGTTGATTAAGCGTCTGTGTTTAGCTCAGGTCATGATCCCAGGATCCTGGAGTCAAATCCCACATCAGGCTCCCTGCTCAGCAGGGAGTCTGCTTCTCTCTCAGCCTGCTTTCCCTGCTGCTCCCTCTGCTTGTACTCTCCCTCTCTGACAAATAAAATCTCTTAAAAAAAAAAGTTTTGTGGATCAATGCATTATCCCCAGCATCTCAGAGCCCAATAGGGACAAGCTCAGCAGGCCTGAATTTCTTTGAGTTGTAAGACTTTGACTCTGTGCTAATTCTTCTTAGCCTTCAAAGACTGTCAACTTTCCAGTGACTTTCTTTACCATGATTTCAGTGAGATAATGACATCATTTTTAATCACGTGTCTGTCTGCTTTTAATTTGCCTGCTAAATCGGCATAACTTGAACTTAATAACTTAAAGGATTACTTTAAGTATGGTTTAAAGTATAAACATTTCTTTTATGACTTAAAGTATAAACATAAAACATAAATACTTCAAGCAAAGTGGAATCCCAAAGACAGAGAACTTAACGAATGCAAGAACTTATAAATGTTATAAATAAATGCATAGCACCCAGTGTCTGCAGTGTGAAATAGTATCCACGGAGACAATTCTGAGAGTTTCCAAGTGAACTGCTCCAAGCGTTCCTTGGAGCAGCCCAGCAAGTGTAAGAGGTTGTTCTGGAAACAGAATCTGCTTCTCCCAGGAAAGTCTTCTTCCTTCCCACGGCACAGCTGACTGGTGTCTTAAATCCCAAAGCAGAGAGTCAAGTAAAAAACCCACCCAGACTGCCCCTCCTGCATGGTCATGCACAAAGCTGGTCCCCAGGCTGCCTCACAGGCAGATGCACACTGTGTCTTTACACAGATTCATACCCAGGAAAAGATACTCGAGGGACTTAGGTTTAGTGGTCTGCACATTATTTTCTGTCCCTTCCCTAATTTCTGTGAGTCTTTATTTGGGGAGGTAAAAGTCAGATGATAAGCCAAGAAATCTGATAAAACTGGCATAAAATCCTCCCCGTGTGGCTGATCGTCCCCACAGACAGCCCTGAGCAGCACACAGCCATGATGACAGGTACCTGCAAGGTTTTACAGATGGGAATTATACACGCTTGTTCATTTTTCCTAATGATGTTCTTATATTAGTAACATGGCAAGTTGCCTCCTCCTTTCTCCTACCCAGTATCTGAATACCTAGAAAACACTAGAAGTCTCTGCATTTCAGTTGCAATTTTCATGAATTCCTTGCAGCAGTGCTTCCCAAAGTGTGGCATGTGGATCACTGCTGGTAGACCAGATGAGTGTGGGTGGTGCAGGACTAAACATTTTTTATATTAATAGTTATGTTTTTGTTTTAATGTGTATTAGACAAAAAATGAACAAACATAACTTGCCCAGTATTTCGTGGATGTAAATATTTAGAATTAGTCAAAAGGAAGAGGATAGTTAAGATTTTTTAGGTGAGAATGATTAAAACAAGAAAATTAAATAAATAGTAATGAAGTCATTAATGCATTTGGCAAAAATTATGAAAGTGGCCTTCAAACTCACAGTGAGAAAGTGATGTGTTCAATGGCAGAGGCCAGCAGGCACAATTTCTTAAAAGGAGAAAGATATGGAAACTCCTGGAGACCATTCCTTGAAATGATACAACACAGCATAGTCCTATATGGAAAGATTTTCTAATCAGGCACTCGAGTTTCTCCCACTGGAAAGTACAGCTGCCATTGATACTGTCCATGCAGTATGGGGTTTATTTTACATTCTTATGAAATTTTATCTCATAAAGTGATGGTAGGAACCACTGAGTCTTTTGTTTACAAAGTCAAAGAATAACCACAATAACTACAGCTGAATTCCTTCAGTCATTCATTCAACAAACACTAGAGAGCATTTTTGTGTGTCAGACGCTGGGCCAAGTCCTGGAATTAGGGGATTGAGAGGGTCCCCCACTGCAGGGGGTCAAGCTTAGGAATGACTTCCCATAGCAGCATTTCTGAAACCTCATGCTGGCTCTCCCATGACCGGACCGTAGCAGCACTGGAATAGATCAGAGAAGAGGTGGTGCAGGAAGACGCGATAGTGGCGGTGGCAGTGGAGAGAAATGAGCAGGCTCAAGAGCTATTTCAGGGTAGATCCAATAGAACATTGCCTAAGGGAAAGACAGGAGTCAGGGGAGAACGCTAGGTTTTTGGCTTCAGAAGCCCTGCGGGTGGAGATGCCAGGTCCCCAGAGCTCACGGAGCACATGGCTGGGGCTCAGTATCACATTCTCTAGGAAGTCCTGCCCTTTGTGGCTGTGTGTCATCTCTCCCCAAGGGCACAGGTGCTGCCTTATTCGTCTAGCATGAGGCCAGTCCTGTAAAAGGCATTTGGTCAGTTCCGACTAAAGGACTAGTAGACAACTTGGGGTGTGAGATTGCGAGACTAGTTGAATTGCAGTGTAGAGCAGTCCCTCTGCCCCATTTAAAATTTAATTTGGAGATAGATTTTGAAACTGCACTCCTCTGTTACCTTGTCACTCTAAAAACCTACAAGTAAGCACAATAGAATTCTGCCCTTCTGCCTCAGGAACATAAACACAGGCTTGGTGACAGGCAGAGCGAAGACCAGGTGAGCAGCTAGAGGGGACACAGTAATGAAAGGAGATGCTGAGCGGTTTGTTGATGTCCAGTGGCGTTTGTCCAGGCATGTCTGACTTTGTACACTTCCTGCTCTACCACCCTCATGTTTTCTTTCCAAAAAATTCTTAAAGTAGTACATCAGTACTTGATTTCTTACCTTTACCTGAGGGACTTACACTAATCAAAGGAGCCAGAAAAATATTAAGAGCACAGAGCCACAGAACAGAAACCTTGCCAGAAAGAAATTGTGGTGCCCAGGCAGGGTTTCTACCCTCCGCTGCGATGCTAGGACAGCATGAAGGAGGGCTAGGCTATGGGGCTGGTGTTCTACTCTGCCTAGTTATTCTGGCCCAACCCACTTTGGGCCCTCTCCGGCTAGTCCACATCCTGCTTCTCCCTAATCCCCATGTATGTGTGTTCGGTGTCCATCTGCTGCTATGTGTCTGGGCTTCTGTCTTCCTGGTCCCCCTTGGTGACCCACAGCACCTGATCCTGTGGTATGACAAAGTCAGTACTAGTGAAATGCATGAAACAGCACAGATCTATGCTTTGGGCTTTAATGTTACCATCAGTTGTTATTTTTACAAATAGTTAAGTTCATTCTCTAGCTTTATTAGCCATCCCACCCTCTCTTTGTTAATGGCTCCAAGGTAAAAGTGGATGCACAGAATTAATGAGCCAGAACATTAGCGTGGTTTTTAAAATGATGCAGATGAGAGCATTACAATGTGGAAATAGACTTCATGAGCAGGTGACTTGAAACTGTGATTTGATTTCATGGGCTTCAAAGCGAAACAGGAACATTAGCGGTGTTGCTCCTCACTGCTCACGGTCCACCTTGTTAGTGTGCTGGGTATACGGCATAGGTGTCAGGAACGTCTTTTGAGTGTCTTGTCCATAGTTTCCTGTAATATTTTGCAGATCTCCTTTGTGATTGAGTCTATAGTGGTAAAACAAAAATACACACCCATATGCAATCAGAAATTGTGAAACATCTATAAAGGAGAAACAACATGCTATGAGGACCCCAGGGGACCAACTTTCCCCTGAAGGACAAGGGGAGGTCTTTCGTGGAGAAATGGAGGAGGGTGAATGGACTTAAGCAGAAGGAACTTGGGGGAGAGACGCTTTCAAGAAGAGAGAGCATGTGGGAAAGCCTCAAGGAAGGCTAAGAGCACGGCATTTTCAAAGAACAGCCAGAAGTGGAACAGATGGTATGGATCGAGCCTGATAAGGGGAGGGGCAGATTTGGAGGCAGGCAGGCCACGCGGCTCCTATTGTATCTTGAGAAAAACTGGAGTCTGTGAAGTCATGTTAAGCAGGTAGGTAATGCATTTTTAGAAGCCCTTCTTGATGCAGTGTAGAGAAGAAATTAGGGAAGAGGAAGAAATGTCCCCAGTTTAGAAAGAGGCTGTTTCAAGATGCCCCTCAACAGATGAATGGATAAAGAAGATGTGATCCATATATACAATGGAATATTACTCAGCCATCAGAAAGGATGAATACCCAACTTTTGTATCAACATGGATGAGACTGGAGGAGATTATGCAGAGTGAGATAAATCAAGCAGAGAGAGTCAGTTATCATATGCTTTCACTTACTTGTGGAGCATAAGGAATAACACGGAGGACATTAGGAGAAGGAAAGGAAAAGTGAATTGGGGGAAATCAGAGGTGGAGATGAACCATGAGAGACTCTGGACTCTGAGAAACAAACTGAGGGTTTTAGAGGGGAGGGAGTAGAGGGATGGGTGAGCCTGGTGGGGGGTATTAAGAAGGGCACAGATTGCATGGAGCACTGGGTGTGGTGCATAAGCAGTGAATCTTGGCACACTAAAAAAGTAAAAATAAATAAATAAATAAATAGAAAGAGGCTGTTGCCCTGGTCCCAGGAGAGATGCCAGATGGAACTGTGGGGTACTGCAAAAACCAGAAGATGGTTGCCAGCTACTTTACATTTAGGAGCTAGGGTGTGTAGAACCTGGACTGTCCATGATCCGTAAGGAGAGGCAAGACCAAGAAAATATCCCATGTCTGGGTTTAGCAGCTGGACGGATGGAGGAGCCATTCACAGGGGCCATGATTCCAGGCACCAGCAGCTTGGCAGGGATGGAGGCAACATTTAAAACGTTCAATTTGAGATGTCTGTGAAATGACATCTATGCACTTGCTTCAGGAATCTGTGACTGAGCACCCACCTTCTTAGAAGTTTCCATGGTTAAGTGTTCACTGCGCTACCCCGGAATGATAAAGACTATTAGTGTCACTTGGGAACATTGTATATTTGCCACATTCACTGGCTGCCATCTGCACCCACTTTGGCCACACTTCAGGACAGGAGAAATAGTTGCCAGCTTAAAGGGGAAATTGGTTGTGTTTCCCTTAAGCAGCCAGATTGAATGAGGGTATGTTGGATGTGATGGCCTCAGCAAATGCTTGGGGAAATCTCTTTGCTTTGGAGAAGTACTTCATATCAGTTTAATCTTCAGAGTCCCTGGAAGACAGAGGCAACCTCTATTTTTGTCAGACTTCTGTTTCAGGCGAATGCATCTAGCCATAGGGAAAGTAGTTTCAGAATAGACCTGATCAGGTGTCAGGGGACAGTTCATGCTGAGACAATAGCATTGAGGCCTTGTCTGGTCATCGTTCTCCTATGAGCTACTGAGTAGGCTGTTCTTTGATTTTGCATTTGTTTAAATATATACATATCCACAGAGAATACATACCCGCAGAGTAGTATTTGAAATAGCAGAACCAATGTGGAAGTTGTGGGAGGAAGGGGGATAGAAACACTAATGCATACGAATGCTCCCTGCCTTCTCTGGGTGGTCCTGTCCAACCAGTGTGCACAGTGTCCAATCAGTGCACGCAGCCTGAATTCAAATCCTCACTGACTCTGAGATGAGTCACAAGAAACCAGCCTTCACAAACTCAGTTTCTCCTGCATTTGCTGGCAATATACCTGGAGTGCCTAACATGACTCCTGGCCCATGGCTGGTTGAAGAAGTCAGGGTTCTCCAGAGAAATGGAATCAGTAGGGGTGTGTGTGTGTGTATGTATGTAGAGAGAGAGACAATGAGAGAAAAGGAAAAGATTTTACAGAATAGTCTCATGCAATTGATAAATCAAAACTTTGTAGGGTAGGTAGGCAGTCCAGAGATCCAGAGAACAGTTGTAGTTCTAGCCCAAAGGCAGTCTGCTGGCCGAATTTTTGCTCCTATGAGGGAAGTGGTCTTTTTCTTAAAAATCCAACTGATTGATTCAGGGACACCTGGGTGGCTCAGTGTGTTAAGCCTCCGAGTTCGGCTTAGGTCATGATCTCAGGATTTTGGATCGAGCCCTGCATCAGGCTGTCTGCTCAGCAGGGAGCCTGCTTCCTCCTCTCTCTCTGCCTGCCTCTCTGCCTAGTTGTGATCTCTGCCTGTCAAATAAATAAATAAAATCTTAAAAAAAAAATCCAACTGATTGGATGAGGCCCATCCACATTATGAAAGGCAATCTGCTTTATGAAAAATGTACTCATTTAGGGGTGCCTGCGTGGCTCAGTGGGTTAAAGCCTCTGCCTTCAGCTCAGGTCATGATCCCAGGGTCCTGGGATAGAGCCCTGCATCTGGCTTTCTGCTCAGCAGGGAGCCTGCTTCCACCTTTGTCTCTGCCTGCCTCTCTGCCTAGTTGTGATCTCTGCCTGTCAAATAAATAAATAAAATCTTAAAAAAATTTTTTTAAAAAAGAAAAGTGTACTCATTTAAATGTTAATCTCACCTGGTGGCTCAATAGGATAAACGTCTACTTTTGGTTTATGCTATGAGCCCCAGGTCCTGGGATTGAGTCCCACATTGGGCTCCTTGCTCAGTGGGGAGCCTGCTTCTCCCTCCCCATCTGCTGCTGCCTCTGCTTGTGCTCTCTCTCTCTGACAAATAAATAAATTTTTTAAAAATGTTAATCTCACCTCGAAAATACTGTGGGAGCAACATCTAGACATGTTTGACCAAATGTCTGGGTCTCATGGCCTTGCCAAGTTGACCTCTAAGATTAATCATCATACTGGTGCTCTGAGATGGCTTTCAGAATTTCCTAGCTCTCCCCGCCCAGTTAAACCCTCAGAAAGGCCCTCGAGTAGACTTTCCATGCTTTCTGTTAACTTGCATCCGTGCATGACTCTGCTCTTTTTTTGTCTCTGAATCTCCCTTCATTTAGAACGTTATATAGCACAAAGTGGCATCTCCATATATGTTTATTGAATAAAGAAGCACATGAACTATGTAGGATTCATTTATAAAAGCAAAAGGCAGAAATTTCAACAAGCTGTGAATTTATTTATTCACTAAAAATTTAAAGCAGTGGATAAATTTAGATGTGGGCTTCAGGACATACATCTTAACATATTGCTAAAATAAAAATATACAACCAAAGCCCAATGAAGACCATTAAATTAAGGCTGTCCTTCTTTATCAAATGGTCTTTTCTGTATTCAATTTCAGACCATGTTCTTGGGTATAGCTAGGCTGTAAGTCCCTATTTGGCCCTGGTTTTCTCTCCAGGGAAATAAGAGAGTACAGTATAAGAGGGAGGGTCCTACACTATCACCGTTGAACCCAAAATCAAGAGGCCAACTCAGACCCAGAAAACATGGGCTGGAAGACAGCTAAGGGAGAGAGCTCTTCAGCAGTTTTGGTAATTACTGCAGCACCCCGCAGGACACCAGACATCACAGCTCCCCATGTGGACACTCTCTGTCAGGAGGCCTGCCACTTCGGAAGGCGGAATACACACTTATTCCAATCAACCTCCCCTGACCACCTACCCCCCCCCACCCCCCACAAGCAGTGTTGCTAAAGGAATGAGAAGTACACAGAATTTCAGGTTCTTTGCAGTCACTTTGCTTCTTGTCTTTCCATTTCCTCGTGCCCGAACAAGGCCAGGCAACCTCAGGGGTGCAGACATGAGGTGTTGATTTTGGTGGAGACTTGTTGAGTCAGTTTGTCCCCTGAGTATTTTTTCTATCCTTGCTTAAAGCTTCTTCTGCCAGCTTTTGCCCCAATACTGGAGTTGGGGTGGCAGGACTCACTGTCAGAAAGCCAAGGCAAACAGAGGTGGGGGGGAAGGGAAGAAGTTGCAACATGCAGCTTCTCTGCTGGAGTGAATGAATCTTCCAGCTGAGACAGAGAGACAGAGAGGCCAGAGTTGCATGGCCCAGCGGTGGAGCTGGTCAGAACCTGCTGATGAGCCCTATCCAGGGTCACCATGGGCAGGTGGAGGGATAGACGGCTACACGCTTCCAGTGTGGTGGCTTGGGACTTCCTAAGGAGCAATCTGAGATGGGCTTCTAGGGGTCACAGATCGTCTGGATGAATGGTGGTCTCCTGGGGCCAAAAATCTCTCAAATGGAAGTGCCATAACCTAGAAAAAGACTGCATTTCTCAGTGTTTCCTCAAGTGGTCATACTGATATGACCTACTAATATCATTGTAATGATAAAAACCATGATTTTATTACAGGCCTGTGATGGACAGGTGCTGTGACTGCACGCTTCATTTTTGTCCTTCCTACAGCTGTATGAGGTGAGCATTATTGGCCTCATATTATAATAAGGAAACTGAGTCAGGGAGCTGAGATACCTTGTCAAGTCAGGATTCTTACCCAGGTTTTTCTGATGCCAAAGCCTGTGCTCTACATGCAACACTTTCTTGATGAAGATACTTCCCTTTCTCTTGCAAGAAAGGATGAGCCTAGAGAAAGGAATGCTGTCTTGGAAACTGGGAAGGAAAAACAACAAATCAGAGTCCTACGAAGATGGCTAGACATTCAGGGACAAGCCAAGAGGGAGGCAGGGAAAAGCAGAGGGAATGGGGACAGTGCTGGCCATTCTGAAGTGTGGAGCCAGATTTCTGGAAACTCTGCTGGAAAGCAAAGCTATGGGAAAAAAGCAGTGCCAAGACTTGAGCAATTCAGGCCACCAGAAACACATGGAAGGCTGGCTTCTGAGAATGGCCACCAAGGAAATAGGAGTGCTTCCTTTGACATGCAGTGCCTGAGAAGCGGAGAAAAGGCAGAAGAACACAGGTCACCCCAAATTATATTAAGAGGGGCCCATAGAGGTGATAAGTAACAATGCCAATTGCAAATCCCACAGGCCTGTGAAATGAGGGCTCCTGAGAGACAGACCTTCATGCTTCCCTTTGGTTCTAAGAGAAAAACAGAGCAGCCCCCCAGTAAGCCAGTGAGCCAAGAGATGTTAGAAGCCACTGCAAAGAAAGCTGCCCTACCCCAGGGTCATTTTTAGGCCATCTTCACACCCAACCTCATTCTGTAGTGGATTTAGCTTGTCTCTGCATACAATACTATGCTTTGCATTGGCTCCCCAGTCCAGTATGGTAGCTTTAAGTTGACGTTCCTCCCCTGCCCCTGCCACCGCCTAAAAGGGAACTTCAGCAGCCTTTTAGGATGCTGGGTCTTTGTTTTGGGCTGTTTGGGCCCTCCCCTCTTCTTTTCAATTCCATCTTGCTCTGAATCCTGTCACTCTCTGCTTCATCATCCAGCCTTCCCTTTCCATCATTACCTTGCTCTTGCTCTCCTCGAACTTAGCCCTGCCTTCCTCTCTTAGAGTGAGGTTGATCTGCATGTAAGAAAGAAACCCAAACTGGGGCGCCTGGGTGGCTCAGTGGGTTAAGCCGCTGCCTTCAGCTCAGGTCATGATCTTAGGGTCCGGGGATCGAGTTCCCGCATCGGGCTCTCTGCTCAGCAGGGAGCCTGCTTCCCTCTCTTTCTCTCTGCCTGCCTCTCCGTCTACTTGTGATTTCTCTCTCTAAAAAAAAAAAAAAGAAAAGAAACCCAAACTAACAGTGGAAAAAACAGGATAAACAGTGATTAAATGGGAGAGAAGTTGATTTCTCGTTCACATAAAAGAAATTCCGTGGTAGGTTCAGGACTAGCGTGGTGGCATGCTCATGTCACTGAGGACCCAGGCTCCTATGTTTCTATCTACACCGCGTCCCAAGCTCAAATCGTCAATCAAGATGGCAGCCAGAGCTCACGCCATCATGGGCACCAAGTGAAATGGGGGAGATAAAGCAGAAAGACAAAAACGGTGCCCCTCCTTGCTGAGAGAGCTCCTTCTAAGCACCCTGTATCACACAGATCTCTTCCACTTTTATTTCGTGGGCAAGAATGCAGTCACATAGCCACATCTAGTTGGAGGTGTGGGGAAGCATGGTCTCTATTCTGGGAAGAACTGGCAGTTAGGTTCTGTTATTGAGGAAGAAGGGAAGAGTGGATATCTTCCTTTTCCTGCCCCCTGTGCCTCCTTCTCTTCAATGACCAGGCTTACCATCAGTCATGGTTTGGGTTTCCTTCTGGGTTTGGTATCTTTAGCTGCTTGAGTATGGAAGAAAATTAACACATGTCTAACCTGAACTTAATGCCATCATAGCAGAGCTTTCAGTGTAACACATCATAGCAGAGCTTTCAGTGTATCCCTCTTCTTGCAGGGACAGCATTATGTCCCACTGTGTTTGCTCAAGCCCCCTGTGTGGACCCAGACACCCTGTGTTATGATTGCACCCAGAGGAGGCAAAGCATACAGCAGTTGAAGACAGAGCAATTTGTCCTGAATTTTTTCTTTTTTACATTTAATGAACCAACCTTTACAAAGCAAGAAAATAGAAATCCTGGGGCACGTGAAAGATAAACAATCCCCATTCCAACTGTAGAAGCTCTTTTAGGCAAAAACAAGTAAAAACACACAGAATGAAAAAGCTCAAAAGCTACAGCCTCAAGGTATCCACATTCAGTGACTTAAGTAAAGGAACCATCTTAAAAATAAAACCCCAGGCCAATTCCTAGTGTGTAAAGATATAAAAGCGGTACTTTCTTTCCATTAGTTTACTTTAAAGATTCAGATGTATAATGCTTGCTTCTAAGTCCTATCAGTTAAGCAATGAAATAAAGCCATGTTAATGAGCAAAACTCCTTGAAATCAGTACTTATAGGGGTGCTCATACAACAGTGTTACTATCCAATTTATTTTGCATGTGTTTTCATGCATAATATCACAGTATATTTCATAACATCAGAGAGGTTTGGATACACATAGCTGAGTGGTTGTAAATGGTGACATTGTTTACAGCTTATCCTGCAGCACAGTTATGCCCTGCTAGGTGGTATACACAGTAGGAACGGAACGGTTTCTATGTGAACCACCCATCCCAGAGTGGTAAATGACACTTGACAGTTCAGGTTAAGTGACTGGTGGACTCAAAACATTAAAATATAGTCCAGGGGCACATGGGATGCTCAGTGGGTTAAAGCCTCTGCCTTTGGCTCTCAGGTCATGATCTCAGGGTCTTGGGATCGAGTCCCGCATCGGGCTCTCTGCTCAGCAGGGAGCCTGCTTCTGCCTGCCTCTCTGCCTACTTGTGATCTCTCTCTCTGTCAAATAAATAAATAAAATCTTTAAAAAATATATATGTAGTCCATAAGAAGAAACAGACCCATAAATACAAACCAACTGGTAGTTGCCAGAGGGCAGGGGTGGTGGAAGGATGGGCAAAATGGGTGAAGGGCCGTGGCAGGTACAGGCTTCCAGTTATGGAATGACCATGTCATGGGGGTGAAAGTTACAGCATGGGGACAACCTAGTCAGTGGTACTATAATAGCACTGTATGGTGACAGACAGTAGCACACTTGTGAGCACACTTGTGATACAGAGTTGCTGGATCACTGTGTTGTACACCAGAAGCTCCTGTTCCATTGTGTGTCAGCTAGATTTCAAGTAAAAAAAAAAAAAATCAGAAAAAATACATAGTATGGATTATGTATTAAAATCAAGAAAACAGAAATCCTGGGGAACGTAAAAGATAAACAATCCCCACTCCAACTGTAGAAGGTCTTTGAATGCAATACTGTTTTGTCTTATGATTTCATAAATAGTTAAGTGTGTTAAAGATGAAATACAGCCCCTCAGCCACGAACCCCTGGAATGCTGCAAGACATGGTGGTATATCTGTGTGGAGGATCTTAGGATTGTGTCTCACCGAAGTTGCCTGCATCATGGTCTCCTTCCCTCCCAGTCCTGCTGCTGTTTCTCACGTTCCAGCTTGTCTGCACTTCTGAAGCCAGGCCAAGGACACTTCCTTCTTGCTTTTCTGCCAACACTGCGGCTCTTTGCTTCATCCTCCCTTTCTCTGTTTTCTGCCCATACAGCTTCTTTCTGGTGACCCCATATTCCCCTCTTCATGTCCTTTGTTGCATGTCCTTGGTGGAGGATGTATGTATGGGTGGAGCAGGCAGAGTGTGGGGTTAACAGGGAAAAAAAATCACATTTTTGAACTTCCTTTCATTACCCTGTGTATCCATCCTGGAAAAGGAAGAACCCTAAAGTGTCCTCCTTCTGTGGTATGAGAGGAGAAACAAATGTGCAAAGTGCACATTTAATTCTTGTGGAAGGAGAGAGACCATGATGTAGTTTATAAAACACAACCACCAGATCCTAGGCACCTGAGCTGCATGTGTGCCTTGCAGATTATAGACTGGAGGGTTCCGAGTCGTCTGAAATCTTCTTTCAAGATTAGAACATGAGTCCTCACCCAGCAACCTCCTACTGGAGAGAAAGAACCTTTCCAGTGTTTTCCATGACCAACCATGGGTGGTTGCCTACTGTGGGAAAGGGACACTGGGGCTCTGGGTGGGATGTCTGAACTCAAGCCTGGGTTCCACCATTCATGAACTTTGTGGGACTGAGCAAGTTTCTTAACCTCTCCATGCCTCAGTTTCCTGATCTGAAAAATAGGAAGGTGATAGCTATTTGCCTCTACCACATGGGCAACTAGATGGAATCAGCATCTTTGACAGTTTTGTGTACCTGTGGAGGTTACACATGGTCACTTTAGGCAGGTGGGCAAACTTGAGAGCTGGTGAGCTGCGTATTAATTAAAAAACAAAAGATGCTTAAATTCTTACCTCTTTCCTCAGCCTTGTCTGGTTCATATTCCAAATTCAGCTCCTGTTGTATTTGGCCCCACTGCCAGAAGCACTAAAATATATAGATGTCCATAGGCATCAAATTTATTCACAACCTAAACTTATTTTCATAAAAAGAAGAAAACATAGATCTCTTGGGACATTCTGTAGATGCTGGTGTTGGGGAAGATCTTTATAAGAAAATTCTTTGGGAAAAAAAAAATTCTTTGAGCTCGTTTTTCTGAGAAGCCATGTGATGGTTTAAGACTCTCATTTAATTAAATATATCTTTCACCCTTTTTGTTCATGTGAGCAAGATTATGCGTGATTTGTAAACATTTCCAAAATTCCAAAGATCAAAATATTTCATTAGAATGCTTCTTTGTTATTATTTATAAGGGTTTAGCCGTGTGCCAAAGAAAGCTAAAAAACAAAAACAAACAAACAAAAAAAACATAATAGACCAACAATGTTAATGTGAAATAGTATACATAATTTACCAAAGTAAGGCTTTTAAGTTTCTTTGACCCTTACCTTAGACAATTTTTTTTTTTTTTTTCAGCAAGCATGTAGGCATTCAGCAGAAACTCCCTGGGATCTTGGAGATAGAACAATTACCACCATTAGTGGGGTTCTGAGGGAAACAGGGAAGAGTGGGAAGAACCTGTGCTCTGCAGGGGACACCCAGAGACCACTGCTCCCTGGGCAGGTGCCCTTCTCGTGTGCCTTAGTTCCCTTACATGTATAGTGAGGACACTCAGCCTTTAGCTTCCCCCACTGCCTCATCCTCCCAACGTCTGGCCTATGGTTGTTTCTGTCTTACTGGCAGCTCATACAAGTCAAGACATGTTACAATGGGGTTTAAATGTTGCTGACCTTTGCAGACCTTAACCTGACTATACACATTTTTATTTGATCCATACAGTATTTTAAAATTAGAAATCTTACATAAAAATCCAGTTGAGAGCTTTTATTGAAAAATTGCAACACTGGCTCTCCATTCAACTTTTGTCCAGGCTTGAGTTATAGACATCCTATTGTTGGGTCAGAAAGTCTGTGGTCCCCTGCTTCCTACCAACCTTGGTCTGGCTCACTCAGGCTACCTCTCCAGGACCTAGGCCCACCAGAGTTTGGTTATCCTTATAGAGTAGCTGTTTCGTGCCATCTCAGCCTATCCATAGTCATGCTAGTGGCTAAAAATGCCTGGGAGCACTCATCTGGGCCCCAGTGAGCTTCCCACAGACATCTGCCTTTTCCAAACTAATATTACCACTGGATGGACCCTTGTGGTTCTTAATTGATTGCAAGATGCCCTTAAACAATGACCATCATAAAACTTTGAAAAAATAAAGATTTATTACTTACAAGACCTGGAAATTACATAGCACACCTGGGACCACACAGCAAGGTAATGGGAGACAGAGTGAGTGGGCAAGACAGTGTACACACAGGGGTCAGGCTTCTGCCTTTACTAGGGTCAAGTGTAGGGGCATAGGCTCACTCCTTATTGGTAAATTTAAAATATAAGAGTGGGGATTTAAAGTGCAGGAAGAGAAAACAAAACAAAACAAAACAAAAAACAAGTGGCCCAAATGGTCAATTATCAAAATCAATTAAGTTCTCTGAGACAAAGAGGAGACTCAGTTGGGGGAGGTGGCCTGGCAACATATTTATTTAAGACTGCCTTTAGGAAACAAACTGAGGGTTGCTGGAGGGGAGGGGGGTGGAATGGATGGGGTGTCTGGGTGATGGACATTGGGGAGGGCATATGCTGTGGTGAGTGCTGTGAATTGTGTAAGATTGGTGATTCACAGACCTGTACCCCTGAAAGAAATAATACTTTACATATTAATATAAAGCCCCAGCAGGGACAAAAAAAGAAAAAAAAGAAGAAGAATACCTCTTTGAAATGGATCCCCTGGCAATCAAAGTTTAAGGCAGGCATTCCTTTACAAAAAAACAAAAACAAAAACAGAACTGTCAGGGCTTTACACTATAGTAGCAGAATTTGTTCTGTTCTTCTCTCTAGTAGAGATTTGATTGTGAGTAGAAGGATCTCTGAGAACAACAGAGATGGTTTTAACTTTTCATGGGGCCATTTTGTTATAAGCACAACTTAAGAAAACCCCTACCTCCCAAAGTTGCATGTTGTCCTTGCTGATTCCTCATGGAACTGTGCAGGCTGGTCTAAGAAAATCAGGCTGTAGGCAAGTCAGAGTTTAGTTATGAATTAATTCATTCTTTCCATAGGCTACTGTAGTCTACCTGAGAGCCCCAGGGAGCAAGGGCCAGTCACCAGCAGGGCCAAGATATGACCCTGAATGATATTTGAGGCTCCTGGCAGTAGCACCCCAAGAGCACCTGCCAAGTGGACATGGATTCTGGGGCCAGCAGTCACATGGCAGGGCACTTGCAGAGGAGGGCAGGTCTAGAGTTCCGCAGGGAACTCCCTCTTCAAGGGAGCTGGTGCCAGAGGATGGGCACCACACATTTGGTTTAGTAACATGGCCAGGTGAGCTCTGGAAGCAAACAGCCAAAGCAGGTTGTCTGCCATCTGCCATTCCTCGCCCAGACTTGGGCCCTCCACGCATACCCCACAGGGGTTTCTGTGCATGCTCTTGGCAACTGATCTGGTCTTGTATTTTGTGTCTTTAAAGGTGACTAACATAACATAATAAAAAATAATAATAATAATAAATAAAAAGTTAAAAAAATGCAAAAAAAATAAATAAAGACATTAATTTTTGTGATGATAATAAGGGAAACATTTAAGACCGAACACTTACTACCTACCATCATAACATACCTCTTTTTAAATTCCATTAAAGGAAGTTACCTCACAAACCACTCTTGACTGTTATCTGCTCCCCCCTTCACCACTTCCCTGAAAGCGTTCCTCCAAAGGTCACTGATGTGAATAACTCTAGTGGGACAACCTTTGGTTCTTCTTATTTATTTATTTACATTATGTTATGTTAGGTTATGTCACCATGCAGTATGTCATTAATTTTTGATGCAGTGTTCCATGATTTATTGTTTGCGTATAACACCCAGTGCTCCATGCAATCTGTGACCTCCTTAATACCCATCACCAGGCTCACCCATTCCCCGACCCCCTTCTCTCTAAAACCCCCAGTTTGTTTCTCAGAGTCCACAGTCTCTCATGGTTCATCTCCCCCTCTGATTCCCCCCACCCCGCTTCATTTTTCCCTTCCTTATCCTAATGTCCTCCATTCTATTCCTTATGCTCCACAAGTAAGTGAAACTGTATGATAATTGACTTTCTCTGCTTAACTTATTTCACTCAGCATAATCTCCTCCAGTCCCATCCATGTTGATACAAAAGTTGGGTATTCATCGTTTCTGATGGTTGAGAAATATTCCCTTGTGTATATGGACCACATCTTCTTTATCCATTCATCTGTTGAAGGGCATCTCAACTCTTTCCACAGTTTGGCTATTGTGAACATTGCTGCTATGAACATTGGGGCGCATATGGCCCTTCTTTTCACTACATCTGTATCTTTGGGGTAGATACCCAGTAGTGCAAATTGCTGGGTTATAAACTATCTCTATTTTTAATTTTTTGAGGAACCTCCACATTGTTTTCCAAAGTGGCTGCACCAACTTGCATTTCTAACAACAGTGTAAGAGCATTCCCCTTTCTCCACATCCTCTCCAACACATGTTGTTTACTGTCTTTTTAATTTTGGCCATTCTAACTGGTGTAAGGTGGTATCTCAATGTGGTTTTGATTTGAATTTCCCTGATGGCTAATGATGATGAACATTTTTTCAGGTGTCTATTAGCTATTCGTATGTCTTCATTGGAGAAGTGTCTTTTCGTCTTCTGCCCATTTTTTTTACTTGAACCTCTCAAACTCAGCACACTTTGGTTCTTCTATTGCCTGACTTCTTGGTGGCATTGGACAAAGCTGACCATGCTGTCCCTGAAGAATTTTTCCTCCCTCCCACCCCCAACCCCCAGCCTTGTTTCTTCCTACCTTGTCTGTCATCCTTAGAGGTAGGTATGTGGCCTGGTCTTAGACTCCTTCTTATCTTGCCTCTGTCTTTCCTCCTAGATAATCTCAGCCACTCTCATCTCTATGCTGGCAACTTCTATATTCTCATTTTCTGCCCAGATTTCTCCTCTGAGTCTCAGACCTGTGTGTCTTGCTAGTTACACATCTCTGCTCCAATGTTCATAGCTGCTGGTGGTGCCCACCGAGGTCCCCATCACCACCAGACCCTACCCATCCCCCAGCTGCTGCAACAATTAAGAGTTGTTAGCAGCCCCCTTTCCTCCTTTTTACCTCTACTGCACCCCAAAGGAAGATCTCTGCCAGTACCCAGCTGACATGGGGCCATGCTGCAAGGTTGTATGACTTTGGAGCAATTCCTGCTCCAAAACTCCCATGGGATCAGGCTGAAACAGGTCACTGAGACCTTGCTCAGCCTGTTCCCCTGTCCTGTCTAGTCTTTCTTATTTCTCTTCTCCTAAGGGATTTACATTCAAGAGAATCCCCATCTCAAACTCTGTTTCTGGAAACTGGACTAAGACAACTATCATATTGACAGCTCAAAATTACTATATCTAAATATCCCCCACCCCCTCACAGAGTATCTTATTAATGTACACAAACCTTGAGTGCACCCAGTTAAAATTGGTATCTCAGTCAGGCTACATAGTGTGCTGTACTTCACGGTCCAGTCAAGTTTCTTGTGAAGAGCTGGCTCAGGCTAATGGGCAGGTCTATGTGTTACCTTCTCCAGATGAAAAAAGTAAGATTCTTAGAGGATACATGCAATGTAGAGATTGTGATGACTTCTGGGACCACAAATGCAGTTGCCTTCATTGACATAATTACAGAGATGTAATGCTATATTTTGGATTTCTGTCATTTGTGATTTCTTCCTTTTGGAATTTACTATCCAAAGCAACTTAAGACATTGAACATATACTCATAGACTATACAACTTTAAAGCTGGAAGGGGACTTAGAGATTACTTAAGAAGCAATGCCAAATGCAAGCTCACGCTCCCTCACACATCTAGGTGCCCAGCAGACATCACTAATCAAACATGGCACACTTTCCTAGAGTGTCCAGATGTGCCCTCAGAATCCATCTTAATACAGTCTTCCAGATGACCACTTTCAGTCCCTGAGACAGATACATGGGGAGATAACAGATATAGGCACAAACTGAGACAAATACATAAATTGAACTTTTTCATAACTTTATTGGTTTCAATCCCTTTATAGACTATCTGAGCAAACTGGGTTCTCATTAAGATAAGTGATTACCCAGGGAGAGGCAACCTGTTTGCAGACAAGTCAGCTCTCAAACCCAGTTCAACAGACTAATGATTCTGTGTTCTTTTGGATACCTTGAACACATATTTGCATCTCTATTCCTTTTGTTTGAATACTTACCAGCAGAAGTTTTGCTGATATGTGCATAATTTCCAAATCCACTTAATCAAATAGATTTTCTGGAAAACAGTAAAAAATCTAAGACAAATGATACACCATTTTTTTTTTCCCTGTGATCAGAGTTGGGCAAGGAAATTATTTACTCTGGGAATTCCTATAAATTTTGTGTGTTTTGTTGGGGAGGAGTCTGTTTAGTTTTCAGTTTAGCAGATTAAAATCCTTTTTTTTTTCTCACCATTTAGCCTAATGAGTAATCACCTTGATGAAGCTTTTTTGTTCATTTGTCTTTAGCTAATTTGTGACTGTGCATTTGGAGTTGGGTGTTACTGTGCATTTTCATAGGCATTTCAGATAACAGAGTGAAGCACAAACAGGCAGACATGAATTTTTCATGCAAATGAGGCTAAGAGAATTGAGACCCATGTCAACTTTAAGCTAGAAGCCTTCTCTTTGTCTTATGAAATGTGTCCATCCTAGCCCAGCAGGGTGTACATGAATTTGTTTTCTGTCCCTTCCTAGAAGACACCCCTCCTTCAGGTGCTATGTTATTATATGATAAACACTGACTGATTTCTTAGTTTTATCCATGCTTACATCTTCTTCCTTTCTCCCTGACTCTTGATATGCCCCAATATTCAATCCTCAGTACTCTTTCTTTTTTCTTTTACCCTCAAAATTGTCCTCCCAGAGCTTCTGGTCCCACTTTAAGAAGAATGAGGCCATGGTGAACATCCCGTGACTTTGTCTTTCTCCAGAGCTCCAATCTGCTGCCTTTTCACCTGCTAAACTTGCCCACTTTGTATTCCCTCACTGCTTCAAGTTAGTGAGTCAGAACCAAACTCATCATATGTTCATCTTGTAATCAGCATGACTTAACTTTTTTATGTCCACAGTACGGGCATTTTGTTAGTCAGTCATGAAAGCTGAAGACAGTGGTGGTCTTTGGATCTCCTATTTCTTGTATCCTGACATTCTAGGCCCCAGGACCTCTCACATGTTTTCATCACACTGTGACTCACATTCATGTCAGTCCCTCTGCTCCCACTGACACCTCTCTGGTCCAGGCCTGGGCGGGATGTGTCCTTTGTCTGCCGCCCCCCTTCCAGCATTCATGCTTCCCACAGTCCTGGAACTGTAGCAATCCAGGGATTCCTAAAAGAGCTCACTTCCAGCTGCAGTGCTTTTAACATTGTGGATAACCAAGTCAATAAAGTGGTTACAAAAGATAAGTAGAATGAGAAAAAAGAAGGAAGGAAATGATTGTAAATATCAGTATAACTTACCTACCTAGTGGTCCATGTCAGAAACCTCACTGCCATCTTTGATTTTTATGAATCCCAACATTCAGTGAGGCCTATTTCTTAAAAATCTCTCCAGTTAGTTTGTTCCTCTTCATTCCCATTGCCTTGGTCTCCAGTTACAGCCTCAGACTCAGTAACCATCACTGTACAAAAGTCTCAGCTAATTTCCACCTCCCACCAAGCCAGCTAGCACTTTCTAATCTACTATCTTGTGTCAGGCGTTCCCACTTTGAAGCAGCTCTCACCTTGTGAAGACCATCATTTTCCTCCTATCATTTACTTTTACAAATGCTCACTCTTTAGATGGCCTCCAAGGCCCTTTAGGAGCAGCCATAGCACCCACCCCTGGCTTATTCCCCTACCTCCATTTCTGACTGCAGACACTAAACAAAACACTCCTTCCTTCTCAGACTCTGTATTCAGTTTGTACCTACAATTTTGTCCAAAGTGACCACCCCACCTATGATATCTTCTTCCAAATGCAACATGGTATCACTTCTATGTGTAATCTTAAAAAAAAAAAAAAAAAGTCACTTATAGAAATTGAGACTAGCAAAGTAATTGTCAGGGGTTGGGTGGGGAAAATAGGGAGAGGTTGGTAAAAGGTATAGACTTCTTGTTATAAGATAAATAGATGAGTTCTGAGAATCTAAGTGACTATAGTTGATAATGTAGTGTATAATTATAATTTGCTGAGAGAGTGTTTTCTCACCAAAAATATAAGTGAAAATAAAATAAAATAAAGGTTAATATATGAGGCAATGGACATGTTAGTTAACTCAGTGGCTGAGAATCCCCTCACAATGGGTATATACAAATACAACCTTGTACACTACAAATATATTGGCTATTGTATTTGTTAATTAAACCTCAGTAAAGTTGGGTGAAAATCTCCCTTCATTCTCCCACTGGTAAACTCCTGTGCATCCTTCCAGACCTAGCTCAAGCCTCACAGCTTCTATAAACTGTACTCCACTTCTCTTGGTCTGCTTCCTGGTATTTTATCTGTAGCACCTTGGACATTGTTCTGTAGCTACCTTGTCTCTGTGTTTGCCTCCTTCTTGAGGCTGTGAGCTCTGATTTCCTTTACGTTCCCAAAACCTAGCAGAGAACCAGACACTGAATAGGAGCTTAGCCATGTTGGATGAATGAATAAACCAATGAATGAATGAATGTTCCATGTATAAAGGAACCAACAAAATAATTTCTTTTTTGTTGGAGTACATGTGTAAAGTATATTTTTAGAGTGTGAGTTAGCAGAAGTGCTGGAAGTCATTCATATTAATTAGGGATACTCTGTTTTGGCAAGAAAATCTTTTTGAGGATTCAGATGGGATTAGTGAACACAAACATTAGTATCCCTAATAAGTGACAGAGATATATGTGTTGAACTGGCATATTCTGAGATTTTTTAAGTCGCTTTTATATTTGAATCCATATGTTTTAATTGTGTTTAATACCAATTTATCCTTATCTATTATTACTTAATTTTTAGACATGTGATAGTCTCAACAAAAGCAGTTATTTAAATTACTCAATTGAGTTTATTTCTAAAAATGGAATTTATACTTCATTATACCTTTTGAGCTTTCTGAATTAATGTTGCCTCTGGTCTAAGGTGAGCTGTTGTGTGACAGGTCCTACCAGATGGTACTTAAATTTCAAGTAAGGATGAACATGAAAAACAGAAGGAGACAGGTAACCAGGTGTGAGATCTTGCACAAGTTAGTTTGCACCTTTTTCCCTGTCTATGGGATGAGGAGGGTTGTACCAGCATATAAGCTTTTCCTTGAGCACAAACAATCTGGATAAAGAGTATTGGTTGC
Organism: Mustela nivalis; assembly: GCF_964662115.1. Lineage (NCBI taxonomy): Eukaryota > Metazoa > Chordata > Mammalia > Carnivora > Mustelidae > Mustela > Mustela nivalis. Next base: position 156,351,480 of record NC_139020.1, read on the forward strand.
AGGTATGGTGAAGGCATCCAGGAAAAGCTGTGAACATATCAAATATTATACTTTATATGTAGAATAATTATTTTCCTGGGCCTCTCCGATTTTCCTAATTTGCAGTTTTGATACTTACTCATGGTATTCTAAAGCTGGTTGCATTTGCAGTGGTTCAGAACCTTTGGGATATAGCAAAGGTGGTCCTAAGAGGGGAGTATATAGTAATATGAGCCTTTCTCAAGAAACAAGAAAGGTCTCAAATATACAACCTAACCTTATACCTAAAGGAGCTGTAGGGGCACCTGGGTGGCTCAGTGGGTTAAAGCCTCTGCCTTTAGCTCAGGTCATAATCCCAGGGTCCTGGGATTGAGCCCCACATCGAGCTCTCTGTTCAGCAGGGAGCCTGCTTCCCTTCCTCTCTCTCTGCCTGCCTCTCTGCCTACTTGTAATCTCTGCCTGCCAAATAAATAAATTTAAAAAAATATTTTTAAAAATAAATAAATAAATAAAAATAAAGGAGCTGTAGAAAGAACACAAATATAACCTAAAGCCAGCAGGAGAGGAGAATTAATAAAGATTAAAGTTTAAAAAAGAGATTAGAGTAGAAATCAATGAAATAGAAACTAAAGGAATAATAGAACAGATCAACAAAACTAGAAGCTGATTATTTGAAAGAGTTAATAAAATTGATAAACCCCTGGCCAGAATTATCAAAAAGAAAAGAGAAAGGACCCAAATAAAGAAAATCAGAAATAAAAGAGATCACAACCAACACAAAAGAAATACAAACAATTACAAGTTCATATTATGAGGAACTATATGCCAACAAATTAGGCAATCTGGAAGAAATGGATGCATTGCTACAGATGTATAAACTACCAATACTGAAAAAGGAAGAAATAGAAAACCTGAGCAGACTCATAACCCACAAGGAAATTGAAGCAGTAACCAAAAATCTCCCAACAAACAAGAGTCCGGGGCCAGATGGCTTCAGGGAATTCTAATAACATTTAACCCACTGAGCCACCCAGGCGCCCCTCTACCAAACATATAAAGAAGAATGAATATCTATTTTTCTGAAACTGTTACAGAAAGTAGAAATGGAAAGAAAACTTCCAAACTCATTTTATGAGGCCAGTATTACCTTGATCCCAAAACCAGACAAAGACCCCATCAAAAAAGGGAATTACAGACCAATATCCTTGATGAACACAGACGTGAAAATTCTCACCAAAATACTAGCCAATAGGATTCAGTAGTACATTAGAAGGATTATTCACCATGACCAAATGGGATTTATTCCTGGGCGGCAAGATTGGTTCAACATCTGCAAATCAATCAGTATGATACAATACATTAAAAAAAGAAAGAACAAGAATCATATGATCCTCTCAATAGATGCAGAAAAAGCATTTGACAAAGTAGAGCATCCTTTCTTGATTAAAACTCTTCACAGTGTAGAGATAGAGGGAACATACCTCAATATCATAAAAGCCATATACAAAAAGCCCACAGTGAATTATCATTCTCTGTGGGGAAAAACTGAGAGCTTTTCTCCTAAGGTCAGGAACATGACAGGGATGTCCACTCTTACCATTGTTGTTCAGCATAGTACTAGAAGTCCTAGCCTCAGCAATCAGACAACAAAAAGAATGAAAGCCATCTGAATTGGCAAAGAAGTAGTCAAACTCCCACTCTTTGCAGATGACATGATACTTTATGTGGAAAACCCAAAAGACTGTACCCCCCCCCCAATTGCTAGAACTCATACAAGAATTCAGCAACATGGCAGGATATGAAAATCAATGCACAGAAATCAGTTGCATTTCTATACACCAACAACAAGACAGAAGAAAGAGATATTAAGGAGTCAATCCCATTTACAACTGTACCAAAACCCATCAAATACCTAGGAATAAACCTAAACAAAGAGGCAAAGGATTTATACTCAGAAAACTGTATAACACTTATGAAAGAAATTGAGGAAGGCACAAGGAAATGTAAAAACATTCCATGCTCATGGATTAGAAGAACAAATATTGTTTAAAAATGTCTGTAGTACACAGACCTGTACCACTGGGGATAAAAATATATGTTTATAAAAAATAAAAAGTTAAAAAAAAAAATGTCTGTAGTATCTACAGCAATCTATACATTCAGTGCAGACCCTATCGAAATACCATCAACTTTTTTTTCATAGAGCTGAAAACAAATAATCCTAAAATTTGTGTGGAACAAGAAAAGACCCCAAATAGCCAGAGTAATGTTGAAAAAGAAAACCAAAGCTGGTGGCATCACAATTCTGAACTTCAAACTTTATTACAACACTGTGATCATCAAGACAGTATGGTACTGGCACAAAAACAGACACATAGATCAATGGAACAGAATAGGGAACCCAGAAATGGACCTTCAATCTATGGTCAACTAATCTTCAACAAAGCATTAAAGAATATCCAATGGAAAAAGTACAGTCTCTTCAGCAAATGGTACTGGGAAAATTGGGCAGCCATATGCAGAAGACTAAAACTGAAGCATTTCCTTACAGCATACATAAAAATAGACTCAAAATGGATGAAAGACCTAAAGGTGAGATAGGAATCAATTAAAATCCTAAAGGAGAATACAGGCAACAAGCTCTATGACCTTAGCTGCAGCAACTTCTTGCTAGAGGTGTCTCCAGAAGCAAGAGAAACAAAGGTAAAAATGGACTATTGGGACTTCATCAAAATAAAAATCTTCTTTTGTGGAGCAAAAGAGACCGTCAACAAAACCAAAGACAACGAACAGAATGGGAGATGATATTTGCATATGTCTTAACAGATAAAGGGCTAGTATCCAAAATAAGAACTTATCAAACTCAACACCCAAAGAACAAATAACCCAATCAAGAAATGTGCAGGAGACATAAAAGACATTTCTCCAAAGAAGACCTACAAATGGCCAACAGACACATGAAAAAATACTCATCACTTGTCATCAGGGAAATGCACATCAAAACCACAATGAGTTACCACCTAACACCAGTCAGAATGTCTAAAATTAACAAGTCAGGAAATGACAAATGTCAGGGAGGTTGAGGAGAAAGGGGAACACCTATTACACAAAATAAGAACTTGATATCAGAACTCTCTGGAAACATTTATTTCTGTTTCAAAACGGAGCTTTATATTGTGTTTGTCATAAATCTACATATTCTTCTCTACCAGATGACTATAATTGCAAAGTAGAGCTTGCTTTGACATCTGATGGCAGGACAATAGTGTGCTACCACCCTTGTGTGGACATTCTATATGAACATACACAACCTATCCCTCAGCCGGATCCTCTGCTTAATAATGAAGAAACACATGACCAAGTGCTGAAAACCAGATTAGAAGGAAAAAATGAGCACTTGGAGCAAGGACCCATGATAGAACAACTTAGCAAAATGTTCTTTACTACTAAGCACCGTTGGTATCCTCGTGGACAGTATCATAGATGTCGTAGGAAACTGGATCCTCCAAAAGACAGATGATACTGAGGTTTTCAGGAATCGAAAAGATGTTATCTTGTGTCTCATTCACCTTTTGAGAAAATGCATTGAGTATATTCACTAACGTGTTATATAGCAAAATAATAATAAAATGTGTTCATGTAAATAAAAAAAGAAGATGTGGTATCTATGTACAATGGAATATTACTCATCCATCAAAAAAAATGATATCTTGCCGTTTGCAACAACAAATGGTATTAGGGAGGGTATTATGCTAAGCTTAATAAGCCAATCAGAGAAAGACAATTATCATGTGATCTCACTCATATGTGGAATTTAAGAAACAAAACAGAGGCTCATAAGGGAAGAGAGGGAAAAAATAAAACAAGACAAAATCAGAGAGGAAGACAAAATCATAAGAAACTCTTAATCATAGGAAGCAAACTGAGGGTTGCTGAGAGAGTTGGGGTATGGGGTAACTGAGCTGTGGAAATTAAGGCAGACGTATAATATAATGAGCACTGGGTGTTATATAAGATTGATGAATCACTGACCTCTACCTCTGAAACTAATAATACATTATATATTAATTAATTGAATTTAAATAAAAATAAAGTCCTAGGACACAAAAAATTAAAAGATAAAATTTTTTGCACACATACTCTCTGACGCCATTATAACCAGGACATTCCTATCAAGTGCTCACATGAGCAAGCTATAATTTGGGATACTATACAAAGGAAGGATTCTACTCATGTCCACAGGCTGCTCATCATTCAGATACAGAACACAACATGTGCTTATGCCCTCTAGAAAGTAACCCGAGTAAAGTGTGGAAGCCTCTCATTTTGTGCCTCAGAAATGTTTTGTAGGGATCAGTTCTACCAAATGCCTTACACATAGTATGCATTTTATAAAGGTGATTGCCATTCTTTTTTGTGGAAGCATGAGTTTAAAAAAGGAAGTCAGGACGCCTGGGTGGCTCAGTTGGTTAAGCGGCTGCCTTCGGCTCAGGTCATGATCCCAGGGTCCTGGGATCAAGTCCCACATCAGGTTCCTTGCTTGGCGGGGAGCCTGCTTCTCCCTCTGCTTCTGCCTGCCTCTCTGTCTGCCTGTGCTCGCTCGCTCTCTCTCCTTCTGTCTCTGACAAATAAATAAATAATTAATTTAAAAAAAAAAAAGATTTCCTTTAAAAAAAAATAAAATAAAAACAATAAAAAAGGAAGTCATCTCTTTTTCTCTGGGAAGGGAGATGTCAAAGAAATTTAATAAACGGCTTTAAAAATGTTTCTGTAGGTTTTCCAATAGTTTCCGTTCTGTATTCAGATTTGGGGCAGGTAGTTCACTATAGAGTAAGAAAGGGAGTCCTCTGTGCCTGAGCATCAGAGGGTAAGTGCCGTAACAGCTATGCTGCATCACCAGTGAAATTTGATATCTCTCCACAGGCTGACCTATACAGTGACTTCTTCTAGATGGAGAAATCAAAATACTAATAGAATTAAAGTAGGTGTTCACATACAACACATCATGCATTAAATGTCAGAATATGGATGTGGTCTGCAGTGTAGAGATTTTCTTAGCGTCCATCCCCAGTAAATGCGAAAATGAAGTCTGGAACATTTCTGTTTCATTCACAACAGCCTGGAGAGTGATGACAGCTCCACTTCTCTGGGAGAGTATGCTTGTTCAAGGTCAGATCTATATCAACAAGCCCAACAGCAGGAAGAAAATTCTGCAGGGAATAAGTGTCTATTTCTGCGGATGCCACAGCCTGCAGGTTTGCCCGGCTCTAGAAATGGTGCCTGTGCTCAGCCACAGAGAAATTTTTATTTGCATGTATTAGTATTTGAATGATGAATAAGAACATTCCAGAATCTGAAATAGTATATTTATCTCTTATTAAGAAATAAAAAAGAAGAATCCTGTTCCCTCATTTTATGTGTTTGAATTCTCCTTTTAACTTTCCTTTGGTGCTTTATCTTTGGTAAATTTTCAGCAACAGAAAGCAGAATGTCTTGCTTAGCATGACCAAAATTTACCGTGCAAAATAAGAGTTGGTCAAGTGTTTGGTCGTTTTGCATATGGGTTTTCCATAATGGTAGATTCCTAAGCAACTGACTATTAAGAGGTTTTTATATTCATTTGGCCAATGCTCTTGTTTTACTCTAATCCCCAGCCCATTGACTGAACTTGCTTGGAAAGAAATAGTACACCCTGGAACAGGCAATCCAGGCCAGGCCTTGTGTGTTGGGAAGAAAGAAGGCCACCCCTGTCCTCCTCTCTGAGGAATTCATTGTTCTGTAGAAGGCACATGAACAAATGGTTACAGTTCAGCGTAATGAGTGCCATGAGAGAGTTAGGCACAAAGTGCTAGTTATGCCTGGCAGTACTGGAAGCACGATAGAGAAGGGGACATTTGAAGTGGATCTGGAAGGAAAAGGAGGAGAAATGTGCTGGTAAGGAGAAAAGGAGAAGAAATGTGCTCAAAGGGGTGCCATACAGCCAGAGTCATCATCACACCTTTCTAAGTAGTGGTGAAGGGCAACCATGTATTTTCCAGGCTGGTCATTCTGCATGAACTGTCGCAGGTGGCTTGGAGAAGAGTCTGCTGCAGTGTTGTGAATGCTGATGGTGAGGGGCTCAGCTAAGGGAAATGTGTTTAAAGGGTGTCATTATGCTAAATGGATAGGATTTGATGTGCAAAAAAAATAAAAAAAAAATAAGAAAAAGGGAAGTGTTGGGAATTCCTTTTAGGATTCCAGAGAGGCCTCGGGACAGAATTTAGTGCTCTTTGGGGAAAGATCTGGGGATGGAAATACTACCTATAACCTTAGACAGTTGGAGGTTGGTCCCACATAAGATGGCAACCTAGAGACCTCGACAACTACAAACCCTCATCCAAAGCTTAGGAGAGCAGATGGGACCAAAGGTGTGAGGACAAGTAGCATGTGCACCGCAATTTGTGACACACATGAGGCTCAACTTCTCAAGCGGGAATGAAAACAAGATGAGGAATAAGGAACAAACTCTGCAGAAGACATAATGCAACATGAATTAATCTGGATAGAAAACTGTAGCTCCACAGGAGTCTCTGGTAACCAGAGAGCAGAGTGGTCAAGAGAGCCGATGTCAAGGTCAGATGGAATGGGAACTTCAGAAAATCTTTGAATATGATATTATGTGACTTTTCTTTGAAAATGTGTCAGTCAGGGTCCCATCAAAACAGAAGCTCTTTTAATATTTCATACAGAGGTTCATACAAGATGTTCCAGAGATCAGTAACCACAGGAGCTACTTCTGCCTTTAGGGCTGGAGGAGAAAAGGAAGAAAAGTGTAACTCAGATTCCACAGGCCTGCATTTCATGGCTGTTGCCCTATTCCTGCTGAAGGAGCCCCCACCACCAAGAGGGGACCAAGGAGCCCCATTTACCCACAGTTGCCTGCTTCTACTGAAACATGAAACAGGAAAATGGTTTCTCCCTCCCACTTTCCAGTCTCACACAAATACCTCCCATTGGCAAAGTCAAACCAACACCAGTAGGCAAGAGGGTCTCCAGGCTTCCAGCCCTTTTTGTTACATATAAGAGACCATGGAAAAACAAGAAAGATGCACAGTTCCAACAGCCAATACCTGGGAGAGGGGACTAAAGCAATTGTTTTTATATACTAGGTACTATTATTTCTCCTTTATAAAATATGATGTGTATAATCTAGTTAAGAAATGGGGGGGCACCTGGGTGGCTCAGTGGGTTAAGCCGCTGCCTTCGGCTCGGGTCATGATCTCAGGGTCCTGGGGTCGAGTCCCACATCGGGCTCTCTGCTCAGCAGGGAGCCTGCTTCCCCTCTCTCTCTCTGTCTGCCTCTCCATCTACTTGTGATTTCTCTCTGTCAAATCAATAAATAAAATCTTTAAAAAAAAAAAAAAAAGAAATGGGCAGAAGACATGAACACTTTTCCAAAGAAGACATTAGATGGCTTACAGATACATAAAAGATGCTCAACTTCACTCATCCTCAGGGAAATACAAATCAAAACTATGATAAGATACCACCTTACACCTGTAAGAATAGCTAAAATTAATAACACTAGAGACAAAAGTTGTTGGCAAGGATATGGAGAAAGGGGAACCTTCTTGCATTGTTGGTGGGAATGCAAACTGGTGCAGCCACTCTGGAGAACAGTTTGGAGGTTCCTCAGAAAGTTAAAAGTAGAGCTACCCTACTATCCAGCAATTGCATTACTAGGTATTTACCCAAAGGTTACAAAAATACAGACTCAGAGTGATATGTTTATAGCAGCCTTATGAACAATAGCCAAATGATGGAGAGCACTTAAATGTCCATTGATTGATGAATGGATAAAGAAGATGTGGTATATAATATATACAATGGAATATTAACCATCAAAACAATGAAATCTTGTCATTTGCAACAACATGGAAGGAGCTAGAGAGTATTATGCTAAGTGAAATAAGTCAGTCAGAGAAAGACAAATACCATATGATCTCACTCATATGTGGAATTTATGAGAGAAAACACATGAAAAGAAAACAAAGGGGAGAGGGAAACAAGCCATAAAAGACTCCAAATGATAGAGAACAAACTGAGGGTCGATGGAGGGACGTTGAGTGGGGGTTGGGCTAGATGGATGGTGGATATTACAAAGGTCACTTGGATGAACACTGAGTGTTGTATGTAAGTGATGAATCACAGAATTCTACTCCAGAAACCAATTTTGCCCTGTATGTTACTAAGTAAAATTTAAATTTAAAAAATGATGTGTAATGTACCAATTTTTATAGGACATGTCTTTACAGGCACTGTGTCTTGTTTTCTTTCTGCTCCTCATGCCTAGGATAGTAGGTGCTCAGTAAGTGTGAATTGAGTGAATAATTGGCAATCTAAGCAATAGTGTCTATGATCATGAAGTGGTGCTACACAGGTATGCATCAGAATTACTGTCTCTTTGATAGCAAACAAGTGACATGTGCCATCACTTCTCCCTGCCACACCCGGGGCAGACACTGCTAACTTTTCATGACTCTGTAGCTCCATTGAGCCTGTGTACATCCTCTCAACTGACAGTGCTTCACTCACTACCAGTCAATCAGAGTTGGCATGGCAGTGGACCAAGAAACCATGAAATGTCGATAGGTTTTTCAGATGTCCATTGCAATCATTAGTCACTTGGAACATGCAACTCAAAACCACAATGAGGGGCACCTGGATGGCTCAGTCGGTTAGGTGTCTGCCTTCAGCTCAGGTCATGATCCCAGTCCCAGGATCCAATCCTGCATCTGGCTCCCTGCTCAGTGAGGGTCTGCTTCTCACTCTGCTTGGGACATAGAATCTGATAAATAAGAGATGGTTCAGAAGAAGGTCATGCTATTCCTCTCCTGAACCTCTGGTTCAAAACACTCCATTTGCTTGGAACAAATTCTGGAGAGGTTGGTACAGTTTTATTATTAGATGCTCGGTTTTAAATGTCCCTGGAGTTTGCAGCCTTCTGTGTCAGGAAACAAAACTCATAGTGCTCAAGTGATCCTGTGGATTGACTTCACAGAGCTCTTTTGATCCCCAAAGGCTTTCCTTCCTGGATGTTTTATCCTATTTAATTTAGTGGCTCTGAAATATCAATAGAAGCCGGTCAATTGCTGAGGCTGTTCTTATGTTGTTTACAGATGTCAGAGCTGTCAATGACTTAGCTCATCTCCTGCTCTAAATCTGAGAGATTGGAAAACATCTTTATGCCTTAAGGGAAAAAAAAAACCTCTGTCTTGTTTCCTTGTAAATATTTTGTTCAGCCAAGTCTAAATTATGAGCTGGCCTGATGTGGCCCCCACTTCTAACTCTGGATTCAGTCTCTCCTTGCTCCCCAGTGCTCAAGCAACAAGTATTGGGCAGTGCTATGCAGAGCAGTTAGCCCTGCTCATATATATCATCAGATGTTTAAGCCAGCTCAGGACACCTTGAAAGTTAATGCTGCAAACACACCTGAATTGTCATGAAAAGATGTTTTACGATATTGTTGTTAAGTGAAACATGAAGTTATGAAACCATACATAGATTCCCAATTCTAGTGGTGGGCTAGGATGAGCTAGTGCAATCCTTCTTTGTACTAAATACACTAATAAAACACAAGATTTAATATTTGTAAACCATGTATCTGGTAAGGGACTTGTGTCCAGAATACATAAATAACTCTGACAACACAACAATAACAAAGATAAATAATCTAATTTTAAAATATGCAAAAGGTTTGAATAAACTTTTCTCCAAAGAAAATATGCCAGTGGCCAATAAGTACATGAAAAAGTGCTCAACATTACTCGTCATTAGGGAAATGCAATCAATACCACAATGAGGTAGCCCCCTCATAATTCCTAGAATGGCTATAATTAAAAAGACAGACACTAGCAAGTGTTGGTGAGGGTGTGGAGAAATTGGAACCCTCATGTTTTGCTGTTGGTGATATAAAATGGTACCGTCTTTTGGAAGACATTCTAGCAGGTCCTTAAAAGCTTAAACATAGCATTATCATAGGACCCAGTAATTTCATTCCTGGAATTGAAAACACGTCCATGCAAAAACTTGCTCATGGGTGTTCATAGCAGCATTATTCATAATAACCAAAAAGTAGAAGCAGCCCTGATGTCCACCAATTGGTGAATGGATAAATAAAATATGGTATATCCATAAATGGAGGATTATCTGGCAGTAAAAAGGAATTAAATGTTAATACATGCTATAGTATAGATGAATGCTGAACATATGCAAAGAAAGAAAGAAGCCAGACACAAAAGACAATGTATTGGGTATGATTTCATGTATATGAAATGTCCAAGATAGACCAAGCCATCGAAACAGAAACTATATGAGTGGTTGGGTTGGCAGGGACTGGGTGGAGAGGCCAGCAGTGGGGAGTGACTGCTTGATTGGTATGGGGTTTCTTTTGAGGATGATGAAAATGTTCTGGAATTAGATAGTACTGGTAGCTAGACAACTTTGTGAATGTACTAAAAACCACAGAATGGTACAATTTAAAAGGGTAAATGTTATGGCATGTGGATTATATCTCAGGTTTTTTTTTAAGTCAAGGGGAAAAGTAAGGAAGGGATACTCCTCAGGATGGAAGCAAAGAGGGAGGTAAAGCTAAGTGGTCGGCATGATCAGATAGAGAAGGAAAAGGCTCTGATGGCTAGTGGCTGCACTGCTAATTTCTGTGTGCGGACAGAAGAGGTGGTATGAGCCTTCGAAGGGCAAGCTGAGAATGAGACACCTGTACAATGTTTAGTATTGGAGGCTTTCACTCTCAGTGAAAGGGGACACCTGGAAAATTTCTACTCACTGGCTTTGGGGAGCTAGAAAGCAGGTGACCTTTGCCTGGAACCCTGGGTGGAAGAAAATAAGCCTCCCATTAGGGATCAAAGCTCAAAGTCCCAATCCTGCAGTACACATGGGATTAGAAATCCAAATCCTATTACTTGTGTGGTACAGGATTTTCCAAGCTAAGAAACAGATGTGAAACTGGTCTGGAATTGATAACCCCTCTATGGTGCCGTGTGAAAACAAATGCATAGCTGGCTTGCTCTCTGCAGCCCTTGCACAGAACAAATGCACTTGGGGAAAGAGCAAGCTAGGCTGAAGGACACCTCATTCAAAAATGGTAAACCAGGGGCTCCTGGGTGGCTCAGTGGGTTAAAGCCTCTGCTTTCGGCTCAGGTCATGATCCCAGGGTCCTGGGATCGAGCCCCACGTCAGGCTCCCTGCCCCAGAGGAGCCTGCTTTCCTTCCTCTCTCTCGGCCTGCCTCTCTGCCTACTTGTGATCTTTGTCTGTCAAATAAATGAAAAAAAATAATAATTAATTTTTTAAAAAATGGTAAACCAGGGAAGCCTGGGTGGTTCAGTGGGTTAAAGCCTCTGCCTTCAGCTCAGGTCATGATCCCAGGGTCCTGGGATCAAGCCAGAATCAAATCGGGCTCTTTGCTCGGCAGGGAGCCTGCTTCCTCCCCCTCTCTCTCTGCCTGCCTCTCTGCCTACTTGTGGTCTTTGTCTGTGAAATAAATAAATAAAATCCTTTAAAAAAAATGGTAAACCATAAAAGAAAGAACCCACCTTGAGCAAGACTTAAGAGACATACCCGGTAGAAGAATTAATACCCCTTCTAAGAATTTAAGATAATGTAAGAACCAGGAAGAGGATATAAAGGAAGTCTATTTAAAATGGGTAAAAAAAGAAACATAAGAGAATGAATAAGAACTAGAATTGAATGGCACCAAAGAGAGAAGGACAGGCAGACTTTAGTGGAAACAAATCATGCAACTTCTGGAAATAAAAATTAAAGTCCATTAAATTTAAAAACATTTAAAGAGTGGAGAAAACATGAATGAGGAAAGAATTTCTAAACTAGGAGTTAGAACCAAAGCACATGTCCTGAATGTATCTCAGAAATACAGACATGACAGAAAGATTAGGAGGCATGGAAGAACAGGGAAGCCTTGACATAGAATTCCAGAAGGAATGATTAGAGAAAATACAGCAGAAGACAGTATTCAAAGTTATAATTGGGGAATTGCTTAGAATTAATGAAAGCCTTAAAAAATTACCAAGAGTTCCAAGAAGAACAATGCAAACAAATCCCCACTTACACATTTTTTAGTGAACACCGAACAGAACACTAAAAACAAAAACAAACATACAAAAACCAAATAAACAAACAAAAAACTCTTACTAGTAGCCAGTGAGAAAAGTGAGATTCCCTGCAAAGGAATAATCAAACTGACAAACTTCACATTACATTCGATATCAGGGGGAAAAAAAGATGGACTATTCCCTTCGGTATTATCTGGTGCCTTTGGAAAGGAACTGCCAACGTAGGATTCTGTACCCATTGAAAGCATCATTCCAACATGAGGATGAGATAGACATTTTCAGCGAATAAAGGTTGCTAGAGTTTCTCTTGTGGGGAGAATTGCCAGAAGGAGTTCAGGAAAAAAAAAAAAATTAAAGAAGAGGAAACATCAGACGCAAGATGCACTGATGAACAATAAAATTGGTACATGTGGATAAATCTATGCAAATGGCAACTTAAAAATAATAAATGAATTCTGCTTCTGTTGACAGCTAAGCAAGCTCCTATTGGACCAACCCGCCTGCAGATGAAAAGAATATCTTCTGGACACAAGACAAAAAGTGGTTACTGCACACTGCACAGCACCCCATTTGCAACCAAATCCAGGAGATACAGGAGGGATGTTGACACTTGGAGGAAGGAAATGGCAGTAGAATTCCTGTGTTCTGGCTTTTTGTCTGAGAGCAGGTCCCATACTGCATCATGTGGGGTGCTAAAACTACAGTTAAACAATATTAAGAACAATTTTGGCAGTTACAAACTAAGATTGAACCAAAATACTGTCAATAATAACATAGAACATCAGAAGGAATTAACACTTATGTTGTTAATGAGAGGAAAGCCATTAACAATAGATATTAATCCCAATATGCATGTCAACCACTAGAAGAAATGAAAAAGAACAAATGCCAAATCATACTCAGGAAAGAAAAGAGAATGAAGAATATCAATCTAATAGAAAGTAGGAAAGGAGAAAAAGAGGAAACAAAGAACATGATAAATAAAAAACATTAAATAACAGTAGAAATAAATCCAAATGTATTAGTAATCTAGTGCTTGCTTCGGCAGCACATACGCGAATATATTAGCAACCTCAATATAAATGGTTTAAACTTACATGGTAAAAGGAATTCTCGTACAGCGTGAAAATAGCAAATTCAGCTACGTTCTGCTTATAACATCCCGATATGAAACACAATACAAATGTTGAAAGTGAAGATTCAGGTATAAAAAGCACACCATCAATTTAAAATTAACGAATATAAAAAATAACTAATGTAGACCATAATATAAGACAGACTTGGAGACAAAAAAGCATTATTAGGGATAGAGAGGATTTTATGTGATCACAAAAGAATATTTCAGTAAGAACATAACATTTATTAACTTAGGATATTTGATGCACCTTACATTATAGTCTTAAAAACATAAAGTAAAAATGAACTAGAATTGAAGAGAGATTATAGATCCACAATTATAATGGGAGAATTCAATGTTTTGTTCTCAAGAAATAGAGAGCAAATATTCTTTTCAAACACACATGGGACTTTATAAAAATTGATCATGTAGTAGGCTATTGTGCAAGTCTCAACAAGTACTAGAGAACTTATTTCTTCCAGACTCTCTTCTCTGATCAAAATGTAAAATCAATAACAAAAGTCCTATATGTGGAAATTTCAAGCTCAAGAATTTTTATTGTTATATTCAGTTAGCCAGCATATAGTACGTCATTAGTTTTTGATGTAGTCTTCAATGATTCATTAGTTGTATATAACACCCAATAAAAATGATCTGATTGAAAACCTGTGGGTGCAGTGAAAGGGATATGTGGAGAATTTTATGGCCTTAAATGCATATGTTAGAAAAGAATTAACATTAAAAGTAAATGGGCATGAGAGACTATGGACTCTGAAAAACAATCTGAGGGTTTTGGAGGGGCAGGGGGTTGGGGGTTGGGTATTGCACGTATTGCATGGAGCACTGGATGTGGTGCATAAACAATGAATTGTGGACCACTGAAAAGAAATTTTAAAAATAAATAAATAAATTCTAAAAATGATGCAGCACAAAAAAAAAGTAAAATGGACTTTACTTTTTAAAATTTATTTTTTAAAATTTATTAAAAAGTATATATAGGAAACCCTAGGGACTCTGCAAAAAAAAATCAAAAAATTAAAAAAAAAACTTCTAGAACTGATAAATGAATTCAGTAAATTTTTTGCAGCATACGAAAATAAAGTGCAAACTGGGAGAAAGCATTTGCCATATGCATCCCAGATTGATCTGGGATGAACTGCAGTCACAAGCTGGGTGTGGAAAAAAAATCAGTTATTTGGCTGTTTATTTCTTGTAGGCATCCATTTTTGTAGCAGGAAACACATCTCAAATTTGCCGGGTCAGAGTAACTTGGTTACTTCCACTCGGTTTTTCTTAGGAAACCCAGTCTCTTCAGGGTATCCTTGTCTCTCAGGGTTCTTGTTCCTTCTCCCTGAGTGGAGAGAGAAGCCTGTGCAGTGGTGATGTTTTGCATTAATATGGCTGGCCATATGCCTGGTATGACCATGAGCTCTTGGAAGAAAGGATTGCCTTTGATCCAGTTCTGAATCACTAGTGCTTTGGATTTGCCCATCACCCAAAGAATCTTTATTGACTTATGTTGATTTGAAAGCTTTTAAAATCCCTGGGTGCTTTCATTTCCGGGGGATGTTAAATAGGACCAGGGCCGCATTTATCCTATTCCCAGCAGGGCTATTGTGGGGATTAATGTTTGAGCATAGATGGTCTATCGCTCCTTTAAAAAGGCATTAATTAAGTTAAAGGTTTTATTTTTCAAGGATGTGCTTAGTTTTTATAATAGTTTGTATCTCAATCTATTGTCTCAAACATAATAAGTCTCATGGGATTTCTCATAGAAAACGTGACATGCAGAAGTGCACAAAAATTAATCCACTATTAGGGTTCCTCTCTGGATATCACGTCAAACCATTGGTGTTTCAGAGTTTATCATTTTGTGGGAAGATTCTCCATGGTGCCTTGGCCTGTGGGAGGCCCTGGGAGAGAGTGGGGGTGCTTTATGGGGAGTGTGTCCTGACGGGATGTGCTATTTCTCTTCTCCTCCCGGCTGCCCAGCGAGATGAAACAGAAGCTGGCGGAGGAAGGCAGCAAATGCAGCATCCTCTCGAAGCACCAGAAATTTGTGGAGCACTGCTGCATGCGCTGCTGCTCGCCTTTCACCTTCCTGGTCAACACCAAGCGCAGGTGTGCCGACTGCACGTTCAACGTCTGCAAGAGCTGCTGCTCCTACCAGAAGCGCGAGAAGGTGTGGATCTGCTGCGTCTGCCAGCAAGCCAGGTGAGTGGCCAAGTGGACCTAACGTGTCCGCTGGGGGCACAGTATTTCTTTAGCCAGGTAGGAGCAGGCAGAGCTTGACTGGTCAGCACAGAGTACTGACCACAGTGAAGAGATTGCCGAGGTGTACAGAACACCACATGACCTTTAGAAAGAAAAGGAGGTCTCGTCCTTCCTTCATTCATTCCACAGGCATGTGCTGGATTCTTGGGAATTAAGCTGGGTGGGGGAATGTGATGGTGGATCAGGCAGATTGCTTAGCGGGGATGATGAATGCACAAGTGTTGATCTTGGTACCATGATACAGGCCTGACCAGTTCACCTGTTGGCGAGGAGCCATTAGCTCTAGGGTTTGGAAAAAGCTTCACAGAGAACAAGAAATAAAGGCAAGATGGTAAAAGATGAAAAAGAATTACTAACGTGAAAAGGTGTGAGGATGGTGGTCTCCATGTGAAGGAAATGGCTAGCATGGAGTCTCACAGAGATACATGTTTTTTTAATTCTCTCAGTGACTGCCAGAGTATTTCTTTAATACACCAAGTATTTAGAAATTGATAAATTTGATAAACTAGTGTCTGGTGTTTGTGGCTTGGAATTCTTTTTTTTTTTATAATTTTTTATTTTTTATAAACATATATTTTTATCCCCAGGGGTACAGGTCTGTGAATCACCAGGTTTACACACTTCACAGTGGCTTGGAATTCTTAAGTCGTTGCCGATCCTAGCCTCTGCAAAACACACTTGTATTCATTGCATCCTTCCATAATGCCTCTCACTGTGAACAAGACAGAGACTGGCTGTTCCCAAGAACACACACCAGAGCTCCTGCCTCCCTCATTTTTTCATTCTTTCCTCCTGCCTTATTTGTTCACTTTTATCCTTTAAGTTATCAAGCCCCAGCATTTTCCCATAAAGCTAGTTCATGGAGATGACTGCTAAGCTCCCTTGGGATCCCCAGCAACTCAGTCTCTGAGTTATAAAGAAAAACCAGTGGAAGCAAACGTGATATGTTGAGGACCCATTGTCCAGGATGGGGTGCTCGCCAGGTTCTGCGTATGACTTTCAGAGCAAGGAACCTATCCGAGTCCACATATATCAGGAGGAGGAGAAGTCCTGTGGCGCCAAAGGGAAGGAGGAGACTTTAACTGTAGGTGAGCCTGTGCTTGGGAGTGGATGATGCAACCTGGTTAATTCTGTGTCTTCCCTTTCTAGGTAAAGTTGGGTAATGGTCAAGTGCTTGTAACAAGAGAGTTGGATGTTGGAAGAGATTTGTGCAGCAGACATTACAGAAGTTGGAGTCTCAGGCTTTTGAGCTGGGTTCTAATCATTGACTGGTATACTTCTGACCAGCCCATTTGTGTTTTGCTCCAGCCATACTCAGCCTCGTGTGTGCAGACATGAGGAAAGCAGATGGTCAGGTTCTTTCTGGGTTGGGGAGTCTTCCAGGGGTTTGGGACAGATGCAAGGGTAACGGAGTGTAGTATATTTAAAATGTAAAAATTAAAATGATAGGTTAATGTGGATAGTGGATTAATGTGGATAAAGGAAAGACAGACAGAGAGGAGCTGTAGATGGTGGGAAGAAAATGGAAAGGTCAGTCAGCTAGAAGTACCTGGTAAAGCTGAAGAACTGTCTCCATAGGGGTACTTAGCAGAGAATGTTTTGTGTAGGGGAAAAGATGTTTGCAGTAGTGGTTTGCGAGGTGGAGCCATTGGATGGTGAATGTGGGCAGAGGAGGCTGAGGTCTATCTGAGGAAGACGTAGGACTAAAAGGCAAGTGCACATATTCTGAAGTGACCGGGCTGATGGCTAAAGTTTGGAGGGGGAGACTAATCCAGGTGACACAACTTTCTTGAGTGAAGAAGAGGAACGAGCAGGCCAGGAGGTGACAGAAATAAGGAGTGGAAGAGCACGGTGTGGCTGAATGTCATAATTGTGCACCCAGCAAGCTGGGTGAGTCTTAAACAGCATTTACTCCAACATCTGCCTATATTAGTGACCAACCTAATGGGAAATGAATGCCCCAAGGACAGGGACCCTCCCCATCTTCTTCAACTCCATTTGCAGCATGAGAGCCTGGCAGGTAGAAGGCACACAAATCTTTGTGGGTTGAGTAACAGACCAGGACAATGTTCCAATTGTGTGGTACCAAAGCAGCCAAATGTGTGGTACAATGAGGCTTCAGGAATTTTATTTCATTTTTTCCCACTTTTCCCAAATTAACTTTATTTTTTAATAACTTTTATTATGTGATGTTAGTCACCAAACAGTACATCATTAGTTTTTGATATAATGTTCCATGATTCATTGTTTACATATAATACCCAGTGCTCCATGCTATACATGCCCTCCTTAATACCCATCACCAGGCTTACCCATCCTCCTGAGAATTCGCAGTTTCATTCCCAGAGTCCATAGTTTCTCATGGTTCATCTCCCCTTCCGATTCCTATCCACCCCTCCTTCGTTTTTCCCTTCCTTCTCCTGATGTCCTCCATGCTATTCCTTAGGCTTCAGGAATTTTGAAAGAGAAAAGGATCCAGAGAGTGTAGAGTGTCTTAATAAGGTTTTCTGGAAGACGATGGACCCCAGATAGAACTCTGATTGGGAAGAGGAATCACAGGGCATTCTTGGGCAAGGTATGCCAAGAGCAGAAAAGATCCCCCAAGGTGTGCAAAGGGCCTGGAACAGACCACTCTTTGCAGTGGCATGTAGAATTAGGTCCGTTTAGGTGAAGAGTTTCGGTTTGATCCTCAAGAGCTGTGGTATCATCGAAATTTCAAAGCCTAGCAGTTATTAAAATGTGCTATTATTTACTGTCCATCAACATATTCACCCACACAGAGAAGGAAATACTGGTACCTGCATGATATTTTTTCTTTCCATTTTTCTCTTTTCCTCTTCTCAGTGGATCAGAAAAAATCTCCAAATTCTACTAAACAGTTAATAGCAATAGGACATGCAGTCACAGCCTTTCGACCCCACATGCCCTGAGTTGTGTGTATGGGTCTATTATCAGTTCCAATTAAATGATACATTGCTTTCATCATGTAACAATCATATTAAGTGAGAACTACACTACTCAGAATCATATCATTTGTAAATGGAAGAACCTTGCTTGAAAACCAGTCTTCTTATTGAAAACTGTGCTATTTCATTTATACAGGATTGTCTCAAGCAATAGTTAGATATTGAAAAATAAGCTGTAAAAGGGCAACAAATGGTTTGTAAGGCTATATTTTAAATTTCTATTTCACATTTCTAACCACCTAAAGAGAAGGCAGGAGGCTTTGGTAATCCTGTTGAACTAAATCTTGCATCATTTCCATGTCAACATTGCATGACAATTCCCTGAGTCTTGGAAGGGCATCAGAAAGCAAATAACCATCCATAGAAGGATAACTTGAAAGATATCTGAAAAACTCATGTACCTTTGCTCTATCAGTTTTTTAAAGGAAGAGGGAGATTACTGAGAAATCACCCACATTCAGTGTGTCTAACACAGATAGAACACTCCCACACTTGTTTAATCAAAGTTGGCAGAAGGACAATCCTCAGGAGAAGTTGGGAATTTTGCTGTTTCCATCTTGTGTGATGTCATACGGGGACACCTCTGGGAGTTTGAGGATTATAATAATATTGATAGAAAAGTGGAGCTTTTTCCTTGTTTCATTCAAGTTCATCATAGAAACCTGTCTAGGGGGAAAAATCCATGATACACGTGGCAGGTTTTTGCTTCTAGAAGTATGTCCGGGCCAAAGCACCTCAGAGTATGGGCTGACAGTGTTGTATATTTTGAAGGATGCCTGAGAAGAGTTTGACTTACGTAGTCAAGCTGTATAACTCCTCAGCACTACACAACAGACACAGCCAGATCCATCCTGTGAAGCATTGAAGGACTACTTTGATTTAAATCGTGTATGAAAATTTTCTGATCAATAATAGCTTGTAAAGCCTGTCGAGGTTCTGGAAACAGAAAAAAAAAATGGTTTACAACAGATTGTTTAGACTTTAAAAAGAGATTTTACCTGCCAAAGGCCAGTCATGCTGGTGGATGGCATTGTGGACACTAAGCCTCCATCCACATTTTTCATCAGTTTCTCTGCTCCTGGTACAATCTAAGATTCACCTCTTGGTTTAGAGGTGATTAATTTTATTGTGGGTGTTCATCCAGTAGATTCATATTCAAACAGTTGGGTTTGATGCTCTATATGTCAGAATCTATGAAGAACACATTGTGTGTGCGTGCGTGTGTGTGCACGCTCGCATGCATGTGCACTTGTGAAATCTCAGTGAAATGCTGGATAGCAGCTCTGTGAATTTGCAGAGGTGACCACTTTTGTGAGGCCACATTCAGACCCATATTTCACTGCCCACTGGCCACAGTGTGCTTTTCCCTTCCTGTCTAAATTAGTCCCATTTGTACTGCATTGATTTAGTTTCAAGCTGTTTGTGCAGTGGCTACCATATGCATACAGAACCAAGAATAATTATAAAATAATAAGAATTCTTGCCCACAAAAATTAAGGAGTCAGGAGTTGAGTAAGGGTAGACCTTCATGCAAAAATATTAACAAATTGCTTCAGAAATAAATGACTATCAGGAACTTGAGCCTGTCTATGGTATAGTTCTAAATCAACGACTTGGGTTAGAAATGTAGGGTTCATCAGGGAGGACCCAGATAGTGTGTAGTCTCTGTAAAAATGGTGGAATCTATAAATTCAGCTTTTTTCTTCTTCTTCTTTTCTTTTTTTTCCCATGTCCTAGTCTTCTGTTTGGTTATTTATTACAGTAAAAGTATTTTAATTTTAAATGAAATTTCCCTTTTAATGGCCATTGCTGTAATTATGATCAGCAGGTTTGTTCATCATCCATTCTTTTGCTTCATATGTTTTCCATTAAAAGCTATTTTTGTGAGGCCGCCTGAGTGGCTCAGATGGTTAAGCATCTGACTCTTGGTTTCAGCTCAGGTCACAATCTCGGGATCTTGAGATCAAGCTGCATATGGGCCTCCACACTCAGCATGGAGTCTGCTTGTCCCTAGGCCCTCCTCCTCTACCCCCCCCACCATGAGTATGCACAGGCACACACGCACACTGTCTTTCAAATAAATAAATAAAATCTTTAAAAAAAGAAAAGTTATTTTTGTTATCGGTTTAGAATTTTTAACTTTGGGAAATTAACAAACATTAGATGAATTCATTAGAGAATGAATACTGGATTACTTATTTTGGAAGTTATATAGCCAATGGAATACTACTAAATAATTCCTTTCGATATATATATATATATATATGACATACCTAGATACATGTCATACACATGTCTAGGTATGTCATATATATGTATATATATTTCAATTTGTCGCCTAGACAATTAATTGTACAGATTCATTCAAACATTATAAATAGTAGTTGCATTTTAAGAACCTCTGCAGGAAACAAAACTTTCAGAGCAAGTCCAGACCTTACTTATCAGCCATTGTCTATTGGGGTCAAATTGATTCAAGAACAATGATCTTACTTTCCTTGGGAAC
Source organism: Mustela nivalis (assembly GCF_964662115.1). Taxonomy (NCBI): domain Eukaryota; kingdom Metazoa; phylum Chordata; class Mammalia; order Carnivora; family Mustelidae; genus Mustela; species Mustela nivalis. The sequence continues at coordinate 156,372,452 of NC_139020.1, forward strand.
AAATTGGCTTCCTAGTTCTCTGCTTCATTATAAAAATTGTTCTCTCTGATTTTTGTCACTATGTGCTATTATCTTTAACACAGACCAATTTGGGAGATTGTTGTCAGGGAATGAGAAAAAAGAAATATCCTTGGAATCGAAATCAAAGCACATCTCCTCATTATGCCTATGCCATTGCTTTGGTTTTTCTGAGACAACTTAAGCCTTCATTTCTTTTCACTTGGAGTTTAATATCTTTTACTTATATCTGACCATTTATTCACAGTCCACATGATCATAGATTAGTATACTTCCCTTTTGGTATGAACGCCACAGTATGCTTTAGAGATACCCTAGTGGGTTTGCAATATCCCCCAAAGAGATACAGTATTAAAGATTATCACTATGGGATAAGGACATTCACAGGTGAGCAAATATATGGGAAGATACTGAACCTCACTAGAAAGCAAGGCAATAGAGATGTATGCTTCAAGTGGTTTTGTTTTCCTCATTAAACTAATGATTTTTTTATCAGTCTGCTTAGTGTCAATGAGGGCAGTTTGAAAAAGGCATGCGCATCCATTGTTGGTGGAATCAAAATGGGCATAACCTTTTACCATGTATCAAAAGCCTTTAGCATGTCCAGGCCCCCCCCCGAGCCCAGCAATTTCATTTTTTGAAAACCTATACCTGAAGAGAAGATGGAAGATTTTAATACTGCACAAAAGTGAGGTGTACTAAAGCATTTGTAATACAAAAACAGAAGTATTCTAAATGTCCAACAGTAGGACAGTGGCAGAAAATTAGGGCATATTCAACTTGATAGAATATGAAAAGCCCTTTAAAATAGTGTGTATATTACATTAGGATGGGTAGATTCTTACATTAAAACACTAGATGAAAAACTACCATGCTAGGATACCTGGGTGGTTCAATGGGTTAAGCATCTGCTTTCTCCTCAGGGTCCTGGGATCCAGCCCAGTGTCGGGCTCCCTGCTCAGTGGAGTCTGCTTCCTTCTCTCCATGCTCCCCACTCGTGCTCTCTCTCTAGTTCTCTCTCAAATAAATAAATAAAATCCTAAAAAAAAAAAAAAAAGAAAAACTACAGTGCTAAAGTGTACATATAAGATAATTGCTCTATAATAAACAAAAAGACTGAAAGGGAATATAGCCATCCATGCTGTTAACATTGGCATTGGGAGATAACATACGGATAAATAATTGTTGTCTTACCTCTATTTTCCATTTAGGTTCCAAATTTCCCACCTCTTACACATGTGCCTCTATAACCAGGTATATGTAAAACAAACATAAAGATAGTCTAGGATGTGCTCCTCTTTCTCCTTCTCCTTCCAAATCCTCTCCCCCATCTCCTCAGTGTTGCTCTTCCCTCAATAGCCACCTCCTCCCCTGCCCCACTTTATGCCAGAGAGCTAAAATCACCCAGCTTCCTAGGGAAAATGGAATCATCAAAGGGGACTTGTATTTTGAAGTCCTAAATAATGGGCACTTTAGGTTATAGATACCAGCCTGTCTATAATAGATCTCCATAGAGACCAAGACTGCAGCACTCAGTCTAATAATCATTGTCAGAGTGACCTGAACCATGAGGCAGTTGGGAATTTTGAAAAATGTAAATTGCCCCCAGTAAAAGCTAAGCATCTATTTTGTGGTCACTGATTTTTTTTACTAACCATAGATTAAATAACAAATATATCGAGAGTGCCTGCTATGGACATGGGATTGAATTGGCCTTTTCAGATGAGTTCTTTCATGTAACCCTTACAAGAACTCTGTGAGGGAGCAAGCGATGAGCCCCAATTTAGAGGCAGGGAGGTCTGAAAATTGGAATGACCCAGTGACTAGCCAAGGTCACTCTGTCAGTCCCAAGTTCAAGACTCTCCTTACAGCGTCCCCCAGGGATACAGCCTATGCCTTTGGGGGTCCCTCTCCTTCAGCTTCTCAACAGGAGTCCTTGCTCAACCAGCCACTTGGACCCTACTTGTAAGTGTGTGGAAGCAGTGGACAGTCTGCTTCCAGTCTGTGCTCTGGTGCTAAAGGGGTAGTGTAGATTTCCGTTCCCCTTGAAGGCCCTGTGTGTCCGCAGGCAGTTAACTGCACACTCACAGTCCCCATGCGGTCATAGCAATGAAGACAGACTAAGACACGGGAGTGAGTATCAGGAAAGGAAGACACAGTACAATGTGACGCTCCCCTCCCTTTGGCACTCTGGGCTCCTTACAGTCCCTCTTAGCTGAGGCCTTTCACTGTAAGGTGTATCCTGTCTGGACCTCCAGGGCTGAGTGGATGCTCTATCCACTGACTGACAGAATCTCTAAAAGCCTGCCTTTTTAGGAAAAATACAAACTATGACATTGTGTGACATTGAACATTAAGAGCATATGAACTAAATCTTTGAGATATTTTGGTAAACCATTGACCTCTCAGCACAACTTTTAATAGGTTTAAAAAAAGAAAAAGATTTACTTTGACATACAAAGGTTAGTAAGCTTTTGATTAAATCTGTGGTATTCACAGTGAGCATTTAGGATACATTTTTAGGCTGATAACCATAGGTTTTTACTAATGTGTCTGATCACATAAGGAGCTGTGATGGCTAATTTTATGAGTCAGCTTAGCTAGGCCATGCTCCCAGGTATTTGGTCAAATAGTATCTAGCTGTTGCTGTGAAGATGTTTTTTAGATCATATTAACATTTAAATCAGTAGACTTTGAATAAGGCCGATTACCCTCCATAATGAGTGAGCTTCCAATCAGTTGAAGGCCTTTCAAGAAAAAACTAATTTCCCCAAGGAAGAAGGAATTCTGCCAGCACAAAGCCTTTGGACTCCCAACTACTACAGCCACTCTTTTCTGGGTCTGCAGCCTGCTGGTCTACCCTAAAGATTTTGACTTGCCAGCTTCCATAGTCTAATGAGCCAATTTCTTAAAATAAATGTCTCAATCAATGATGATGATGATGATAGATAGATAGATAGATAGATAGATAGATAGATAATAGATATAATTTCCTATTGGTTCTTTTTTTCTGGAGGAATGATGACTAATACAGGGACCTTCACGGAATGGAGGAAGAAGGGTGATGGGAGGTAGAAGGAAGTGAAATCAGAGACCCCTTGGTATATTCTCCTGCCTGGTGCCAGAGAGAGGGGCCACAGTAACAAAGAAGCTGTTTTCAATGTACAACATGGGACCCAGCAGAGTTACACTGCAGCCTAGGGAACAATGTATGATACAGACCTGAAAAGAGAGGCCTTCTCTTTTGAAGACAGAAGCTCAAGCATTGTTGAGGATTGTTGGTCTGGGTAGCACTGAGGGAAGCTAGGAAAGAGATTTGGCATTTTCATAGGAAAACAAGGCCTGGCAGCAGAGAAACCCTCAATCTAGTGATTTCTCTACAACTGGACATTAGCAGGGGCTGGAAAGAGGAAGTACCACCAGTGACTTCCTGTGAGACTTCCCTAGGACTCCAAAAAAGACCCAGGAGACACACTGTGGGTGGAGACTGATGTCCTGCTTTGTTCAGGAGGAAGCATAGAAACCGTAACATTAGAATTAGAAAAATTAGAAACGTTACATGTGTATTTTCCCTTAGGCTGGTGGCACTTGGGGAAATTTGGCTTGCAGTAGTAATGCAGGCATTGATTTAGGCAAAGAAGGGAGAAAATAAAACGTAGGATATTGAAAAATTGGAAGATGAACCACCCCAGTCAATAAATGGGCCCATGACCCCAACAGTGCCAATCTGATCCTCTCTGGGAATTTGAATCTTGGGTAGAGCAATACATCAACTGAGGACAGTTAGAGCTGAGTCATCCCGAGATAGGTGACAAAATGATGACCAGGGGCATTACTGAGATCACTGGTGCTGCCACCACAAGCCTAGGATATTCAACTTTTCCCTCAATTCTTTAAGCCACCAGATCTTTCCATTAAGTTACCTTTTCAGAGAAGTCATCCAGAGTTCATTCCTGCTGTTTAAACAGAACCCAAAGAACCATAACTGGTATGGTAGACATAATGCAATCAGAGCTACAAGTCAGAAATTTGAAGCCAACAAAGAGAAGAGGCAGCTGACTATCCTGACATGGGACTGGGAAGGGGATATTTTTGTCTCTTGCATGTTTTCTAATATTCCACACTTAAATATGGTGCTTAGTAATTGGCAGGCCTAGCCAATACGTAAGCATGACCTACAAGAAAAAGAGTTCCTGAGTTTTTAATTTCCTGAAATCCCTGTTGCATAGCAAACAGAATGTTTTCAGCTACAACATTAGTTCAGTATGTGCTAGGAAGAGGAGTGATCTATGGGAATGGAGGAGGACGTGAGGGTACAAGCGATTTTGTGTAAAGGCAGGAGGGCCACAGACATGTTGTGGTACCTATCAGCTGAACCATGTCCTTTTTTACAGGTCAGGTGATTTCTCCTTCTTTAGTTTCAATGAAATTTCAGGAGGACCTAAATGACCACTAAAAATAATATTGTATCCAGATTGCCATGTGATTTTTGGCATATAGCTCAGATGGAGTTCAAAGTTGAAGGACATTGCCATAAAAAATTAATTAATTAATTAATTAATTAAAAAACTGCTTTTGTTCCCATCTATAGGAAAGTTTCCTCAGAGCTTAAAGTTTTCAAAAAGAACACATAAAACTAGTGCTGAACACTGTCTCATTCAAATATGAAATGGTATCCATTTGTGCATATAGGAACCAATAAAAGAGCGCTCTCACTGCAAGATGCATTTCCAACAAATGTATGTTTGTGTTTCATTACTATTTATCAGAATTTGAATATATTTATGACTTTTTTGTATTCCATAGAACTTTATGAACACTGAAAGTTGAATTTCATACAGTTTTCATGTGCTATGAATATGTATATTTATGTTGTTGATCAGTTGTGTCTTAATAATCAGAATTAATAACCCAAGATAAGTATTTTGACACTTAAAGCCTCAAGGCTCAGAAAGTTATTAAATTTAATTGTCACATTGCTGTGACAAAGAACGGTAACAGGGTGATAAATAAGACTTAAGCATAAAAATATATGACTTTAAAATAAAATTCTGAAAAGGAAGTACGGTGGGATAGAAATATCTGTTCAAGGAGAAAAATGAGAAATGTTAACATTCCAAATGTTAAGAGTCAGCAAATGATGGCCCACAGACCAAATCTGGCCTGTTACCTGTTTCTATTAAGAGGTGTTGCTGGGGGACGCCTGGGTGTCTCAGTCATTAAGCGTCTGCCTTGGGCTCAGGTCATGATCCCAGGGTCCTGGGATCGAGTCCCACATCTGGGTCCCTGCTTTGCAGGAAGCCTTCTCCTTCCTCTTCCACTCCTCTTGCTTGTGTTCCCTCTCTTGCTGCATCTTTCTCTATCAAATAAATTTTTTAAAAAAGAAAGTGTTACTGGAACACACCTATGTTTATTCCTGTACTTGTTGTCCATGGTTGCCTTCCCCTACAGCAGCAGATGTGAAGAGTTACAGTGAACCACCAGTGTCTGCCATGTTGCATAGTTTGAACTATCTGGGGATTCTGAACACCTGATGATATGTCACACAAGTTAGTTGCACCATTCTTGTTCATTGACTGCAGACCTATGGACCTCGTAACCCCATGGAGAGAGCCACATTTTGTGGCCTTAGAACAGCAAAAGAGCTTAACAAATCGTTGGTTCTTTGGTGCATATTCTTCTAACAGTGACCAGTCTAGAAGGTGTCATCATCATGAACTTTGCCCATTGACATGATAGGGAAAGAACGCCAAATATTTAACCATTTTAGACTCTGGTATTTAAATTTTTGCACTCAATCTTGAGGCCAGTAGGCATTTCCCAGCCCCACCTTTTTTAGCCTATAATTAACCAAATGCATATCCACCAACCACCAAACCCCTAATTGATGATACAGTAAGTTAGGGAAGAAAATCATTAGAAGATAGTCTTTAAAATTGACCCAGTGGTTGAACAGTTCATTGTCCTTTGAAAAAAAAAAAAAAGGCAAAAATATTAAAAGCACCTGCGCTTCAGATGCCTGATGACTTCTTGGAGATAGAGCAGCCCATCTCTCTGGTTTGCTTCCCATTACCAGCCAGACTCTTCTGGGCATGAAGAAGCCTCACAAAAGACAGTATCTGCTAGGACAATGCTTCACCTCTCCCTAACGCTTCACTATTTTCAAAAGTCTGTGTTGCAGAGTACCTCCAGGGCTAATAGACCTTGTTGAAATGCCTTTTGCTAAGAAACAGCTCCTCCACTCAGGCCAGTCTTGGGCCACTATCTAGGCAAGAAGGGTCAGCCAGAGCCCCCAAATAGATTCCACATTTAGCCTTAGCTGGAAGCAAGCCTTTAACTTGGTAGGCAGAAACAAGAGAATTCATTGATAATGACTGAAATCAGGCCGTGGACTCATTCATATAATATTACAAACATTCATAAAAACATCATGGCAATTCAACAGATATAGAACACCAGACATGCACACCTCAAAGACCTTGCAGATTTGGTTCCAGATGACTGTAGTAAAGAGAATCTCACAGTAAAGTGAGTCAAATGAATTTTTAGGTTTCCCAGGTCATATAAAAGTTATGTTTACACTATACTAGAGTCTACTGTGTGAAATGGCATTATGTCTAAAATAGCAGTGTACATACCTTTATTAAAAAACATTTATTGCCATAAAGGTTAATCATGTGAGTTTTCAATGAGTCATCATCACTGACCATGGATCACTACCAATATGATAATAATGAAAAAGTTTGAAATATCACGAAGATAACCAAAACGTGAATAAAGCATATGTTGTTGTAAAAATGATGCCAAGAGACTTGCTCGACGCTAGGTCGCTACAGACCTTCAATTTGTAAAAAATACAACGTCTGCTAAGTGCAGTAAAGCACAGCATGACCAAGCAAGGTATACCTCCCCATCTGGGTTTTGATGTCAAGGTCAAATCCTTCCCCACTAAAGTAATGGTGAGAGTCCAGCTAGGAGTTACAAGAGACAGCCCTGTCCCTGTCCCTGTCCCTGTCCTCATCCCCATTCATCTTCTTGGTTCTTGGTCTGGCAGACATGCTTTCTCTCCAACCACCCACTGCCACCCAAGTCTCTTCAAGAATGAGTGTCTCACTAAACCGTGGCTTTTACAAAAATTATGAAGATGCAGTCTTTCTGCAGTTGCTCAGATTTCATAGTTTAGGAACAGTGGCAGTGGCAGGAGTGATTCCAAAGGTCCAGACACCCGTGCTCCTAACTGGCCCCTGCTCAGGCCCATGAATCTGAGCTTACCCACATTCCCTGTAACTTGAGCTCATTTAGGTCCCCAGAACACCTTCTTGTCCTCTGCAACTTGTCCAGGAGCACTCTTCTGCAACAGCAGAACTTTTAGCTTGGGCTTTTTGTTTAGGGACATGAACAGGGCAAGTGAAACTAAGAAATGCATTGGCTTGTATCAATTGATCCTGGCCAAAATTTTATACAGGGCAGTCTTACATCCCATCTTATAAATGAGAATTTGGCTGACAAGCTTGAGGGACTCACCTACGTTTACACACTGGCTGGATGGTAGACGAAGACTCGGCACCCACCGTTGAGTCCCTGGAAGCTGGAACTTAGCACAAGGGTCAACTTCTGGCACACAATAGGCTACCAGTTGTTGGTGGTTGAAATCATGAAAGATAAAGTCCCAAAAGTTCATTTTCAATTTTGTTTCCTTTGCCTTTGGAGACATTTCTTGAAAGAACATGTCAAAAAGGTTACTGCCTATGTTCTCCTCTAGGATTTTGATAGATTCCTGCCTCACGTTGAGGTCTTTTACCCATTTCGAGTTTATCTTTGTGAAATCATGAAAGAACAGAAACCCAGTCCTGAACCCAAACATCCCCTTGTATCCCTGAGAATGAGACAACTGAGGACTAACTGTAGTTACTGATGCAGTTATTGGAGATGACTTTGAGCAATACCTGGGAATCAGGCCAGGAGAAGCAGAAGAGCTAACATTTGAGAATTTCCATTCAAAACCATTCATCTCAAATACACTTAATAAATGTCCATTATTGTTGCTAAACACTATGTTTTAAGGTTCCTGGGTGGCTCAATTGGTTGGGCAACTGCCTTAGGCTCGGGTCGTGGTCCTGGAGTCCTGGGATCGAGTCCCGCATAGGGCTCCCAGCTCTGAGAGAAGTCTGCTTCTCCCTCTGACCTCTATCATGCTCTCTTTCACTGTCTCTCTCTCAAATAAATAAATAAAAACATTGAAAAAAGTACTTTAAACCACTAGGTTTTACACTATGATATAATAATAAATAATACATACTTCTTCGCGTTAAGGAGCACATAGTTGAGTAATTGGAGTGTGTGTGGGGGGAGGGAGTTGAGATGGGGTGAACAAAACTTACAGGCTTGGATTTACAATGTAATTAATTGTGCAAGTGCTAGAATTCATATTAAAAAGGTGTGGTTGGAGAAAGAAACAACCATCAGTTCTGGCTTGAGAAGTCTGAGAAAGTTCTACAGAAGATAGGACCCTTAAAAAGGGTCTTGGGAGATAAGGAGACTACCAAAAAGACCAAGTGATGGACAGGAGAGGATATGGTAAATGAGAGGAATTGACAAATAGCAGAAATATCTATGGGTCACTTCTTCCAAATTATATTTTCAATAAACAAAAGTATTCTCTGCAACTGTATTGAGCATTCTTTGTTATTGTCCCCTAACGAAAGGTTTTTCTTTCCCTTTATTTTTTTGGGAGAGAGGATTGGGGTTGAGGTTAACAGTTCAGAGATACCGTCACAGGCGTGACAGTCACGATCTGGCTGTGATGTTTTGGCACTGGATTCATTCTGAGCATGGCATGTGGGCACCAGACATCTGCTACAGGCCAGAGAAGCAAACAGAAAGCTGTGGCTTGGGTGGATGTATCTGAATGGGTCATGAAGAACGTGGCCACACACTGGGGACTGGGGGTTGAGGTACGATGTAGAGCAAACAAATACCCACCTGCTCCATCACCAGACCTATGGACACTGTTTTTTCAGAAATGGGCATGAGAGGCAGAGTAGGGCCCTTTCCTCTTTTCACACTCTGCCCCGGCTCTGAACCATGTGCCCTGCAGCTTCTCCCTCATCCTCATGCAGAGCAGGAGTGGGCAGTGGCCGGCCCTGGACTCAGTGCTGGGAGGTAATGGCTCCTTGGGAAGGACTTGCTCAGGGTGGGTCCCTGTGTGACCAAGTGTGATTGGATGGACCATCAGGAAGAGTTTTGTTTTCTCTGGTCTTAAACTAGGTCTTAGACCTGCCTTAAAGCCAGTAAGACCATAGACGTTCATTGGTGCTCTAGGTGGAGTGAGACCAGAGCTCGAAACTCCTTGGGCAGTTGAGGAAACCACAAGTGGTTCAACATAACCAGCGTGTAGGGTATCATGGGGATGTCCTGGGAGGAGGCGGGAAGCCAGGGCACAGGTGACCTCTGGCTCTTTGGAGAAAATCTGCAGGTTTTTCTAGAGATTAGTGCTTCTGGAACCATGCCTGGGGATTCTTTCTCTCCCTGGGATATACTTCAACATGAACATAGTTGAGGCAGTGGGCACTTCCCTTGCGACCGCTCGCCCCCCCCATCTTGTGATTCAGCTCACTCTTGACTCTTCATTCTACAGTTAACAATTTCACTCTCATTTTTCCTGGTAGAGAAGTTAGAACTCACGGGCTGGGTTCGCAGCCCAGTACCTGTGGACATTAGAAGGTTGGCTTCACCCTCAAACACAAGAACCTTCTTTGTTGTCTGTCTTCTGAGTCTTCCTCCACCCCAGGTTCTCTGAGTCATGTTTTTCTCTGCTGGAAGAACATGGCCATTCTCCCAGCTGCTTTAGGGGCAAGCTTTATTTAGAGAGAATTTTATATAACAACCACTTACATAACGCTGCGTGCTGGGCATGCTCTAGGAGTGTTATAAATATTAACTCTTTTAATATTCATAACAGTGTATGAAGTAAGTACTATTATTTGCCCCACTTTACATACAAGGAAGCTTAGACATGAAGAAGTAAAATAACTTAGGTTAAATAGATGTGATTTTATTAAACAGCTTCGGTTCAATAGTTGGGATTGGATTGGCTGAAAAACTCTAGCATATCATCAGTTAGGCCCGTTGGGTACCTTACTGATACTAGTCAGTCTGTGCCATGTTGGAAATAGCACAGAGGCTGGAATTACATATCTCAGTTCAGATCCACCACTCACTGCCAAGGCCAAGGGATAATAATGCCCTCCTTTTGGAGTTGTGTTTAATTGACGGAACCTGCTTCAGTGCCTGACATTTAGGTGTTTAGCAGATGTCAGTTACTGTTATTATGACTGCTGTTGCTGATGTCGTGATTATAGCCTGACTGGCTTCTCTAGGGAGCCTAAGGAGCAGCCCCCTTAGCGATGGTGGAGCACACTGTTATTGATCTCCCCAGCCTCCCACTCTCTACCCCTCTTCTATCCTCCCCTACCCCATACACCAGGCTCCTTATCTACTGGATTCTGGTGGGTGAGCTCTGGATGCACAGGATGTGCCTCAGTTAAGATTTCCAAGAAACCTAAATGAAGACAACAAAGACCATGGCCAAGGCTGCCTTGAGCCAGGGTGTTCTTCACATTTCCTCTTAGTCTGACTCATCCACACAGGCTTGTTACTGGGTTGTATTTTTGGGTTAAGGCAACTGATCTTTCAAAGTGGCTGAATTTCACAGAAGGATAATTGGCAACTCTCTTTTCTAACACAGCAGAGCTCTTGAGTGAAATGGAGCAGCCGTGAGCAGCTATATGTGTTAGTCTAGGCAGATTACGTGTGCCGCTGTCTAATCAGAGAGGAGGAGGGTGCTGACCCCCGCACAGGTACAGGTGCCTTTGTGATCTTCAATGTGTCCTGCTCAGGGACCCCAGTGGCCACTCTCAGACCATCACTGTCCCGTGATTCATTCCTTCTCTAACACAGTGGTGCACACATGGGGTGATGGAACCTAAAATATATTTTATCAAAAAAGTGATGATCCCTTACTTTGCAAACTTACATTAATGGGAAACCAGAATTCTCCTCTGTTGGCAGCACCTCCCAGAGGAGGGGATTGATTTCGTGATCTCTTGAGGTTCTTTCCACCCCCCCCCCCCCATTCATTCATGTGGTCTGCATCAGACAGATCTGGCTTTGAATCCTGGATCAGCCAGCCGCATTTTTGCCATGTGACCTTGGACAAGTTGTTCAGTCCTTTTGAATTTGGGAGTTATGAGACTTTCCTCAAAAATTACTGTAAAGAGAGAGAGAGAAAATGTATATAAATAACTTAGCAACACTTCAGCTATAATCATGGGTAGCTCTTCCTATCTTGTTTTCATTCTGAGGTTGGTAAATAGCTATTTCCTTTACTTTATAAAATATGAAGCACGGTATAATTGCTTATGAGCATGAAGGCACAGCAAAAATAATTTAGTTTTATATTTAATTCTTATAGTTTCTTTCCCAGCATTGACCAAGGCAGTTAAAGTTATCACCACTCAACAAATAAGGACACATGTCCACCTTCTAAGATTTCATAGGATCACTTAGTACATGCTCCGGGATATTGACTCAAATTATTTAATAGCCTTATGTGTGCCTTACTTTAAAATTTAGTGCCCCTGGGATCTAAAGAAATGTGCATAGCTTTAATATAAATATTAGGTAAAAACTATTTGTAGTGTATCAGAGTATACATTTCATTTTTTTCTGCTCAAATAAAATGTTTAATCATCAAGCTAAGTTATACAGCTGACGTTTTGTAGTATGGCAATATAGATGTCATCATTAATAGCCAGTGTTTCTCTTTTTTTAAGATTTTATTTATTTATTTGAATGAGAACATAAGAGAGAGCACACACAAGCAGTGGGGAGGGTTAGAAGGACAAGCAGACTCCCCACTGAGCAGGGAGCCCCAGAGGGGCTTGATCCCAAGATCCCAGGATCATGACCTGTGCTGAAGGCAGGCACTTAACCAGCTAAGCCACTCAGGCACCTCAAGCCAATGTTTCTTAGTTTACTATGTAATAATAAAGTTATACAAGGGGAACTAAAAATGATTTGGCAAATAATTATGGATTCATCACCCAGATTTTGAACTAAAATGTAACCTATCCTAATGAAAACCCCTGAGTATCCCTCTTTAATTATATCTTCCTCCTTCTGGAAGTAACCACCATTTTAAAGATTTATTTACTTATTTTAGAGACAGCATACACAAATAGGAGGGGCAGAGGGAGAAGGAGAAAAAGAATCTCAAGCAGACTCCACCCTGAATGCAGAGCCCAACACAGGGCTTGATCTCATGACCCTGGGATTATGACCTGAGCTGAAGTCAAGATTCAGATACTTAACCTACTGAGCCATGCAGGTGCCCCCCATCATTCAACTTGGTTATATCTATTCATATTACATATATGGCTCATTTCCATGGCAGAGATAGTGCTTACCAAATATTCCATAAGCTCCCTGTATGTTCTAGGCTCCTATGCAGGTAGACCAGAACCAAACAATTGATTCTGGACAATGCATCTGAGCAGAAGTGTCACATATCAAGTGAAAGTCCAAGTCCACATATCAAGCACAAGTCCAGTCAGTTAACTAGAGTGCCTTGTCCCCTCCAATGGTGACCTTCAAGGCCTTGTATTTAGACTGTGCAACTATAAGATGGCAAAGTCTTTGCCTGGATATCTAAGCTTCCTACTTCTAGAGCTACTACTTTCTACCTCTAGAGCTTCCTACCAACCCACACTGAACATGTAACAGGAACAGAAAAAAAAAGAAAAAAAGAAAAAAAAATCTCTTGTAGTTTTAAACCAACTAGGTTGTGGTCATCCCCAGTCTGGAAGCAGATGTTCCTGCTGACAGATAATCAGAAGGTCAGTAGTAGCCTAACACTACGTCACTTACCTCACTGGATATCCTCACATAGGCATTTTATCATCTTACTTCATCACAAGAAGAAGGGTGAATACAGCACAATAAGATATTTTGAGGGACAGAGACTATATTAACATAACTCTTTTTACAGTATGTTGTTGTAAGTATTCTATTTTATTATTAGTTACTGTCGTGAATCTCTTACCGTGCCTACTTTATAAATTAAACTTTGCCGTAAGTGTGTATATAGAGGAGAAAACATAGCAGGTAGAGAGCTCAGTACTCTCTGTGGTTTCAGGCATCCACTGGCAGTCTTGGACTGTATCCTCCTCAGATGAGGAGGGACTACTGTCATTCTTCAACCCACCTAAAACTGATTGAAGCCTAAGAATTGAGGTGCTATGTATTGGAAACAGCTCATTTTCAAACAAGGGAGCCAATATGCCTATTTTGAGCAGAAAGTTTTTTAATACAGAAAATTAGATGTGTGTGTATTATTGGCAGGGCTGGAAGAGCACACTCCAGGTCAAGTTTCTAGGAAGGAACCCCAGAACAATCTGGGGAACTGACCTAGCAACTCTGCCAAGAGTCAGAAGCAGGAAACTTTCAGGAAGCTACCAAAATCAGAGACCTCCTTCCCACTTCTGGCTCCCAGCCCACCCATCTCAGCCACAATCCTTCCCAACACGTGGAGATCCCACACAACTGCCTTCCAGCACAGGAGGGAAGCACTTGGCCCCAGGACCTCTGCCCTGCTGCCTCAGAAAAGCCAGACTCCTACTTGCCAGCCAAGGAGGAGCACACAGCTATTCGTCTCCATTGTCTATGCAAACAGCATTGGTGCTCATTTGCCCATTCTGGGGGTCATTATTTTGATTTTGAATCTTTCAGTTGGTTGGTTTGGTTGGTTTCATCATTAGGCTTTTTTTTTTTTTTTAAGAAGTCTCAGTATTTACAATTCTGAGATCATAATTTCTTCCCTCTCAGATCTTTATCGATACTATTTATGGTAGAGATTAGCACCTTTCACTGTTATTTCCAGCTCTCCTCTTTCTAGACAACATGGAGAAATGACTCTTCTTCATCTTCTTGAGGACAGGGGATAGTCCTATGACTTGTTCTGACCAATAAAACATGAGTGGAAGTGACCCAGGGTACTGTAAATATTTTTAGTTTTCTGCATATGTATTTTGACATCTTAAAAAACCCTTTCTGGTTAGGGAGAGACTGCCCTTCCGAAGGCTAGCCAGTTCTTGGAGATGCCAGAGGGCCCAGCCTGAAGAGTGTCTTCGATATGCCAACTAACCAACCCAGAGTCTTGCCTCCTCTATCTGACCCACACATCCCAGAAGGCAGTCGTCCTCTGCCTTAATCATTGCAGGGTCAGGTGCCTTCCAACTGGAGATCACCTCTGAGTCAGAGGTTATTCGCTCTGGCCAGTCCTAAACTGCTCACCCTGTCCTGCCTCGCCTTTGACATGGAAAACCCAATAAAGACTCAGCCTAAGTGTTCCCCTCACTCCGGTCTTCTGCCTCCTGATCAGTTAGATGTCTTTTTTTGTGTGGCTTTCTCTAGGACCTCTGAGTATAGTAAACTTTGTTGTTTCCTGAGTCTCTCCTCTGTCCCCTCTTGTGGCTGCCCCTGACCAAGCAATATCATAAAACAGTACAAGCACCCATGGGTCACTTTGAATGGAAGCATTCAGGTGCCCGTGTGAGAATCTCTGGAGCTCTCCTCCCTTGTCTTGGAGAACGGGGAATCCCATGTTGACATGGAGGTGCAGTGCACCCTTCACATGGAAGGCAGGTTCCCCGGAGAGGCTGATGGACCTAGGGCAGACTTTGCATGATCACAAAGTAAATTTTTGAGGACAGAAACCACTGAGAGGTGAGGGTCATTTGCACCAATATCTAGCCTATTTTGATCAATGCACAACTCCACTTGCTTTCTGGCACTGAGCTTCTGCTAGTCCCTTAACCAAGACTCTTCCATCCATCATTTTGTGGCTGGATTCTGTGATTCAGTAGGGTTTTTTTTTTTTAATTAAAGATTCACCAGTAATCTCTTTAATTTATTTTTTCATATTTGAGAATGCCTGCCGATGTTTTCTACATTCTTGACAACAGTTTGCCCTAGTGCAGTGTCCTTGGGTCACATGTTCTTTATGAACTACAGAAGTTGCCCCCGTGAATGTCTGTGAATGCACCTCTGGAGAAATTTCAGGTCAGATTGACATTTCCCCCATTTAGGTCTCAAACACATTTCTGTCTGATTGCCTAGAGTTCTAGGAAGTTATAACCTAACTACCATAAGACGCAATATAGCAAAAGTTTTTAATAAAATATAGTGTGTCTTTGGGATATAGAAAGTCAATTCCTCATTCAGTTTTAAGAAATTTTCTGCTATCTTATTTCTCAGTATATTTTTTTATTTCATTTGTTGTTCACTTAATTTCATGAACAAGAGTTATCCTTATGTGGAATACTTTCCATGTTCCTTGCATATCTCTTCTTTTTAATTTTTAAAGTTGCTTGGTCATTTTCCTATGGATTCATTCTAATTGCCACCTGTCTTTTATTTAGAACCATAATTTGATTTTTGTCTGCTGTGTTCCTTCATGTTCTGATTTATTTGGTAGTTCTGTAACACTGGTGTTTTATGTTCAGTTTGTTTCTTTATATCTGTTATCAACCTTCTGTACCATCCTCTTGTTAATCTTGTCTTTACGTTCCTGAGTACTTGTCTTATTGAGTTCATGTTCATTTTTTTTTTAATTGCATTCTCCTTAGTGCCAAGACTTCAAGGGGGGGGGGGTGAGGGGAGTTTCTTCTTTTTCTTGGGCTCTCTTGGCTTCCAGACTAGGTTCTTTCTCTCCTTTTTCTGTGCTATTTTTTTCTCCCTCCCTTCCTTTCTTCTACACATCTGTTATCTTTCCTACCATTCTCCCTTGTGTTTTGTTCCCTTCGTTCTCTTTTTCTTTGCTATTTCTGTTTGCACGGTTACAAGCCTGATTCTTCTCATTGTGACCAGACTGAACAGGGGAAGCTCTGTCCAGATCCTCTGTTTTATCTAATGTGGTGTGTTTGAATTTTCCTCCACACTCCCCCCACACACTTTCTCTGATACCAGCTTGTCTTCTCTAAGCTGGAGGACTTCAGATGCAGCTCCATTCTGTGGCCTTAGAACATTGGATTGGGACAGGACAGCATTTCCCAAACCTGTCTGTATCATTGATGGGTCAGCTTCTCTGCTGAGATTTCAGGTCATCTTTCAGTACCAGGTTTCTATGCCCCCAAACAGGAAGATTTTTTTTTTTTTTCTCATGGTGATGGAAGAAGACTGTCCCTCAGGTTTCAGATCTGCTTATATTCAGCACAGATTCCTAGGTGGTGATGGGCCCTGATGAATCTTCATGTGATGGGACTATGGCATTTGGATGCAGTTGCACGAGAGTGGAGTCTTTTACAGCAGGGATCTGTCCAGAGCTACATGGGGATTGCTCCTCAGAAGGGGAGAAGACCAACAGGACTTGTGGCAGAGAGGGATGTTCCCCAAGGACACTGCAAGACTTGGGGTCAGAGAGCCATAGAGGGAGGGTCCTGGCAGCTTGGGAACTTATCACCACAAGGCGAGCAGCTGTGAAGTGAAGTTTTGTGAGGTGTGCAAAACAGGCAGGCTCAAAATGGCTAAAAATCTGCTTGTTTGGGCTATTTTTAAAAATAATTAAATGTTTAAATTTTTAGTATGGTGCCAGCAGGCTTTTAAGCTAATGAGTCTCAGCCTGCAGAGACAAATAGATGATGTAGCAGCCAACACACAGAGGCCACATTTGTCTCATCTCTATAAACTTGCTTCACCAAGATCCTGAAATTCCGTTGATCCAGGTGCAGACTTTTCCTCAGGTGTCCCTCCCATCCAATGCCAACACAGTTAATATTAAAGTTGAAGACTGTGCATTTAAATCAATTATTTAAATCAAATAATAAATCTGTTAATAGCTATAGCATTTGCTTTGAGAGCCATCCTTTCTTCACATTGGGAGCTCAGTTTCCTTATCTCCAAGGGCAGATCTCTAGTCAGTCATTTGATCAATTTATTGAGTACCTACTGTATGCCAGAGACTGTGCTAGGTAGGCGCTAAGGATACAAATGTGAACCAAACAGACCAAGTCCTAACTCCTATTGACCTTATACCCCAGTAGAGGGAGATAGGCAGTGAACATAGACAATGAACAAATACAAATACATTTGCTGTGGATAACTTTCACAAGGAAAAACAAATCAAGACGGGGGCTTACGGTGGTGGAGGAAGGATGACATTTGGCAAAGGGGGTCAGGGAAGACCATCCCAAAGAGGTGAACTCTGATTAATCTTGAAGATTCTCTCACGTTCTTTTTTTTATTTATTTAAATTCAGTTAATTAACATAGAGTACATTATTCGTTTCAGAGGTAGAGTTTCGTAATTCATCAGTTGCATATAACTAAAAGTTAATCAATCAATTAACTAATTAATTGAAAAGATTCTCTCAGTTTCTGTGAGGTCACCCTCCAGTCTGTGAAACTACTGGGCCCCTGACTGAGTTGAGTTTGCTGCTTTCCCTTTTTTCATGCACTCACTTGTGTGGGGCTGATCCTGAGAAGTGAAATAGCTACAAGGCAGGCAGTCTAGCAGGAAAGGGTCTAAGAAAGGCAAAAACTCCTTGCACAAAGGAAGATTGTTAGTTATATCTGGAAGCATTAATACTTGTCTTCAAAGGGGTGGAATGATCAGAGCAAAAGAGAACTAGGTTTAGTATCATTAAGCCTGGCTTTTAAACCTCTTCTGCATTTGTTTGAATAAAAACCATTGGAAATATCTTTCTTTGAGTACTTCTGTATTTATTTGCTGTTGCCTATTATCAAATGCAGCATTGGGAAATAAGGTAGCCAGCTTGCTTTTTCTCTCCCATTGCCAGTGACTTCATTTTTACTTTTTTCTTGTTTTATTTTGGACCTGATTGCCTCTGATCTTATAGATCTCGGTATTAATTAATTAGTACCTGATTTTCTTAAAATCCAGGGTGTTCTTTAATCTATAATTGAGATCTTCCTTTACTGGGGAGAAACTGTTTTCCATGATAGTGTATCTAAATTTAAGTGAACACCTGAATCACATAGAGAGCTTGTTAAAAACACAACTTGATAGGCCTGAGCCCAGAGTTTCTGATTTGGTTAGATCTTGGGAAGGGCTCTAAAATATGTATTTCTGATAAATTACCAGGTGATGATGTTGGGCCAAGGATCCTACTTGGAGAACAACTTTTCTAAAATATCATCATGTATTGATTTTCTGTTGGTTGGGTGCCTCTCTTTCTCAGGGACAGCAATTATGCAAGCTGTGGTCCACCTCTACCCACCTTCCATCTCCATCCCGCCATCTCTGGACATCGGACCCCTGCCCTGTGCTTTCCCATTGCTGTGTGGGTGTACTTTCTCCAGCCCATCACCTTTGTCCTTGACCAGGTTTCTAATAGTGTCTCTTCTTTCTGCTTCTACAAATTCATTTCTGTAATCAAGCTTTTTGCTTCATTTCCTTTCTGAATCCCACCATCTCACTGCTGACTTGTGTCTGTTGTTTCCTGTTCTTTTCTTTAGAACCTTTTCTTTCTAGCCTGAATTCCTTGTCTAAATGTGATTTATATATTCTTTTAAAAAAAATTTTTTTTTGTCTGGAAGTATCTTTGCAAAAATCTTGTGATGGTTTCTTTGAAGTATGTGTTTCAGATGGAGAGCATTCTTTCCATATCTCCCCTTTGCAGAATCTTTACGTGTCAGAGGAGCCTGAAAATGGAGTAGCTGTTAACCTGGAATTTTGGTCTGCTACCGCAGAACACTTTCTCAAGGGCTAACTAGATTTGCCAACCCTTACAGTGAGCCCTGCATGCCACAGTGTGCTTGTATGTGTGTGTGTACATGAATTGTCAACATTTACTTTTCTAGCTATCTAAAATCAGAGTCTCTGGGGGAAGGTTGTCACCTACATTTTCTCCTCCATCCTACCTGCTTCTTTCAAACATGGCACCCTATGTGTTACTTTGTTCAGCTGCCCCTATCCTGCCCGTCCATGCTGCAGAACATACTGGTAGGATCTCATAGCTTACATGTACCTTGGCCTTGCTGATCTCAGCCAGGTGTTTTGTATCTGCCCAGGTGCTGGATCAACACTACCTAAAATTTGTTTCGATATTGAGACTAATGACCCTACACCCACCAAGAGGATATGAAAAGGATTATTACTCATGTAATGTGACTTCCTGGGGACAGCTGGAAGTCTCATGACAACCCAAATAGCAAGGAAAGCAGAGAATGTTTGGGACTTTATAGTGCCTGGATCATAAGACAGGATGGGGTTGAGCATTCCTGCATGGGGCTCGGAGCTTGCATGGAGTGAGTGGGCTTTCTTATCAGCTTGTCCAGATGGAGGGCAAAATGCAGGGGAAAGGAAAAGACTTCAAACTTGCCGGCTGTCAGAGTGTCTAAGTGACTCAGTCAGTTAAGCATCTGACTCTTGATTTTGGTTCAGATCATGATCTCAGGGTTGTGAGATCGAGGCCCATGTCGGGCTCCATGCTGGGCATGGAGCCTGCTTGAGATTCCCTCTACCCCTCTCCCCGTTCCCGGCTGTGTGCTCTTTCACACTCACTGTCTAAAAACAAACAAAACCAACCAAAGTTGTCAACTGTCAAACAACAAAAACGGAGTCTTTTTCTTAATTTTATGAGGTATCATTAATTTTCATTAATTTTGCTCTTCAAGGATGACCCCTGCTTTGGAGGATTCTGTGCCCTGACCATTTTGCCTGAGAACTGTGAGCTTGTCTTAGATGACTTGAGAGAAGAGAGCAGGCAGTGATGTCTCTATGCTGTTATTTTTAAACCAGAAACCTCCTGTCTAAATGCTTCCTTTATAAATGAAAGTGATGAGCAGAAACTATTCTGCCACTTTTGGTTTGTAGACTATGTTTTGAATAAACTCAGAAGTTTTCTTATTTTTCCTTATCCCAAGGGGAAAAACACTGACAATAGGTATATGTTCTGTTCGTGATTATTTTACAAATAAGACCTCCATATGCGTAGTTATACTGGAATATTTTAAAAGGTTGTGTTTCTTGGGAAACATTAAGGATTTCAGTGTGAGATTTTTATATTAAGCCAACAAATTAAAGATTTTAGTCTTACACAGTTGAATTGGATGTGCTTTCATAATCATTCAACAGGATATGCATGTTAATGTTGCTATAGATATCTTTGATTAAAAGCCTCATTGTACCATGCATTTTTTTTAAAGATTTTATTTATTTATTTGACAGAGAGAGATCACAAGTAGGCAGAGAGGCAGGCAGAGAGAGAGGGAGGAGGAAGCAGGCTCCCTGCTGAGCAGAGAGTCCGACGTGGGACTCGATCCCAGGATCCTGAGATCATGACCTGAGCCGAAGGCAGCGGCTTAACCCACTGAGCCACCCAGGCGCCCTGTACCATGCATTTTAAAAAATTCTACTTTCTTATGGAAATGAGAGATAATAACAAAACATTTTAAAGCACTATTTATGTAAAACTTGTACCAAATATATTTTATTTTTAAATTAATGTAAGTTCTAGAATATGTGTAATTTGTAGGAGACTTATCCAGAATCCCTGGGCACTGGAATCTTGACTAATCAGATAAGAGTAACTATAGATACTGTTAATTTGATTATAATGAGATGCCCATGTTTTCACATTTAATTACCCTGAATGTCTCTTAAAAGTGATATGAACAAAAAATTAAAATTAGAGCTTCCCTATGACCCTGCTATTGCACTACTGGGCATTTACCCCAAAGATACAGATGTCGTGAAAAGAAGGGCCATCCATACCCCAATGTTTATAGCAGCAATGGCCATGGTTGCCGAACTGTGGAAAGAACCAAGATGCCCTTCAACGGAAGAATGGATAAGGAAGATGTAGTCCATATACACTATGGAGTATTATGCCTCCATCAGAAAGGACGAATACCCAACTTTTGTAGCAACATGGACGGGACTGGAAGAGATTATGCTGAGTGAAGTCAAGCAGAGAGAGTCAATTATCATATGGTTTCACTTATTTGTGGAGCATAGCAAATAACATGGAGGACAAGGGGAGATGGAGAGGAGAAGGGAGTTGAGGGAAATTGGAAGGTGAGGTGAACCATGAGAGACTATGGACTCTGAAAAACAATCTGAGGATTTTGAAGGGGCGGGGGGTGGGTGAGGTTGGGGGAACCAGGTGGTGGGTATTAGAGATGGCACAGATTGCATGGAGCACTGGGTGTAGTGCAAAAACAATGAATACTGTTACGCTGAAAGAAATTAAAAATTTTTTTTTTAAAAAGTGATATGAACCTATACTTACCAAGCACCAGGAAAATACTAAAATATCATTATAATTGTCCATTCTTTTGTAGACTTGACTTGACTTCATTTTTTTTTAAGATTTTATTTACTTATTTGAAAGAGAGAGAGCATGGAAGGAGGGAGGGTCAGAGAGAAAAGCAGACTCCCCACTGAGCAGGGAGCCCAATGCAGGATTCGATCCTAGGACTCCAGGATCATGACCTGAGCTGAAGGCAGTTGCTTAACCAACTGAGCCACCCACATACCAAGGTGTCTGCTCTTCAATTGGTCACCTCAACTGAGTTATTTGTGTTGGTAGAGCCATGGCACATTTTCATTTACTTTATATTGGAAGATTAGTTCTTGAGATATCTTTACCCATCATGATGTGGCAAGTCAAATAAATTTACTGGGTACTTGGTAAATCCCATCTTACAAAGGACTGTTCAGTGAAAAAACTATAAAATTGACAAACCTCTTGACTAGGTTGAAGAATTTGGAGGAAAAATAAATCGGGAAACATTGGCGTGAAGTCCCATTTATGTACCATGAGAAGGAATCTACCCTTCCAAATTTCAGAAGAAATCTAATCTTGAGGAAACATCAGACAAGTATGTACTGACAGATATTACCCAAAATAACTCACTTGAAAAGTTTGAACTGTTGATGCCATGAAAGACAAAGGAAGACCAAGCAAATGTTCAGGTTAAAGAAGACTAACAAAACATCATAGTCAAATTAAATGTCTAATCCTTAATGAACTCCTGAGGTGAGGGAAAATAGTCACAGTGGACATTGGGACAGTTGACAAAATTTGAATATGATAATAGTAGAAAAGCATTGAATTATTTTTAAACTTTATGAAATTGATCACTCTACATGGTTATATGAAAGAACATTCCTTTTTCTAAAAATACACACTGACACATCTCATGGCAAATTGACATATTTTTTACTCATTTCCTCCATAAATTCTTCCTGAGTTCAGCCTGCACAGCAACCATGTACTGCCTGTCACTGAATTTCTAGCGAACTCTTTGTTCCCATTTTCATTTGTGTTGTTTGCTTTAGAATTTGGAGTATGAATTCTTAATGTGCCTCTTATTTTATTAAAAATATTTTATTTATTTTTAGAGAGAGAGAGTGCCTGCTTGCAAGTGGGGGTACATGAGGAGAGGGAGAGAGAGAGAGAGAATCTCAAGCAGACTCCCCACTGATCAGGGAGCCCGACATGGGGTTTGATCTCACAACCCTGAGAGCATGACCTGAGCTGAAATCAACAGCCAGATGCTTAACTGACTGAGCCACCCAAGCACCCCTTGATGTGCCTTTTGTTTATAAAGTTTCTTTTTTCTTGAAGCCTCTTTGCAAATTTCCAGGTCAGTTACTTTGGGGAAAGGGCCAGCCTGAGAGTTTGATCTTTTTGCAATTTTTCAGATTGGCAGAGATGCCAGTTCACTCAGCAAATGGCCAGGCCTGCAGTAACAGCCAGGATCGGAAAGTGAGAAGGACCACAGTACTGCTCATGTAGCCTCCACAGTAACCTGCAGAAAGGTTTATGCATGAATAGTCCTGGAGCAGCAAAAGGAGCTCTGTTGGAAGCTGCCAATGCTTGGGGCTCAATGGCTCGAGCGGCAACAAGACAGGTATCCCAGAGAATGGGCTGCGTAAGCGGGGCTTCTTCAAAGTTCAGGTTCAGTGGGTGAGGACAGGAGGTAAAGGCAAGCTGAACAAAGTAAAGGTGAAGCATCTGGGCATATTGGAAAGTGTGGTCAAGTTAGGGAAGGCTAATTTTATGAGGGCTGAATCTAAGGATGGAGAATAGATTTTAGGAGAAGGATTTCAGTTAGTTGCCAGCACTTGCCACGTCCACTCTCTGTTCATGCCACGTCCACTCTCTGTTCATGCATCTAGTCCTGTGAGGTGGATAGCACCCCCTGTGATGGTTGTAGACACTGAGATCACAGAGGCAGTAACTTGCCCATGAGCATGTTCCAAGTAAGTTTGGGAGCTGGATCTAAAACCAAATCTTTGACTCTAGACTGTATACTCTCACCAGTATTGTCTTCCCTCAAGTAGGCAAAAAGTGGTCTTTGAGGGGAAGAAGGGGTCTTGGTCTGTTCATGTAATAAAGCACAGATGTACATACAGTACCTACAGTGACAGACAATATAACTGTGGTATTAAAATTTCATCAGGTCAGCGAGGGGGAGTTAGAAAAATATGTCTAAAAAGACTTCCTGAGGAGGCAGTAATGAAGACAAAAGGTTGTAAAAAGGTAAAACAGTATCTAGAGCAAGACAGGCAAAGACATGTGTCCTCACACTATATAGATTCTGGGGTGCCTGAGTCTCGTTGACATTTCCGTTCCTTGAGCTAATGGTTTCCTTGCCTTCATTCGAAGCAGCTGCACGGCCCTATAAAAGCAGTTGTTGATCTTACTTGTCAAAAGCGATAAAATGAGCTTTTGTGAATTCAAGAAAAGACTTCTCACCCTGTGACTTCATTCCTCAGCTTGTTAAAAGTAAGGAGTTGGGTGTAGTGAGTGTGTCAGAGGAGCATATCCCTGAGGGAAGATACAACACAACTGTGGTCCTTGGTCAATGATATTTAGGGAGTGTGTCAGAGGAGCATATCCCTGAGGGAAGAAGATACAACACAACTGTGGTCCTTGGTCAGTGATATTTAGGGAGTGATAACCTACCAATTTCCAGGCTACCTGCAGATGAGGACCATGAACCCTGTGTCTTATTTTAATTTTATTATTGTTGTTGTTTTTATATTACTCACCATACAGTGACATCATTAGTTCCATGATTCATTGTTTGCATATAACACTCAGAGCTCCATACAATCCATGCCATCCTTAATACCCATCATGGGCTCACCCATCCTGCCACCCTCCTCCCTTCTAAAACTCTCCATTTGTTTCCCAGAGTCCATAGTCTCTCATGATTCATCTCCTCCTCTAATTTCCCCCCTCCTTCATTTTTCTCTTCCTTCTAATGTCCTCCATGCTACTCCTTATGTTCCACAAATAAGTGAAACCATATTGAGATACCACTTACACCAGTTAGAATGGCAAAAATTGACATGACAAGAAAAAACAAATGTTGGAGATGTGGAGAAAGGGGAACCCTCCTACACTGTTGGTGGGAATGCAAGTTGGTGCAGCCACTCTGGAAAAGAGTGTGGAAGTTCCTGAAAAAGTTAAAAATAGAGCTACCCTATGACCCAGCAATTGCACTACTGGGTATCTACCCCAAAGATACAGATGTAGTGAAAAGAAAGGCCATACGTACCCCAGTGTTCAGAGCAGTTGCCAAACTGTGAAAGGAGTCGAGATGTCCTTCAGCAGACGAATGGATAAAGAAGATGTGGCCCATATACACAATGGAATACTACTCAGCCATCAGAAAGGATGAATACCTAGCACTGCATCGACATTGATAGAATTGGAGGGGATTATGCTGAGTGAGATAAGTCAAAAGAGAAAAACAGTGTGTTTTGGTTTCCTAGGGCTACTGTAACAAAGTACCACAAACTTGGGTGGCTTGACATGACAGAGATGTATTATTTCTCAGTTCCGGAGGCTAGTCATTTGAAATTGAGGTATGTGTCTGGCCATACCCCTCTGAACCCATAGGACAATCATTCCTCTCCTCTTCCTGGCTGTAGCTGGTTTGCCAGCATTCTGGCATTCTGTGACTCCCAGCTGCCTAACTCCCGTCTCTGCCTTCACCGTCCCATGGTGCTGTCCCATCCCATTTTCCCCTGTCTTCACACGGCGGTGTTCTTATAAGGACACCAGTCACCATTGCATTAAGGTCTCCACAGTGACTTCATTTTACTTAACCGATTGCATCTGTAATGACCATGTTTTCAAATAAAGTCACATTCTTAGGTGCTTCTTGAGAGTAGGACTTCAACTGATTTTTTTTTCGAGGGAGGGACTGCCCAATTCAACTTACCACACCCTATCAGGGTTTTTCTGTGTTTATTCTCACTTACCCATCAGTGTCATTTGGGGGCGGTAGCTGTCAGTCCTGTAGTTTGCACCCTCAAAGCTGGGACCTCAGGGTGCGAGTCTGAGACTGGCGTCAGTGTGACTGAAGCTTAAGAAAGAGATAGAAACAGCCAGTGGCAAGCAGTAGGAGAAAGTCACGCCAGGGCACCACGGAGAAGGTGACAGTTTCAGGACAAAAGGAAGATGTTTTAACCCCAGGAAGGATTTCAAAGATCTTGCACTTCCCAGCATTACTCCCAGAAGGAACCAGTAGCTCGGTTGTCCTTCATCTCTGCACACGGTTGGTTGAGCTTTCTCCTGCCAGCCCTGGAAGATGGGATCTGGATTTCTTCCTCTTCGTGCCCACCCCCCCACCCCCAAGCTCAAGCACACTGCCTGCCAGACAGGGCGTGTCAAATGGAGCATATGGGAAGTAGAAGTCTCAGGGCCCAGCTGTGTCCTATGGACCAGCATTTCTTCAGGGCAAGGCCAGGCCTGGAGAGGTGGCTGGGTGCTCCCTTCATTGCACTGACAACTCCCCTGTGCTCCTGCTCTCTCTTTGAGAAGGAAAAGGCCCTTGGCATGGTGGGGAGGGACCCTGCAGCTTCCTGCATTGACCTCTCAGGGACCACAGAATGGGGGCAGAGGTGGGTTTAGGGTTGCAGTCATGCAACCTCTGTTTCAGAGAAGTAGGAGGAGAAAGAGGAAAAGCAGTCCTCTTGGATGAGACCTGGAAGGCCTGTGCTGTCCTACCCCTGCCAACGCATGCACTAGCGTGCGCGCACACACACATGCGCGTATGCACGCAATGTGGCCTTCTTTGTCCTGCTCTTTCCCAGGTGCATTTGGAAGATTCTGCCTTGGAAGTGCTGACACATGCAGACTGCAAGCTTTCTGGGGCTGCGGAGGCCATCTTGCTATGTTAAAGGAAATGCCTCCCCAAACTGCACCTCTGAGCCGAAGGGTGGGGCATAACCCAGTCTTCAGGTCTGGAGAAAACCTTTCTCCTTTATTTTTGTAACATCTCCGCTTCTGCCCAAAAGGTGTTGGCAGTGTTTGCTTGGGATGGAATTGAGGCTATTAATAAATGTTGGTTTCAACCCTTTAATAAGGATTTTAATCCATTCCTTAAAACTCCTGACATAAATGAAAACCTGTGATCCCCTTGAGGCCGTAATTCTAGTTGAAATGTAGATCAGATTCCTAACTTACAAATTCTGCCCGAATATATTTTTTTTAATTAGTGAATTTGGAAGTCCTAAAATTTACTCAGTAAAGTCTTGTTACAGGGAAGGTTCTATACCCCAAGTAATTTACACTTACTACTCACTTGGCTAGGACTGCAGGCTATGCCATAGGAGAAAATGACTGATTAAAATATTAATCGTTGTCTAAAGTATTTTCAGCAGTCTACATTGCACCCACCTTGCACTTCATATATTCCTACTTGATGTCCCCCTATACGGCAATATGCCACCAGTTTTGTAACGAGTGCAAATATACTCTGTACAGATAATATGCATGTGTTTGTGTGTAAATTAGAAACGAGTGTCTTTCCATATAATGGGCAACTTTCATATCCCTTTTGCTTTTCTGTAGTTTCCAGAGTTTCTACAATCAACACTTAATGACTTATGTAATCAGGAAAAAACAGTGACTGCTGTTCCTAAACATATGATGACCTTTCAGAGAAAGAAGAGAATGTGCCTGCAATTAGAAATGCTATAAACAACAACAAAAAAAAAGCCACAAACTAAGTGAGCACTCCCAAAAGATGTGCATCCCTTCTCCATGCATGGATATGTTTGAACAAAGGCCATATGCCGGTGTAAAACAAGGCTGGGGTCTGGGTGGGGATGGGCCCAGTGGTTCTCACAGGGGTCAGGTCACTGCCCAGGAGGAGTGCAGAAATATCTTTAGTGGGAATATTTTGATTATCAGTGAGTGGGGTCAGTGCTGGCCTGTGGTGCCTAGGGGCCAGGCATCTTTCAGGATGTGGGACAGTCTCAGCCCTCTTTCCTCCAAAATACCAGGAGGTCTCTGGTGAGCAACTACAATCAATTATATTCTGTAGATTTTCCCTGTATAGAAAGGAAAGCGATGGGCTCCCCAAGTCAAGCTGGATATTATATACAGAATGAATGATAGGCCTCATTTCTATATGGAGAGACCTAGTTAGCTCTGCCTCTATTGTAGAGGGGGGTTATTCCTTGTAAAATCCAACTTTCCCTCTTCCTGATATGCCCTAGACACTCTGAAATGGAGTCGAAGAGGTGGTGATAACAATGTCAGTGTTGACATTTATGGATTGCTTCTCAGGAGGCAGGTATGGTCCAGCCTGTTCTCTCACATTAATGGAGTTCTAATCATCTCTACATATTATCATTCACATTAACCCACAGATTGCGTGCTGATCATCATGGTCATACCTACTGTTTACTTCAGTGCATCAGCTTTTATCTGCATTCTGTCCATACTTCTATACATTCATAACCCAGTTTTGTGAGTTTAAACATCAGCATTTCTTTTCCCAGTTTTGTTTTGCAACTCTAGACAAGACTCCCACAAACGTCTTCATAGAGATGTCCTTTTACTTCTGGTTATTGTCTTAAGAAAATCTCCACGTGTAGAACTATGGCTCAAAGACTGTGCATATATCTCTGACTCTTCTTAGAGAGTACCATATTGCTTTGTCACAGAGCTGTACAAATTTATTCTGCCCCCAGCAATAAACATCAATTTCAACACAAACTCCAGTGCCAGGTTCTCTCAATCTTTAAATTCTTACGACTTTGCTGGGAATAAAATAGTGTTTTGCTGTAAGAGTCAAATAGATCAATGACTTTGAATGTTTTCCTCTGGTTTCTTTAAAAAATTCTATTAACTTCTTGAGATGGTTGGGGATATAGTGTCAGATTTGTGACACTGAGACCAGAGTTGGTATTGAGGATGGATTGTATAGAGTTTTCTTCCAGTGAGATTATTTAGCCCTGAAAGCCAAAACAGCAGCTCTGTGCTAAATATTACAGTCATTAATCCTTTCACCACCTTGAGGAGATATGAAATGGGATCAAACACATACTGATTGAGGGCGTGGCTTTCAAGTTATCCACAAGACAAAGGGAAAGAGTCCCCCCAGCCTAGCCCCCTGGGGTGATGGTGATTCACTGAGGTGAGGGGTGCATGAGAGGAAAAGCTACGTTAGCTTTGACTTTAGTTCCAAATCCTTTGCTGGCTTTTCATTAGTGTTTTAGGAGGTAGTCATTACACTTCTACGTGGAGAGCACTGTTTAGGCGTATATTAACAGTAGTAAGATGGAGTGTTCATTTCCACTGTCCACTGTCAGGAAGGGTGGGAATGCATCATGCCTTTACGGATGCCTGATTTGAAAACATGTGTTCTGTGTCACCAGCTGCAAAAAAAAATGAGCACAGCCTCATCTTCCCTCACCTCCTTGTTATATTTTTTTTTAAAAGGGGCACCTGGGTGGCTCAGTTGGTTGAACCTCTGCCTTCAGCTCAGGTCATGGTCTCAGGGTCCTGGGATCGAGCCCTGCATAGGGCTCCCTGCTCAGTGGGGAGCCTGCTTCCCCCTCTCTCTCTCTGCCTGCCTCTGTGCCTACTTGTGGTCTCTGTCAAATAAATAAATAAAATCTTAAAAAAAAAACTGGAGGATGAAAGCCAAACTTGTCCTGTATATCTGTCTACATATAGTAATACAGTCCTCCCTTTCTAAATAAATGAATATATTGGTAGCTGGTACTCATGGGATGAATGATTAGTGACAACAAATGGGCTGAGTGACATGGCTCTTTTGCAAAAGCAAGAGGTTATTGCCCATTTTAGGGGTGCACCTGGATATCTTGTCTCCCCCTTATCCGAGCAGTGACTGCACAGAAGCCACACATGCACCCCCTCTTTATCCCTACTGCCATGACATGTGTGACTCCTCAGGTACTTCTCATTTGCTCATTTCATCTGAAAAATTTACAGCACCTTCTAATCCAAACCACCTCCAGGCCAAATCACACAAGATACTTAAAAAAAAAAAAAAATTTAGGGTGCCTGGGTGGCTCAGTTGGTTGGGCGACTGCCTTCGGCTCAGATGATCCCAGATTCCTGGGATCGAATCCCGTGTCGGGATTGCCCCCTCAGTGGGGAGTCTCCTTCTCCCTCTGACCCTTCCCCTTTCATGCTCTCTCTCTTTCACTCTCTCTCTCTCAAGTGAATAAATAAAATCTTTCAAAAAAATTTTTTTAATTGTGGCAAAATATACATAACATAAAACTTACGATTTTAACCATGATTAAATGCATAGCTCAGCATATGAAGTACATTCCCATTGCTGTGCCCCACCACCACCAATCATCTTCAGATTCATCATCCCAAACTGAGACCCTTTACCCCTTAAATACTCCCCCTCCCCCAGCCCATGGAACCACCATTCTCCTTTCTGTCTCTATAGATTTTTCACTACTTTAGATACTTCAGATAAGTGGACTCTTATACTATGTGTCCTTTCGTGTCTTACAAATCACATTTTTAAACATTTTCATTTTTTTAATTTATTTTTTATTTATTTTCAGCATAACAGTATTCATTATTTTTTCACCACACCCAGTGCTCCATGCAATCTGTGCCCTCTATAATACCCACCACCTGGTACCCCAACCTCCTACCCCCCCACCACTTCAAACCCCTCAGATTGTTTTTTAGAGTCCATAGTCTCTCATGGTTCACCTCCCCTTCCAATTTCCCCCAACTCCCTTCTCCTCTCTAACTCCCCATGTCCTCCATGCTATTTGTTATGCTCCACAAATAAGTGAAACCATATGATAATTGACTCTCTCTGCTTGACTTACTTCACTCAGCATAATCTCTTCCAGTCCCGTCCATGCTGCTACAAAAGTTGGGTAGTCATCCTTGCTGATGGAGGCATAATCCTTGATAGTGTATATGGACCACATCTTCCTTATCCAATTGTCTGTTGAAGGGCATCTTGGATGTGGAGAAACATTTTCATTTTTATGTTATGTTATGTTAAAGTGGTTTGTAGTATCTTACAAAAAGATCTTCTCTAAAATAGAGATGTAGAAATACAATGAAAAATGGGATCAGGAAAATGTAGACTAATTATAGTGCAAAAATGCACGCTGCCATGAATAACACAGTTCCAGACATTGGACCACACATTTGTATCTGAGTTCTTTGATGGCCAGAGCAGAAGCAAAACTTGATTTTACATAATTCTGAGGGAGAAAAACATGAGTTGCAGGCAAGCAAGTGTTTCTGAGCCCTTTCATTCTGCAAAATTTTCTCCATTTCATTTTTTGAAGGGAAGCATATGTTTATGATAATGGCTTCATAGGACTTCACAAGTCTGCTTCTAGGGAACTTCTAAAGTGAGCCAAAGGCCTAACTCCTCAGAGGTACTCTGAGAAAGGCCTTTAGAGTGGAGCTAAGAGATCATGGCTCAAGTTGGCACTCTTCACGTGGTCATTTAATGCATATGCCATTAAGTCACCAAAAGCATGGAAATTATAAAAGCAAATGAGACACTGTTCTTACCCTCAGAGAGATTACAAAATAGATCCTAGTGCTTTTGCTGGTCAGACTTGATCCAGGGGCTAGAAATCTTGGCTTTGTGTTTTTTAGCATCCTAAATACCATTTTCTCCAACCATGCTTTTGTTCCAGCTGGGCACTGGCAGGTGTCCTTTCTGGCATTCCTCGTAGTGGTTTATGGGAAGCCCCATACACCCCAAAGCACAGGCCAGTGGGTGGTGGGGTTGATGGCACTTCCTGAGTAGATGACACTTCCTCTTCTACATGGGGTGAGTCTAAAAAGGTACCAGGCAAAGCCAAAGCAAGAGGCATTGTCCTTTTGACATAAGAATCTGACAAAAACATTGAAGGAAGAGCCATTTCAACATTCTAATCTGCAGTAGGAGCCATTCCCCAAATGTTCTGACCTGGCTTGTTCCCTGCTGTAATTCTTGGGTGAAAAAGTCCCTTGTGCTACTCGGGGGTGTTAAGGATCTTGTTGGGACCAGAATGTGGGCCACAAGAGAAATGGCAGGACCAAAGGACTCAAACAATTATGTGGGGTATAACGGTTCATGTTTGGAAGGGGTACAAGGTCAGGCATGAAGACAGGTGGATTGAAGTGATGGATGTAGAAATACCGATAGCCCATCTAGATAGCACTTCGCAGGAGTTTGGCGTAGAGAATAGGGTGATAGCTAGAAAAGATGGGGCAGCAAGGAGTGGACATCTGTTTATTTACAATATAAAATATAGAGGGATGTGATGACCCAATACAGAGGGAAAGACTGGTGATCAGAAACACAAACCTAACACCGGGTGTGAGGCTCTTGGGCATCTAAGAGGAGATGGGATCCAGAACATGAAAAAGGAACTGGCTTCTGATAGGAGAGGCACTCCCACCATTACTGGAAGGTGGGGAGAAAGGTGCTGGGAGGCTTAGGGTGGGAAGATGAGGAACTCACCCCTGGTGTGTCTTTTTATCATTGAGAGGTTGAGGCAAGGGCATCAGCTAGTATGTTTGAGGAGAGAAGACAAAAAAAAAAGAGCTGACGTGGAGTGCCTAGGTGGGTCAGTCGGTTAAGTGTCTGCCTTCACCTCAGGTCATAATCCAAGGGTCCTAGGATTGTGTCCTGCATCAGGCTCCCTGCTTAGTGGGGATCCTGCTTCTCCCTCTGCCTGCTGTTCCCTCTGTTTGTGCACCCTCTCTCTCTCTGACAAATAAATAAAATCTTCTTTAAAAAAAAGTAAATTTATCAGGAAGAAATCATAATTATATACATGTACATGACATCAAAACACCTAAATATATAAAGCAAACATTGACAGATCTGAAGGCAGAAATAGACCGCACTGTAGTAATAGTAGGGAATTTCAATATCCCACTTTCAATAATGGATAGAACATTAGTAAGGAAACAGCAGACTTGAACTACACTATGGAACAAATGGACTCAAGAGACATGTACATAACATTCTACCTACCAACAGCAGAGTACACATTCTTTTCAAGTGCACAAGGAACATCCTCCAGGATAGATCCCATGTTAGGTCTCAAAACATGTCTCAACAAATTTAAGAAGGTTGAAATCATACCAGGTATCTTTTTTAACCATAAAAGAATGAAACTAGAGGGGCGCCTGGGTGGCTCAGTGGGTTAAAGCCTCTGCCTTTGGCTCAGGTCATGATCCCAGGGTCCTGGGATCAATCCCCGCATCAGGCTCTCTGCTCAGCGGGAAGCCTGCTTCCTCCTCTCTCTGCCTGCCTCTCTGCCTACTTGTGATCTCTGTCTGTCAAATAAATAAATAAAATCTTAAAAAAAGAATGAAACTAGAAATTAGTAACAGAAGGAAAACTGGAAAATTCACAACTATGTGTTGCCTTTTTAGTTTTGTTTTTGTTTTATAATTGTTTTTCATTTAGTCTGATAGTATTTAAAGCTGAACTCTACAGTTCACTAAAATGTAGGGTAATATTGATATATTTGGGGTTCAAGATATCACTTTCTCTTTTTTAGTTCATATTTTTAAGGTTAAGTTCAATTAGCCAACATATAATACACCATTGGTTTTTGGTGTTGTGTTGAATGATTCATTAGTTGTCTATAACACCCAGTGCTTACCACATCACAATTTACCACTTTCTTATATGCTTTCTATTTGTCCTGTCCTTTCTGTGTCCCCTTTTCTCTCTTTTCTTGATCTTTTTTTAGATTACAGAAGTAATTCTCATCATTCTGCTTTCCCTTTCTGCCATTTTAAAAGTTTTATTCTTATGTGCTTTGGTGAGTGCTGTGAAGTGTGTAAACCTGGTGATTCACAGACCTGTACCCCTGGGGATAAAAATATATGTTTATAAAAAATAAAAAATTATATCAATTATAATAAAAAAAATAAATAAAAATTAAATAAAAAAAAGAAAAGAAAAAAAATAAAAGTTTTATTCTCTTACATGTATTTTTGGTGGTCACCTGAGGGATTACAGCATATATCTCTGATTTGTGGAAGTCTAGCATTGACTATTACCTTTATTCATCTAAAGTTACAGATGAGTATTTTAAATATTTTAACTTTGTTAACCCTCTCTTGATTTTTATTCTATCTTTGTTGTATTTTCATACTATATCTACATATTCTAATATTCTCAAAACAGTTTATTGGGATATAATTTACATTCCCTCCAGTTCACTCATTTAACATGAAGACTTCAGTGGTTTTTAATGTATCACAGAGCGATTCAACCACCATCGCAATTTAATTTTACATCGTTTTTATCGCCCTGTACAACAACCTCATGCCAGCTAGTAGTCAGTACCCTTTTCTCCTTCTCTGCTAAGCCCTGGACAACTTAATCTACTTTCTGTCCCTTTGGATTGTCTTTATGTATTTCATGTAAATGGCATCATATAACATGTGGTCTGCTGTGGCTTCTTTCATTTAGTATAATGTTTTCAAGGCTCCATGAAAATGGATGTTGTAGGATGGTCAGAACTTCATTTCTACTTATTGCCAAATAATACTCCATTTTATGGATGTATCATATTTTGTTTAGCCATTCCACTGATGGACATTTGAGAAGTTACCACTGTTTGCTTTTTTTTTTTTTTTTAAGATTTATTTATTTATTTATTTGACAGACAGAGATCACAAGCGGGCAGAGAGGCAGGCAGAGAGAGAGGGTAGCAGGCTCCCTGCTACCTGATGTGGGGCTGATGTGGGGCTCGATCCCAGAGCCCTGAGATCATGACCTGAGCCGAAGGCAGAGGCTTAACCCACTGAGCCACCCAGGTGCCCCTGTTTGTTTTTGTGAAATAATGTTGCTATGGGCATCTTTGTATACATTATTGTATTTTTTTAATTACCAGCCATACACACACACATACCCCACTTGGCAAACTACCGCCAGCTGACCAAAATCAGCCTGCCTGATGCCAAATCAAGCTATAGCCCTTTACATAATGTATTGTCCAGAGTGCTTTTATGCCACAGTGGGAGACTAATTGCCACAGAGGTCTATGGTCCACAAAGTGAAAAAATGTTTACTCTCTGGTCTTTTACAAGAGGAGTTTTTTGACTTCGACTTTATGTACTCAAAGTACTTTCTGTACTTTTCTTCCTTAGTGCCTCTCTACATTTCCATACTGGAATGATTTTTTCCTTGTACTTGGAATTCTCAACAATTTCTTTTATTGCTGATTTTATGCTGGCAAATTATTCTGAAATAATAAATAAATCTGATTTAAAAACAAATCTGTATCTTTAGGGTAAATACCCAATAGTGCAATTGCTGGGTCATAGGGCAGTTCTATTTTCAACATTCTGAGGAACCTCCATGCTGTTTTCCAGAGTGGCTGCACCAGCTTGCATTCCCACCAACAGTGTAGGAGGGTTCCCCTTTCTCCGCATCCTCGCCAGCATCTGTCATTTCCTGACTTGTTGATTTTAGCCATTCTGACTGGTGTGAGGTGATATCTCATTGTGGTTTTGATTTGTATTTCCCTGATGCCGAGTGATATGGAGCACTTTTTCATGTGTCTGTTGGCCATCTGGATGTCTTCTTTGCAGAAATGTCTGTTCATGTCCTCTGCCCATTTCTTGATAGATACAAATGTAGTGATCCAAAGGGGCACATGCACCCGAATGTTTATAGCAGCAATGTCCACAATAGCCAAACTATGGAAAGAACCTAGATGTCCATCCACAGATGAATGGATCCAGAAGATGTGGTATATATACACAATGGAATACTATGCAGCCATCAAAAGAAATGAAATCTTGCCATTTGCGACAACATGGATGGAACTAGAGCGTATCATGCTTAGCGAAATAAGTCAAGCAGAGAAAGACAACTATCATATGATCTCCCTGATATGAGGAAGTGGTGATGCAACATGGAGGCTTAAGTGGGTAGGAGAAGAATAAATGAAACAAGATGGGATTGGGAGGGAGACAAACCATAAGTGACTCTTAATCTCACAAAACAAACTGAGGGTTTCTGGGGGGGAGGGGGTTTGGGAGAAGGGGGTGGGATTATGGACATTGGGGAGGGTATGTGCTTTGGTGAGTGCTGTGAAGTGTGTAAACCTGGTGATTCACAGACCTGTACCCCTGGGGATAAAAATATATGTTTATAAAAAAATAAAAATTAAAAATTCCAAAAAAAAAAAAAAAAAAAAAAACAAATCTGAAATGCTTGACTGAAAATACTTTGATTTTACCTTCATTCTTGAAAGTTATTTTCTGTGGTTAAAAAAAAAAAAATTCTCGGTTGGCAGTTACCGAGAATACTTTACCTCCTTGAAACTTTGTCGTCACTATTTTATCACTTCCAGTATTACTATTGAGAAGCCAGCAGTCTGTTACTCCTTTAGGAAATCTGCCTTTTTTCTCTAGATGCTTTTAAGATTTTCCTACTATCCTTTATTTTGTCCACTTTCCTAAGGTGTATCTAAGCATGCATTTTAAAAATCTTTTTTACACATCAGTGGACTTCTTGAATCAGTATATTATGATGTCTTCCACTGGTTCTGGAGAATTCTCAGCCATTTTTTTTTCCTGGACCAGGCACTAATAGCAACAGTACATTGGGAAAGACAACAAAGAATATTTCATGAAGACTGTAGACCTTAAGGATGTTACAGGTGGTAAATGCTGGTGGCTAGTTACAAACAAGCCCTCTTATGTAATACAGTCAAGATTTGGCTGGTTTGTAATTCCCCAGGGAATGATCCTACTGAAGTATGCATACTTAAACTTTTTAAACTTTAAAACACGTAAATACAGAACTGAGCTGTGATCCTCAGTTATGGACTTAGTGAAGTTCCATATAAACCGTACCCATAAATGGGCTGTGTTAAAATTCTAATTGTAGCTTCTTTAAACTAGGGCAAGTAGATAAGATTGTTACAAAGAATCTAAAAGCTGAATTCTAATTCTTTTAGTTTTCTTGCCCATATGTAATTTAGTCTACCTGGTCTTCCCCAAACCTTTGACTTTAATAGTGTAAAACACTTTTGTTTAACACATCTTACATTACTTCCGTATTATTGAACTAAATTATGAATAAATAGCATAAACACATTTGGATACTGATTCTTGACTCAACCCAACTGGCAGAAGGAGAAATATTTAGATGTCATAGACAGTGTGATCATTCTGTGTACCTTGAGGATTTAACTGTGTTGTATAGAAAAAAAGTGGAGAGATGGAGTTCTAAGATTCGCTTGTCTCTACTATAGTCCTGCTTTCTAGAACTCATCATCTCTAGCCCTTGGTGCATTTCTTCGCCTTAATTGAGAATTTAAAAATCATTTAAAAATCTTCATAATAAGAGAAAAAATGTTATGCAATGCTATCGCATAAAAATCTGAAAAAATAGCACAAAATATGAAAACATTAGATCTGTTTCATTTATGAATGCTAATGCAAAATCCTTAAGTAAAGACAAGCTGATAGAATCCACAAAGACATTTAAAAGAATAACACCTCATAATAAAGTGGTATTCATCCCAGCAACACAAGGAATTCAGAAGTCTATTAATATAATATCACATATTAATAAGCCAAAGGAAATCAGCCATATGAGTCTCTGAATAGATGCTAAAAAATGCATTTGGCAAAATCCATTATCTTTTTCATTTTAAAATGCATTCTAGAGAAAGAAGTGAATGTTTTCTTAATGATAAATATCTGAGGGCATGCTTGCCCACTTACTCCCTCTCTCCTGAAGCCAAAGGCAGTTAAGTACCGGGAGCACAGGCATTAAAGTCAGGATGTTCACAATCACCACTGTTATTTAACATCACGGAAAAAGAGGTCAAATATCTAAAAATGTGAAAAGAGGAGGTAAAATCCCTATTGTTTTCAGATGGTGTAACTGTGAAACTGGAGGGTGGGCTCCTGAACACCACTTAGAGTCCTAAGAGTAGGTAGATGACTGCCAGGCTAGGATACAAAAATCAGTCACTCTCCTACCTCAAAACAGTTACAAATATAATGGAAAAGAACATCCAATCTGTAACAGCAGCAGTAACAAAAAAGGATAAGTTGCCTCAGAATAACAGGAAATCCATAGACTCCAAATGGAAAAACAAAACAACATTAAATCTCGAAAGGCCATAAAAGAAGACTTCACTAAATGGAAATATGCCCTGTTTTTGGATGCAGGGGCCAACACTGTTGATGCTCATTTCTCTCTAAATCAATGTGTAGGTTCTATTTGAGCCCAAAAAAATTCTCAACAGGATGTGCATTAAAGCTATCCAAGCTGAATGTAAAAGTTCAAATGGAAAAATAAATACAAGGAACACTATGAAAACTCAAGGAAACAAAGAACAATGAATAATATTTTTTTCCTGGTAGATATTGAACATGCAGTAAGGCTACTGCATATGTAACAGTTTCAGACTGGCCCTGAATAGGTAGCTCATGGAACGGAGACCTAAGAAATAGGCCACAGAGAGAGGATTGAGATGGACTAATTTCGTTTGTGACACCGATGGCATTTCAGTTCAGTGGAGAAAGGTTCAATGAATGGTATTTGGGTTAGCTAGCTGGCGAGCTTGGAGAAAGAGGAGCTGTATCCTTATATTGTTCCTTACATGAAACTAAATTCCAGGTCAATCAAATATTTCAATATTAAAGTCTGAACCTTGTAAGTAGTAGATGAAAACAAAAAATGTATCTTCTCAGAGGAAGCTGAGCCCCCAATGCAGAAATTCTAAAATATATCTGAATTTGACCACCTAAAAATTAGGAACTTGTATAATGAAATTTACTCTAAAATGAAATTTACTCTAAACATTCTGTCGTTACAGATGACACACTGGGAAACAATATTTGTAACATAAATTCAAAGGGCTAATATCCTCAAATCATAAAAGTTAATATGAAACCAAAAAATAAAAAATAAAAGATACTGAAATAGAAAGAAAGGCATACAGTCAGCTTACAGAAAACAAAATAGTAATACCCAGTTATAAACAGGAAACAGGCATTCTGTTGCACAATTAGTGAGACTATAAACTAGTACTAGTAAAAATACACTCAACTGAAACATTTACCAAAAAGTGGGAAATATCCATTCTATCAAATACCGATCTCTGTCCTGATGGGAGAGGTTAGGAGCATGGCTTTGGAGCCCCACCTGAGCGCCAATCCCAGTTCTGCTGTATACTAGCTGTGTAATCTGGCCCGTTATTTGCCTCTCTGTACCTTGGTTCCCCCACTTGTAAAATGTGAGTAGCAGTACCTACCTCCAAGGGATATTGTGAGCTTTAAATAAATTAATAAAGAGGTATTTAGAACAGTGCCAATCACAGCATAATCTTTCAGTAAATGCTAATCATTATGTAACATTAAATGGTACAAATGCAAAATACAGGCCAGTGTGTAGTGTAGTTTCTTGTGTGAGAGAAAGAGAGGGATTGAGTGAAGGAGTAAGGATATGATAAAAGATAGATAGATAGACAGACAGATGGATAGATGGATAGATCTAGACCTGAGCATGGAAATGCCTAATTGTAGTGAGAAGAGACTTTTCATCTTCATTTTATACTAGTGTCTCTATTTTCTGAGTTACCCAACTGTTTTGTTAGGAAAGCTAATTGGTGATAACAAAGAAACTCCAAAAATGTAGTGATTTTTTTATTTGAATTCAAGTAACCAGCATATGGTACATCATTAGTTTTTGATGTAGTGTTCAGTGATTCATTAGTTGAATATAACACCTGTAGTGATTTGAAGAACAAAGGCTGTGGGGCACCTGGGTGGCCCAGTTGGTTGAGCATCTGCCTTTGGCTCAGGTCATGATCCTAGGGTCCTAGGATCAAAACCCCCTCAACCCCCCGCCTGTGTGGGGCTCTCAGCAGGGAGTCTGCTTCTCCCTCTGCCCCTCCCCCTGTTCACGCTGTCTCTCTCTCTCACTGCTCTCTCTCTCAAATAAATAAATAAAATCTTAAAAAAAAAAAAAAAAAAGAACAAAGACAGTCTAAGGTGAGTGTTCCAGGTTGCCCAGTGTGTCTGCTCTATATACTCATTCAAGGCTGTAGGGCTTTACCATCCCTTAGGGGCAGAGAGTTCTCAAACCTGACTTCCTGTTAGAATCCTCTGGAGAGCTTTGGAAAAATCACATTGCCAAGCCATAGTCTGTGCCCCTTAGGTCCAAATTACTGGAGTGGGACCCAGGTATCAATAATTATTACAGTACTCCAGGGGATTCTATGCAACCGAGTACCCTGCGGCCTAATCTTCTAATTGTTGATGCCTAAGCCTCATGCGATTTTGGCCCCCATGAAGGGGAGGAAAGCGTGAAGGAGGCCCATCTTCATATAAAGGACCTGGCCTCAAAATGTACACATCCCCTGTGCCCCCATTCCATCCTTGAGACCATAGTCACACAGCCACACTTGGCTGCAGGAGTACTAGCCCCCATGTGGCTAAAATCCTGTTACCAGAGAAGTAGAGGAGAAGAGATTTTGGTGGCTAGGTATAATGACATAGATTATTTGAAAGTATTCTCCTCCATCCCCCAAAATAATAAGGACTATCCAGAGGGAGGGATTACGGCCGAATTTTTTTTTCTTTATAGTTTTATGTATTTCAGAAACTCTACGTTATTTTTTTTTCAGCTGGAGTAAAAGAAACATTTAGTTTTCTTTTCAGTTTTGTGAAGTAAACCCACAGTTC
Source organism: Mustela nivalis (assembly GCF_964662115.1). Classification (NCBI taxonomy): domain Eukaryota; kingdom Metazoa; phylum Chordata; class Mammalia; order Carnivora; family Mustelidae; genus Mustela; species Mustela nivalis. The sequence continues at coordinate 156,412,494 of NC_139020.1, forward strand.
TCAACTTAGGAAAATTAGATGTCATGACTATGAAGTAAATGTACTTCAAGGCAGCTGTTGACAGTGACATTCAAAACTGAGGCTTAAGTGATCAACAAATATGAGGATGGCATCTCATTAGCTAATCCACTGGTATAATGCAGACACCATGGAGGTGGTTATATTAATGTTGATAACGGCTTTCTCGCTGCATGTGACAGTTTGCACGGCACTGCCATCTGACTTTCTCATTTCAGTGAGAGGGTAAAACAAAACCACGAGCCTTTTGTATAGTGATTTTTATGCCACGTTGTTAAAAAGGAGTTTAGAAATTTCAATGATACAGAGCCCCAAATACCTCTGAATTCAGGATCTTCTTCCTCCTCTTGGAGCGTATCTGTGGATAAGCCTCCCACGGGCACCTCAGCTGCTGGTAAGAAAGACTCCAGTGGCTTCCTCTGCCTTCCTCGCCCCCAGACCTCCCAGATTAGCATTTGTGACATAGCTTCTTGGGCTTTGGAAGGCAGGTTTTCTGCCAAGCATTGGCTTGGGCTCTGGAGAAAAGAACCCTATTTTAAGAGATACTATAGACATAGGTTCTGTCGAAGGAGGTGTGGGTTGGCTAGGACTTCCACCTGTCAGAAGTGGGGGAAATCGGAGAAGGAGATGAACCATGAGAGACTGTGGACTCTGAGAAACAAACTAGGGTTTTAGAGGGGAGGACGTAAGCGGATGGGTGAGCCTGGTGGTGGGTATTAAGGAGGGCACAGATTGCACGGAGCACTGGGTATGGTGCATAAACAATGAATCATGGAACAGTGAGAAAATAAAATTAAATTTTTAAAAAATGTAATTTGAGCTCCTCTGAAAGGTAGAATATGCTCTCTGTACTCAGAGACCTCTGAACCCTGCTTCTCCCTCTGTTGCCTCGATTTTCCACCTTTACTTCATTTCCATATCAGTTGGAATGCTGTAACCCCTGGGATGAGACCAAGCAATGTGGAAAGACTTTTAGGAGGAAGAATAGAATTTCTAATATGGCAGTGGCAAACCCATAGAATAGGCAGAAGCTGGCAGGGGAACTCGTTCCACTGATATTTGTCCATAGGGACCAAGGGATGTAAAATGCCGTATCTGGAATTTATCTATATATACGATCACATAGTATATCAGTTAAACCTTCTGGGACACTTTGGACAGGAAAAAGGAGTTTCCTTAAGTCCTCTAAGATCGATGATATAAACTGGGACTTAGCAAAGTGGACTGAGCAAAGTGGAGCAAAGTGGACTTAGTGGAGTTCCTCATTATGTGGCCCTCATTTTCATTCACAGAAAAGCCCTCCCTTGGTGTGTATTTCTAACTTTTCATGACCACTGGGCTTGTGACCCCAGATCTAAGGAGTGCTACGCGATTGTTATAGTGAGTCAAAGAGATTCAACTCCATCAGGGGACACTTGTCACAAAACCTACCTGAAGAGTCCTGTTGGTAGGTCGCCCCTCTGTGAGAGCCAACCCAGACCCTAACCTTAAAGCACTTAGCTTTCAGGTCACACACGTGTGCTAAAACAGTGAGGACTTAGTCTGGTTGTTTGTAAGATAGGACAGCAGGTGCCCAGACACCATGCGTTTGCTGGGCACACTCTCCTTTTGTGGGATTCTAGAACCTTTCGTTCCAAGACCTTTTGCAAAAACAACAAGGATCCCGGAATGTATGTGTGCTGGCTAAACTGAGGTATAAACTCATCTTAGTTAGTTGAGGTCAGAGGGCTGAGGCCAAGGGAATGTGACCTCTAATATTATGCAGCGGTATTTCGTGAAAGAAGATACTGCCACAGCAATACAAAATAACTCTGTCCATGAAGCTTGTGTTATTCCTTTTTTAAAGTTAATCCAGACAATACAATATTATTCAGTGCTAAAAAGAGATGAGCTACAAAGACATGAAAAGTCATGGAAGGAAACTTGAATGCACATAAGCGAAAGAAGCCAATTTGAATAGACCACATACTGCATGATTCCAGCTGTTCGACTGTCTGGAATAGGCAAACTGTAGAGGCCGTAAAAAGATCAGTGGATTCAGAGCAGAGAGAGGAATGAATAGGCAGAGCACAGAGGACTGATGGGGACAGTGAAGTTATTATGTGTGAAACCTTAATGGTAGCTACATGGTAGATAATGTCATTATATCTGTGTTTAAACCACAGAATGTGTAACATCAAAGTGAACCATAATATACACTATGAACTTTGGGTGATAATGATGTATTAATACTCATCTGTAGTAACAAATGTACCACTTTGGTAGGGGATGTTGGCAATGGGAGAAGTGATGCATAAGTAAGGGCGGGAGATAGATGGGGAATCTGTACCTTCTGCTCAGTTGTGCTGTGAGTCAAAAAAAACTCCTCTAAAAAACGAAGTCTTATTTAAAAAATTAATTCAAATTATTTATGTGTTGATTTTCAAGGTTTTCTAAGAAACTGTTCTTACCATATACAAAAAAATAACAATTTTTGTATTTTGTATTTTGTATTTGTATTTTGTCTTCCTTCCTAATCCTTATAAATTTCATTTATCTTGTTTTTCTGTCCAAACCTCCAGTAAAAGCTAAATAACATTAGGGATCACCACCAACACTGTATGGTTCTTAAGGAAATTGGTACTAATATTTTGCCAATATGTATGATGTTGGCTACAGGGAGTTTCAGGTGTTCCTTTCCAGAATAAGCAAGTTCCTGTATATTCTTAGATTGCCAAGAGATTTTAATGTAAGTGGGTAATTTTTCTTTTAAAAATTTAAGAAAAATTTGGTGAATTACATTAATTACTTTTCTAAAAAGTAAACTAATTTGCATTCCTGGCACAAACCCAAATTGGTCATGTAGTATCTTTTTATACTCTGTTTAATATTAGCTAGGGCTTTTGCACCTGTTTTCACAGATGAGATTGGCCTGTAATTTCCTAGTCTTTTACTTTTCTTTGTCAGGTTTTGGCTTCTGGTACTAACGCCACGGCATCCTCATAAACTGAATAGAGTGTTGTGATTTCTTTCTTCATTTTCTTCAAAAAAAACATACATAAAATAAAATTATTTGCTATTTAATTTGTAGTAGAACTCAGTTGCTTGGTACTGGTGGTTTCTTTTTAGGAAAAACTTATACTGCTGATTCTGTTTCTTTAATAAGTGTAAAATGGTTCATGTTTTCTATTTTATCTTGAGTTGGTTTTTAGTGAAGTGCATATTCTAGGAATTTGTCCATTCCATGTAACTTTCCACCTAGTTTGCATCCTGTTCTTTATAATAACATTTTATTCTCTCTCCACTTCCTGTCCTACATCTATAGCATCATTCTCATTATGATTTATGACTTCTTTCTTCCTTTTTAAAAAGAGAGTTTTTCTAAAAATTTAAAAAATAAAACAGAGTTTCTACTTTTTCATTTTTAAAAGCCAACTTCTGACTTGCTAGGTTATTTCTATTGAATATTTGTTTTCTAGTCTATTTCTGCATTTTCTTTCCTCATTTTTACTTTCTTTGTGCTTTTTCTACTGTTCTTTGTCTAATTTCAATTTATTTTTTATTTAGAAAGAGAGAAAGAGTGTGAGCAGGGGCTAGGAGAGGGGTGAGGATGAGGAGAGAGGAGGATAGAGATCCTTAAGCAGGTTCCACACCCAGTGCAGAGCCTGATATGGGGCTCAGTATCACAACCCTGAGATCATGACCTGAGCCAAAATCAAAAACTAAGCCACTTAGGTGCCCCTTCTTTGTCTAATTTCTGAAGCTGGATGCTTAGCTTTGTTTTCAGCCTTTTGCTTTTTTCCCTAAATGCCTTTCTGTGTATCACAGTAATGACACCCCACAAGTTCCAATGTGTAATTTCTAAAATTATCATTCAATTCTAAGAATTTTTAAATTTCCATTTTGGTTTTTTCTTTGACCCAACTGTTTTATTCCTAGAAGATACATTTTTAATTTCCAGACTATGAGGTTTTCCTAATTGTGTTTTTTAATTAAAATAATAATAAAATATTAATAATTATTATAAATATTATATGCAATATAATTATTAAATAATAAAGTATTAATAATAATAAAATATTTTAAAATAATAATAAATAATTATTTTTAATAAAAATAATAATTTCAAGCTTCCTTACATGATGCTTCAAGACTGTGGGCCAAATGGTACCAGACTTTTAAAGTTTGTTTAGACTTGCCCAAGTTATGGCCAGCTTCCCTAAACATATGAATTGCTAAGTAGAAAGCCCTATGTGTATGTATGATCATTAGATCAAGACTTGCATGGTGCTGTTTAAATCTTATATATTCTTGGGCACCTGGGTGGCTCAGTGAGTTAAGCCTCTGCCTTCAGCTCAGATCATGATCCCAGGGTCCTGGGATCGAGCCCCGCATCGGTCTCTCTGCTCAGCAGGGAGCTTGCTTCCTCCTCTCTCTCTCTCTCTCTGCCCTCTCTGCCTACTTGTGATCTCTGTCTGTCAAATGGATAAATAAAATCTTTAAAAAAATAATAAATCTTATATATTCTTGGCCATTGTTTGACTGCTTAACACATTAGTTACTAATAGAGGCATTTCAAAATCTACCAAAATAATAATCTGTGTCCCCTTGTAATTCTGTCAATTTATATCTTATGTATTTTGAAGCTTTTATTAGGTACCCGCAGGTTTACAGTTGTTAAATATTCCCTTTTTCACTTCAGCTCTCTGTACTATATTTGGGATACTTCTGTCCTTCATTTTACTAATTTTCCATCAAGTTGTGTTTAGTCTGCTATATAACGTGTCCATCAAGCTTGCAGTTTCAATTATAATATTTTTTCATTTTTGAAAATTATATTTTATTGTTTGAAATCAGATTGATCATCGTAGAATCATTGTTCCTTGCTCATCATTTAAATGCTCTGGTATTCCTTTTATACTTATTAAGCATAGTTATTTTTATCTGATAATTCTAATATTTGACATGTTCAGTGGTCTCATTCCTCAGTTATTTCTCCTGATTCTTGCTCAAGATTATCAAATTTAGCAGATACAGCCTTTGCTTTGTTTTTGTTTTTGCTTACCAGAAAAGGCAATAAGAATTCAGCCTAAAACTCCAAGAAATGTTTGTACTTTATGACCTGGGTGATAAATTTTCAGAGGAGATTTTAATGTACCCATTTTCAAATAAAGTTTATTCCTTTTATCACCAAATGTTTCTTTACTGCCCTCTTCTGCATGGTGGATTTATTTCTAGATCACTCTTACACTGAAAGTATAACCTATGATATACAAGCTTAATATGAAGGATATCTCATATTTCTCCACAGTGATGGGATCCCTAACATTTATTTCTGATGCCTTGCACCCAGCACGGGTGTCCAAAGAGAAGGATTACTTTCTGGATTCAGCTGAAACCATCTGGGCAAAAAACACCTCCATATTTGCTCACTTCCTTGAATTCTCATTTTTGCATAGTTTTCAGCTTTGAAGATTTCTCATTTTCTTTGGTGGTTTTTAAGAGATTATAAGTTAACGTATATAACCCACCATACTTATGCATTTTTAGGTTACAGTATGACCAAAGTTCAGTGACACTCTCATGGACAAGTCTCCCAGATCCAAGCTGACAGTTCTGAGCCACAGCGTGAACTCGTGGCTGAATCAGCAGTCCCCTGCCCCTCTGAGAAGTCTACATTTAACCAATGCGAATAGCTTTGAACTCTCAGAATTTCAGATACCTGTCTCTTATGTGTTTTTCATTAATGGGTTTAGTCAATTTATATTTAATTACCCAAAATCATGAACTTCAAGTTTACTTACTCTCTGGGCCAGATAACAGCAATTCATCTCTTCAGCATTTATTGCACTAAATGCTTTACCTGTGACCGTTAGGGTTTGGGAACTCTATAATTCTAATTAGGGCCTAGTTACCAGCTGATTTTTTTTTATTTTTTTATTATGTTCAATTAGCTGACATATAACACATCATTAGTTTTTGATGTAGCGTTCAACGATTCATTAGTTGCATATAACACCCAGTGCTCATCACCACACGTGCCCTCCTTAATACCCAGCACCAGGTTACCCCATCCCCCCACCCCCCTCTCTTCTGTAACCCTCAGTTTGGTTCCCAGAGTCTCTCACGGTTTGACTCCCTCTCTGACTTCTCCCCATTCAGTTTTCCCTCCCTTCCCCTGTGGTCCTTTCACGATTCCTTATGTTCCACGAAAGAGTGAAACCATATGATAATTGTGTTTCTCTGCTTGACTTATTTCACCCAGTTTATTTAAAGTGTAAATCTTATTGCCAATCCAGTTACATTGGCTGAGGAGAAAACAAAAACAATGCATTTTCACCCTGCTTGTACATGGCTTCCTGCAGCGAGGCCACACAAGTAGAAAGAGAAATAACATGTATGTAATAAATGCATTCTTCATCTTGACTCTCAGTAAATCACCTGCATTTCTTCAGCAGATGAAGATGAAGAATTTGTCCCATAACTCTTTCTATAATAAAACACTTAATAAGATAAAAATCAGTTTAAAATCAAAGTGTCTACCCATAAAATAATGCAAAATAGTATTGCATCATCAATAGTATTGATGATCCCTGTTTGAAGAAGCTGAGTGTTATCTTGCATTTAATAAAAATTTAATGTCTATTAATAGACATTTGAGTTCTCCCAACATTAAAAAACAAAATCTCTTGTCAGCCCACCTAGGAGCTGATAGGGATTTAGTCACTTATTCAGTACTAATTTAAAGGGTGGCCACTATGTGCAAGGCACTATGTTCCAGCATTAGGGACTTGGAAATGAACAAAACCAGACACAGGTTCATGGACTTCCTGGCCTAGGAAGGGAATAAGCAAATTACTGTGTGATTCCAGCTAGGGTGAATACTGAAAGGGAAAGATGTCGTGCTGTGAGTCCTCATTTAGACTATGAGGGCCAGGGGTGTGACATTTCAGTTCCCCTAAAAGGATGATGGGAGATAATCAGACAAAGGCAGATTGGGCAGCGAGGAAGGCAGGAGGAAGAAAAATATATCCCAGAGAAGGCCAGATGTAGGCAAGGTTGCTCCTTCCTTATTTCTCTTTCTTCTTCATTTTTCCCTTCTTTTCATTTCAATTTCCATCTTGAACAATAAAACATAAAGGCAAAGGGAAGAAGAGTACTGAACTATCACAAGTGTCCCTGCATTGGGGGCTTTCTAAATACTGGTCCCTAGTGAGACCTTGGGATCCAGGGATGAAGGTGCCATCTACTGCAGTGTACTTCTCAAGATCTACCCCATCCAAGCTTACTTTAGAGCTGCAGATTCTAGAACCTCTGGTCAGATCTGTTCCTTTTATCTCCTCTTTTCTTGCCCTTTCTCCTGGTTATGACTCCATCCTGCTCTGTAGAAGTACCAGTGCTCTGGCTTTCTAGGCTACCACCTGATGATTCTCCTAACTATAGCTTTGCTTCTTCGTTAGCTACACACTCCAGTTCTGCTAAGCATCCAGATCCTCCCTCCTGCCAGCTCCCATCCTTGTTTGTAAAACTGAGACAGTTTTGGCAAACCTGTTCCTTTTGCAGGTAAGGAAACCTAAGTGACTTCTCTTCTGGATTGCCTCTGTCCTAGGTATTTTTTTTTTCCAGGAGAAAATCAGCCAAATTTAATCTATATCTCAAATTATTCCAGCACCATTTGTGCGGAGTTGTTCCCCCGCCCCCGTTTTGTACCTTTGTGGAGTATCACATGACCATAGGAGTGTGGTTCCATTTCTGGATTCACTGTTCTCCACTGATCAGTTTGTTGGTTTTTATGACAACCCTCCATGTAGTAATAATAACTTACTATGAAGTAAGTTTAGAAAGCAGATAATGTACACTCTCCAAATTGGTTCTTCTTTTTCAAAATTGCTTTGACTCTTCCAGGTTCTTTGCATTTCCAGAAAAATTTTAGAATCCTCTCGTCCAGTTCTACAAAAACACTCTCTGGGATTTTGAATGGGATTATGTGGAATCCACAGACCCATTTGGGGAGAATTAACATCTCAGCAGATCTCAGCATCTCCCAGTTCATATACATGGTATAACTTTCCATTTACCTGGTTCTTCTTTAATTTCTCTCAGCAGCAATTTATAGGTTTTAGTGTAAAAGACTTGAACATCTGTCAAACTTTTACTATTACATCCTTTTTGATCTGGTTATTAAAAAAATGGTTTTTTGTTTGTTTGTTTAATTTTTTATTTTTTATAAACATATATTTTTATCCCCAGGGGTACAGGTCTGTGAATCACCAGGTTTACACACTTCACAGCACTCACCAAAGCACATACCCTCCCCAATGTCCATAATCCCACCCCCTTCTCCCAAACCTCCTCCCCCCAGCAACCCTCAGTTTGTTTTGTGAGATTAAGAGTCACTTATGGTTTGTCTCCCTCCCAATCCCATCTTGTTTCATTTATTCTTCTCCTACCCACTTAAGCCTCCATGTTGCATCACCACTTCCTCATATCAGGGAGATCATATGATAGTTGTCTTTCTCTGCTTGACTTATTTCGCTAAGCATGATACACTCTAGTTCCATCCATGTTGTCGCAAATGGCAAGATTTCATTTCTTTTGATGGCTGCATAGTATTCCATTGCGTATATATACCACATCTTCTTGATCCATTTATCTGTAGATGGACATCTAGGTTCTTTCCATAGTTTGGCTATTGTGGACATTGCTGCTATAAATATTCAGGTGCATGTGCCCCTTTGGATCACTACATTTGTATCTTTAGGGTAAACACCCAATAGTGCAATTGCTGGGTCATAGGGCAGTTCTATTTTCAACATTCTGAGGAACCTCCATGTTGTTTTCCAGAGTGGCTGCACCAGCTTGCATTCCCACCAACAGTGTAGGAGGGTTCCCCTTTCTCCACATCCTCGCCAGCATCTGTCATTTCCTGACTTGTTGATTTTAGCCATTCTGACTGGTGTGAGGTGATATCTCATTGTGGTTTTGATTTGTATTTCCCTGATGCCGAGTGATATGGAGCACTTTTTCATGTGTCTGTTGGCCATCTGGATGTCTTCTTTGCAGAAATGTCTGTTCATGTCCTCTGCCCATTTCTTGATTGGATTATTTGTTCTTTGGGTGTGGAGTTTGCTAAGTTCTTTATAGATTCTGGACACTAGTCCTTTATCTGATATGTCGTTTGCAAATATCTTCTCCCATTCTGTCAGTTGTCTTTTGATTTTGTTAACTGTTTCCTTTGCTGTGCAAAAGCTTTTGAACTTGATGAAATCCCAATAGTTCATTTTTTCCCTTGCTTCCCTTGCCTTTTGCGTTGTTCCTAGGAAGATGTTGCTGTGGCAGAGGTCGAAGAGGTTGCTGCCTGTGTTCTCCTCAAGGATTTTGATGGATTCCTTTCGCACATTGAGGTCCTTCATCCATTTTGAGTCTATTTTTGTGTGTGGTGTAAGGAAATGGTCCAATTTCATTTTTCTGCATGTGGCTGTCCAATTTTCCCAGCACCATTTATTGAAGAGGCTGTCTTTTTTCCATTGGACATTCTTTCCTGCTTTGTCGAAGATTAGTTGACCATAGATTTGAGGGTCTATTTCTGGGCTCTCTATTCTGTTCCATTGATCTATGTGTCTGTTTTTGTGCCAGTACCATGCTGTCTTGATGATGACAGCTTTGTAATAGAGCTTGAAGTCCGGAATTGTGATGCCACCAACGTTGGCTTTCTTTTTCAATATCCCTTCGGCTATTCGAGGTCTTTTCTGGTTCCATATAAATTTTAGAATTATTTGTTCCATTTCTTTGAAAAAGATGGATGGTACTTTGATAGGAATTGCATTAAATGTGTAGATTGCTTTAGGTAGCATAGACATTTTCACAATATTTATTCTTCCAATCCAGGAGCATGGAACATTTTTCCATTTCTTTGTGTCTTCCTCAATTTCTTTCATGAGTACTTTATAGTTTTCTGAGTATAGATTCTGTGCCTCTTTGGTTAGGTTTATTCCTAGGTATCTTATGGTTTTGGATGCAATTGTAAATGGGATTGACTCCTTAATATCTCTTTCTTCTGTCTTGCTGTTGGTGTAGAGAAATGCAACTGATTTCTGTGCATTGATTTTATATCCTGACACTTTACTGAATTCCTGTATAAGTTCTAGCAGTTTTGGAGTGGAGTCTTTTGGGTTTTCCACATATAGTATCATATCATCTGCGAAGAGTGATAATTTAACTTCTTCTTTGCCGATTTGGATGCCTTTAATTTCCTTTTGTTGTCTGATCGCTGAGGCTAGGACCTCTAGTACTATGTTGAATAGCAGTGGTGATAATGGACATCCCTGCCGTTTTCCTGACCTTAGTGGAAAAGCTTTCAGTTTTTCTCCATTGAGAATGATATTTGTGGTGGGTTTTTCATAGATGGCTTTGATGATATTGAGGTATGTGCCCTCTATCTCTACACTTTGAAGAGTTTTGATCAGGAAGGGATGCTGTACTTTGTCAAATGCTTTTTCAGCATCTATTGAGAGTATCATATGGTTCTTGTTCTTTCTTTTATTGATGTGTTGTATCACATTGACTGATTTGCGGATGTTGAACCAACCTTGCAGCCCTGGAATAAATCTCACTTGGTCGTGGTGAATAATCTTTTTAATGTACTGTTGAATCCTATTGGCTAGTATTTTGTTTTAAGCTTATTTTCTAATTATTTGCTGCTAGCATATAAAAATACAATTCAAGGTTTCCTGAGCTGAGGGGTTCAAAGAACAGCCAAGACAGTAACCCCCTAGGAAGCAAATACTTCTAGAATTTTATTCTACCTTTTTGATCCCTGCAGCCTATGACTGAAGGTCCTTTTACACCTAACAAAGACTCTGACCCTCCTTTAACCTCTAACACAAACTGACTTTAGAAAAACCTAGGTTAGACTCTTAGTTTTACCAACTGTGTAAACTTTAGACTGTTACTTTTCATCTCTGCTCATCAGTTTTCTCATCTATCAATAAGGCTACCAATACCTAACATTCAGGACTGTCATGAGGATTAAAAGGAATGCTCTGACATGTGCTAAGTCTCCATCACTAGTAATTCCCTTCTGTTCTCCTTCTTCTTCTTCTTCTTCTTCTTCTTCTTCTTCTTCTTCTTCTTCTTCTTCTTCTTTTTTTCATTTATTTGCGAGAGAGAAAGAGAACACAAGCAGGGGGAGCAGCAGGAAGATGTAGAAGCAGGCTCCCTGCTGAACAAGGAGCCAAATGTGGGACTCAATCCCAGGACTCTGGGATCATGACCTGAGCCTAAGGCAACTGCTTAGCAGACTGAGCCACCTAGGTGTCCCCCTTCTGTTATTCTTCTGTGGGCACCACTAACTGGTTGCTGCTCTGCAGAGGGACCATTACTCTCAGCTCAGGAAAGTAGAGAGATGCTGTGATCATTGCACCCTGTTGCTCTTTACAGCAAAAGAACTAACCACCAAAGAGACATGAGGCCAAAAATTAAATGTAATGAGGTAGAATCAGAATATCCCTATCACAAAAATGGGGAAAGAAGTTGCTTGCCCTTTTCCATTCATTGCAGGAATCTTCTTAGGGATCCTGAGCATTAAGAACCTTAAAAAGCCAGTTTTAGCTCCAACACTTATTTGTGGACCCAGAGCTGACAGAGGAGACGACTTCTCCCTCAGGAGCCCTCATGTTCCAGGCCTTGTGAAGTATAGGAATATATCCCAAGAACCAGTCTCTATGGATGTCTAAAAGATGGTTGTAATCTAACCTGAGAAACTAGAGGATAAGTTTAAGCAATGCTCACGTTTGAAGCATGTCTCAACTAACTTGGAAAAAGTAGACAATGTTCTAGCATCCAAAGCAGCATTAGCCCACCATGAATGGGCTCCAGACAGGGCTACTTAGAACCCCTTCTCAGCAAGGTAGTTTTCCCCATTTGATTGGCTTTTAAACCATTCTGTATATCAGTCTAGCAGTTTGGGTCTTATTTCCATCTTTCCATGCCTAATGCTTTAAAAATTATTATTAGCAGTTAATCTATAGATATTTATTAAGCATTTAAAGTGTTTCAACTACTGTGCTGAAACCTAGGGGGCACAGCATTGGCAAAATGCACACAAATTCTGATTCATTGGGGCTCACAGCATTGTGGGAGAATGTGACAATGCTTATATGATCACAGAAATGCAAGGAGAGCCAAGGACTGGAAAAGGTGCTCATGACAAAGACATGAGCACCTATAGGAGGCACACCTGGTCTGGACTGGAGGTAAGGTAGCCTCCCCTAACTAACATGTAAGCTGAGAACTAACATTTGAGTAAGTGTTAACAAGACAAAGTGGATGTGCAGTGAGTAAAAGAAATTTCAGGTAGAGAAACAGCATGTGCAAAGGCCCTGAGAAGAGAGAAACTTGGCCTAAGTAAAGAACCTAGAGGTAAGGGTGTTTCGAGCTAGAGAAAGGGAAGAAAAGTGGGAAGGGATGAGGATGGAGGGTAGCAAGGGTCTGATCTGGTCTTCGTCGGAAAGATCAGATCTGTAACTCAGTAACTATTTACTGAGCACCTTCACTGTTCAGGTCCTGTTCTAGGCTCTAAGCGTTCTCCAAAACAAAAAGCAGAGTCTCATGTGCTTCTACTCCAGGGTTGTGTGTGTGTGGGAAGGGTATTCCTAATGGTGACTGCAGTGGCCCAGGCTCAGGGTGAGGATGGGGAGGTGCAGGAGTGAGAAGGAAATGAGTTTGAGAGATAGCTCATGTGTCTTCTGATGGAAACTTTCTGTGGTCCACAAGGCTCCCCTGATGCATATTCTCATATCTTTAACATTTTCTGTGCCATTGCATTTCATGATATATAAGTATACATTCAGTTGTCTATTTTCTTAGTATTTTATCTTCCCACTCTTTTCCCTTGAATAAGGCTCCATGAAGCCAGGGTCCCTGTCTCCTGCTCCTTGCAATGTCCCCCAGCACCTGGCACAGTGCCTGGTACTCATAGATTTAGTTAATAACTGCTAGTGGGAGGAATGCGATGGCTCTTGGGAAATGAGGAATGGATCAAGGACAAATCCCCAGTTCCAGATTACCATCTGGGGGGAAGGGTGGTACCATTTAGGAGGTTAGAGAACAGTAGTGAAGGACCATGGGAGGATGAGATGAAGACGACAGATCTGGGCTTGTATAGTTTGGGCTTGGGGTGCCTTTATAGTGGTGTGCCAGGGGAGCTGGCCAGAGCTCAGGTATCTGGCTGTACATGGATGGAATTTGGGGCTGGAAGGAGCACACCAAAGACAAATTATAACGTGATGGGGGAAGAGAGTGAGCCTTGTGGAGAAAAATTCAGAATTCCCCCAAAGGGTCCATAGAACATCAAGTTAAGAGTTGAAAAGAAAGGTCTGATAGCCCAGCATATGAGGGGGCTAAAAATGTAAAGCCTTGGAAAGGTTCTAGAGATACAAGCCTCATTTAGACAAAGCATTGTTCAGCATGAAGACAATTGAGTTCAGCAGGAACAAAGCAGATGATGCTATATTCATTCTTGGAACTACAAACAAACTGTTCTTCAAAGAAAGATCAGAAATGACTACAGAATGCTTTTTAAATATTTTGAATTCTCATTTGAGAGCAGGAACAAGTGGCCTAGAGAAAGCAAACTTTAGTTCAGCATCATCTGGGCTGTGTAAGCTATACACCACCATGAGGATTCCTAGGGATACTGCCTGAAGTGTGAATTGCTTTTGGAATCACCATAAAGGCATCAGAAAGCTCTGCCTCCTCCCCCCACCCACCCACCCACCCCCCCCCCCCCGCTCAGCAGGGAGTCTGCTTCTCCTTCTCCCTCTGCCCCTCCCTCTACTCATGCTCTCTTTCTCAAATAAATAAATAAAAATTTTTTTTAAAAAAAGGTATCAGAGAATATTATGCTGTTTTTAATTCAAAGGCAGCACTAGACCCTGCTACCTGAAAGCAGAGCGTTCCTTAGGAAAACTTATATAAGCCAAAATGACGTAAAGCAAAGAAGCAGTTACCATTAACTTACATGGAAAATTCCTTGAGCATTCCCAGAACTCAAAAATTACCTTGTAGGCCTTTCTGATGCTTTAAGGCACATCTTGCTTATGGATGCACAAAATAAATCAAGGTAAAGCACCGACGTTCACAGAGGTTTGGCTGCTTGACTTCCTGAGTGTGGTTCCTGGGGAAGAAGCTTGGTGGCGCCAGTCTCCCCGCGGGGATGCCTGAGGAGCGCTGCCTCTTGCGATGGCTCACTGGAAAACACACACCAAATGTTGATTCACTTCTTGCCTTTTTTCATAAAAAGGAAAATCCTTTTCAGATTTTTTGGGGTACCAAAAACAGGAACAGTCACCTTCGTTGAAGTGAAATGTCATAATATGAACTTTCAAAAAGGAAGGGACACCTGCATTTAGGAATTTGTTGGTAAGGAAAGAATTGAAAAAGCTTGTCTTTTATAGCAGCAGGACTGAGGCTATGAGATAATTAAGAAAAGAGGTTTGGGGCACCTGGGTGGTTCATTTGGTTAAGCAGCCAACTCTTGATTTCAACTCAGGTCTTGATCTAAGGGTCCTGGGATTGAGCCCTGTGTCAGGAACTCTGCTCAGAGGGGAGTCTGCTTGAGGATTCACTCCCTCTCTCTCTTTCTGCCTCTGCCCCTCCCCCGATCGTGTTCTCTCTCTCTCTCAAATAAGTAAAATAAACCTTTAAAATAAATAAATAAATAAATAAGAAAGCATCCCAAGAATAACATTAACTTTCTTTAACTAAAATTTTCTACCTGGGGCATATGAGTGTCTCAGTCGGTTAAGCTGCCAACTCTGGACTTCGACTCAGGTCACGATCTCAGGAATGTGAGGTGGAACCCCACATCAGCATCCATACTCAATGGGGAGTCTGCTGGTCTCCCTCTGCCCCCCCCCACCCAGGCTCGCTCGCTCTCTCTAAAATTAAAAAAAAAAAAAAGAGAGAGAGAGAAAGAGATAAAAGAAAATAGAAGAGGATTTTATTTATTCTAAAGAATTGTAGCAGGGTGCCTGGGTAGCTTAGTGGGTTAAGCGCCCTACTGTTGGTTTCAGATCAGGTTATGAACTCAAGGTCTTAAGATCAAGCCACTTGCCAGGTTCAGCATTCAGCATGTAGTCTCCTTGAGATTCCCTCTTTCCCTCTGCCCCTTCCCCAGTGCACGCATTCTCTCACTCTCTCAAATGTATGAAGAAATCTTTAAAAAAAAAAAAAATGGTGGCGCCTGGGTGGCTTAGTGAATTAAAGCCTCTGCCTTCAGCTCGGGTCATGATCTCAGGGTCCTGGGATCGAGCCCCACATTGTGTTCTCTGATCAGCAGGGAGCCTGCTTCCTCCTCTCTCTCTCTCTCTCTGCCTGCCTCTCTGCCTACTTGAGATCTCTGTCTGTCAAATAAATAAATAAAATCTTAAAAAAAAAAAATGAACTGTACTAGGGAGCCCAACTCCCCATCAAGTAACTTCCAGACCCTCATCCAAATGAAACCACATAAAGTCATCTGCATTTTCAAGGACTGTGTATCCCTCAGGGGATTTGTTCAGGCTGAGGAGTGAGATTCTCATGCCAACCTCTAAAATGAGATCCCTTGACAGACATGTAGGAGTGGCCTTGTAAATTCAGAAAGTGTAACAAATTCCAAATAAGCTGAGTAACTTTAGAAAGTCTCTTTGTCAGCTGTGCCTTTCAGATGCAGTGATAAAACACTAAAACTTTTTTATTTTTTTTATATAATTTTTTATTTTTTATAAACATATATTTTTATCCCCAGGGGTACAGGTCTGTGAATCACCAGGTTTACACACTTCACAGCTCTCAACAAAGCACATACCCTCCCCAATGTCCATAATCCCACCCCCTTCTCCCAAACCCCCTCCCCCCAGCAACCCTAAAACACTAAAACTTTTTTAAAGCTTCCAATAAATTTAGCTTATGTCTCTAACTTTGAGAAAAATGATACACCATCCAGTAGATAAGCTGTCTTGGGCATTATGTTTTATCAAATAGAAGCGATTTGCTTCTTGCCTTTTATAAACTTCCTATGATTTCAAGTGTCCTTTATTTATTTAAAAGTTGCCTTCAGGGAACCAAAACTTGTATATTCTCATATAAATAAAGTGTGTGTGTGCATGTGTGTGTGTCCTAGGTTTATTTGGTCTTTATATCCCCACCAACTTATAATTCTGTCAACTTGCAAGTGAGAAAAAGGGTAGCCTTCATTAAGCAAAAATTTGTAAGAGAGGTGGAACCTGGCAGAAGAGGGTAAAGCAGAGTTGTGAAGGAGTGAGTCATTTTTAGGAGCAGCCCCGCTGGCATGGCTGAAGCATGGGGTACATTAGCAGGGGTAGTGGGGAAGTTGGTGAACGATGTGGGAAATTTTAGGAATGTGTAGAGCATTGCAGAGTTTGACATGATGCAAAGTGTGGGGGTGTCTGAGGGTGGGTTTCCCTGTCTATCTGGAGAAACACTATTGTTCTCCTCTTGCCTTGCTTCCAAGGATTCACCAAGAAGGGATTGAAAACTGCTTGGGGATCACTTTAAGAACTTACTCAGAACTCTCCCTACTTAAGTCAGTAAGAGTCTTCCTTGCCTGTGCCCCTGTGGCTAAAACTAAGAGAAATCTAATCTCCACAGTAAAAGCAAACAAACAAAATAAAACAAAGCTGAAACATCGCACTACATGGTGGAACTGGGCAAAAGGAGTCTCCACTGCCTTTGTATGATTGCATATGTCCAGGAAAGGCATGCACACAAGTGTCCATATTAGCTTCATTTGTAATACCCCCAAACTGGAATGAGCATAGTAATTATAGTGTATTCATCTACTGAAATACTATACAGCAATGAAAAAGAAGGAACCACAGACACATGCAACAGCATGGATGAATAGACATGTTGTTGAGCCAAAGAAGCCAGACACAGTTGGACACATACTCTATGATTCCATTTATGTAGGATTCCAGAATGGTCAAACTGATCTATAATGAGATAAATCAAGATAGTGATTGCCCTTGAGGGTAGAAAGGGCTACTGAATGGGACAGGATACAAGGGAGCATCCTGGAGTGATTAAAATGTCCTGTATGTTGACTAAGTGTTGGTCTTACAGGTGTACACATACATAAACATTCATTGAGTATGACACTTCATTTTAGTACACTTTGTTATATGTAAGCCCTGTTGCCCTAAAATAAATTTTTAAAAATTAATTGAAACATTTACTCTGGCTCTGCCACTTAGCTGTGTGGCTACTGGCCAGTTACCAAGCATCTGTGAGCATCATTCTCCTCATCTGAAAAAAATGGAAATTAATGATACTGAGCTCATAAGTTTTAGTGATGGATTAGAGAAAGGATTATAGGTACCTTCCGTGGTGTCTGTCACATGGTTAGGAGGTGCCCTGTGAGAAGAACTTTAACTTCTTTTACCTCATGGTCTGAAGTCCAGAGCCCCAAGCTCTGCTGGCTACAGCTTGGATGGGCAGATAGGAGACCATGCTGAGTTCCTGCAGGAGTGCTGGAAGGTGGCATTTCCTGTGACAAGGACATCCCTTTGAATCATACTCATAAAAGCATTCCAACTATTCTTTTCATTGCAGTAGAGGATTTTCTAAGCAGGAATGGAGAAAATTAGAAACTTTTAGATAAGGCCTATGAGTGGTTTTTGTGGGAAGTGAAAACCAAACAAATTCACTGGCTGATTTGGGGAGAAAAAGAGTCATTCTCTGAGAATAATGCTAGAATGTGACCTTGTAACCCTGAAAAACAACCACACAACTTGGAAAACCATATACAATAATAAACTTTTGAAAGCTAAAGAAAAAGAAAACAATTCTCAAAAGCACCCAGAGAGAAATAAAACATTTCTTACAGGGAAAGGTCTATTCGGGTCACAACAGATTTCTCCTCAGAAGCCATTGAGGCCAGAAGGAAATGGCACAACATTTTTCAAGTGCTGAAAGAAAAACACTGTTCACTACAGATTCTATATCTGAGGAAGCTATCCTCTGGGAAAGAAAGAGAAGTCAAGAGTCTGAGATGAAGAAAAATGAAAAGAACATGTAGTTAGCAGATATATCCTTAAAGACTGGCTGAACGATGTTTTTTAGCTAGCAAGGATATGAGTAATAGGAGAAGGCGTCTTGGAGCATTGGGCAAAAAGCAGCAGCAATGGAGAAAGCAGACATGTGGGTACACACCGTGGACATCTCTATAATTCACTTGTGATGAGAGGAACAAAAATTATAACACCATCTGAGATTTAAGACAATGATATTTAAAAGTGGGAAAGGCAGGGGGTGCCTAGATATAACTAAGGTTTCCATGCCTCAGTTGAAGTGGGAAAATGTTCATACCAGTAGACTATGACAAGGAACATATGTGTGCTATGTGACCGAGAGCAATCCCACAAATACTCTACAGTGAGATATTCTCAAAAACCTCATGACTAATTCAAGATAGAACCCTAATGGTAGGGGGTGCCTGGTGGTTCAGGTCCTGATCCCAGGGTCCTGGGAAGAGCCCCTTGTTGCAAGTGGCTCCCTGCTCAGCAGGAAGTCAGCTTCTCCTCTCCATCTGCCCCTCCCCCTGCTTGTGCTCAGGCACTCTCTCTCTATCTCTCAAATAAATATTTCATAGCAGCAATGTCCACAATAGCCAAAATGTGGAAAGAGCCGAGATGCCTTTCAACAAGAGAATGGATAAGGAAGATGTGGTCCATATACGCTATGGAGTATTATGCCTCCATCAGAAAGGATGAATACCCAACTTTTGTATCAACATGGATGGAACTGGAAGAGATTATGCTGAGTGAAATAAGTCAAGCAGAGAGAGTCAATGATCACGTGGTTTCACTTACTTGCAGAACATAAGGCATAACATGGAGGATATTAGGAGAAGGAAAGGAAAAGCGAAGGGGGGGCGAATCAGAGAGGGAGATGAACCATGAGAGACTGTGGACTCTGAGAAACAAGCAGTTTTAGAGGGGAAGGTGGTGAGAGGATGGGTGAGCCTGGTGATGGGTATTAAGGAGGGCACGGATTCCATGGAGCACTGGGTGCTATATGCAGACAATGAATCTTGGAACACTGCATCAAAAACTAATGATGTACTGAATGGTGACTAACATAACACAATAAACAAACAAACAAATAAATAAGTAACATCTAAAATAAAAGAACAAAGAAAACCCTAAAGGTTGCACACAAGAAGGCCAGAAAGGAAAAAACAAAGGATCGAGAATCAAAAGTAGCAGTAGCCAAAGGAATTGCCAAAGCATTTGCAAAATCAGGAAATTCTCTTACTGGATGTTTGGAAAGTTCTGCACCTGCCCAGCTGAGCCCCAGTACAGACTCCAGGATGGTGATTTACTCTCTCAAAGGCCTACTCACAACAATGTGTTCCACAAGGACACAGAAGGAATAGATGTGGTTCCCTAAGTGACCTGAGCTACTCTTAACTTAGCAGCCACCTTAAAGCAAAGTTAAAGAATTTGCTTCTCACTATGTGGACTCTGCCTTTCAAAGGATGAAGGGTTTCAACCCCTCCCCAGCACAGAACGGACCGCAGCTAAACCCACTGCAGGTTCCTGTTCACAGGGCCTGGGACAGGAGGTTGGGCCCACTCAAAGGGTCATCAAGGTGGAGCCTGCTGTTCTGGAGGCCACATGCCAGGACACAGAAGCATGACTTGGCTTCCCTGGCCAAGTTCAAAGGCCTATCCCTGCCTTACAATCGGGACCTCTGGTGTTGTGGAAAGAAAATGCTTGGCCCTGTGGTCAGACACATCGGGGTTACCCTGGGTCAGCCCCGCCCAGCTCTGTCCCCCAGCCCACCATCCAGCAGACAGAACTAATGCAGGCTTGGGGAAAGTGTCGGGAGTAGTAGTAACAGAGACCAGTGCATACTGCAGTGGTCTCAGGTGAATATTCATGAGGCCAGGTTCAGAAAGGTGACATGGAGACATGGATGGCTGTCATTCCTGGAAGCCTGCACCCAGAAGGAAGATCATAGCAGCAAGTGCATTTCAGAGGGGGCACTGGGGCTGGCTGACATTCATAGCTCTCTAGGGTGGAAACAAGGGAAGCCAGCCCCATGCCCTGAGTCCAGGATGAAAACTAGGGACTGTTGGGGAATTCATAAAGGACCACAAGGCATTATTGATGAACCCTCCTCATGCCATTGCTGCATAGATGACAACGGAACCCCAGCTACTGGTGTTGGACTTCCGGCAAGGGTGTGATTGTTCCTCTGGAAGGGGCCCCACGGAGGAAGCAGGGCAGGTGATCCAGTGTGGCCATGACCAGGAGGTGATGGGGCTGAGTTGGGTCTCATTCTGATGCTGGCCCTGCCTGCCCTTGGGTGAGGGTCCAAACCTTACCCTCCTCTATGGTCAGATGACTGTAACAGTGATCCTGGCCTTATGGAGCTGTGACCAGGTTCGGCAAGAAGCACGTGCCAGGGCTTAACCCACAGCTGGCGCCTAGTGAGCACCAACAAATGTGAGCTATTATTGCCCTTGCTGGAGGGTCAGCTGGGCCCGCAGATCAAGGAAACTGAGAGGACTTACGGAAATGTCTGCTTCAAGAAGAGCATTTCATTCCATCAGCGCTGGTTTGGTTGACATCCGGCAGGTTGGGAAACTGCATCTCAATCAGAACAGGCTCAGAACTTGGCACATGACTAGAAAACAAGCCAAAGCACACCAGTCAACCCAGCTATGAGCTGCAGGGCAGGGCAGGGCAGGGTGGGGGGCACTCTGATACCTGAAAATCAGCAGTTTTACCCTCCTATAACCTGAATGTTGGCCATTTACATTCATTCATTCATTCATTCATTCAGTAATTTCCAGGTGCCATGCACACAGGGGAGACACAGCCCCAAACAGGATGAGTTCCTGCCTGTCAGGATCTCAGAGTCTCGTCTGGAGACTAGGGAGATAGGAAAGCCCCACTGTAACCCTTCAGAATTGTAGCCCATGTTTGGAGAGCACCTAAAGGCAGTGCAAAGGCCCTGGGGGTGTGAGCCAGGGAATCTGGAACACAGAGTGGAGAGTGTCACCAAGGCTGGAGCCTGTTTTGCAACAGTAGGGAGAGGCTGGGTTGGGGCTGCTAGGGAGAATAGGGCCCTGCCCCAAGACCTTCTCAGTCCTATAAAGGAGTTTATGGTTATCTTGAGAACAAAGGACAGATGTTAGATGCAGAGGCAGACACGGCTCCAATTCCTGTTTGGGGAGGATGCCTCTGGATGTGTGTGGAGAGGGATGCACCCAGAGGCAGGAAGATAGGCTATAGCAGTCATTGATGGCTGGGGTAGGAACCTAGATTCAGTGGTGGCCATGGGAATGGAAAAGCACAGATAACTTTCAGAGAGACTAGGCATGTGGACACTGGGAACAAGGAGTAGGGGTCAAAAGTGATGCTGAGATTTCAGTTCAGCGCCTGGATTGATGCTGGTGTCATTTCCAGGGTGACAACACAGAAGGAACAACTACTCCCAGGGAGTGTGATGTGTGAGTGTGGGGCCATCATCCTCCCAGGGTAGATGTCCAGGAGAGGACCTGGGAAGAGGGATAGGCATCAGCACCTTAGTGCCTGACTCCAAAAGTGGACTCTAGCTCTTTCAGAAGAATGTTTAGCACTTCAATTTAGAAGCAGTTTGCTTGCTTTATGTTATTTTAACCTCTCAGCCATCCATAAAATACATGGAGCCAATATTCCATTTTTGTAACTGAAGAAATTAATGCTTGTAGAGATTGTGAAAACATGGTCTCTTCTTGTTGATAGTCTTTGAAAGTCATCTTTGGAATTAGTAGCTCTCCATGCAAGTTTTTTTTTTTTTTAAATCATATTATTGAAATATAGTTGACATACAACATTATATTAGTTTCAGGTGTACAGCATAGTGAATTGACAATTCTATATATTATGCAGTGCTCATCACGGTAAGTGTAGTCACCATCTGTCACCATGCAGTGTTAATTACAATATTCCTTTTTTTAAAGATTTTATTTATTTATTGGACAGAAAGAGAGAGAGAGAACAAGCAGGGGGAGTGGAGAGGGAGAAGCAGACCCTGCTTAACAGGGAGCCCGACGTGGGATTCGATCCCACAAGCGTGAGATCAGGACCTGAGCTGAAGGCAGATGCTGAGTTGACTGAGCCACCCAGGCGCCCCTAGTTAGAGCATTCTGGATTATATTCCCTGTGCTGTACTTTTCATTTCTCTGACTCCATGCTGGTTTTTAAGACGCTGAGATGCTCTCCTGGGCTTGAGACGGGGGTGTATTCACAGAGTAGAAAAATTGGGGTTCTAGATTTAGAGTACGCCAAAATGCTGGAAGCGATCATTAGATTTGTCTGTGGCTCGTAAAACATTGACTCAAACAAGAGCCAAAAACAAACAAATGAAGCTAATAGAGGATGTGAGACTTACAGAATTCTTTTTCTGAGGTTTGGGGGGAATGTATTATCATCATCATAGAGCTTTTAGACATTAATTCTGAGGGAGACGTCTCTCCTTGGAGTACATTTCTGTGCTTATTGTATTGTAATGGCCTTGGCAATGGATTGTTTATGCAGAATTGCATTTGCTTCCCTGAAACCGCTTTCTACAGATTTCTCTTTTCTTCTCTAAAATTATATACAGGACCTTCAGGCCAAGATATGCATGAATGTGCGAGAGACCGTGAATCCGTTTCCATGGGACAAGGTCAAGGAAATAGATTCCTCTATATAGTAATACATAATTGCTTCTCTCCGTGGTTTTGTTTTTGACCTTGGGGAAATCGTTCTCAGGAGCTTAGTAATAAGTAACTAGTGGGTGTTGGTTGGACCTGAAAATCACTCCATGATTCAAATAGCTGCATTCAAAATTTCACCCCAAAAAGTCAACATATTCAATTTTGTA
This sequence comes from Mustela nivalis, assembly GCF_964662115.1. Lineage (NCBI taxonomy): Eukaryota > Metazoa > Chordata > Mammalia > Carnivora > Mustelidae > Mustela > Mustela nivalis. Next base: position 156,435,411 of record NC_139020.1, read on the forward strand.
CTGCTCAGACTTTTGTCGTGCTTGGAGAGCTTTGATACCTGGTACAAAATCCCTGACCTTTCTGGGGCTCCCCTATGATGCATTCCTCAAGAGCACCCAGAGGTCTGGCCCACGAGCAGCTTGTGGACCGATGCTCTGCACAGAAATCTGCCGATTTGGTGGCAGGCAGTGATTGTGTTCACGTGGCACATGCACGTGGATGTGGAAGGCTGGGTAACTCCCCGAGACTGCTGGGGAAAGAGGAAGCAAAGGGGCCTGCCTTTCCTGAAGTCCACAGAGAGAGCTCTCTCTTCCTGTTGGCCAGCCAGACTTTCTGCTGAAGGATGGATTCATCCCCAAGAGCAAGTCAACAGGCTGGGGTTTCATGTTTGGGAAGCAAAACCTAACTCAGATGACCAGCCTCATTCGCTTTTAACTTATGATCTGACAAACCTGCTCACATATGCACTTCTCTACCCAGAGCCATTTCAGAATAAAAGGCCCGAAGGGGACATCTTCTGTGGCACAGATATCTGTCCTTTCTTTCCCCAGTGGAGTGTCCCACTTCCATTCAGTGTGTTTCCTGGATGCATATCTGTCAAGGACACAGTGTTGAGTTGTCTTCGAATGTGGTGGGGCTGGGGAGCCTTCAGGAGTACCACAGAAGCTCCGTCCTCAGATGCTCCAGTGGGCCCAGGAGGGCCTCTAGCCCTCCCTTCACTTTTCAGGAAGAAGTGAAGAAGATTCTTTTGCTTTCTTTCAGCTGTTGTTTCTCAGGTGTAGAGCACAGGAAGACAGAGATAGGAGCTTTGTGTATAGTTACCGCCTCCCCTCCCCAATGCCTGTCACTACAGCTGCCCAGGGCACGGTGGGTTCTCACATGGGTTTTGGAATCCTCTTCACCTTCACTTCAGCCAGGCCCCTAGGGATCCCCAGTGATAGAGAACCCAACCCGAGCTGGCTTAAAGAAAAGGAATCAGGGGGCCTGGGTGCCTCAGTTGGTTAAGCATCTTGACTCAGGTCATGCTCTCAGGGTCCTGGGATTGAGCCCCAAGTCAGCCTCCCTGCTTAGCGGGGGTCTGCTTTTCCCTCTCCCTCTGCCTCTCCCTCTGCTCATGCTCTCTGTCTCTCTCCTTCTCTCTCAATACATAAATAAATAAAATACTTAAATAACAAAAGAAAGAAAGAAAGAGGGAGGGTGCCAGGGAGGAAGGCAGGAAGGAGAACATAGTAGCTTGTGTAATTAAAGAAGTTCAAGGGTAGCCTGCCTTCAGGAACTGCTGGACTCAAGAGTTCAAACTGTATTTTCAGGACTCGCAGTGTCAAGGTGACAGCCTGCCTCTAGCCCTCCCTTCCATCAGTCACACGTCATCACAACCCACTCCATTCTCAAGGGCAACACTAGTCCCAGGTGTGCCTCACAGTGACCTGCCTCAGGATCATCTGCCCCTCCCTGACCTAATCACGACAACTGGGAGGAGGGGAGACACCAGAAGAAAGCAAGACCCACTATTACTGCTGAGAGTAAGGTGGAGTCCCCCAGAGTGAGAGCTGGCAGTGGGGAGAGGCGGGTCCCCGAGTATTTGGGAAGAGGAGGAGTGGGCTTCCAGGCCTTGAACACAAGATTTCCCAAACTGACCTCAAACCTCCTCCAAACCTGACTAGCACAGCCCTGTTACTGTCCTTCCCAGTGCTAGAGCCTGACTCCCTGTTCCTTACATCCTCCTGCAAAGACTTGTCAGGCCTAGGGCTGGGAACAGATCGTGGCATCCTCCCTCCCTGAGCAGAGACAGTGGGTCAGCATCCAGCCGATGCCTATACAGGGGTGCTGCTCTGAGAACCCCCAACTAAGGTGGGACTGGCAATCTCCCAGGGAGGGCCATCCCATCCAGCTTAGAGCCAACCAGAGTTAATCACACTTCCATATCCCCAGAGCCAGAAATCAGGCCCTGAGCAGAGGGCAGGATTCTGGGGGGTGACCCCATCCCATGCCTTCAGACTCAGAGAATCTAGTCTTGCACAGAGCTAGTCAGAGGAGAGACCTCCCCAAGCCCCCTGCCTGTGCGTCTCCAGGCTCAGGAGTTTCTGAGAAATGTGTAGGCAGGGGCTGTGGTACTCCTCCAGTCATGGTTACAACTGCCACACACACACATTCACATTCATAAAACACACAGCCAGGAAACTCGTGCTTACACATGTGAACCCAGACATGCACTCACGCATATACACACAGAGAAGCAGACACACACATACATACAGATGCATAGGGGTATATTCACAGGTACACACGCACTACAATACCCTCTCTGCCTCTGCCCTGCCCTGCAGACTCTCTCCCTCTCCACATTTCCCATTTTTTCCCATATACTCAGTATGCTGTCACCGACTGTCTCCACCACACACTACACAACCTCTCTTCCCTCTTGTCCCTCCTCTCCCCTTCTTCCTCCCCTTCCTCCCTCTCCTACTTGCCCTCTTCTCCTTGCCTTCCTCATCCTTTCTTTCACAAACATACAAAACATAGGCAGTGTCTGTCTCTCTGCTTCACTCCCATGCACACACCCTGTTTCACTCCCATGCACACAGGCTGTACAACATAACACCTCCCCACTTTTCCCCTTTCCCCCTCCAACACACACACACACACACACCCTCCAACCCCAACCCCTCACACTGTGACCACCAACACTTCAAAGGTTGGCCTCTAGCAGTTTCCTCAGATTTTCCTCCTTTGGATACACCCCAAATGGCAACCAGACCCTAAACTTATTATGTTCCAGCTTCAAAAGTAGGACTTGCGCTCACAGTGTCCCTCAGAAAAGAAAACTGTGGTCAGCGAAGGGAAGTGATCCAAGCACAACCACAGAGTGACAGAGATGGGCATGAGGTCCAGCTCTCCAGACCCCTAGGCTCGTACTCCCCACATCTCTCTTCTGACTTCAGGGACACCCCCCCCCAACCCCGTCCTACATGTTCACTGTGTAGAAGGGAGACACCATGAGGTGGAGTTCAAATCCAGCCTATGACAAAGGAGACGGGATAAATAATGCGGAGATCTCCATTTGCAAATGACTTTGAGGCCTTAAGTCCAGCTATCCTGGGACAAAACCACCATCTAAATGACGAAATGAGAAAAATCAAAGATGGGTCTGCTTCAGCTCTGGCCACAAGGGTGGCCGTCCCAGGCCAGAATTTGTGCATGACCCCATGCCAAGGATGGCATAGAGGGATGTCAGGACCAGCGCCTTGAGAGCTGCAGTGAGAGAGAAAACGGGATCCATCTCCGAGCAGTGGGACCGAGAGCATAGACAAGGAGGAAGCAACACCTTTGAAATGACAAAAACTTTCTCTGCCAGGCAAAATGACAACTGTAAGGAAAATCTGGGCACTCCGAGATGCAGCATCTGTGCCACCTGGCACGGCCCCTGGTTTACTGTTTGGGGGAAGTGAAACGCCCCACCCCTCTTCCTAACTCCTTGCTATCTGCATCAGTGTGTCTTGGTATCAACAGCCCTGCCAGCACCCGGAAAAAAGGCTCATCGGTTGCCATGGAGGCTTTCAGCTTCTTCAGACGTTGAGCCTAGAATCACTGCCTTTGCAAATAGATCCCATAACCAACAACAACAAGCTTGTGTAGATGGGAAATTACTCTTCTCCATCATAGCCAACATTAAGAGCTTACTCGGTACTAAACGACTATTGTGGCACTCAGTTCCCCTGATGACAACTCTGTAAAGCAGGCATACTGCATCCCTTTTACCGACACGGAGGCTAGGGTGAGAAGTCAAGGAACCTGCTTATGATCTCAGAGCTAGCAAGTGGAGGAGCCAGGGTTCATAGCCGGGCAGACCAACTCTGCAGTGGGCACCCTTATCCTCTGCACTGTGATGCTCTCAAGGATTCAAAAAAAGTAGATTTTTCTAAAGAATGGGTTCAGAGGTACTTGATTGAATCCTGATCAGTGGTTTCAATTTTGGTGAGCACTTTAAAATTCCGATCAAAATTCTACTGCCATTTTTCAAAGAGCTGGAGCAAACAATTCTAAAATTTGTATGGAATCAGAAGAGACCCCGAATTGCTAAGGAAACGTTGAAAAAGAAAAAAAACTGGGAGCATCACGTTGCCTGATTTCAAGCTTTACTACAAAGCTGTGATCACCAAGATAGCCTGATGCTGGCATAAAAACAGACACAGAGACTAGTGGAACAGAGTAGAGAGCCCAGATATGGACCCTCAACTCTATGGTCAAATAATCTTCGACAAAGCAGGAGAAAATATACAGTGGAAAAAAGACAGTCTCTCCAAAAAATGGTATTGGGAAAATTGGACAGCTATATGTAAAAGAATGAAACTCGACCATTTTCTTCCACCATACACAAACATAAACTTGAAATGTATAAAAGACCTCAGCGTGAGGCAGGAATCCATCAGAATCCTAGAGGAGAACATAGGCAGTAACCTCTTTGACATCGGCCACAGTGACTTCTTTCAAGATATGTCTCCAAAGGCAAAGGAAACAAAAGTGAAAATGAGTTTTGGGGACTTCATCAAGATCAAAAACTTCTGCACAGCAAAGGAAACAGTCAATAAAACAAAGAGGCAACCCACAGAATGGGAGGAGATATTCTCAAATGACAATACAGACAAAGGGCTGATATCCAGGATCTATAAAAAAAAAAACTCCTCAAACTCCACACACAGAAAACAGATAATCATGTCAAAAAATGGGCAGAAGATATAAACAGACACTTCTCCAATGAACACATACAAATGGCTAACAGACACATGAAAAAATGTTCATCATCACTAGCCATCACGAAAATTCAAATCGAAACCACATTGAAATACCACCTTACACCAGTTAGAATGGCCAAAATTAACAAGACAGGAAACAACATGTGTTGGAGAGGATGTGGAGAAAAGGGGAACCCTCTTAAACTGTTGGTGGGAATGCAGGTTGGTGTAGCTACTTTGGAAAACTGTGGAGATTAATTAAGAAATTAAAAACAGAGCTTCCCTATGAGCCTGCAATTGCACTGATGGGTATTTACCCCAAAGATACAGATGTAGTGAAAAGAAGGGCCATCTGTATCTCAATGTTCATAGCAGCAATGGTCATGGTTCCCAAACTGTGGAAAGAACCAAAATGCCCTTCAATGGACGAATGGATAAAGAAGATATGGTCCATATATACAGTGGAGTACTACACCTCCATCAGGAAGGGTGAATACCCAACTTTTGTATCAACATGGACGGGATTGGAAGAGATTGTACTGAGTGAATTAAGTCCAGCAGAGAGAGTAAATTATCATATGGTTTCACTTACTTGTGGAGCATAAGGAATAACACGGAGGACACGGGGAGATGCAGAGGAAAAGGGAGTTGGGGGAAATCAGAGTGGGAGATTAACAATGAGAGACTGTGGACACTGAGAAACAATCTGAGAGTTTTGGAGGGGTGAGGGTGGGAGGTTGTGAGCCTGGTGGTGGGTATTAAGGAGGGCACATATTGCATGGAGCACTGGGTGTGGTGCATAAACAATGGATCCTGAAACACTGAAAACAAATTCAAAAAATTAATTGAAAAAAAAAAGCCCCTTCTAAAGTCATTTATTCCATGTATTCAAGGCTTCTCTTGAGAGACATTTTTGGCTACATACAGATGGAATAGATCTTTCTACTCAAAGTCCTTAAGTTTACCATGCTGGTTAATGCTAAAATAAAATCCACCCCTCCCCCAACAACACCTACACTTTTTGGGGAGGCTCCCACTCTAGAGGTGGGAACTGGTAGCAAATGTGCTCAATTTCCATCCCTAAAGGAAGGGTCCCACAGTGTGGCACTGTGAGCTCAGAGCCTCCTGAGTTTCTCTGTAGGCAGAAATCTGCAGGGTCCTGGGGATGCCACAGAACCCACCTGAACCCCTTATGCTCAAAGAGCTTGGACAAATGGAAAGGGTTTGGGGATCTTCTCTTGAGAACATGGATCGCAGATGTGGTTTCCATTTTTGTGAGAAATAGCCACTGATTTTTGCATGAAAAGAAGTGGATGAGGCATGTGCCTTTTCAAACTTTGTGTTTAGATGAAGAACCCATTTCTAATGCAGTACATGCCAAAAAAGTGTAAGCAGGATTTTGAATATGTGCATTTGTCTGAAGGAGTGGGACCCCTCAGCAGAGGGTGTAATTAGTTGGCAATGGGCAAAAAAGAACCAATTCCTTCCTTTCCTCCTTAACACCCTGAGTTTATCTGTAGGCCCTTTTCTGGGTGAGTGGGGTGTACAATGTGGGATGGATTCTGGTTAGCAGAGTGACCTGGGTTCTCATGAATATTGTGAGTTGCACACACATATTCACACACAGACTAGAGCTAGTGAAATGACTTGCACAATATTCTGCCTACCACTCCACAGTAAAAGGGTATACGCATTCTTGCCTAGGTCCTTTAGAGAGAAGTGTTCCCAATTCTCTCCTATCAGATGACTGCTCCCTTCTTGTGTGTGTGTGAGAGAGAGAGAGAAAGAGAGAGAGCAAGCACTTGCATGCAGGAATTATGAGTCAAAATGTCACATTTTATTTAGCACCAGAATGAGATCTTATCTGAAAAATCTGTGCTGGTTTTGGACAGAAAGCAGACTGGTCCAACTGAAACCTGGTCCTTGGAATTGCACTGGGCCATTGGGCAGGTTTTTAAATAGAACCTTTCCGTTTCTGATGAGCACCTGAATTTGTCCTGCATACTTAGAAGGGAGGAGAACTTGCAGCCGAGGAGGAAGGACATTGCAGGGTGCCCATTTGCAGTAAGTGCTGGGGTTATAAAATAAATGTTCTGTGATAGTGCCTTCATACTTTGTGTGACCTGAGAAAAACATTTACTGTGTTTATTAGTAATAGCACTGGCAGACACTAATACCTAAGCACTAAAATATGCAAAGTATTGTAATTGGTTTATTATAAGCATGATCTCTTTTGATCCTTTCAACAAGTGTGGGGTGGGGATAATGCCCATTGTACAAATGAGGGGACATTTCCTCTACAAAGTTTTATTAAGTGGGGCAGCATGAAGTGAACGGGAGTCCCTCTCCCTGTCCCACATGATGGGTATTTCTCAGCCTGGTTATGTGACGTTTCACAACCATTGGTCACCTCCCTTCTAGAGCTGATAATAGAACCAGGTGGTGTCACTGTACTATGCCTTCACTTTGGGATTGCTCTCTGCCTGGAGCCCTGTGTCATCCTAAGAAGGATTCCTGACCCATGCTCTGGCTCTGGTCTTCTCCAGCATGAGGACACAGAGTACAAATTTGAGGACTCCAGTCCCTGTGTCCTGGCATTTAATTCTGTCTCAGGATACTTGAACTAGGTCTGGGTAGAAGAACTTGGCAGAAAAAACACCACTGTTTCTGGCACTTTCAATCATTAAGCAATGGACTTGTGTTTTATTTTATACTTACTTTTATTGATTATTTACTATACTTCTTTATTTATAGGCTGCCTGGTTGTTGTGATTTATGTTTTCCAACAGAACTGGGTCATTTTTGTCCCATGAAGTGCCTAAGTTTTCGGCATTCTGCATATGAATGTTTGTTCAAATGTTAGGAGCTGAATTTTAAAGGACATTTTGAATTATTGGTTTTATTTAAAAAATATGGGGGGGGAGTATTTCTTCTCTCCTTATCAACAGCTTTGCGGAAACAGGCCGGATTTCATTCTTCTGCTGAGAAAACGGAAACCTGGTGCATTGAGAGTATACTGGTAGTGGCTGCCTTTCTAACAGACATCCCACCTCTCTGAGTCTGTGGCTGGACTCCTAAATTTATTCCTGCAGGGAGTGGGAAAGTCACAGCTGAATGTAAGGACATTGACTTAATCCAAGCTACCCTACGTACAGGGTTTTTGGATAGCAACTGATGAGTCATAGATGTTCTCGGGGATTTCATTGGTTAAGTATGAACTTTTCACAGAACAGCCACAATGTGGTAACTGTCCATCACCCAGAAGGGGCCTTTGATTTCTCAGGATGCTAAAGTTAAGAACTAAATCCTTAGGTCTTTTATTTATTTAATGGTTTTATAATCTAAGGCATAAATGCACATACTTCAAAATGTCAATTAAGTCTCTTGATTTATAGCAAAAAAAAAAAAAAACAACCCACTCCACTCTACTTTTTAAATATAACCATTTTCAACTTTTAACTTTCTTTTGATATTTATCTCCCAATTTCTAAATAGCTTGTTTCTTGCTTTCATTGCTTTTCTTTCTTTCTTTCTTTCTTTCTTTTTTTTTTTTAGATTTTATCTCTTCAACTTTTTTTTTTTTAAAGATTTTATTTATTTATTTGACAGAGAGAAATCACAAGTACACTGAGAGGCAGGCAGAGAGAGAGAGAGGGAAGCAGGCTCCCCGCTGAGCAGAGAGCCCGATGCGGGACTCGATCCCAGGACCCTGAGATCATGACCTGAGCCGAAGGCAGCGGCTTAACCCACTGAGCCACCCAGGTGCCCTCTTCAACTTTTTATACTGCGGAAGGTTTTATTGTCTTATAGCTCCAAGTTCCCAACACACACATGCCCATTCCCTCTATTCTTCCAGTTATTTATAACATAGCCTTTGCTAGATCAGTTTTTAGTGTTTTACTGTTGTGACTATCAAAAACTAAAAATAAAAAATTTTAAAAAGCTATAAATACAGCTTTGTGGTGTTGGTACTGAGTGGTCCAAAGCCATGCTGATGTTTGGTCCTTTGTATGTGACTCCAAAAGTTGATAGGATCTTCTCTGGTCTCAGTGGGATAAAATTTCACCGTGATATGCTTTCATTTGTGACTTTTTTCTTCCATTGTAATGAACTCCTAGAGAACAATTTCACTCTAGAAACACGGCTCTTTCAAACTCTGGAAATTTTCTTGAATGATTTCTTTGGTTATTTTTGTTCTTACATGTTCTTTGTACCTTCTGGAGCATGGATATGGGACCTCACACCTTAATTTTATAGTTTTCCTTTTCTCCTGAATTCTGTCTGTCCTTTTGTTCTATTTTTTGGAAGGTATCCTCAACTTTTATCTTGCATTCTATCTACTAAGTCTAAAATTTCCCCAATAATTTTTTTAAACTTCTGTTATTTTTATTTCTCTGTTCCTTTTGGAATATGTTGCAGCTCTTTCATAGCTGCAATGTATTCCATTATTAATATGTTTTGAAGTATTTTTCTCTTTTGAGTTTCTTTATTCTGTTTGTTTTTGACATCTGTCTTTGATGATAGACACTCTGCTCAAGCAGTCAATGACCAAGGACTGTTAGTTCATCTGAAGAGCAATGGGCTGAGTGGGTCTTGTTGGCTGGTGGGCTTTCACCTAAAATGATCTGACTGGATGATTTTAATGGGGAAACTGTCAGTAGGTTTTTTCCTTTGGAATTGGTCAGTTTCTTCAGAGAGGAATGTTCCAGTCTCTCACTGGGGAAGTAAGTCTGAGAAGTAGTTAGGGTTGCCTAGGGCAGAGAGGGCGAAGGTCAGACCCAGTATTCAGCATGCAGGCTTTCACTTGATTCTTCTGTTTTCCGTGGGTGTCCCTGACCGTGATCTGCTTGGAGCCCTGATCTCAGATTTCTGCTCCAGCTTTTCTAGGAATAAAACTTGAGTCTTCTACTGAAATGGATGAGGGCAGTTACCTGAATTGAACAGAGTGTAAAATAATAGGGGACTTAAGGGCTTAACTGCCTTATCCATCTGCATTCTCACTTCTGAAGGTACCTGATGCTTCTAATTCCTGAACCTTGCTGGAGCTCTGATGTCTGACCTAGGCTTCCACTGCAGCATCAGCGTCCAGCTTTTCTGAGCTGCTGAGTCATTTCCTTACACTTCATCTGCTTTCCAGCTTCCCAGATATTATCACTGTGGCTTCTGTTTGTTATCTGTATTTTAATAGTATGTGGGAGAGAACAGAGGTAAAGTCATGGGTTTAATTTACCTTGTTCAGCTGGAAGCCTGATCCTTGACTCCTGCCCCTGCTGATGGGATTTGGCCCACATGAGGACCCATCTAGAAATGTGCCACACCAGTCTCAGGCACGGGTGGTGGCAGTAGCATGAGGTGTCATTTGTCTCTGGAGCCAGAGGGTAGCCTCTGACAACTCATGGAAGGGCATGGTCATGGTCAACCTAGAGGAGGGCAGTGCTGGGGGTGGTCTGACTGGGACTTCAGCAAGGGCTTGCAAACTTATTTGACCCACACTAAGAAGTTCAATTTAGGGGCACCTGGGGGGCTCAGTGGGTTTAAGCCTCTGCCTTCGGCTCGAGTCATGATCGCAGGGTCCTGGGATTGAGCCCTGCATCGAGCCCTGCATCGAGCTCTCTGCTCAGCAGGGAGCCTGCTTTCCTTCCTCTCTCTCTGCCTGCCTGTCTACCTACTTGAGATCTCTGTCCGTCAAATGAATAAATAAAATCTTTAAAAAAAGAAAAAAGAAGTTTAATGTAGGGGTGTTTGAGTGGCTCATTTGGTTAAGCTCTTGATCTCAGCTCAGGTCTTGATCTCAGGGTCATGAGTTCAAGCCCCATGTTGGGCTCCATGCTGGGTGTGGAGCCCACTTCAAAAAAAGAATAGAAAAAAGAGTGTCTGGGGGCTCAGTTGGTTAAGTGTCCACCTTCCGTTCAGGTCATGATCCCAGGGTCCTGGGCTCCCAGGAAGCCTGCTTCTCCCTCAAATCAATCAATAAATAAAATCTTTTTTTTTTTTTTAAGGGGGGGAAAAGAAAAAGAAGTTCTGTTTATAAAAACTCACTATCTAAGAGGCAGATATATGCCCTTCTGTATATAAAACTCCTGTACAGAAAAGCAGAAGTCTGGTAAAACAATACTTTACCTTTGCCACAGACAGAGCACACAGCTATTTCTATTCTGTTTTACCTTTTTCTTTTCTTGATGATCATCTTGACCCACTAATGGGTCCCAGTGAGAAGTATACAAAGCTCTAGTCACCTGAGGTCGCACCTGCAACATTATTAATATGATTGTCCTCTTCTTGCTTAAAACTCCTCAGAGGTCTCTGTCAGCCCTGAGCATCTCATTCAAGGCCCTGCTCCAGGCAATCGCACCCTCACACAGCCTAGGTGCTTCCCTTAGCAGTAACTCCAGCGTGCCTTGGGCGCCCAGCCCCAGCCCCTTCCTGACAGAGCTTTCTCTGCTGAGCACCCTTCCCCCTACTGCCTGTACCGAGAATGGTTCCACACACCCTGAAGACCCGAGTGAGATATTGGAGCACCTGCGAAGCTTCCCCCAGCGTTCACACAGAATCCCAGATCTCGTGGGGTCACAGTTTGTATCATAAAGCTAAACTATGGTCATAGAACAGTTAGAAAATTAGGAAAACACCAAGGAAAAAAACACTGTCAGATGTATCCCACCACCTGAAAATAATTGCAATGAGGGTCCTGGTGTTCATCCTTTCCAGTTTTCCTCAGCCATAGTTGCTCTGGGTTTTCCTGCTTTGATATAAAAGTGAGTTATTAATGTAGGAGTTATCTAGTAATAAATGTCAAATACTTTTATGTAAAAAAATTCTTCTCATATGTAATGCTTTTGGTATACCCTTGCAAAGATTACTTATCTATGAAGCAGTATTCTACTATTTGATATTTAGTTAGTGTTTTTGACTTAGTGTGAAGAACTGCCTTCACATCCACGTCATTGACATAAGTAAGTACTTTGGCTGGATTCTACATACATACTTACTGCCAAGTCCTTCTCCAAAGGGAACAAACCAGTTCCGATTCCCATGTGCAGTGGGCATGGCTTTTGGACTATAGGCTGTCCACGTCTAGTTATTTGTGGCCATTTTTCAAAATTTCTCTGGTAATTTTAAGTTTTAGTAGGATTGTATGTATCGGTCATTTCCTTTATGGATCTATCTTTAAGATCATGATTAGAACGGACTTCCAGAACCCTAAACTTAGACTGCTTCTGCTTAAATACAAAGCCACCACAAAACAAACAAACAAACAAACAAAATAAAACTCTATTCCCCATTTCCATGTGAAAAAATGAACAAAAGTGGAATTCTTCTGTTCACCTTTGATACATAAACTTTTAGAGGTATAGATGAAATAATCCAATATCTACTCATAAAATAAATGTAATTATACATGCTTACCTTTAAAATCATTTGTTGTATAAAATCATGTATTAATTAAAGATTTGCCTTTTCTTCTCTCACATGACTAAGGGGTTTTTCTGAAACCCTTTGAGTCTTTGCTGCCAGCATTCTCTTCAGAACTGCTCAGTCACACAACATGGTTTCCCCCCATGTCTGTCGCATTTCCATGTGAATTATCTTGAATCTACAGATAGCTCTGTCACCGACATTTTAATTTAAGTCACAAGACAGTCTCACCATGTTAGCTTTTAAAACTACCCTGAAAGTTTTATCTTGTTCTCCACAATGACGCAATTTAGTCTGTATTTTTAATAGTAAGGATGTATGTGCACAGGGTTTAAAAGAGTTTTGTCACAGAAGACACAATCTTCCAACTTTTCTTCTACGCCTCCCTCCACAATCCTCTACAGCAAATACTTTGCTCTCTCACTTGGTTGCTTGATAAAATTATCCTCCCTGTTTCTTTCTAGTATGGCTCATTCCTCGTTAATTGCTCAGTTTTTTAGGCATTCCTTGTTTCTTTCCACCAGGGAACAGGAGGATTTAGCCTTCCACCCCACTACCCTCCCTTCCCATCTCCTAACCTTTCAGGAAAGCCCACACCAGGATTTAGAGTCTCATTGTTATGTCTGCATAAATGCTCTCCCCAGCTGAGCCATGCACTAAACTGTGGTGAATGTTTTCCTACTCTTTTCTTTTTCTTTTTTTTTTTTTTTTTAACTACAAAATGTGTCATACATACCAAAAAGTGTATAATATGTGTTTGTGGTATTTAAAGGAGGATAATGAAGATAATATCTGGAGTAAGGAAAAACGCCTTTCCACAATCACATCTCTTCCTCTCCCCCGAGGCATCGCTCCTTAATTTCTGTGTTAATCATCCTTTCCTTTATGGCTTTACTTAACACTTCCATAGATACTCCTGAACAACGCTAACTGGGAAGGTCAAATTAGAAGAACTGCAGTGTGAAAGCCGTGTCGTCTTAGTGGGTCAAGGATCACATGGGTGCCTTGGAGAGCCTGCTAAATTTAAGACAACCCATCTCCCTGCATTATACAGTGTGCTGCCCAGCAGGCTCCCAGGCCCATCTCACCTGCATGTGAAAAGGGGAACCCTCTTACATTGTTGGTGGGAATGCAAGGTGGTACAGCCACTTTGGAAAACAGTGTGGATGTTCCTCAAAAAGTTAAAAATAGAACTGTCCTATGACCTGGCAATTTCACTGTTGGATATTTACCCCAAAGATACAGATGTAGTGAAACGAAGGGGCATATGTAACCCAATGTTCATAACAGCAATGTCCACAATAGACAAATGGTGGGAAGAACAGAGATGCCCTTCAACGGATGAATGGATAGAGATGTGGTCCATATACACGATGGAATTTTACTCAGTCATCAGAAAGGGTGGATACCTACCATTTGCACTGACAGGAATAGAATTGGAGGAGATTATGCTGAGTGAGGTAAATCAAACAGAGAAAGTCAATTATCATATGCTTTCACTTACTTGTGGAGTATAAGGAATAGGAAGGAAGGGAAAATCGGACGGGGAGACAAACCATGAGAGACTATGGACTTTGGGAAACAAATGGAGGGTTTTTTGGGGAGACAGGGAATGTATGAGCCTGGTGATGGGTATTAAGGAGGGCACAGATTGCATGGAGCACTGGGTGTTATATGCAAACAATGAATATGGGACACTGCATCAAAAACTAATGATGTATTGTATGGTTACTAACATAATAAAAAAACAAATAAAATTTTTAAAAAGAAACCAGAACATCTGAAAACACCACAACACAATTAGATATTTTATTTCTTTTCCGACAGAAGTTATTTAAGAGGAATTTTTGATGGGGAAGAGGTACGTAGATAATCTAATTTGCTAGTGGCCTCAATTTTCGTATTTATATTACTATTTAACGTAACCTACCTATATAAAGTCAGAGATTTTTGTCCGAATGGTATTTATTCTGGGGGATCTGTTGAGGTCTTTTTTATGTCTGGGATGTGATTCGGTTTTATGAATCCTCCTGTCACATTTGGGGGAGAGAAATATACCCTTTCTGTTTCAGAGATACCACATTTTATACGTACTTTTATTTGTATGTATATTTTTGACCCAAGCTGATGATAATCACTTTCTCTTTCTCTCTGTTGCTATTTACATTTGTCTGTTTGCTCTGTCAAAGAGAGAGGGAGCTTTGCAAGTTCTCCACTGTGAGGTTTTAAATATCCCTTGGCTTTCTAACAGATTCTGTTTTTTGGGTTTTTTTTTTTAAGATTTTATTTATTTATTTGACAGAGAGATATCACAAGTAGGCAGAGAGGCAGGCAGAGAGAGAGAGAAGAGGAAGCAGGCTCCCCAGCAAGCAGAGAGCCCAATGAGGGGCTTGATCCCAGGACCCTGAGATCATGACCTGAGCAGAAGACAGAGGCTTTAACCCACTGAGCCACCCAGGTGCCCCCCGATTGTGTTTTAGATGTATCAGTTTTATGATTCAGCCAATTATAAGCCTCAATTTGGGTCATTCCATTTATCAGTGGAAAAACAACTTATCTGTCTTATTTAATGGCTTTTTCTTGAATTTATTTTATCTGGCTTGTTCTCCTTTTGTCTGTGTGTTCACCTGGTGCTCTGTGGCCTTTTCCTTCATTTTTAATCTTCTCTTTGAGTTTTTTGATGTTTCTATAAGATTTGCTTATAATTGGGTTTTGATTTTTTTTATTTCTCCAAGCATCTGTCTATTAAGTAGGGGCTAGACCTATTGACACGTCTTATAATAACTGCCACGTCGCTCACCTTTTATATGCTTCATCAGTATGCTACTAGCGCAGTCCACAATCTCAACTTCTTTTCATTGGATAGCGATGGGGGTGAGTAGCAACTAGTTGGATATTTCCCCATTCAAAAATAGTGACTGAATCCCTGCTGGGTACCTGGTTCCAGGCCAGGCTCTGGGGACAGAGCAGAGACTATGACATAGCTCCTGCCCCATAAACAAGTCTGCCTTTATAAGCATCATTGCCTCATGGCCCCGAGCTCGGTTTAATGCTCTGCTGCTGTTGTTTGAAATGTTTAATTTTTTAATAAGAGACCTACATTTTCATTTTGTACTGAGCTGCGCAGATTATGTGACTGATCCTGCCTTCAGAGCAGAGTTTTGTGAGAAAATGGAAAACAGGAAATTTCACTATGGAGTAATAAATACACTAAGAGGAGTTAAGCAAGGGAATGGTGACCTCACAGGAGGCTTCTTGGCCGTCCAGGAGGCACTCAGAACATAGCTGACCCCTGGGCTGAGTCCGATGAGGAGCAGGAGTCACCCTGAAGAAAGGAAGGAGCAAAGGAAAGTGCAAAGTCTTTAGAGAGGATGAAGTCTGTGGCCAGAGCACAAACTTAGGTATCCCTGAACAAAGCCAACTGAAAGTGTCAAGGTCAAAAGTATTATAATCTAAACCAGGAGCAAACATCAAAAAACATGCCAGATATCCATACCAGATGTTAAACTGACTGTCTGACTGCATTTTAAGTTTTGCTAACAAGCTCCTTCTAGACTTGACAGACATTATACTGGGTCTTATGCCAGGGTAACAGGAGTGAACCTGAGGGAGAGAAACAAATGAAGATCATCATAGAAGGTGCCACCCTCCCTCATCCTGAGTTAATGGGAAGCCATCTTTCTGAAGTGCCAGACTGACCACATCAGTGTCCCCCATCAATGGAGTGTACTCATCTAGCTTCAGCATGGAGCTCACCTTAGAGGGGTGAGGGAGAAGCTGGACTGCGAGAAGGCTGTGCGTGATCATCTGGGTGGGGGTGATGGCAGGTGGGAGGAATGTGTGGGAAGAGCAAGTGAAGTAATAGCATGGTTTCAGTCAAATGCAGGATGGAAATGCTATAGCACTTACTTAGGACTTAGCTGTGGTTGTCAGAAAGAGAGGTGAATCAGAAATGACAGGAGTGCTCTGCAGTCACCGAGGCAGTGGCTGTAGGACCACAGCCATGTTTGAGGGAAAGAAGACAGTGTGTTGAATTTGAGGTATGTTGTGTCTGGAATGGGAGCCATAAGTGGAGACATGCAGTGAAGTGAGCAGGAGGGTTGGAGTTTAGCAGAGAGAAGGGATGGCAGCTGAAACCACAGGGGTGTCCCTGTGTTCACTGTGGTCCTCATCCTTAGAGAGTCAGGGATGGGGTCTGAGAGTACTGACAGTCAACAGATGCAGAGAGAGACAGACTTTACAAAGGTCTGAGATTGAGAAGGAAGAGCCAGAGCCAAAGGAAAAGCAGAATTTGGGGAGTCAGAGTATCTTGGAAGCCAAAGGAAGAAAAACATTTCAGAAACAGCAAAGAGGTTAAACACATCAACCATGAGCTGAACCTGCCCATGAGCTAAGGTCAGCAAAGTGGCCCTTTGACTTGGCAGGGAGGTACAGGAGCCTTGGGGAGGTGAATTTCAATGGAATGGACACTGGATTGTCTGCAGGAAGTAGGAGGTGAAGAAGTTGAAATGGTATATAAGGCCTAAAGCTCCTGCCCACTAAGGAGAGAGGGACAATATGTCTTCTGGGTACTATATGATGCTTTCACATCTGGAGCCCTGCTGACCCTGGAAGGACTGCTAATTCCTAAAGATACTCAAAAACTCACCTGTGGGTATACCTTGCAAATGCAAACCAACCCATCCAGAGCCCCCAGCCATAATCAGGTCTCACACTGGGCCTCTGTCCCCTGCACAAATCACCCCAGAGCCAAGATCCAGACAAATAGAGACAGCTCCTATGTCCAGAGCCTCCAAACTAGCCAATCCTAAACAGCCTTTCCCATTCCTTCCCATGGCAACCACAACACAGACCCTCACTCACACTTCCCTCTCAGTCCCTCTGCCTCCTGACCCTCCCTTAGTGCTTCCCTGAAGCCCTGCATGTCATGTCATGCCCCTTGCTCTTGGGGCAATGTTTGAGCAATAAACTACATGTTCCATATCAGTTGTCTCCCAATCTGTTGGCCTCACCATACCTGAGCAATAATAAAGCCTACATTTTAAAACTAGAGGGAGATGTTGTGACGGAGAGGGGCTTGTTTTTTTTGTGTGTCCCTTTGAGCAGATGAGAGAGACTGAGTGTAGATCAGTGCTGACTGGAAGGTGCCAACATCAGGAGTGTTGCTAGTTTTGTGTGGACAGAATGGAGGAAACCATGCTTGAAGGCAGTATCGGTGAGGATATAAATTGTTATAACTCCTTTCTTTGGAGGACAGTTTAGCAACAGCTACTAAAATTACAAATGCATATAACCTTTGAGCTAATACTTTCACTTCTAGAAACACATGGTAGAGAAATGTACCTATACCTAGTAATATTCATTGCAATATTGTTTGTAATTGCAAAACACTGGAAACTAAATGTCTCGTTCAGTTCTATGAATACAGTATGGTGCAGGCCTCTAGTAGAATATAGGGATAGGAGAAGAAGAACGAAGTATATGTGTTGATACGAAACTAGTGATATGATAATATGTCTGTCTATGGCCAGAAGTTTTTTTAAAAAGATTTTATTAATTTATTTGATACAGAGATAGAGAGAGAGAGATGGCGAGAGAGGGAATAGAAGCAGGGAGAGTGGAAGAGGGAGAAACAGGCTTCCCGCTGAGCAGGGAGCCGGATGCAGGACTCAATCCCAGGACCCTGGGATCGTGACCTGAGCTGAAGGCAGACGCCTAATGACTGAACCACCCAGGCACCCCCATGGCCAGAAATTTGGGGGGGATATGCAAAAGAAAATGGTTGTCCCTACTGTGAGACTGAACATCTGAAGAAGGAAGAAGACAAATGTCTCCTTCTTACTTACTGGATACCTTTATTACATTTTTAATTTCAAAATAAAATTAGTATTTTAAACTATATATCCAGAGTTAGACTCTAGGAACTGAGCCAGAAAATACCTCAAAGATCTTCTGTTTCCTTCCCTTAATTACAGAAGAACCCAAGGCTTACTACATCCACACTCACTCAGCTTAGGCTGAAGAACAAACCTGGAGTAAGATTTCCTAACCCCCTGTTTAGGTGTTCCTTCTTCTAGGTGATGCACTTTGCATTTGCTTGGTTACTTTACAACAGAGTATGACCTCCATAAGAAAGCACATACAAAAACACCAAAATTGGGCCCTTAGGGCCATGCCCCCCACCCTCGCCATAGTGACAGGCACACCAGTGCAGCTAACAACAACTCTACAGAGCCTTAGGTGGGTGGGACAGGAGTACAAACTGGTGCAGACTAAAGAAGAGTCCAAATTCTCAAGTGTCATTAAAGGAGCCGGCTGTAAGGTTCCCATGGCACCCAGAGGGCTCCCTGAGGATGGCCATCCTTCTGGATTTCCAGCCACATCTTCCACCTGATCCCTGAAAGAGCAGGCAGTCACATCTCTCTGATGTGTGTCCTCTTGTCCCTGAGGAGTGGGACCTGGTACTGGGATCTCCTGGCACCCTTACCTTTAGGCGGGAAGAAGCATTAATGTCTGTTCCATGCCATGGTAGGCTGTCAGAAAATAGGGGGTGGTCTCGTGTGCCACAAGGGGCAACTTATACTGCCTTCTCCTCCACCTGACAGCGCAGGATGCATCGCTGGTACTGCCATCTTCAGAAACTTCTAGATGGATGCTATCCCTTACTCTAAGAAACTCCTCCCCACCTTCCCTAAAAAACAACTACATAAGAATCTCTTTCATTTACTCTCTTGCCCCTTGGGGTAGAGCAAGGAGAGGGCTCATTGCTTCTAACACTTTATTTTTTTCTACATTCAGCAATCTTTGGCTTAGCCCCATTTTGCCTATCTGGAAGGGCCTGTCTGTTTGCATCTTTGTCTCAGGTTGAGAGGCATGATTTTTTTTAATCTAGAGGTTTAGAATATGACATCTTATATTTTGACAGACTACAAAGGATGCTCACAGAACTGGAGAACAGAATAGAACATGTTATATGCAGGTTCTTAACCTCCAATCAGTTCACAAATGTACTACACCAAAATAAAAAGCTTTTGCACAGCAAAGGAAATCATTAACAAAACAACAAGGCAACCTACTGAATGGTAGAAGATATTTGCAAATGATACATCTGATAAGGGGTTAATAGTCAAAATATATAAAGAACTTGGGAAAGGAAGATGGCAGCAGAGTAAGAGGACCCTACACTCATCTTGTCCCATGAACACAACTCGAAAACAATCAAATCATCCTAAATACCCCAAAAATTGACTGATAGAACAAACTCCACCCTAGAGAGAGAGAAGAGACCACATCGAAGAAGGTAGGAAGTGTAGAGATATGGTTTAGGGAAGAAATGGATTCTAGGTGCTACAGAGGGGAGGAAGCCATGGTTGCAAAGAAGGGAGACAGAGACAGAGAGAGAGGAGCACAAAGGGGAACACACAAGGAGAATGTTTCCCCAAAGACACTCACTTGGAAAACCAGAAAGACTGAATTTTATGAGTCCTTGTAGCCAGTGGGGCTTAAAACCTAAAGTTTTAAAGGTCAGCTGGTTTGGCTGGAATAGAGCCTGGAAAACACTGCATTGCTCCTGGAGTGAAGGCAGGCAAACAACCTAGGGACAAACAGTATAGAAACAGTAATCTGAAGATAACCTGGGGCACACAGTGGGAAGATTATTTCCTCTTAGAGGATGTCACTGAGAGGCAGCATTCACAGAGACACCTCTCCAGAGGCATAGGAGCTGGCCAGTGACATTTCTTTCCTCTGCCCCTCAACATAAACAGAGTCACCTGCAGGAAAAAGCACAAACCCTACATTGGCTGCTTAACTTGCTTACATCAAGCCCCACCCCACTGCACTCTAGTGGAATTACCCTTCATGGTCAAGCTTGCCTCAGTCCTAGTGCAGTGGGTCCCTCCCCCAGAAGACCAGCACAAACCTCTGCCCACACCACATTTCCTGACCAGAGAGTTTTGCAGGACCTTAATTCCAGTGGAGGTGGTGAAAGTGGTCATTTCACAAGCGGCCAGACCATGCCTCTTAAAACTCCCCACATTCAGGCCAGGGACCAAACACTGCCCATAGCAGGCAAGGAGAGCCTCTGCCCACAGCTGACCTAAGGGATAGAGGAATCAAAACACAACGTGGCACACACCAGAAACACTCACTGAGCAGCAGGCCCTGGGCACTACATGACCTCTTCTTCATAAGGCCACTACTCTCAAGAGCAGGAGACATATTTGGCTTTTCTAACATACAAAAGAAGGCAGAGACGTAGACAAAATGCAGAGACGAGAAATTTATCCCAAATGTAAGAATGAAATAAGGCCATAGCCAGAGATCTAAATGAAACAGACCTAAGTTAATGCTTGCTGGAGAATTTAAAGCAACAGTCATGATACTCTCTGGGGTTGAGAAAAAAAAGAAGACATCAGTGAGACCCTTACCACAGAGATAAAAGAGTTAAAAGAGAATAAATCAGAGATGAAAAGTATAATAGGCAAAATTGGAAACAAGCTTGATGCACTAAACAGCAGGCTGGAAAGCAAACGAATGAATTAGTGACCCAGAGATCAAAATTATGTAAAGTAATGAAGCTGAACAAAAGAAAGAAGAATTATTGCAACACAAGAATAGACAGGAAACTCAGAGACTGCATCAAACATAATAACATTCATATTATAAGAGTTCCAGAAGAAGAAGAGAAAGAAAAGGAGACAGAAAATATATTTGAAGAAACAATAGCTGAAAACTTCCCTAAACTGGGGAAGGAAACAGACATCCAGATCCAAGAGACACAGAGAACTCCCATCAAAATCAACAAAAGCAGGCCAATACCAACACATATTGTAACAAAATTTGCAAAGTATAATGATAAAGAAAAAAATCTTAAAAGCAGCAAAACAGGGGGCCCCTGGGTGGTTCAGTCAGTTAAGTGTCCAGTTCTTGATTTCAGCACAGGTCATGATCTCAGGGTCCTGAGATCAATCCTTGTGTCAGGCATTGTGCTTAGCCCAGAATCTGCTTGTCCCTCTCCCTCTACTCCTCCCCTGGCTCATGTACACTCTCTCACTCTCTCTCTCTCTCTCAAATAAATACATAAAATATTTTTTTAAACAACAAAACAGAAGAATTCCTTAACTTACCAGGGAAGACCTATAACGCTAGCTGGAGCTTGCTCAATAAAAACATGAGAGTGGCGTGATATCGTCATTAAAGTGCTGAATGGGAAGAATCTATAGCCATAAATACTCTATCCAGCAAGGCTATCTTTCAGAATAGAGGGAGAGATAAAGAGTTTCTCAGACAAACCAAAATTAAAGGAGCTCGTGACCACTAAATGAGCCATGCAAGAAATATTAAACAGTAGTCTTTGAGTGCAAAGGAGAGACCAAAACTGACAAAGACAAGAAAATATCAAAGAAGTCTCCAGAAATAAAGACAACTAATAAAATGGCAAAAATATACATATGTGTCAATAATTACTTTGAATGTAAATGGACTAAATGCTCCAATCAAAATACACAGGGTGTTAGAATGGATAAAAAACAAGACCTATCATTATGCTGCCTCCAAGAGATTTACTTTAGACCTAAAGACACCTGCAGATTGAAAGTGAGGGAATAGAGAAATATTTATCATGCAAATTGATATCAAAAGAAAGCCAGAATAACAATGCTTATATTGGGCAAACTAGCCTTTAAATGAAAGACTGTAACAAGAGACAAAGAAGAGCAATATATAAAGGAGACAATCCAAAAAGAACATAAAATAATTGTAAATATCTATGTACCCAACATGGGAGCATGCAAATACATAAAACAAGCATAAAGGGGGCACCTGGGTGGCTCAGTGGGTTAAGCCTCTGCTTTTAGTTTGGGTCATGATCTCAGGGTCCTGGGATAGAGGCCCGCATTGGGCTCTCTGCTCATCAGTGAGCCTGCTTCCCACCCCCCTTTCTGCCTGCCTCTTTGCCTACTTGTGACCCCACTATCTGTCAAATAAATAAATAAAATCTTAAAAAAAAAACAAGCATAAAAGAATTAACTTATAATAATACAGTAATAGTAGGGAACTTTAACACCCTACTTATGTCAATGGACAGATCATCTGAACAGAAAATCAACAAGAAAACAATGACTTTGAATGACACACTAGACCAGATGGACTTAACAGATGTATTCAGAACATTCCATCCTAAAACAGCAGAATACACATTCTTTTCAAGTGCACATGGAACATTCTCCAGACTAGATCTCATATTAGGTCACAAAACAACCCTCAACAAATTACAAAAAGACTGAAGTCATACCATGCAGCTTTTCTAACCACAACGCTGTGAACCTTGAAGTCAACCATTAAAAAATAAATAAATAAATAAATAAATAAATAAATAAATAAATAAAAATTTGTAAAGACCACAAATACATGGAAGTTAAACAACATGCAACTAAACAACGAATGGGTCCACCAGGAAATCAAAGAAGTAATGGGGGGAAAAAAAAGGAAACAAATGAAAATGAAGACAAAATAGATACAACCTTTGAAATGCAGGAAAAGCAGTCCTAAGGGGGAATTATATAGTAATACAGTCCTATCACAAGAGACAAGAAAAATCTCAACTAAATAATCTGAACATACACCTAAAGGAGCTAGAGAAAGTAACAAGTGAAGTCTAAGGCCAGAAGAAGGAAGGAAATAATAAAAAGAGCAGAAATAAATGATATAGAAACAAACAAACAAACAAAAAGGATAGATCAGTGAAACCAGTATATAGTTCTTTGAAAAAATTTAAAAAATTGATAAACCACTAGATAGACTTATCAAAAGGAAAAGAGAAAGGACTTAACCAAATAAAATCACAAATGAGAGAGGAGAAATAACAACGAACACCACAGAAGTACAAACAATTATAAGAGAATATCGTGAAAAAGTATATGCCAACAAATTGGACAAATTGGAAGAAATGAAAAAATTCTTAGAAACCTTAAAATACCAGAATTGAAACAGGAAGAAATAGAAAACTTAAACAGATCAATAACCAGCACAAACATTGAATCAGTAATCAAAAATTTCTCAACAAACAAAAGTCCAGGACCAGATGGCTTCACTGGTGAATTCTACCAAACATTAAAGAAGAGTTAATACCTATTCTTATCAAATTGTTCAAAAAATGGAAAACTTCCACATTCATTCTGTGAGGCCATCATTACCCTGACACCAAAACCAGAAAAAGATATCACTGAAAAAGTGAACCACAAGCCAATATCCCTGATGAACATAGATGCAAAAATTCTCAATAAAATACTAGCAAACAGAGTTCAACAGTACATTGGAAAAAAACATCATTCACCATGACCAAGTGGGACTTATTCCTGGGTTGCAATTGTGTTTTTATGTACAAATCAATCAACATAATACAACATATGATACAACATATACAACAATAAAAGAAAGGATAAAAACTGTATGATCATTTCAGTAGTTGCAGAAAAAGCATTTGACAGCGTACAACATCCATTCACAATAAAGAAAAACCCTCAACAAGTTAGGTTTTAGAGGAAACATACTTCAACATAATAGAGGCCATAAAAAGGGGAGGAAAACCCTACAGCTAATATCCTCCTTAATGAGGAAACACTGAGAGATCTTTTCCTCTACAGTCAGGAACAAGACATGGATGTCCACTCTCACCCCTGTTATTTCACGTAGTACTGAAGTCCTAGCCACAACAGAGAAAAAAAAAAAAAAAACAGGAATAAGAAAAAGATAAGAAAAAAGGAATAAAAGGCATCCA
The DNA here is from genome assembly GCF_964662115.1 of Mustela nivalis. Taxonomy (NCBI): domain Eukaryota; kingdom Metazoa; phylum Chordata; class Mammalia; order Carnivora; family Mustelidae; genus Mustela; species Mustela nivalis. The sequence goes on from NC_139020.1 coordinate 156,459,319, forward strand.
AATTGGTAAGGGAGAAGTAAAACTTTCACTGTTTGTAGATGACATGATATAATACATAGAAAATTTGGAAGAGTCTACCAAAGAACTGCTAGAACTAATAAACAAATTCAGCAAATTTGTATACAAAAAGGATACAGAAGGATACAAAATCAATGTACAGAACTCTGCAGCATTTCTATACACCATTAATGAAGCAACAGAAAAAGAAATTAAAAAATCAATCCCATTTGCAATTGCACCAGAAACCATAAGATACCTAGAAATAAGCCCAACCAAAGAGGTAAAAGATGTGTACTCTGCAAAGTATAGAACATTGATGAAAGAGATTGAAGATGACACACAAAAAAACAGAAAGACATTCTATGCTCATAGAATGGAAAAACAAAATTGTTAAAATGTCTGTACTACCCAAAGCAATCTACACATTGCAATCCTTATCAAAATACCAACCAGCAGCATTTTTCACACAGCTAGAGAAAACAATCCTAAAATTTGTATGGAACCACAGAAGACCCTAAATAGGCAAAGCAACCTTGAAAAAGAAAACCAAAGTTGGAGGCATCACAATTCCAGACATCAAGTATGGTACTGGCACAAAAATGGATGCGTAGATCAATGGAACAGAGTAGAAAACCCAGAAATGAACCCACAAGTACGTGGTCTGTTAAGTTTTAACAAAGCAGGAAAGAATGTCCAATGGGGAAAAGATAGCATCTTCAACAAATGGTATTGGGAAAATTGGATGACAACATACAAAAGAATGAAATTGGATTGCTTTCTGACATGATACACAAAAATAAATTCAAAATGGATTGAAGACCTACATGTGAGATCTGAAACCAAAAAATCCTATAAGCGAACACAGGCAGTACCTATTCTGACATTGACTGTAGCAACTTCTTTTTAGATATGTCTCCCAAGGCAAGGGAAACAAAATTAAAAAAAAAAAATATTGGGACTTTATCAAAATAAAAAACTTCTGCACAGAAAAGGAAACAATGAACAAAACTAAAAGGCATCCTACAGAATAAGGGAAGATATTTGAGAAGGACATATCTGATAAAGGATTAGTGCCCAAAATCTGTAAAGCACTTATAAGACACCCCAAAAATGAATGATCCAATTTTAAAAATGAGCAGTAGACATGAATAGACATTTTTCCAAAGAAGACATACACATGGCCAACTGACACAGGAAAAGATGCTCAGCCTCACTGATCAACAGGGAAATGCAAATCAAAAGTACAATGAGATATCACCTCACACCTGTCAGAATGGCTAAAATCAACAACACAAGAAACAGCAGGTGTCAGTGAGGATGTGGAGAAAAGGGAACCCTCTTACACTGTTGGTGGGAATGCAAACTGGTGCAGCCACTCTGGAAAACAGCATGGAAGTTCCTCGCAAGTTAAAAATAGAACTATCCTATGATCCAACAATCACACTACTGTGTATTTACCTAAAGAATACTAAAATAGTAATTCAAAGGGATACATGCACCATGATGTTTATAGCAGGACTATCTATAATAGCCAAGATAGGGAAAGTGCCCAAGTGTCCACTGACTGAGGAATGGATAAAGAAGATGTGGAATATTACTCAGGTATAAAAAAAATAAGTATGAAATCTTGCCATTTGCAGTGACATGGATGGAGCTAGAGAGTATAATGCTAAGTGAAATAAGTCAGAGAAAGACAAATACCAAGTGATTTCATTCATATGTGGATTTTTTTTAATGAGCAAAGGGAGAGAGAGAGATAAAACAAGAAACTCTTAACTATAGAGATGATGGTTACCAGGGAGGAGGTGCGTGGGGGGGTAGGTTAAATAGGTGATAGGAATAAAGAAGGGCACTTGTGATGAGCACAGGTGTTGTATGGAAGTGCTGAATCACTAAAATTGTACACCTGAAACTAATATTACATTGTATGCTAACTAAATACAATTTAAATGAAAACTATATATATGTATATACATATATATATAAACACAAACATATAAACTATATATATATATATATAAAGAATTTACACAACTCATTACCAGAAAAACAAATAATTCAATTTAAAAATGAGCAGAGGGCCTGAATAGACATTTTGCCTGAAGACATCCAGATGGCCAATAGACACAGGAAAAGATGCTCAACATCATTAATCATCAGGAAAATGCAAATCAAAACCACACTGCATGCAATATATGCCCTCCATAATACCCGCCACCAGGCTCACCTAACCACCCTACTGGGTATGGTGCATAAACAATGAATTTTGGAACACTGAAAAAAAAATTACATTAGATTTTAAAAAAACACACTGAGATACCACCTTACACCTGTTATAATGACTAGTGCAAAAAGACAAGAAATAATGAATGTATTTAAAAAACAGTAAAATGATCTGTTGGCTTGAAGAAGTTAAACATTTTCTTTGCAATCTCAATTGAACTGTCATTTCAAGTATGAAGCCCTTTTCTCAGGAGCTATACAAAAATATATTTCAAGGGGTGCCTGGGTGGCTCAGTCAGTTGGGTGACTGCCTACAGCTCAGGTCATGATCCCGGAGTCCTGGGATCTGCCCCACGTCTTGCTGTCTGCTCAGCAGAGCCTGCTTCTCCCTTTCCCTCTGCCTGCTGCTCCTTCCCCCTTTTTGTGCTCTCTCCCTCTCTCTCTGTCAAATAAATAAATACAATCTTTAAAAAAACAAAAAGAAATATATTTCAAGCCATTCCTCCTGCATAGTTCCATGACCAGGATCAGTCGTAGGCTTGGAACTAAGACCACGGATGTGACCTCTTTGCAGTTCCCTGCTAATATTACTGTACCATCCAGTAAGGGCACATGTGTCTTCCAATCCTTTTTCTCCCTTTATAAAAGGTTATTATTTTGAAAATTTTGTAACTAAATATACCACCTTACTGTGGTCAGTTTAGGAACATTTGGTAACTAAATTAATGAAGGGGCATCTGAGTGGCCCAGTCAGTTAAGCGTCTCACTCTTGATTTCAGCTCAGGTCATAACCTCAGAGTCATGAGATTGAGCCCCAAGTCGGGCTCCAAATCAGCCATGGAGCCTCCTTAAAATTCTGTTTCTCCTTCTCCCTCTATTCCACCTTCTTGCTCTCTCTCTAGAAAGTTTTTTTTTTTTAATTAAAAATAAGTAGATGAGTAATAATAAAAATTTAAATTAAAAATATTAAATAAATTAATGAAAATATTACATACTCTATCTAATAGTTTGATTTGAGGACCTGGAAAGACACATGATACATAGAAGCAGAAGAGAAAATAAGAACACAGATTCTGGGAACTGGAAATCAGAAACAGTAGCGAGAGCCCTTACAAACTGCTGTGTATGATGTACCAAAGCTACGGCATGGCACTTGGGTTTCTAGAAATGTAATTCCATTCCTATCAGATCACAAACTCTACCCTTTTAACTATTATCCTCCACAGCTTGAAGTAACCTTGGACTGGTTTGCTTCTACCCACATATGTTCTCCTCCTTTCCAGATTATTTCCACTTCTACTTGTTTTTTTTTTTTTAGATCTCCACACTGACGTGACTTTTATTGATTTGTCCATGCCTGGCACCATCATGTACCTTGGCCTCATTCCTTCCCTTGAGGGTAAGGACACATCTGGAGAAAGTCCTCTGTTATCGTCACTATGACATATTAATTCTCTGGTGCCTCCTGTCAGTGTAGAGACAGAAGAGGAAAAGTCAGCCTCAGGATATAGTGGGCAGCAGCTTTGTAGACATATCTGGGTTCAAATCTTACCTCTGTCTGGAAAATAAATAAATCTAGATACTTACCCTCCACCTGACATCAAACTTAATTTCAGTCAGCTCATTGCAATTGGACTAACATACAAAGACTCCTTCAAATAAAAAAAATTTTTTTAAAAATTCCACAACATAACAGATGAAGGGATGAGGAAAATGGAGCATGAGTTTTCAGAAAACTAAACACAAATAGCTTTTCAGCAAATGAAACGCTGCCTAGCTTCCCTCATAGTATGACAAATGCAAATTAAAATACCATAGCACACCAATATTCATCTACTAGACTGGCAAAGATTAAACAAATTGATAATATGCTGCTGGTAAAGATGCAAGGAATTCATGTTACTGTGGGAGAAGTTGGGATAACTCCTATGGGACAAAATTGGGCATGAGCTGTGAAATCCAAATACACATACCTTTCCACACTCAATCCCTATATAACTTTTTTTTTTTAAGATGTTATTGATCTATTTGACAGAGAGAGATACAGCAAGAGAGGGAACGCAAACAGGGGAGGTGGGAGAGGGAGAAGCAGGCTCCCCGCTGAGCAAGGAGCCCAATGTGGGGCTCAATCCCAGGACCCTGGGATCATGACCTGAGCCGAAGGCAGACGCTTGACAACTGAGCCATCCAGATGCCCCTCAATCCTATTTGTCTTGCAGATAATACCCATATGCAAAAGAACAAGGAAAAGGCCATTCTTGCTGCATTGATGGAATAGCAAATTAGGAAACAACTTATTTGCCCACAACAGGACACAGGTTAAATAAATGATAGTATACACCCAAACAGGAATGAGAAAGCTTTTTATTTAAAACAAAAGATGATCTCCAGGCTGTGTTCTTGTGAAAACAGCAGGTGCAAAGCAGTGTGTCATGGCATAGTGCCCTATGTGCCAAAAGAGAGGAAGAAAGAGGAAGATTTTGTATGTTCTTGTGTTTGCAGAGGTGCACAAGAAACTGATGACACTGTCTGTTCCTATGGAAAGGACCTACAGGCGTCAGGAACATGGGGGAGCAGGAGATGTAAATTGTAAAATCTATGACTCATCTTTTACATTTTCTTTATTTAAAAAAAATAATGGGCAAAAAGAGAAGATGTTAGCTTCACCGTTTACTAGCTCCATAGGCTTTATTTTACCTGTCTCGTAGTCTTGATTTTTTTCACTTTATTTTTTTATTGTGTTATGTAAGTCACCATACATGATTAGTTTTTGATTCAGTGTTCCAAGATTCATTGTTTGCCTATAACACCCAATGCTGCATGCAATATGTGCCCACCTTAATACCCGCCACCAGCAGGCTCACCCATCCCCCCACCCTCTGAAGCCCTCAGCCTGTTTCTCGGAGGTCACAGTCTCTCATGGTTCATCTCCTCCTCTGATTCCCCCCCCCCCACTTTCCCCTTCCTTTTCCTAGGGACATAGCTCAAGGGCAGGCACGTAGTAGGCATTCAGCAAGTGGCAGATAGTATCACGTACACGGCACCTCAACAACTCCAACCTAAGTGTTTTACTATGAACAAAAAGTGACGTTTTTATATCTTTAACTGTGCACTTAATATAGCTGAGTCCTTGTTTTCCCCTTTTCACAACAATGCAGTGTATGTACATCACAGCCAAAGCCCAGAATTGGCTAATAGTAACAGTAACCATACCGCCTTGTTCCAACAACCCTCTTGGAACTGAATGTCAAGGGGAAGCACCTCAGCGTACAGCATAAGGCTACCATTCATCAAGCCGGAGAAGACGCTCAGAGGGCTTCGCAGATGATGATAAATCTGAATGCAAAGATGTTATCAGAGCAGACCCCTCACGTGCCTGCATGTCGGGACATGAGAGGTGAGGCAGTATCCCACGCCTTGTGTCCCTGGAGGTCTGGCTGGGGGAAGTTGTGATCATTTGTATTCTGAGGCCATGCAGTGAGAGGCAGAGAGCTCAACTGATATCTTCAAGGCCGCATGCTGAATGATGCGGTTGGGGGAAGAATCCGGATGATGTGCTGACTGTCCTCCGCTGTCTCTGGCCCCAGATCATACAGATGAACACAGGGAGGAGGCAAGGTTGCTCTCCTGGGCCAGCCTGGCTCCTGGGCGCACTGCTTCAGCTGCAGCGGGGACAGCAGCTCTTCAGATCAACGTCCGTCAACTCTCACTCGCTTCAAGTTGATTCTGACAAATAAAAAAAAAAAAAAAAGTAAGGCCAAATCAGCTTTACAAATAAGAGGGCAAAAGAAGAGCCCTATTCAAATGACATTTATTCCTGCAAAAAGAAACCATTTCTTCCCCCATACCCGAGGCTTGACAGCTGCCTGGTTGAATATGAGTCAAACCTGCTGAACCATATGGAGGAGTGAGTCAGGCATGAGGGTGGAGCTGGGGGCTATGGAATCCGCCTGAGAGATGGCAAGGTCAGGCCAAGGGCAGCGCCATCAGGCTCAGGACTGAGAGGGCTCCTTGAGGGCAGGAGATGGACAGCTGGGCGAGCCCTGCCAAGGCCGGTGTGGCTGCAAAGAAGAGGCAGTACTGTGCCCACACAGCCTAAATGACACCCCAGAAAGTCCTAGAAGGGACAGAGGTGCTCTGACACATCCATCTCCAGACCTTCTCAGAAACAGATTCCCATAAAGACTTTTCTTGGATAATGTCATTTCATGGTTTTCATCCCTAACTGCTCATGGAGGACCCCAGCCTTTCTAGGCTCTTTTGACAACCCTATCCATAGGGATTTCTGGGAGTCTCTGAAGGCCCAGGTCTCCAAACTAGCCCGTGGGTCTGTTTTCCTTTAGTTTTTCCCCACACCTCCTCATCCCCAGAGTATCTGGTGCACCGCAACATCCATTCCCTACCATGTTCCTTTGGGCACCACCTTGGTTTCCTTCAGGCACCTCCCTCTCCTGGGATCCTCTGCTTCACTGCACACTTTTCCCCCTTTTCACTGGCACAGTGTCCCCCACCAGCCTCTGCACTGCCATCTTGGAACCCTGGGTTCCAGTCACTGGTGCCCACATGGAGCAAAGGTTGGGGTGAGGTGAGCAGGGCACTCACCTTAGTCACAGAACTGAAGACAGTGCCCCCAAATATTAATAATCAAAGTAAGTAATATTTTAATACAACATTTTCAGAAAACCAAAGCAATGCAAAAAACATGTATATAATGGAAGCACATTCATCAATAACATTTTCAAGAATCTCCTTCTGTGTTATCTCATTTTCACCTGAGAATTGTAAGTTTCAATGAATAAAAGAAAGTAATGCTGAAAATCTCTTTGATGAATGTAAAGTTTAACAAGAGAAATGAATACACCTCCAAAATTTGAAAATAAATGAAAAAGGAAATGTATGAATTACTGGATCAGAGTGTCAATTATTATGGGGAAAGTGCATATTCAATAGAAATCAAGATTATAGATGTTCTGATTTTACATTGAAATGGAGATATAAAAATTAAAGGAAAAACCTTCCAGATGATAAATTTTTAACTTGAAAAGAGTTATTTTCCATGAATATATCTGATTTACCAAAAGCAGTCACTGGTTTGGCTCTTACTCGCTGATAATTTAAATCCTGTAGAAATGTCCTCTGGCATAGTTTTAAGCAACATGCAATATCAATAATTTGTAATAAAAATCACCATTTTGTTTGGATCTTCTAAAACTCAGTCATGAATTTTGCTTGGTGTTATCCAGTTTGGAAGTGTTCTTAAGAATTGTTTATAAAAACACCAGCCCCCTTGACATCCCATGAAAGAAGTTTCAGTGAGTTGAATATAATTAAACATTATTGCACATTGTCATCTGGTCAGAAACTTTACCAAACGCGGGCACTTCTTTAATCTGAAAACAGGAGGGACTCAGTGGCTGTGGCTGGAGCCAAGCAGCCATCTTTCTCTGGGTGGGGGCTGCTCCTGTGTCCTCCCCAGCCTACAGTCTCAGGACAGCTCCGTCTCTTTCACAAGAGCCCAGGACTTCCAGGCAGAGAGCTCCAAGAAGCCTGGGACAGAAGTGTATGACTTCTTGTGACTTAACCTCAGGAATTCCAGAATGTCACTTCTCTCATATTCTCAAGGACAAGCAAGTCACCAAGGCCAGCACAGATTCAAGGGCACAGAGAATTTTGACTCTGTCTTTCTTTTTTTTTTTTTTTTTTGTCAGAGCCTGGCTACAAAGCCCCCAGAAACTTAAGAGATCTGAGTGCCAGCTATGGACACAGCCCAATCACAGACTCACTTGGGCCAAGCTGCTCCCTGTACCAGGAGCCCTTTTTGAGTGCTTTCTGTGACTTCAGCATCCTTTGATTTTTGTAGCCAGGAGTGGCTTCTCTGAAGCAGGAGGTTCCATGCTTGTCAGCTTATTGGGAGAAGGTACAGGACTGATCACCATTGTGGCCTGGGCTAGTGCTGACACCGGGAAAGGAGAACCAGGCAGCCCACATTCTTCTCCCTGCACTCACTTCTGTCTGTCTCTGGGGCTTCGCAAGGAAGCTTAATCCTGGAGAGAAAGTTGGTCCAAGGGTTTAACACAGCTGACAGGGATGTTCCAGAGGAGTCCTAGGTGAGGAAGAAAATGCAACTGACTCCAGAGATGGTGAGCCCAGCAGAACGCAGCTGGAGGGAAGGGCAGCTGGGATCTTCACACAGACCCCCAAGGCACCCAGCTCTGCCAGCAAAGCTTCTTCAGCAGCTGCTTCTTCATCTCCTCCATAACTTTATATATATATAAAATATATGTTTTATATATTTTTAAATATTTATATAAAATTATATATAAAATATAAAATATAAAATTATATATAAATATTTAAAAATATTTAAAATTATATAAATATTTAAAAATATATAAATTTTTAAATATTTATATATTTATATATAAAATATAAATATGTATAATATATTATACATATTTATATAGTTTATTTATTTATTTGTTTTAATGTAAGCTCTACACCCAACGTGGGACTTGAACTTATAACCCCAAAATCAAGAGTCACATACTTGGAGTGCCAGAGTGGCTCAGTCCATTGAGCATACAACTCTTGATTTTAGCTCAGGTCATGATCTCAGTGTCCTGGGATAGAGCCCCATCAGACTCTGCACTCAGCATGGAGTCTGTTTGAGGATTTCTGTCCCTCTCCCTCTGCCCATCCCCTCCACTCATGCACTAGCACTTTCTCTCTCTCTCTCTCTCTCTCTTTCTCTCAAATAAATAAATCTTGAAAAAAAGAAAAAAGTTGCATGCTCTACCAACTGAGCCACCAGGCGGCCCTTTCCTCCATAACCTCAGACAAGCCACACACCTGTGCTTGGCTTTTTTTTTTTTTTTTTCTTAATCTTAAGTGTTTCTTTTTATTTGTTTGTTTATTTATTTATTTATTGTGATATGGTTTATTGTTTTCTTTTTTAATTTTTTAAATGTCTTTTCAGTGTTTCAGAATTCATTGTTTATACACCATCCCCACTGCTCCATGCAATATGTGCCCTCCTTAATACACACCACCAGCCTCACAACCTCCCACCCTCATCCCCTCCTAAACTCTGATTGTTTCTCAGTGTCCACAGTTTCTCATGGTTCGACTCCCCCTCCAATTTCCCCCAATTCCCTTCTCTCCATCTCCCAATGTCCTCCATGTTATTCCTTATGCTCCACAAGTAAGTGAAACCATATGATAATTGACTCTCTGTGCTTGACTTGTTTCTTCCAGTCCCGTCCATGTTGATACAAAAGTTGAGTATTCATCCTTTCTGACGGAGGCATAATACTCCATTGTATATATGGACCATATCTTCTTTATCCATTTATCTGTTGCAGGGCTTCTTGGCTCTTTCCACAGTTTGGCGACTGTAGCCATTGCTGCTATAAACATTGGGGTACAGATGGCCCTTCTTTTCACTACTTCGGTATCTTTGGGGTAAATACCCATCAGTGCAATTGCAGGCTCATAGGGAAGCTCTATCTTTCATTTCTTAAGGAATCTCCACCCTGTTTTCCAAAGTGGCTGCACCAACTTGCATTCCCGCCAACAGTGTAAGAGGGTTCCCCTTTCTCCACGTCCTCTCCAACACTTGTTCTTTACTGTCTTGTTAATTTGGGCCATTCTAACTGGTGTAAGGTGGTATCTCAATGTGGTTTCGATTTGAATTTCCCTGATGGCTAGTGATGATGAACATTTTTTCATGTGTCTGTTAGCCATTTGTATGTGTTCATTGGAGAAGTGTCTGTTTATATCTTCTGCCCATTTTTTGACATGATTATCTGTTTTCTGTGTGTGGAGTTTGAGTTTTTTAATAGATCCTGGATATCAGCCCTTTGTCTGTATTGTCATTTGCAAATATCTTCTCCCATTCCGTGGGTTGCCTCTTAGTTTTATTGGCTATTTCCTTTGCTGTGCAGAAGCTTTTGATCTTGATGAAGTCCCCAAAACTCACTTTCGCTTTTGTTTCCTTTGCCTTTGGAAACATATCTTGAAAGAAGTCGCTGTGGCCGATGTCAAAGAGGTTACTGTCTATATTCTCCTCTAGGATTCTGATGGATTCCTGCCTCACGTTGAGGTCTTTTATCCATTTCAAGTTTATCTTTGTGTATGGTGAGAGAATGGTCTGGTATCATTCTTCTACACATAGCTGTCCAATTTTCTCAACGCCATTTTTTGAAGAGACTGTCTTTTTTCCACTGTATATTTTCTCCTGCTTTGTCAAAGATTATTTGACCATAAAGTTGAGGGTCCATATCTGGGCTCTCTACTCTGATCCACTGGTCTCTGTGTCTGTTTTTATGCCAGTACCAGGCTGTCTTGGTGATCACAGCTTTGTAGTAAAGCTTGAAATCAGGCAACGTGATGCTGCCAGTTTCGTTTTTCTTTTTCAACGTTTCCTTAGCAATTCGGGGTCTCTTCTGATTCCATACAACTTTTAGGATTGTTTGCTCCAGCGGTGGAATTTTGATCGGAATGACATTGAAAGCATAGATTGCTCTAGGCCATATAGACATTTTAGCAATGTTTATTCTTCTCATCCATGAGCATGGAATGGTCTTCCAGATTTTTGTGTCTTCTTCAATTTCATTCATGAGTATTCTGTAGTTCCTCAAGTACAGATCCTTTACCTCTTTGGTTAGGTTTATTCCCAGGTATCTTATGGTTCTTGGTGCTATAGTAAATGGAATCAATTCTCTCATTTCCCTTTCTGTATTTTCATTGGTAGTGTATAAGAAAGCAACTGATTTCTGTACATTGAGTTTGTATCCTGCCACATTACTGAATTGCTGAATGAGTTCTAGTAGTTTGGGGGTGGAGTCTTTTGGGTTTTCCATATAAAGTATCATGTCATCTGCAAAGAGAGAGAGTTTGACTTCTTCATTGCCAATTTGGATACCTTTTATTTCTCTTTGTTGTCTGATTGCTGTTGCTAGGACTTCTAATACTATGTTGAACAAGAGTGGTGAGAGTGGGCATCCTTGTTGTGTTCCTGATCTCAAAGGTAAGGCTGTCAGCTTTTTCCCGTTGAGGATTATATTCTCTGTGGGTTTTTCATAGATAGATTTCATGAAGTTGAGGAATGTTCCCTTTATCCCTATACTTTGAAGCATTTTAATCAGGAATGGATGCTGGATTTTGTCAAAAGCTTTTTCTGCATCAATTGAGAGTACCATGTGGTTCTTCTCTCTTCTCTTATTGATTTGTTCTATCACGTTGATTGATTTACGAACATTGAACCACCCTTGCAACCCAGGGATAAATCATACCTGATCATGGTGGACAGTCTTTTTAGTGTACTATTGGATCCTATTAGCTAGGATCTTGTTAAGAATCTTGGCTTCCATATTTATCAGGGATATTGGTCTGAAATTCTCCTTTTTTTGTGGGGTCTTTGCCTGGTTTGGAGATCAGGGTAATGCTGGCTTCATATAAAGAGTCTGGAAGTTTTCCTTCTGCTTCAGTTTTTTGAAACAGCTTCAGGAGAATAGGTATTATTTCTGTGCTTGGCTTATTATTTTTCTCTTTTGAGAGAATCCCTGCCTTACAGAGGGCAGCCAGTGTGGTGCAGGGGCGATGGGCACAATCTCTAGAGCCAGACTGCTGGGCTCAGGCCATGGCTCCACCTCCCACTGGCCATATGTCCTCAGGCAGGTTATATAGCCTCCACTTCCTCTCTGTGAAATGGAAACTAACAAGCAGACTACCCCACAACAGAGTGGTTGTGAGGCTTCAATAGGGTAGTTTGTATATAGAGCTTAGAACACTGCCTGTGACATGGGACGAATGTGGTGGGATGAGTGTTTTCACCTTATATCCCCAATCCATATGGTCCAGATGGACCTGGCTTCAAATCCCAGTCTTTTATCACGAATGAATAATATTCCAATGTATATATACCACGTCGTCTTCATTCACTTAATCTTCACTCCATCTATTAGTGAACGCTTGGGTTGCTTCCAGATCCTGGCTGTTGTAAATAATGCTGCTTCATATTAGTGTTTTTATTTTCTTCAGGTATATACCCAGTAAATGAATTACTGGATTGTATGGCACTTCTATTCTATTTTTAGTTGTTTGAGGAGCCCTCCATACTGTTTTCTACAGTGGCTGCACCAATTGACATTCCCACCAAGAGTGCACGAGGTTTCCTTTTCTCCGACTCCCTGCCAGCACTTGTTAGTTCTTATCTTTCTGATACTAGCTACTCTGACAGGTGTGAGGTGATATTTCATCAAGATTTTGATTTGCATTCCCCTGATGATGATTGATGTTGAACATCTTTTCATGTGTCTGTTGGCCATCTGGATGTCTTCTTGGGAAAGCTGTTCATTCAGGTCCTCTGCCCGTTTTTCAATTGCATTGCTTTTTGGCAGTGAGTTGTATGAGTTCTTCCTGCCATTGGCAACAGCATGGATGGACCTAGAGGGTACTGTGCTAAGCCAAATAAATCAGAAAAAGACAAATACCCTATGATTTCACTTATGTGTGGAATCTAAAAAGCAAAACAAATGAACAAACAACAAAAAACTAGACTCCTAAATACAGAGGACAAACTAGTGACTGCCAGAAGTGTTGGGGTAGAGGGATGGATGAAATAGGTGAAGAAGATTAATAGTTTCAAACTTGCAGTTATTAAATAAGTCATGGAGATGAGAAGTATGGCATGGGGAATATAGTCAATAATATTGTAATAACTTTGTATGGTAACAGATGGTCACTACACTTCTTGTGGTGAGCATATCTTAATGTATAGAATTGTTCAATTACTGAGTTGTACACCTGACACCAAATAATATTATGTTTCAACTACACTTCAGTTAAAATTGTAAAAAAAATATTTGGGGTGCCTGGATGGTGCAATCAGTTAAGCATCCAACTCTTAATTTCACCTCGGATCATGGCCTCAGGGTCCTGGGTTCAAGCCCCCTATCAGGCTCTTCACTCAGCAAGGAGATCTCTCTCTCCCTCTCCCACTGCCCCTCCCACAGCTGACGTGTGTGTGCACTCCTTCTATCTCTAAAATAAATAAATAAAACTTTATGAAAAAGAGTTTAAAAAATTTTAAACCTGCTTTAGTCATGAGATACTCAAAGTTAAAAAAAAAAAAAAAGTGCCATGTCCCCATCAAGCTGGGTGACCTTGGGCATCTCAGACATCCTTTAGCCTGTTTCCTCATCTGTCTCCCCCTGACTGCTATGTGGATTTGGCGAAATTGTGCGTGGGGGTGCTCAGGAACCGCTGCAGGCATGTCACATGGACATCTCAATTCTCTTCCAGGCTTTCCTTCCTTCTTGCTAGTTGCCAGCTCCAGCTTCTCACCCTCAGCGAGCTGCTTCACATTAATGGCAATTGTCACGTCTCCACTGAACATGACACTTCAGCCTCCTGGCCAGTATGTCTGCAAATTCCCAGTGACACACAGGGGTCCCTGCATGGGGGCTGTTCTATTCTTTTCTTTCTTTCTTTTTTTTTTTTTTTAAGATTTTTTTTATTTATTTATTTGACACACAAAGAGAGAAATCACGAGTAGGCAGAGAGGCAGGCAGAGAGAGAGGGCTACTCGATCCCAGGACCCTGGGATCATGACCTGAGCCGAAGGCAGAGGCTTAACCCACTGAGCCACCCAGGCACCCGGGGCTGTTCTTTTCCATCCAGCCTCTCAAACTCTCTTGCCTTTTCAAAACTGATTGCACTGATTCAGGGCTCAAGGGCCTGTGTGCTGTCAGGGCTGAAGGAGCCTTCTTTTCCAAACACATCACTGTCATCCTGTTGTTTGGCCCACACTTTTGAGTTCCTAATATCTTCGTGTGCTCTTTGCAACCTGCCAGATCTGTCCTAGAACTTGTGGTTCTCTGGTCTTCGAACCAGGAGCATCACCTCACATAAGAATCTGTCTAAAATGCCCATCCTTGGGTCTCACCCAGAACTACCAGATCAGAAGCCTCAGTTGGGGTCCAGCAAGCTGGGTTTTAACACATTCAACAGCTACTAAAAATTAACAACCACCTTAACCCTAATATTTAACTTTCTGGTTAAGTTGAAATATGAGGATTGAACACATTTCTTTCCAAGTCTATTTTTACTCTTTACTTATTGATTGCATTCACATCCTCCCCAAAAAAGAAATCCAAAGGCTTAGAATAAAATGACAACATTGATTATAATAAGAAATTACATGTCCTCGAGATTACTCTGGGTAAAAAACACTGTGCTGAATGTCTCCTGTGCATAATGTCATTTAATCTTTATAAAAAACTTGATGAAATATTTATTATCTTCATTGCATCTGAAGAAACAAAACCTCTGCTAGGTTAATTCAATTGCCTCAGATCAGATTTAGAGGAGAAAAGGTGGTTTGGCGGGCTTTTGCGGTGAACTTGGTAATCATGCCTTGCATTTGTTTTAGGAACACAGTTTCCAAGGAGTTATTTATAAAGCATACTTCCTACGAGTTGGGTCTCACTCAGCAGAATAGGACTAAGTGATTCTGGTAGCAAGGCAGTCCCTGGGCCCGTCCTCAATGCTGAACACTCATTTGGGTGAACTGCTCTCAGCAGGATGATGGGCCCAATTTTAGAGGTCTGACCTCTGGAAGCCTGTGCTGGCAAGAGAAGCTATGTACACTGCCATTGAGGGAAGCTTATACCTGCACAGCTACCTTCTGAGACATGTAACAAGATGCTAAGGCCCAAAATGATGTCAACTTATCCTAATGGATAAACCAAGTTCTTCCTACTGACCTTGTATTGTGTTTCACATCGGGGGAGGGTGGCTCTTTGACTTCTTTAGAGAAAAAGACTTGCTGATAACAAAACTTAAATTTAACAAATTTGTAGTTTCTTCTGAGGTTAAACTTTAACTGCCATTTTCTTACTGCTCACTCTTCACGTTCTACAGCTGTATGAGCACATTAGGGCAGTGATGCCTCCTAAGACTCTGCCAGATAAACACTAGTATCTCCATGTCACACATGAAGAAAAGAGCAGCCAGAGAAGTTAGCAACATACCCTTGACCACACAGGTGGTAAGTGCTAATGTCTGATCTAATACCAGCCCACTCTCTGTCCCATACCAGCAATTCCTAAAGTATGTTCTGAGGGCACATGGCTGCAAATCGACCCCCAAACATAATTCCTTTCTTCCCTTCTTGTGGACAAATGAGTCACAGTTCTGCAGACTTAGATTTCTACTTCAAGCTAAGGCTATTTACTAGTCACCTATTAAGGGAATTACTGAGGGTTACTGGACTCTGGTGTTCATAAACATTCCATTTGTAAACTAGCGTGTCATTTGCTGTGTGCTGCCAGACCCTACATCTTGGCCCTTCCTTGCTCTGCTCTGTTCACCTGGGGCTGACTCCCACAAGCTGCATTACCCAGGCTCCCTTCCAAGCTTGGACAGTAGAAGTCCCTGGAGGGAGACGGGAGGGCAGAAGGGAAAGAGAAGACACAGTACTGAATATTTCCTCCATCTCTCTCTCAGACAGCATCTCCTCTGTGGCCACAGCTTCTAGTTCCAAGACTCTACTCCTGACAATGCCACCTTGTCCCTTTGGCCCTGGGGTGGCAGCAGCTTGTCCTAGAAATGTTGTTTGTCTCTAGAAATCCTTGCTATTGCCTGTTGAGAACCTCAGCACTCCCCTCATTTCTAACCGATTTCCTATCTTACAGTCCCTCTGTTTGAAAGGCCTGGAACCTGGGGCTCCTGGGTGACACAGTGGGTAAAGCCTCTGTTTTTGGCTCAGGTCATGATCTCAGGGTCCTGGGATTGAGCCCCACATCAGGCTCTCTGCTAAGCAGAGAGCCTGCCAACCCCCACCCCGCCCCACCTGCTGCTCTGCCAACTTGAGATAGCTCTCTCTGTGTCAAATGAATAAATAAAATCTATTTTTTTTTTCAAAGAAAGGCCTGGAATCCTTCCCTACTACTGCTGCTCAGTAAGTTATTAGTGCTTGCTACATCTTGTCATTCTGTATTCTACACAAACTAAAGCAGAGTCATAGAGGTGTTTATAGTTTTTAGGGGAGGATGTTTCATTATCCCTGTGTCATTGAAACTATCTTCAGTTGGTCATGGGTTTTAATTGCTGCTGTTCTTAATTTTTACCAACAATGTAATGTTTGTTTAAGTTCATCATGATCAATTTATTTGGTTGTAGGTTGTTTGGAAAACTTTGCTGTGTATAATGATTTGCATTTGTATCAACAGTGTTTTTGGCATTTTGTTTTCTTATAAGGAAGCACCTGAAATTTGGGGATATCATTTAAATCATTTTGTTCTTCTTCAGAACATTTTTTTTTTAATCACCCAACTCAGTTCTTTGTCCTTGAAAAGTGGGAATGAGTGAGGCGTCTCAGCTGCTCTATCTCCTGTTCTATCTAAATGGATTGTAGCCAGAAATGAAAAGAAAAACAGAAAATCAAGTGGTCTCAGAAAACACTCGGCTAATTTTTGCTCAGCAAGTGCTTATCAAGCTTTGATGAGCTCCGTAATCCCTTGGGAATCTTGCTAACATGCTGTCCTGACTGAGCAAGTCTCCAGTGAGGGTGGAGGTCTGGAACTGTGCATTTCTGGTAAGCCTTCCATTAAGAAGGCACCCAAGGACCATACCAGCGGTAGAGAATACAAGACCTCAGTTCTGTCCAGCATGAGCTTAGTTCTGTCCAGTATGAGCTCAATTCATGCGGTGCCCTGCTGTGCTGGAGCTCAGGGTTCAGGGAGGACATGCCTCATCTCCAGCAGCCAGAATCATCCGAGCAGGTTTTAGGAAGGCACTTCTATATCTGTTGCTATTACATTGTTTTAGTCCAATGACACAAAATCAGACTGGCATTCTTGGGCAAAGCTTCATGTGATTGTCATTTCAGTGCTGTTCTTGTGTTGAGTTACAATTCCAGTCTCCTGATGAGAATTTCTCATGCTTACAAATTTATTCATGTCACAGGAAGAAAAGTCGACAGCTGCTCCCACCGTGAGTGCCTTGAAGTGTTAGCATTTCCAACGGGATAAGTAGGGGGTTCTTGAGAAAAACAGTACAATGCTTTTAGATTTTCCTCTCATTCCTTGATTTATGGGGCTTTGATTAGCTTGGGAATTGAAGAAGCCCTAATTTGCCATTAGAACATGAATTGGGATGTCTGGAAGGAAAACCATCTGATTAGACATCAAGGCACTGACCCAAGAATAGGGTCTGTAGTCTGTTCCCAGATTTGCTTAGTTTGGTGATGTATCAGCAAATTGCTTAACTTGTTTCCATTTTCCTCAGGAAGATGGCGATGAAGGTTTATACCTCTGATACATCAGTTATTGGTTTAATCCCACCTGTGGACCAAGACTTGCCAAATCTATTTCTAGTCCAGATTTCTGTTGTTATCAGGGATTGTGATGGGCACCCCAAATTCAGATATCCTCGCTGAACATACGCCTTCCCTCCAAACCTGATTCTCTTCTTATATCCCTTATGCTAGTTAGTTGTATGACCATTAGACCCTCCTCATCCAAGCTAGGAGCATTCCCTGTTAAACTGGGAGCTCCTTGAAGCAGTATAATTAGGCTTACTAGCCTTTATAACCTCAGTACTGTACTGGCCTCAGCACAGCAAGATACTCAAAAAAATGCCTGAGTTGAACTAAACTTTGTAAAGATGAATGGTCCTCACAACTCTGGAAATTATTTCTGAAGATTGTAAAAAAATTACCATTGTGAAAAATTGTAAACCTCCCTCGTCTGTCCCCTCCAAAGGTGAATGTTGCTTCTTTATTGATTATCTCTGCTGTCTGGTTATAGTGAATTGCCATGAAGCTAAAATCCATATGAGAAAAGCTTGGTACTTTTTAAATTCTTTTTTATATTCTGTGATCTAGGTATATCTGTATATTTTGAGTTTCTTTCTTAACATGATTCTTGCAGCCTGTATCTCCCCTCGGATGCATTCCTACTAGGTGCCTGTATTGTAACAGGTGCTTTTGGATGTTGTCTTTAATTTCACAACCTGTGAGGTAGATTTTGTAAACACTGTTTTAAAATGAGGACACTGGGGTTCGAAGAGAGTAATTGCTGACTTTCCCAATGCATCCAGAAGTGGGTACATAGGAGTGCCAATCCTCTCTTCCTGTGGCCATAG
This sequence comes from Mustela nivalis, assembly GCF_964662115.1. Classification (NCBI taxonomy): domain Eukaryota; kingdom Metazoa; phylum Chordata; class Mammalia; order Carnivora; family Mustelidae; genus Mustela; species Mustela nivalis. The sequence goes on from NC_139020.1 coordinate 156,477,691, forward strand.
GCCTTCTTATTATACTATAGGGGAATATGGTCTCTCTTCCTTTTACTTGGAACAATCCAGAAAGATATAGTACCATTCTTTTCTGTTTGTAAAATAGTGTCTATTCATACAACTTGAGAAATTAAAACTACCCATAATATCACTGTTCAGAGAAATCAACAGTTATATTTTATATATCTTCTTCCAGGTTTCTTTCCTATTTTTAATTATATTTTATTTTTTTAATTTTTTTAAATAATAAACATGCCTCATTTATTTTTTATTTTAAAATTCTTTAAAGATAATTGACTAAAAACAAAAATAATAAAATGCATTGTGGGGTTTGCAATATATGTAGAAATAAAAAGTTTAAATTTAATTTTTTTTAAAGATTTTGTTTATTTATTTGAGAGAGAGAGACAGTGAGAGAGAGCATAAGCGAGGAGAAGGTCAGAGGGAGAAGCAGACTCCCCATGCAGCTGGGAGCCCAATGCGGGACTCGATCCCAGGACTCCGGATCATGACCTGAGCCGAAGGCAGTCGTCCAACCAACTGAGCCACCCAGGCGTCCCTAAATTTAATTTTTTGATGTGATTGAGTTTAAGTCTACCATCTTGCTATTTGTTTTCTTTTTTCTTTTTAAGATTTCATTTTAAATGTATCACACTGTTTTAATTATCATGCATTTTTCTCATCTCTGATAGGACAAGTTTCCCCCTCCCCCATATTTTTTTCTTTCTTAAAGCTTCTCTTAGCTAGGAAAATTTTCTAATTTTTTCCCTAATTTTCTTAAAATGAGAACCTCTCTTAATCTTCTACTTTGTGGGAAAGGCCTGTTCTGAATTTCTAGACACAGAAGCAAGAGTTCTCTCCATGCAGAAAAGGTTCCATTTGAAGAAGCCAGGATTGAGGAGGCTCTCAATAAATGATGGCAAAATGCATTTAAACAGGGCTTGTATCATTTTTAAGAGACCAGTCTCTCTAGTGGTTATGGAATCGTCAGTTTTCATCCTGATGCCTTCCTTGAGAGGGAATTAGTGAAAACATCGTGACACCAGGTAGTGAGACAAGGTAGAGAGACGGAGAGGAAAGGCTTCTAAAGAATTTAGAAAATATATTGTTGATTCTCTGTAGGTACAGGAAAGGGGCTCCATCTTTTGTTTTGGTTGGAATTTAGCTGCAAAAGAGAACTTGATCCCGAGTGGGTGCCCAGTTGCCATTCAAGAAGGTCCCACTCCTCCTCTTTCTTGTCTCTGCTCAAGACACCTTACCAGAGAGGCCTTCCCTGACCAACCTACATAAAATAGCTCTCCTTCCCCCGTCCAGCACCCTCTTGTTGTCTTGACAGGTGATGAGCAAGAGCTCATCAAGACAAGTCTGGGCATACGTCAATACCATATGTTTATTTATATCATGTAGGCAGTTTGTCATTCTCAGTCTTGTTTTCTGCCTCATCATCATTTTTGCTTAATAGCTCTTATTACTAGGGAGCGAAGTGGGAAGGGAGGGCAGGGGTGCCAGAGGGAAGGCTTATCAGAATCTCCAAGAGGAGGTACATCTGAGGGAACCTTCCTACCAAAAGATGGTGCCTTTGCCCCCATCAGTGCACATGCCTCACACTGGAAATCACTTGTTGGCAGCATTTAATGAGGACAGATGTGTAGAGGCTATGCAGGGAAAATATGTGCATCACATTCAGATTCAGCTGGCATCCCCAGTGGGCACCAAGGTTCTGGCCTTTCTCCGGACACCCTGGGCTGAGTTATTGAATTATTCCTGCAGCCTTGTGGAGCACCAGTTATTATTGCATTTTATAGGGGAGGAAGTGGTTCCAAGGACCAAAACTCATCAATTCTAACTATGTTGTATTGTGAATTTTAAAAGTTTCCTGTTGCCTTTTTAAAAATCTCTAGTATTTTAAGAAACTTTCATACTTAAGTTGGTGAAACTGCAGAGAGCTTAGAATCATTGTGGGAACATTCATTGGGGTTACTTGGGATCATTGGCAGAGAAGTCAAGCAGGGCCCCTCTGGATAGTTCCAGAAGCTCTTGGCAAGTCTTGTCACCAGGAGGGTGGAGCCCTCCCCTTCCTAAGCCCACCTCCTCTGTGTGTACTACAGCTGAGAGGCAGCAGTTTGGACATCACTGAAGAAGATGCCTGAGACATAAAGCAGGTTGGTTCCTGTTTCACACACCTCTGTGGAAATGATCCAGAACCCAAAGCTTGTGTCCAGCCATTCCTGAGATGCCTTTGGCTTGGCTTTTGATCCCATCTCATGACACAGCTGCCACTCTTTGAAGACATTAGTCTGGCAGCATGGAGGGGTAGTGGCCTCATCTGTTGGTCACCGCCTACATACTTAGCACAGTGCCTGCCACATAGGACACTCAATAAATAGTGCAGGAATGAAAGTATGAATGAGTAGGCAAAGGAAGGAATCAACACACACATGCAGGAGTCCACTCTGCCTTCCACTCCAGCAGGATGTGGACACAAGTCTTCTTCCTTGCCGTTGCCCTTGCCTAAAGTCATGTCTGTTTAGGAAGAGGCTGACCTCAGATGGGCCAGGGACCCTGAAAGTGCACTTACCCAGTCCACCCTGGTACCGGCATCCTCACACACTTCTCCCCACACCTCTGCCCCACAAACCTCATGCATCCGTGAGTGTCCTCTGAGCCATACATTTTAAAATAAGTGAAATAAAAAGCTAATATCAAATGAAGGTCATCATAACTGAGCCTTCCCTGGGGTTTCCAGAAAAGCTCTCCACATTAACTCTCTAAGTCAAAACATAGTCTAGAACACATCACTTTTTAAAGGAAAAGCTATCTGCTCTCCAAATAGGGCTATGGCTTTGTCAGTCATTCTCCAAGGATTCAGTCCAACCTCCCACCTCCCAGCAGCCCAGGACAGTGCTCTGGTTCCATTCCAAAACTTGAGAGGAAGCTGAGGTTTCTATTGTAGAGGTCATTAACATGCTTCTGAATGCCAAGAGTTTTTGTGTAAGCCGGAGTAGGAGCTCCCTATATACTTGAAGTATGGAGATTGTTGGTTGCAAATAATAGAGACCCAATTTGAAGTTTAAAAGAGGGAATACATTGGTTCATGTAATGGATGAGTCCAGGGGTTAACCTTGGGCTTGAGTAGATCAAAGTATTTGAAGTATAGCAGCAGGATCCTGTCTCTTCCCGCTGTCAGATCTGCTTTGTCCAGAATACCACAAATATCTCCCCCGCAAGGTGATGGCAGGGTGACCCCAGCAGCTCCTGACTTTCATTCTGCCATGGAGTCAACCCGGCAGAAGGGCAGCACGTTCTTCCAAGAACAACAGTAAAAACCTCCATCTTGGCCTTGATTGGCAGGTCTGTGTCATGTGACCACTCACATGCTGACAGGGGAGTGGAGCCAGCTTTTCCAGAACAACATAGGCTGTACTGAGAAGGCTGGGTGAGTGTCCCAAAAGGTCCTTTTGACCAAAGAATGAGGGGAATATGTACCCCAATGTTCATAGCAACAATGTCCACAATAGCCAAACTGTAGAAAGAGCCAAGATGCTCTTCAACAGACAAATGGATAAAGAAGATGTGGTCCATATTGATATATGTGTGTGTGTGTATATATATATATGTATATACATATATATATACACATATATACACATACGTATATATATACACATATATACACAATGGAATATTATTCAGCCATCAGAAAGGATGAATACTCAACTTTTGGGTCAACATGGATGGAACTGGAGGACATTATCCTGAGTGAAATAATTCAGAGAAAGCCAATTATCATATGGTTCCTCTTACTTGTGGAGCACAAGGAATAGCATGGGGAACATTAGGAGAAGGAAGGGAAAAGTGAAGGGGGGGGGAATCGGAGGGGGAGACAAAGTATGAGAGAGTGTGGACTCTGAGAAACAAACTAAGGGTTTTAGAAGGGAGAGGGACAGGTGGATGTATTAGTCCGGTGATGGGTATTAAGGAGGGCACATATTGCACGGGGCACTGGGTGTTGTACATAAACAATGAATCATGGGACACTGCATCACAAACTAATGATACACTGTATAGTGACTAACATGACAAAAAAGAAAAAAAAGACTGAGGGGCACAGTCATGACTATCCCCAACCAGGACAATTATGAACCCTCAGCTGCAGAGCTAAGATACCTGCATGTCCTTCCCAGAGGTCAGTGGCTTAGGGAGCAGGGCAGCATGCAGAGGATGCAACCTGGAGAACAGTTCTTTTCTAGAGTTGCATTTCTTCTGTGCTTTTAAAGCTATCAAATAAATCATAAGCCCAGATGTTATGATTTCCAAGGACAAAGTCTTCTGTATTTTTTTTCTGCTATATTATTTTACATTCTGAAAATAGCTTTATGGGTTTTTGATAAAAATAACAGATACTAAAAAAAAAAAAAAAGACAGATATTATTTGTAGTAAATTAAAATGCTGTAGGAGAATACACTGAAGAGAGCCAGTCTCTCCACTGAGCCTGTGACTCACATATGTGCATGATTGAATTTTGAATCCCTGCTCAGGTACTTTGCTCCTTTGAGCAAGATAGTCAGTCTCACTACATTTCAACTTACCATCTCTCCAAATGAGGCTCACCATTGTAGAGCTGTTATAAGAAATCACTGAGCCCTTATATTGTGACAGGCAACTTATTGCTTGTGTTACATCGTTTATCCTCAAACAGCCTTAGGAGGTGGTTACTGTCACCCCCATCTTATAGAGGAAGAAACTGAGACTTAGAGACAGGAATTTGCTCAAAACCACACAGGTAGTAAATGCCTGGGCCAGTCTCCACCTGCCCCAGCACTCATGGTCTTACTCCTTATGCTATGCTCTATGAATTAAACAAAATGATTTGAGGAAAGCTTTTGGCAGAATGTCTAAGACAGAGAAAGCACTCACATAATTGTGTCCATTTGTATTAATAGCAATGATACGGGTGATATAATGCAGTTTTACATAAAAGGGATGATACACTCAGTACATGGTGTTGTACAGCTGTATTTCTCCCTCAGTGAAGATAATAAGCCCCTAAATGCCATCGTGTAGACCAAACCTGAGTAGACAAGCTGATGCTTGCCTTCTGCCCTTTTACCTTCCTTCCCATGCTGCACGTAGGGACCATAAGTGGGCTTTGCTATGGAGCAGCTACTCCTCTGGGTTTTTGGTTTTTTTTTTTCCAACGTAAGGCCACCTTGAGGGTTTTAGAATCTCGCATCCAGGTGAGGAGCAAGCTTTCTGGTATAAGCTTTCTGAAAGACTGAAATCTTTGAGCCCAGTGATTCTGCTTCTAGAATCCATTAGTGCAATCATGTGAAACCATTTAGTTGCCAATATATGCATTATAAAATTGGTGTTTTTTTAAAGATTTTATTTATTTGACAGAGAGAGAGAGATCACAAGTAGGCAGAGAGAAGAGAGGGGGAAGCAGCGTCCCCGCTGAGCAGAGACCCTGATGCGGGGCTCGATCCCAGGACTCTGAAATCATGACCTGAGCCGATGGCAGAGACTTAACCCACTGAACCACCCAGAAGCCCCTATAGAATTGTTTTTAATAGAAAATAAAATGGGAAAAATTCAGTGTCCAAAGATAGGAGATCAGTTACATAAAGCAGGCTGCATCTATACTGTGGAGAACCCGGGGGCTGCTAAAGATGCTGTGGGGAACACTATGAAAGGACATTAAATTCAATCAGGAAGAGTAACTGAAAAATAATAGGTTTAAAACAATGTAACTCCATCACTAACCAGATTTTATTGAGTGTCTACTGTGTGCCCTACATTGGGTTTATGCACTTAGATACAGGAGTGTGGACAAAACCCCTGTTTTCCATGAGATAATTATGTTCTATTAGAAAGAAGAAATAGATAATAACAATTTAACATCAGGCACCAACATGGCTAATTCATTTAAGCATCTGTCTGCCCTCAGCTTAGGTCATGACCCCAGGGTCCTAGGATCGAGTCCCACTTTGGACTGGCTCCCTGCTCAGTGGGGAGCCTGCTTCTCTCTCTTCCTCTGCCCACCCCCCAGCTCATGCACACACTCTCTCTCAAATAAATAAAATATTTTTAAAAATTTAAAAATAAAGGGTCTATCCATCAAGAAGTATTACAATTACAATTGTAAATATTTGTACCCCCAACTTAGGAACCCCCAAATATATAAATCAATAATAAAAATAAAAAAACTCATTGATAATATACAGTAATAGTTGATGTTGAAACCTCACTTATAGCAATGGACAAATTATCTAAACAGAAAATCAACAAGGAAGCAATGACTTTGAATGATACCCTGGATCAGATGGACTTAACAGATATATTCAGAACATTTCATCCTAAAGCAATAGAATACACATTCTTTTCAAGTGCACCTGGAACATTCTCCAGAACAGATCACATACCGGGTCACAAGTCAGGCTTCAACAGGTGCAAAAAGATTGATACCATACCATGCATATTTTCAGATCACAATGCTATGAAACTTAAAGTCAATTACAAGAAAAAATTTGGAAAGACCACAAATACATGGAGGTTAAAGAACATCCTACAAAGAATGAATGCGTTGACCAGGAAATTAAAGAAGAAATTAAGAAGTACATGGAAGGAAATGAAAATGAAAACATAGCAGTCCAATACTTTTGGGATGCAACAAAGGCAGTCCTAAGTAGGAAGTATATTGCAATACAGGCCTACCTCAAGAAGCAAGGAAAGTCTCAAATATGCAACTTAACCTTACACTTAAGGGAGCTAGAAAAGGAACAACAAATACATACTGCAGAAGGAAAATAATAAAGATCAGAGAAGAAATAAACAATATAGAAACAAAAAACCAGTAGAACAAATCAGTGGAGCTAAGAGCTGGTACCTTGAAAGAATTAATAAAATTGATCAATCCCTAGCCAGTCTTATCAAAAAGAAAAGAGAAGGGTACCAAATAAAATCAGGAATGGAAGCAGAGAGATCACAGCCAATACCACAGAAATACAAATAATTATAAGAGAATATTATGAAAAATTATATGCCAACAAACTGGGAAATCTGGAAGAAATGGACAAATTCCTGGAAACATACAAACTACCAAAACTGAAACAGGAAGAAATAGAAAATTTGAATAGACTCCTAATCCGCAAAGAAATTCAATCAGTAATGAAAAATCTCTCAACAAACAAAAGTCCAGGGTCAGGTGGCTTTCCAGGAGAATGCTATGAAACATTTAAAGAAGAACTAACAATACCTATACTTCTCAAACTGTTCCATAAAATAGAAATGGAAAGAAAACTTCCAAACTCCTTGTATGAGGCCAGAATTACCTTGACAAATATCCCACCAAAAAGGAGAATTACAGGCCAATATCCTTGATGAACATGGATACAAAAATTCTCAACAGCATACTTGCAAATCAATCCAACGGTACTTTTAAAAAATTATTCACCACCATCAAGTGGGTTTTATTCCTAGGCTGCAGGGGTGGTTCAATATTTGCAAATCTATCAATGTAATACACTACATTAATAAAAGAAAGAATAAGAACCACATGATCCTCTCAATAGATGCAGAAAAAACACTTGACAAAATACAGCATCCATTCTTGATTTAAAACCCTCAGTAAAGTAGAGATAGATGGAACACACCTCAACATCATAAAGGCCATATTCAAAAGATCCACAGCTAATATTATCCTCAGTCAGTGGGGAAAAACTGAGAACTTTTCCTCTACCATCAGGAACAAAACAGGGGTGTTCACTCTCACCATTTCTATTTAACATACTACTGGAAGTTTTAGCCTCAGCAGTCAGATAACAAGAAGAAATACATCCAAATGAGCAAAGAAAAATTCTAACTTTCACTATTTGCAGACGACGTGATACTGTATAAAGAAAATCCAAACAACATCACCAAAAAATTGCTAGAACTAATACAGGAATTCAGCAAAATTGCAGGATACAAGATCAACATACAGAAATCTGTTGCATTTCTATACAGCAATAATGAAGAAGAAGAAAAATCAAGGAGTTATCCCATTTACAATTGCATGAAAAACAGTAAGATACCTAGGAATAAACCTAACTAAAGAGGTGAAATATCTATACACTAAAAACTATAGAACACTTAGGAAAAAAAATTGATGAGGACACAAAGAAATGGGAAAACATTCATGATCGTGGACTGGAAGAATAGACATTATTAAAATGGCAATGCTACCCAAATCAGTCTACACATTTAATTCAATCCCTATCAAAATACCACCAGCATTTTTCACAGAACTAGAACAAACAATCCTAAAACACCCCAAATAGCCAAAGCAATCATGAAAACAGAAAAGCAAAGCTGGAGGCATCACAATTCTAGACTTCAAGCTGTATTACAAAGCTGTAATCATCAAGACAGTATGATACTGGCACTAAAGTAGGTAAATAGATCAGTAGAACAGAATAGAGAACCCAGAAATGGACCCTCAGCTCTATGGTCAACTAATCTTTGACAAAGCAGGAAAGAATGTCCAATAGAAAAAAAAACAGTCTCTTTAATAAACGGTGTCGGGAAAACTGGACAGCAACATGCAGAAGAATGAGACTGGACCATTTTCTTACACCATACACAAAAATAAATTCAAAATGGATGAAAGACCTACATGTGAGACAGGAAACCATGAAAATCCTAGAGGAGAACACAGGCAACAACTTTTTTTACCTTAGCCGTAGGCAAGGGAAACAAAAATGAACTATGGGGACTTCATCAAGATCAAAATCTTCTGCAGAGCAAAGGAAATAATCAACAAAACTAAAAGAATATATTTGCAAATCACATATCTGATAAAGGGCTAATATCCAAAATGTGTAAGGAACTTATCAAACACAACGCTCAAATAATCCAGTTAAGAAATGGGCAGAGGGGCGCCTGGGTGGCTCAGTGGGTTGAGCCACTGCCTTCGGCTCAGGTCATGATCTCAGCGTCCTGCAATCGAGTCCTGCATCGGGCTCTCTGCTCAGCAGAGAGCCTGCTTCCCTTCCTCTCTCTCTGCCTGCCTCTCTGCCTACTTGTGATCTCTCTCTCTGTCAAATAAATAAATAAAAATCTTAAAAAAAAAAAAAGAAAGAAAGAAAAGAAATGGACAGAATCTCCTTGATGGCTAATAATGATGAATATTTTTCTTGTGTGTGCTAGTGCTAGTATGTCTTCTTCGGAGAAGTGTCTGTTCATGTCTTCTGCCCATTTTTTTGATGTGATTATCTGCTTTGTGTGTGTGGAGTTTGAAGAGTTCTTTATAGATCTTGGATATCAGCCCTTTGTCTGTAGTGTCATTTGCGAATATCTTCTCCCATTCCGTTGGTTGCCTCTTTGTTTTGTTGACTGTTTCCTTTGCTGTGCAGAAGCGTTTGATCTTGATGAAATCCCAAAAGTTCATTTTCACTTTTGTTTCCTTTGCCTTTGGAGACATGTCTTGAAAAAGGTTTCTGTGGCTGATGTCAAAGAGGTTACTGCCTATGTTCTGTTCTAGGATTTTGATAGATTCCTGCCTCATGTTGAGGTGAGATACCACCTTACACCAGTTAGAATGGCCAAAACCAACACGACAGTAAACATCAAGTGTTGGAGAGTATGTGGAGAAAGGGGAACCCTTTTACAGTGTTGGCGGGAATGCAAGTTGGTGCAGCCACTTTGGAAAACAGTGTGGAGATTCCTTAAGAAATGAAAAATAGAGCTACCTATGACCTTGCAACTGCACTACTGGGTATTTACCCCAAAGATACAGATGTAGTGAAAAGAAGAGCCATCTGTACCCTAATGTTCATAGCACCAATGGCCACAGTCGCCAAACTATGGAAAGAGCCAAGAAGCCCTGCAATAGATAAATGGATAAAGAAGATATGGCCCGTATATACAATGGAGTATTATGCCTCCATCAGAAAGGATGAATACCCAAATTTTATATCAACATGGATGGGACTGGAGGAGATTATTCTGAGTGAAATAAGTCCAGCAGAGAGTCAATTATCATATGGTTTCACTTACTTGTGGAACATAAGGAATAACACAGAGGTTATTGGGAGTTGGAGAGGAGAAATGAGTTTGGGGAAATTGGAGGGAAAGATGAACCATGAGAGACTATGGACTCTGAGAAACAAACTGAGGGTTTTGGAAGGGAGGTGGGTTAGGGGTTGGGTGAGCCTGGTGGTGGGTATTAAGGCGGGCATGTATTGCATGGAGCACAGGGTATGGTGCATAAACAATGAATCTTGGAACACTGAAAAAAAAACTTAAAAAAAAAAAGAAGAAATAGGCAGAAGACAATAATAGACACTTTTCCAAAGAAGACATCCAGATGGCCACCTGACATATGAAAAGATGCTCTATATCAGTCATCATTAGGGAAATATGAATCAAAACCCTGATGAGCTATCGCCTCACACCTGTCAGAATGGCTAAAATCAACAACACAAGAAACAGCAGGTTTTGGTGAGGATGTGGAGAAAGGGGAACCCTCTTACACTGTTGGGGGGAATGCAAGCTGGTGGAGCCACTCTGGAGAACAGTATGGAGATTACTCAAACAGTTAAAAATAGAACTACTCAACCACCCAGAAATTGCACTACTAGGTATTTATTCAAAGGATAAAAAAATACAAGTTCAAAAGGGTACATGCACCCTGATGTTTATAGCAGGCTTATCAAATAGCCAAACTATGGAGAGAGCCCAAGTGTCCATTAATGATGAATGGATAAAGATGTGATACACACACACACACACACACACACACACACACACAGGAATACTACACAGTCATCAAAAGAAATGAAATCTTGCCATTTTGCAATAGCATGGATAGAGTTAGAGTGTGTTGTGCTAATTGAAATAAGTGAGTCAGAGAAAGACAAGTACCATATGATTTCAATCATGTGTAAATTAGGAAACAAAACAAATGAACATATGGGAAGGGAGGAAAAAGGGGGGGAGGCAAACCATAAGGACTCTTAATGACAGAGAACAAACAGGGTTGTTGGATAGAGGTGGGTAGGGGATGGGCTAGATGGGTGGTCAGTATTAAGGTGGGCAGTTCTTGTGATGAGCACTGGGTGTTGTATGTAATTGATGTAATTGATGAATCACTGAATTCTACTCCCCAAATCAATATTACAGTGTATTTTAACTAACTAGAATTTAAATAAAAATTTGGAGGGAAAAGTAAATAGCTGCAATCCAATCCAGAAAAGTCATTAACTAATACACCAATATATTAACTTATAAATAACTATACACAATTATATATAATTACACATCAAGGGCAGAGTAGAACTCTGGAAAAATGGAGAGAGAAAATGAAAGTGATAGAAGATGTGTTAGTGTGGTCCTGGTATTCATTTTTTTTTTTAAAGACTATTTATTTTAGAGAGACAGAGTGTGTGAGTGTGTGCAGTTCTGTGGGGGGCGGTTAGAGGATTAGTGGGAGAGCATGAGAGAGAATCTCAAGCAGGATCCCCAGTGAACACAGAGCCCCATCTCAGGACTCTGAGATGAAACCAAGAATCGACTGATTTATCAACTGAGCCCTTCAGACACCCCTGGTCGTGGTATTCTAGCGAAGGTGGTCAAGCAAGGCTCACAAGGGGTGACATTTGTGCAGAGACTTGAATGAAGTGACAAATGGAACTGTGAGCCATCTGCAAGATCAAAGCCTTTGTGATCCCATGTGTGTTAAAAGACCATGTGTGTGTTGTTGTCCGGAAGTCCCTCATATGCACTCAGGAACAAGCCCATCCGCAACGTCTCTTCAGTGAAGTCACAAACCTTCTAGGAGGCATGCCCCTCCACTGCCACCATCACCGACTGCTTCCTGGCCATTCTCGGTGGCAGCCCTGATCTCCCCGCAGCCTTTGTCTGCTGAATTGCTCTATCAGAAGAGGGAAAGCATCCTCCGTCGTGAAAAACATGCTGTCTTAGAGCAGTGCTGGTCTGGGGCACCGGTAGTCTTTAGATCAACACTGGTTTCCCCATGTGTGTATGCATGTATGTGTGCACATGTGCGCATGTGCACACACACCACCAGTTCCTGGACTCCTCCCAATCTACATAGGCTGATTAGCTCCTCAGGGATCCCCTTGAGAAGAGCACCATCTTTGTCTGTCTCAGCTGAGATAAAGAAATACCACAGACTGAGGGGCGCCTGGGTGGCTCAGTGGGTTAAAGCCTCTGCCTTCAGCTCAGGTCATAATCTCAGGGTCCTGGGATCAAGTCCCAAATCAGGCTCTCTGCTCAAGCGGGGAGCCTGCTTCCCTTCCTCTCTCTCTGCCTGCCTTTCTGCCTACTTGTGATCTCTGTCAAATAAATAAATAAATAAATCTTTTTAAAAAAAAAAAGAAAGAAAGAAAAGAAAAAAGAAATACCACAGACTGAGCAGCTTATGAACAACAGAAACTTGTTTTCTCACTATCCTGGAGGTTGGGAAGTCTCATATCAAGGCACCAGCAGTCTCAGTGTCTGGTGAAGAGCTGCTTCCTACTTCCTAGACGGCCATCTTCTCACTGTGTCCTCACATGGTAGAAGGGGGGAGGAGTGTTCTAGGGTCTCTTTTGTAAGGACACTATCTCCTTCATGACACCTCCCCTCTCAAAGCCCCCACCTCCAAATAACATCACATTGGGGATTAGGTTTCATCATGACTTTTGTGGGAACACAAACATTTGGTTCATAATAAACATTCTTCAGATGTCAAGAACTTTTGGGTGATTTTTTAAAATCTTATTTGTTTTTATTTTAGTGCTTTTACATTAATGCATAATACCTGGTTTTAAAAAAATCAAACAATATAAAATGATAGTCAACTTAAAAAGTTGGGGCACCTGGGTGGTTCACTCAGTTAAGAGCCAATTCTCGAATTTGGCTCAGGTCATGATCTCAGGGACCTGGGATCAAGCCCCACATGAGGCTCCCTGCTCAGGAGTCTGCTTCTCCCTCTGCTCCTCTCCCCACTCATGTGTGTGTATGTGTTCTCTCTCTCTCTCAAATAAAATAAAACAAATCTTTTAAAAAAAATAAAAATAAAAATAGTCTTATGCCCCCATCTGCATGCAAAATCCCAATGCCCCAAGCAAGCACCTGTAAACATTTCTTGGGGTTACTAGTATAATTGTAACTCACATGCTTATCTTACCATTTCTTGATTCGTCAACTCTAGACCTTCATAAATAGCCTACTTCTTGCTACCTCTTTCCCTTCCCCACAAAGTTTTATTAAAACCTTTTATTAAAATCAAATGACCGGGGCGCCTGGGTGGCTCAGTGGTTTGGGCTGCTGCCTTCGGCTCGGGTCATGATCTCAGGGTCCTGGGATCAAGCCCCGCATCGGGGTCTCTGCTCCGCAGGAAGCCTGCTTCCCTCTTTCTCTCTCTCTCTGCCTGCCTCTCTGCCTACTTGTGATCTCTGTCTGTCAAATAAATAAATAAAATCTTTTAAAAATAAATAAAATAAAATAAAATAAAATGACCTCTATCACTTTAAATAACACATTTAAGCCATTATTGTCCATATAGTTTAGAAGCCTATCTGGACTCCATCAGTATAGGATGAGGAAATTAGCATGTGAATCATCTCTGTGGCAGGAACCACAGAATCCTCTTTCTGCATTCAGGCTTCTGCCATGCTAGCTGGTAACTTGATTTTGCTTTCAGCAAAAAGTGTGAACGTCTTGACACTGAGGATCTTTCATGCTTTCTTTGTCTGTAAATAGGGTGTGAAAAGTTAATGGCATTTTAATATGCTATATAAAATTATATTATACCTATTATGTATATAATATAATATATATCATTTGCTATAGACCAGAGTCTTGCAGTGAAATCCATAGAAAGAAGGAAGTATAATCTTTGGCCGTGAACCTGGGCCACCTGAAGAAGAATGGGCCATTCACCTCCCTTCTGCTTCAGGAGTTGACAAGTTCTTAACAGTTTTTATTTGCTTCTCGTTGAGACCATCACTTTCTGCAGCCACTTTTTAGTTGTGCTTTTGTTTTTCCTGGGGTTTCTAATTCTTTTTTCTGATTGACAAAAGAAAGCTGTGGTTCCTTCTTCACTGTCTCTCTTCATTCCTTGGGCTTCTTAATCCTGTGCTCGTTGACTGTGTGCACCCCCTATCCCCTCCTTTCAGATCTGCTATGACCCTGACATCTGGGACTTCCATCCATCGTACCCTGGACTAACTCCCTTTTTCTAGAGTCCCATGATTTCCACTTTATTGGATTTTTTTTTTTTTTGGCTCCCCTAAGTATACCTTAACAGTTTTTCTTCCTAGAAAGCACATCGATTTTCTGAGACCTTACATGTCTGAAAGTATTTTTATTTGGACCTTATCTGATGATAGTTTGGCTGAGCATAGAGTTCTGAGGTCTTGCCATTTCTTCTCTGGGCTTAAAAAATCCATGCTCCACTGTCTTCTAGCATTCAATGTTACTGATTTAAATGTTTAATGTCATTATTATTTTTATTCATTTGCAAAAATACCCTTTTTTTTCTGCCTAGAAGCCTCATCTTGGAGGGTCGTCATGAAGACGTTATCTCCTTTGCTGTACTTTGTGTTGTAATCAATTTATTCTGATTTGCCACTGGTAGACTCTTTAAACCCTAAAGACTTTTGCCTTTCTTAGCTTGCGGCCATTTTCTTCTGTTATGTGATTGTTTTTTTGTTTTTTTTTTTTCCCTCTCGCTCCTCCCTGGAATCTTGTTAGATGCTGAGGCCACTGAATTCATCCTCATGTCTCTTCCTCTGATATGTCCCATCTTTTTTACTTCTTCCTCTGCATTCTGGAAAGTTTATGTTGATTTTAACTTTTAGACCTCCTATTACTTTTCTTTCCCCAATCATACGTTCTATGTTCCAGAAAACATTGTCTTCTGATTATTTAATTTTTCACACTACCTAGTGTTGTGTGGATAGGATGTGGTGTCTTTTTCAAATCAGTTATTTATTAGAATTTTTAAAGTTATTTTCATACCCTAGATTACCTTGATTTCCCTTTCTAAAAATTTGCTCTTAGTTTTTCTAGGTCGTTCTTTCCCATGACATTGGATTGTTTCAAATATCTACTGATCCCCAGTTATCTATACATATTTTTAACAAAGGTCTTCGCTAGTTAATAGAGGTGACTTACATGGGTAAGTTAGTATTCCCAGGAGACCTCTCCTGTGAAAAAGGGGTGGGTGTGCTGACCAACAACTTCCAAGTTTATTAGCCAGTCAGTCACCTGGCAGGCCCGGCTCTAGGGTAGATGAGTAGGATCTGGTGGGCAGTGTGTGGGGGCTCCCCCAGGGCTGCAGAAGGAAGGTTTCATTACAGGTATAACCCCTATATTCAAGTCCTAGTCTTCTCCAAGTAGGTTGTTCAGTTTTATTAGAGGACTATGTTCTGTTTGGGGCCTAAGGATAAAACCACCTTGGGTCAATTGTCCAGCTGATTGGGAATTGGAATAGGGACCAATGGTTGCCTACACAACCATTAAATCAGGTTTCTGAATTCTGTGTTATAACCAGTCCTGCTCTTGGCACCAACCAGCTCCAAATTAGACATCTTGGTCTGAGAGGCCCAGCTCCAGTGCCTACCTGGAGGGCAGTGTTTTCTCTGATCTTTATGCAATCACTCACTTCCGATTTTCTAGAAATATGTCAAAATCTCTGGTGCTGCTCTCACCCACATTCTTCAGCTGCATTGACTTTTCCCTCTGGCTACCTTCTCTCATATCCCTGGCATCTGGGGAGGGAGAGGCCTTTGTATTCATTTTACTTTTCTGAATTCTCTATAATGAGTACCTGTTATTACATTCACAATAAAAGGTACAACAAGAGCTATTTTTAAAATGGAAGGGATTCAGAAGTACTGAGCCAAAAACAGAAGCATCCTGACAGCATTCTGTGTTGACCATTCCAGCCCTGAGCAAGAAACTGCTTTCCCTCAGTACTTCTAGCTGAATGAATAGGTGGCTGAAGAATCTTGTCCTAGAGCCTGTCTCTCTCTTATGCTTTGGACATCCCCAGGCTGAATTAGAGGTGTTGTTAATACAGCACGAGCATCAAGGGCAGAGCCTGCTATGAAGCAGGTGCGTCCGTGAGTGGCTTCGAGTGGCAGGCACTCACCCACCTGCTGCTGGGTGGACTTCGGCGCATGCTTCGCTGGTCTTACTTCAGGCCACTCGCTCAACCCAGGCAACTGGCAGGCGCTGTTTGTTTGTTTAAAGAGAGACCGTCTTTAATAACAGCAGAGGTTTGGAGGAAGGGAAGAACAGAGCAAAGGGCTCACAAAGAGGCTGCTGGCAGAGTGCCTTTCTGTGCATGGTAATCTTGTCTGCGCCAGCCCCGAAGGCCCTGGGACAGTGTCACTGCTGTTGGGACCGGAAGCTGTGGTGTCACTGCTAGCCTCCTGGGCTGAGTGCTTGCTGCCACTAGGGATGGGACTGGCACTATGACTCTGGCTGTGGCTGCGGCTCCGCTGGCCACCCCCATCTCTGCCACTGTCTGAACCGTTGTCACCGCCATGGGCTGGCCTGCGTCCTCAGCACCAGAGTCAGTGTCATTTTCCAAGTCTACATCCCTGATGAATATCTCTGTGTCTGGGTGGCCTGGGCCTCGTCCTCACTGCTGTCATCCTGGCTGCTACCACCCTTGTCACTCACTCCGTCCCTGTCATCTCTTCTGGGATTGGCCGGTCATCAGCTGAGGTGAAAGGGGTACTTGGGCCCAGTGTCTCTTGGCACCCCTAAGACCAGCCGGGTGTTGACCATGTGGTAACAGAGTACAGGACTTCTAAGAGCTGCATGAAAGGGAGCTGTCTTTTTGCCCACCGGTCCCTATGGTCTGAGCAAGTCCCAGGCCGGCCTGGATGCAAGACGTCGAGAGAGATGCTGCTCCACATCTTGGCGGAAGGAGCTATGAATTCCGGTGGCAACTTTTGCCGTCCGCCCCTTCATAATTCCAGCCTTCATCTCTCATTTTGTTTTCTTATTCTGTGTCTTCCTCAGGCTTCTGAGGACCCAGTCTCTGGAATGGTTCTACAGTAACGTGAAGAGTCGCTTCAAACGCTTTGGCAGCGCCAAGGTCTTGAAGAATCTGTACCGGAAACACCGGCTGGAGAGCGGGGCGTGCTTCGACGTTCTAGGTACTCTGGCGGCCCGCTGCTGTGGGAGTCTGCAGGGCTGAGGGGATAGGAGGAGGCCTGGCTGGGAGGCCCTGGACACTAGGGGTCCTCAACAGGACACAGAAAGTTGCCTAAATACGTGGCTCCGATGAGGAGCAGAAATAGGAGGACAAATATCAAAGATTCTGTGAAATTTGAGTCATCTGGTTCCCACATCCCAAGTGGGCTGTTGGGACCCAAATATTTCTGCGTATTGTGGACATTTTAATTGTAGGTCCCTGGAATTCAAAGATTCTCGATCATCTCCCCCTACAGATGAAACACTGGGAAGTCCTCTGTTTGATCAGGTAGACTAGGCCTAACCTGGGAGGGTATGCCCTCCACTCCCCTTCCCTCCTGTTCCCAACCTCCACTCACACCAGGCCCAGAACCTGATGTAATGGGAGAGTCGGGAAAGTACAGGCTTCTCTCCCAAGTAGCCTGGGGGGTGGATTGGATTCTGCCTTGCTGTTTTTATTCACGTAAGACAACCAATGTAATTAGAAAGAGAAATTATCTCCTTTAGTTCTATTAGACTAGCCAGTAGAAAGAAATCCTTGTCACAATATGAACAGTCTGTCCTCTTTAAAAAGGCTGGTTTTTTTTTTCTCTGTCTAAAGGCAGATTTTTTTCATCTCTTTGCTGACACAGGTAAACGCTTTTTATCCACGAGAAAGGGGGATGGAAAAAAGATCTCATCCGTCTCATTTGGAGCCTTTTCACTGTCATTATTTTACATTGTTGTATTCTCAATAAAGTCTTGGGCTGTGTCTTATCTAAAAATATGCCAGCCACTGAGACAGGGGGAAACAGGATGGAAGCATTAAACACAGAGAATCATTAGGGCCTTTTGTGGTGGTTGTTAGACTCTATCTTTCAAACTATTCAGGAAGCCTAAGCTAGGAGAGCAGTGCTGAAGTCTTCCACAGATTATTTTTATCTCTCTTTGCTGATTTCTCTAAAAAGTTTCTTCTCCAGGAAAGACGGCAAAAGGAAGAAAGAGAGAGAGAGAACAAAAGAAAGCTTAAAAGTAATCTTATTAACAGTAGTTTTTCAAGCCAAAGACATATCTCAAGAAAGTTCCAGAATATTATTGGCTCACTTGTTTGCGTCCCGTCCTTTCTTTCCTCTCATGTACGGCCTCAGGTCTGTTTCGTGTACCCCCTTACGTGTCACCAAATTTCAGACCTCATAGGTGTTCTGTACTGCTTCATGAAAGATGAGGGGAAAAGCAAACATACCGGGAATCCTACAGAGCAGGGCACAACTCTGATCTCTTCTTCTGTCTCTCTCAGGCCCCACAGGTGGATTGGAGCCCGAAGCGGGCCAGCTCAGGGCTTTGAAATTTTCAAGTGTCATTTTCTGAGGAAAACCAGTTACTGGGAATAACTGTCTGCCTGATGGAAGCAGATGTGGGTTCTGGGCCCTCTGTGATTCAGCAGCTCTTTCATTTGGACTCAGGATGGCACTTGCTGCATTGCATTCAGGGGACAGTCTACGAACCATTTGAGCACTAGCTTCATCAGCTCTGTGTTCCCAAAGCATGGCTGAACACCTGGCAAAGCCTACATCCCTTGTTTGGCACCAGTTTGATCTTAGAAGCATTCTGTGGGTACCAAGACCCTTCCCTGAACTATTAAAATCTATTGCTTTAATATGGTTAGTATCCATTTAAACTAAGACTTCCTTTTGATAAAAGTGAAGGGAAACAGTCTGTGAGGTGATATTCAAGCCTGTTAAGCCATGATCATAAAACAGTGAGATTTATTCTATACACTGCCTAGAAATTTTATTCACCCCGCAAGTATGGGCAAATCCTCTGGGGCGGCAGTGGTCTCCTAGCTATGTCACCTGACTGGGGAGCCCTTAGTCTTAGCTCCACCTGTCACCCAACACCCTTTCATCATTGTCTCCTGCCATCCTCAATCTTGACTATACATCAGAATCACCTAGGGGGCTTTAAAAAACAAAAACAAACAAACAAAAAAAACAGTGCCCAGGATCCCCTGCCACACTCAGCCACTTACTTCTGTATCTGTGGAGGTGAGCCCAGTACAGGTATTTCTCTAGGTTATTTTAAGGCACAGCCACGGTGGAGAACCCCAGCTAGCACTTTAGCACTTGACCATAATTGGGGCAGTAGCATTCTGAATAAAATGGCTCCGTCTTCAACTCTGACTAAGGGCACTTGTTTGCAGAATTTTGGTGCCAGAACATTTTACACAACATCTACGGCGTGCAGGGCACATGCTCTGCCCCCAAACTGTTGAAGTAGAATCCCTTGTACGTATGAAATATCTTCACCCCCTAGACCAGCCATAGTCTGCCTTGACACATTCAGTCCATTGAAAATTCATAAAAGTTCACCAAGTTCACAGAATCTTCTGGGCCAGCCATTACATGCATGCTCTGCTCTGCTCTCTGTACTTCTGACCCTCCCAAGCTAGGCTTACTCCTCCTGCAGCCCATATCGGATGACCAGGAGAGGCCAGGCCTGAAAGGAGACCCCTTAGTTCCATTGGGCAAATCTAAGATGTATTTATGACTTCAATAAACATTCAATAAACATTTATTGAACATCTACTACGCGCCCACCTGGTTTAAGAGTGACAAGATGGGCAAGACCCTGCCATCTGGGAATCAATATTCCAGTGGAGAAGTCAGATAAATAAGTACATTTAAAAAAAAAAAAAAAGTGTCCCAGGAAGCCTGGGTGACTCAGTCGGTTAAAATGTCTGCCTTCAGTTCAGGTCATGGTCCCGGGGTCCTAGGATCAAGTCCCTCATCAGGCTCCCTGCTCAGCCAGGAATCTGCTTCTCCCTCTGCCTGCTGCTTTCCCTGCTTATGCTTTCTCTCTGTGACAAGTAAACAAATCTTTAAAAAAAATTTTTTTAAACAGTGTCCCATGGTAATGTGTGCTCACATGGGACATCTGATAGATTCAGCATGACATTTTTTAAAAGATTATTTACTTATTTATTTGACAGACAGAGATCACAAGTAGGCAGAGAGAGAGAGAGAAAGAAACAGGCTCCCTGCCAAGCAGAGCAGAGAGCCTGACGCAGTAGTTGATCCCAGAACCCTGAGATCATGACCTGAGCCGAAAGCAGAGGCTTAACCCACTGAGCCACCCAGGCGCCCCGTGATAACTTTTATTTTTTATTTTTATTTTTTTAAAGATTTTATTTTTATTTATTTGACAGATAGATCACAAGTAGGCAGAGGCAGGCAGAGAGAGAGAGGGAAGCAGGCTCCCCACCTAGCAGAGAGCTCAATGCCGGGCCAAATCCCAGGACCCTGAGATGATGACCTGAGCTGAGGGCAGCAGCTTAACCCATTGAGCCACCCAGGCGCCCCCAGCATGACATTTTTAACAGTGACCGTAGAAAGGAGCATGACATGAAACAATAAAAGTGGTCATTATTAACATACTTAATCTCTAGGCAGTTGGATAAATAGCATATGCTTTCATTTAGTATTCAATAAATAAATGAGAGAAATAAACCCTGTTTTTACTCATGAATACTCTATAGCTGTTTTTGACATGATTCCTGAAAAGGTTCTATTGAGTCTTTCATCTGAGATTTGACTGACAAACATAGTCTTTTGACAATGCTGAACCATGTGACATCAGAGGTTCTTCCAACGCATGAAAGACATCACGTGTCATCTGACTGCTATGTCATGCTTTTCCAGAACAGTTCAGCCACTCTGTGCCATTTCCAGCTGGCACTGAAGCTCCCACCTGTGAATTTCAAGGGAAACAGGGAGAAGCGCTGTTTAAAATTATGCAGAACCAGAGCTTGTCCTCTGGGCAGCTCAGTCTCCCAGTGATGTTTCCAGATCTTCTTTCTCCTCATACTCTCCTCCACACTCCTCCATTCTCTCCACAGAGGACCTCACCTCCTCCTTCACAGGGCAGACAATATGTAACCCTGCACTGGATCCTGTCACCTTCCAGGAAGGTCTCAAGGTCACACACCCCTTCCCTCTTACTGAGCCAGCCTCTCTTTTAACTGGTTCCTTCCTATTGATTGGTAAACATGCCTGAGTCTGTCTGTTTCCAAAAACCATTGCTGCACATTCCCCCACTTCCTTCCCTGCCCGTCTTCCCAGTCGGTGGCAGGCACACTCCGGAGAGCACACAGAGCTCAGGGCTTCTGCTCCCTGCCCTTCCTCATTCCCCTCACCGAGCTATTCTCCGCACAGCAGCCAGAGGGCACCTTTGGAAACACAAATCCGACCAGATCCCCTCCACGGAAACTTTACTGGCTTTATGTGGCTGTTGAAATAAAGATCAAAACGGGGTATGGTCACCATGACCCGCATGGTGTGGATCTCCAAGCCCAGCCACTCTGCCTCGTGTTCAGGTCCCCAGATGCACCTGCCACCCTCATAGCCTGTTGTGTGCAGACTGTCCGCTCTGCCCCAGACACTCTCCAACCTCCCCGCACCTCTTTGGCTCACTGTCCCTGCTAGACTATGAAACACCCAATCAGAGCACTTAACATCTCTATAACTTTACATTGGTTTATATAAGCCTTTGACTGATGAATTCTTTCCCACTCCATCAAGTTTGTCAAGGCAGTGAGGATTTCTGGCTTTGGTCACCCGTATACTAACACCCAGGCCAGACTCTGGGACCTAGTATAAACACCTGTTCATAGACTCTTTGCTGGATGGATGAATCAATGCTGGATGTAGCCACACCAAAGGGAAATATCTGCACTTGGAACAGAGCTTGGGGTTTGCAGAGAGGACTTATCTTAAAGTCTTGTAAGTGAGGAAACGGAGTATCAGAAAGACAAAGCCACTGGCTCAGGGTCACAGAGCTAGAATAAGTGAAGGCCGGCTCAGAGGACACAAACACAGAGAAAGGAATATGGTCAGACTAAGGGAGCTATGACAGGCTACACATTTATGGCCTATTTCATACAAATAGGCCTAAACCTGCCTCAAATACCTACAGCAGTTACCCCTAGGGTTTCCACAGGGGAGCCCGCATCATAGCCCATCTAAGAAAGCACAGCGTCTATTACATGTATTGAAGGCTTAGTTCAACATAGCATTGATGGCATCTGCCCCCTTTTGAGCTAAGGCACATGGACCCATATTCATTTTCTTGGTTCTGCCAAGCACTGTTTTCCATTAACATTCAATTCAAAACATTTTCCTTGAGCCATCTTCTGTGTAGGTGCTGTGTTGGGTCCTGAGGATACAATAGAGAGAGTTGAAAACAATCCGTCCTCTCCATCTACAGAGATCTCATAAAAATCCCCAACTTGAAAGGGGGCTTTAAAAAGGTCTTAGCTAGCTGCTGTTCCCAGCCTGGAATTAAGATTAGGGTTGTGTATTCGATTCAAAGAAGACCGGAGGAGAGGCAGCGGGCCTTGAAAGATCAAACGCAATGGGTTCACCTTATCTCGCTCTGGGCATGTTTCATGTGGACTCCATTCTATGGAAGAGTAGGGTGACAGTTAAATCAATAGCTAAAGGCAACTGTTTGGGTCAGTGCCGTAGACTGCAGCTAACAACCAAACCCACAGCATCATGAGCTCTTATTCTTTCTCTCTTTCTAGAAAGGAAGCCAAGTGTCAGAGAGGTTAAGTAATGTGCTCTAGGTCACACAGCTAGTACTTTGCAGGTTCAGGAAATAGCACCCTTACATCTCTCCAGCTTCGATCTATTGTTTTCTCTTTGATTCCACATTGCCTCCAAAGAATGTACTGGGAGAAAGTCAAGGGAGGCAGCAGTGTTACACCAGGAATCACTTAGAGAAGAAAAAGATGACTCATCAAAAGCTGTAGCATTATTGTGGAGCCCATGGATTCTCTAAATATCTGCAAGGCTGACTTCATCAGAGTGGGTCGTGGTGGTCTGCCAGGACTGTGACCATGCACCAGTCCTCACTGGGGACCTGTGATAATCCCATTCTCTCTCCCACTCCCTCCATCCCTTCAGGAGGAAACTTTTTCGAGGCAAACCTGGAGAATGAAGGAAGTATTTCGGGCAGTGATTCAACATTTTATAGACAGTCAGAAGGTAAGTTTGCTTAAGAGTTTGCAGCTAATGGGAGGTTGAAGGAATAGAAGTGCCTTTAGATACTCGGGGTCTCCCAGTTGCATTGTAACTGCTAGACACAACCCCTTCTTCCTGGGTGGGAGTCTCCAGGGGTCTTCTTATTGTTGCCACTTGTGTGTATCCATCATCAAAATTGGAGAGTACAGCCAAGGTATGGCTGAGAGCAGTACATTCGCTACCCAACCCCTGGATACTTTATATCCATCTTCCAGAGCTAGAATATAATGAATACACTTGTGTAGTTCATATTAAAATATTCATAGAAACAATGTATCATGTAGTGATTCACTTCTTTTTTATACCAATACCATAGTCCCCTGAGAGTAGAAGTTAAAAGCAAAACAAACTGATGGTTTCAAATTAAACCTTCTCCATCATTTCAGCTCCTTCTCCAGCATGCTGGACCTTGAAATCCTCCTGAGTCACCTTCTCCTAGGGTCCTATAGCCCCTCTCCATGCTCTCTATTCTCTCCTTCAGGTGCCTTCGCCTGGAGGTCCCATCCTCCTTCATCATTGCTGCCTAGAACTTCTCCCCGTGGTACGACACACTCCCGCGGGCTCCAGGCACCTCCATTCACTGCTGAAGCTGAAATGCCCAGCACTGATTTCAGCCCAGAGTTCTAGACTCAGATTTCTGAAGCTTGTATCAAGCCCTGTAGATCCTACAGGGATCCTAGCCTCTGCACATCCTAATCAAGCTCTCAGTCACCCAAGTTCCTGGCAGCTCTTTCTCCAAATTCTGTCCTTCTCTTTTTATTCTGACCCCCCATGGCCTGAGAGCCCCCTGCCCACAATTCCCCTGTATTAATCTTACCTTCAGTGACCATCCGTATGCACCAGAGTTCTCCAGAGAAGCAGAACCAATAAGGGATACACACACACATACACACACACACACAGAGATTTATTTTATTTTAGGGACTTGGCTCCCTTGGGGCCTGGTAAGCCCAAAGTCTATAGGGTAGGTCAGCAGGAGGAGCTGGAGGCAGAAGCCAATGCTTCAGTCTTGAGACAGGCTTTCTTCTCTGGGAAACCTTAATTTTTGCTCTGAAGGGTTTTGTTCTCAACTGCAAGAGTAAGACTCACCCACATTACCTCAAGAGCAATTTCCTTCCCTTAAAGTCAAGTATCATAGATATTAACCACATCCCCAAAATACCTTCATGACAGCACCTAGATTCGTGTTGGATTAAATCACTGGGTATGACAGCCCAGCCAGGATGATGCCTAAAACTGACCATCCCATTGTCTATTGGTCCTCCAAGCTTCGGTCACTCTGCCTCGCCTCCTTCTCCTTCCTCCACACCCCTGCCAGTCATTCCCTCTGCGGCACCAACCTGAGTCTTCACTTTCAACCAAAACACCTTGAGTGCCCCACTTCACCCTCATCCGGAAGTCATGAATATAGCATTCGGAGCCTCTGGGTTGTGGCTCCAGGCTCTTACTGGCCAGGGATCTATAGAACTGGGGAACGATACCCACCACAGGTCCTCCCGCAAGCCTCTTAGCATAAGTGCCTGCTCACCCCATAGCCTGGGGAGCACAGGAGAGTGTGGACTTGGCTTGTCCATTGGGGCGTCCCAGGGCTAGCGAGGACTTGTGAGAAAAATACGTTGATTGGTATCTCAAAGAAGAGACACGGGAGGTACAAGTGTCTATCTCTGGGGAGCACTTGGTGTGATGACAATCTCAATTCTGTAGACTATACCTGTAGAAACACTGGGAAAGCTGCATGTCCAGTCGGCCACCCTGGGGCGCACAGAGCCCTGATGTGACTGTCATCATAGCCAGCTTTTGATGGACCTGTCAGCTTGCTGGATCTCTTTGAGCATCCCTGGGTTGGTTTTGGAGATTTTATTATGTTCGCCAGATGCCAATTTCTGTTCACAGTTGTGTCTTGAGGAACCTGCAAAGCTTGAATCAAGGTTTTTTTAATTGAGGGATTGATTAATGAGTGAATTGATGTATTTATGCTTAGTCTCATTCTACAGAGAGTTTGAGGCAGCTCTCAAGAGGTTTGCATGTGTTAAATAAGGCATGAGTAAGAGAGTATAAATGGAAACAGGAAGTTGAAATCTGGCCAAAGGAAGCATAGGCATGTAGCCCCTGCAGACCTGTGTTCCTAGGCCTGATGTGAATGGGGCTTCTGGGGCAAAGGGAGGGATGATTGAAATTCTCACTTTCAAGTAATAAGCAAAGATCGAGTTTCTGGGAAAGCAGAGCTCCTCCAAGCACTCAGCTCCAAAAAGAATTTTGTCACCTGCAGAAGCCATCTGATGTGGGGATGTTTCCTTCCACCTGTTGCCATTTGCAAAAAATATGCTTGCTAAAAATATGCTAGCATTATTTTTCTAAATCATGTGAGCTTGTATTTGTCTCACTTTTGTAGTTAAAATCAAGGGCTTTTGCAGACAGAGTCCTGGACTCAAACCTCATCTCTCCTCCTGTCACACTGAGTTGCCTCAGCCAAGTTATTTGACCTCCCTGTGCTTCAGTTCTGTTGTCCGTTAGATGGCACCCACTCAGTGGACTGTGGTCCAAATGAACTGTGGCCACGCACATAACACTCAGCCTGGGGCCGGCAGGTAGGCCAGCTCAGTGAGGTTGGCCAGTGCTGTTGTTCTTAACAATATTGGCTGAGAGTCTAAACATTGCTTCCACGGGTTTTATATTTGCATTAAACCATGTGTACTGTCCAATGCCCTTAGAACATTGAATAATTTTCATCCCTATCTTCACAGTGATATGCACAAAATAACACATAACCTTCATCTGAGAAAGCAGATGAAAGAGCCGTTATTTCTTTATATGAAGCCCTTCTAGGAGAGCAGTTATCTGTAAGGCAGTCTGCATGTCGGGAGGGACTGCGTGTGATGCAGTCATGCTCTCTCAGAGTGACTTGGCTGGGAGAGAGTCTTTCTGGCTCCGCGGAAAACTCCAGAAACTCCAGAGTCTTCGATGGACATCCAGCTGAGATGGGGACAGGAGGGATCTAAGGAGTCTTTTCAGAGGAGGAACCCTTGGGCCAAGCCTTGGGGTCCCCAGGAACCAGCTCAGGTACAGAGCAAGGACCAGAGGAAAGAAGGCCAAGATATAGGAGCCATGAAGGGAGAGACAGTACCTCTCAAATAATCACGATTTCTTGTGGCTTGGGTTGTGGGGGAGGGGGAGACTGAGGCAGGGGAGAAGGTCTGGAGCTGGTGCGCCAAGTTGCACAATGGGGAAATTAGCCCCCAGCCCCTGCAAGACTTAAACAGAAGAACTGAAGTGGAGTGATCATTTGACTTGTCTTTCCCTTTCAGAAAGTGGTCTGTGTTCTGTTTACTCTATAGGACACAGCATGATGGACACCTTGGCTGTCGCCCTGCGGGTGGCTGAAGAGGCCATCGAGGAGGCGATTTCCAAAGCAGAAGCCTACGGGGACAGTCTGGTATGACCCCCTTGTCCTCGCTGGGGGGAGGTGAGGGGCAAGGTCCCGGCCGCTGGAAGAGAGTCCAGACTGTCGGAAAACCATCTTCACAGTGGTTGTCCTTGACAAGCGCGGGGCCCACACTCCCCCTGCCTCTGTGGTCAGGACTCCCAAGACAGGGATGGCCACATCTCCCGACCCACCCACCCACAGGGGCCATTCTCTTCCCTCCCTCCGCAGGACAAGCAGAACGAGGCCAGCTACCTGAGGGACCACAAGGAGGAGTTGACTGAGGAACTGGCCACAACTATCCTGCAGAAGGTAGGTGGGCCCTGCCGTCCCGTTATACCATTCACCCTCCCACCCCTCTCTACCCCCGGCGGGGATCAGAGCCCAGATCAGAGCCGGGGGAAGAGCAACCATGGGCCCTGTTGTTGTCTCGGGCACCATTTCTGTGCCACGTCACGTTTCCCTTTTGTGCTCCGGGAGCCACTGAGGAGGGATTTCATGGCGATGTGGCGTCTGAGTGGAGGGATCCAATGGGGTCGCCTTTAGGGATCGAGCTGGCAGGTAAGGAGCCAGGAACTCAGCACTGAGCAGGTTACTCACCATCTTCCTGTTCCCTAGCCTCCCCGCTTGTGCGTGTTTGCATGTGTGCACATATGTGTGTCCTTCTTACAAGTTTCGGTCTCCCACTGACCCGCAGTCACCTCCTGCTACCTCCATGCCGTAAACTGTCCCTTGCATGGAGTATCCGTTCATTACTGTGGAGAAGCCAACCGCCCCAGACCTCTGTGTCTGCGAACAAGGATGATTTCTGTGATGCCACACGCACGTTTCTTACACCACCTCAGTGTCCTACAACTCAGTTTTGACACTATCTATGCCAAGTTAGCACGGACCTCACAAGTTAAGGGCTCAGCCCCACCAGAGTGCCCCCATTGCAGATACCAGGGACAGGCGTCAGGCATCCCCAAGTTACCGCACTGATGTCCAGTCTACTACAAATTCAGGGATTCCCATGATCATGATTGCCCTCAGGTGGGATAATTTGCTAGAACAGCTCACAAAACTCAGCAACGTGCTGCATTTCCAAAGACAGATTTATCATAAAGGATGCAAATGAACAACTGGATGAAGAGATACACAGGATAACAAGGCGGGGGAGGAGGTGTGCAGGCCTCCATGCCCTCTCCCTCCAGCGCACTGCCCTCCGGGTGACACCCTGGGTCTGCCCCAGCCCTGGGAGCGCAGTCTCCCTCCCTCCCCAGAGGTAGTAGCGGGAGCTGAGATTTCCCAGCCCTGAGTCGGCTCATTAGCATAACAAAGACACTCCCAGGGTTTTTTGGCTCAGTGCCAGGAACCGGGCCCAAAGACCAAATGTATGTTTTATTAGAGCTCAGTTTCTTTCTCGCTCAGGCATCCCCTCTGGCTCATGCTGTGGGTTGGGCTCCAGTCCATGCTGTGTGTTCACTCAGGGGCCTAAGTAAAGGCACAGCAGCTTCTGGGGCCAGGACCCAGGACAGAAGCACAGGAGAGGAAGAGGAAACTGCCATATGGTCTAAGGCCCAGGCTCAGCCCTGACTACTGTCACTACTGTCACTGACCAAAGCAAGGCACCCAGTCAGCCCACTGCCACAGGCTTATACTTATTGTCCCCTTCCTGGGAGAGATGCAGAGTCACATGACAAAGGTCTGCATGCAGGAAGCAATGAACAAGTTCAGTCTTCTGGTTTGATCACAAAATCCATGTCCCTTCTGCACGGCCCACACAGAAGACTCCCCACTAATCCCCCAGAGAGCCCCAGATGTCTCATCCAACCCACAGTTCAAAATACATTCAATCCAGATTCCAGGGCTTTTACGCTGGAGACCTAGGAACCGAGGAAACACGTTATCTGTCCCCATACGTCCAACACATACTGTTGGTGTCAGACCCCCGGGGCAGCTGGCTGGCTCAGGATGTGACCAGTCCCCAGCAATCCCAGAGCCCAGGGAGGTGGGGGTACACCTTGGTCAGGCCCCCCATCTGCCCCAAGGCATGGCACCTCCGTTCCTCACTCGCCCTGCTCGGCCTCCTGCTCTCATCTTGTCTGGGCTACAAGGGCATTGAAGAAAAACCCAGACTGGTGGCTCAGAAGTCTTCTCAGCTGCCTCTAGGAAGTCAGGAGCCCAGATACCACTGTACAAATAGATTCATTCTCTCCGTGGGGCTGTGCCCAGCATAGCAGGTGGTACAAATGAGCCATCAGCTCCTGGCTCTTGGAACCTGCCCCCTTCACAGACCCTGCCAATGCTTCCTGAAACCAGGATTTACAGCCAGAGACTGCGGGTTCAAAAGGTAGCTCCACTGTTTACGAGTTGTGCAGCCTTCACTGGTAGCTTAACTTTTCTGAGCCAGTTTCCTCATCTGCAAAATGAGGAGTCGTAGCCTTAAGATTATTTTGAGGATTAAATGCCATGGAATGCATACAGTGCCTACTACAGTCTGGCCTGTGGTAGGCATTTAATGACTAGAAGTTGTAAGCATCATAAAAGGATGATTTATAAAATGTAAGGTGTTATTCTGTTTTACCCTCAGGTATAACTGCAACAGATGGATATGCTGTTGAAACTAAGTTCTTCTGTGGCTGAAACACATCCCAGAGATGCTTCCAGTTGCTCCACATAGCACCTGAAGGCCTGGCCAGTAACCTGCCCCCTTTTGTCCTCCCACCACAGATCATAAGGAGACAGAAGAGCAAAGGCGAGCAGCAAATGGAAGAAGAGCCAGAGTGGTTGCAGCCCCAGAGCTGCATGGCCAAGGCAGCTGACGGGGGGACCGCCACGCCCCCAGGAGGTCCCCGAGCTCCCTACACCCTCTGGGTGAGTCCCCAAGCATAATCCTGCCCCCACCACGGACTGGTGTCCTGCCCAGGCACTGATCAGAGCTGGTGCCGTAGACGCGGGGCCACCACTCTCAACCACTTATAGTTGACTCCTGTACCCACCCGACGGGGTAAAGGTACCCAAAGCGGGGCCGGGGGAGAAACAGAGAAAAGTGTAGGTGATGGGGGCTGGGAGGGGCCAGAGGGGACATAGGGAGTAAATACAGAACAGCCTCCTGAGGATATGCAGATGGCTTTTTATGCAGGACCCATTTAGGAAAAATAAAGGTGTCAATAGGCATTTTTAAAATTCATTCCAAAAAGGGTTGAACTGTTCCTGTGAAAAGAACAGCTTTATGAGAGCCCTGGGCTTCCTTACAGCTCCCACCCCTTGCTTTCCCAAACCCGAGCTGTGACAGTGAGATCACCATGCCGTTTGAGGCACTGAAATGGCCACCTCTGGACACCGGCTGGGAGTTGGGGAGTGGCCCAGCCCTTTGTCCATCACCTTGGAATTAAGCCAAGAGCCGCAACTCAAAGCACAGGGCCCTTGCTGTGACCCCAGGGTTGGAGCCTGCTTGTGTATATGGTAGAACCACGAAGCCTGCAAACTCCTCTACCTGTTGAAGTGGCCCCAGCAGAAGACGTGGTGGCTGGGAAAGCCAGAGGCTGAGGCCAAGGAGCCGGGCCTTCTGTGCAGAGATTACACCCAAAGCCCAGGGACTGGTTGGCAGGGCTTGTGTTCCAGCAGTGGTAGGAGCCCACGGTCCCAGCATGGGCATGAGGTCAGGACAGCGCACACAGGTGCCATTTAAAACTAGCAAGTCAGAGGGACGCCTGGGTGGCTCAGTTGGTTAAGCAGCTGCCTTCGGCTCAGGTCATGATCCCAGCGTCCTGGGATCGAGTCCCACATGGGCTCCTTGCTCAGCGGGGAGCCTGCTTCTCCCTCTGCCTCTGCCTGCCATTCTGTCTGCCTGTGCTCGCTCTCTCCCCTTCTCTCTCTCTGATAAATAAATAAAATCTTTAAAAAAAAAAAAAAAAAAAAAAAAAAAAAAAAAACTAGCAAGTCAGAGACGGGAAGATCACCAGCACATGTTTCCCCCGCTCCTCCTGGGGGTCAGCGGCATTCGTCCCCTCTTGTATAGATGGATAGAAAGGGGTGTACGGCCCAGCTGCGTGGTAGGCATGAGGTCCCAGAAGCAATGCCCGCTGTCTTCACTATGTCAGTCGTCCCCGTGTCCTCACCAGCCACCAGATGCTCGGGGTAACAGGGAGCACCTTTACGGCTTTATCGGGGAGTTAGCGTCACTGATTTATTGGCAGAACTTTCCCTTGTCAGCATGCCCGTCAGCGGACTTTACTGCTGCCGTTGTGCACCTAAACAGGAGCCTCGGTCCAGGTCCGCCGGGACTGAATAATCCGATTAGCGAAGCAGGCCGGGTACGAGTCCGCCCAGGGCTGTGGGCGCCCCCACTGAACAGCTGAGACTGGAAATGGACTTGGGGCTCAGCGGAGGGAGAGCCCCATGACCTTCAAATAGCCTGTCATTCAGAGATTTCACTAACTCGTCCTGCCGCAGCGAGCTCAGGCTGCATCTGTAGTGACACCCTGCTTTCCGGGGAGTCTTTTGGAAGCATTTTCTGAAAAAGTCAGGCTTGGGAGGGGGGCGTCTCTAGGAGGTGTGAATCCCCCCAGTCTCGGCATTTGACCAATACTTGCTCTATGTAGACTTTCTGTGCAGAGGGGGTTCACACATATTACTTCATGAGATCCATGCAAGGGCATCCTGGGTTCTCCCTATTTTACAGAGCAGTGAACCGTAGTCTGAGCCACTGGAACTGAGTTGACGGGTGGGGCAAGACCAGAACCCAGGTCTCCTGGCTCCGAACATTTCCTCCACTCTGCTCCTGTCTCCTGGGTCATGGGGCAGCTCTTGGATATGAAATGCCTGTTTTCCCACCAACTGTTTAGGGGGACCCCTTGTCATGTTTGCAGTTCAACCTAGAAATGGTATTCCTGTCATTGAGGCAGGAGACACTCTGTGTGTCCGCGGAGATGTGGGACAGTGGGTTCTAGAATGGGTCCGGACAGTAGGAACAGCCTGCAGTGGGCACCCCCTTTCCACAAGAGGACAGCAGAGTGCTTCCTGCACACCCCTTCATCAAGTACTGGGTGAAAGCAGCTTAAAACAAGCAGCAGTGATGCTTCCCAGGGGGCCTCCCACTCAGCCCCTCAGCTGGCTGGAAAGACCCTAGTCCACCTGGGATGTAGGCACACAGGGACCGTGGGTCAGTCGCACAGGGTTCCCATTTGCTTTGCTAAAACAACCCTTCTCAGGGTTTCCTTTTTTCACCAGAAAATCTGTTTCACCAAACGCCTGCCTCCCGCACATCCCAGTTGTCACGTTGGTTTCAATAGCAATGGAGACAGAGCACATGCATTTCTTACTTATTTGTCCTGAAGCAAATGACAGAATATGATTTATTTCTAGATTTTGATATAGGATAAGGCCTAATGGAAGTCCCTCTCCCACTGCAGGCATCTTTTGAATCTCAGGTATACAGTGCTTTGCAAGCTATGTCCACCTTCCCTGGTCTTGAATCCATCAGTGTGGGAGGGGGTGGAAGAGATCCTTGAGGCTATAGTTGGAGCAAAGCCCAGAAAAGCCACCAATACACCCCTTGGATAACACTATAACCACCCAGATCACAGGGCCTGGCACCTTACAGAGGGGACAAGATCATCCACTCGCTCCTATTGCTAATCCTTCCATCCTTAACTTTGATATTTGATCGAAGAAGTCCCCTCTTGGCCTCTCGGTGTGAGTTCTCCCTACACTGTGGTTTGTAATATGTAAACAGCATATTTTTGTCAATGTTATCAGTCAGGAAGACATGAATGCTTTGGCTTTCTCTATGCACACTTGTACTCATGGGAGCTGCCCAAACGAAGCAGCCAGAACCCCAGCTTAAAGAGAAATCCATCATCCAGCTGGGTCCCTGGCACGGTTAGCTCTTTTGAGCAGCCAGGATTGTTAGCCCCCCATTGTCTGTGGTCACATATGTTCAGGCGATGGTCCAGCCCAGCACTGGACATGTGGCAGCCGTTTCTCAATATAGGGCCATGGCCATCTGATGGCACCATGTTGATTTGTGGGGATTTAGTGATGGCCTGGACTCGAACCCTTCCCCTCAGCTCCCAGGATACCTGTGAAGGAAGGAGACTGTGTGGATCCACACAGGGGTGGGTCCACCCCCTTGTGAAGGCCATTTGTAACTCCAGGTTTGGTTTAAAGACAGCCACATGATAGAGCTTTTACAAAACCTTATTTGGAAGGAGAGTCGCACCTTACCCAGCACTCAGTGATAAGAATCCATGGAATCTTGATTAGTTAGCTCTTTAGAAAATCTTACCCCAAGTTCTAGCTCTTCCAGCGACAAAGAGGCTGCCATACCTCCTCTGTGTGAGTGCTGTCCCATTGGGCTCCAACCCCATTAGTAGGCTAACCAGACCACTAACCCCATTAGTAGGCTAAACCGGGCCCCTGAGGGGGCCTGCAGAGAAAGACTGGCTCCCTTCTGATGACCCTGACCTACCACTTCCCCCAATGTCTCAAGCCTTCCTCCCTTCATCCTTGTCTCTGTCCTGTTGACTTCCTCTCTTGTCTTCAGACCTTCATTTGATGTTACACGTGGGTCTGAAGGACCCCAGGTCAGAACTATAGTATAGCCTATAAGTTTTAACATTCTTTTTATAACCAGCTTATGCTAACTAAGAAACTGTGGCCAGCTGACCATAGATAAGGGAGTCAGCAAGCAGCATAACAGGATAACGAATAGCAAAAATCTGTGTTTAACCCAGCTGTTTCTGGCTTCTGTATAATAATGCTTCTAATGCTTTGCTAAGAAATGAAAAATTGTTTAAACCCTCGCTCGCTGTGTAATCAAATAAAGTTATACCCTTCCCTTGTTAAGAATTTCCCCTACTCCTAAGTCTCCCGTACCAAGGCCGGAGACAGGCGGTTCAGCATGTACTTGATAAGGGGATCCTCTCCCGTACCAAGGCTCGAGACAGGCGGTTCAGCACGTATGTAGATAAAGGTTAGAAACGTGCAATTCAACACGTACCCTCTACTGTATACTATCTGAATGGTGACTGGCCAGAATGTAGGTTTTCCAAAGCCAATCCGCTAACACCAAGTATGCCTTTTTCAAATGTTCAAATTGTCAGCCTATCAGCTCCGTCCCATCCAAAACTTGTTTGTACCTGTCTATAAAAATCCTGCACCACCCCAGCCTGGTGTGCTCAGCTAGCAGGAGCTGCTGACCGCCCGCAGGCGCTACTGACCACCCGCAGGCGCCTGCGTAACAATAAAGAACCTCTTGCTGTTTGCATCCTGTGGCAGTGTTGAATTCTTGGGTAAGGGGATCCGCAGGTCTTTCAGGTCTCCACCCTTAGACAGACCCCAGCCTGACTTCCCTTGGTCAGGACCCCAAGCTCTTTCCCTCTGACCAGCACCAGTGTTCAGGGCCAGCCTGGGACCTCAAGTGTTGGTACATCTGGGGGACAAAGGTCAGCCTCTCCAATGCGCTGTGCAGGATCTCACCTTGATGGCTAAGTCCGTGCTTTCTTCCCACCCTGACCTGCACCTGGTCCCTGTCCCCTGTGGTGAAAGTCTGTGCTAACACCATATTCCAGAGTTGGGGCCCAAGGGAGACTGACCCTGGCCAACGCTACCATATTGCACAACCATTGACCTAGAATTCAGCATGAGTAGTGCCCCCAGATTGTACAGCATGATGACTGCAGTTCTAGCTGCCAATGAGCAGGAACAAGGACTGGTTAAGGAGCAGACACATGTTATATCTCATGTTATATCTTTTATATCTGCACCAAAAAGTGCGGATGTGGGTATTTTGGACCCATTTTATAGATGAGAAAACTGAGGCTAGAGCTTTACCATAAGTTGCCTAAGGCTCCACAGCTTGTGATTGGTGGCTCTGAGAGTTGAATGCCGTACTCCTCTTCCAAAGCCCTTGATCTAGCTTCTTTCTCTATGAAATGAGATCAGCAGATTCAGCTATCTCTCAGTCCTGAGACTGCACTCTCCAATGCAGTGGTCATGAGACACAAGTGACTATTCAAATTTAAATTAATTAAAATGAAATAAAGTTTAAAATCTAGCTCCTTCATCGGACTGGCCACATTTCAAGTGCTCCGTAGCACCTCTGGCTGGTGGGTACTGTGTTACACATTGCAGAACATTTCAATCACCCAGAAAATTTTGCTGCACAGCACTGGTCTAGAATTGAGATAAGGAGGAAGTGATACGCAGAGGGCATAAATGCAGAAATGTGCCACGTCACTGGCCAAAGCCTGGACACGAAGCAGCAGGCCAAGTCTTGGCTCTTAGGGACCTCAGGGAAGGTGGCCCTCCCATCTTTTGACCAGCTGGTCTCCAACCTCCCCCCTTGCTCATTTGCACCATCACCAGAGCCCCACTCCAGGGGTTCCGACTCATGGGGTCTGGAGTCCAGCCCGGGCATCTGAGTACCTGACCTAGTTCTCCCCTGGTGAGGCTAATAGGCTACAGGCCTGAGGATAGCTCTTTCTCTCTTGAGGAGGGCTCCTTGACCTCCTGCTGCAGAGGCCATAACCCTGTGACCTCCAGGCAATGCCTCCCCTTTTTTCTCAGTTCCCAACAACCTGGACCCCTCTAGCCCAGGGCATAACTATGCAGAATCTCAGAACACTGCAGGCCAGGCTGCTGGGCTTAACTTGGAAACCCAACTCAATCCATCCCCTGCAGAAAGGAGTTATCCTTGTTCTCTTGGAAGAAACTTGAATGTGTCCATTCTCTTGTTAATTTCCTCCCTTATTGTGTGATTCTCCAACAAAGCTGCCATCCAGCTTTCCAAGCCTTAAGACGAAGTATCCTAAAAGCCTGTAGTGCGGGTCTTGTAATTCATTTAATGCCTGCCTCTTTGGGCACATGTATATACAAAGTCATCTTCATAATAACCTGGTGATCCTATTGATAATAACCGTGATGACCCCAGGGGCCAGGCTCTTAGGATGCGTCCAGTGACCAAGAGGCATCTCTCTGTTCCCTCTCTATCCTTCTCTATTTTTCTCACCCTTTCCTCTTACGTGTCTGTCCCTTCCTCCCTCTTTCTTGCTCTCCTTTTATAGGATAGATCTAAAGTATTTTTCATTATTTATAATTACAGGATTGAATTTAGTATCTATGCCAGACCCCAAAAACACAAAGCAAAGCTTTGTCTCAGTTGTCATTCATCCTATTCCTGTCTTATGGAATAACCTCCTTGTGAGTGAAGACCACTTTGGTGCCATGGTCAGTCCCTCAGGGAGCCCGCCCTATTGGCAGTGCTGATGGTCCTATTCGTCATAATGACAATAGAGCGTTCCAAGAGATGCAAGGAGCAAGTCACACCACTGCCCACACAGGGTAGGCAGCAAGTGTGGAACAAGGTCTCATGATTGTGCTGTGTGTTTCGCCCAGAGCATCAGAGCCAACTGGCTCAAACGGCAAGTCCTTCCCAGCCGGAGCAGGTTAGCGAGGAGGAAGGTATTCTCAGGCTTGCAGCATGGGCTCGGCACAGCATGGACGAGGCATGGAATCACATCAGCATGGGGCCACACAGACCCCAGGTCAGACCCTGCCTCTGCCGCCTCACCAACCATGTGCTTGGGCAAGTTATTCAACCCCTGCCTCAGTTTCCTCGTGTGCACCCTATCAGATCAAGTGAGAGAATGCCTATGTTGTCCCGGCTCAGCGGTAGAGTGTAATAAATACTCTTATTTTGACTAATACTCCTCGAGTGCTTTTTATGTACCAGGCATGACACTGATCCTTTTACATGAGAAAACTGAGCCACAGAACACTCGAAGTCCCCCTCCCCGCCCCCCCCGCAGAATCCCACAGAGCAAGAGGAAGCTGGCATTGACCCAGTGCCAAACACACCACCCATTAGCTGGTGCCTGAAGAGTTGAGGCTGACCTGTTTCAACACGCGATTCTCAAGTTCATCTTTGCAAGACCTTGTTGGCACCTTGATACTCCTGGACCATGGACCAGCCATTCCCTCTCTCCCTTTATAGACAGGCAGACATTAACTCAGGCCAGCCCTTCCTCTTATTATCAGATCTGCTTCTTCCTGCAGAGGTCATGGGTGAGAACAAAGGAGGGGGCACAAAGGCCCAGCTAGGATCATGAGCAAATAAAAGACTCCAGGAATCCCTTCACTTCTTAGGAGCCAAAGAGGTAGAGCTAACTGGTGAATAAATGCATTATCCTGTCGCCATCTTCTGGTAAATATGTTTATTGTATTGAATTTGTGGCAAAACTCGGTCTGGGTTTCAGAACAGGAGCTTTTCCACCCTGGCTGGAAACCTAGTGAAGCCAGATCTTGGGGTCTTTTGTGGTTGTCAAGGTATAGTTTTCTTCTAGTGTGAAACAATGGCTTGCCTGAAATCTAGTGTAAAAGTCTGGGGTCCCCAACTTGCTCACAAAGAACACAGATGCCATCCTCCGTGTTAGAACCACAGGGACTTTTCATTTCTTGGTGTAGGCTTTTGTAGATGGGGAGCGCTTTTGTCCCATAAAAATGGACCCAAGCTAACTCTTCAAGACACATACAGACAAATATAAGATACCATGTGACCCTCTTATAAAATGAAACATTCAGTGTCATTTTTCCTTCTTTGTAAGCATGTGTTCAGTGATTTATAGTGAGAAGCTGGCAGATATTTAAAAAAAAAAAAATAGCAAAGTCAGGGCATAGAAAATGGCTCCATACTGCACATGGCAAAGGATGGTCAACTCCCTTAAGGAGTTTTCTGTCTAAACTCTGTCTGAAGTCCTGGAAATTCAGTCACAAACGAGCAACAGAGGATCACACCCAAAACACCATTCCTGCGGTCAAGGAGCTCACGGTCTTTGGAAGAACTGAAAGGTTTTAGTAGGACTGTAAGACAGTATATGCAGTTATGTGTGGGATTACATCGAAGGGGAGGCTTCTTGCCAGACCATGGTGGGATGAGTGTCAGGGGTATATTCCCTGAGTATACAGGGTTTGCCATAGAAAGACTTTTTTCTTCATTTTTATTAACTTCATTTGACCATCAGTTTTGATCTCTTTTCTCTCTGGCAGCTGTTCATCAGATTAAGGATTTAGTAAAATCATAGGTGGCTCCCTGAACACCCATCCCTGTGAAAACCTTGTTTTCCCGACACAAGGGACAGAGTCCAGGCTTTCTTGCCCTTGGAATAAAGGGAGCGGCACTCAGCTGAAAGCCGCTTGTTGTGTGTGTTAGCTTGGCTGTCCTCCAGCTCAGACCTCGCCCTCCATGTACCTGTGATATGATTCAAACAGTGTCTCCGCCTGTCCTTTGAAATCTCACTGCCTCCACTTCTTAGGTAACAGCTCCTTTTCCCTTCTTTAATTCAGACGCTAAGTGGTACGTGTTGCAATAGTTGTAGGTTTGTGGATGGACCATACTTGGCTCACGAATCTGTTGTAGGATTGACATTGCACCCAAAGTTTCTGTGCAGGCTGCCCAAACTTGGATTTGGAGGTCTTCCGAGGGAAGGTGCTTTCTTTTTTGAGCACGGTTGACCTAAGAAATGTTGCCAGGAAGATGGCTGGATAAAAGGCTGTCTGCAGCCACTACCCACTAGGGTTCTGATGCTTTCGGGTAGACCTGGCCAGCTTCAGCAGAATCAACAGGGCCTGTTGGCACTGTCATACAGCGTTACGCACTGTTTGCAGCTGGTAAGCCCCAGCGCGGAAAGAACCAACACCATCAGACATGCCTTCTCCACACTGTGTCGTCTACCAGAAAACGGACGGCATCCCTCCCCATGACTGTGCCCCTCAGTCCGCTCTCTTCCCCTCTTTTTTCTCCACAGCAGTCCCAGTCTGCGTTCTCACTCCCCAGAGAGGGCGCCCTGAAGCCCCCTTCCCTGGAGGCACAGCCGAGGAGGAGCCAGGCCCAGCCACTGCGGGAAGAGGTGACCTTGCCCAGCTGGAGGAGCACGGACAGGCTGGACGAGACAAGTAATGGCTTTAAGTGGCATCTGGTTGGTCTGTGGGTCTCAGGAGTGCTGTTGGGAGGCTTCTTCCCGCTCAGCCCGAGTTGGTGTGGGCCCATTGGGGGCCGCCGAGCCACCGAGTCATGAGGCCTCTATCAAGCACACACATATAACGCAGTTGTGTTTTCCACTGGGCAATCTTCCCGCTGAGACCTGTGGGACGATGGGGGCTGGGGTGCTCCAGGGCCAGGATGTTAAGAATGCCTCAGCTGCCTGGCCACGTTTCAGCTTCCCATTCCACGTGGACCAGAACAGGTCTCATGCAGGCCAGAAACACTAATCCAACCTAGCAGGCTATGTCAGTGTTCAGAGGATTTGGGTCTCAGTGAGGGTTGGTTTTAAGAGTGTCCTTTTTGAAACCTTACATAATAGTGAGGGTGATACTCGCTCCCATAAAAAAGAAACCAAACATTTAGGTGGCTTAACATACTAGCTTAGGTTCTCATAAAACACCAGTGCAATGCAGTGTCCTGGCTATGGGACGCCTGTGGAGGCCCAAGGCTCTGCTGTCCTCCATGGCCTCTGAGCTTTCTGCTGGGTCATTCACACCAGCCAGCAGAACAGAGAAGTGAGTGCATCTGCTTCCTAACCACCTCAGCAGGGACATGGCCCACACCACTTTCACTCCCAGCCCATAGACAGGAACCAGTCACACAGCCCAACTTCAGTGCAGAGGGCCTGGCAGGTGTCCTGGCTGGGTGCATCCCAGCAATGCTGGTAATGCCACGAGAGGCACGGGGCACACAAGTCTTTGATGGACAACTGTCATCCCTATGGCTCCTGGGGATGGCCTGCTGCCCATTCTTCCCGCTCCTTCTCCTAGAACATCCCACCTTGGCATAAAGCCCTTGATCTCCCCTCTCCAGAGAGTCAACATCCATGACACACAGTCCATCATAAACCAGTCACGTCACGTAATCCTTCACAGTGAAGACCCTCCAATTAGCTGAGTCACTTTCCCAAAGTTACACATCCAAAGGCTGGAGGTGCTTGGAACCACATGGCTAACAGTTGAGGACCACGAAGTCCCCTGCTCAGGTCACCTGGGTCTCTTGGGCTCCGTGACTGTCTAAGCCAAGATGCTCGCTCTGCCCTGGCACAGGTCTGTTCTCCTCACCCGACCGCACGTAACGGGAGCTAGGAGCGTTGTCCTCACAAAAGAAGCCATGAGAGGATTCTCAATTCCCACTGTATGTCAGATCTAGAATCTGTTTCTGAACAACAGCCAGAAAAATTAGCAACAAAATTCTCACCTTAGAAATAGGTTTTTAAAGATTGGGCTATCGTTTCTACTCTCTAAGGGAAAATATTGAATCCACAGCTATTGAAACAAATTCCATTGTCCTCAAGGTGCAAAGAACCACAAAGCATGCAATGCTTTTTAACAGTCATTCTAAAAATTTCCCAAAACAGATCATTTCCATGTGAACCTTTTAGTAGAACCCACCCGTCAGTAGAATCTGCAGAGATTCTGGGAGCACATGAAATGTTCCCTATTTATGTATATGGTTTGGGTTTTTGTTTTTGAAGTGCCTTTTTCCATTCTAAGTAAGCTTTTCTTTCCTTTCCTCCTGCTGCCCAGAGTATCTCTTCATTCATTCATAGGCTTTCTTCCTTCCTCTATCTCTCACCAGAGACTGAAAGTTCCCACAGAGAGGGGGCTCTAAAATTCCACAGGGCATATGTTTATCTTCCATAAACAAAAATAACTACCCTCTAAAAATCACTTTACCATGAACAGGGTCCATCTGCAGGCATTACATTATTCATTCCTCCAACAGCGCTACGGAGAGTTACCATTCTCTCACGTAGCCGACAAGAACCTTGAGGGACAATGAGGGCGAGTGTCTTGTTCAAGATTCCACGGCTAATGTGGCCAAATGCAAACATTATGGCTCCAATTTGCAGGCTTTTTCAACTACTGCATGATAATAAGTGTCCCTCCCTCCATAAAGGCAAACAAATAAACAATACCACAACAAATAGCCTTTCAAAATTCACGCTTACACACGATTAAGTTTAGAGGAGATGATCAGAACTTCTAGAAAACACTCCATTTCACAAAATAGTTCCCTGCTGACTTAGGAGCATTCCAAATAAATTTGGAAAGGGTTTTGATTTTCAAAACATGATTTCTTTTTACCTAATTTTCTGTAAAATAAAGCACCCATGTAATTATCTATTAGTGGTACATAAACATAAAATTTAGTTCAACCATATCACACACAGAAAAGATTTCACACTCTTCTCAAAAACTCCACACATCTCTCAGGATAGAGATTTAAAATAACAAAACTATAAAGCACTGGTTTTTCTGAGGAATGCTTGACCTTGACATGCTAAAATGTCCAGACCAACCCCACAGGTCTCGAGGAGTGTCCGATCCATTTAGCGGGAAGCGGATTATACCTGGGAACAGGGCCCAGTCTCAGCAGAGCAGAAATGTAGAAGAGAGGAGACCCAAGGTAGAGGTCATCTTGGTTAATGGCCATTGGCTATTTCCGCAGTTCTACTCATGCCCCAGGGGAAAGGTGGCTTCCAGAGCCTGTTAATTCACAGTTGGGGTCAGCTAGAGGGACACCGTGGGCTGAGTAAACCACAGCAGGTCCACTTTGAGCCCCGGAAGAGCTCACAGCAGTCAGTGGATGCCTCCCCAGACACATTTCCCCTTGATAGACCTTGAATGAGCGTCCACTATAGACACAGCACATGCTCGGGGCTGGAAATAGCCATCAGGGACGGGCTCTGCTCTGTAGTCGCTGACTGGTTGTTGCCGCACAGCCACAGAAGAGAAAGAATCTGGACAGAGGAGAGAATGAAGGGTGCAGGGTCCTCGACGCCTATTCCCAGAGGACTAAGAGAGTGTGGTAGTGGGACCTGAGTATAGCTTTGAGCAGTTCCGACCACGCTCCTTACAACCAGGCTTTCACAAGGGTGGGCATTCAGGAAGCCCGCTATGCTTTTGTGGAGACAAAAGCTGGCCAGCTTCTAGCTTCCTCAGGAGAACGAACGGAATGTGGTGAACTGGGATTGTGAAAGGCAGAAGAGGGGAGCCAGCGACAGACTGAATCCCTGCCTTCCAGGTAGTGGGTGTCAAAGGCAGGTGCATGACCACGTCTGTAACACCACCAGCCCGGGAGCCAGGCACAGAGTGGCATTCGTGGGGGCTTTCCTGATGTGACTTCCTCCTGTGACCCCAGGAGAG
The DNA here is from genome assembly GCF_964662115.1 of Mustela nivalis. NCBI lineage: Eukaryota > Metazoa > Chordata > Mammalia > Carnivora > Mustelidae > Mustela > Mustela nivalis. Next base: position 156,519,536 of record NC_139020.1, read on the forward strand.
AATGCAGACAGCAGGGCTGTGGAGGGCCTGACATCACGTGCGCAGTCTTGCCCCCGCATCCTGTGGGTGCCTGGGTTCACCAATAAGTAGTCTTTACAAGCCCCAGGCAGGTTCCAGAACTGCTCATGGACTGGAGGTAGGGCAGTGAAGAAAATGCATCCTCTGGTCATTGTTGTGGCGGGGCAAGGGGACTGGGGGTTGACAACCAGGAAAATTAGCTCTAGTATAGTTTAAGTCTTCAAAAACGAGAGCTTTTTGCAAAGCCCAGAGAACAGAGAAGTCTAGCTTCTTAAGGTAAGAAAGCCATGGATGTGTCCTTGAAAAGCAGCATGGGAGTTGGGTCTCCAAAGACCATCCAGAGGGCTGACTTAACAACTAAGTATAGGGCCCGGGGCTGGGCAGGGCGGCATGGCCATACTTCTCCCCTCAAGGTGATCCCTCTCCACAGTCAGGGCGAGTCTGCTTTGCATCATGGGAGTGTGTTTGTGTGCAGACTCTAATAGAAAGATCTGAGGACTTGTGGCTTGTTTGGAGGTGAGCTCAGGAAACACAGGGGAGGAGGGGACATGAGACAGGGAAGGAAAGGCAAGGCAAGGAAATGACTCCTTATGGAGCAGGGCGGGGAAATAGCAAGAACCAGTGTAGGACACCCTCCTGGGCAGTAGCAGGCAAAGGAAAGGGGGTACTAATCCACCAGCTTCCGCTGCCACTGGTCAGAGCTGCTCCCGGAGGCTGTGATGACCGCCAGCCCTGGGGCAGCCAAGCAGCCTCTGCTAACCAGAGCACACTTCGGGCCAAGAATTGCAAGTGCTGGCAATTGGAAGCCCAGAGGGTGAAGGCCGAAGAGACCCACATCGCCTGCTGCAGGGGAAATCAAAATCACCACTTACCTGGCCACAAACAGCCTCTCGGAGAGAAAGCCTGCGTATTTCTGGAAAAATCCAGGTGGGCTCTGTGGTCCCTGCCTTCCACACCACCTGACCCATGAGACTGGGACATGGCATTGGGAAAATGCCAGCAACATAGAAACCCTTTTCCCCAGAAGACCGACCATTACCACCACAACAGGTAGAGCCCGTTACCTGCAAATGGCAATAACACCACCATTAGGCTCTCTTCTGCACGTTTCCACGGCCAAGGACAGTAGTTGCTGTGGTACACAGTCGTAAATACAGGATAGGTAGATAATGAATCCCTGTGTAGGCAGTACATGGCCAATGGTGGAGGCCAACTCGGCAGACAGAAGGTAAAAAGATTGAGGGGTAGCAGACAGTACGATCGAGGCTTGACATATGTTGTCTTCTAATAATCCTCTGAAAGTCACAGAGGGTCGCATTGTCCCCATTTTTAGGTCAGGAAATGGGCTCAGGGGTGCTCTTTGACCAAGGTCCCCTGCCAGGGGGACAACAACTGGGGCTCAGCCCTGGCTCTGCCTGATTCCAAAGTTCTAGGGCAGCCCAGGGACGGATAAGGGGGAAAGCTCTGTGAAGAATTCGTCTCCTGCACTGAGCAGGCACGTGTAACTGGCTTGGTGGGTGTTACCTCATTTAATCCCCACACCCAATGAGGGCGGGATTAGCTGTGGCCCTTTCACCCATGAGAGTACCAAGGCTGAGAAGCTTCCTGAGGTTTCCACGCAGGCCCCCTGACTCAGCGGCCTCTGCTCTTCCCTCTGCATCAGCTGGGGGGATGCAGCAGGCTGAAAAGGTCGCTGAGATCCAGCCCCTGGCAAAGGAACCTTGTCATCATCGGGAGGAGGGCTCAGCCACGTACATGATCAGCCAGAACCCAGACTGGGTCATGGCAGGAGCGAGACAGGCTGTCACCCTAGCAAGACCCAGGGAGGGAGGAGGCCACATCTGTACAGGGAGATAAGAAAGTGCTCTGGGAAAAGAGCAACCAAGCAGATAAGGTCTTTGAGAGGTCACTGGAGCTTTACCATGTGGAGACTGTGGGGGCGACAAACCCTAAGGGTAGAGGGAGCAGCCAGGGAAAGGCAGGACCCAGGCCCTCAGACTTCCAGGAAGACTGTGCTTAAATCAGCCCCGGGCCTGGAATCCTCCTGGAGGAAAAGAAGCCCCACTTTCTGACTCAAGAAGAAAGGGAACACAGATGTCCGGCCAGCCTGAGCTGCAGTCAGACCGCTGATGTGCCCCAGGGACTCCAGCTGAAAATGTGTTCAAACAACATCTGAATTCCCTAAAGGCTGTGGCCCACAGCAGTCCTGGCACATACAGCACTCTGTGGACAACGCTGTGAAACATCGGGAACTTTTACTTCATTACACAAAACAGTAATCATTTAACTAGTAGGAAATCTGTGTTCGAAACAGCCTCTGCAAGACGCTGCCCCAGTGTCCCAGCACAGTGGAGCTGTGGCCCCTGGAGGCCTCCAGCCCAGAAGCTGGTGTCCACACACAAGGGGGTCTTCCTCCAGGGCCCCGCGGTCCTCATCAGAAGCTGGTGTCCACACACAAGGGGGTCTCCTCCAAAGTCCCGCGGTCCTCATCACGCAAACCCCAGGGAGTCCTGTAAGGTTTCTAACGCAGGAACACAGCTTCTGTCGGCCACTGCTGTGCCCCAGGCTGTGGGGCTTTCCCAGGTACTCATGGCTGAGGAGCACCGTCCATCCTACTCACTCCCTGGGTGCACTATCCTGTTCAGCTTCTGTAAAAAAAAAGATCAAGCAGCTGTCACCCTCTGCCATGCAGGTCTACCCTTGGGGCCCCAGCCACCTGCCATCACGGATGCTCTGGGCAAAACTGAGCCCACTGTGGGCCAACATGGACCATGATCCCCAAGTGAGGACCACTCCAGCCTGACCTTGATCAGTGCCTTCATTGGTGTCCACAGCACAGTCTCTAAGCCAGAGCCGTCTCGGTGTTGGATCGAGATCATCCCGATTTGACCAAGTGTGAGCCTTGTGACCTTTGACAAGTTACATAACCTCGCTCACCTTTGTCTCCCATCTGTCAAAGAAGATTGGAATTACCAACCGCCTTCTCCCTCACATCCTTTCCGGAATGAGGCATGTCCTTGAGTTGAAAGTAAACTTACATGGCGAGCAGAAATAAACTCTGCCCCCGCTGTGGCTCACACAGAACACTTCTGGGACCAGATGTGTGGGGTTTTTCCATATTACCAGTTCTCTGACACCGGCCTGGGGGCCTCCAGCTCTGTGCTGACCTTGTCTTCCTGCAGGTAGCTCTCGATCCCACCATCAAGGGCTCAGGACCATGTGGCTTCCGACACCAATTACAAGTCCCAGGTCGTCCCTTGGACTTCTGACCGACCGGCTGTGCACAACCCCCTCCTCAGGTTCAGTCATTTGCTGGAGCAGCTCAGCTCACAGAACTCAGGGAAACACTTATGTTCACTAGTTTATCATATAACAGAGGATACAGATGAACAACCAAATGAAGAGGTTCACTGGGTGAGGTCCTGGAGGGTCCTGAGCACCGAGGAGCTGGGGTGCCTCTCTCGGCACGCAGACATGCCAGCCAGGAAGCTCTCGGAACCCCAGACTTGGGAGACGTTTATGGAGGTTTCCTCCCGTAGCCACTGTCGATCATTAACTCATTTTCCAGCCCCTCTTCCTTCTCCAGGGGATGGGGGTAGGGTTGAAAGTTCTGAATTTCTAATCATGGCTTGGTCTTTCTGATGGCCAGTCCCATCTTGGAGCCGCCCAGAGTCACCCCCTTAGAATAAAAGATACTCCCGTCACCCAGGAAATTATAAGGGATTTAATTGAGGAGCCCTGTGTCAGGAACTGGGGTCAAAGACCAAATATTAACAGGAACTGGGGGCAGTTTGGTGTGTGCGTGTGTGCGTGTGTATGTCTTATTTCACACTGCCATCTCACAAGACCGTTGTGGGTAAGATCTCTAGGAGTGCCAAGGGCAGAGTGTGTTAACCTTGAGGGAGCCCAGGGCCAGTGACAGAGTCCTCTCTCATCCGACCAGGGACAGCCATGGCCCAAGGGGCAAAGAGCCAGACCTGAGGCTGCTAACAGTAGCTGTCCCCCCAACCCCCCGCCTTTCCAACCCAGCCATCCCAGGGCAGGAGAGGGGCCATTCTGAGATGGAGGGGACCATCCACCCAGGCAGAAATGCACTAGGAAGCCAACCTCTGAGTATCTCCTCATCCCTGGAGCGCTGGGGCCTGCAAGGCCTCAAGGGGCTTCTTGGGGACCTTCGATTCTGCCTCCTAAAGAGGTGTGCCCTTTTGGACTTCCCAGAATCAGCTGCTCCCTGGGGCCCCGAGCCAGCGGTGGGGAAGACGCAGAGGGCAACCTCGTCTTGCCGTCAGTTAATAACAGCCCTGTCTGGTTTCTCCCTCCCTCCCTCCCCCCGCAGACCTGGCCGAGGTTTTGCAGAGCCCCGATGGGAATTGGGTGGCCCTGAAGGATGGTACTCTGCCGCCCACCCGCCTGCTGGCCAAACCTAAGAGTGGCACGTTCCAGGCTCTGGAGGCAGCCTCCAGCGTGGCCTCTGCCTACGACGAGATGGGCTCTGACAGCGAGGAGGACTTTGATTGGAGTGAGGCCTTGAGTACACTGTGCCCATGGCCCCGAGGCCAGCCCAGAAACCCCCAGCCTCAGCCCACACAAGCCCAGAGCTTGCACCAAGGCCCATCAGCCGCCAACTCTGGGCTCTCTCCGAACCCCGAGGCCATGTGTTCTGACTCGGAGACCTCCTCTGCAGGCTCTTGCCGGGAAGCTGGGCACCGGGCAAGACTGTCCTGGTTGCCGAGGAAGGCCCCCAGGGACCCCACAGCAGAGAAGCTGCGCCTGCAGGGAGAACTGGACGTGAACTTCAACCCCCAGGCCCCCAGCAGGGAGACCTCAGACAGCAGCGAGCCTGAAGAGGCCCCCTATGCCATGGACCGGAAGGCCAGGAGGTGGAGAAGGGCCCGCGTGGGCTCCGAGGAGCCAAGTGAGGAATTGTCTTCTTCCAACGCCCATTCCCAGGGTCTGGACATACAACAGGTAATCGGAGTGGTGTACACTTTTCAGCCGGATGTGCCCTCCTCCAAGCGGGAGTGGTGTGGAAAGGGTTAGAATTCACAGACCCAGATTCTCATCTCTGTTTGCTGCTAAGTAGCTGAGTAGCCTAGATAGCACCCATCGCCTCTCTAGGGCTCTGTGACCTCCTCTCTGGGACAAGAGCTTATGGCTCCAAGCGGGTTTGCAGTGTGACCCCCCCCCCCCCAGAGCAGTAGCAGCAGTGGGGAACGAGTTAGAATACACACTCCCAGGCCCTGCCCCACTCAAAAGCTCTGGGGATGGGGTTTAGGCAGGTGTGGTCACCAGCTCTCCTGGGGATTCTGCTGTCCTAAAGCTTGAGGGCCGCTGGCTTGGAGCTAAGGGTTTGGGGTCTAGAGACAGGCTGCCTGGCTTCAGATCCAGCCGTGTGACCTTGGACTAGGGCTCGGTATCTTCATCTGTAAATGTAGATACTATTACCGCCCACTTCAAAGGATGATGTGATGAATGAATAAGACAATGTTTATAATGAACTAAGCTTTGTCCTAGACATGGTATAGGGCTCAGTAAATATTACTTCAAGATGATAACTCAGGGCACAGTTTACTCACATTCTGTGATTCTTTTGGTCACCTCCCATCCCCTCTCAGAATCCTCAGTGGCTCTGCCCATGAGGATTAGTTCATGAACCTCCTTTGAGACTCTGATAAAATCTATGGACTCTCTCCACAGAAAAATGCACCCATACACACACACACACACGCTTGCATGCACTCCCACACCATTTGCTTTGAATGACCTTATAGAAACAATGGATTGCATTTGAAACTGAGAGTCTAATGGAAGACCTGGTTAGGTTCTTCTCCCTTCTGTAGGCTCACATTGCCATCAACTTGACTTTTCACACTCCTGGAGAAACCACACCCACTTCTGGAACCCTACTGCCTCTCCAATAATAGTCAGCCACTGTGCCCTGCATCCCTAGTTTGGGTCTCAGCAAAGCAGCCTCTGAGTCAAGGATTCAGGTGTAGGTTTAGGTGGAAGGAAATCCCAGGAACCCCAAGAGTGAGCCAGGGCAGTGAGAAGGGCCTATTAATGTAGGCTATAGACTACCGGGGCCGCATCCCACCAGGGACCCTCCGAGAACCATGTGGGACACACCCCCCACCTGAGAACAGGAGTCTTCATCCAGTCTCCCATCTGCCTTTGGTACAGAGTGGCCCCACCCAAGGGAGCATCAACTCCATGCACAACTGAAAAATCCTTCAGGCAAAGAAGAAGAGACAGACCCAGGTCTCAGGTGGGAAATGATCAGTGAGCCAGAAACTGTCCCCAGTGGTTGCGGGCAACTCAGGTTGCTCTTGGGGATGCAGGTGGGGACATCACCTTCGTCTGCTATGACTGCGAATGCATCAGCCGGATCCCTGATGGAGAGGCCCCCGTGGACATAGTTGTGGACTCAGAGGCCCTCATGTCCCAGAATCAGGCATCAATCCTGCCTGAGCTGCTAATATGTAGCCTAGAAAACATCCTTTCTTTGGTCCAAGGTCTTGTGTTTTCCTCTGTAAAACCAGATCGTTACAAATTTGTCCTGTGGGGCTGTTGCAGTCCTACAGTAGAAATAGAAGCTTCCATTCAGTGATGACTCCTTGTGCTCTAGCTCAAGGGGAGGCTGTCTGACAGAGACTTTGGGTCCCTTGCCCGAAGGGATAGTCTTAAGGGCTGTCTGCCTGATTCCCTTGCCGTGCATCCACACCCACTGGCTATGTGAAGCTTCCTGTCTGTTGGGAGGTGGCTTGAAAGTTGTCTTCAGGGGGTCATCTTTGCAAGGCACTGAGAGGGAGAAGACAGGGCCTGTGTTCTCTCTGCCTCCCTGACAGTGTCCTCTCCTCCCCGGTAGGTGGCGGTGGTGTTGCACTAACTTAAGTCCTCCTTCCTCTCCCTTTTCCGTTATTAAGGCAATTCTCAAAAAAAAAAAAAAAAATTACATGTATATACACACACACATACACATATATATACATAATATATATACATATATATTTTATAAGGTTAGATATATTTCAGGTTAGATCTTATATGTGTGTACATGTACATTCAGGGATATAGACGTATTTTTAACTGTTTGCATATTTCTTAATTATATAAATAAGTGAATATAATGTTTAAAAAAGAACTGTGAACATATAGATATAGTCTCCCCCGACCACAACCTAAATCCCCACCATCTCCCCCAGAATAACTGCAGTGGTATGTATTTGTACATTCACATGTGTATAGGACATTTAGAAATACACTTCTGAAAAGGTGTCATTATTTTCGCAGCATCATCCTCTTACTGTCCATATTCCCCTGTTGCCTGCTGTTAACAGTGAGCGACAGAAATGTCAGCGCACGTGTCCACACAGTACCTGCCAAAGATTTGCCTTGAGGTGGTTCCTGACAGGCAGTCGGAGCCGTCCATCCAGGGTGCAAGCAGTGGGCATGCACGTCCTGTAGAGAATTTTAAAACAGTAATAAGCCCAATAAAAGTCAGTCTTCTTATTATCACCTTGCACCAGGCAGGGACTATTCTGAGCAATGTAATTTACAGTGAGCCCTTTGGTTCCTCTGTTCTTTGCTTTTCTGGATGATAATGTGGTCAGATCTAACCCTATTGTTTCAAAATAAGCCTTTGTCACCAAATCATGAGTAAATAATTCATCTTTAATTTGCTGGCTTCAGATGCCCCCTTTCATATATATTAACCTTTTTTTATTCCATGAGCCCGGCTTCCTTATGCTCTCTATTTTGTTCCATGGATGCAGAAGTCCCATTTGTGTACAAAAACAACTTAATTTTAATTTTAATAACTTTGTAACATACTCTAATATCCGGTGGATGGTCTTCCCTTCACAGTTGTTTTTCACTGATGATATTTTATAAAGTGTCTTAACTTTTCTCAATCCTTTACTCACATGAATGACTTTTTACAATCTTGAAAAAAAATTTTTTAAGTTTTGATTGGATTGTTCCAAATGCATTTATCTATTTGGGAAAAATCTATGTCTTTATAATATTGTGGCTCCCCATCCAATGGTGTCATATTTGTCTCCATCAATTTACTTTTACTCAAGTTTTAGAGATTTTTTTCAAGGCCTCCTACTTTTTACATTTAGAGATTTTTCAATATGTTGTACATGTTGTTGATATTGTAGATGAGAACTCTTTTATCTATTATACATTCTAATTGGTTTCTGATGGTGTATAGATCACTGTTGATTTTATGTTTGTGTTTTATAACTTAGCACCTAATAGATTCTTAGTCCTACTAGTCTTTGACATGATTGTCTTAGCTATTCCAGGCAGATCATCATCTTGTCCACATGGAGGACATTTTTATGGCTTTTCCCATGATTCACTCTTATTTCTCTTCCTTGTCTTAAATGGCCCTGGAGACAACCGAGGCTATACCCCGAAGCAGTAGTGACATTGGCATTCGGTCTGTGTCCGGCTGCCATCCTTACGCACCTGCTTGCCCTGCTACATGGTCAAGTATGTTGCCTCCTCTATGGTTAGTAGATATCCTCAGAACTGAGAAGCATCTGCCTGTTCTTGGCTTCCTAAACACTTTAAATCGGGAATGTGAGTTTTATCAACTGCTTTCTGCCCTCTCTTGAGAAGATAGTTTTTCTTCTGTTAATGATTGTAAATGGCATTAATAGATTGCTTAGCTCTGAGATGTCTTTTCATTTGTTGCGTAAATTATATTGGGAACTGAATCCTTCCTATAAAAACTGGTTTCTGTTTGCAGGTTTCTGTGTTCATGCCATCTTGTTCAGTTTTGCCATCAGGTTATACTAATGACTTGGCAAGAGTTTTTAACTCTTTTTCTACAATACTTTACATGACGTGATAATTCTCTGAAAGTTTGGAAGAATTCACCTGTAAAGTTATCCAGGTCTGCCCCTACTGAGAGGCAGTTTTAGAAGTGAATTTTATATGTTAGATTATGTAGAAAACATATGTATTAGAAAATATTAGAAAACAGGAAAGTAAGAGGAAACTATTACTTAATATAAAAGCAAAACAAAAACTGTTCGATTCATAAATTGAAAAGCTGACATATATACATATATATACATTTTTTATACAGAGATGATGTGGGTGAATATGTAATGAATTTCCCCTCCAATGCAGTTCTTTTGCATTAGTTGCAAAAGAAACCAATGCAAACCAAATCTGGTTGGTTTGGCTTTGTTTTTGACTCTAATTTTGAGTCTTCACAGCATTGAGAGCAATAAATATGGTTTATGTGGTTTTGCTGTTGGCAATCTGTTGGGATTTCCTTTGTGACCCAATCTATGGCCAGTTTTTATGACTACTGCACACATGTGTTTGAAAAGAATACATATTCTCTGTTTGTCGAGGGCAAACTCCATGTGCACATGCACATTGTTCTGGTTGTCAGCAGGACAGACAAGGTCCTGCCCAGAAGCTCACATTCCCTCGCCTTCATGTCTGCCAGGCCTCATTTCTGTAACATCCCTACTCTTTTCTACTGTTGTCTTCATGGCTCTGTGGTTTTCTTACTTTCTGTCCCTTCTGAGTCTGGCAAGTCCCTAGGAGGCACATCAGCACAGGCTGGCAGCTCCACTCCCTGCTGCACCCATGCTCTCACCAGCCCTGATTAGCAGGTAGAGTCTGCTGAGGACAGAAGTCCTGTCACACATTCTCTTAATTGCGTCCGCAGCCTCAGATCTCACCACACCTATAACTTTGCACGTGGAGTCTCTCTGTAATCCGTTACCATGGATGGCTGAACGGGTTCTCTGACCTCTGGAACCCCGACCCCCAATGTCCACTGGTAGGATGACGTCTATAGGTCAGAATTAATTTCCCTCCAAAGCCCTGAAGCCTGTATTTTACCACCTCCTGCTTTGGCATGAAGAACAGACACCTGAAGACAGCCTAATTTTTCCTTTCTGTATAACGGCTTTCTCTTCTCTCCAACATTTGTTTGATTTGCTGTTACCTTTAAAGCGCAAACCTTTTTCCAGAAGGGTGGTGTGCTCTCATTTTGTACCCTTGCACGTAAGACAGTGAGCTCTTCTCTGCATACTCAGGTATTTTCTCAACTCAGGAGTGTTTCCTTCTGTCATTTTGATTCTGACTTCTTCCAGGCCACCATAGTGCTTACGTTGAATCTCGATTCTCTGTCATCCATGTCTATGATCTTCTCTCCCTGTTTTCCCCTTCTCCGATCTCGTCCTCCACCTTCTAGACGTCCTTTCCAGTTTCGTCCTCCCATCACCCATCTGTGTTCCTAGGATTAGTTCTGCGATTACCATTGTCAGATGTGGGCTCCAGCCCTACTGCTGTGCTTCCAGTGTTGCTGCAGTCTTTTGTCTCAACAGTCTCATGGTTCATCGCATGCCACAGCCTTGCTTAGTCTGAGTGCTTCTCCCTCATAATTTTCCATATCTCTTCATTGACATTCTGTATTGTTATGCCTTAATGAAAGCACAAAATCACTATCAGACATTGTGTCTTGCTTGTTAGTAAAATTAGTAAAACATGATGCCTTCAAGCTACCTTTGGTTTCCTTTGCTCTGCAGTATTTTTCCATAAATTCCATGTTAACTTTTTCTGTTAGTCATCCCTAAATGAGGAGAATGTTGTCTCCACCCCACTGTTGCCAATATCTAACATACTCAAACCATTTCCCCTTGGCCAGCTTGAGAGGAGCTTTTCCCTACTCTCATTATCTTGCTATATGTTTCTTTGAACAAATGGCTAAGAACCTACAACTGAAAATGCATATGTTGATTGAATGAATGAGTGAAAAAGAACAAAATTCATTCCATATTTCCACATGGTTTATAGTTCCCCCTCTCCCGCAGGGCTTTACATGTTCATGACCACATCTCCTAGAATGCAACATTGTTCCATGATGAGTTCTTCCCTCTGCCCTCCTGAATATTTTGGGCAGATACATTTTCTAAGTGGTTATAAAACTAGGAGGAAGTGAGAGTTGGGAGTAGGGCTTGATTTTTGTTTTATTTTATTGTGAGCATTTATCTCACATTCTGAACCAGGGTTTGAGGTTGGGAGAACACTGGGGGGGATGGGGGCGTGAAGGTGGGGGTGGGCAGCAATGATCCTGACTACTTAGGAGAGAGAAAGAGTGGACCAGTCTCCAAAAATTTTCTTTTCTTTTCTTTTTTTTCCAATTCATTGGCATGGGCTTTGTACTTAGTGAAAAATTGTCCCCATCCATTTACTAGTAACAAGCTGACTTCCATTCTTTCTTGGTTATATAAGTTTTCACCTTTTTCTGTCTCTTCCCACACCATTTTGGTGGAAAATTTTGGAGAAGTTGTAGAGTGACGTTTGCCAGATGTCATTTTAAAATGGAAACCTGCTAATTAATTTTTCGTTGATTGAGACATCAGGATGGCAGGAGGCAGCTATTTCAGTTTCCTCTGACGTTTCATTTTTTGTAGTACTCATTAGTGCAACTTGTTTCCTTGAGGTAAATTTGCCCCTTGGTCTAGAAGGCAAGGTCCTAATTACTCTTAAAAGATGTCTGTTCTAAGAATCTTGCCACATTGGGAAGCTACTAAATCTTTATAACTAACAATCTGTAAATATTTTTGTATTTCGTGTGTTTATACCCTGCTACAGAAAGAATTTAAAGTGGTTTTCATAAATATAAACATAAGAGAATAAAATGAAAACATGAGAAAAGCAGGACAAAGGGAAAATCAGGATGGGAGAAATAAATGAAACTAAGAGTAACGTTAGTTCGTAATATGGATGCAATGAGGTCCTAATTACAAGCTAACAATGCCCAAAATTTGGCTCTGTGCTTTCTAGAAGACGATGGGAAGAGAATGATATGAGCAGCTTGCTGAGTCATGGAAACCATATTACAATGCTAAATCTGTTCCTTAAAGGATGCTGCTCTTGGAGCTGAGATCCATGAGAAATTTATCCCATGGGGCCTCATGGAAAGAAAACAGAACCCATCACCCTCCACTATAACCTGCTTCCAATGAGCACACACGTTAGAGGCTGTTTCTCACCGTGTCACTCAGTGTGGACCAGTACATCACTGCAGGCACATCTCAATCACATCAGTCTATCAGTGGCCAATTACACTGACCTCTCCTGGTCCAGGTCACTCCAGGATTCAGTTTTGGGATATGTGAAGGAGTGGATGACTACCTCCTCAAGCCCTGGTTCATGAGAATTGTTCAGTTCTAAATTCAAGGGGATGGCCTCTGAGAAGTGCCAGGAAGATCACGGCAATTGGGGGTAGTGTGGCACCCCTCATCCCATGAACACGGAGACACCCAACAGGTGCACATCCCTCTAAGGTGTGCCTAGAGAAAACCCCCAAGCAAGCTCTTCAATCTTCTTCAGTTGTATTTGAATTTCCTCCAGTATACAGATCAAAGAGTGGTAATCCCTGAATCCCACACCAAATTCTTCACATTGATTTTCAAATCTTTTTAGGCATGGGACTTTGCCTGAAATGAAAATTTAAGGAGAAGAAAATAATTTGGCTGGAAGCTGAACCACTCTGAGACAAGGCCACCCTCCACCCTTGCCCCTTCCTCCCACCTACACAGCAGCCTAGGCAAGTACTGATAATAACCCAGAAACAGTTTCGAGCAGGTATGACCCATACCCCCTAAACAAAAGAAAAGTCTTAGTGGGGTATCTGTCAAGGGACTCCCTCTGAGCATGAGGAGTGCTAGGTGTGCCCTCCAAGACAGTTGCAGAAAATAGGTCTGGAAAACAAGGAGATGCTTGCTGAGTAATGGTGATTCTTAAATATTTTTGAGTCATAGACCCTATTGAGAACCTGAGGAACACAAACTCTTCTCCCCAGTGTGTGTGTGTGTGGGGGGGGGTGGTGCATGCATAAACATAAGGCTTACATACAATGTCAAGGAGTTTTTGGAGCAGCAACTTCCCTGAGTTTCCACAGACTCTGGGTTAGAAGCCCTGTTGTACGGGATTTTTAACCAGGAGCCATCAGAGTAATTAAAAGTGATGACATTAGTTCTGCAATAGTTCAATTATAGTCTTTATTTGGGGCAGACACTAAATACCAGGGCTCCCTATCAGTTTAGGCCTTTACTTATTTGTGGCAATCAAACCACGTTCGATCTGTGAATAAAATGTTGAATTCTCTATCCCAACTCAGTTCACTCAAAATGGATAGCAAGTCTTTAGGAACCCACAAAAAGAAGGGGATCTGGAACACCCCTCCGTCCCTCTACCCCAATCCCCGCCCTGAATGCCATCACTTTTAGGAGACTCTTCCTGAGAGTTCTGAATCGTGTGCTGGCATTAAGGTCCAGGTCCTGAACTGCCATCAAAATCCAAAGGTCTACACCCAGTTTCGGTGCAGAGTCAAAGGAACAAACAAAGATGAAATCCGCCCTTAATCTGCTTCATTCCTTAACCGATTTCTCTACAAAATGATAGACCAGTTGTGGTCAGCATGAAAATAATTGTGTCTCAAATGTCTGTTCCTCATGTAAATATCGACCTGAGCAGGCCAGGCTGGTGATTTTCTAGATATTTTATATGGGGCTACCACAACTCGGGAACGAGTACAGTCTCTGTCAGATAGAAGGTGATAAAGAGAAAAAATATGGACGAGCTGCAGAGCCCATTAGTCAGATACGATGTTTTGTTCTGGGAGAGGGAGGTGTGCCCCAGATGAGATTAAGGTTTTGTCTGTTTGTTTTTAAATCAATTTTATAATCTGAAAGACTCAGAAAACAGCCTGGGATCCACACCAGGACAACTGACCTGTAATTGTAAAAGCTAAAAATAAACCTTCTTGATCGATATCTAGGTGCTAAGTTTTCACGACTTCCTTTAACCAAAGGCAGAGCTCATATCTGCCCTCTGGGCGGTTCCACGGGCCAAACTCAGGCCCTTCTTTGTGAAGGGGCTCTCATGGAGGCAGGAGGAAATGGATTGTAATATTAAATTTGCTAAGATTCCAAGTGACATGTTCCCATTTCCACCATGTTAGCTAACCGAGGATTTGGTATGTGTCTGTGTATACGTGACTGCTCTTATCACACCAGTTATGAGAAAAACAAATGTCTTCATCACCGCGGCACAGCCTGTGAATAAAACTAGTTTTAGGTTAATAGTGATACACTGGGAGAGGACAAACCTCTGTGTGAAGGCACCAGAGACAGAAATCGTCTGCGTCCTCAGAAAAAAACAGGTCAGCAGGAAAGTCAGCCAAGCCCGAGGCTCATCCTCTCTTCTCCGGCTTCAGCACAACTCCGTCAAGACATTTGCAAGTAAAACATGCATGTGGCACAGACGGTACTACCAGGGCTGGGTAACCTGTAAGTCAGGGCTCTTCTCTGAAGTTCACTAAAATATCTAAAAGCAAGCTGCAGAAATTCTGCTTTTTAGGTCATGTTCGGTATTTTTCATCAACAGAAACAAGGAGAACCACCAGGACATGAGGATATAGTCAACGAAGTCCGATATGTAACATTTGAAAGTCATCCTGTAGCTGGGCCTTTTTTTAAAAGGTGGAGAAAATGCTGAGCCTCCCACTGCTCCCTCAAATGACCCAGCAGATGAAAGACAGGCTTTGTGGGGGGAAAAACAAAAGATTTCTAGGACCAGGGTTGCTCAGTCTAGAAGACATTGACAGGGCTCCCTTCAAACATGTGGAGAATTTTGTTAAAGATGATGGGGAGGCGTAATAAGCGAGAAATTGCTTTAAATTAAAACAGGCAGGATTTCAGGGTGCATAAGGTCAGATCACAAGGGTGAATGAAGGTAAAGACAGTCAGTCCTCTAAGGAAATCTGCAGGTACCAGAAAGCTTTGAAAAAAAAATTATCTTCTCCCTCATTGAAACTTCCACTTGAGAAGGGATTAAATCATTTTCCTGTCCAGTTCTGTCCCTACACCATGGTTCTACTATCTTCCTCTCCTAATGAGCCTGATTTAATCTGGAGCATCTGGCCTTGTCTTGTAAGAATGGGAAGAGCTTGGCCTTTGCTCGACCCCACGCTGGTCATGTGACCTTGGACAGCTTCCTCAAGCCCAGCGTCCTTGTGGATACAGCGAGAACTACCAGGCCACTTGAATAAGATCTGGCGTGTCTTGTGCCCAGTGCAATACTCATCCACACTAATGTGCTCAGCTCTGAGAACCGTCCAGGCCTGGCCCCCACTCACATCCGCATCATCTCCATGTGCTTCCCTTTCTGTGTTTCCCCAAACTTGAGAATCCCCAGATTCCTCAGGAATCGATCAGAGGATACCTGGCTCAAAACCTAAGATCCATGGAGGTCAGGTTGGCAACACTCTGTTGCCCTGGTGACTGAGATGATGCCTTCTTTCCAGATGATCAATGAAAGGAAAACCGAAATTTAAAAATTATTATAAATAGGGACTTGCAGACCACTGAGAATAGATCAGCAGACTCTTGTTTAAGAAACCGTCCTAGCTTATCTTAATGAGTATTCCGTCACTAGGTGTTTTAAACTATACTTTCTTATTTAGCCTGGGTCTCCAGTTCCACATGCTACAGTGACAGGTACAAGGAAGAGGGGATGGTTTGTCCTTCTGTAACTGCCATACCCTTCCTCTTCCACCTCCTCAGTCTGCAGAGCCAGCAGCAATATAAACTAGCCACTCCAGGAACTCTAAGCCTCTTCTGATTTCAACATCTTTATCTCTTTAAAATCATCTTTCCTCTTCTACGTAAATAATCAGCCCTTTAACCCCTCCACTTCCTCCATGTTTGCCATCTGGGGGTACCTCAGGGGGAGCCTGTGGTGTCCTTGCGGCTGCAGGGCCATCTGAGGGCTGAGATGGGTCCTTGCAGGTCTTCTTAGTGATGGGGTGCCTGTTCATGAAGTTGTTCCTGCCCTGCTATCATCCCAAAGCCTGAGAACCTGTGGTCTATTCCCTGTGTACAAGGTCAGAACCCGGTCCTTCTCCCTCAGGCCCCATCATGGCTGTCACTCTCATTCCCCACGAGACCCAGGGCCCTGACTGTCTAGCCCCAAGGCAGCCCTTCCCTCCCACTGTAAGAGTCCCTGGGAAGCTCACCTTCCAGCACCACCCACAGTCTTCCATAAGCCTGCTTCTGGATATTCTCTGCTTCACAGAGGAGCTGAGGGGACCCGGAGCCCTTCAGGTCTGCCTCTGAAGCCTTTCCTCAGGGTCTGAGTCAACTCTGCTATAGCTGTCCCAAATTATTAGGGGCTAAAGGGCCAGAGACCACAGACAGCCTATGAAGCTCCTCCTCCCTGAATCCCAATTAAGGAACAAGCAAAATCAAGTGTTTGAACTTTAGAGAACCTCAGCCTCTAGAAACCTCTTCTGTCTTCCATAAAATCTGGACCATGCGGTCAGATTTGTTAAAGAGGTGAGCTGAACAATGACCCCTGATGTGTTCCTTCTGGATCTATACTCTTTTCTCTAGGGTAAAATGCTTAGGCTTAGCTAAGAAAATGAAGAGGCAAGGGAATGCAGTTTTAGTGGGAACTGAAAAACATGAGTTTCTTGTTTTCAAAATAATGTCCCCTTCTATAGACTAATGCCAGTCTGTAAAGTGGGGGCATTGAGACAAAGCACCAGTGGGCAGAAAATTCTGATTTTCAACCAATTATGGAAAATGTTTTCTGCCCAGATACACATATTGCTGATAGTTACCCAGCTTGATTTTTCTCTTTTTCCTGTCACAAAAGTTTCTTAGAATTTCCACTGTCTTTATAACGCTCTTGGTAATCTGTTTGAGTCACTGCCTAACACTTTCATAGTCAAGGTTCCTTTGAAGTACAAGAGAACATTCTTCAGGCTGGAGATTCTGCAGATCCTCATATTCTCTACATGCTGGGTCCAGGTTCCCAACAGACCCTGGAAAACACCTGCCCTTCTCCCTCTTCCTCTGAATTCAGCTGGAAGTCTGCCACCCTGTAATCAAGTAACATGTACTTATCTATTGTTGTCTCACCAGGAAGTAAATTGTGTGTTCTTTTCAATGCTTCTTAGCCCTTTGGGGGCATAGGTGCCAGTGAAAATCTAATGAAAGCCAGGACCCCTCCCCCTAGAAAAGTATGCATGGAAATCAAAGTCTGCACACAGTATCAAGGATCCACAGAGGCCAACCACAGACCCCCATTAGCTAAGACCCCAACTGAACATCTACTGCCCAGCTCTCATGGAGACTGACGTGAAAATCAGTACATGGGGAAAGCATGTAAGTTTATAACATGGAGTAGGGATGGCTTGATCCTTTGTAGGATCCATTTCTTTGAAGATATATTTGTTGATGTACTTGATAAATATTACAGGGCCAAATACTACTTAGTAAGCTTTGAAGCTGTGGCGGCTTTGATAAGGATGCTTTCATCTTTGTTCATGGTATCACCTCTCCTGGTGTTGGATCCCAGTGCGTATGCCTACAGTGTTTATTGAACTCCAGGGCCATCATTTAGCATTCGTACAATTCTCAACACTCAGATAAAACTTGACATATAAATCCTGATCATCTCTAGGAGTTCATTCTTGAAGAGTTCACTCAGCTGTCACCTTTTCTTCTTTCTCTCCCAACAACATAAATCCAACCAACCAGGTGAGGGTTCCCCATGATCCCATCAAATGTTCATGTGTGTGCCTGGCACACAGTGTGTCAAGATGGTGTCTCTCCATCACACTGTGAATGCCACCAGAGCAGGAGGGTTGTCACTCCCACCTGTGAGCTCCAGTGGCCAGCACAGGCCCAGCACATAGTAGGCACTCAGTGCATGTTCGCTGATTATGGACTGAATCACCATTGACCCAAGTCTTCAAAGGTTCTTAGAAGGTAAAGAAAGAGGCCAAAGCTAAAGCAAAGTAGGGGGACGCCTGGGTGGCTCAGTGGGTTAAGCCGCTGCCTTCGGCTCGGGTCGTGATCTCAGGGTCCTGGGATCGAGTCCCGCATTGGGCTCTCTGCTCAGCGGGGAGCCTGCTTCCCTCTCTCTCTCTCTGCCTGCCTCTCCATCTACTTGTGATTTCTCTCTGTCAAATAAATAAATAAAATCTTTAAAAAAAAAAAAAAGAAAAGAAAAGAAAGCAAAGTAGGAGTTAAGATGAATTGATATTTCAGTGTGTTCAATCTGTTGAGTGAGCTGATAAGAGAAGGTTCCCAAGTGTGGGTCTGTGGCCAGTTGCTGACTTCTGGGCTAGTTTAATGTGCAGAGACATGGTGGCAGTGAGATCATCTGGTAGACAAGCTCAGTGACTTAGGCTCATCCTTAACCCTCTGCAGTCTGACCCAGGCCCATTTTCTCCTCACTTGCAAGCCCTGCATTGCCCATTTCTGGGCCTTATTGTTCTAGCTATACCAAGCAGTCTCATGTACCCTGGGTCTTACTGGTCCTGCTATTTCCTCATCAAGAAGGTCTGGCCACGTCTACATATTAAAACTTCCCTCATCTTTCAAGAGTCTGTTCAGAGGTCATTCTTCCCATTGAGATTCCCTGTGTCCCCAGACAAAAGAACCCTCCTTCTCTCAAGTATTCTGGGAGCACAGATCACCTCTTGTAAGACCCTCATCACAGATTCTTGCTCAGGACCAGAGAAACAGTCATTTCCAGTGGACTCTTTATTTTATCAACCTAGGAGCTCTTCTTTTTCACTTCTGCATCATCTGTATCCATCTACTGACCTTTATATAGACAGCTGCCTTTAACATTTGTCCAGTTAAAATGGTGTCAAGTAAATTTGATGCACAAACAACATAAAGGATCAAAGAATCTGTCTCATATTTTTTTAGCACAAGATGGTCCAGATTCTTGAGACAAAACGTTACATGCTGAAGTCCTTCCTGTTGAATGACGAATTGAATGAAAATACCATATTTCCTTTTTTTTTAATTTTTTATTTTTTATAAACATATATTTTTATCTCCAGGGGTACAGGTCTGTGAATCACCAGGCTTACACACTTCACAGCACTCACCAAAGCACATACCCTCCCCAATGTCCATAATCCCACCCCCTTCTCCCAAACCCCCTCCCCCCAGCAACCCTCAGTTTGTTTTGTGAGATTAAGAGTCACTTGTGGTTTGTCTCCCTCCCAATCCCATCTTGTTTCATTTATTCTTCTCCTACCCACTTAAGCCCCCATGTTGCATCACCACTTCCTCATATCAGGGAGATCATATGATAGTTGTCTTTCTCTGCTTGACTTATTTCGCTAAGCATGATACGCTCCAGTTCCATCCATGTTGTCGCAAATGGCAAGATTTCATTTCTTTTGATGGTTGCATAGTATTCCATTGTGTATATATACCACATCTTCTTGATCCATTCATCTTGATCTTGATCCATCCATATTGATGGACATCTAGGTTCTTTCCATAGTTTGGCTATTGTGGACATTGCTGCTATAAACATTCAGGTGCACGTGCCCCTTTGGATCACTACGTTTGTATCTTTAGGGTAAATACCCAATAGTGCAATTGCTGGGTCATAGGGCAGTTCTATTTTCAACATTCTGAGGAACCTCCATGCTGTTTTCCAGAGTGGCTGCACTAGCTTGCATTCCCACCAACAGTGTAGGAGGGTTCCCCTTTCTCCACATCCTCGCCAGCATCTGTCATTTCCTGACTTGTTGATTTTAGCCATTCTGACTGGTGTGAGGTGATATCTCATTGTGGTTTTGATTTGTATTTTCCTGATGCCGAGTGATATGGAGCACTTTTTCATGTGTCTGTTGGCCATCTGGATGTCTTCTTTGCAGAAATGTCTGTTCATGTCCTCTGCCCATTTCTTGATTGGATTATTTGTTCTTTGGGTGTTGAGTTTCCTAAGTTCTTTATAGATTGTGGACACTAGTCCTTTATCTGATATGTCGTTGGCAAATATCTTCTCCCATTCTGTCAGTTGTCTTTTGATTTTGTTAACTGTTTCCTTTGCTGTGCAAGAGCTTTTGATCTTGATGAAATCCCAATAGTTCATTTTTGCCCTTGCTTCCCTTGCCTTTGGCGATGTTCCTAGGAAGATGTTGCTGCGGCTGAGGTCGAAGAGGTTGCTGCCTGTGCTCTTCTCAAGGATTTTGATGGATTCCTTTCGCACATTGAGGTCCTTCATCCATTTTGAGTCTATTTTCATGTGTGGTGTAAGGAAGTGGTCCAATTTCATTTTTCTGCATGTGGCTGTCCAGTTTTCCCAACACCATTTATTGAAGAGGCTGTCTTTTTTCCATTGGAAATTCTTTCCTGCTTTGTCGAATATTAGTTGACCATAGAGTTGAGGGTCCATTTCTGGGCTCTCTATTCTGTTCCATTGATCTATGTGTCTGTTTTTGTGCCAGTACCATGCTGTCTTGATGATGACAGCTTTGTAATAGAGCTTGAAGTCCGGAATTGTGATGCCACCAACTTTGGCTTTCTTTTTCAATATCCCTTTGGCTATTCGAGGTCTTTTCTGGTTCCATATAAATTTTAGAATTATTTGTTCCATTTCTTTGAAAAAGATGGATGGTACTTTGATAGGAATTGCATTAAATGTGTAGATTGCTTTAAGTAGCATAGACATTTTCACAACATTTATTCTTCCAATCCAGGAGCATGGAACATTTTTCCATTTCTTTGTGTCTTCATCAATTTCTTTCATTAGTACTTTATAGTTTTCTGAGTATAGATTCTGTGCCTCTTTGGTTAGGTTTATTCCTAGGTATCTTGTGGTTTTGGGTGCAATTGTAAATGGGATTGACTCCTTAATTTCTCTTTCTTCTGTCTTGTTGGTGTAGAGAAATGCAACTGATTTCTGTGCATTGATTTTATATCCTGACACTTTACTGAATTCCTGTACAAGTTCTAGCAGTTTTGGAGTGGAGTCTTTTGGGTTTTCCATGTATAGTATCACATCAGCTGCGAGGAGTGATAATTTGACTTCTTCTTTGCCAATTTGGATGCCTTTAATTTCCTTTTGTTGCCTGATTGCTGAGGCTGGACTTCTAGTACTATGTTGAATAGCAGTGGTGATAATAGACATCCCTGCCATGTTCCTGACCTTAGCGGAAAAGCTTTCAGTTTTTCTCCATTGAGAATGATATTTGCGGTGGGTTTTTCATAGATGGCTTTGATGATATTGAGGTATGTGCCCTCTATCCCTACACTTTGAAGAGTTTTGATCAGGAAGGGATGTTGTACTTTGTCAAATGCTTTTTCAGCATCTATTGAGAGTATCATATGGTTCTTGTTCTTTCTTTTATTGATGTGTTGTATCACATTGACTGATTTGCGGATGTTGAACCAACCTTGCAGCCCTGGAATAAATCCCACTTGGTCGTGGTGAATAATCCTTTTAATGTACTGTTGAATCCCATTGGCTAGTATTTTGGTGATAATTTTCACATCTGTGTTCATCAAGCATATTGGTCTATAACTCTCTTTTTTTATGGGATCCTTGTCTGGTTTGGGGATCAAGGTGATTTTGGCCTCATAAAACGAGATTGGAAGTTTTCCTTCCATTTCTATTTTTGGAACAGTTCAGGAGAATAGGAATTAGTTCTTCTTTAAATGTCTGGTAGAATTCCCCCGGGAAGCCATCTGGCCCTGGGCTTTTGTTTGTTTGGAGATTATTAATGATTGTTTCAATCTCCTTACTGGTTATGGGTCTGTTCAGGCTTTCTCTTTCTTCCTGGTTCAGTTGTGGTAGTTTATGTGTTTCTAGGAATGCATCCATTTCTTCCAGATTGTCAAATTTGTTGGCGTAGAGTTGCTCATAGTATGTTCTTATAATAGTTTGTATTTCTTTGGTGTTAGTTGTGACCTCTCCTCTTTCATTCATGATTCATCATTCTCTTTTCTTTTTGATAAGTCTGGCCAGGGGTTTATCAATTTTATTAATTCTTTCAAAGAACCAGCTCCTAGTTTTGTTAATTTGCTCTATTGTTTTTTTGGTTTCTATTTCATTGATTTCTGCTCTGATCTTTATGATTTCTCTTCTCCTGCTGGGCTTAGGGTTTCTTTCTTGTTCTTTCTCCAGCTCCTTTAGGTGTAGGGTTAGGTTGTGTACCTGAGACTTTCTTGTTTCTTGAGAAAGGCTTGTACCGCTATATATTTTCCTCTCAGGACTGCGTTTCTTGTGTCCCACAGATTTTGAACCGTTGTATTTTCATTATCATTTGTTTCCATGATTTTTTTCAATTCTTCTTTAATTTTCCGGTTGACCCATTCATTCTTTAGAAGGATGTTGTTTAGTCTCCATGTATTTGGGTTCTTTCCAAACTTCCTCTTGTGTTTGAGTTCTAGCTTCAGAGCATTGTGGTCTGAAAATATGCAGGGAATGATCCCAATCTTTTGATACTGGTTGAGTCCTGATTTAAGACCGAGGATGTGATCTATTCTGGAGAATGTTCCATATGCACTAGAGAAGAATGTGTATTCTGTTGCTTTGGGGTAAAATGTTCTGAATATATCTGTGATGTCCATCTGGTCCAATGTGTCGTTTAAGGCCTTTATTTCCTTGTTGATCTTTTGCTTGGATGATCTGTCCATTTCAGTGAGGGGAGTGTTAAAGTCCCCTACTCTTATTGTATTATTGTTGATGTGTTTCTTTGATTTTGTTATTAATTGGTTTATATAGTTGGATGCTCCCACGTTGGGGGCATAGATATTTAAAATTGTTAGATCTTCTTGTTGGACAGACCCTTTGAGTATGATATAGTGTCCTTCCTCACCTCTTATTATAGTCTTTGGCTTAAAATCTATTTGATCTGATATAAGGATTGCCACTCCTGCTTTCTTCTGATGTCCATTAGCATGGTAAATTCTTTTCCACCCCCTTACTTTAAATCTGGAGGTGTCTTCGGGCTTAAAATGAGTTTCTTGGAGGCAACATATAGATGGGTTTTGTTTTTTTATCCATTCTGATACCCTGTGTCTTTTGACAGGGGCATTTAGCCCATTAACATTCAGGGTAACTATTGAGAGATATGAATTTAGTGCCATTGTATTGCTCTCTCCTTCTATTTTCAATGATAGCCTAGCTGGATATAGTATTCTTGGCTGCATGTTTTTTTAGTGCTCTGAAAATATCATGCCAGCTCTTTCTGGCCTGCCAGGTCTCTGTGGATAAGTCAGCTGCCAATCTAATATTTTTACCATTGTATGTTACAGACTTCTTTTCCCGGGCTGCTTTCAGGATTTTCTCCTTGTCACTGAGACTTGTAAATTTTACTATTAGGTGACGGGGTGTGGGCCTATTCTTATTGATTTTGAGGGGCGTTCCCTGAACCTCCTGAATTTTGATGCTCGTTCCCTTTGCCATATTGGGGAAATTCTCCCCAATAATTCTCTCCAGTATACCTTCTGCTCCCCTCTCTCTTTCTTCTTCTTCTGGAATCCCAATTATTCTAATGTTGTTTCGTCTTATGGTGTCACTTATCTCTCGAATTCTCCCCTCGTGGTCCAGTAGCTGTTTGTCCCTCTTTTGCTCAGCTTCTTTATTCTCTGTCATTTGGTCTTCTATATCACTAATTCTTTCTTCTGCCTCATTTATCCTAGCAGTGAGAGCCTCCATTTTTTATTGCAACTCATTAATAGCTTTTTTGATTTCAACTTGGTTAGATTTTAGTTCTTTTATTTCTCCAGAAAGGGCTTTTATATCTCTCAAGAGGGTTTCTCTAATATCTTCCATGCCTTTTTCGAGCCTGGCTAGAACCTTGAGAATTGTCATTCTGAACTCTAGATCTGACATATTACCAATGTCTGTATTGATTAGGTCCCTAGCCTTCGGTACTGCCTCTTGTTCTTTTTTTTGTGTTGAATTTTTCCGTCTTGTCATTTTGTCCAGATAAGAGTATATGAAGGAGCAAGTAAAATACTAAAATGGTGGCAACAACCCCAGGAAAATATGCTTTAACCAAATTAGAAGAGATCCCAAATCGTGAGGGGGGAGAAAGGGGATAAAAAAAGGTTCCAAACGAAAGAAAGAAAAAAAAAAAAAGGAAAGAATTTAAAAAAAGAAAACAAATAAGAAAAATATAAAAAGGAAAATATATATATATTAGATAAACTAGTTTAAAAACGTTAAAAAAGAAAAAGGTAAAAGGTAAAAAAAAAATTTTACCAGAAGGCGAGAAAAAAAACAAAAAATGAAAAAGAAAAAAATTAAATTAACTGCCAGACTGAAAAAAAATCACAGGTTAAAAGCCATGAGTTCCGTGCTTGGCTTTCTCCTCCTCTGGAATTCTGCTGCTCTCCTTGGTATTGAAACTTCACTCCTTGGTAGGTGAACTTGGTCTTGGCAGGATTTCTTGTTGATCTTCTGGGGGAGGGGCCTGTTGTAGTGATTCTCAAGTGTCTTTGCCCCAGGCGGAATTGCACCGCCCTTACCAGGGGCCGGGGTGAGTAATCCTCGGGTTTGCTTTCAGGAGCTTTTGTTCCCTGAGCGCTTTCCGTAGAGTTCCGGAGGACGGGAATACAAATGGCGGCCTCCTGGTCTCCGGCCTGGAGGAACCGAGAGCCCAGGGCCCCACTCCTCAGTGTGCCCTCAGAGAACAGCGCCCAGTTACTCCCGTCTGCCTGACCTCCGGCCTCGCTCCAAGCTCTCTGAGCCTGCGACAGGTTCAAGGTAACACCAAGCTGCGAGCTTACTGTCGGCTCTGTCTCTGTAGCCGGCTTTCCCGTTCCAATACCCGCAAGCTCTGCGACACTCAGACAACCCCGATCCTTCTGTGACCCTGCGGGACCTGAGGCCACGCTGACCCCGCGTGGGCTTCGCCCCGGTTTAGCCTCTGGAGCGATGTCCCTCAGCGTAACAGACTTAAAAGTCCTGATTTTATGCGCCGTTGCTCCGCCGCTTGCCGGGAGCCGGCCCCTCCCCCCGGGGTCTATCTTCCCGGTCGCTTTGGATTCACTTCTCCGCCAGTCCTACCTTTCAGAAAGTCGTTGTTTTTCTGTTTCCAGAATTGCTGTTCTTCTTCTCTTCGATCTGCTGATGGTTTTTCAAGTGTTTGCAATCTTTAGATAAGCTATCTAACTGATCTCCGGCTAGCTGAAGTAGTCTCAGCCTGCTACTTCTCTGCCATCTTGACTCCTCCCCTCACCATATTTCCTTTTGTCCTTATAAACAGTTTACTCTTGAGTTTGAGAAAACTCACCTTCAGACACTGTCATCTGAAGGCTTGTACTTATACAATCAACTTACTGTCATTGTTAGAGTCTAAAGAGTTGTTCTCCTTCTCTTTGAGTTCATCTTCTGAGTCATCTAATAATTGTGAAATGTTGTTCTCTGTCACTTTTCTTCTCTGCAAATATGAAAAATTCTAAATTCTCAACTGTATGCAATGAGCTAAAAGCAGACTCAAAA
The DNA here is from genome assembly GCF_964662115.1 of Mustela nivalis. NCBI lineage: Eukaryota > Metazoa > Chordata > Mammalia > Carnivora > Mustelidae > Mustela > Mustela nivalis. The sequence continues at coordinate 156,544,871 of NC_139020.1, forward strand.
TAAATGATGATTTATTTCGTTACTGAATCATCCCTCCAGGCCATTCCATTCTTCTGTTTTATTACTTTGGTTTCTTTTAGCATAATTGGGAATAATTGATGAGTAATGATGAAAGATAATTCCCAGGATGATGAAAGAGCAAGATATTTCAAAAGATAGGAGAAATAAGATCACAAAGATGTCATCGTGCATCATAGATTTATAAAAGGATTCGATGAACCCACATAGTAATTACAAAATAGAACGAGTTTTATTTTATTTTTAAAAAATAAGTAAATTTTCTCTGTGTTCTTTGGAAACCCTTCAAAAAGGAATGAAAGCAATGAAATATCAAGCCTTTTAAATAGAGCAACTCAAAGAGGAAACTCAAAAACTAAAGTTGGGTCTAATGGACCCTAATGGTATACTGAGAGTTATTGTGTTAAATTCCATACACGTCTGTCCAACTTAAAATTAAGGATAGATTGAGAGTCACCATCTCCCTGTCATCCTGAAGTTCCCCAGGCCAAGTCAGGGATCTACTCCTGTAAGAAACTTCGGAGGTGTTCACCAAATGGAATAGTAGGAGCCAAGGGTGTCGTTATTAAGCTGGGACTGTAATTATCAAGGAAATGCCATCCATTATTGCCTACCTAAGTGCAAGGACCTCACACTATCTCAAAATCTTTGCCCTTATCCTATAATACCATTTATCCACTCTGTCCCTTTTAGCTGGGCAACTGCTATGCTTTAAACAGCACTTCCACTTTGAACATCACTTCCACAAGGAAGCTTTCCCGAACTTTCAGGCCTGCCATTAACTGCCCCTTAATGGGCTATTAGAACTACCACGTCACCTCCACCTGAGGGCTGCCAACCAGGTGTGCTCAGCCTTGTACCATCAGCACAAGGCGGGTACTCAGTAAGCATCTTGTAAATGAAAAACAATGAATTCAAACATGTTTCTGAGTACAGATGCTTACCTGCCTGACCCCTGGAACAGTGTGTTAAGGTGCACCTGTTTGAGAAAGTAAAAGTGAAAAATAAAAGCTCACATGTAGAGACAGTAGATCAAGTTAAGAGAGCTTGGTTTTCCTAGACTGTCCTTTCCTGGGGTCGATTGGGAACAAACAAATCTGATTATGGCAGAGGAGTCCTCAGCATGCTTCCGGCTTGCATTTAAGGTGTCAGGTGATTTGTCAGAGACTGACCTCAGCAATGAACCTCGGCACCCTCGGACCAGCGTGGCCACCACTGAGGAGAAACTGAGAAACAGGCTGTACGAGTTAGCAATGAAAATGAGTGAGAAGGAGATGTCTTCGGGAGAAGATCAGGAGTCAGAGCCCAAAATGGAGTCTGAGAACCACAAGGAAAGTCTGTCCTCTGAAGACAACAGCCAGGGCATCCAGGAAGAGCTGAAGAAGGTAAGGGCGGTGAAGCTCCATGTGTGTAGCAGTGGGGTGGGGAGGTGGGCAAAGGAAGTTCTGTATTTGCACAGAGTTGTGCTGGGCTCCCCATGAGCTGTCTCTCAAATGGCCATCCCATGCATGCAGGAGAGCCCCAGAAACCCCTGCTGATTCGAGCTAAGTGGTTCAATCCAGAAGAGGGCCTCGTGGGTCCCAGGCCTCCAAGATCTGTCCTGTCCTTCTACTAACTATCCTTCCCAGTCTATACTGGGAACTACCCTTCAAGCCTATAATTAATGCTCACAGTCTCTCTTGCTGGTAAAGGGCCATGCTACTTCTTCCTTCCCCTGCCCTTTCCCAGAGGAACTTTGCCTGTGGGTTGAGAGCATCTCGCCATCCCCCTTTTAGTCAACAGCAGTGTTTCAGACCATGATCTTTGTGCTACACGTGGCCTACTATGTCATTTATCCCTGCAGTTTGCATATTTGGGCTTATCTTAGCCTCAAAATCATTTTCCAAACAAGCCTTATTTGGAATCCTGGTGTTTAAAACAGGTAAAAGCCCCCAAAACCCATTTGATCTCCTATCCCAAACCACCCCCCTAACTACCCAAGGGCATTGCTAGAAAACCACAGAAGGAAGAACCCCTGGCAGAAAGGAGGGGTCCTAGGCCCCTACCCCACAATCAGCGCTCTACCCCCATTCTTTCTTCTACAGCTTCTCCAAGCACATCCCTATAGACTTGGCTACTGGACAGTCAGGCTATCCCTACTGCTTCCAGTGGAAGAGAAGGAGGCTAACATTTGTTGAGTGCTTATGTTAATGAACTCATTTCATAAAAACCCTTTGAGGGACACCTGGGTGGCTCAGTGGGTTAAGCCGCTGCCTTCATTCAGCTCAGGTCCTGATCCCAGGGTCCTAGGATCGAGTCCCGCATCGGGCTCCTTGCTCAGCGGGGAGCCTGCTTCTCTCTCTGCCTCTACCTGCCACTCTGCCTGCTTATGTGTGCACGCCTTCTCTCTCTGATAAATAAATTTTAAAAAATGTTTAAAAACCCTTTGAAGGTCATGCAGAGGCTTGTCCTGAAGGCACTTACGCAAGGCCCATAACTAGTCAGCTTCAGAGCTGGGGCTGCATCCCAGACCTTCTTGGCCTCAAATCACAGGTCCCTTCTTTACTATGATGAGCTGTCTCTTCTGTAATCAGATAAGGTCTTGCCTGGAAACATGTAGATTTCTTGGCACTCCTGGTCAGTTTTTTCCCCTCTTCTGAGAGTACATTATATAAGCTATCAATTTCCTGGTAGTGCACATGAGTGGGGGAATGAGCTCCTTCATCTGTACAACAGCCAAGCTGGGGGAGGAGCCAGGCCAAGCCAGCAAAGAGCACGGATATGGCAAGAGCTGGCCAAGAGCCAGCTGGGGGCCCTCTTTCACCGCCGAGCCCCTGAGCCCTCCGACAGCTCAGACTCTGCGTCTCATTCATTCCCATTCCACCCTCCAGAGCCACTGAATCCTCCTACTCCTCAGTCTGTCAGGTCCTCTGCCCAAGGGCGTGCACACATCTGTCCCCTGCCATGTCTGTAGGCTGGAGGCCGGAGCATGGCCTTCACAGGCAACCCTTCCCTGGGATGTGGGCTCCAACCCATCGCTTCCTCCGTGGTAATGGGCTCTGCTCCTCCCTGTTACTTGAACCAGTATCCCATGACAGTCACATTTGTCTGCCAGAACTCAGAGCCAGATGGTAACTGAGGAGTATCATGGTATTTCTTACAATGCCTCTGCATCCTACTGGCTTTGCTGCCTGATGGTCACAAGGCTCCCCACAGGCCTGCTGTTCCAGCAGCCTGCCAGGCCATGATGAGTCATGGACTCCCAGCCCCTGTCAGCCTGCAGGCCTCACCTTCTGGAAGCAGAGCAGCCAGTCTGCACTGTGCTCTCTTGGGTAGAACGTGAACAGGGAAAGGAGGAGCCAGGGCAAGAAAAATCTAAGATAAACCCCCGTTCTGCCCCATGCCCTCACTGAGCATGAAACTAGGAGAGTTGGTTTTATTCAAGCTCCCAAATATGTTGGTTTCTCAAAACTTAAGTCTTCCCCTCGCCTACCATGAATCAGTGCAGTAAAATATCCATCAGCAATCATTTATTGTATGTAAAAATCTAGGGAGCAAACTGAGAAAGATAATTAACATATTTTCCTCATCAGGCATGGTTTACTCTGGGATGGGAACACAGAAATACAGGTTTATATCTTCACTATTATTTAGAAGCAAAAGAATATAGAGATAGGCTTCAAGATAAAACTGAATTCGAAATGCAGCCATGCAATTTGCAAACTCTGCAAACTTTGGCTAGGGCTTAGAACAAGCCAAGGTGATTTCTTGCCTCCCGCTGAACCCTGTTCCCCAGCTGCTCTCCCTGTCCCTCCAGTCCGTGCATGACTACTCCAGTTCTTCCTCCACTCCACAGCCACAACTGCCCTGCAGTCCCTGAGCTTGCTCCCAGCACTGAGACAGGCCCTCACCTGCTGTGCTTTTCAGCTGATCCCTGGGACTCAGCCCTGGGCCTCATGGTTGATTTCATAAACATATCTTGGCCTCATCTGTAAAATGAGGATAATTGTACTCCCTGATAGAGTTGTGAGGGTTGAATTTTACAGCATGGTGCTTAGCACATAGCAGGAACCCAGCAAATACCAGATCCCCTATAAACCTCATGGCTGTGAGTTAACATCCATCTTCAGGTACTGAAGCAACAACTTAATACCGATTTCAGTTTGACACCTGGCATGTCTAACATAGGTCTGTAACCACATCTGGGGCTTTGTCGTGCTGGGTAGAATATAAGTGGGAAGGCACTACATGAGAATGCCCCATGTTCCCATCTTCAGTATCAGAATAACTGTGACTGTGGGCCAACCACGACTGATTTGTACAGCATGTGTGCACACACGCACACACACACACACTTATGGCTGGCACATGGCATGGTTTGGGAGTGGAACTGGGCTCGTGTAATGAGTGTTCCCCTGATCTCTTTACTCTAGCAGTGCATACTGGCCCAAAGTCTAGCCGCTTGAAGACCCCTAATGTAGCAGGAGCTTTTCTTCCTCTGCAAAAGTCAGGCTGAAAGGGAGAGCGAGAACCCCAGCTGGGAGCAGCCCTAACTAGTGACCACCAAGAAGAAAATCAATACCCCAGCTGTTTGGCCTCTGTGGGCGTGGTGACTCTGGGGCAGAGCTGCATACTGACTCCCCGAGTTCCCCAGCCACCCGAGCTCTAGGCACCCAACATGATGAACAGTCCTCCTCGACTCCCTTCCCTCCCCTGCCGCCACGTGCCCCTCCACCACCATCTCCACCCCTATTTCCAGGGATCGCCTCCCGCATGAACTAAATCCCTGTCTCACATCTGCTTCTGGGTGAAACCAGACTAAGTTGGTAACTAAACAGGAGAAATGCATGGTCCCCAGTTCACAAATCTTTCAGTGCTGTGTAGGCAGCAAAGAAATGCCAATGCCCAATTGGCTGCTAATTGCCTTTGCTTTATTAAGAGGAGCCTTGCCTTATGCAGAGAGGTTTGCTCAGCCTTCACTGTCCCCCTGCCTCCCACAATGGCCCTGCTCTCTGGGAGCCAAAGCAGAGGAATGCACATGTTCCCACAGACACTGGATATCAGTGGCTGTTTAGTGTCTTTAGTATGACAACCCACATAAGAACCGGGGCTTTAGAATCCTGCCCAGCGGCGAAGAACCATTTTAGAAACATGCTTTATCTTGACTGAATTCAGTCCTTTGCTGTAGGCAAACGTGTCCTATAGGTGGCTCACTTTCTCTGGGGGTTGGAGGGATGGTACCTACCATCTGAATTTTAACCAATGGAAGAACACGCTTGCAGAGCTAGAAGGAAGCCCAGAAACCTCTTGGGTGCTGGATTCCCAAAGAATCATTTTGTTCTTGAAGTCATTTTATTCCATCAAAGCTTATGGGGTCAACCCCCTAAACCATGTGATCCTTAGAGCCCAGAAGTGAGCACCACTTCTACCACTGGGCAGATGGCCATGCCAATGGTTCTGGGAGAAAGTCCTGGCCAAAGCAGTTCTTAGAAGGGTCTGCGTCTAGGTATGCAAGGGCAGCATTCCTGAAGGAGCAAAGAATGGCCGAGTTTGGAGACTACGTTCAGGGGCTGGATTTCCCACAAGTCCGTAATCTTCCCAGGCTTAGAGCAGTGGTCCCCCAGGTCCCTTCTGGCTCTCTAATCCCCTGATTCTAGAAATGTAACAGATTAGATTGATTTTTTTTTTTGTTTCCTGACCTAAGTATCCTTTATGACACTGTTTATATGACAAAAGATGTCCCACGTATCAAGCTCTTGGAATATGAATGTCTGTTGAAGGCCCAGATTAGTTAGTTCTTGCATTATAGTAAAATTTGTATAGCTGGTGTCCTGAAAGCATTTTATTTAAAGTGCTTTGTTTATAACCATAAGAAGTAGCTGGATCATTGGGCTTTGCTTTCACAGGGGAGTCACAGACCAGCAGATAGCTCCCATATGCATAGTTTCACGGAATAATTCTCATCATAAGTATTAAGAGTTCCCTAAATTATTATATGTCTTTCTTCCCAAACAAGAGATGAATTTATGCATCTTCTTCTGTCTGCTCATTTACTAACACCAAGGAACAGAGATACATAATCCTGGTCAGTGATCAAGGAGACAGGTCTCTTGACTATTCCAACATACCCAGAGCCTTTTGTTTCTGAATTTTAATGTGCTCATGAAAACCTTTTTGTTGATATCAGTGTTAACATAAAGTCAACTGTATCTGTATGTATCTCACCCCTGTAAAATAACACACGTTCATGTAAGGATTCAATGTCTTTCATCCCAGGTCACATTCTGTTTCAGAGTGTCTTCATCTCTAGTTGGTGCTAGAGAGAATATAGTGTTAGGTACTGACTTGTATCTTACAAGTGATTGATCTCAGTAGGCCTATGCCTGTTGAAGAATTAACACTTTTCTAACTCTCCATTTTTTTTTAAGATTTTATTTATTTATTTGACACAGAGATCACAAGTAGGCAGAGAGGCAGGCAGAGAGAGGAGGAAGCAGGCTCCCTGTTGAGCAGAGAACCTGATGCAGGGCTTGATCCCAACACCCTGGGATCATGCCCTGAGCCAAAGGCAGAGGCTTTAACCCACTGAGCCACCCAGGCACCCCTCTAACTCTCCATTTAACTGTTGCCTTGGGTGGCGGGGGCAGGGTACGGGGTGGAAGCTTTAACTGTTCACTTAGAGCCACAGCTCTTATCCATAGGGCTTGAACAGGTGACGGGGAACAAAGAAATGGAGCAGGGATATCCATAGGAGGTCTGAGAAAGCCTCAGAATCCCTGGTAAAGATGATAGAAGGTATTTCTCTCCTGAAGTCAGTCTGTAAAGACTGGAGGAAGTGACTACTACTTCAAATGCAAAGATAGCTACACACAACTTAAAGGAAAATGAAAAATCAAGGAAATATGACACCACCAAAAGATCACAATACTCTTCCAGTAACTGATCTCCCAAAATGGAGATCTGTGATTTACCTGATGAAGAATTCCAAATAGGTTTTTAAAGCAAGCCAATGAGCTATGAGAAAACACAGAAAGTCAATTCAACAAAATTAAGAAATCAATGCATAAAACAAAATGAAAAGTTTAACAAAGAGGTAGAAATGATAAGAAGGAACCAAACAGAAATTCTGGAGCTGAGGAATACTATGAATGAAATAAAAGGTGCAATAGAGAGTATCAAGAGCAGAATGGATTGAGGAGAAGAAAGAACATGTGAAGTAGGAGACAGGACCTTGGAAATTATGCAGCCTGAAGAGAACAAATGAAAAAGAGTGAAGAGAGCCTATGTGAACTATGGATACCATCAAGAGAAGCAATCTGAATTATTAGAGACCAAGAAGGAGAAGGAAGAGAGAAGTGGGCAGAAAGCCTGTTTTTAAAAAATGATGAGGGTGCCTGGGTGGCTCAGTGGGTTAAAGTCTCTGCCTTTGGCTCAGGTCATGATCTCAGGGTCCTAGGATTGAGTCCCGCATCAGGTTCTCTGCTGAGCAGAGAACCTGCTTCCTCCTCCCTCTCTTTCTGCCTGCCTCTCTGCCTACTTGTGATCTCTGTCTGTCAAATAAACAAATAAAATCTTAAAAAAAAAAAATGATGGTGAGGGGTGACTCAGTTGGTTAAGTGTCTGATTTCAGCTCAGGTCATGATCTCGGGGTCCTGGGATGGAGCTCCATGTCAGGATCCCTGCTTGAAACTGGTGGAGAGTCTGCTTCCCCCTCTCCCTTTGCTCCTCCTTCCCATGCTCTCTCTTGCTCTCTCTCAGTCTCTGTCTCTCAAATAAATAAAATAATAATAATAATGGTTGAGAACTTCTGAGCAGAGTTTTGACCATCCAAAGTTTATGAGCTTCATGAAGCTTATAAGTCCTCAAAGAGGTTAAACTCAAAAACTTTTTTCTCTAAGACCCACCCATAATAAAACTAGCAAAGATGAAGGACAAAAAGAGGATCTTAAAAACAGCAAGAGAAAAGAAACTTATCACTTATAAAGGAATCTTCATAAGGCTATCAACAGATTTCTCAGCAGAAACCTTACAAGCCAAGACACAGTGGAATGACATACTCAAAGAAAGAAAAAAAATAATCCTGCCAACCAAGAATACTTTATCTGGAAAAGTTGTCCTTCAGAAATGAAGTACAGATGACCTCATTCATTCCCAGACACACAAAAGTTGAACAGGTTAAGCAACAGTAGATCTGCCTTACAAGAAATGCTAAAGTTCTTCAAGCTGAAATGAGAATGAGCTAATTAATAATATGAAGGCATGGAAATATACAATGCACTGATAAAGGTAAATATATAGCCAAGTACAGAATACCCTAATACTGTAATATGGTAGTGTGTTAAGTACTTAATGCCAGTAAAAAGATTAAAGGACAAAATATGAAAAATAACTATAGCTACAATAATTTGTTAAAGGATACAATATAAAAAGAGGTAAATTGTGACATCAAAAACATAAAGGGGGAGAGTAGAATGTAGTTTTGTATGCTACTGAAGTTGTTATCAGCATAAAATAAATCATCATATCTATAAGATGTTTTGTGTAAATCTTATGATACAAGCAAAATCTAACATAGATACATAAAAGATAAAGACACGGAAGTCAAAGCATACCACTACAGAAAATCATCAGTCACAAGGAAGATGGCAAGAGAGGAAGAAAGGAACAAGAGAACAACAAAACAGCCAGAAACCAATTAATAAGATACATTAATTAGTCCTTACCTATGAATAGTTACTCTAAATGTAATAGTTACTCTAAATTCGCTAGTCAAAAGACATAGAGTAGCACTATGGATAAGAAAACAAGACCCAACTATCCACTGCTTACAAAAGACTCACTTCTGCTTTAAGGACACATATAGGCATAAAGTAAAGGGATGGAAAAAGATATCCTACGAAAATGGAAACCAAAAGAGAACAAAGGTAGTTTTAATTATATCAGACAAAATAGACTTTATTCAAATTCTGTAATGAAGCAATGTCATTATAAAATGATAAAGGGGTCAATTCATCAAAAATATATAAAAATCATAAATATGTATGCATCTGGTATTGGAGCATCTAAATATATTAAGCAAATACAAACAGATCTGATAGGAGAAATAAACAACAATACAGTAGGGGTAGGGGCCTTCGGTACCCCACTTTGAACAGTGTATCCAGAGAGAAGATCAATAAGGAAATGTTGGACTTGAACTATATTTCAGACCAAAAGGAACTGAAATATGGACATATATATATATATATATATATCCATATATTATATCCATTCCAACCAACAAAAGCAGAATGCACATTCTTTGCAAGCTTACATGGGAAATTCTTCAGGATAGAACATATGTTAGGTTACAAAGCAAGTCTTAACAAATTTAAGAAGGTTGATATCATACTAAGTATATTTTCCAACTATAGTGGTATAAAACTAAAAATTAGTAACAGGAAGAAAACTGGAAAATTCACAAATATGTGGAAATTATATAACACACTCCTAAAAAATCAATAGGTTAAAAAAACAAATCAAGGGTTGCCTGTGTGGCTCAGCCAGTTAAGCATCTGTCTTCAGTTTAGGTAGTGATTGAGCCCCATGTTAGGGTCTGGGCTTGGAGGGGAATCTGCTTTTCCTGCTCCCTCTGCCCCTCATCCCCTCACCCACTTGTGCGCTTACTTGCTCACTCACTCTCTCAAATAAACAAAATAAAATCTTTTTAAAAAATAACAAAGTAATAAAATAAATCAAAAGGGCAATAAAGTCTTCAAACAAATGAAAATGGAAACCAAATATATCAAATCTTATGGGATGTAGCAAAAGCAATTCTAAGATGGAAGTTTATAGTGATAAATGCCTACATTAGGAAAAAAAAAAATCTCAATAAACAACCCAACTTTACACCTCAAGAAACTAAAAAATAAGAACAAACTAAACCCAAAGTTAGCAGAAGAAAGGAAATAACAAAATACAGAACAGAAACAGATGAAATAGAGACCAGGAAAACAATAGAAAAGATCAATGAAACTCGAGTTGGTTTGGGGGGAAAAAACAAAATAGACAAAATTTTACCTAGACAACTAAGGAAAAGGAGAGCAGATTTAAATAAGTAAAATCAGAAATGAAAGAGGAAACATAATAATCAATATCAGAGAAATATAAAGTACCCTGAAAGAACACTATAAACAATTGTATGCCAACGAATTGGACAACCTAGAAGAAATGGATAAATTCCTAGAAATGTGCAACCTACCAAAATTGAATCACGAAGAAATAGAAAATCCAAATAAACCAATAATGACTAAGAAGACCGAATCAGTAATCAAAAATCTCCCAGGACAGAAGTGCCCAGGACCAGTGACTCATTCTGCCAAATATTTAAAGAAACATAAATGCCATGCTTTTTTTTTAACTCTTCCCAAAAATTGAAGAGGAGAGAATACTCCCAAACTCATTCTATGAGGCCAACATTACCCTTTTACCCTAGCCAGATAAGGACACTAGAAACTACAGGTTAATATCCCTGATGAATATAGATGCAAATATTCTTGACAAAATATTAGCAAACTGAATTCAATAATACATTAAAGAATTATACAGCATGATCAAGTGGGATTTATCTCTGGGATGCCAAGATGGTTCAACATATACAGATCAATAAATATAATATACTACATTAATATAATGAAGGATAAAATCATGATCTTCTCAATAGAAGCAGAAAAAAGCACTTGACAGAATGCAACACACTTTCGTGATAAAAACTCTCAATAAATTGTGTGTAGAAGGAACATCCTCAGTATAACTCACAGATGACAAGCCCATAGCTAACATCATACTCAATGGTGAAAGACTGAAAGCTTTTCCTCTTTTACAAGGGCGCCCACTCTCACCATTTCTCTTCAACATAATAGAGGAAATCTTACACAGAATAATCAGTCAGGAAAAAGAAATAAAATGCATCCAATTTGGAAAGAAAGTAGTAATTGTCATGTTTGGAGGCAATATGATCTTATACAGAGAAAATCCTGAAGACTCCAAAGAACTGTTAAAACTAATCAGCAAATTCAGTAAATTTGCAGAATACAAAATCAACATACAGAAGTCAGTTTTTTTTTTATATACTAACAAGGAAATATCTGTAGAAGAAATAAAATAATCCCATTTGTATTTGCATCAAAAACAAAAGAATACTTGGGAATAAATTTAATCAGGAAGGGGTGCTTGGGTGGCTCAGTCATTAAGCATCTGCCTTCGGCTCAGGTCATGATCCTGGGGTCCCAGGATGGAGCCCTGCATCAGGATCCTGCTCGGCGGGAAGCCTGCTTCTCCCTCTTCCAACCCCCCGCCCCCCCGCTTATGCTCCCTCTCTCACCATGTCTCTCTCTGTCAAATGAACAAATAAAATCTTTTAAAAAAAATTTTAACCAGGAAAATGAAAGACCTGTACTCTGAAAATTATAAGACTTTGAAGAAAGAGATTGAAGAAGACACAAACAATGGGAAAATACCCCATGTCCATGGATCAGAACTAATTTTGTTAAAATATACACACCATAAAATCCTTCTATAGAATCAATGCAATTCCTATCAAAATTTTATTAAAATTCCAATGACGTTTTTCACAGAAATAGAAAAAAGCAATCTTAAAATTTGTATGAAACCACAAAAGACCCCAAATAGCCAAATCAATCCTGAGAAATATGAACAAAACTGGAGGATTTGCATTCCTGATTTCAAACTATGCTTCGGTGTCATAGATGTCAAAATAGTATGGTACTGGCATAAACAGAGACATACAGATCAGTGAAAGAGGATCAAGAGCCCAGAAATAAACCCTCATATGCTCAATTGGGAATACTCAATGCTAAAAAGATAGTCTCTTCAATAAATAATATGGGAAAACTGGATTATCTCATGCAGAAGAATGAAATTGGACCTATACCTTACATTATTCACAAAAATTAGCCCAAAATGAATTAAAGACTAAAACTCCTCAAGAAACATAGGGAAACATCATAGGGAAAAATAATACGTGAAATAAATAAGTGAAGCTACCATCAAACTGAAAAGCTCTTGTATAGCGAAAGAAACAACCAATGAAATGGAAAAGCAACCTACAGAGTAAGAGAAATTATTTGCAAACCTTATATGCGATAAAGGTTAGTATCTAAAATATATAAGGAAGTCCTACAACTCAATAGGAAAAAGTGAACAACCTAATTTAAAAGTGGGCAGAGGGGGTGCCTGGGTGGCTCAGGCTGAAGCCTCTGCCTTCAGCTCATGTCATGGTCTCAGGGTCCTGGGATCAAGCCCCGTGTTGGGCTCTCTGCTCAGCAGGGAACCTGTTTCTCTCTCCCTCTCTCTCTGCCTGCCTCTCTGCCTACTTGTGATCTCTCTCTCTCTCTCTGTGAAATAAATAAATAAAAGCTTTAAAAAATAAAAATAGAAAAAATAAAAGTGGGCAGAAGACCTCAACAGACATTTTCCCAAAGAAAGCATACAAATAACCAATAGATAGGGACATGAAAAGATGCTGATAGAAAAGACACCTGTTAGAATGGCTACCATCAAAAAGAGAAGTGAAAACAAGTGTTAGTGAGGATATGGAGAAAAGGGAACCCCTGGGTACACAGCTGGTGGGGATGTAAATTGGTATAGGCGCTGTGGAAAACAGTATGGAGGTTTAACTACCATGTGGTCCAGTAATGTCCAGTAATATCTGGGCATATATCCAAAGGAAAGCAAATCAGGATCTGGAAGAGATATCTGCTCTCCCGTGTTTAAGGCAGCATTATCCTGTAGCCAGGATATGGAAACAATCTAAGGATCCACCTACAGATGATTGGGTAAAGAAGATGTGGCATATATGTACAATGGAGTATTATTCAGTCTGTGAGGAATAAGGAACTCTTGTCATTTGTGACAACATGGATGGACCTTGAGAGTGTTATGCTAAATGAAATAAGTCAGAGAAAGACAAATACTGTATGATCTCATATGTGAAATCTAGAGGAGGTGAACCCATAGACACGGAGAGTAGAGTAGTGGTTGCCAGGGTCTGTGGGATGGATGAAAGGGGGAAGTGTTGGTCAAAGAGTTCAAACTTCCAGTTACAAGATGAGTAAGTACTGGGGAACATAGCATAGTGACTGTAGTTAATAATACTGTATTATATAATCCGAAGTTGCTGAGAAAGTAAATCTTAGGTGTTCTCACCACACACCAAAAAAATGGAGATTATAAGAGATGATTGAGATGTTAACTAACCCTATTATGGTAATCCTTTCACAGTGTATAAGTGAATCAAATCATCCTGTTATACATCTTAAATTTACACAATGTTATGTCTCAATTGTATCTCAGCAAATCTTGGTGGGGTGGTGAAACATGTTCATCCTTCAAAAGCCATAAAGTTAAAAGGCAAACAATAACTGAGAAGACATATTGCTTAAATACATAATGGGCAAACAATTACTTAGCCTCATAATGCTAATGGGTAAAAAAGGCAACGCACATGAGCAGGCAATCCACCAAAAAAAAAAAAAAATGTAAATTACCAATAAGCATGTGAAAAAAATATTTAGCTTAAACTGTATTTTAGCTGTATCTAATTCAAGATGTAGCTCAGAACTTAGCATATGGTCTGCACATTCATCTTTCCCGTTCAACAAATGCACAGTAAGATGCTGAGAAGATGGCCATGAACAGGGCAAAGTTCATCATTTGTTTAGACGAGCAACAAAAATGCAAATTGAAATACCGAAATGTCACTTTGCCTAACAAATTGGATGACTAAAAAGAATCATAACCAACGTTGCTAGGAGTTCAGGGAAAGAGGCAGTCTAATGCACACAAAATAGTAGGAGCCCACGTTAATGTGCTGGGAACTGGGTAAGTCCAAGCCATCAGAACAGGCACACCCTTTGATTCAGCGACTGTACTTTGCATCCTTTATCCTATGGAAAAACTGAACAAGCTGCCCAGGGTACACCAATGCAATCCATCAAGCATTGCATTATTCTTGTAGGGAAACAATGACCTAAATGTCCAACAATAGGGACTCTTGGCAAAATGGAGGGGACAAGGTCCAGAAAACAGATAAGGCATCAGCACTACAAGAGCAGACACATTTGGTCCAGATACAAGGAATTATGTAAATTTGATGTCAGAAGTTGGAGAGGTTTTGTTTTATGCTCTGTATCGCCCCCCCATCTAGCCCCTGCTCTCTGAACTAAAAAGCAAGTCTGTCTTCTGAAGGCGAAGGGGTGGTAGAATTGACATTTCCAGATTGTAGAGAGACTTGAAATAGCTCTTGCATAGAGTGGGAAAGGAAATTATATGGACAAATAGAAAGGCCTGCATAAGGCCAGAGATCATGAACATTTACCTGAGACACAGAGCCTGCAAAAGATTACAGAAACCTTGAACACAAATAAATGCAAAATAAAAACCCATTCTATTGGAAGAAATGGTCTGTTAGTAGCAGTTATATTCATAAATCCACATCATTGGATGTAATTACACAGTAGTACAGCCCAAGTGTCAATTCCAAGATTTACATTAGAACTCCTCATGTCAGGGGCTTCTAGTTTAGTCATTAATCTGCAATGAAATTCATGGATGAATCTCAAACCAAGTTTGGGAGCTGGTGAGAGCAGATAAAATGGAAATGAATCCTCTCCATACTAGGAACAAAAAATGGGACATTAAAACTTTAGAAAACTGCAAGTCTCCAGGAAACATAGCTGTCTAATGGAAGAAAAGATAATGTAAAGGTGAATTCTTCCAAAATTAGGGCAGAAGCCTGATGTAAATCAAATCCAAATCTGAACCAGACATTTTTTTAACTTCTCAAAAGAAAGAAAACCTGATAGAAAAAAATCCAGAATAATTTAGACACATTTACAAAAAATAAGATCTGAATGAAGAGGACCCCCGTATTAAGATATTACAGTATACTTTAAAAGCACAGTAATTAAATTTGTGAGAGAGTGATACAAGCTATAATAAAATAGGCCAGAAGTACGATCTAGAATATATTAAAATTTAACTCATGATTTATCTCATGATTCCCACCTACCTCTCACCCCCCGTCGGAGAAAGAAACTTCTTAATAAATGATGTTGGGACAAATATCCACTAGTTATTTGGGGGAGGGGAGGAGGTAGCGAGGGGGGGAAGGCCCTTAATTTTCCCTCCAGTAAAGGGAGCAATGGATCTTCCTGGTGTGCAGGCCCAACAGGACTTACAGGAGACAATCCCTTATGAGAAGAGGCCACACAGGCTCTAGAGAGCGAATCCCTGTTCCTTTGCCATTTATTCAACAAATAGTTGTTGAGCTATTCCAAGAGATGCAGTACAGCAGGGATAAGAGAGAAGAGTTACCTGCCTCATGGAATTTACCTTCTATTGGAGGAGACAGCTGATAAATATGTAGACAGGTTCAGGGGATGATGTCAGATTGTGTTAAGGACTAAGAAGAAGGTGAGTCCAGGAAGGTCTTTTCGGACACCATTCTGACCAAGTGTCCCTTGGACTGAGGCCTGAAGGACAAGAAGGAAGAAGTCGGGGAAAATCTAAAGGAAGGTTCTTCCCGGCAGAGCAACACAAGAAAGACTTACGGTGGAAATGACCTGGACAAGTTTAAGGAACTGATGAAAAGAGCCAGGGTGGTTGGAGCAGTATGGCAATGGGGAGGACAGTGAGAGGAGTGACGGGGGCCATGCGGAGAACCTCAGCTTTTATTCTGAGTGACATAAGGAGCACCTGGAAAGGTGTCCACAGAGAATGACAAGGAGGACCTTTTATTTACCAAGATCCCCCACGCTGCCAAGAGGTAAAAAGAATCACCTCCTTTACCAGTGATCATGGAAGATGGTTTCACATCTCACTGGGCTTCTTCAGAAGTGAGCACGTGCCCCAGCAACCCCCCGGTTACTGCCAGCAGCAGGCAAACACTTTCAGTCAGTATCAGAAACAATTTTTCTGGAGAACAGCCAGTAAGTATGCAAAAGCAAAAAAGACTGGTGACCATGATCACCCCCTCTGCTGGGAAAGCAAGTCCTGCTTGCCAGACACCGACCAAAGCAGGTGCAGGCAAAGGTAATGGCCCCTTCATCCCCCTCTTTTGTCACCTCCACCAGTCACGAAGTGGTCTTCACTGGGTGTCAGTTGGCCGGCATTAAACAAGAACATGACCTCAGGAAAACATACAGGCCAGGGAGTTTAATTCTGGATTGAAAGTGCAGAGTTTTCAAAAATTCACTTCTGTCATCACCATTAGGACAGCAAGTCATTTCTTTCATACATGGCCTTGACCATCAAACCCTAGATGATTTAGGCCCCAAACATTCCTAGAGGACAGTTCTCTAATCTCTGTTATGGTTTGTAGTTTCGTTTTATTACATATGCGAATTTATTGTTCACACTCCAATTTCCTTCCACAATTCTGTGTCACGCTCTTTCGTCAAGTCATTTCAGGGACAGGGGTCTGTTCGTGGAGGATGTATTTTGACAGGTTGTAGAGGCCTCGCTAGAGCGCCTTATGTCTTATGAGAGCTGAAACATATTTGCATTGAATTTTTCTAGCAGATTTCTGTGGAGTTTTTCTAGCAGATTTCTATGGAGTTTCTTTTCTTACCTTTGAAAAGGGGTGGGGGGAATACATGAAATCAGGATAAATTTCCTTGTTTCCTCCTGGTAGTTTGATGGAAGCATTTCTTAAAGCTAACACAGCATCTGTAATATGGGACAGAAAAGTAATGAGGAGACCATGAAGTCTGGACCACGCTTAGAGCAGATTTCCTTAGAGACCACATTCCTTTTCACTGACTGTCCTTGCTGGCTCAATCCCAGGTAGGTTCAGGAAGGCTCAGAACCAGAGCTTGTCACTGAGGAGATCTCAAGCTCCGTAGTGTGGCTTGGTGGGTGGTGTGGCCAAAGCTTATTCTGCTGAATGTCAATGCAGCCCTTGTCTCGCTGACCTATCTATTGTTATTGATCTGATTATTCAGTATAATTCAGTTCCACAGTCACTTCCTACAGACCACTGGGTTCCAGGAATTATGTGCATAGGAGGTGGTGTGACAGGTGGGAAGGAGCGTGGGCTTCGGAGACCAAAGGCTCTGGGCTCAGATCCCAGCTCTGCATCTTCCCTGAGCCACAGTTTCTTCATCTCTAGAGATGGAATTAAAACATCAACCATGTCAGGTTGTTGTGAGGGCTAAATGTAATGATGAGAAGCCTGGAGTCCTAATGGTACCAGGACCCACATTAGCTCTGAGCTTGCTGCCTTCTTCCTTCTGTTCTCTCCTGGAGGGGTCTCAGGAGCAGCCTTCAGCAGGAGAGAAGTGGGGCCCCATGTAGGTTTTATGCAATGTGAGCTCCTGAAGGGCTTTTCTACGCTGCATGAGCACTACCCCTTTATGTTCAAAAAGGTCCTCAGAAGAGCCCCGGTGAAGCTTTTCCCTGCATTACCTGGAAGGTCCACGATCTCCCATCAGCCCCCTGAGGAAGGTTCATTTATCACAGGCTCAAAGGAGAACAGGAGGACCTCACACCTCCACCATTTTCTCGTTTTTACCAACCCAGCTATGAAGGTTGTGTCCCCCCAATCTGCTCTGGTGACCTGACAGCAAAAATGACAGATTCAAGGGGTACATGAGTTGACTCAGTCATTAAGCATTTGCCTTCTGCTCAGGTCATGATCCCAAGGTCCTGGGATCTAGTCCCACATCGGGCTCCTGGCTCTGTGGGGAACCTGCTTCTCCCACTCCTCACCCACTAGTACGCTCACGTGCTCTCTCTCTCTTTCTCTCTCTCAAATAAATAAATAAGTACTTTTAAAAAACCAATATAAAGACTATAAGGGTGACCTGGAGCTTATTCCATCCTGGCCATTAGCAATCACTGTCTCTTGGATGGTCAGAAAGGATTTCTGCAATACTATATTTTCCCTTATTCCAAGAGCCCAGGGAACCCTTCTTTCTCTGCTGGTGTTGAAATCTCCTTACCAGTGTCAGTTTGTGCCAGCTCCCTGGGCTCACTCAGCTCAGCCGACTGGGCTCACAGCCCATCTCGCTGCCTCCCTCCCCAGTCCACAGCCCCGACATGCTCTCAACTCTTTCCAGAAAAGTGCTCCTCACCCTTGTAACTCCTACACAGCTGCCCCATCCCAGGCCCCAGCAACCTTGAATTCCAGCTGCAGTAAGAGTTTCCAATGCTTTTCTCTGCCTCAGCTTCTCCCCAGCCCTTAATCTGTCCCTCCTCTCCCAGTCGGAACTGCCTTCCTACAAACATAGGCCTCTCGAGGGGCCTGTGAGGAATCTGGGGTTCAAAAACAGGCACATCTGGGTGCAAAGCCGGCTCCTTCAGAGCAGACCCCTCCCTAAGGCTCAGCTCCTCATCTGGGAGATGTGGTCATAGTACAGGCACCAGAGGGCAGTCAGGAGAGCTCAGGGAGGCAAGGCCAAAAGTGCTCATCCCAGAATTTGGCATGCGGTGAGTGGTCAGGAAATGCCAGCTCCTGAGAACAATAGCCACAAACCTGCTGTGGCACCCGCTTTCAGGGGGCACAAAACACAAACTCCTGAGTGTGGCTTTCAGGGCACTGCCCTGCCCCCGTCTCCCTTCTTCTGTTTGTCATCCTTGTCATGCCCCAGGCTGCAGTGCCAGTCCCTATGGGGTCAAGGCTCCGGGACTGGTGTCCGAAAGACCTTCCTCGTCTTCACTGTTTCTTAACTTCTTTCTTGTGCTTCCAGACCAACCCCAATGTCACAAAGTGGTGGGACCCCTAGAGATCCACAGCCCCCTGCTCACAGTGCAGGGCAGGGCCTGTCCTCTGCTACCTGCTGTTGGTCGTCATGTCCCTCTCCCCTTTCTGCTCTCTGAGGACAGGGATGATGGCTGACTGGCCTCTGCATCCCCTGCAGGGCACTGTGCCAGGGCCTGGCATGGGACAGACTCTTTCTCAAGGCTTGCATTTAATTAGTGCTGATGGGAAACAGCAGGTGATGTCTGAGGACCTGGTTGTTCAGTTTCCCAGATAGGCAATGACATCGCTTGTTGTTTTTTTTTTTTAAAGATTTATTTATTTATTTGACAGACAGAGATCACAAGTAGGCAGAGAGGCAGACAGAGAGAGAGGAGGAAGCAGGCTTCCCGCTGAGCAGAGAGCCCGATGTGGGGCTCGATCCCAGGACCCTGGGATCATGACCCGAGCCGAAAGCAGAGGCTTTAACCCACTGAGCCACCCAGGCGCCCCAACATCGCTTGTTTTTATTGCATGTCAGTACTCCCGGTTCGCTCTGCTCCCAGTCAAAGGGAAATACGTGTGTATGTATTTCCCAAAATACGTGTCTGTGCCTGGCGGGGGCGGGGGTAAGGGGTGGGCGGTCTGCATGTCCATGTCAGGTTGCCCATTGTCATTTCTTTTTTTTTTTTTAATTTTTATTATTTTTTTATTTGACAGATGGAGATCACAAGCAGACAGAGAGGCAGGCAGAGAGAGAGAGGGAAGCAGGCTCCCAGCTGAGCAGAGAGCCCGATGTGGGGCTCGATCCCAGGACCCTGGAATCATGACCTGAGCCAAAGGCAGAGCCTTTAACCCACTGAGCCACCCAAGTGCCCCCCATTGTCATTTCTTAGGACAGACCATTCTAGAGTCAGATACTATGTTCTCTTTTTTTGTCATTAGGTTACCCCTTGTTTATGAAATTATGGTGGTGGTAGATAATACTAGGTCATGGTGGGATTTTTTTCTTTTTAAAATATTATTTTTTAAAATATTTGATTTATTTATTTGAGGAAGAGAGTGAGTGAGAGAGAGCACAAGCAGGGTGAAGGGCAGAGGGAGAAGCAGACTCCACGCTGAGCAGGGAGCCCAATGCAGGACTCCATCCTGGGATTCCATGAACATGACCTGAGCCGAAGGCAGATGCTTAACTGACTGAGCCACCCACATGCCCCTCTTTTTAAAATATTCCTAGTTCGTAAGAAAAAAACTAGGAAATGAAGAGAAGCAAAGTTTAACTTTCTTCAGTAAAGAACAGTGAAAAGCATTCTTCAGAACACAGGTAGGGGGGGCGCCTGAGTGGCTCAGTGAGTTAAAAGCCTCTGCCTTGGGCTCAGGTCATGATCCCAGAGTCCTGGGATCAAGCCCCGCTCTCCTCTCAGCAGGGACTCTGCTTCCTCCTCTCTCTCTGCCTGCCTCTCTGACTCTCTGCCTACTTGTGATCTCTGTCTGTCAAATAAATAAATAAAATCTTCAAAAAAAAAAACACAGGTAGGCAAGGAAAGCTGTTTCGAGAGCATGGCATATAATGGAAGGCATCTGAGTCACCAGGCCATCGCCATTAACTGGTCCACCTAGAGAGAGTAGAGCAGGTGGGGGTGAGTGTTGAGGAGGGCTAACCCTGGACCCAGGCACTGTGTGGCCCCTTGACACATGCTATATAATTTACCCTCCAAAGTCTCTTGAGCTAGATGGTGTTACCTCTTTCACAGTGGGGTCTCAGAGAGGTTAAATCATTTGCCCCGGGGCACCTGGGCAGCTCAGTGGGTTAAGGCCTCTGTCTTCAGCTCAGGTCATGATCTCAGGATCCTGGGATCAAGTCCCGCATGGGGCTCTCTGCTCAGTGGGGAGCCTGCTCCCCCGACCCCTTCTCTGCCTGCTGTTCTGCCTACTCTCTGTCAAATAAATAAAATCTTTAAAAATAAATCATTTGCCCAAAATGTCACAGGCAGTGTAATCTAAAGTTCCCAAGCCTCGTGGTCTGGGGTATGCAAGAGAAGGTTACACTTACATCAGTCCTCAGTAGGAAGCCACAGGACGGCAGCACCCACGACCCTCCCCCCATAGCAGTTGGGGGAAACTAGGGAGGCTTCTCCAAGCGTGCATGGACAGTCCACCCATAGGGGCCTGCTTGGGGCCTTTATAATTATCTAGGGAGGACAGCAGTGCCTCCCAGAGGACAGGCCTCACCAGGCCGCTGCTGCCCACATGCCTTCTCACAGACAGGTTCCAGAGCAGCCATGTCAAGGCCAACATATGACTTCCGTACCCAAGCACTTCTGCACCCATGGGCCCTTTCCTCCATAGAACCCACTAACAAATCAAATTTTACAACTGTGAAGGTATAAAGATTAATATAGGAATATTATGAATTAAAACATGTTCCTGGACCTAAGAGTTCTTTTTTATCTTCTTCTTTTTCATTAAAAAAATAAATAAATAAAACATTTTTATAGGCTCCTAAAAGAATGATGAGCAGTGGGCTCCATGCCTGCTGAGCCCAGTGGACAAGAAGTGGGAGTCTTTTGCCAGAATGGGAATCCTCTCACCACTGCCCACCCCTGTTTCATGGATTGGCCCATGGACCTCAAAGCCTACTGCCTCTTTCTTTATCTCACAAAAACCCTAGTGCTCAGGTCCCTCAGTCTCTACCTGTTTAGCTCTTCTATTCTTGTTATAGGCATTGGAACCGTTCCCAAGCTAGAAAAATTTCTCTTCTGCCCCAGACGCCTGCATACGTCATTTAACCTGGAAGGCTTTTCTCCTCCCCACATTGTATTTGATGAGATCATATCAAGACTTACATCAAGTCTAATAAATAGACAGCCGGGCCTCTGTCACAGCCTCGGTCCATCACATGCAGCCCGACATGGGATCTGTTTTGGCCCCGCTGAGTCAGGCAGACACACACTTGAGCCTGGGTGGAACCAGGCCTGGAATCAGGCCTTTGGCATCCAGAGTGTTCCCTCTCTGGAAAGCCAGGCATTTCACGCGCTCCCACTATTCGCGTTTGGCAAGCTTGGGATATTCTGGTAAGGAGCATTCCTGTCTATTCCAGCTTGAAATGAGTCTGCATTTCTTTGTCCAACACAATGCTTTGAAATGAATGATGATGCCGGAAAAAAAAAAAATCTCAGGAGAGTTTACAAGGATTGCTACTGATCAAGTATATCTATCATTTAGGCTGGAAACTGTCTTTTCTTTAGAACTCTGTAGACTCAGAATCTGTCCCTGGGAACACCTTGCATTCTGCTTGTCTTGGGCAAACGGTCTATAAGGAAGAGTAAATGGAAGAGGAATTCGTTCTGGCAGCATGTTTTATGTGAAGGGGGAGTACATGGGGACGGGATGGAGAGATTACCACAGCTAAAGTTTGTGGGGAGTGAGACAAAAAGGAAAGAAGTCTTGCTTCTCTCTGCAGTCCCTAGAGAGAAAAGCAGGAGACAGCTGGGGTTTATGACTCGGGTCCTGCCTTGCTCTTCTGCTTTCTTGGGCCCATTGAAATGGCCCCCATGGCAGGACCCCAGCCCCAGAGTGATCCGTAACCTTCTGAAGGGTCTGCCTTGATCCTGCTGTTGCTTACAGGCAGCAGGAAACATGACTCTTTGCTGAGGTTCCTTACTGTGCCGGCTCTGGTGAGTGATCAAGGGAATCGGAGTGCTTCTCATTACCTTTGGTATCCTGAGTGTAGACTGTTTGGGTCAACCCCAGAGGTAGTGAGAGGTCACCATAATGGATTTGATGTTCCACATGGGTCTGGGACACAGACTGACCCTGGCAGGGCACACTCAGGCTCTCAGTAGTGACCACTGGGAACCATGCCCCAGCTGCTCCAAGCCATGGTGGCACACACCAAGCATTTAAAAAGGGAATCGCACGGGTATCTGGCGTTCATTATTCATTATTTAATTTGTATTTCTTTGATCACTAGAAGGTTGAATTTGTTATTGCATGGCCATTTCCATCCTATCATCTGTGGGGCCCTTGGCCTCAAGTGTCCTTGAGACCAACCTTCCTGTTCTGTAATTGCCCCTATGCTCTCTGCTAATGTCCACACTTTCACCTCTCCCTTCTTTGATCCCATGAAACTGTCACATTGAATCCATCTTATAATTACTCTCTGGAGTACCATCAGCTACATAATAGCTCTCTTTGGGCTCTCAAATTGTGCTTTGTTTGTGCCATTCAGCTAGGCCCTCCGGGGCTGTAAGCAACAAAGCAGAAGGATCCTTTAGCTCTTCACTTCTCCCACACACAGGGCTTCCTGCCAGCACCCCGGTCCACACCAGCTTTTCATCTGAACAAAACCCTGTCCAGTGCTAAATATAGCTTTATTTAACATAATTGTACAAGGTGCTTTCTACTTTTAAATCTAGACTGGCCAGGGAGTGGGACATTTACATAACTAGCTGGTGTCAGCCCTGATTTCCTTTATTGGAGTGGTAAGGAAACTAAGGAACGGGGAGGTTTGTAGCCCTGCTCCTGTCATAGGACTAATTAAATCCCAGGTATCTTAACTTCCGGTAGGTGCACTGTTCACTCCCACCCCCCATATCCAAGCAAATAACCCAGTCCTTGGTTGTGGGCAAGGAGCCCCTGAATTCCTGCAAAGGCTCGTGGATGGCAGTGTGTACTTCCCCTCTGAGAGCTCACCTACCAGACTGGGGGAGGGGTGCTCCCGCCATCTGACTCACCAACCAGAGATCTTGTCCAGTTTGCATATACTTTTTTTTTTTTTTTTTTTTTTTTTTTTTGCCACTACCCCCAGCTGGAGGCTAGTCAGCTTCTGAAGTGTTCCAGGACTTTCCCCAGACCACAGAGCTTCCAGGTGAAGCTGTGGTGCGCTCTTCAGCCCAGCTGCCAGGTACTGCCACATTCTGACTTAGTGGCAAAAGCAGATGCCTTCAGGGCACCTGAAGTATGTCTGCATGTCAAGTGGCTGGCGTAGGACTAGGCATGCCATGAGGGCGGTGCTTTACCCATTGTCCACTTTATCCCAGCACCTGGAACAGAGTCTGCACACCCTAGACCACCCCCAGTAAAATATGTAGGGGGAACAGTGAGATCTGGCAAGTACGTGTCTCATGGAAGCCATTCTTGTTAAAAAGGACACCTCTGGGCAATATTTGGCTTCCAGCTTCCAACCCCTATGGTTGAATAAACAAGGCTATTTATGGATAGAATGGAACAATGACCACCAAGCAACAGCGATGCCCCACTTATCGCTTTGATATAATGTGTTCAGTTGGAGTCAGGACGCAGGACCAGTTTAAGCACCTCTTAAATCCTTCCCATTAATAACCTTGACCCTTTAACAATGTTGTCCTAATTGGAGACATGTAAATTTTCACACTTTCTTTTCTAACTGTGCTGTGGTCTTTTTCTGAATCTTTTAGTCATATGCCTTTCTTTAAAAAAAAAAAAATATACAAAGAATACCCCTTTTACCAAATAAGGAACAGACTTTCTAAACACAAACTTATGTCCTGAGAGAAGGGTGACAAATCTGCTTTCATTCATACAACGTCACTTTTTCTAAAATGGACTTAAGCAAACAGTGGCAGCTGTTTAGTGCCAAAAACATTTTGAGCCCAATTCATCTTCACGATCCGCCACAGCGAGTCACAGCGTCCTGGATCACAGGGGACAGCCCCTGTTTCTCCTCCGGTGAAGCGTTGACACTGACCTTATTCCACTGGGTCTGTGTCATCGTCCTTCCATCCCATTCTCCCGACACCCCAGACCCATTTGTTTGGGTTTGTAGCAAAGTCCCCTGAACCAAAAGGAATGCGGCTCTTGGGTCAGCCAAGCAGCTGTTCTAGAGCAGACAGGCTGGATGGGGAGCCCTCTGGGCACACGTGCCTTAACCCTACAAAGGGTTGACAGATATGAGACCCTGTGCCTCAGCATAGAAGCCTAGAGTCAGCTTTTAGACTGTGACTTGTCACTTAAACACATCAAATCGGGAAGGGTATCAAAACATCCTCTAGCAAGTAGAATCTACTTGGAAGAATGGAAAATCAAGCGATAGCCATCATTAATATTTTAGCCACCATTAATATTTTGGTACCTTAGAAGGTACCAAAAGCATTAAAATTCCAGATTTTCTTGAAACATTTTAATGATAAATTGTAAACACACACACACACACACACACACACACACACCATTCAGCAGCAGGCAATATTTGACTTCCAGTTTGCAAGCCCTTTGATGAGATAAATAAACTGGGTTCTAGATTGAAACCATTGCCATCCAGAAATACCAGACTCCAGCCTACTGCTTGATGTTCTGTCCTCACAAACTTAAAGATGTGGATAACTTTTTGTGGTGGCAGTGCCTCTCTCCATCAGTGACCTTGGCCCAGATCTGGACTGATAATAATTTTCAGTGCTGAATGTAAAAGCTTGTGTCAGTGAGGACTATATTCAGCTGCAAATAACAGAAAATCTGGCCAACAGTGGCTTCAATGGTAGGGGACTATTTTCCTCATGTAACAAGATGTTCAGAGGCAGGGGTGACTCACAGTGGTTCAGCTGATCTGCGGCTGTCTGGGCCAGGCTCTTTCAGGCTTTCTGACCCACCCTACTCAGCATTTTGGTATCTGCCACAACTGCACACCTGTGATCAAGGTAGTCAGGAGTGGGGAAGGAGGGCATCAGCTGGATCTATTCACCTGGTTAAGGAAACCAAAGCTTTCATTGAGACCCCTGCGCAAGCTTTCCTGCCAGGCTTACTGATCAGAATTGTGTGGCGGGACTACCCCTGGCTGTGAGAGATGAGGGAAATGGAGGGTTTCTCCATTCAGCCTCTATAGTCAAGCAGAGCAAGGGAAAATGGGCTTGACAACAGGTGTGAGGGAGCAAAACACACAGGGGCTACTGACACACAGCAGAGGAACTCTTCCAACACTCATTGTTCAGATGATGAAGCTGAGTTCTAGAAGTACACAGTAACTGGGTTAAGATCCCATCATCAAATGAAGTTAGAGCCAGATCTAGAACCCAGGTCTCTTAACACCCAGTCCAGAAGGCTCCCTAATGGACCAGCCAGGGTTGTGGTTGGACAGAGTCTGTAGCTGGAGCTGTATCAAAGAAGTCATCCTCCAGGAAATTAGCTTTGGTGATAAAACCACCAGCAGTGGACAGGGGATGGAATAGCCCCCCCTTGAGGTCACCGTCTTCCCTGGAGGGGAAGGACAATAGAAGGACAGAATCAAATAATTGTGTGTATCACAGAAGCCAGGCCACGTCAAATCAGGCGACCTCCAGGTGCCCTCCAGCCAGGTAGACTTTTCAGTTTCTCGTTCTTTTGGCACATCGATGTTTGTGTGTGTTATAATGGAATCAGTCTCATGATGAGCACCGTGATGATGTCAAATTTCCATGTCATTGTTAATGTGCTGTTCTTGTCTTCTCTTCCCTTCTGTTATTGGACCAAACAGAAGTATTCTGCTGTTTCTCTCTGCAACATCTCCACAGAAGTCTTGAAGGTCATCAATGCCACAGAGGAGCTGATAGCAGAGTCCTCAGGGCCCTTGGAGTTCCCACCTGTTCCTCCCGACAGAGAGAAGGGGACATTTCCTCTCGGGATAGACCAAGTGAGACTGGATGAGCAGCTGACTTCCCTGGAAGAAAACGTAAGACAGTGGGGATGTTCCCTGTCTAGGGCAAACCAGTGCAAATAAGAAACCAATGAAGGTGTAGCCCATCCCAAACAGTGCAGGGATGCATACACACTACACCGTAGCAGATCTATTCCCAGGGAGGCACCGGGCTGAGTTCTCCAGAAGCAGACCTGGAAATGTGGGTTTGCATGCAAGTGATTTCCTTGGAAGCACTCTGCCAGGGAAGCTGGTTAGGGAATGGGGGAAGACAGGGAAAGGGAAAAAGTCAAGGGAAGGTGTGACCTTTTTTTTTTTTTTAAGATATTATCTGTCCGTTTGACAGAGAGAGAGAGAGAGCACACAAGCTGGGAGAGTGAAAAGGCTCCCCACTGAGCAGAGCCCAACATGGGGCTCAATCCCAGGATCATGACCTGAGCCAAAGGGAGACACTTAACCAACTCAGCCACTCAGGGGCCCCAACAAAGGTGTGACCTTAAAGGAAGAGTACCTTTGACCTGATCCAGCAGGAAGCACTAAGGCGTCAGTTGCATCTCAGGGTTGTCCTGACTTGAGGCAAAGGAATTGGCCTTTCCTACAGCCAGCAGACGGTGTCTTCTTGTGGGGGTGGGGGGGGATGCAGAAACTGTAAAAGGGACCCAGTTGGGATCCAGGTGGAGCACTGCCACAGGGAAAGGGGGTGGTTGCCAACAGAATATAGGTCCCAAGTGGTCTACCCTGCTTCCAGGCTTGTGTGCTGGTAGTGGATTTTTCTAGTCTAACTTGGGAGGATGGAAAGGAGGTACCAGATTCTTACATATAAATATCCACACTCATTCTTGAGTGTTTTAATAAATTCCTGATGAGAATTTCCCAACACTCCAGACTAGGGGGTGGCACAGAGCTTGGGACAGTAGCCACTCGGGCCATAGTCTCTGTCACCAGTGGGCATAGTCCTGCCCATGGACTCAGGTAGTTCCATCTTTCCGGACCCAGCAGAGTCAACCCTGATTGTGGGGTGCTGTCATGAATACAGTTCTCAGAAATCAGGATCTGTTAGTACAGGTGATTTTTGCAAAAAGTTGGAACAACGAATCAAAATGACTCAAGGTTTTTTAAAAAATGCCAATAGTTGCTTTATCTTAAAAGTTAAAGACTCTCTCCCTTGGAATTCCCACAAAACCTAAGTAGAGGTCTGTTTGTCCCTTACCTCCCTGTTACTGCCCTTTCTCTCCATTCATCTGTCCCCATTAGATTGGCACCAGTGACATTTTGGGTTCAATAATTCTTTGTTTTGGGGGGTGTCCTCTAGGTGAAAGATGTTCAGCAGCACCCCTGGCCTCTACCCATGAGATGCTGGTGACATCAAACTGTGACAGTCAGGGTGCCTGGGTGGCTCAGTTGGTTAAGTGTCTGCCTTCAGCTCAGGTTTTGATCCCAGAGTCCTGGGATCCCCACGTCGGGCTCCCTTGTCTGCAGGGAGTCTGCTTCTCCCTTTGCCCCTCACCCCACTTGTGCTTTCTCTCTCTCCCTGTCTCTCAAATAAATAAATAAAATCTTTAAAAATAAAAAAAGAAAGAAAAAGAAAGGAAAGGTAAAGAAAAAAGAAAAGAAAATGTTTATTAAAAAAATATGACAGTCAAAATGTCTTCAGGCATTGTCTGATATTGGAGGGGGAGAGGCATGGAGGCAGGAGCCCAGTCATCCCCAGATTAGGAATCCGCTGTATGAATCCCTGCAGAACACCATCTTTCCCCTGAGTAGCCCCAGCCCTTGCCCAGAGCTTGATGCGGAGGTGCTAGAAGAATGTTTACCTGATACATAGTTCAGTCGAATGAACTCCTTTTCTTGGAAAGAAATGTTTTATTGCTAATGTGGAGGGTCTCTGTTCTTTAAATATGTCTACAATACAGTTCTTTCAGTATTGATAGTTCTAAAAATAGCCTTAATCCTGGACACGCAGAGCAGAAAAAGTTAAAGTCAAGATATGGCTCACCAGGAAAGGGCTGGTTTTCTTTACCCAGTATTGTATTTTTTAAAAAATGCAATATGTGAAACATTCAGATTTAAGAGGTGACTGTGGGTTCCCAGGAAACACTTAAAGCAAAGACAACATGCCTTTTTTTTTTTTCCCCCTCCAAGGGGCATGTTGAAAATGCAGTGGCTTTGTGGGAGTTTTCCTTTTGTAAGATCATTTTATTATACACTATGTTTCTTTCCTTGGGTTCTTGAACATTTTCAGGTGGAAACACATCCACTTAACCCGCTGATGTGAGATGTCAGAAACCCCAGCAGGGACCAGCGCTCTAAGGCGGGGGGTTTGTAATTCCTTGCACCCCTGCTCCCCAAGAGTTAACTGCTTCTTCCCCCTCCCCCCTTCCCCCTTCCAGCTTTACACATCGCCCCTCATAAAAACGTCTCCGTTCCTTTGAATTCTGTGGTTCTGAGTCAGAGAAGGGCTGACTCTTCTCTTTATCTCTTTAGAGACAAAGATCACAGAGCCCCGGGGCCGGTTCTGCTCTGCGGTTTCCAGGACGGAATTCAGCGGAATTCAGCGAGCAGCCGAAGGGCGGGGCTGATTCTCTGGCGGACCTCTGGGTGCCGCGGATTTAATGGATTTAATTAAGCCGGGGCTTTTTGTCCGTCTGTGCTCTAAAGGGCGCTCCTTCGTTTTTCATTGTCCTCGGCGGCCCTGCTCCTTTGTGCAGAGGAGCCGGGAGCGCCAAAAATAGAACCGGAGACACCTACTCTCACCTTCTGGACATTGGCTACCACGGTTTCAGGAAGGGACTATTGTCTGAGGTGTGGGTAAGGTTCAGGGAGGCTATAGCCTGTAGCCCCAGAGAGTGGCAGTCGGAGCTGGGGCGGGGGTTGGGGGGTGGTCTCCACCCCTGGGCTGTGAGGTCCACGGAGAGCAGGATCCTGGAGGAGCGCCGCCTAGTGGGAGCTGTCTCCTCCTCCTGCCATCCATCTCCTGCCGGTTGTCTCCCAGGGGCCAAACCCATCCTAGCCAGCAAGGGTGCCTGGGTGATGAGGTTCACGCAGGTCAGCCTCACAAAGAGGGCGGGGCAGAGAAGGGTGGGAACTGGACCTCGGGGTCAACAGAACCACTGGCATGACCATTCTCAGACCCTTGGTGTGAGGAGTAGGGACCCATAGATGCCATCTTGTGGATTTAGGCAGGGTTATGAGTGGGAGGGAGGAGTGGGCTCTCTCACACCTCCCACCACCATGGGAAGACCTTCCTCATTCTCTTTTTTGCTAATCGACCAACAGCCTGGAGCACCTGGTAATTCTCAAGAGAGAGACAGAGCAGGAACAGCCCCAACTTCCCTTTTAGTGCTGCCGGATAACTTTTGGCAACACCATATCCCATGGTCTGTATCTTTAGTGGCCTCAGACACAGTAGAACTTCCCTAGGAGGGAGCCCAGCTCTGTCACAGAATCTGGGAGCAGGCAGAGGATGTTGGTCCTCCTCCTCAAGGCTCTCGGGTGCTCTCCATGGTACAGGAGAGGACGTGGGCCTGGGCCTTGTGGAGATGGTTCTGGCTACTTCGGTGGTCCTCTGACTTCCAGAGCAAGCAAACAAATGCTATCAATTACTGTTTAGGCATAGTCCTCTAGAATGTGTTTCATGGAAGGCAAATCCAACAGGATACTATAAAATCAGATCCGTTTCAGCAAGATGTATAGTCTTTCTAGGAAAGTTGAGAGCTGTGTTAGCATATTAAAGACTCTGAGAAGTACTGCAGCAAAGAAATCTGTTTAATTTTCTTTACCCTTAGGTGCCTCGTTAGCGCAGTAGGTAGCGCGTCAGTCTCATAATTTTCTTTACCCTTGAAGCTTTGACCACAAAGTCCTTCCTTAGTGAAACACCTGTTCTTGTTTCTTGAACCATTTTGAGGAAGTTGAGTTGAACCAGGAGCCAGTCCATGAAGTCATGGGCATCAGTGGCTGGAGTTTGGAGAAGACATAGCTTACAGAGACATGGTAGCCATGGTTCTTGCCAAAAGCGAGCCTTTACTCAGCCAGCAATTCCAGGTTAATGGTTTTCAACTGGATTGTTTTTTTAAGACTAGAATAGCATTCCATTATCATAGCATGTTAACTTGGGTTATTTCACCCCCAGCAACAGAACCAACGTCAGGTTGATCTATAACCACAATAACTCAAGTACCTTTAGGTCAGAGTTTCAAGTGTAAAACATCATAATGTTGCAAGCGAGATTAAGTATTAGGGCATCAGGGGACAGGGCAGATAAAGACATGGGATCTGACACCAGCCCCCAAGAGCTCAAATCCCGAGTCTACCACTTCCCAGCTTTGAGGCATGGGGAAGTCACTTAACCTCCAGGATCTAATGTTCTCCTCTTTAAGACAGTGATGATGATCATAGCACATACCTCAGGGATTGCCATGAACATTGAAGGAGAAATGCCCCATAAAACCCTTGGCTTAATGCCTGGCTCAATAAATATGTGTGGTCACCATCATCGCCAATACCAGCCCATTAGGCACCATCACCTTGTTGGTGAGTTCCTGCTCAGCCTGCATCAGGGCCAAACCACAGAACCTTCCCTCACCCCCTCATGCCAGGAAAGCACACTTTCAGGGAACACAGAGTAAAAGATGAACATCCTGGCCTTGCTGAAGGCTTGGAACTAGTTGGCAGAGAAAACAAAGAATATTAGCAAATGACCACGTTGAAGACAAAAGAGACTGTTAAGATGACATAGCTGTGGGATGTGATGGTGTTGAGCTTTGTGTGTTTCCAGAAAAATCAAGGTTCTTGAGACTAAAGTTATGACAAGTTATGTTTAGCCCTATTGCCATACTCATTCAAATTATTCATTTCATTTAAATAATCATTCCAAATTTTGTTTCATTGCACAACCCTGTAAGTCTGAATTTAAAGTGATCTCATCATTTGCCTTTTATCATCTCTCCCTGCCTGTCTCTTTCTCTTTCCTCAGTTTTCTTCCCCTCTGAAGAGAAGTTTTCAACTTCGTAACTTTTGAGACACAAATATTTAATGTTTTCTCCACTCAAATAGGTTTGAAAGATTCATTTATTTCCTTCGTGTGACAAACAACAAAGAAGTGTATTTTGTTTCCAAGACAAAGAATAAATGTCTTCTATTAACTGTGAGGATCTTTTAGAAACAGAAGTTCTCTGATTCTTGCATATGACAAAGAAGGACAAAACTAAGGGCAGACGAAACTATGGCAATCGTTGACAGACAATTGATTCATGGCCCCCTCTCTGACTGAAGAATCACTTAACATGGCATCCACAGTGCCCGTCACTGAGGGAAGCTCCCCCAGCCCAGCTCATCGTGCCTAGCGTGGCACAAATGCACATTCATCAAACCTGCCCCTTCCTTTGTTCCACTTTGAAATGTTTTGTAAAATTGTCAGTTTTAATTCAGATGTGTGAATCAGGCCAGAGAATGGATGGGGTAGGAGCACCTCAGCGCTCTTCTCTTCCTCACCAACACTTGGTGTCGCTCAGTGCAAAACACTTGCCTGAATTGTGTGTGCAAGCTCTTGGCTTATCCTTTTATTTTTTTTTAAAGATTTTATTTATTTATTTGACAGACAAGATCACAAGCAGGCAGAGAGGCAGGTAGAGAGAGAGAGAGAGGAGGGAGCAGGCTCCCTGCTGAGCAGAGAGCCCGATGTGGGACTCGATCCCAGGACCCTGAGATCATGACCTGAGCCGAAGGCAGCAGCTTAACCCACTGAGCCACCCAGGCGCCCTCCTGTTTTATTTTTTAACTCAAGTTAAAAGAGCATGTGTGACCGTGTGTTTTCATTCAAATGACTCTAAATTGCTGTGATTACATGTTTAGAGTTTTACATATGTTGATTAAGTTTCAAAAACCGCTCATTAACTAATTAGCTTCTTTGGATCATTCTCATTCTGTGTAGTTGGTTGTTGCATCCCGTGACTATCTAGGCTGAAGGACATTTGTTTCGCTCACCCTGGCCGGCATCCCTCAGTCTGAATTATCCCAACAATTCTACCTTCTGTTTGCCCACTTGCATGGCAATTGCCTTATAAACTCATGAGTCAAATTTTTGCCCTTTAATTTTTCCTCAGATCATTCCCTTTACTAATTTTCTCTTTAATTTTCGAGGACTCTCAAAAAACTGATGGATAAATGGATTTGACATGTTTCTTTCAACATCACACAATTTTCTAAGAAATCAACTATTTTCCTACTACACATTTCAGGTTCATCTTAATGCTCTTAACCAGCTTCAAGCCAGCCGAAGATCATCAATCAGAGTTAATTCACTCAAAATATGGAATTGTTTTAAATTAATTTCATCTCTTTTATGTTTTCTGATTTTTTTTTTCAGTTGCTAAATGCCAACCAAATTTTTTCCTGGAAAAATTACACCATTGGTTTTTCTTTGTGTCTTCTGTCTTGGCATTATGGCTGTTATACTCACGGGACAAATTTTTAATTTATGTAGCTGACACCCCGTACTTTGGACTAGTTTTTCATATTTTCAAGACATAGAAGTTGCTTTTTCCTGCAGGAAAGTTTGGGGGAGTGGTAGGTGTGGTTGACAGTGAGGGGGTACTAAGACCTCATGCTACCGTTTCAGTTGGGGGCATTCCCTGACTTTTCCCCCAAGGCTGAGCCTGGTTCTCTGTCTGGGGTGCCCTGAAAAGACCCCACCAGTCCCAGTTCCAAAACTTGAGCTCAGAGGCTGTGCCTCCCCTTCAGGTGTACCTGGCCGCAGGCACCGTGTACGGACTGGAAGGCCAGCTGAATGAGCTGGAGGATGCCGCCCGCTGCATCCACAGTGGCACCGATGAGACCGAGCTGGCAGATCTGGAGGACCAGGTGGCTACGGCGGCAGCCCAGGTCCACCATGCTGAGCTCCAGGTAAGAACTCCCCCTCTGCCCAGATGGAGCACCTTCATGAAAGGGGAGAGGGCACCCTGTCTTCCACAAGAATGATTGCAGAGCCTTTCTATCTGGCACGTTCTCTGGCATGCTTGCATGGTCCTTTTATGTGGATTCCACCAAATACAACTTTTAAAAATCACAGCCTTGATAATATAACAGATTTCTCTTTAAACCTATGTCACCTTTCTCTGATGAATTCTCTGTCCCATGGGTAGGTCTCCTGGCTATATGGGTTCCCATTCCACCCCAAGACCTCCCCTCCCCTTTATCACACTGTTGATTACTTACTTGATGGCAGTTTCTCCCTCTATACACTAAAAACCCCATGAGGACAGGACTACAACTGCCTAGCTTAACAGAGAAACTCCAGTGCCTAACATAATACTGGACATGGGTTTGGCACTCAATAAAAATGGCGTGAATGAACGAATGAAATGAAATTGTAGATTTCACAGACCAGTAATTTGCATTATTTAGATATGGCGGATTCAGAACTGAAATGATGTTATCTGTATCTTTGTGAAGACACTAGTTTGGCATTTTCGTGGGTAGTCCCATGGCCTCTGACTCTGAATCAGAGTGGACTGTGGACAAAGTCGCTGATTCTCAAACTGGGGTCCATGAGACATGCTGGTCTCTGTAGTATATGTTCAGTGTAGACCTCTGTTTCAGTGCGATTTCTAAAGACCTTGCATCTTAAAACTGCACCCTAGGGGAACTGGGGTCAGTAGAAACCACCTATGCACAGAGAAGATTATGATCTCAAGTGGTAATCATTTCTTAAATAAATATTTTTGTTTTAGAGAGTCAAAAATCCCTAAAGCCATTGGCAGCATTAAGCACTCTCAAGAATGGGAGGTGCCCGTTCTCCACCCCGTGGAAGAATTAATGTTGTGTTCTAGGAATGGTCTCCTTGCACACGGCCCTGTCGACTATTCATTATCAGCAAGAATTGCTGAAGAGCATCTCTCCTCAAAGACAAATCATTTTCCAGAAATACCACCTAACATGTAATCAATTTATGGTCAAAGTTATACAAAGTAGAATAAAATCATTTGTTTTCTGAGGTACAGTTTGGTGGTTTAGCAAGAAATAACATCATGTATGGGTGTTTGGCAGGGTTTTACTGGATAGTTATTCGTGCTCCTAGATATTTCTAGTCTTAAATTATTGGAACCATGTTTTGTGGCAGAAAATCCTGGAGTCCAAAATGACCATGTTCTTTCTGTTTTAATGTGCCTAGTCTTTATACATTTTAAAATATGACAGTAATGTTATCAATAATACCTAGTGTTCAGTGATCATTACTTGGTGCCACGAGTTTTACTCGACACTTAACCTCATTATTGTAATCAATCCTTTCAGCAATTCCATGACATAGCTGTTATTTTCCCCCTTTTTTTCCCTAGGGAGACTGGGGCTCAGAGAGGTTAAACCACTTGCCCAAGGCCAAATAGCTAAAGAGTGATAAAGCCAGGATTTGAACCTGTCTTTCTGACCTCACAGCCACATTCTGTACCAGTTTGTGCTGCGTGGTTTTCTGAGAAATGTGTTGGTCCTGCCAACAGACATATATCCACTTGCAAAGGAGTCCTTAATTTGCAAGGGAGGTTGTCAACGCTGCCTTCGGTTTTATAGATCTTCACAATGTGGGAATCTTCAGTACCATGGAGACTCTCTCCCTGCTGCCTGCTGCCAGCTGCCCCAGAAAATAAGCCTCTCACTCCCTGTTGTCTGTTCTCATCCAAAGTTGTTCCCACGGAGGAGGGTAGATGTGCTAAACTGTGTTCTTGGATTAGGTCAGAGCCTAGGGACTCTATCACTCTTGGCACAGGATTGCCCAGTGCTCTGGGAGATTGCAGGATGACCCATGGGGCGGGGATCTATTGTACTATGGTGCTGTCCACTATATCATGTGGCATCATCTCTATGGATTTCCTGGGGGAAGTTCTCTCGTAACTCTCAGTACCAGGAAAAGCTGTTCTTGTGAGCATTCGGTCTTTATCCTACACGGATCTCTTTGCTTTGGCTCCCGGGAAACTCAGAGCTGAATTGGTCATCCCCACTAACAAGTGTAAGGGCCATTGGATATGCAGTCTTAGGAAGGAAATGGAGCACAACTAGGTGGATAGATGGAGGGGAGAGAGAGAAAGAGAGAGAATGCAAAATGTAGGCAAAATCAGCCCTCAATAGGCCTCCTTCCTCTTTCTTTGGCTTTTGCCCTCTGATCTAAAACTCAAAAAATTAACCCCTTCTTATTCTGGAATAAAATCATTTGTTTTCTCTGGAATAAAATCATTTGTTTGCTGACTGTCTGCTGACTGTCAGGCTCTGGAATAAGAGGTGAGGAGGTCAGGAGGTGAGCAGTCCGCTCTCCCATTGACCCATCTCTCAGGGCCTGATGAGCAAGGGCCTCCATCTGAACAGCTTCCAGGGAAACCATGGGAATCTAATCCACACCAGCTGCACATAACTGATAAAAGTTTAGCCTGCAGCCTTTCTAAGGGGGCTGGACCGTTTATTGGTCTAAAAGCTAAAGGAATGCAGTTTTCAATATGAAATTTGAGGAGTCAGAACAAGAAGGCATCTGGGGGGCCAGGGAGGGGCAGGGGCTGTGCAGTGTCTCCCCTGGGAGCAGCTTGGAGTATTTCACCGGTTGCCTTGGCCTCCTCCCTCCTCCTCTTCCTCTTCGGACCAAGACTACCCCCTACCCCCACTTGGGGATAGGGGATGCACCTCCCATATTCGCTGATCCTTCAGTCCTTCTCTCTGCACTTCTGTCCCAGTAGGCTCTTTCTGAAGAGGTCCCTAGTAAATGACAGTAGAATTCGAAGCTGTCCTGAGCAGCTCGAGACAGTGGAGGGATGGGGACAGGGACAGAGAACTCAGGGTCCACCCAGATTGGCTGCTGGGCCAACTTTCAGGTTCCCTGTCTGATGCCCTGGCAATGTGCAGGCTGTGTCCGGAGGTCAGCAAGGCAGCTGTGATCCCCATATCCTCCTTCCACTCCGCGAGCCTGCTCCTGCCTCTCCCCGTGTCCCCCACGCCAGGCTTTGGCAGGTCCTCAGTGTGGTGAGAGCATGAGGGTTGGCATGAGTTGGGAGCTCTGCCCCAGACCAGCTGTGAAGTGCTGGCTGGGTTACTTACCCTTCTGAGCCACAGAAGCCTCATCCATAGAGCCGAGAGAATGGTACCTCTGTCATAGGTTTATGAATGAGTTCCCATATTCACAATGCTTAGCAGGGTGACGGCACAGATTATTGCTCTTTTCTAAGAGCAGGGATTACCTCGTCTTCATCCCTGGGGACATGGGTGGGTTAGGGTTCTTTCTGGGCACTGACTGGGCTCTTGCTCTCTGTATCTGCCTTAAGACTCTTGAAAAGTAATCTGAACTCTCTCTAACCGTCTGATATTATGGTCCAGGAAACTGATGCCCAGAGAGAAGAGGGAGTTTCTCAAGGCACTTGTCCTTTTAATGAAAGAAATGGATTGGAACCAGGGGCTGCTGGGCCTCCCTCCTAAGAGCCTGTGCTGTGGCTTTGGCTCATGGAGTCATGGAAGAATGAAGAAGGACCTATAAATCATACTCGCCTTTCAAAGCTCGCATCAAGTGTGGCCCGCTCTGGAAGCCTTCCTGACCTGCCATGCCCCTCTCCCTGCCATGCTGGGCCAGGGCTCCCATCATGCCCTGGGCTTCCACTTATCCCCAGAGATATATCCCTGACAAGGGTGTTGATATTCTCTAGAGCTACCAAACTAGACATTTAAATTTACAAAGGAAGGCCTATGTTTTATTCTCTTATTACAGCACTAGATAGAGAAGGGCTTGGTAGAAGTTGGACAAATAAGGGGTGCCTGGCTGACTCAGTCAGTGAGAATATACGACTCTCAATCTTGGGGTTGTGAGTTTGAACCACACATTGGGTGTACAGATTACTTTAAAAAATAAAATCTTAAAAAAATATAAAAGAAGTTGAATGAATGAATGAATGAGTATACATCAAAGCAGATTTGTTCATTATAGACTCCTGTCATTTCTAACAAAGATTCTCCCCTCCTGTGCTTTCCCCCTACTGATTCTGTCTTTCTGTTGCATCAAGATTTCTGATATCGAGAGCCGGATTTCAGCTCTGACCATTGCCGGATTAAACATAGCACCATGTGTGCGCCTCACGAGAAAACGAGATCAGAAGCAAAGGAACCAGGTGTGTTTGTCCCTTACTTCATCTGTTGGAATATTGCACGACCTGGAACATTTAGATCAAATATCTTTATCTTTGCGAAGGTGTGTTAACAGCTGTGTTCTATTTGTAGGTACAAACCATAGACACATCAAGGCAGCAGAGGAGGAAACTGCCTGCCCCACCAGTGAAAGGTGTGCTTAAAATAAACTGCAGAACTACCAAAGAAATAATCCTGACTTACTTTGAGTTATTCAGCGATCTGAGTTTGAGGACTGGATCTAATGCAGATTTCTCACCAGAAGTGCTCTTGTGAAGACTCTGTCTTGACTTGAATCCCCCAGAAGCAGACCCCAAGACAAAGGCGGGATTTGGGAAGCAATTCCAAGAAACTGGTAGGACAGGAGAGAAATGATTCAGGAAAGGAAATCAAGTCAATGCAATACAATATAATTTGTAGTTTATTTCTCCAGGCAAATGAGACTAAAATACTGTCTCCCAGAAGTCCTTAGCAGGATTTATTGCTGAGGGCTTCTGGGAGACAGTATTTTTTTTTAAGATTTTATTTATTTATTTATTTACTTGTCAGAGAGAAAGTGTGTGCAAGCACAAGCAGGGGGAGCAGCAAGCAGAGGGAGAAGCAGGATCCCAGAACCCTGGGGGTTCACTCTCAGTGGGATGGACAAGGATTTTAAATGGCTATATGTCAGTGTAAGTCATGTTTGGCCATTGGACAATTTTGGCCCCAAATTTATAAGGATTTATAACCTTGAAAACCTTTTATATTCCAGAATTGCAAATAAGAATTTATGAACTATGCCTGGGTTGCCTGGGTGGCTCAGTCGGTTAGGCATCTGACTCTTGATCTCAACTCAGGTCTTAATCTCAGGGTCATGAATTCAAGCCCTGTGTTGGGCTCCATGCTGAGCATGGAGTCTACCTTAAGAAAAATAAAGAAAGAATTTATGAACTATGGTGGATTATCTCCAAACTACCTTTTCCTGGAGAGCCACTAATGAGTCTTGAATTTGTTTGGTGTGTATCATAAAAATAAACATAAAATTAAAAACTTCTGCAGTCATACCTGTAGACTGGAATGAGATACCAAACCTAGAACCAAAATCTGGGTCATGGGGACACTTGGTCTTTCTTCCTCAACACTCGGACTGCTTCTGGGTACCACTTATTTCCATCTGTTTCCTTTTAGCTGAAAACATGGAGTCATCTTCAGTGACCACCACAAAAACATTTAACCACAACTTCATTCTCCAAGGCTCCTCGACAAACAGGACTAATGAAAGGAAAAACACCACCAAGGATTTGATGGTAAGTTGTGTCTCGATGACCATCACTTGCACTGTAGATGAGGCCTCCATTCTGTAGCCCTCCTGTCCCCACCTCCCCCATCAGAGCCCCAGGAAGCATCCTTCCTGCCTGGTCTCATGGTCTGTTGGTCAGGGAATTGGCAGTTAAGTGTGCCAATGAGAAGCGATGAGCACCCTGCCTGGTATTGCTAACCTCTTTGATACAGGGATACATCCTCGCAACTCCTTGTAGGGTTTGATATGAGAGAACTAAAAATGGGTACATAGGAATGTAGGGTCTGGTTGAGGTATCAGAGTTTGCATCCTGTTTTTGATCCACATTCACTCATCCTTAAATTTCTTGTGAGTCATTAATTACATGTTGTGTGTTCCTGAAAAAAAAGTTCAACAGCTGTCTCGAAACACAAAGGAAGGGACAGTAGATAATTTGCACAAACTCTGGAGAGCTTGTACAGAGGGCTAACGGATCATTTGACTAAACACCTACCTATGCCTGGTGGGGCTTCCGTGGGAAGTGATAATCCAGCTGAACTGACCCCATGGTACCATTACACTGAGGGCAGATAGCATCTGGGTGACAAGACTGAAGCAAGGGCAAGTTTATTCTTCTGCCTTTTATGCATCACCATTCTTCCCTTCCCCTTCCTCCGCCTCACGGTCCTTGTCCCCTGAGAGCAGGAGCCCCAAGTAACAGCATAATGGTGGGCATGTCCTTTGGGGTTACAAATCACTGCATCTCTTGGGCATCACATGACAACAGCTCTGCCCACTGCCTCTTCTTCACTGCTCAGCCACTACCCCTGACCTTTTAAAGTCCAGTTACCTTGCTCCCGACTGTTACTTCAAAGAGCTAAAAAGATGCGTTTATCGCATTTTAAAGGGCAGACCATTAGTGCCAGGGAAGGAATCTGTTATAAATAAGATAGTTAAAAACATTACCTTTCCTAGAGCTAGAACATAGATTAGTGGTTGCTAAGGCCTGTGGGGAGGGGCCATAGGAAGAAACCACTTGGTGGGTAAGATGTTTTACTTTAGAGGCACAGTAGGCTTTGAAACTAGGTAGAGGTGGTGGCCACGTGACATTGTGAGTGTAGCAAATGCCACTGAATTATTCCCTCTCTGTGGGGTGGAGGGGCAGAAGGAGAGGGCGAGAGAGAGTGTTAAACAGCCACAGTGCCCTCTGTCTCCCCACAGGAGCCCACTCTGGAGTCAGCGGTGATGTATTAGCGTCCCGGGACTCCACTGCCAATGACCCACTGCCTCCGGCTGTACACGACAGTGCCTTGACCCCACAGCCATCAAATACTGTGCGGATTTCCACCTGAAGAGAGGGCCTGGGGAGGCCACGGTGCACTGCTGCAAGGGCTGTCCCGATACCTCACCCAGCAAGCAGTCCTGGACTTGGGCGCTGCCGGCTTGCCCACTCTCTGCCTTAGGCTCCCAGGGGAATCCCAGACAGCAAACTGAGACGCTGGCTTCCAACAGCAGAGCTCCATGTTCAAAAGATGCATCTTTTCCCTATCTGCTTTGCTACTATGTGTTGTCTTTAAGATTGTTTTTGGTTTTGGTTTTGGGGGGTTTTTTTTGGTCCCTCTCATTCAAGTAGAAGTACGTGCCAACAGTTATTTGTCCAAAGGAAAACTACTGGGGGCTGGGGGGTGGAAGGAAGGGAAATCTGTATCATCATTTAATTCATCATCAGGTCTTGCTAATCTCTCACAAGCATCTTTGTCCCACAAGTGCTAAGGAAAAAAAAGTGCAAACGCCCCTGTAGTGAACATCAGGACTGTCCCATTTGGGGAGCGTGCACCCAGAGAGGATGCCGCCTTTCAGCCACCTCCTTCCTGGGAAGTTCCAACCTCCCCCACAGCCGGCACAACCAGTCATTCCCATCACTTTGCCATCACAAGCCACGAAGTGGAAAGCTCTGCCTCACTCATGCCATGTCCAGGCCTATCTGAAACAAGGTCTCACTGAGAATTCAGGGCTCTTCCCTGGACTTACGGACAGTCTCCCCACTCTGAAGGGGAGTGGAACTTGAGAACGCCTACCATTGGCTTAACTTTAGGGCACTGTCCAGAATCCACATGATGTGGTTTAGCGATGATCATGCGTCTAATGGGGTTTGGGTAAATGGATTCTTGCAGACAATAACCACGTGAGAAATTGTCCTCCGAAATTTATTTCCCAATAAATATTCAGCAAAAGTAATAGAATGACCTTAAAAGTAAACATGATTAAAGAATCACCTGGGGAAGAACAGGCATAAAAAAGGCAGGGATAAACTGAATTAGTGGACACAAGAGCCGACGGGAGCTCCACATTCCTAGTCTCAAATGCATGACTACGTAGAGTGTGTTTATAAAGACAAATGGAATGGAATTTCACACAATGAATTGAGCATTTACAACCTTTCTTAAATCTGTCCCTGGGACATTCTGAATCAAAGGAAGCAAATCATGAGAAGCAAGGGGATAGTTTGACCGAAATGTATTAAGTGACTGCTTTCAGGAAGCAGTTTCTTCTAACTTTAATCCTTAGAGCAACGCTCTTTGGTAGGTGTCCCCATTTTTCAGATCTGGAAACAGAGGGGGCCAAAGAGATTAGTTTGCCCAAGTCACACCTTGAAACTAAGTCTAATTGGAAAGCCTCACAAAAGCCTCACTCCGTGTTTGTTTCAACTTCTACATTCTTTCGCTGCTACGCACATTCCCAGACCTGATTTGTTGCTGAGATGTGTGTTAGGATCCCTTCCTGACGGGGGTCTACCTATCTTCCAGTGATACTCCCTGCTGATGCTGTGTATGTGTTACCCAACAGAAATGACTCTTTGGAAATTAAGTCTTTGGCTTTTTTTTTCTGTTGGTGTGACTCAAAGCAGACAAATACAAATTTTAAAAACACAACAAAAAAAGATCTGAGTTCCAAATAGAATGTTTTCTTTAAGAGGCATGAAAAGCAACTATTGTTGTGTTACAGTGTTAAAATATTCCGTTTTCTTTGACAAAAATGTGTAAACTGTCTAAGCCTTGCAAAAAAAAAAAAAAAAAAGAAAGAAAGAAAGAAAGAGAAAAAGAAAAAAAAAAAGAAGCCTGCTCTATGGCATTCGAAATTTTATAAAGGTTTCCTTGTGCCAAATAAGTGCAAAGATTTAATTTACTATTAAAAACCATAAGTATATGTTATAGTTTCAGAAGAATTATTTTGTCATCAAGTGATTTTGATCTTCAGTGTCAATATTTATATTTAGATTAATTTTTATAAATGAAAATATTTTAATGGTTTAAGAAAATGAGGACAATAGGACCATATCTCTGATGACTTCTGAAAGTTATGCTTGCCTTCATGTTATATGCACATTGCCAAGAATTACTGTCAAGAGAAATGATAAAGAAGTAAAAGTCATTTATGAAAATAATGTATGTGGGTGTGCACTTTTTGGGGTTGGGGAAGACTGGGAGTGCCGAGGGGACAGGGAAAGAAGTCAATATTTAGTCATTGGAGGGGCCAACCTTCAAAGCTACTGTTGCCTTACACCCCCGTTCCTTCCAGTCTCACCACTTGCTTCTGGGTTACTCACTGTCCTGAGAGCCACAGTATTCAAAGCAGAGGGGGAGGAGGGGAACAGTGTAAGTTTCTCCCTCAGGAGACCTTTCTGATGGTCATAACTTGGTGGGGGGTTGTTACTGGCATACAGTGGACAGTGGCCAGGGATGCTGCCAAACATCCTACAATGCAGAACCACCTGCAACCAAGAATTATCTCACACAAAATGTGATCAATGTCAAGGCTAAGGACGCTGGGACCCTGGAGGGAAGCCTGTATGTGGGCAGAGAGGCCCCTGCACAGGAAGCAGGACTCTGAGTCTCCCAGAGTCTTTCACGGGTCCAGTGACAACTGTTGCTTCTCTGAGGCTGGCCTGTCCTGACACTGGATGTTGCCATCCCCAAGAAGAAGTAGGAACCCTCCTCCCACTGGAAGTAAATGAGTGAATAATAATAATATGGAGAGAAGCCACTGGCCTTCACCACCTGGTGGCTTAACACGGTCATATTCAAACTTGAGTGGGCATCAGAATCACCTGTTAAGACACAGATTTATGGGAGTCACCCAGTCATCCCCAGAGCTCAGTCTACTTTCTCTACATTACTACGCATGTGCCTGGCACAACAGTGTTTACTAAGCACCGAGAGCAAACAAGCTAACATTTAGGTGGACAGGGTATTTCAGAAGTGGGGGAGAACACCATCTGTAGACCCATCTGAAGTCCTCTTCGGGCAGCATTTCCTGGCTGGAATTCTTGATTTCTCCATCCTCCGTCCCCACGGCCCCATCCCAAAGGACAGCTGGACATGTAGTAAAGACAGTCCAGTCACACTCCAGCAGCAGGAACATTCCACCTCTCTAGCCCAGAAACCCCCAAAGCATTGCTGAGCAACCAATCTGCCTCATCCATCCGAATATTCAAGAGAATCCATTTGAGCAAACAATTTGAATATCAAGAATGATGCGCAGCTCTTCTTGCTTCTGGGGTAAATAGGAACAGTGTAGCAATGATATTTTCCCCAAAGAGATAAGTGCTTGATTTGCCATGACAAAAATAAATAAATAAATAAATAATGTGACCTAATATTCAAAGCACTTGAAGGCTGCCAGAAAACACTGGGTTCCACTCTTAAGACTTTACATTTACTAGCTCTGTGGCCTATGGCCTTATATGTGAGATGGGTTATAAAAATCTTCTTCGCGTTGTTACAAGGCTAAATGGAGTAACCCGTGAAGAAACTCAGCAGAATCCTGGAGTACTATAGGTACTATAGTATACTTAAGGTATTTATAGTAAATGTGTATGTATAGTATATATAATATATTATAGGTACTTTTACTCTTAGGACATGAAAATC
This sequence comes from Mustela nivalis, assembly GCF_964662115.1. NCBI lineage: Eukaryota > Metazoa > Chordata > Mammalia > Carnivora > Mustelidae > Mustela > Mustela nivalis. The sequence goes on from NC_139020.1 coordinate 156,588,586, forward strand.
ATTCAAATATCAGCACCAGGACTTAGGTAAAATGCTGTGCCCCACTTTTCCCACTGACAGTCAGAAAGATCATTGTTCCACAAGTACGCACTCCCTTTTCACCCTGATTCTGGGAGCTGTGCACTACACTGGACTTTGGGCTGGGTCATGTGACTTGCCTTAGCGCTAGTAGAACATACTTCTCTTAGTCCATTTGGGCTGCTATGACAAAATTCTAGAGACCGAGCAGTTCATAAACAACAGAAATTCTTTCTCACAGTTCTGGAGGCTAGAAATCCAAGACTGGAGTGTCAACATGGCCGGGGGTACCAGAAGCCATTGCAGGCTGCCGGCCTCTCACTATGCCCTCACATGCTGGAAGCAGGTGAGAGATCACTCTGGATCCTCTTCTAAAAGCACACTAATCCCAGTTTTGAGGACAGACCTCTCCTGACTTCATCACCTCCCAAAAGCCCTATCTCTTTATACCATCATCTGAGGCATTGGGATTCAAAATATGAATTGGGCAGGGGCGGGGACACAAACATTCAGACCGCAACATTCTCCAACCCTTGGTTTGGACTTGGCCACATGACTTGCCTTGGCAAATCAGATGTTAACAGAAGAGCTACATAAGGGGCTTCAAATATGTTTATTGAGTTGGGTTTGTCCATTTTTATTTTGCCATTCCCACCTTAAGAACGTGCCACAAGCCACCAACTGGTCCTAGGAATAGACCCAGACCGGACCAACTTGTGGTTTGCGGCCAGGTTCAGCTGAGCTCAGCTGAGATCAGCAGAGACACCCCACCAACCTTTAGACCTATGAGCAAGAATAAACAATCCGTCTTTTAAACCACTGAGACTGGCAGTAGTTTATTACATGGAAATGACTAACTGATACACTCCCTGAAAAATACATTTTAACACCTTAGATTAATCCTTCTGTTGGGGGCGAAATGAAGATGAGTGGCTATCAAAGGTTAAAAATCACATAACAATATGAAGGATGGGTAAGCAAAGTATTGACCTGCTTGGTTTTGACATTTCCAATTCATATATGAAACTTCTGTTATGTTTACATGTTTCCCAAAATGTAGCACCTCTCGCTCTCTCTCTTTCTCTCTCTTGCTCTTGCTCTCACTCTGTGTATGTGTGCGTGTATTGATCTTTCTAAAGGGTCCTCGATTCATTGAAATGTTTGGTAAAACACTAAAGCACGGGAGACATTTGGTGTGTTCTTTTAAAAATAACTTCTCGCACAGCAGCTACTCCATTTTCTCCCAGGGGAAGTATTTCCCATGCACAATTTGCATTTTACAGAACGGTTGATTGTGTGAACCTTCTGTCTCTACAATTGAGTTACAATTATGACAAAGTGCAGGTAAATGGAGTTGCATTTTAAAGAGATTTCAAGGGACTAGAAAACTTTAATATCCACTTCAAACATTGGAAACCTCAAAGAAGTTATTTAGAGGGATCCAGTTTGGAAGAATCAAGTCCTACAATATGGACAACTATGTTTTATATCAAAGCTATCATGTTTGATAAAGATGAAAGCCTTAAGACAGGCTTCTTAAGATAGTGCTTCTCCAATGTTAAGGTGCAAACAAATTCTGCTTCAGCAGGTCTTGGTTGGGGAGGAGGGTGCACAGTGCTGCAATCCACCAGCTTCCGGGGGGATGCCAATGATGCTGGCCACAGCTGAGCAGCAAGGTTCCCAGGTTCCGTGGAGTCCCTCAGAGGGACCCCTGCAAGATAGAGGCCAGTTACCCACAGCAGCACCCTGTTCATTATGCCTCACTTCTGACTATCCGTCCCTTCATGTACTCACATCCTCCCTCCCTGAGCACGTATCCTGGGGTCACCGCCCCAAGGAACTACTGAACACAGAGCCTCCTTTGGGGAAAACCCAGATCAAGACATCCCCTGCAATGCATGCTCATGTTTGCATAGTTTTCCTGCACCGACCTGAAAGCGTCTTCAGGAACTGGTTTATATTCGTCCCACCCAGAGCCTGGCATGGAGCAGGTGTTTGAAACCAACGTCGTTCATCTGGGCTGTGTGGTTGCCCCACACCCATGTGACTGAACTGAAGACTTTGTACAACAGGGAGCCGTCCCTCTCATGCCCACCCACAGGTGGGCGGTGAGTATCCTCATAGCACTGGAGTGCATAGGAGGAATCTCAACAACAGCATGGAGCAGCAGGAGGCTCCCCCAAACCTTCACTTCTCCCTTCTCCCTCTCCTAGAGACATTAGGGCAGTCCAGTGGGCAATAAACCATTTAGGCATCTGCTCCCTGAAGTCTGAAAACACAAGCCCCTGTATCCATAGATACTCACAACCCGTGGGTCCCAGTGAATTTGCCGGTAAATTTGGCTTAGTTTAGCTGGACGTCTTAAAACATGGTCTCCAGACTGAGCGAGAGTTAACACAGAGTTCTTGGATGCAATCACCCCTTCTTGCCATCACTGATAAGGTGGGAGAACTTTGAGATGCTCACGCATTTCACTGATTTCTTTGGACACAGCCTATGTGCCCATCCATGACCCAACTTTCCTTCAAGTGGATCCCTCTTCTTTGTTCTTTGCCCACCAAAATCCAGAACATCAGGAACTTAACAATTAAAGTAGTCATCCAGAGTGGGGGTACAGATGACACATGGGGTGTAGAGATGGTCAGCTGAAAGAAAGAGATGGTCCAGGTGAAAGAAATATTAAAACTTCTTTTTATACTTATTTTTTATATGGAAGTAAGCTTTCCAATATGAAATATGTGATAGATGAGAGTACATATAAATAATTTACAAATGAATATACTTATTTTGAGCATGCATTGTCAGTTTTTCGTAATGGAACATATAGCCAAAAAGACTTGGAGAACACCTACTAGTTGGAAAACCCTAGCATACTTTTGATGACTCAAATTCCCCCACACACAAGCTGGTCCCCATCCCTGTACTTTCAGGAATAGTGCTAATTCTCAAGACCTGACCCGGTGCTTGAAGGGCAGCTGAAAGCAGGGCAGAGGTGGAGAGGTCATCCTGAGAGCCCCAATCTATTGGTCTGGCCTGGGATGGGTTTTGCCCATGCCTTCAGGGAAAAGCTTTCTGTCTGTCTTACTGTCTTCCTTGCTCTCCTTCCCATCCCAGGGAGGGAATGTCTATTACTACCCAACTCCCTTAACTGAACTACTGAAAGACACCAGGTTATTTTTGTCTGGAAACAACCCAGTGGGTGGCCTTGAGGTGTGGGGATTTCCCATCAAGTTTCCTTCAGTTCTCTCAAGTGAACCCAAGTTAAATCTCTGCTAGTAGAGGGAGAGCCATGTGGCATTGGCAGTCAGGTGAACCAGGCAACAGCTCTAATCAGCTCTACCTCCCTTGATTTATAGCACCCAACGCCCTCCAGTCAGGTAGGCTCAACTGTTCACAAGCCCAGCTAACCTGAGAACCTCTGGAAAGTCTATTTGTGCAGGCAATGGGCAATGAACATCGCACATCTGTCATCTCTTAAGATCTTCCGTAAGTCCAGGAGAGTCTGTACTCTGCTATAATCAGAGCCATTTGGAGAGTATGTCTTTGGCACTTCCCAGACAGCCCCAACAAGTTTGCCAAGTTCTCAGTCTATACTTTCCCAAGAAGGTTACAGAAGCAAGGCTGAGTATCTGGTGGCCTGAAGACCATGAGAGTCATCCATGTTCTTCACCATGTGTTGTGATATCAAATGAAAAGGAGCAATGCTGGCCCAGAGCCATGATGGGTCACAACCATAAGGGGTCAGGTAGTCAGGTGACAGAATGAAAAGGCATGTAATTGTTGCCCATAGAGCAATATGTCCATTTCTTAATTGAAGATAAAAGGGCAATTTGCAGGCAGTGGGGTTAGTAAGTATTTTCTGTTGCACTTCCATCTTCAACATGCCCTTCCTGTTTTCTCATAATGACAATAACTTTTACTTTCAAGCCTGTCTTTTCTAGTTTATTCTTCCCTACTATTTTATTCTTTTCATGACAGACTCACTCAGAAGTCAGAAAAAGACTTCCATCTTTGAGGAAGGGCCAATCTTTAAAAGGGTAAGGCTGGACAAGTATTCTTTGCCCTGATAAATGTAGCCCATGTGTCACAAATGCTCTGCTGAGAACAGATTCTGTGAATGAGCATTTCCACCCCATTTGTAATTTGGGTCTTTGTAGAACCATCCTGGTGATGAATGGGTTGCTCTCCTCAGTCTGGCAGAATCAAGGTTCCTTTCTGTCTTTGAATGACACTGTTATTGGCTTTTCTGTGTCCAGTAGCAATTCCTCCTTGTGACCATGGGCTATTGAAATACTGCTTATCTGAGGTTCAGTGGCTCTGCTGATGTCACTTGGCCAAATGTCAGCTTGGTGCCCATCAATTGTTGAACTGTCCGATGACAAAGGATTAAGACACCCCTTCTTGACTTGAAGCAGTTAAGATTCTGCTCTCCTGGCCTCCACTCAGTCTTTGATTGCAGGAGAAAATATACATCTCAGCTAATGCTAAAATTAAAGATCAAAATATGGTTGGAAAGCCTATTCCAGGCATTGTCACAGCCCTGTACCCTATGGGAATTCTGAATCACAGCTCCTGGCAGGGTCCCACTTACACTCCGGGGGTCACAAACCATTAAAAATAAGACTTTTCTCAACTCTGTGTCTTCCCATATTATATTCATCCCCCTGGAATGCCTCCCTCTTACTGTGAAAAGCCTATCTATTTTTTTAAATTTATTTTTTATTTTCAGCATAACAGTATTCATTATTTTTGCACCAAGCCTATCTATTTTTTAAGAAGGCTTGGCTCAAATGTCACCTCCTGTATGATGGTCCTGACCCCTCCCAGCCTAGGAGAACTGTAGTGTAACCCAGACTGCTGGAGGTGGAAGTAAACTACATGCCACTTAAAATCTAGTTTCAAATCTACACTGGTTCAAACTCCTAATTCTATTTCCTGTGAAACCCAAAGGCTTTCCCAGAAGCCTGTGAGTTTGCACTTGTGAAAATCCACAGTTTCTCATCTTTTCTCCCTTGTTGCAGGCTCTATTTTGCACTGCATTTATCCCTTCACTATTTTCATTCAAACAACAAAGACAACAATCAATCATCCCTTAATAGTAAACATCACTAAAGGGCTGATGGGCAGCAGAAGCTTGCAGGGGTTGGGGGTGGGGTGGGGAAGTAGGTGGGGGCATATCACCTAGTAGCTGAAAATTCCATTTTGGTATTCCCTTTCTAAAAGTCCTCTTTCCAACCAATAGTGGACTTCCCACACAGCACCAGTTTCCTGCTATGTCCTGCCTCCTCCTCTCTGATCCCCAGGATTGTTTGGCCAACTCCACAGGCCTCTGTGATGCCTTGGCCCCACTGAAAACTCAGCATATAGGTGTCCCACTTTCTGTCCCAAGCACTTACCCAGAGAAAGCTCTGCACCTAATCTGAGTACTGGAATTCACTATTAAAATATCATTTTCTACCTCGTTGCATGATTCCCTCCTTCCTCTCACCACAGAGCATTTTGCATGTTCCCCCATCACCATTCCATTTATCACAGATAAACATCATTTATGTGCATGTCTGGATTGATACAGGGCATTTTGTCCTCAGTCTATGGTTAAAAGTAAGACACTGAAAAGTTTGAGAGGCAAGTAGCCTTGTCAGATTTATGAATTTATTCTTTTTAATTGCTCTGACTTTTTTAGTGTAAGGAATACATGACAGCAGAGCAATGAGACTGTGGATAAACTAATTTAGAGACTTCCTGTAGAGTCCAGGAAGGAATCAAGACAGCTTAGATTAAGGCAGGGAGAAAGGAGAATTTTGGTGCATCCAGGAGACATTTTAGAGTCACAAACAGGATTTGGGAATTGGTTGGATATGGGGTGTGAAAAAGACTGAGGTGTGACATAGGGAAAATATTGGTCCCATTCACTGATCTGGGGGATATTGAGGGAAGACAAATTCCTTTTTGGATATGTTGCATTTGAGATACTGACCAAGTGGAGAGGTCCAGGAGGTAGGTAGATCTACATTTGTAGAGATCAGGGCTGGAGGTTGACATCAGAGGGTGAGTGGGACATGGATGGAAGTGGAAATGTATAAATAGATGAGGTCACTTGGTGACCTTATAAAATTTCATTGGTACCAAGGGCCCTGGACCTGTGGACTGGCAGAGGAAGAGTAGCCAGAAAGGTGGAAAGAAAACCAGAGGAGAATAATGACTCAAGAAACAAAGAAGTTTAAGAGAAAAAGTGAGTGGCTACTGAGCACTCAAATTGTACACACACTGGAAAGGCTGAGACTGCATGACTCCATTCCACCAACCAACACAGAAATGGAAGTACAAGTTTAAGCACAATCCAGATTAAAAAATCAATTTGGGGTCATGTTGAGTTCAAGGTGCTTCTGGAACATCTCTATAGAGATATCCAGGTGTGGATTATAAACACACATTCACTCACTCACTCCAGCAGCACGGGCTTAAGGTCTACCCTTTGCCAGGCAAGGTGCCTGGGACCAGATAGATAAAAAGAAAAATATATAATCCTTCCCTCTGGAAGTCTACACTTTAGGAAGGAAGAGAAGACACAGAATTAATGAAAATTTATTTAACACCTTGCAGTTCTTAACTGTGGGGAGGTTAGGGTCAGTATCCCCTGGGATGCTTTTTAAGAATACATGTGCCAGCCCATGCCAGTCCCCTTTCCCTACCAATATTCTAAGATTTCACAAAATCCTACTCCACATCTGATAAAATGGGCAGTTAGCTGGGTATGAGCAAGGAACAGAATTTTTGGGCCACTAAAAATAAAAATCAAAAATAAGTAAATACATTAATTAATAATAAAATTTTTTAAAATAATTTTAAAATCCAGAAACTGCCAACTATCCCCAGAACACAAAGAGCTGGGAAAACCCCAGGGAGCCCGCCTGTACTTTTCCTTATAACTGCTGCCCTAAAGTAACCTATAGCTTCATTTACATTGTGGTTTCTACCCCTTTAGGGGGAAGGCTGTCATGATATCTGACAAGGACCATGTAGGGCACCAAACTCCCCTTCCCAACCAGTAGAAAGAATCCCTTAGATGACTGGAAGCAATCTCAGAGACTGCTCTAGTGCTGTTCCTTGAACAACACAAGCATAAAAGAAGAAGACTGCCCCAACCACTCGTACAGTTGCCATTTCTGGACCAGTTTTCCCATTCTGAGAGTGTACTTTCGCTTTTGATCTTTCTAAGAAGGGCTTGCTTACTTGAGAGTCTGGCATTAGAGTCTTTCTTGGTTGTACTCAAGAATGAAGGTCTGTGTGGAGGCAGGGAAGGGACCCACAGATGACATAATCACCTCCACACCCAGGCTTAAAGCAATAATGAGGCTGAAAGAAGGTGTTCAAGGATTGGCAACTGATTCAAAGGACCAAGCAGAAAGAGTGGAGAGAAGGGAAGAAGGGTAGGAAGGCCCCCAGATTTCCTGCTAGGCCTATTGGGTCAGTGGCAACTCCATTAACTGACACAGTGAAACATGTATGGGATATAGTAGTACTTTCTTTTACTCTGAAGTTTGCTCATATTTTTGTTTGAACTGGTTTTGCAATCTCCATACTTTCTAATTAGTTACTCTGAAAGACACCTAAAATTATCACTCTGAGTAACTAAAAGAAGACAGGCTGTAGCGTTTCCACCACTACTATAACTTAGCACCCTGGCTATACAACATGGGGACTGCGTTTATGGCCAATGGTTCATAATATTTTCACAACATCCTAGCTCGTGCATGAAGACGAATCTTATTCTGTTAGCTTAGAATGATCTTGCCCTCCAAACCAATTGCTCTTATTGACAGCTCTACAAATTTTCATGTTTCTCTTAAGGAGTATTAACATTAAAGAGGACTAATATGCAAAGGGAATTAAGGTGAGGTGAACTAACAGATTTTCTTTTACTTAATCTGTTTTCTCACACTCTCTCTGTGTCCTCCCCATTTCTCAAGGCTGAATGGTTTTATTTAAATAATTGCCTACATTTTTTTCCCTTCCTCAAAGGTGTTTTTGATGCAGAATAATTTCCTCTCTCTCTTTATTCTTTAGCTCAAGGGGGAATTCTAATGCATTTCCTTCTTTCTAGTAGCTTATTATAACCAGTATAACCAAATTGGGAGTGATCTGAGCCCCTTCCTTGTCTCCCAAATGTTTGGAATAACTAACTCCTCTACTTCAGCTCTGTCCCTATCCTGACACCATAATGCCACTGAATGCATCTGTGAGGTTCCCAGGTCCCTGGGTTCAACTGTCCTCTGCTGGTGACTACCACTCTTAATTCAGCCTCGAGGATCCACACCTCCTTCCTTTGGTATTCAAAACTTCACCTTCTGATTTTCCTCCTACCTTAATGATCACACTTGCATAGTCTGAGCAGACAAGGAGTCAGCAAAGGTGCTGGAAATAGTAAGACAGGTGATATGGAAGAAAACAAAGAGAGGGTGATGTCATAGAAACCAAAAGAAGAAAGGAGTAGTTCACATCATCAAATACTAAAGTCAAGTAAGGGGGGAAAAAAAACAACCATGTGAAATAACAATTCAACTGGCAATATGAAGGTCAACCAAACTCTGGCAAGAATGGTCTCAGTGCTACGTAAAGAGAAGCCTGTTTGGAGGGGGCTAGGAGAGATGGGTCTTGAACAAGTGGAGAGAGTAATAAAAACAACTCTTTGGAAGATTGGAGAAATGATCTTGGCAAGAAAAGAATGAGGTAAGGGAGGTTTTTATTTTTGTCTTTTCAAAATGGAAATTGTTAGAGGGTTTTTACCTCCTGGTAGAACTATACCACAGAGAGAAAGGCATTAGAAATGCAGGCAAGAGAAGGGGATTTGTCCAAGAACAAAATCCTAGAAAAGACAAAGGAGGAAAGTAGGTGATCTTCATCCATTGCAACAAGAAGCAAGGTGCAGAGCAGAAGCACAAATGCAAGGAAATTTGGAGATTTGGTTGGCTGGATGATGTTTGTTCCCATCTGATTGCTTCTATTTTCTCATCAAAGTATGAGCAAGCCCAACAGCTGGGATGAATATAGGGGCAGAAGTTGGGTTTTGCAAAGACAGAAAAAGTCTGATATCATCACTGTAGTGAGAAAAAGAACATCCTAGGAAGTACAGAAAGAAGTGAGGTGCTGACTGCCCTTTTGAGAATTGTGGTCTAGAATTTAAAATGAGGCTGGCTAATGAAAACAGAAGTATTGTGTGTAAAGCACTTAGCTCGGACTGGGTACATAATGCATACTCAGTAAATGCAAGCTATTACTATTTTGCCACGTGAATATGTCTTTATTGTTTGCTTAGATGAGATACAATCCTATGAGGGCACCTGGGTGGCTCAGTGGGTTAAGGCCTCTGCCTTTGGCTCAGCTCATGATCCCAGGGTCCTGCGATCGAGCCCCGAGTAGGGCTCTCTGCTCAGCAGGGAGCCTGTTTACCCCTCTTTCTGTCTCTGCCTGCCTTTCTACCTACTTATGATCTCTGTCTGTCAAATAAATAAATAAATAAAATCTTAAAAAAAAAAGAGAGAGAGAGAGAGAGAGAGAGAGAGAGAGATACAATCCTATCAAGGAAGCAAGGAAGGAAGGAAGGGAAGAAAGAAGGGAGGGAGGGAGAATGAATCTTGGGTGAGATGGTTTTACCAGCATTATCAGCCCATTAAATACAGAAAATATTTAAAGTAAAGTAAGATGGTTGAATATAAGAGTCTTAAAAAGTAGACCTAATGGCCTAAGGAACCCCTGAAATATGAAGAGCATGATATCAGTTAAATAAGATTTTGTGGGCGCCTGGGTGGCTCAGTGGTTAAGCCGCTGCCTTCAGCTCAGGTCATGGTCTCGGGGTCCTGGGATCGAGTCCCGCATCGGGCTCTCTGCTCAGCAGGGAGCCTGCTTCCCTCTCTCTCTCTCTGCCTGCCTCTCCGACTACTTGTGATTTCTCTCTGTCAAATAAATAAATAAAATCTTTAAAAAAAAAAAAAAAAAAGATTTTGTAAGGACATGGTAGCAAGCTTCCATCTCAATGTGGCTGTTACCAGAAGCTTGTGCAACCCTGTAACACAAGGGCATGGTTGGTCTGGAATTACCTTGGCCGGCAGATTACAATATGGGTATATCATATATAAAAAATAATATACTCAAAGAGTAATAGAATCAATTAAGCAGCTCTTATATTGAAGTGAGCTAAGGAAAGAATTCAGGGAAGCTATTATTACAATGAAAATATCAGCATAAATTTGAGACTTGGAAAGGTCACTGCTCTATCCTTGAAATTAGACATAACAACCTCCTGCATCATTCCACTTGCAGAAAACCTATGGGATGATGTAACATGCAGCTTTAACCTCAACACCATGGTCCTTGGCCCTTCCTGCACTGGGGACAAAGGCCAGGGGTGGGGAGTGCTGTCCTTGGAAACAGAACAAGGTGATTGAAATCGCTTTTTATTTCATCTCATTGAGAGGAACACAAAGCTCGGATCACTTAATTTGTCAGTATATTGGGAAAGTGAGGGATCAGTCCTTTCTCATGGTAATGCTTCTTGTCCTTAACTAGAGTTAAAGCCTCTTTGCCACTTTCCAAATGTATATTATCCCTTTCTGAAGAGCCTTTTTGAAATTAGCTGACTTGTATCTATGATGTTGACCTTTCTTTCCCATGCTGCCAGGGGTCTCACCTTCTCCATCTGAGAGATGCAGGTCTCCATCTCTTCCACTTGATTATCACCAAGTCTCCATCCCCCTGCCAAGCATCCCAAAGCCCCTCCAACCTTACTAACTAAAAGGCAACTCCCACTAATGGTCTTGGCTATATTTGTGTTATAAAAGCCTGTCATTCTGACATGTTAAAGACTTGCAATGTGGGGGCGCCTGGGTGGCTCAGTCAATTAAGCGTCTGCCTTTGGCTCAGGTCATAATCTTGGGGTCCTGGGATTGAACCCTGCAGAGCCGCTTCTCCCTCTCCCTCAGCCCCTCCCCCTAGCTTGTGAACGCACATGCACTCTCTCTCTTTCTAAATTTATTTTTAAAAAGCTTGGCAGTGTGGAAGGTTAATAAACTCTTCTCTCTGTTCCTCCTCCAAAATGGCAAAATCCTGTATTTAAATCCTTATATATTAAATGCCAAATCTTTTACTGTAATTGTAATAATATATTTACTTGTGATTGATTACCCTAGCATGTCTGGGTTAATAATATACTTTTTATATAGTGATGACTTAGTTTGCTAATATTTTATTTGATATATTGACAGTGAATAGGAGAAACTGGTCTTCACTTTGTTTGAATACATTCTAACAGTTTGTTGAGATAGAATTCATATACCATACAATTCGCCAATTTAAAGTATAGAATTCGGGCGCCTGGGTGGCTCAGTGGGTTAAGCCACTGCCTTCGGCTCAGGTCATGATCTCAGGGTGCTGGGATCGAGTCCCGCATCGGGCTCTCTGCTCAGCAGGGAGCCTGCTTCCCTCTCTCTCTCTCCACCTGCCTCTCTGTCTACTTGTGATTTCTCTCTGTCAAATAAATAAATAAAATCTTTAAAAAAAATAAATAAAGTATAGAATTCATTGACTTTTACTATATTTACAGAGTTTGTATAACCATCACCACAATTAATTTTAGAACATTCTCACCACCCAAAAAAGAATCCCATTAGCAGCAACCAGCATCTCCCCTCACATGTACCCTTAACCTTGGCAACCACTAGTCTACTTCCTGTCTCTATAGACTGGCTGATTCTGGACAATTCACATACATGGGATCATGTAATGGGTGGTCTTTTGTGATTGTTGTCTTTCATTTAGCAGAATTTTTTCAAAGCTCATCCTTGTTATAGCATGTATCCTTCCTATTATGGCTGAATTTTCATGCATATACCACATGGTGTTTATTCATTCATCAGTTAATGGACATTTGGATGATTTCTGCCTTATGACTCTTACAAATAAAGCTGTTATGAACATACAAATTTTTGTGAGCATATAGGTTTTTATTTCTCTTGGGTATATATTTTAGAGTAGACTAGCTGGGTCATATTTCAAATCTGTGTTTAATCTCTTGAGGAACTACCAGGTTGTTTTCTAAAAGACATTCCGTGTTCCTGCAAGCAATGTATGAAAGGTTCAATTTCTCCCCATCCTCATCAACACTAGCATCTCTGCTTTTAATTGTAAACATCCTAGCGATGTGAAGTGGTATCTCACCATGGTTCGGATTTGCATTTGACGGCTAATGATGTTGAGCACATTTTTCATGTGCTTATTCACCAGCTGTGTGTATCTTCTTTGGAGAAATGTCTATTCAAATTCTTTGCCTATTTTTAATTGGATTTTTTTATTATTATTAGGTTGTAAGAGTTCCTTATGTATTCTGGATACAACTTCTTTGTCAGGTATATGATTTGCAAATATTTTCTCCCATTCTGTGGGTTAGCATTTCACTTTCTTGATGGTGTCCTTTCAAGCACAAAAGTTTTTTTAATTTTGATGATGCCCAGCTTATCTTGTTTTCTTTATTGGTGTTTTTGGTGTCATACCTAAGAAACCATTGCCTAATCCAATGGCATGAACATATACACTTACTCTTTCTTCTAGAAATGTTCTAGTTTTAGCTCTTACCTTTAGCATTATGGTCCATTTTGAGTTGCTTTTTGTGTACAATGTGAGTTAAGAACTTCATTCTTTCACATGTGAATATCTGGTTGTCCCAACACCAACAGTTTAAAAAAACTATTCTTTCCTCCATTGAATTGTCTTGTCACCATTGTCAAAAAAACAATTGACCATAAATTTAAGTTTTTTTTTTTAAAGATTTTATTTATTTGACAGAGAGAAGGCACAAGCAGAGGGGAAGGGGAGAGGGAGAGGCAGACTCCCCCCTGACCAGGACCCTGGGATCATGACCTGAACTGAAGGCAGATGCTCAACTGACTGAGCCACCCAGGTATCTCAATTTAAGGTTTTTGGGTTGTGGGTTTTTTTTTCCCCTGAGCTCTGAGTTCTAGTCCACTGACCTAGATGTCTCTCCTATGCCAATACAACACTGTCCTGACTACTGTAGTTTTGGAGTAAGCTTAAAATCAGGAGTATGAATCTTCCAACTTTCCTGTTCTTTTTCAAGATTGTTTTAGCTATATAGATTTCTTAAATATGAATTTTTAAATTTCCATATGAATTTTAGGATCAGCTTTTCAATTTTTGCAAAGAAGCCAAATGGAACTTTAATGGGTATTGTGTTGAATCTGTAGATTAGTTTGGGAGTGGATTACCACCTTAACAATATTATGTCTTTTGATCCATGACCATAAGATGTTTCTCTACTTAATACTTGATGTCTTTTGAGAATGTTACATAGTTCTAAAAGTACAAGTTTTGCACTTATTTTGTTAAATTTATTGCTCAGAATTTTATTAGTTTTGATGCTACTATAAACTATTCCTTTTACGTCATCTTTGCTTTTGGAGCTCTAAAATAAGTTAGGAAGGTCCATCTTTTTCTATGCTTTTGACATTTTATGTAACATGGGATTTTTGATGTATGATGAACTTGATTATTCAAAACTATTTGGGCTAGGTTCCCTTTTTAGGAAAAGATATATTTACCTTCTAACTTCTTATAAACCAATTATAGGAATTTATGAGAAATCATCCTTGCATTTAGATTTTCACATTTACTCAAATAAGGACAGTGCAAATTCTCATAATTTTTAAAGTTATCTGTATCTGTTACATCGCTTCCTTATTATTAAGGTTATCTTTATAAGGCTTCTCTCTCCCTTTCTTTTTCTTTTTTTTTTTTTTTTTCTTAAGATTTTATTTTGAGAGACAGAGAGGGAGGGAGCACAAGTAGAGAGAAAAGCAGAGGGAGAAGGAGGAACAGACTCCCCATGGAGCAGAGAACCCAGTGTAGTGTTCCATGTCAGGACCCTGAGATTATGACCTGAGCCAAACCCTTAACCGCTTAACCCATAAGCCACTCAGACGCCCCCTCTCTTTTTCTTGATTACAACTGCCAAGTGTTTGTCTATTTTAAAAGTCTTTTAAAAGAACAAAATTTGGCCTCTTACTGATCAGTAAGTTATACTGATAAACTACTCTTGTTTTTCCTAACTTATTTTTGCTTTTCTCTTCATTATTTTGGGGTTTTCCCCCACATTTTTGGACTTACTTGTTATTCTTTTTCTAGCACTTGAGTTGAAATATAGTCCATTTATTTTCCATGTTCTCTCCTAATTATAAGTAATGCTACACATTTTCCCCTAATCCTGCTTTAGCTATATTTCCTAAGTTTGGATGTATATTGTTTTTAAAAATCAATTCTTTAATAATTTATCAATTCAATTTTGATTTCTTATTTAATCCAAGAATTAGAAGTATCTTTTTAAAATCTCCAAGTAACACCCCAATGTTCATAGCAGCAATGTCCACAATAGACAAACTGTGGAAGGAGCTGAGATACCCTTCAACAGACGAATGGATAAAGAAGATGTGGTCCATATACACAATGGAATATTACTCATCCCAGGACCCTGGGATCATGACCTGAGCCTAAGGCAGATGCTTAACACACTGAGCCACCCAGATGCCCCTTAAGTTCTTACTTTAAATACACAAAAACAGGGGTGCCTCGGGGGTGTAATCAGCTAAGTGTCTGACTCCTGGTTTTCATGGGGCCAAGCCTTGCCTTGGGTCTCCTGCCCAGTGGGGAGTCTGCTTAAGACTTTCTCCTTCTCCCTTCTCCTTCTCCCTCTGCCCCTCTCCCCCAACACTATCTCTCTCTCTAAAATAAATAAATAATAGATCTTACTAAGTAAATACACAAAAACAGGACACTCTAACCAATACATTATAGGTAGAATCTGTGATACCAAGGAACTCCAATCAGTAAGCCAATAATCAGAAAAAGGTCTTAGCCCAATATTGAAAGATTATCAAATTATATATTTTAGCAAAATATAAAACACAGTATGTCTATCACTGCAGCCAATCTTTACCATACTTTTTTGATTAGCTACCTTACTAACAGCCAAAAAATACCGGGAAAGAGTGTCTAATATACTACAGGTTCCAGATTTCTCCCCACAAACCATAAGGTCCCCAGAACCCACAGGTCTTGCTTGGTGAAGAGAGAATGCTGCCAAAGAATTTGCTTTTCCAGAACTTAATGCAAAATGCAATACACAACATTGTCGCTCTTTGCTCTTCTTGGCACTATGTAATGAAAGACTCTAGCACAGGAAGTCCTCTCTGCTGAAATCGGTGAGGTTTTAAGGGAGGCAGTTAAATCGCTCTGCAGAATAAGGTACCAAAAAAGGTTTATTGTCCCCTGGCAAGTGGTTTCCTCACCCAGAACACAGAGAGAGGAAGAGTGATGGAGGGGTCTCAGGAGGAAGTGACCGTACCTAACCCTGAACTTGGAAGTTGATCCCCAGCCTGTGTGCCCCTTGGGTTCTCTCTAATTTTCCCATCAAAATGCTACACATTATAACCCTATGTTAGCAGAAGTAAGGGAGGAGGGGCAAAGAATTCAACCAGAGTAAGAACTGAAAGTGGGAGAGGATCAGAAGGAAGCAGACCTCTGCAGAATCCTTGGAAATTGTAAGTAGGGTACCAGACGCCCCGCAGTTACATGGGATAAAACTTGAATCAGTTTATTAACAAAAGGAAAAAAAGGAACCATAATCTCAGAAGACACAGTGCTTGGGTATGCCTGCATTACATGTTTATGGACCTTATGAACAACAGACTTTCCATGTTCGACAAAAGGCAAATTGGGACAAAGCCTACAAAGACATTTTTATTGTGCCTGGCTTCAAATGAAAGCAAAGTGTCCAAATGTCATTCTACAAAGCCCTAATCGTGCTGGTTATTACCAAAAACATGGTGGGAAGAAGAACTTAGGAGTCTGTAGACAAGGCACATATAGAGAATGCTCTCTTCAGGCACTTACTGTTTGTACTTCAGAGCTTTGAAAGCAAGTACATAATTATTACTCAGTACGAATCTGTGATAAGTTAATGTTAAAATTCCGCTGAGGAAAAAAACACAAAATGCCTGTGTATTTGGATTCCTTTGATTATCTATCTGCTTTTCAAAGTATTTTCTCCCTTTCCTCCTTCCTTTGTTTCTTTGCTTCATTCGGAATGACAGGGGAAAGAGAACACTGGACACTTGGAGACAGGCTTCTCGGAGGAAAAAGAACAGCTTTCCAGGAGTAATACAACTGTTTTTGATTCTAAGACCAGTTAGGCAAGTCTCTGAGGAGTCTTATAAATAGACACTGGGATACAAAACAGCACAGCTTGACAACATTCTGTAAGACAGACGACAGTGAATGTCATTTGGGCCGTTTCCTCCCCTGTCTCTCAGCACAGGCGGATGACATCACCCTGACAACAACTCAGCAAGACCAGTTCTCCAGAGGGCAGCGGTGGCAGGAACAAACTGAAATGAAACACAAAATCTCAGTTCATCTGCTGACCTGATTTGATCCAGGGCTGGACTCTGGAAAATCTAGAACATCACCCTCTGCCATGCTTCCATCAAACTACTGACAAAAATTGGGCAGCAATGAATACATTGCTGTGAAAATGAACACTGGGAGCTCAGATGCCTAATTTTAAAAGTGAATCGTGACCAGATTCAGGAAGGCCTTGCTGCCAGGCATCAGCCTTTCAGCTGCTTGTTCAGGCAGTGGTCTAAGAGATCCAAAGGGAGAAGCATGGGCTGAGGATGCAGGGCAGTACCTATTTGCCAACCAGCATGAAATTAGTTTAAGAATTTAACATGTATGCTTGCAGTTCTGGACATCAGCTGGAAGTCAACCCTCCAACATATATAACTACATCATAAGGAGCCAAAGAATGTTCATGGGATTTCAGACTTTCTAAACTTAAACTTTAAGAAGTCTGCTTCCAGTTTCAGGGTGAGAGTCCAGACATGCTGTTTCCAAGGCAGACAATAAACAAAGCAAAATGTGATCAACTCTTCCCTTTAAAACTCCCATGGGGTGGGGGCGGGGTGGCATGGAGGGTGGGGATAGCACCTGGGTGGCTCAGCTGGTTAAGCAGCTGCCTTTGGCTCAGGTCCTGATTCTTGGGTCCTGGGATCAAGCCCTGCATTGGGCTCCCTGCTCAATGGAGAGCCTGCTTCTCCCTGCTCAATGGAGAGCCTGCTTCTCCCTCTCCCTCTGTATGCCGCTCTGCCTACTTGTGCTCTCTCCCTATCTCTCTGTCAAATAAATAAAAACCTCAAAAAATATATATAAATAAAACTCCCATAGCCACCATCTGTCACTGGTGTTTATTGCAAAGTCGTGACGAGCCCAAGGCAACTGATGGACATCTGCCCTGCCATGTGGCCTCTGAAGTGAGAGACACAAGGTACCATCAGTTTGTTTCTGGCATGTCCTCCCACAACCCACGCTGTAGCCGGCCCAACTCTCCTGGTCACAGCACAGAAGGCATGATCCAGGCCACAGACAGAACCAACAGGGGTCACGAGGAAAGTGCATGCCCATCTTCCCTGAGCCCTAGGTCTAGACCCAGGCAGTGGTCTAAGAAAGGGCTTCACTGAGCCCTTTTCGTTCACAAGCACTCTTTGTCTGGGTTCCACTTCATTTAGCTGAAAACCCAAAACACCAGAGGCTTAAGCACATGGGGTTTCTTCTGCCATAGAATAAGGGCAGAGACAGGCAATACACGGCCCTGGGCTCCCTCTCTCATTCTGAGCTACCAGCTGCAGTCCGTCCACATGGCAAGGTCACCTCACCGCCCAAGATGGCTGCTGCATTTCCAGCACCCTGTCTCCTTTCTAGGCAGCAGGCAGGAAGCAGAAAGGAGAGCAAATGGACACTTTTCTGAACCGAGTCTGCTTCCTTTAAGTGAACTTTTGGAAAGCTCCCTCAACATTTCTGCCTACGTTGCATTGGCCACATCTAGCAGGGAAGACTGAAATGCGGGGCACACTGCAGCCCAGAATAAAACTGGAGATCTCTCTTACTATGAAAGAAGGGGAGGATGGATATCATGTAGCAACCCGCAATCTCTGCCACAAATCCCAGGGCACAGAATAGCAACACACAGAATGGCAACTGCTGATGTATTATGTACACTAGGCTAACCCAACTCAGAAGAAGAGCCAAAAATTCTCTGCCAGCAGATGCTCTCTCCAGCCAAACAGTTCAATTTCACTTTTTAATACAAGACACAAATTCCTTCCTTCATGACTCTGCCCTTTCACTTGGCACTAACTCTTCCCAAAAATGTTCCTGAAGATGGAACAGTCCAGACCTGTCACATTTGGCTCCACCTCTTTTTCTATCCTTTAAAAAAAAAAAAATATATATATATATATATATATATATATATATTTTAACTCACTGGTTTTTTTGTTTTTGTTTTTTTTTTTTTAGGTTTTTTCCATCATAATTCTATTCACACAGTTCCATTCACGTTGTCCCACTGCCTGGGCAATCAGAAGTCAAATATCTACAGATTAGCCTTGACGGATTGTTTTTTGTTTGTTTGTTTTTTTACAATAAGCTGTCAATGTGGTTTTTTTAAGTGCAGACAGAAGTCTGAATTTTCATGTGAAATATGACAGCTAATTTACCTTTTTTAAAACAATGGGTGGGCCTCTGTTTGACCAAGTCCTAAACTCCCACTTGGGTCGGTGCCGCTGTGCCTTGGCTTTCCTCACTTTGGTTGTCATATGGATGCAATTCTTTCCACACAGCATCCTGGCTGCCTTTTCCTCCCTGTCCTGCCTCCTTCCCTCCCTTCTTTCCTCCCCCTCCTTCCCTGTATCTGTTTGTAACTGAAGTGACTGATTTTCTTCCTACTGACCTACAGATTTCTTTCCTGAAATACTCTTCTGATCAATACTTCCCTCTCAACATCTAGTTTTGATATGCGACTACAGACACTCTTCTAAAATCCATCCCATTTCTTTCCCATTACCCCTTGACTCTCAGGAAGCTTGAGCTGAAAACAATGCATAAAAGTCTCCATCATGGGGACGCCTGGGTGGCTCAGTTGGTTAAACAGCTGCCTTCAGCTCAGGTCATGATCCCAGAGTCCTGGGATCGAGTCCCACATCGGGCTCCTTGCTCGGCAGGGAGCCTGCTTCTCCCTCTGCCTCTGCCTGCCATTCTGTCTGCCTGTGCGCTCTCTCTCTCTCTCTCTGACAAATAAATAAATAAAATCTTAAAAAAAAAAAAGTCTCCATCATGCCTTCTCTAAATCTCTAGCAAGAGGCTGCCAGCCAAGGCCACCAGCATTTAGTGAGTCAGGTGGTGTTCTGGACAACTGATAATGGCAAAGACAATGTGCACTCAGCCTCCATGATAAAGGGACTATAAGGAATAAAAGGTATGTAATAAATTCAAGAACTGTGCCTCAGCTAAGGTAGAGCAATTGCTCTGAAATTTGTAAAGAAGCTAGAAATTCATATATTTTCCTGAAGAAAATAAATTTTATACAAAATATGACATGAATTCACTTTCTTAAAAAACAAGAAGGGGGCTTATATTTGCAAACTTTGACCTGCGGCATACTGAATTACCACCTAATTGATTCAAACATAGGTCTCTTTTCACAGCACCTGGCAGGTCGTGAAGCTCTCAATAAAGGCTGACTGATTGATGCTATCACCTGGTCAACAGACTTACTTGTACTCTTGGGGGAGGGGGTGGGGATTCAGGACTCTCTCAGAAGCTGGATGAGGTTAAGGAACTGAGAAATATTACCTTGGTTATGATGAAGGGAAGATCTAATTGCTTTTTTATTTCCAATCAATTAGAACAGTGTGGTTTTATACCTAATTTGTTATCAACAAAAATCCTGGCATTATGAAAAATTAGCTTTAGTGTACACTTTAAGCCAAACTTAGTGACTTCTTAATTCCTGAATGATTTTAGGTCATTTGTCAGCAACCACTGAAACTGTACTTCACCGGGCACGTTCTGCATGTTTTCAATTGGCCAGATTTGCCTATTCTTTTCCTGTAAAAATACTAATAAGCATAGTATGACTCAAACTGTATGGTTAACTTCCATAAAAGAGTAAGAATGTAGGAGAAAAGTTTCGCTGCTATAAAATAGTAAGGAATAAATAGTATTTATAAATACACATTCCTAAAAGCCTAGGGTGCCTGGGGGGTTGGGGGGCTCAGTTGTTTAAGTGTCTGCCTTCAGATCAGGTCATGATCTCTGGGTCCTGGGATTGAGTTCCTGCATTGGGGAATCCCTGCTTAGTAGGGTGCCTGCTGCTCCCTCTCTCTCTGCCCCTCCCCCCTGCCTGAACTCACTCGCACTTTCTCGGTCTCTCTCTCTCTCCCTCGTTCTTGCTCTCTCATGTGTGCATGCTCTCTCAAATAAAATCTTACAAAAAATAAATAGAAATACACATTTCTAAAAGTCCTGAGGCACAGGTTTTTAATACTTTAAGAAATACACCTTTGGTGGATAAAAAATTTGTACACGCGTACACTCACACCATATTGCAAGGTCACTGCACTGTCATATCCATATTGCAAGGTATCTTGCATATCCATATTGCAAGATCACTGCACTGTCCAAGTGTCAGACATATTGAGAGCAAAGGGGTTAATCTCAGGATGGATGCCAAGGAGATGCTCATTCATTCATTCAAAATACACATACTGGACTTAAGCTGTCAACCAAAATGTATCTACTGAATTTACTCTCCAACTGAAATAACCAAAACACAGGACACAGTATAAACAACAGTGTTTCAAGAAACTCTGAATCAAAGGACAGCAATCCCTAAAAGATAGAAAAGGAATGCAGTGAGCCCTGCGATTACCCTAGCTCACTGCCTTGAAAGAGTTTCAAGGAAAACACAGGCAAAGCCCAACAGACTCTCTATGTTAAGCAGAAAAAGTCAAGAGCCCAAGACAGTTAGAGTTCACAGAGTACTGGAAAGAGCTTCAGAGAGCGGGGGAACTCCAAAGAGCTCTTAGGCCCTCCTCCAGTATTTAGCACAATCCTGATCAGCCCAGGAATGTAGGGTAACCACACGAAGCCTAGGAAGAAACCACCCAAAAGGTTAGGGCAACTGTATGCAACACCAACACAGGATAGTGCCTGTATACATCCCTTGCTATTTCTCCTTCTCTGTTGGAACACACGCAAATATATGGAAAGAATTTGTTACAGGGGATTGGCTTATGTATTGCGAGGGATCGTTAGGCAGCTTCTATAAGACTGTATCTGATGCAGAGTCCAGTGGGAAGGCAAAGGAAAGAAGAGGAGGTCCAAGCAAGTTGGAACCTTGCATGCATAAGCTGGAAAGGTGAGGATGGACTGAAATTCATACTCTTTCTTCTTGCCTCAGAGTTTGGTGCAACGTATACAGCAGAGGCAGAACCTCATGTCTCACCCAGCATGGTGAGGGGGGGCTGCATCTATCAGTTTGGGTCCTTTGAGAGGCAGACAACGAGATGGGTCTGGATGTTCAGGACATTTATTGGTGGAACACCTGTGGGGGAAAGAGGAAGGAGTCAAATGAGGTGACCCTACAAAGGAGAGAGGGAAGAAGGGATGAATAAGAAGAGTCTTCGATCTCAACCCAAGGCTAGGAACGTTCAGCCAGGCCCATCGAGAGTCCATGATGAACGAAGCCCATCAGTTGAGTCCCTCATCTGGAGAAGAGGCCTGCACTGGATCCTTGTCACATGCAGTCATTGGCTGGGAGCAGCTGGTAGGAAGTGCGGCCTCAGCGGGACTCAAGGTTGAACTCATAGCGCAGTGGCTGGGGCTGTTGATCAATTATGCTCACTGAAGCAGGAAATCTGAGTGGCGTGTTCTCACCAGCACGCCACAGCAGGATGGCTGAGGACCCAAGTTTCTAACTAGAGAGCACGTTTTCATAACTAGCAGATATAAAAAACAGCAACATAAAACCCACCATTGTCTTCGCGGTAGGCAAACTGGTGGGGATGCTGTCCACTACATCACAGTGTCCCCTTTATGAGGGCCCAAGAAAAACAGCTCCTGTGGCTCAGGGCCAGGCAAAGTCATTCCTCCTGCGCAACTGGTATGTTTTCATCCTGTAGCTATGTGAATTTTGTCACTGATTTTCTTTTTGTCTTAACCATTAGGAAATTAAGATCCAGACCTGGGTTCTAACTTTAGCTTTGGGGCTTTCATTTTTCAGCTCTTCTACCTTTTTTCTACTCTTTCCTGATTTTCAACACTACTCTTCTCTGCAAGTGATCCATACTCCTTTCTGAAATAAGGCAGGAAATATCAGCTTCGACTAGGCTAGTAACTACGAGAACTAAAAAGACCAGATTTTAAATGCTTTAGTTTATTCCTTTTATGATAACTTTGCATAAAGGTCAATCCTTTTGCTCTCAACCAGCCCTAATAGAATAGTGAGCCGCCCACATGTAATTTTAAATTTTCTAGTGGCCACATTGTAAAAAGTAAAAAGAAACAGATAAAATTGAAACAATTTAAATCTTTGAAAGGCCAGTGTGTACTTCATAGGTAGAACCTGTATCGAATTGGATCCGGCCCACTGCAAGTGCTCAGTGGCCAGATGTGTCAAGTAGGTACTGTATTGGACAGTGTCAGTCTAAAAACAAAGCTAGCAATAACCAAAGAGTCCAAAAAAATTTTTAAGATAACAATCACAACTGTACCTAACCTATATAGTTGGCTTTTATTAAAGATTTCCAAGGTTCTAGGGGTTTCTGATTCAATACTAGGAAGTAAAAAGGAATTCTCCTCCCAGGGGTAATGATCATGAAATCCCTAAGATACTGGAATTTTTTTAAGCTTCTGTATGTATCTTTGATTCTTCACTGGACCACCCCTGTCTACTTCTGAAAAAAATGTAATATAAAATGGTTTTGGACATCTAGTAAGAAACAGACATGCATTTTATTTATCCTATATTTCATCAACAGTAGTATTAAAAATTACTTCAAAGCATGTGTATAGAGCTGTAAGACCAAAGAACAGAAACCTCTCTAGGTGTGATCAACAAATGAACAACAACAAAAAATGCTTAATTCTTGCTTGGGGACCAGCTCTAACACTTACACCTAAGTTTGGAGAAAAAAAAAAAAAAGAGTATTATTCATTTACATCAAAATTAGAAGACTAAAAATGTAGTAAGATTTCTGAGAGTTATGAATTGGGCATTTTTAAAAGATTTTATTTATTTTTGAGAGAGAGAGAGAACGAACAGGCACTCCAGTTGAGGGTAGGCAGAGGAGAAGCTGACACCACCACCCCGCCCCTGGCAATGAGCAGGCAGCCCAATGAGAGACTCCATCCCAGGGCCCTGAGGTCATGACCTGAACCAACTGAGTCACCCAGACACCCATGAACTGTATTTTTTAAGGCAATTTATTTAACCTATGAGAGCTGCCATTTCTACATATTTTCAGTAGAGTTATATCACAGAAGCTCTGAGGTCTATATCACAGAATGGCTAAGAACAGACAAATACTAAGCACTCAGTGAGAACATCATTTTTTTTTAAAGATTTTTATTTATTTGACAGATAGATCACAAGTAGGCAGAGAGGCAGGCAGAGAGAGAGGAGGAAGCAGGCTCCCCACTGAGCAGAGAGCCCAATGCGGGGCTCGATCCCAGGACCCTGGGATCATGACCTGAGCCCAAGGCAGAGGCTTTAACCCACTGAGCCACCCAGGCGCCCCGAGAACATCATTTTTAATCACAAAAGGTTATTAAATCTGAGTATTCTTAATTTAGGATTTACAGACCTCTAATCCATAGATAAAACGGCAGGGCTAGGGGGAACACCCAAAATTGAATAGGAAATAAGATTACATCAATATTTTCACTAACCTCTAATCAAAATTTAGCATTTCCCCATTATGAATACTGGCAAGAACAGTATTAGAAGAACCTACCACTTTGCACTACAGAACAGGTATTTTCACATCACATTTCTGATGTCACAAGTCTCTCAAAATACCTTTCATTATCTTTTTGAAATTCTAGTACTTGTTAGACCTACTACCAGATCTTGTTAATCAATGCATTAGAAAAGAAACAATACTGTTACCAACATATTATTTTTAATTTCAGTATAACTAGTTTGCTTTGTAATACTCCATGTTTTATTTTTGCACTTAAAGCATGATTCTGAGAAAGGCTCCCTAGGTTTCACAAAACTGCCAAGGCTCGAATAAAGTTTAAGAATCCCTAAATTTTAGTCTCTCTGTTTCTTTCCAGAAAGCCAACCAAGTTTGATAATTGAGCACCTGCCTAGGTGAGCCCATTCCCAAAGTCTCAGGTTTGTTTTCTATGTGTGTAGCTCTGTCAATAAGCTGTTGCAGCCCTGGTACCTGACTCTATCAATTAACCTGTTTGCTGAGCTCACCTTCAATCTATGGCTGGCACCTATCCTCTTCAAGGTTCTGTGTCCAACTTGACAGGCTGTTTTTGGTTTTTTTTTTGTTTTGTTTTGGTTTTTTTTTTTTGGTATGTTTGGATGACACTTACTGGCCCTCGCGGGATGTCGGGCCCCTGGTGAAGCTGCGCAGTGATTTTGCGGTGTGGTCCCAGACCAGTACATCAGCATCTCCTGGCAGTTTGTTAGATTTGCCAATTCTTGGGTCCCACCGCAGACCCAAAACAGAAGCTCTGAGGTCTATCAATGCGTGTTTTATCAAGCCCTCCGGGAGATGCACGCTGGAGTCTGAGAACCACCGCGCTAGGGAATGGGAGGGCAGCCCAACCGGGGGCGGGGGTTGGGGATGGTGCAAGGAGCTCTCTCACCTCCAACCTCCGTGGGGACTAACGCTGCTTGTCCAACTGGGGCCAGGGGCCGGGGTCAGATTTGGGGGCCGGTATTGCGATGCAGGAGGTGCTGAGCGACCTAATGAGTCGAAAGCCAGGGCTAGGGTGCTTGATTTTCTTCTGCACCTCGGTTTTAATTATATTACTCCAAGCCTCGACGGTAACTGACAAAGAAGGTCATACCAACCCCTTGGCGCCGCCGCTGTAGGGCAAGAGAAAAGAAGTCAGGAAGAGAGCCTGGGCACCGGGTAGCGCATGGCCCCCCAAACCCGCGGGCTCTGTCCTGACGGCCCCGCAGCCCCCTGAATTGTTCCCCAGCCTCTGCAGGAGCCGGAGGGCGTGCTCCCTGCCGGGAATTGCGGTCCGGGAAACCAGCCAATCTCAGCCTGAACGGTCTCGGCTGCCTCCAGAAAACTACAAGTCCCAGGATGCCAGGCGCGGGCGTGTCACGAGGGAGGGGCGGCGGGCGCGGCTAAATAGCCTCCATCGGCCATTTTGTGGGAGAAGCCACAGCGCCGCCTCTTCTCTCGCGTCTTCCCCTCCGTGGCCGCCGCCTCTTCCTCCGCCTCCTCTTTCGCCTCTTCCTGCCTCCTCCCGGCTTCCGCCGCCGCCGCCGCCGCTCCAGCCGAATCCCAGCCCCGGGGCGAAGCGTCTCTTTATTTATTTACGTTTTCTCGCCACTGCAGCCGCCAGACACGGTGATCCGGGCGGGCCCCGCAGGAATTTTATCCCCTCACCGGCCTCACACTAGTATCGCATGTCCACTATCCAGAACCTCCAATCTTTCGGTAAGATCAGGCCGCCACCGCCCCGTGCCCCCGCGCGCCTCCCGACCGGCCGCCACTACCCGCCCTCGCCGGGGCTGCTGGCCGCCCCGCAGCCCCGAGGGGCCCCCCGCTGCCCTCCCCGCACCCCGAGTGGGGCTTTGTCTCGGCGCCCAGAAAATGGCGACTGGGCCCCTGGCGACCCCCTCCCCGAGGACGGCTGCGGCCCCGCTCCCTCCCCGCGGAACCCCCTGCCCCGGCTCCCGCCTCTGCCAGCCGGGCCCACCGCTCCCCGACCTGCCTTTCCACTCGCTAGGGGTTTCCAGGCCCGGGGCTGGGGATCGGCGTCCATCGGCGGTCGGAGTGGACTCGGAGCAGCTCCTTCTCCGGCATTTGGTTAAAGAAGCGGATCCGGCCCTCTGATCTGTCACGGGGCTGCGGTCCAGCTTCTCTGTTTGCGTAGTAATTTGTGAAATTACGCCTCTTGACAGATCTATGTGCGTCTGTGTCTATGTAGGTTTCTTTTTCTTGTTTACTTGTGAAGGGCACCGTTACGGTGAAATGATTGGGGTGGACACGTTTTGACTGTTTTGTTGTCATCAGAATGTAATCGAGATGACGCATATTTTTATAGTAGCTATAAAATTACGGTTATTTGAAAGCTCTTTTCTCATTAGAGGACTGCGTTCAGTGATAACAATCTGCCAATAACAACGTTTTCTATTCACATGTCCGTGGACGTAGCTGTTTAAATTTTTCCTCTTTTTGTGAGACTACCTTGGTGGTTTTCTTAATACCTCGCCCCGTCACCCCCTTCCATTCCCCACCCGCAAAAAAAGGCAGAGGCACTAGAACCTTCTTTGCTGCTAGATTGTAGTGTGCCCTACATTTGGGAATGACTGACTAAAAGATGTTTTTCTGGTTTGGAATGTTTTTTTGTATCCCTTTGCAGACCCCTTTGCTGATGCAACTAAGGGTGACGACTTACTCCCGGCAGGGACTGAGGATTACATTCATATAAGAATCCAGCAACGGAACGGCAGAAAGACACTGACTACTGTCCAGGGCATTGCAGATGATTA
Organism: Mustela nivalis; assembly: GCF_964662115.1. Classification (NCBI taxonomy): domain Eukaryota; kingdom Metazoa; phylum Chordata; class Mammalia; order Carnivora; family Mustelidae; genus Mustela; species Mustela nivalis. The sequence goes on from NC_139020.1 coordinate 156,615,260, forward strand.
TGACAAAAAGAAACTTGTGAAAGCTTTCAAAAAGGTAAAGGTGTTGGGAAGAAAAGGTTAAACTATAATTATTGATGACTCCTGAATAGGACACCTTTACCTGACTTTTAATCAGTATGGGTGAAAATGGTTGGACCTAAGAAAGCTGTGTTGGTTCTGTTAACACCCAGGTATTTGTGTTGTCTCCCATTTTAAAATAATATTTTCATGGCTTTCAGACAAAATGGAAATAATTCAGTTCTTGCTGTTCCAAGTAAAATCATTTTCTTTATGTTTCCTGCTGATTCACTTGCAAATTAATTTGGGAGTGCTGGGGATTACAGGAGACAAAACCTGTTTCTTAAACATGGTCAAGTCTACCAAAGTAGTCAATATTAGTCTTATGGTGAAAATAAAACATTGTATCTGACTCAGTTATGTTAAACATACACTTCTCTAGAAATTCGCCTGTAATGGTACTGTGATTGAACATCCTGAATACGGAGAGGTTATTCAGCTTCAAGGTGACCAAAGAAAAAACATTTGCCAGTTTCTCTTGGAGGTGAGTGGCTTGGGTGTTTTATGTACAACCTTGAGATTTCTTCCAAAATTGTATTGAAGGGCAACATGAATTATGAATTATTTCCTCCTTAGTTAAAGAAAGAAAAGAAAGTCGTATGAATGATGTAAATTGATAGAGAAGTACAAAGTTGGTACTTATTTTGAAGGCCATAGAACCTTTATTCACTTATGTTATCATTCGAGTGACCTGATCATTCCTGTACCTACATCATCAGTTGAGTTTGGAGGCATATGGAGATAAGTGTGTGTGGAATTGTTTAGTGTTAACAGTTAATAGTGTAAGTAACAGTGTTGCAGTAGACTATTAACAATGATTCTTTTTATAATCAGCGCTCCATGTTTTCTTAGGGATGAAATAGATAAATTTCTCAGTGATTCTGTTAAATTTTGTTTTGCAGGTTGGCATTGTCAAGGAGGAACAGCTTAAGGTTCATGGATTCTAAAATGAACCTAAATACGTGGAGAATTTCTTGAATAATTTTGTTCTCTAAACCCAGTTTGGCTGCCTTGTGAAATGATTCTCTGCAGTAAATGGACTTTTCATGTATTTAATCATTCAAACTCCCATTCACACCTGCATGATTACAGAAAACATGGGGTATGTAGGTTAGTAACACATAAGAAAATTGCAGTAAGATGGTAATGAAACCCCGTATTCATCTTAACATGTTTCCAATGGAAAATATTTTGTTTTGAGTGTTTATTTGTTTATTGTTCAGTTTATTTTTTTCACTTGATTAAATGTTTTTTGTTGTATTAAACCATGTATGTTGCAGCTTAACAATAAAGAAACATCTATGAATCCTTTGTGAGCAATTAGGCTCCCAAATCTAAGCAAGTAAATACACATATTTCGTCTTTCATAGGTGGAGTTCTCATTCTGCAAGGTTTTTTTTCGTTGTTTTTTAAATAAGGAGCGCCTAGGTGGCTCAGTTGGTTAAGCATCCGACTTTTGATTTCGGTTCAGGTCATGGCGTATTCTAATTAGTTTTTACCTACTGATAAATCCAAAGATGGAGGGGAGCATTTGTTATATAACTTGTGTTCTTCATTTACTGACTTAACTAGGAACAGGAGTATAAGCTCGGCCAGAGCCAAGATTTATGAGAATAGTGTTAAACTTTCAAAGAGAATATGAAGTACAATTTAAATTCAGAAGTATTAACACATGGAATTCTTTTATATGTTTTTATTGATGATGTTCCTGGGCTGCCAACATAAATCTGTCCCAGTATTATGCCAGATAATACCGAAGGCTCCTGACAGAAAATAAGTTTAGTCACAGGCACTGTCCTGCAAGTGTTGATGGGTGGGATCACTGTCATACAGATGGAAGACAGAGGTGCAGAGATTAATTTACCCAGAGTGTCAGGAAGTGACTGAATTGGGGTGCCAGCTCAGGGCTCCAGGCCAGAAAATTCATGTTCTTTCACTACATGGGTTTCACCAAAGGAAATGAGAACCGTAGGTCACAATGCTTGGGGGGTTGGGGCAGCTCTTAGAAGATTTCTGCAACTCTTCTTGAGTTACAAGCTTCTGCTTTTTATGGAATAGTAATAATTTGCTCCATTATACAAGCCATGTCATTAAATCCATTTCACCAAGACAAAAAAATGCATCTGTAAATGGCTAATCCGGCTTAATGGGGTGGAATAATGATGTGAGAAGTGTCTCAGTCAGGCCACCACCATGTTCTGTACCAGCTGAACCCTTGCCCCTATTCTGTATTTATATAATACTGCTTTTGGAAAAGCAAAATTGGCCACCATATTTTATCTCTTAAAGACACTAAATAGGTTTTGTTATTTCCTTGCCCTGTGCTACTCCCAAGAAAGACTGGGACTGTTAAGTGTGAGTATACCAGAATACAGTGCTGACTTTGGGAGGCTCTTTCTGAAAAACAAAATTTGACAAAGAACAAGCAGTTTAAGAGCATTTTCCAGCTAACCTAAGAAATCCTCGTATTTATACCTGTAATGTTTTGTAATGATTCCACCTCTAGTTGAGATGTGCCATGGAAATAGTTTATGAAAATGATAAAGCAGAAACCTAAGTTAACGTGTGTTCAAGAGTTGTCTCCTCTTTGTAATGTTTTAAAATAGGGGATCCAAGCTAGTGCCCAGGAAATAATTGACCTTTAAAACTGAACAAAGACAGGGAAGAGAGAAACCTCACAAGAAAGGCCCCTCTTCTTGGCACCCATAGGTAAGCTCTCCATAATCAATGTGTCAGGCCACTCCCACTGGATGAATGAAAATCCTCTGGTACAAAATGATTTCTTTGAGGAGTGCCTCTCTTGATCACCCTTCAGCCCATGAGCCCTAGACACCTGACTGGACTTCTCACCTGCACGGCAGTCCCTATCCTCAGAGCAAGAACAGGTCATGTACCTTTTCCTTCTTTCTAGTGTTTGCAATGCAATGGAAATAAAGGATGTAATTAAGATCTGTGGATTTCCACAATTTGCTGAAACTTCGTCAAATAACTTAGAATAAATATCACTCTTGTGGAAAAACTGACTGGCAGTCTTGGAGGTACCTAAGAGCAGGGGAGCAGAGCTAACTGCTCTTGTCTGTTTCAGAGGCAAAAAGGACTAGGCAGCCCTGTATAACTAAGGAGGGAAAATAGATTACGACTCAACAAATGTAGCAAAAATAACCAGCCTGAGGGGTGTCCCTCCTTGTGCTTCCCATGTGGAATATTTAGATCTGCACTTTCTTTAGTGGCCTGCACTCCCAGGATGCAAAGTGGAAAGAAAAATAGTGAATAGAGGACAAGTAAAATTGTCCCTGACCTTCTAGACATGGCAGAGGTCTTGGATATTAGGAAAATGAACCTTTGGTTGAGGCAGGGCCTGGAGTAAAGTGCTTCTAGCAGTGACCTCTGCCTCCAATCCCAGACCCCCTGAGGCCCAGAATAGCCTGGGGGAAGCAGCCTGCTCTATGTACTTAGGAATTCACTTAATAGTAGCTGTTCTCAACCATCCTAGAAAGGGCAGCAGCTCTAATACGGAAGGAACAGTTCTAGTCCCATTCAGACGGCAGTTAACAAAAATAACTTAGAGAATGCAAACAGACTTCTGTGTGCCACCTGTCACCGGCTGGGCTCCAGCTAAAAGAATGGGTAGTTACAGCTCCCGAAAAATGAACCTCATCAGATTGCTCACAACCTCATTAGCTTGTTCCATTGGGCCTCTTGAGGATTCGCCTTATTAAGCCAGAATTCCTTGTGGGAAGGAAACGAGTTAAGGGTGGCCCTGCTGTAACTAAAACTCAGGGAATCCTCACTTGCTGTGGATTGCTACCAGCTGCTCTTACTTGACAGGCGATAGCCAGGCCACGTGATGCTTGTCTGGGGTCAAGGGGCCAAGTGAATCAGCTAGAATTAAGCAGGAGCAAAACCATGTAAAGGACCCTCAGCACTGACAGCTCCTTTCGCATGGCTATGCAGGCATTTAACTCTGTTTTATCCTGCTAATGGAAACGGGAAAAGAAAAGCTATCAATCAGAGGAATGGCTGTATTACTTCACGCCTGGAAAATCATTCAGAGCAGAATTGATGCCAGGAAGAGGAGGGAATTTCAAAATGTCCTTGAACAGCCCTAATCCAGGCATTTTTGGGTTCAGTGACGTGTGGCCTGTAGGGAGTCTCTGACCTATACAGAGAACAGAAATGGCCATTTAAAACTTAGCCTGGGCTGTGAGGATGCCCATGTGGGTCATGTAGCTCACCTATTAGCTCATCTATCTGATTTTGACCTAGCAGGGGGAGCAGTAGTACTGCCATGGGTCTGTAGCTCTTTTCCCAACGAATTGAGGGCATGATTAGAATTATGGCTGGCACCTTCATCTCAAAAGGAAGAACAACTTCCAGACATTTTTCATGCAAAAAGCAATTAGGTATCATTCATTCAAGGCACAAAAGAGGACTAAAGCTCAAAGTCAAAATCCCCCACAGGGCATCTAAGTGATCTCAGCCCCCAAACTGGGCTCCAGGCTGAATGAAGCTCTCTGTTCCAGCCTGGAGGATTTTGAAGGGCCTCTGACCCTTACAGCACAGTCTAAAAGGAAGGTAGTTATGACCTGCAGGTTTGTCTCCATGTGTCCTTTATCCATTCTTACTGGGGCCCCAGGCCAACCTCCTGAGTCCTTCAGGCAAGGGACAGCATCCAGTATGGCAGTGGAGATGGAATCAGAAAGTACTTTAATCCACATAAGCCACGACAAATTCTGCAGAGAAGACATCAAGGATTTGGAGAATAGTATAATTTTTTGAAGTGCGGAAAAATGGCCCACCTGCTCCCTGGTCATGAACTGAGTGCCCTCTAATCAGGCACTTTATTGCCACTGACGTTTTAAAATACAGGAAACATTAGCCCTCTCGCTATTCAGATTGGACTACTGGAACCACTGGTGACTTACTTGGTAGACCAGGATTGTTGAAATAAAACAACATAGACTTCCCCCGGGGAATTGTGCTATTAAAAAGTAGGGAATTAAAGAGGTGGAGGAGGAGGGGAGTGATCAGGGCAAGTGTGTAATCCTTTATCACCCCCTTGTGGCCATCTAAAGACCTCGCTCGCGGCTGGCAGTTCACAGTAAATTACTGAGGTTTCAGTAATTTACTGAGGGGCATCATTAAAGCTCTAGCTGACAAGTTTAATTTTGCCAAATGGGAGGCAGATATTGATCCAGCCAATCCTTTACCATTGCAATCCATAAAAATCTGTATCTATTTGCTTTTCTCCTGGAGAGACAAGAAAATGCTTCTGGAGTCTTGCCAGAGGGATATATAAAGCCTCCTCTCCCACTATCTCCCACAGTGTTATTAGAAGGAATTTAACTCAAATGTAAACAGAGACATCTGTTTATGGCCTCCAGAGGATGGGTGATTAAACTAGAAAGAATTAAGGCTCTTCTCAATTGTCACCTGTTGAGGAACATGATCCAGAGCTTCACACATACACATACACAGAGAATCTAAATGTATGGGGCTTTCAATTTAAACCTCTGTCGCAGGTTAGCGTGCCTTCTTTGGCTACAAGGACACACCCATGTTGAGTGTCACCTGAAGATCAGCGATTTTTACCTGGGAAAAGTAGTAACTGGATTCCCCAGAAGCTCCTCAGGCCACAATACAGGATGCTCCGTTAGGCCCAGAACAGGACCCACTTGCACAGCCTCACTGTCGCCAGTGGGGGAGGCCTAATGAGAGTTCCGGGCAACATGGAAATTATACTGCAGGGATTCGATGCGGTGAGGGTCAGCTTCATGAGATGGGCTCCAGACCTGGGAATCCCTGTGCCAGGGAGGTATTACCAGAATATGTACCACCTCTCCAAGAGATCCTTCGACATTTCCCACATTTTGACCAAGCATTGCCCCTCATTTCCTCACCTCCCTTACAATAAAAGTAAAAGTGGCTAGCCTCTTTCCAGCGCTTGTAGTCTTCAGCTCTGACTGCTGTTCATGGGTCTGCTCAGGTGCTCACAGACCCTGTGACCCAGCACGGATGCCCTGGTCTACTGTAACAACCAACACCTTGCAAATACCCTCCTCACCTCCTTTGGTCCTCTCTGTACTCATTTGTTAAGAGGTCCACCCTTGTCAGGTGCAGCCACTGACTCCATGCCCACACAGAACAGCAGGAGGTAGCTGGAGAGAAACGCTGGTTTCTCCCTTTCCCTTAGCCCTCTTCCTCCATTCTGCACAGCAGACGGCTTTGTATCATCCATCACTGAGATATTTGCAAATCTCTCATTTTTCCAACTCCAAATCTTCCCACCTCAGGCCGTCGTTCATACTCTCTGTCCTCTCTCCTGTTTATAAGGAGTGAAGTGTCCCTGCTCCCGTCAAAACCAACCCTTCCATTTATTTCTGGGGCATGGTCCCCTCTTCTCTATGAATTACCACTTAAATTATTCTATTTTTTCTGCATCATTCATTTCTTCTTTCTCTGCTGGATCCTTTCCAAGAGGCAGAAATACTTGCAATATCTCCCATTTTTCAGATGGGAAGAAAAGAAAACCTCTTTTGATCCCATATTCCCTTCAGCTGCTAACCAGCCTGCTTGCCATCCATTTGGATGTGTAACAGGCATCTCATGACCAACCTGACAGAAGCAGAAATATTGACTCCATCCTCCCCCACCCCCCCATTCTCTTTCCCATCAGCCTCATCTAAGCAGGTGGTACCACCATCCACAAAATACTCAAGATTAAAACTTAATCACCTTCGAATCTTCCCTTCCTTCACTGTCTACATTCCCATCCAAATCTGATCAAGTCTTCTAGTTCCTATTTGTAAAATATATCTGTGTTCATCTTCCCTCCCGCATCTCTTGACCTAGTCCAAGTTTGAGCCACCATTGTCTTTCACCTTTCACTGATTTCACAGGTGGTAAGTAGCCCCCCAACTGATCTGCATGTATCCATTGACCACACAAACCCTGAAGATCCTTTATAAAATTCAAATAAGATTTTTATGTCAGTTCTCTGCACAAAATCTTCTGTGAACACTGCATTTAATATTAGCGCTGAATATATTACAAGGGCTCATGGCATCCCAATGACCTGTTCGCTGCCTACCTCTTGTTCTTGCCATCCATCCTCTGACTTACTACTCTTCTTCCATAGTGGTCACCTGCCTTAGTGCATTTGCACTTGTGTTCACTTTGCCTGCGATGCTCTGCCCCCCTCCATCACTCCTGTTGTCACTCCATTTTATCTTTCTAAAAGATTTGTTTATTCATTTTAGAGAAGAAGAGAGCACACACACTGGTGAGGGCAGGGGCAGAGGGAAAGAATCTCCAACAGACCACCCAACTGAGCGCAGAGCTTGAAGCTGGAGTCCAGGTCCCACGACCCATGAGATCATGACCTGAACCAAAACCAAGAGTTCATCGCTCAACCGCCTGAACCACCCAGGTCCCCTTGTCACTCAGTTTTAGTTCAAACCTCAAGGAGGGCATTCCTGACTACCCAGTCTAAACAAGCCCCTACCATCCATTGCTAACAAAACACCTTGTATTTTGCTTTCTTCATAGTACTTCTATTTGTTCAAAAGTATCCTGTTCATTAATTGTTGGGGTTTACTTCCCCCTCTTCCCATCACTAACATGTAAGGAACGCGAGAGACCCTTATAGGCGATGCAGTCAGAGCCTCACCCATATCCCCTTGGCACTCACCATTCCTGTGCATGTTCCCTGGGTGATCCAACTGCAAGCATCTATGACCTTTCCTTGAGGGCTTTCTCTGGCCAAGGGACCATGCTGGGACTAGACAGGGTAGGATAGAAGTCCAGGGAGTTAACACCAGTCGCCTGGCCCTGACTGAGGGAAGTTGGTATATAGTATCCCAGATTCCTCACCCTCAGGTGGGAAAACCTGGAAGCATGTTCTATACTGGCTCCCAGAATTCCCCAGCAGGATGGGACCTCAGCTGCTCATAATGATAACCTGTCAATATGGTACCCTTTATTGGCTTCCTTTCTTCTCTGGCCTCAATTCCCCATTCTTCAACCAGTACTTTCTAAGCTTACCTCCAAGATAAATTACTTGCACTTAAATCCTTATCGCAGCCTTTTTTGGGAACCCAAGCTAAGACACCTCTGTATCTCCTACTCCCAGTGCTTAGATCAGGGTCTTGGAGGGGGGGCATGTGCTCGGTAAATATTTATTGAACAAATGACTAAATCTCCTTTCCTCTGACCTCCACTCACCCTTTGAGAAATTCCAGTCCAATGACATCACTTAGCTGTAGATCATTCCCAATTGTGAAGAAGCACATTCATCCCTGACATGGCAAAGGATGATGGTTTTTGTCAATGGATTGTTTGAACACAATTATTCCTGGCAAACAGAATCCTGGCCCTGTCTGTCTCCCATGCTATCTCTCTAGAGTGGAGCAGAGGAGTGGAATTTAGTTCTAGGAGAAAGAAAGCTGGCAGAATGACTGACAGAGGCATATTCTATGAGGGCCTTGGAAAACCCCGAGTGCCAGACCCCCTTTGCCATTCACCAACATTACCCTAGTGCCCCAGTCTGCCGAGGTGCTGTAGGAGACTTAGTTACAATCTTACCACAAAGCTTCTCTATCACAGTGGATGTCCACTGGGGAAAGGAATGGATTGTTTAGTTGAAAGTGTTGGAAAATTTGGCTAAATGAAGAAAAAGCTAGGTCCCTATTTCACAAGCATAAATAATGGTGGATTCCAGTTGGCTTAAAGATCTAATTGTGAATGACAAAAATATAAAGGTAATAAAAAAAAAAACAGTAGGATATGTTGTGACTTTGAAATGCCAAAGGAGGTTTTTCTACTATAAAATACACATGAGATACAATTTACCCTCTAAGCCATTTTTAAGTGTAGTCAGTGGCATAACATTTACAATGTTACCACGATCCATCCATTAGAACTCTTCATCTTGCAAGAGATGAAACTCTGTACCCATCAAACAGTAACTCCTAGTTCTGCCCTCCCACAACTCCTGGCAACTGCCATTGTACTTTCAATCTCCATGAATCTGACTATTCTAGTTACCCCATATAAGCAGAAGCAGACAGTATTTTTCATCTTGTGATTGACTTATTTGGCACAATGCCATCCATGTTGTAGCATGTATCAAAATTTCCTTCCTTTTAGAGGCTGAATAGTAAATACTCCATGGTATGTATGTGCTGCATTTGGATCACCCATTCATCCACTGATGGACACTTGGGTTTCTTTCACCTTCTGGCTATGGTAAATAAAGCTGCTATAAATATGAGGGGAAAGGAATTTTTTAACTGGACCTCAAAACAAAGTATAAGGACACAAATTGATGGTATGGTCTCTGTTAAGATTAAAGACTATGTTTTGTTGAAAACATACTGGGCCAAGTTAACAGACAATAAGAGAAGATATCATAAGGCATAAGATCTATAAAAGATTTAGAGCAAGTTTTTAGAATATATATAAGGAGTTCTTGCAAATCAGCAAGAAGAGCCTTCTGTACTTGAAAATGACTTTTAATTCCATAATGTTTATTGGAGGATTTCTCTGCCCTTTTCCTAGTTGTTCAAAAGCTAGAACCTTTAAAAATTAATTGATTTGGCAAAATTTTTAAATTTCTGTTTTGTGTAAACCAAACAAAAGAAAATCAAAAACAACAAAATTTAAAAACAAAATGATAGTGGAAGGATGCCTGGATGGCTCAGTTGGTTAAATGTCTGACTTTTGATTTCAGAGCTATGAGCTTGAGCCCTGAACATGAACCTACTTTAAAAAAGAAAGGGGGAAGATGGGGTGCCTGGGTGGCTCAGTGGTTTAAGCCTCTTCCTTTTGCTCGGGTCATGATCTCAGGGTCCTGAGATCGAGCCCCACATCGGGCTCTCTGCTCAGCGGGGAGTCTGCTTCCCCCTCTCTCTCTGCCTGCCTCTCTGCCTACTTGTGATCTCTCTGTCTATCAAATAAATAAATAAAAATCTTTAATAATAAAAAAAGAAAGGGGGGAAATGTTTTTAACATTTATCAAAGTATTATAGTTTCTTTCAAATCAATTTTTGAGAAATGTGTATATATCATCCCTTTCAAAGAAAAAAGAGAAAATGCTTTTTAGCTATACTTGAGGGAAGACAGTTTCATATTTTGGCTATTAGTACTGGAAATCATTAAATAAAAGAGTAAGCCTTTTATTTTTCATGAAAGCTTAAACTTTTCTATTGTTATCTCTGTAATATGTCATTTTTGCAGTCCTTTTGGAAAACAGAAAGAGCCCAAAAAATCTCAGAAAATCCAGAAGAGCTCAAAGGAAAAATAAGTTACCCATAATTCCACCATGTTGGGTCCCATTGTTATCATGTTATTGTATAACCTTAGAGTTTTTTGGGTTTTTGGTATGGTTATATTTACAGTGAAAATAGAATTGGCATATTCTATTTTACAACCCATTTTGTTGATTTTTTTTCTCCCATTAACAATTTTTGTGTCATTAATTATTCTTCCCCAGTGGTTGATAACCCCTACTCCCTAGGATCTTGCCTTGGACTCAGGTGTGGACATTTTGGGTGTTTCCATTGCAATTTGTGAAAGCCAAGCTTTGGAGCCAGGCAGACCTGGGTTTGAATCCCAGGAGTCACTCAGAACTATGAGACCTTGAACAAGTCACTGAACCTCTCTGAGACTCAATGGGTATAATCATCCCTGTCTCCAGGGTGGTTGTGAGAATCTAAAGGCTCTCATTGATGTAAGGTGCACAGTCAGCCAGCACCCCTCTCCCCTCCGCCTTCCTCCGAATGTCATCCCTGAGGCTGAGAGAGCAGATTAGGAAACAATGGTCAGGATGGGCCAAAGTGGGCATCACCTTGGCCAGGGTGTGCCTGTCAGGAGCCCTCACTACTGAGGGGGCAGAGAGAGGGTCAGGGAATGCAGAACAGATAGAACTCAGAAGAAGCCAGAAAATCTGTCCTGTGAATCCTTCAAAAGACTGGTGGGAAGCGTGAGAGGGAAGAATCCCTTCAGGAGAGACGGTGATCCCGGGGTATGCCAGGCTGAGTTTGGATTTTCCCAGTCCCAGAAGCAGGAGCAAACAGGAGTCTGCAGCGAGCTCCAGGGTCATGCAGTGAGTGCAACTGGGTTGAGAGAGGACATGCAGGGGAAGTGGCAGGCAGAGAGAGAGAAGCAGGCTCCCTATTGAGCAGGGAGCCCAATGCGGGGCTTGATCCCAGGACCCTGGGTTCATCACCTGAGTGGAAGGCAGTCACTCAACTGATTGAGGCCTCCAGGAGTCTTAGTTGGTCCATTTGTACTTGACATTTGTGTATTTGGTGTAAGGCATGGATCTAAATTCATTCTTTGGCATGGAGATACCCAGTTGTCCCAACATCATTTGGTGAAAAGATTATTCTTTCCCTCATTTAGTAGCTGTCACCTTGGTTAAAATTAAACTGGCCATAAACAAGAGATTATTTGTTCTCTCTCTCAGGGACCTTGTGGGGATAGCTTGATTCCTGGGCAACCAAATGCCCTAATTATCTTCCCAGCTCAAAACATCCCTATCTTTATAATGAAAAGGATCAGAATATGCCACCCTAAAATACGCCACTTTGGCATAAGAATTATTTTGAGCTGAAGGCAGACACAAGAAAAGCTCTCCGCCCATTACCCCTCCCTGTCCTACCCAGTATTTGCCTAAAAGCAGGACATAAATTTGTAGAGGTGTAAGCCCTCATCTCTCTACCAGGAAGGACTGGAGACAACTCTAGACCATTATCAGCCTGCAGACATGACCAGAGGACATGACAAACCTGCCTAACCAGCATCTTTACACCGCTGGTTTCTGCTGACACTCACCTTCCCACAAACTGGCTGCCCCTAGGAGCTCAAAGTCTTTCTCCCTTCCTCTTACCACTTCTCCACAAAATTACTGTTCTTTGTTAAGATGCTACATGGACCCAAGTGCTAAGCATCCCTTTGAATTACTTATCACTGAGCACTCCTGTGTGTTCCTATGATGCACATGTTAATAAACTTCTGTTTCTTGTTTTCTTATTAACCTGTCTCTGTTGCCCAATCTACAAGTTCCCAGTGGAGGATGTAGAAGGATAAGGAAAAAAGCTAAATTTCTCCTCCCCTGCAATACCAGTACCTTAGACTCTGAACCCAACAGTGTCGCCCACTCTGGCTCCTGATATCTCAGGGAGAGATGGAAGGCTCCAAATGCTGGAGGGCAGAGCAGCTCCAGGTTAAAACCCAAGTGAGCTTTCTGTGTGTTGCCGAGAGTCTTACAACGGCCAGATGGTCTTTGTTTCAACAATCTGACTCCTCTTGGAAGCAAGAAAGCTACCACAGACTGTAGTCAAAGAGTTGGTGTGGCTGTGTTCCAACAAAACTTTATTTATGGGCCTGAAATTTCAATTTCATAGGAGTTTCACATATCACAAGATGCAACTCTTCTTTTGATTTTGTCCTCCACCATTTAAAAATGGAAACATCCTTCTTTCTGAACTTGCTGGCCACAGAGAAACAAGCAACAGGCTGGAAGCAGCCCAGGGTTCATAGTTTATGGACTCTAACATGACACAAGAAACATCACACATAAAGAGATCACACACAGAACCAAGAAACTTCTGTTAGCAGCTCATTCTGATTACAACATTTTGCAAAACCACGTTTCTCCCTGATGTAAAGCAGGTTTTTATCTAACCCTCCTGAAAGTAGGACCCCTTACAAGTAACATGTAATAGCCCAGGAACAATGGATGAAAGCCTGTTTAAGGAGCTATTTCCAAAACAGACCAGAGAGTGAGAACTGAGGCAGATGCTACTTGTCCCCCAAAGCCTTGGACACCCCTTCCAGGTAGTCAGTGCCTACATTTAAGACCAAAGGTGCCTCCGTGGATTCATCCCGAGTCACAAAGCACATCCCCACTCCAATTGCAGAGGGAGAGGAAAAAAGAAACACCATTTAGAGTTGTCTTTTGGGCACACATAGTGTTGGTGTCACTAGGACTTTGGTGGGAAAGACCTGGAATCTTCTGTCTGCTATCTCTGTGACTGAGAGACTCCAAACCCCAACTTCTGAGCCACAAGCGGGTGCCCCGTTTTTCAGGCTACGCAATATCGGGGAGAGTTCTCTATGTCCCAAAACTTCAGTGTCCTTATCTCTAAAATGGAGATGATGATGATAATAATAATAGCTAGAGAACTCACCATGGGGATAATCACATGGTACTTGGCACATAATAAGCATTTAACAAATGTTCCCTTGTGTTATTATAAAGGAGAAGACATTAGTCACGTCCAATTTGCAGATATCAAAAAGGTGCATGAAGTGAAAATGTGAGAAAGAAAGCTCTAAGGTGGCATTTTAGCCATCCTGTTAGAAGCAGAGGCTGCAGAATCCTGGAGATTAAGTCAATGCGCTCACTAGGTTTGGGGCAGGGACAGCAGCCCCTGTTCACTAGTCATCTTTAAAGGACAAAGAGTAAGCTTTGAACTTAAGGTGCTTAATCTTCGTAGCACTGTAATTATGGTTCCTCTTCTATTCTTATTTGTACTTTCTCTCTATTTCTCTTGATCAGTGTTGCCAGAAACTTATCAGCATTTGTTAAACACACACACACACACACACACACACACACACACACACACACACACAAAACACACAAAACACACAAAACTTCTTTGGTTTCCTTGACTCTACCTATTCTAGATTTCTTTTCTTTTTTTTCACTTCTGCCTTGTATCATTTTCTCCCCCCGCCCCCGCTTTCTTTGTCCTGTCCTTCTTGTCACTTCTAAAGTTAGTTGCTTAACTCGTTCACTTTTAACTTTTCATCTTTGCAGTTGTAAGCATTTAAGGATATAAATTTCCTTTTTGCAACTCACAGGTTTTGACAGCTAGTCTTTGCATTATCATTCCCTGAGAACTACTTTCTAGTGTCCGTTATCAGGTGTCAACTAATTTCCTTGAAGATGGCACTTCTTTTTCACTTTGTGGTTCCTCTTTGTTACTGCGTGGGGATGGGGAGCAGATAGCTTTGCCTTATTTAACCACAATTTTACTAGATATTTACGGGAAAAAATAGTAGGTGCAGTACCCAGATGTGACCAATAGATGACGATATTGACCTGTTTAAGGCCAGCTCCTCCTTTTCCTATATTTGCTCTAATCTCTTTGCCTTGAAGTTTGTTTTAGAGGCAAGGATCCCCATGTCTGAAGAGGTAGAGAGGTTACAGGATACTGGCTAACCACTTAGATGCTCCAGGCACTCAAGATAAAAACATAATAAAAACTTTGGTTTAAAAAGGTGCAGAGAAATCTCCCTCTGAGAACTTCTCGTTCCGGGAGGTCCAGCGACCTTACAGGAGGAAGAAGCATTTGCTTCCCAGCGTCCCGATGTCGCAGTGATCTGTCCAGCCATTTCCTGGAGATTCTTCTCCTGGCACAGCTATCTGGCTGACGTGTTTCCGATTACAAATGAGCGGTCCTCCCAAAAAATTACCTTCAAGGATTAAAAGAAGGTTAGACTCTTTATTGAGGGAACCATTTTCCACCAGAGTGAGATAGGAAGTGGTGAGGGGACCATCAGCCTTTGAATGATTAGACCTTTCCAAGGTGCACATATCCTCATGTGCATCCTCTCTGTTTCTCTCTCTCAAATGACTTCTATTCAAACCACCATCTCTTAAGCACTCCTTGAGATTTAATGTGATTAAGAACCACCTGGTGTCCCACCTCTGGGTATCCATCTGAAGAAAACGAATTCACTATTTTCAAGGAGATACCTGCCCTGTCCTGTTCATTGCAGCATTATTCACAATAGCCAAAATGTGGAAACAACCTAAGTGTTCCTTGATGGACAAATGGATAAAGATGTGGTGTGTGTGTGTGTGTGTGTGTGTGTGTGTGTGTGTGTGTGTGTGTGTTTAAAACAGAATATTGTTCAGCCGTTTAAAAAGGGGGGAAATCCTGCATTTGGGACAACATGGATGGACCATCCTCTCCCACATCCTCCGAATCTCATAATTGAGGGAATTATGCTAAGCAAAACAACTCAGACAGAAAAAGACAAAGACTGTATAATCTCACTTATATGTGGAGTCTAAAAAGATGGGATTTACAGGACCAGGGAGTGGAAAGGTGGTTGTCAGGGGCTGGTGGTGGGAGAAATGGGCACTATCGACCAAAGGATACAAAATTACAGTCATAAGATGAATATGTTCAACTACAACATGAGTACTACAGTTAGCAACACTGTATCCTATACTCAAAAGCTGCTGTGAGAGTAGAGCTTTAACCTTCCATCTTAAGAATGACAACATAGTAATTGTGTGAAATAAAGGATGTATTAACTAACCTTATTGTGGTGAACATTTTGTAATACATATGTGTGTCAAATCATCACACTGTATGCCTTAAACTGACTCATTGTTATATATGAATTATATCCCAGTGAAGCTGGCAGGGGTGGGGAGAATAACCTGCTGATTTTGTTAAAAGGCAGATTCTGACATAGGAGCTCTAGCACATGCGTGAGATTCTGGATTTTGAACAAGCTCCCAGGTAAGGCTGGTGATGCGAATCTGCCAGCCACACTTTGTGTAGCAAAGGCTCATGGTAGTGGTCTCATGACGGGAGTCAGTGTGGATTTTGAATCAGAAGCCCTGCTTTCAAATACAGGCTCCAGCACTTTCCAGGGCAAGCCAGAGAACCTCTCAAGGGCCTCAGCTTCTTCAGCAAGAACTCAGGGATCTTATGCTTAGTAACACAGGAGGAGAAATGAAAGGATTTGAGCATGGCTCCAAACTCAATGCCTTGCCAGGGAAAGAGCTTGGTCATGTTTTCAGGAAAATGAGACTTACACATAAGATGGTGTGTGATTACCAATAGAGAACACCCAAGACCACTTCTCATTGTCATGGAAACAATCTGTGGAATCATTTTCTAAATCTGCCCAGGACATAGTGAGAAAACAAATGCTCGAGACCCATCTTCTCCCACATCCTCAGAATGTCTGTGGAGGGAAGGGACTTACTTTTCTAACAAGCACTCAAAAACATTCTTGAAATGAGGCAAGTTTGAAACACTGGTGTACAGAATAAAAGATACAAGGAAACTTGCCTCCATATTGGAAACTAGGGAAACACACTGTCCATCTGCCTGAAGTGGCAGCATTATTCCTTGGCTTTCATAAAGATGGGGTCAAAGGAAGCCTGGAGAGACAGCCCCAGCCCACTCGTGGAAGACAGAGGATGGAAGTAGGGGATGGCAGTCACCAGACAGCCCGAGAGGGACAGGCAGGCAGCCTCCAGGCTTCCATCTGTGAAGCATGTGCACTCCCAGAAGCAGGGCTTCCTACGTGGCAACACGTAGGAAATCACTTCATGCCAGTCCTGGTCTGGGATCTGCCACTTGTTTTTTTTTTTTAATTTAATTTATTTATTTGACAGAGAGCACAAGCAGAGGGAGCAGCAGGCAGAGGGAGAAGCAGACTCCCCGCTGAGCAAGGAGCCTGCCACAGGGCTCCATCCCAGGACCCTGAGATCATGACCTGAGCTGAAGGCAGATACTTAACTGACTGAGCCTTCCAGGTGCCCCTGGCGTCTGCCACTTCTCCTAGAGAATGAGAAAAGGAGGCGAATCAGCAGGATCACACAGATTGTATGATTTTGTCCAGGACATTTTATCATTTTCATATCAAAAAGTTAAGTAAGAAATCTCTTCCCATCTTTCAATTCCACTCTGGGAATTTATACCAAGGAGAGAATCAGAAAAAAGGACAAGGTTGAATGCATTCAGATGGCTCATGCATCATTGTTTTTAACACCAAGAAGTTTGAAACAACCAACCAGAGACTGAATGGTTAAATACATTTGACCTGAGGAGTTTCTAAGGAAGCCAAGGAAGGGAGGTGTCAAGTTTCAGAAAGCAGACTCAGCAGACAAAAAGCGTCCCCTGAGAGAGTAGATGACTGAGGCATGGTGAGAACACTGGACAAGAGGGCAGGTTGGCAAGTGAGGAGGAAGTTAGAAAAGCAGGTGGCCAGGGCACCTGGGTGGCTCTGTTGGTTAAGCATCCAACTCTTAATCTCAGGTCTTGATTTCAGCATCCGTGAGTTCAAGCCCCACATTACGTTCCGTGCCTACTTAAAAAAAAAAAAGAGAGAGAGAGCGAGAGAGAGAAGTGTATTAGGTGTGCCATTGTTCTGTTTAAAAATTAAAATGACATCTTAGTATATACATAGAAAAGATCTGCACGAACAATCACCCAACGGTTCATGATGGATACCTGTGGATGGTTGGTTGGGATGGCTTATATTTCTCCATTATATGTCTCTGTCACATTTGAATTTTTATAAAGAGCATGGCTGTTACCTTTGTAAAAATGAGAGAAAAACAACAAATAGAACTCTTTTAAATGAGAGGACCCAGTGTTGGGGAAGATGCTGTGATGTGGGCATATTTGCCTCTTTGGAAAAAGTATAAATTGTCACATCTTCCTAGAATGAAATTTGGATTTCCTTTGACCAAAATTACATGTCAAGAGCCTTAAAAACTTTAAACCTTTCCACTTCTCGGTACCTTTGCTGGGAAAACCATCAGAGATGGTTGTTAGGAAACATGGAAAAGTTTTAATGGTTTAAAGATGGTGATTTGGCCATAGGACCACCAACACTATAATTGTCCCAGACTATGCTAGATCCAGCCATCCATCATCCCCATCAGATCCCCGAGGGCAGCGAGGAAACAACTGCTCAGGACGGGAATTGCCACCTGATCATTATCCACTCTGTGTCTGCACCTCCCGGCAGGTCTCCACGGAGCCCCCACACTTAGTCTGCCGCCCCAGGGAAGTTGCTCTCTCCAACATCCAACTTCTGGCTGAAGAAGAGAGGGACGGGTGAGATGGGGAGATGGCCAAGTTCTCCCTGGGAAGACCAGTTTCCCTGCACTGTTGGGAAAAGAACATCAGCCACAAGACTCAGGCTTAAAGGCACCAGCTTCTAACTGCCATAAAATGTCACCCTCCATCCCAACCACCAAAGCAGCTTATTATTAAACTCCAGCCTCAACAGGCTCACCCTGAAACAAACACACTTTCAGGTTCACACTCCCATCCAGGCTTCCTCCAGGACCCCAAACCTAGCTACGCAAGCATGCATTTTTCTCTCTTTCCAAAGAGTGTCTCTGAAATTGCATGAGCCTCGGGTCCTGACAGATTGGGAATGTTCCCGGTGTCAGAAACTTGAGCTGGAAAAGAGGGAAATGATCAAGCAGCTGGTAGGCCTTGCAGCTTTCTGAAAAGAGACCCAGGAGAGACCCCAGCTGAGGAGGAGCTTGGGCGATCGGGACATTGGCCTAAACTGGAGTTGGGTAGTGTCACTGGTGGGGAGGGCTAACGGGGTGAAAATGGCTCCCGGGTCCTGCTGAGGAGTGAATGAATGCACGAGACAAATGTGTAGAAAGGTCTGAGCATGTGCCCTGCACAGAGTCGGCACTCACTCAACTTTACTATTAGCCTCATTATCACTACCATCACTAGCATTGCTGGTGTTACCGTGATAATGGGCCAACTGCATTCCCCTAAGCCCCTAGAGCTGCTGGGGGCCAGTTTCTGCCACTCCAAAGCCTGGCACCACTAAGGTTTGCTTTGAAATTTCCATAAAGTCTGTCTTCTTCATGACTATCATGTTCTTGCACTAAATTCCCGTGTGACCATGCAGCAGGCCTACCCCTGGCAGGTGTTATCTCACGAGAACCCCCCGCGGGGGTGGGGTAAGGCAAGTGACCTCATCCCCACTTCACAGGTGAGGGGACTGCGGCTCAAATTGCTTCTGCGTCTCACCCAACGTCTGAGAGTCTGTGTATGAGAAGGCCCATGCCCGAGCCCAGATGGTGGCTTTTCTGATCTTCCCATGACTTCTCTGAGCAGTTAAGTCAGCTTGGCAGTGGACAGAGAAGCCGGCTTATTGTCCCAGTAAGAAGTACTGAAGGCTGCTTGAGGGGTCCAGGGGCTAAAGAGCCTGGAATCCAGGATGCCAGTTGGATTACAAACCCAAGAAGCCACTCTGCATTTGCTCCTCCAGATGGCCGTCCACACTAGCCATCCGTGTTTTTACCACCTTATTTCTCAATGTTTTTCTTTCCCTTTGCAAAAGAGAAAGAAAGATGTCCCACAAAACTGCCCTGGGTTGGGGGGTGGTTACTGATCACACACAAGCCTGGGAGAGCAGTCCCACATGGCAGGCAGTCCTCGTGCTGCCCTTTCGAGCCATGCCTACAGGAACTGCCCATGAGGAAATAGGCCACCCCTTCTACAGTGGAGTTTCACCTGTAATTAAATGCTAATTCACTCCTGCCTTGTCCCTGTGGCCACGTGCTGCTGGGAATCTGTGCCACAGTAACCTGGAACAAAGCCAGGGCCTCTCGGAAGAACACCAAGAGGCATCACTGAGTTAAAATAGATTTTCCTGACTATTAAATCCAGTGCTCCACCGGGGGAGCCAATAAGAGCACTCCACAAGGAAGCTGAGAGCTGCCTCTGGGCAGAGAACAGATGCTTCCAGTAAATGCACCCCCCACACACAACACACGCACACGCACATGCACTTGCACAAACAAATTGGTATTACTCGATCACCCATTAAATTCATCATGTTTCTGGTAGGAAGTCATCAGGATGAGGATGAGAAAGGCAAGAGCTTCTAACCATTCTCACTGAAGATGTGCTAACTTGGTGCCAGGCCCTGTAGGGAAATGAGATGAGGTCACCTTTCGGCAAACAGGGCCAGCGCCCCACCCACTGTGCACCTGGAGATCCCCTATGGTCCCTCGGTTTCCTACCCTAAACCCCCACGTCTCTCTGGCTGAGGCCATCACTGGCTGGGGGAGCAGAGGGCCTGTGGATAGAACTGTCCAAAATGCCACGAACTTAACGGCCCCACGAGGGGATCCAAGGAGGGAGGAGGGGTTGGATAAAGACCACAGCTTCCTCACCTCTCGTTCTACTCAGTCTCTCAGAGGCCCTTCAGTGGGGGGAGGGGAGGAAGCGCTGGTCATCCACCCTGGCCTCCTGCTCATTAATTCCCCCTGTCTTGGGAGTCATCCTTTTCTGACTAACTTTACAGAATCACTTTTCAAATACACTAATTGCATCCAAATCCTAGTCTCAGCAACTGCTTTCAGAGGAACACAAACTAAGACTCAGTTTTACTCTTAGTGTCAGTAATGACATTTCCAAGTTAGCTGTCTTAAAAGTGAATATCTCAAACCCAAATATCTACAGGCCAAAGCCATGAGTGGAGAAGCCAACTGGAACATGAGGGGTCCTGAGGGCCCAATATCTGGTCTCTCAGGGTTAGCTACTACGCAACTTAAGAGACCATTGCCATGCAAGGAAGTGGCACTATTGCTAGATCTCTCCATTTTTGTAGAGTCTGAAATTCTCTATTTTACATGAGCTTTTTTAATGTTTAAACTTTGGAATCAATTACAAAATGTTAAAATACTATGAAGTTAAGAGAAACCTGCTCACGCACCAGAGCCCACACATAATCCCCCAACTTATAATGTCTGCTTCCACTGGATTTGTCAATCAGGCATCCACTGGGGACCTCTTCCTGGGTCCTTTAAAATGAGTGGTGAAGCCAGAAAGCATATTGCGGAGAGGAGAGGAAAGAATTAGAGGTGAGGTTAGAGAAAGCCAGTGTAGGTGTTCGTTACAGAGCAGAGAGAGTAGTTCTTGAGGTCAGAGAGAGAAGCACCTGAGTTTTTTAAAGTTTGGTAGCTCGAGAATGTAAGCAGAAAGACCCAATAACAAAGAGAAGATTGAAGACGGAGGAGAAAGACCGGGTAGCCGATTGAGAAAAGTCTGTCAAATGAGGGCAAGAATGGACTCAGGGGGCCAGGTGGAAGCTTGGCCTCCATAATAAGGCAAGCCCAGCACCCTCGGAGATGGCCGTGGGGCATAGAGAGGCAGTGGGATCCCTGACACCCTAAGGTAAAAAAGTTCTGAAGCACCCCAAGGCAGACTGTCCCATTCCTTTGAAAATAACCTGTATTGGGTATTTTTTTATTTCATTTTATATATCTAATTACAAAATTGGTAACGTGTTTATTATAGAGATGTTGGAAAATGCAGAAAAGTATATAGAAGAAAATAAAAATGTCCTGTTATCCCACAACCTAGAGATAACCACTGTTTATATTTTGCACTTATACATTTGGCCTTCAAAGTTGAACTATAAGGTACATACTGTTTTATAATCTGATTTTTACTTCTTAACATGTCATGAACATTTCCCATGTTATTAGATATTATTTTAAGATATGAATAGTTGTATTCACACGGTATTATCCAAAGACTCCCACACTGGAATATAACACACACCACAAGCTCTTCCTACTATGTGACACTGACATGCCTCTATTAAGAGGTGGGATCTTTGTGTGCTTGGGTGGCTCAGTGGATTAACCCTCTGCCTCTGGCTCAGGTCATAATCTCAGGGTCATGGGATCAAGTCCCACATCAGGCTCCCTGGAAGCTGCTTCCCCACCCCCTCTCTCTGCCTGCCTCTCTGCCTACTTGTGAGATATCTCTGTCAAATAAATAAATAAAATCTTTAAGAATTATCCATGGATGGACATTTGGATTGTTTCTTTCTTGTTCCTTTTTACCAAGACACCTGTACTGAAACTTGTCCTGCAGATACAGTCATTTCTTGTCACTTCTTTGTCTGAATTCTTCCCAGGTTCTTCTACTCAATTACTGAGGAATATTCGTTGCTCTGTTTTTCACCCCTAAAAACAAATTGATTCCTTACTGAAGCCCTCCTTTAAACTGACTTGCATTCAATTTTTCCCACTTACTTTCTTTTTTTGAAAAAGGCTTTATTTACTTATTTATTTATCTCTTTATTTGGAGAGTGTGAATGGGAGGAGGGGCAGAGGGAGATGGGGAGAGAGAATCTGAAGCAGACTTCGCCCTGAGCGTGGAGCTTGAGCTCAATCTCATCACGGTGAGACCATGACTTGAGCTGAAATCAGGAGTTGGACACTTAACTGACTGAGCCACTCAGGTGCCCTCTCCAACTCACTTTCAAAGCAAAACAAAAATCTTTCCAGAGTCTATCAGGTAACTCAAAAAAATTTTTTGTTAAAACAGGCTTTGTAATTCGAATAGGGTTGAGGCAAGGCTAGCAGGCATTTCTGACTTAGCTGGAAAAATCTGGGCCAAGTAAATGTTATCAAAACTCTCCTTTGTGCTTCCAGCAGATCTGATAAATTAAGCACTTGACTTGAAAGAGAAAAGAAGCCGGTTGTTTGGTGTTAGAGCAAAGAGGCCCAAGAAGGAATCTCCCTATCTTTACCCAGTCTGTTTTCCCAACACTGACCTCAACACAGTCCTCTCACTGTGATGTGTGATGGACATGGTGCACAGTGGGTGTGAATTTGATTACCCCTCCTGGGCCAGAACTACAGCGTGGCTGCCCCATTCTTCAGTCCAGTTGTTGGATCCATGTGGACACTCCAGGAGCCATGGCTGACACATTAGAGTCAAGGGCTTGTGTCTGATGCACTTATTCCTTCTGAAGACCTACTGAAATGGGGGCTAAGTATAATGGGTTCAATTAATTGATCTCACTTAGAGGAAGAAATAGTTCACTGAAGCTTAAGAGTGAAAACATTTGTATGGCCAAATCTTACTGACCAGTTCTATGTGTCATTAAAGACTAAACATCAACATCAACCATCAACATCCTGATCTACTGAACAGTTCAAAACAAATCTATCTAAACAGTATAATTCTTACTTCTTCTCCAAAGTAAACACTTAAAAATTACTCCAAGATTCTGTTTGGCATTTTCCGGTCTTAGAGGTCACGTAGGATACAAGTTTCCCTTCACTATCTGAAAACAGAACGTTCCTATGAAAACTTGCATAAGTTGAAATGTTGTGAATGGAAAAGAATTACCATTTTGTAGAAGCAAAAGTCATCTTCAAATATTGTTGGAGGCAGGCCCCTGGCCAGGGCGGCCTCTGCCATTAAAAGATGGCGCCTGGCTAGTTGCCAGGTTAGGATTGCCTCGTGAGACTAAGCGGAACGCCCAAAGAGGAAGTAAACAACATTGGTTGCTAGCGAAGTTGTTCGTTTAGGTGCACAGCCTGATTCGCTCCCTCCTGTACCCTGCTCGCTGATTGGTCATGTAAGCGTATATAAGTGTGTAGACTTGCGGAGAGAAGAGAGAGAAGATGCATCCGAACCAGGGCCTCTTGTCGTCCTTGCGGGGCGAGGGCGATAAAATCTTTCAGTTAGCAAAAGAATGGGTACTGATGTAGGTCTTTTGTAAAAACAAACTGTCATAAAGCAAACTCTCAGACAGCAAGGGAAACTTCTATTTTGATCTGGGTGAGGGTTTTGGGGTACTGATCAAGGATATAGTGATCAACAGATGAGATGCCTGAGGACATATACTCCCACCCCCATAAGAGCATCTCTCAAGTGGCAATGAAGATCAGAAAGTTTTACCGGTAAGGGGTCTTCCCTCGTCCTCTGCTACTTAGGATGTAGGCTGCTAATAGTTACGGAGATGGGTTGAAAGGGAAGACATTTTGCAATACAAGTAGAAGCATGTATTACTAGTCCAGATTGTTTGGGTCACCTGTGCCAGAAACATAGCACAGATTAACTTAAACATTAAAAAAATCAATTTATTGGTTAACTAATGTTCAGTAATGGCTGATCCTAGGAGCTCAAACTACATCATCCATTCTGCCTTCTTTGGTATTGTCTTCAGTTTAGTAGATGAGGTCAGCTCCACCTGAACCAAAAGATGGAGAGGGTTAGTCCACTCAAATAAAAGCCAGGATTTCAGGGTAGAAAAGGGCAAGAAATTCTACCACAAGAGACCATAAAAGTGACCGCCATGAATCTTGCCCTGAGAGACCACAATGCCTGATCTCATGGTGCCTTTTCAGCGTAAGTACTAGAAATACACTGATGAACAAAACCAATACTCCCTCTGCTTTCATGGAATTTGCGTTTTAAGGTCAATATACTTTATTATGACTCCATCTAGACTAGCCCCTGTCTTTATTAATTACCACACAATAGCTTATAAGAGGAGTATCAAAGGCCAGAGCCTGACACAAATACTGGGGACATATGATTTACAGAGGGAGTGTTCTTAGGAGGGAGAGGAGGGATAGAAATAAGGTGGAGCAGGGGGAGAAGCTAAGCAAGAGAGTGGTTTCCGCTGAAGTCAGCTTCAACCTTGATCCCACGGGAAGCTCTGGAGCATGAATTATACGGCAGAGTTGGTCCCAGCTGGAGGCTAGAGGACTGGCCTTGTGCAACTCCGTGTCAGTCACTCACTGGCTGTGGGCTGCCCTGGGTGTGCTGGGGTTGTAATATTCCAGGCCAGATGGCTCCTGGTCTGGCTGAACAACACTCTGAAGGGGACAGCTCTGAGCCATTAACCACCAACACTCCCAGCTGCTGGGGGTGATCTACTAGTCTGGTGAAGGCACCTGCATGATATCAATGGTGCTCCCACAGGAAGGATGATGTTGACTACTTTTCTCATCATGTAATATACAGTGCCTATCTATGTATTGGATAGCAGCTTTTATTTGATTAGCTAATTAATTATTCAGTTAGTTAAATGATATGACCAAAGAGCAAAACAGCAGTACTAGTAATAACAATCATCATGAGAGATGAATTAAACTTTCTTTACATCTTTCCTAGGACCTTGGTCGTTCTTTTAGGAAAAATAATAATAAAAAATTTAGGCTGCAAAGTAAGCTGAGTCTTTCTCAACAATGCACAAGGTAGTGAAGGGAATTTAAAGGAATGAGGTTGAGTACTGTAAATTGTGTTTGGTCTCTGAAGAGTGCATGTCCACCAGGAAACCCATGCTTCCTAAAAAACGAAGCACTGATAAGGTCAGGACAATTACAGCCTTTAGTCATTTGTAACTGAAAGCTTGTAACAGAACAAAGTGGGAGTTGAAACCTCAAAATCCAATTTCTCACTAATGGACAAAAGATTATGTCTCTTGGAACATCCATTGCAGATAAACAATGAGCAGTGTTGGTAAAAATTGTATTCTTTCTTCAATTTAAAATGATTCTGTTCATTAGGAGTTGTATGTTTATTAAATGCAAAAACTTTACAAGGCATTAAGATGTCAAAGGATCAACTTTCCTAGAAAGGGAACTGGAAGCCCTGGGGGTCCAGGGTCTGCAGGTATGCTGCAGTCAGGACTGAGGCCTGGGAACCTGAACCCACTGTAGGAAATGGCCCAGTGAAGGTTTTGTGTTGAGGAACAGAAGTGATCACATACCTGGCTCCCCACCACACAGAGAGAACTTCTGCCAATATTACCATGACTTTACTATTTCCATTACATTTATTAGCATAACTTTGCCATGGCAAAGTACTTTCCTGGGCAGGAAAGTAACTTCAAAGTTAATTATATGATCCCCCCAAAAGACCCATAGATGCCCTACAGGAAGCATCAACAGACAGCTTACTTTCTAAAACTCTTTGAACCCCTCACCTCAGAACTTCTACCTTGCTGTTTTCCCCAATTCTAAACCATTATGTCATGATCTTTGTCAAATCATAATCAAGCATCTCACTGAAAGTTTCGCTTTAAATAAAACTTCTATTCCTCAATAAGATCCAACTTTGCCTTTGTCCCTTGAAGACACAAAGTTCTGTTGCAGTTATGCTCTCACTTATCACAGCGCGCAATCAACTCAGCATTGTCTTATCAATCGGCTGTGTTGATATTTGGGGAGCTTGTATTTGACAGAGTTTAATAGCTGTAGCCTTTCTCAGACATGAAGCTTTGTGCTTGCTTCTCTCCCATCCTCAAACTTTTACTCCAGGGTCACTTGTTGAATCCCTCCTCTTAATATTGTGATATTTTCCATCTTACTCTAAACTCCCTCAAATGAAAAAAATAAGGATAGAAACAAATCTTAAGGGCAGGTAGAAAAATTACATATGTGAACCTTTAAGCACCTAACATTAAAGCTTTGAAATCTGTCTGTAAAAACAAAAATGATAGATATACAAGGACATATCCACAATCTTTATGACAAAATTAAAAATATCAGAAGTTGACAGAGTAGATACAAACAAGAATATAGGATATTTGAGTAATAATTAACAATGTACATTAAATATTATAGCTTCAAGACCAAGAATACATTCCCTCTCCTTGATTCACTTTCTATACCGAGCCTCCATGACCCATTCTTCTCTGTTTTCCTCCCACTTCATTGGTGCTTCTTTCTCAGATTTTTGCTTGTTCCTCTCACTCTCTCAGACTTAATGTGTGTGTCCTACATCTTGGTGCTGGCGCTCTTCTCCTCTCTATTTACACCCACTCCCTTAAAAAACTCATTTGGTCTCTTGGCTATAAATACCAACCTCCTATTAGCAGCTCCTAAATTTGTATCTCCATTCCAACCTCTCTTCTGAGTCCTACATTCACGGATCCAATTATGTACTCAACACAATTCAAATTTAGTATTTTGGAAATCGAATTCCAGATCTTCACCTCCCAATCTGACTTATCAACAGACTTCCCCACCTCAGTAGATGACAACTGTAGAAAGTCACACAAGTCAAAACCTTGGCATGATTCTGGACTCCAATCTTTGATTCCCATCGCTAATCTGCCAGGAAATGCAGTTGGCTCTGCCTTCAAAATATATCCCAAATCCAATTACTTCTCCCCACCTCTAAGATTGGTGATGCAAATCACCAACAGGTCCTATCTGAAAAATGGCAACAAGCTTCCAGCCACCTCCCTGTTCTTGGCTTTCTATAGTCAGTTCTCACAAAGTTATCGGTGTGAGCACTTAAAAGCTAAATGAGATCATGATACTCCTCTGTCCCAACCCACTTTACTAGGAGTCAAGGTTCTACACAGCCCTACAAAGCCCTGCAGGAAGTGCAAATATATGCATGCACACACAGTTACCTACCTCCTCTACCCTCACATGTCACAGCATCTTTTCAATGAGGTCTATCCTGACCACCCTATTAAACTGCAGTCCCAATCCTGCTTACCCTACTCTATTATTTTAGAAAACATCTGTCACTTTCCATAGTACATATATCATTATTTTATAATTTGCTTATTCACCAAGTATTGCTTATTGTCTGTTTCTTCTCGGCAGGATCTTTGTTGTGTTCACTGATGGATCCTAAGAATCTGAAGAAGTGCCTGGCACATAGTGAGCCCTCAATAAATATTTGTTTCATGAATATGCAGTTTTTCATGCTAAGATGGAACATTAGCAAATTTTGACTACACAATTAAGCCACAAAAGGAATGTTGACAAATTCCAAAGAGCAGAAATTAAGTCACATTTAATGACAAATTAACAACCAAATAATACTTTTTAAAATCTTTACACTTTGATACTTCATTTATTTATTTTTTAGGAGCACTTTGATATTTTAAAACACTTTTCAGCTTCTCTCTTTTCTTCCTCCCTTCTCTTTCCCTAGCCCAGCCTGCCGTGGAGCCCCCCAAGAAGCTTGTGATTTCCCGGTGATACTCTATGCTTTGTGCTACCAACATGCTCAGTTCTGAGCTGCAAGACTGTGGTAAAAGAGGAACCCTGCTGTAGAGGGTTCTACCAGATCAACAAACACGAACACATTCTGTCTGTGAGAGCATCAGCTCAATGGAGGAGAAAATCAGGCAATGGGGTACAGCATTCTATGCAATGACAGTGAGTACTTTCAACTGATCTGAGATATGGTATGTCCCACTGTGGGCAATCAGGCAAGGAGCCCAGGCCTGGAGACCTGACTGAGTTTTTCACACTGGCTATGAGCACTGGTCCCATCTCAGTGTTAAGTGAGTTTGGAGACACACGTGATCCATGTGTCTCCAAGACCGTTGTGATCGTGGGACTTGGATATCTAATGCTCATCACATTCTCTTTCATTTTATTTTACTGAATACACTGTTTAAAGTTGAAGTTACCATGTGTTTTAAAAAACAAACAAACATACAGATCATAAGTGAAGAGCTCTGCTATGGACCGGATTGTTTCCCTCCCATTCCCCAAATTCATATGTTGAAGCCTTAACCCTCAATGTGACTGTGTTTGGAGATACGGCCCATAATAGCGTGGACCCGAATCTCGTGATCTCATAATCAGGTGTCTTGTAAGAGGAGGAAGAGACACCAGAGTGCTTTCCCCTCAGCCCCTCTGCCATGTGAAGACAGAGGAAGAAAGCAGGCATCTACAAGCCAGGAATAGAGTCCAGAAATTGGCTGGCACCTTGACCTTGGACTTCTTAGCCTCCAGAACTACGAGAAAATAAGTTTCGTTTCTGAAGCCGCTAAATCTATGATACTTTGTTATGGCAACCTAAACTGACTAACACAAGCTCAATGCATTTTCACAAAGTGAGCCCACACCCATGTAATCACCAGAGGGGGTCAAGATAGAAAATTATCAGCATTCCAGAAGTCCTCGTCATTTCCCCTTTACCAATCCCTCTCTTCCTCAAAGTTAGCCAATATACTAACTTCTACTAACCATAGATCAGTTTTGCTTATTTTTTTGGACCTAAATAAACAGAAGTATACAGAGTAAAAATACCATTTTCTAAATAATTCCTAGGCCAAGGGCCAAGGGAAAAAAAAAGTAAAAGAAAGAAAACTAAACACTATTTTTTTTTAAAGATTTATTTATTTATTTGACAGACAGAGATCACAAGTAGGCAGAGAGGCAGACAGAGAGAGAGGAGGAAGCAGGCTTCCCGCTGAGCAGAGAGCCCGATGTGGGGCTTGATCCCAGGACCCTGGGATCATGACCTGAGCCAAATATTAAAAATAAAAGCACGGTCTCTAAAAACCTGTGATACAATCTAGTTATACTTAAAGGAAAACTTTTAGCATTACATGAACTTTTTAAGATAAAAAAAAGATTGAAAATATATAAACCCAGTAATCTGTAAAAAGAGCAAGTGAGTGGGGCACCTAGGTGGCTTGGTTGCTTGGGTGTCTGCCTTTGGTTCAGGTCATGATTCCGGGACTGAAGTCTGCTTTTCCCTCTCCCTCTGCCTGCTTGCCCTCTCTGCTTGTGCTCTCTCCCTCTCTCTGCCAAATAAATAAATAAATAAATAATCTTAAAAGAGAGAGCAAGTGACTCAAAGCAAAGAAATTAGAAGAAAGAAGTTAATAAACATAAAGGCAAAAAAAGAGAGATTAAATAGGAAACAAAAATTAACATGGGGGCACCTGGGTGGCTCAGTTGTTAAGCCTCTGCCTTGGGCTCAGGTCATGATCCCAGAGTCCTGGGATAGAGCCCTACATTAGGCTCTCTGCTCAGTGGGAGGCCTTCTTCTCCTTCTCCCCTTCCCTCTGCTTGTGTTCCTTCTCTCCATGTCTATCTCTGTCAAATAAATAAATAAAAATCTTAAAGAAAAAAAATTAACTTAGACCATCGAACTAAATGCTTGGTCTTTGAGAAGACAGTCTTCACTGAATGACTTTCCTTTGTCCTTCAAGAGCCTTCATCTTATCAATCTGGTTCTATGTTCTGAGATACTGATCTCTGTGTACTATACCCCAGAGTCCCAATTGGACTTGGCCACTGGGAAGCACCATCTGGAGTTGGGAGAGAAAAGAGTCAGATTAGAACATTTATTCCTTTATTCCGTTTATCTCCTTGGCTGTAGACTGTGTCTGCCTGTGTCTCATTGTCAAATCGGAGCTTCTCCCAAGGCAACCTCCCCAGGGCTCTCTTCCAGGTTTTGGTCACTGCCTCCTCCCCTCACCCATTCCTGTCTAGGAGTGACAAAGCCACCCTACTGCTAACCCCTGAAATTTGCCTGTATCCTGACCACACCTTTGTAAAGTTTTAAACTTTTACAAAGTTTAACAAAGTTTGTTAAACTCCTCTCAAATTACCCGATTTGAGAGTGCCAACTATTTCCTGACTATAACAGCAGCCCCCAAATTTTTAAATTACAAATTAATTAAAATTTTAAAGTATTTTGGCAAGCTCATCAAGAAAAAAGAAAACACACACACTCTTAGGATCAACAAAGGAGAAATGACTGCAAACAGGGAGGTTTGAAAAGTTTATTTTAGTCAATTATATGAATAAATCAATTATGTGAAATTTTGTATGAATAGATCTGGAAAACTACAGAAAATGGATTATTTTCCAGGGCAGTATAGATGATTAAAATTGGTTTGAGAGGGGCGCCTGGGAGGCTCCATCATTACATGTCTTCCTTCAGTGCAGGTCATGATCCTGGAGTCCCAGGAGCAAGTCCCACATCATTAGGCTCCCTGCTCCCCAGGGAGCCTGCTTCTCCCTCTGACCCTCACCCCACTTGTGCTCTCTCTCTCTCAAAAAAATAATTAAAAAATAATTGGTTTGAGAAAGAAAACAACCAAAAAAGAAAAGGCAAAGATCTACCTAAACAAGACACTTGGGGTAAATGATTAAAACAAGACAAGAGAATATCCATGTTACATAAATTGTCCTACAGCAGAGAAAAAGGTGAACATCTCCCCAGCTCATTTATGATTGTGGCATTAAATCTGACACTAAAGTTAGTAAATGAGAAGAAAGCAATTGGTCAGAGCACCTGGGTGGCTCCATCGGTTAAGTGTCTGCTTTCAGCTCAGGTCATGATCCCAGGGTCCTGGGATTGAGGCCCACATCAGGCTCTCTGCTCAGCAAAGAGCCTGCTTCTCCCTCTCCCTCTGCCTGCCACTCTGCCTACTTGTGATTTCTATCTCTCTGTCAAATAAATAAATAAAATCTTAAAAAAAAAAAGGAAAGAAAGGAAAGCAATTGGTCAATTCTACTTAAGAATATAATGAAAAAATATCCCAATAAAACACTAGTAAACTGAGTCCAGCAGTGAATTAAAAGAGTAATATATTATGGGTTTATTCCAGAAATGGAAAGATGATTTGACATTAAGACATGTATTACTATAATTTAGTATAGTAAGAGATTAAAGGAAAAATATATCATCTTCTCACTAGATGGTGAACCACCATTTGGTGACATGAAGATTATTCCACATTATATTACTCTCAGCCCCACAGCAGAGGTTTTCACGAGATGGTGGGGAGAAAATGAGCGACAATCATCCGTTTCCCCATCCTGGATTGTGAGAGAATAAAGAGTCATGTGGAGGGAAGCACTCCCCGTAGCCATGAGGGGGGTTAAAGGCAGAGAGCATTCCCAGGAGTGGTTGAGGCAGAAGACAACATAGCTTTTCAGGAAGTGGAGAACGGTGGTGACTGAGTCAAGGACAAAGAGAACACAACATGCATGTGACAGGTGAGACAGTAGAATCGCCTTCATCAAAACCAGGTCCCTGGGCTCCTAGGTGGTACCAAGGGATTTCTGAGAGCAGACAGGATTCCGGATCCTCACCTTCTTTATGAACTCCTTCCTAACACAAATCTCTCCGAGAAGAAGCTTGCCATCTGCGATTCCTCCTTCTATCGTAGACAAAGATCACTTCACACATCCAAAAGCTTCCCAAGAGAATTGTGCTAGGGCACAAATACCTCCAGGGCATCCAAAAACTGGACATATTGCTCCTAGGGGAGACTCTACATAGGATCACTACATAGTGATGTAGTTGTAAAGGAGTGAGTATAACATATTTATTTGAATTTTAAATGCAGCAACTTCTGAGAAAAAGTAGACCTGGTCTAGATGTTGGGTTTGATCCTGGGGACTGGCATTGCCAAGGAGACTGTACCCAGGCATTTTCATAATTTTAATAGGCTGAATCTGTGACTACAGTGTTTGGACAAAAATATATTTAAGATTCATATATTAAATGTGTACACTGGAGATCCTACCCTTCACAGGAGTCTATGCTTCATCTGATCTTAAAATGAAAAGAAGCAGATGTTAACTGAAAAGTGTATGAAGGGTACATAGTGATGATATATTCTGTAAGTCCAAGAGCTTGAAGAAAAGTGCAGTTGAGGTCTGGGGAGGTGGGCACTGGCTAAAGAAAACAGATATTTTTCACCATCTCTTGGGGGTGAGGAAGGGTACTGTGGGGAGGGTTCATTTCACGTGCTTGGGTCACGGGGGATCCAGAAACCTTGCGCTTCGCAGCTATGGGAATGGGGGAGGGAGGTGAGTGGAGGACATGGAGAATCTTCTGATGGAAACACTATTTTTTTGAAATCTCACTCTGCTTTCCACCTTTGCTTTCCTTTCTCGATGTATCTCTCTGCCCTCTGCCCTCTGCCTTTCTGTTTTTGTTGAAAACCTCCCCCCCCCCACTCCTCCCCATTCCTCCCTTCCTATGTGAGGAAATAGGAAGGAAGGAAGCTTGTTGCTTCCTCCCCCTTCCTCCTGTGACTAAATCAACATCAATCCTGAACTAATGAACATGCTCTACTGCTAATTCATGTTTTCGTGGTTTAGGCTTTTAGTTCTTCTGGAAATGGTGTGAGACGTATTTTATTTCTCTCTTTCCTAAAGTGCTATTCAGTTACCATTTCCTTGTAAATGATAGGTGCTTGCATTATTCTCTGTAGTTCAGAAGGTCTTGACAAGCTAGGAAAGAGCTCGTCTGGTCTGTATCACACTACACACTCTCCCTGCTTGATGCTGCTTGCCCTTCTCTTAGAAACTGCAACATGGGGGTCTCTGTGACCGTCCTCCCAAGGGCACAGCAAAAGTCAGGCCTCCCCTCTTTTCTTTCCACAGATTGCCCCTTCTTTTTTCCACTTTGACTGTGAGGGTCATGAGGGTCTTTTTCCTTTATTTCTGGTTGGTCGCACTCCCTGATTTCTGCCCTCAGGGTTTCTGTTGTTCCTCCATCACTTCCTGAGGTTTTGATTGCCATGGCCTTCCTGCAGGCCGGCTTACACTGGGGGCCTGGAGTGTCCGGGAGGTTCCCCAACCTGCAGGACAGTTCCCTTCTCCTTGGCAGGGCTCCTCAATGAGTTGTTTCTTCTGTGAAAAGTCAAAGCATCCCTTTAGTCATGTTTGCAGAAACTTACTGTGAAAAGGTGTGCAGAATATCATTGTCTACACCTCTTTCACACCTTTAATAATCTAGTGCATGGGGGCACCTGGGGGCTGTCTGGTGAGGGTTGGATCAGGTCACGATCTCAGGGTCCTGGAATCGAGCCCCGCATCGGGCTCCCTGCTCAGAGGGAGCCTGCTTCTCCCTTTCCTGCTCCCCCTGCTTGTACTCTCTCTCTCTTTCTCTCTCTCTCAAATAAATAAATAAAATCTTAAAAATAATAATCTACTGCATGGACCGTAACCAGGCTGGAAGCTGGTTTTCATCTCAGTTCTGCAAATACCAGTGAGATTCTGGGCTGGTTTCTTAATGTCACTGGGCCACGTCTGGAAGGATAATTTCTAAAGAGGACCAAGTTTGTGATTCCATCAAGTCCTTTGGTTAGTTGGCATCACAGCAAAATACAGAGTGTCTTGCTAATGAGCCCCTGTCAGCCTCACTCCTCCTCTCTGTAATTCCTGAATCTAGCCAAGCATTGACACATGGTAGGCCGTGAATGAAATTTGATGTTTGAATGAATACATGACAGATTTCAACAGACACCCCGGAGCCTGCTTGGGCAAGGACGTGGTAAATGTCATGAAGATCATGGAGTTATAAGGACTTCTAAGGACTGGGCTGCTCTCCCCTCCTCTGCAATTAAACAAGACAGCCTTGGGGACGGTGTTGCTCCTCCCCACCCTGCCCTCTCAGGCTTGTCCTCCCACTGGATGTTCTGCTTGGGAATGAATCCTCACGGCCCAGGGGAGAAGTGTTTAGCAAGCACTGGACAAAACACAGTATGCTTAATAACCAGTTAGGCTGCCTCCAAATCGCATCTTGTCTTCAGCAATATCTGTAATTGATGTCTAAGTAAACCAGCAGCTAAACTCACCACTAGATCCGGGAGAAGGATCTACTGTCAATGTAAGGCACATAACTAGAGGTGCCTCCACAGGGTGCGGCCCAGAATAAAGATGGCGCCGGCTTGCCGTCTCTTCCGGCCAACAAGGCGCCAATTTCACAGTTTCGGTTCCTGAAACCTATGGCACTTCCTCCTCTCGCCCGACACGCCTTACCCAGCAACTGCTACTTGGCATAATCTTATTGGCTCTTCCCCCTCTGTCCTCACTTCCCTTCTGCTGCTCTATATAAGGTGTGCCCCCGCACAATAAAGTGAGATCCTGCTTCGACAGATCCCCCGAGCCGGTGTCTTCTGTGGGTGCGTTCCGGGTTCGCGACACTCGCCATCCTGCTCAGCCCCAAGGAGAGGCCTCCGGCTGGCCCGGGCGCCTCCTCCCCTCGGCGGGGAGCCCAACAAAGTAAACCAGCAGCTAAACTCACCACTAGATCCGGGAGAAGGATCTACTGTCAAGATCAAGGACAGAACGTTTGGCTTGAAGTCAGCATCCTTCCATTCTAAAAGCGGCAGCAAATACAAGAAAATTAAAAGCAGGGCTCCTGCCTCTGAGAAAGAAAAGCAAAGTTGTAGTTATTGTAAATCTGTTGATTTTTAATTTAATGGCATGATTATTTTTTCCAGAAAAACTGTTACTAAAGCATCAGTATAGACTACTATGGGTGGTGTGAAGGAATGATGACCTTCTATGTATTTGCAGCAAAAGTCACTTTATTGCATTGAGACTAAGTTTATTTTATGGCTGCACATCTCATCAGATTTTTTTTTCTGTCTTAACTCCTTTTATTTTTATTTTTTTTAAGATTTTATTTGTCAGAGAGGGAGAGAGGGAACAAGCACACGTGGTGGGGCGGGGGCAGGCAGAGTTGGAGAAGTAGGCTCCCTCTGAGCACAGACCCCTCCCCTCCCCCCGCCCCAATGATCATGACCCAAGTTAAAGCCAGACACCTTTTTTTTTTAAAATTTATTCTCAGCATAACAGAATTCTTGTTTTTGCACCACACCCAGTACTCCATGCAATCCGTGCCCTCCTTAATACCCTCCACCTGGCTCCCCCAATCTCCCATCCCCACTGCCCCTTCACAACCCTCAGATTGTTTTTCAGAGTCCATAGTCTCTCATGGTTCACCTCCCCTTCCAATTTCCCTCAACTCCCATCCCCTCTCCATCTCCCTATGTCCTCCATGTTATTTGTTATGCTCCACAGATAAGTGAAACCATGATACTTGACTCTCTCTGCTTGTCTTATTTCACTCAGCATAATCTCTCCCAGTCCTATCCATGTTGCTGCAAAAGTTGGGTATTCATCCTTTCTGATGGAGGCATAATACTCTATAGTGTATATGGACCACATCTTCCTTATCCATTAGTCCGTTGAAGGGCTCCTGGTTCTTTCCACAGTTTGGCAACCGTGGCCATTGCTGCTATAAACATTGGGGTACAGATGGCCCTTCTTTTCACTCCATCTGTATCTTTGGGGTAAATACCCAGTAGTGCAATTGCAGGATCATAGGAAAGCTCTATTTTTAATTTCTTGAGGAATCTCCACACTGTTCTCCAAAGTGGCTGCACCAACTTGCACTTACACTTACTTTTACACTCCCACCAACAGTGTAATAGGGTTCCCCTTTCTCCACATCCTCTCCAACACGTTGTTTCCTGTCTTGCTAATTTGGGCCATTCTAACTGGTGTAAGGTGGTATCTCAATGTGGTTTTAATTTGAATCTCCCTGATGGCTAGTGATGATGAACATTTTTTCATGTGTCTGATAGCCATTTGTATGTCTTCATTGGAGAAGTGTCTGTTCATAACTTCTGCCCATTTTTTGATATGATTATCTGTTTTGTGTATGTTGGGTTTGAGAAGTTCTTTATAGATCCTGGTTATCAATCTTTTGTCTGTACTGTCATTTGCAAATATCTTCTCCCATTCCGTGGGTTGCCTCTTTGTTTTGTTGACTGTTTCCTTTACTGTGCAGAAGCTTTTGATCTTGATGAAGTCCCAAAATTTCATTTTCACTTTTGTTTTTTTTTGCCTTTGGAGATATATCTTGAAAGAAGTTGCTGTGGCTGATATCGAAGAGATTACTGCCTATGTTCTCCTCTAGGATTCTGATGGATTCCTGTCTCACGTTGAAGTCAGACACTTAACCAACTCAGCCATCCAGGCATCCTATCTTAACTCCTTTTAAATTAATATGTTTTAATAACAACAATATATTGGGTTATGGACATTGGGGAAGTTATGTGCTATGGTGAGTACTGTGAAGTGCTATGGCGATACACAGACCTGTACCCCTGGGGCTAATAATACATTATATATTAATAAAAAAATTAAAAAATTTTTTAAAATAGCAATATAAGTGAATTATTCTGGAACAACCCTTAAGGACAAACATGTTCATTGCTTATGTGCAGGGGATAAAACAATTTTTAAAAATGCTGATAAAATAATGCAGGCACATAATTTAACAATTAGTATAAAAGTTAGTTCTCTCCCCAACCTCCCCCTCCCTCCAAATCCCCCCTGTTCTTCTTCAGGAGCACCTGCTTTCAAGCCTTTTAGTGTTTCTTCTTGGACTTAGTCCCTTACTTGCAAATAGGATGCTCTTGATTTCCATTTATGGCATTTGTGAATTTAATTCTTACAGAGCATGGCCTCTGCTGCTGCTTCTTCTTATCGTCTCAATATGGTTTTATCACACTTTTTTGGTTGAACAAATGGCCAATGTCAGTATTGTTCACTGGTGAACTAAATAATTCTACGATGTACTTCCTTCTTTCACAGTATTCTGTTTTCCCCTAGTTTTTTTTTTTTAAAGATTTTATTTATTTATTTGACAGAGAGAAATCACAAGTAGTCGGAGAGGCAGGCAGAGAGAGATAGAGGGAAGCAGGCTCCCTGCTGAGCAGAGAGCCCGATGCGGGACTCGATCCCAGCACCCTGAGATCATGACCTGAGCCGAAGGCAGTGGCTTAACCCACTGAGCCACCCAGGTGCCCCTTCCCCTAGTTTTTATTTGCTTAATTTTCTGTGTATTTTTTCAAGTGACCCCCCCCCCCGAATTTTTTTCATCCTCCCCATCCTGCGATTATCACTGCTGGTTATCAACAGCAACACCAAGATGCCTCACTCCTTTACTAAGAGCCTCCTCTGTTCCCACTTACTTTTCACTGAGACTGTGTTACCAAGACAGTCCTATTTGGAAAAAGGTAAATTTGAGTTCTATTTCCTCCAGGGATATTTCTGCCTCTTCTGGGGCTGCTGGAACACCCTGAATGTTTTTCCTGAATTCCCCTCCTCTGCCTCACAAAGTAAGCAGGGCTCAAGGTGTAAATTCGCCTGTTCACATCAGAATACAGATGGCTTCACCAGTGAAATCCAAACAAGGACTTGTTTATGTGCCAGGTAACACAATGGAAGCAGAGCGCCAGATATGTTCCCTAATGTCAAAGATACTGATAATGTCAAATCAGGTGTACCTAGTAGCATAGGGGTAAGACAGAACCAACAAGAAGTGCTATAAAAAGCTGACTTTTTTCCCTTCCCACCTCTGACTGATATTTTTGTCACCTCTTAAATGTAGTAATATTTGTAAATTTCTTTCCTTCTGTTTACCCTCTAGCCCTGTATGTCAGATAAGACATTAACGTCTTTTGCATAATTTTCATAATTTTTTGGAAACTCATTTGGCCTCCAAAGCTTGCTATCTGCATGACTGCTGACAAACTACTTAAATTCGTTGACCTCAATTTCTTTATATCTAAAATGAGAATAATAATGAAGAGTATCTTAAACCTTTGTTGTATTTAATGAGAAGATGAACGTGAAAAGTTTAGTCTAATACCTGACACCTGATAAACAGTCAAATATTAGCTATCATCTTTAGGTTGGAATTATCATTTATTACCATCCTCCTCATTCTACCTCGTTGTAAACGCCCATCGGAGGGTTTCATACACTCCATTAATTCCCATTCCATAGCCTTCTTTCTTGTTTAATGGCTTCCGTACCTCCAAGCCTGTCTGAGAAGCTGAATGGCTGTTCTTTCGTATTTTCTTCTATTATTTGCACTGTCTTCATTTTCTCTGAGTTCTTTTTTTCTGGCTTGTTTTGTTTTCACTGTTGTTTCTTGTTTTCTCCCACTCTATCATGCATGTTGGTGGCTTTTCTCTACTCCGTTTTAGCTATCAGATCAGACTTATCATTTAGCCTGGAGCTGAGTTCTTCAGTCATCACCAGAAATCTAATGAATCATCCAAACCAGACTCTAGAGTCTAGACTATTTGTAGGAGAGCCTCAGAACACCCATCTATAATCTCCTGTGGTGAAGCCATGAAGGGTTTGGTCAGAAGAAACTCAGCGAAACAGCCTGATCGTTTTT
This sequence comes from Mustela nivalis, assembly GCF_964662115.1. Classification (NCBI taxonomy): domain Eukaryota; kingdom Metazoa; phylum Chordata; class Mammalia; order Carnivora; family Mustelidae; genus Mustela; species Mustela nivalis. The sequence continues at coordinate 156,653,656 of NC_139020.1, forward strand.
TAGACAGAGGGCCTAAAGGAGGCCTAAAGGAAGTCTTCAGACAAGACTCTGCAATACATCCCCAAGCACTCCTTTATAAGCCCCAGTCAAGCCCATGCAAATGTTTGGGAAGAAATGTGATCCCTATTAGCCAGTTTCCCTTGAATTTCTCAGTGCTCTCTGGCAGTTTTCCTTCCTAAATAGACATCACAGTTTACTCCATTTTTTTTTTATTTAAAAAAATAGTTTCTCTCCAAACCCAAACAAAAGCAGTAAAACAAGCAAGAGCATGCTTTCTGGGAAAAACAAACAAAACAAAACAACACCCACAACAGAAATAGGGGTGTCGTGGTGGCTCAGTTGGTCAGGCACGGAACTCTTAGTTTCAGGTCAGGTCATGATCTCAGGGTCTTGAGAATGAGAGGGTTTTCAGGCTTCAGGCTCTTGAGCTCAGCAGGGAGTTTGCTTCCCCCACCCACCTCTCTCTCTGCCCCTCCCCCCAACTCCTGCACACACAGTCTTTCTAAAATAAATAAATAAAGCTTTAAAAAAAACCAAAACAAACAAACAAAATAAAACCAATGACACCAAATCAGAAGTATTTAAGGATCATGGATTAGGGCACAGGGCAGGAAGATGAGAACCAGAACTCAACAAGCTGACATTTAGTAGACAGGGTCCTGACCTGATACTCAGATACCCTAGCTCAAGGGGCCCTGAAAAGAAAAGTGCAAGGCATCAGTTTGGTGGGAAATGGCCACCAGCAACCCAATATTGAATAATTCTGGGGAAGAAATTTGCATACTAAGAAGAAAACTTTAAATATTAATAGTCAAAAAGGAGGTAGATATATTAAATTCCTTCCAAAATTTGAAAATTTTTCAGAAGAAAATTATGGGCAACATTCCCATTCCCATTAAAATATAGCATTCAGTCCATTAAGCATCTGCCTTCAGCTCAGGTTATGATCCCAGGGTCCTGGAATCAAGTCTCACATGGGGCTCCTGTCTCCCTCTGCCTGCGGCTCCCGCTGCTTGTGCCATCTCTTCTCTCTGACAAATAAATAAGTAAAATCTTTTTAAAAAAATACCACAATAAAATAAAATAAAATACACCACGTTGTTGGAGGGAGATTTACTTCCATCACACACCCTTTTGCCAGACTTCTGTGTGGCAGAGACCCCACCAGCCAAGCAGGAACTAAGCTATGGAGGTGCATGACCTGGTAAGTCCCTGTGCCAGAAGGGAGGACTAGCTCAGCTGAGCAGCCTCAGGGCAGAATGAGCAAGAGAGGCCAGCCCTACAAGGCACAGCTTGGGTGTACTATCACAACATAGAACCTCCCCTTTCCTCAGGCCAGCTCAGACCCCATCTGGATGTGGCAACCACTCCCTTTCATTGAACAGAGTGGCAGGTGTGGGAAAGTAGAAATCAAAAGGAGGCAGGCAGTCCCCACAGGGCACTAGTGCATCCTGCAATTCACTCCCTGAGCTTGGCCACTGCTCTTGCAGGTGAAGCAGGTGTGGCAGTTTTCCCATGAATACTGACAGTTCTCTTGGCACAGAGACATGTCCACACCTGCTCTGAGTGCTTACTCTGGTCCACCTGCCAGATCCAGTCTCCAGGTTAAAGGAATGGCATAGAGGCAGGTGTCCCAGATGAAGGGGCATTTTCAGGAGGGTCCCATCTTTCTGTGTGGTTCCAGTGAGTCTGTACAGGCAAGACATGTCCTGTGGGCTTCCTGGGACAGCCAGCATTCTTCCAGGGACTGCACTACTCATGCAACTTATCCCTAAGTCTGGCTTTTCTTTGTGGTACTTAAGCATCCCTCTGGACATGAGAAGGTCAGTTCTTGCCTGCAAAGTCCAAGGCTGGGTGCCACCATCACAACTGCCAAGACCCAAAAAAGTAGCCATCGCGCTGTCATCGATCAGGCCATGTCAATTTGAATCCTGCAACAAACAGCCTAGGATTGTCAAATCCTCCCAAGATTCCAGCAGGTCCAAGCTCTCTGGACACAAACCTTATGTTTAATCCTTTACCTTTTCAGGGGCGCCTGGGTGGCTCAGTGGGTTAAGCTGCTGCCTTCGGCTCAGGTCATGATCTCAGGGTCCTGAGATCAAGTCCCACATTGGGCTCTCTGCTCAGCGGGGAGCCTGCTTCCTCCTCTCTCTCTGCCTGCCTCTCTGTCTACTTGTGATCTCTCTCTGTCAAATAAATAAATAAAATCTTTAAAAAAAAATCCTTTACCTTTTCAAAAAAATTTATTTCAAAGATGAACAACCTAATTTAAAAAATAAAGCTTATGTATTCCCAGTTCACCAAAATAAACAAATAAAAAAAGCAAATGGCCAATAAAATATGAAAAGATACTAAAATATTTTGTCAATATTTGAATATGATTACATCATTCTGTCTTTGTAATAAGAATCAAGGGTGGAAACTAAAATTTTCTCCAGATCTCATATATTCATTAGTTTTTCAAAAGCCCATAGCCCATAAATGCCTTTCCCTTGGTTCATCCTGTTTTTTTCTTATATCAGAAGAGCAAGGTAGGCTCACAATTTCAAAATGAAAACTAACTCAAAGAAAGAAGAGCCAAAATATATTCACCTCTTTAGTAATGCCATTTATCTTCTTTGATTCCTATTATCCATGGTCTGATTTATTTAGGTACTGAGTTCATGCTAATATCTGAAGCTGATATAATTATTGACATAATTACTGATGTCATCTTACTGTGACAGTTTTAAAGCTAGAAATTTCTATATTTAAAAACAACATAACACCTCACAGTTAAAACGACACTTTTTAAAAAAAGTATAGGCTAGCAGGCTACCTATCACGTTTTCTGACTCTGCTCTGATACAATTTTTAAACTGTGTTAAAGAAAGAGATGCATTCAGCTCTGTCATCTACAAAGAACAATAGGAGGCAGAGGCATTTAAAAACAGAAAAACACAAGGAGCGCCTGGGCGGGTCTGTCGGCTGAGTAACCGACTCTTGATCTTAGCTCAAGTCTTGATCTCAGAGTTGTGAGTTCAAGCCCCGTACTGGGCTCCACACTGGGCATGAAGCCTACTTAGGAAAAAAAAAAAAAAAGAAGAAGAAGAAGAACACAAGAGAAGTATTGAGGATGGAGTGTGGATCACGTGCATCTGAGGCTCATCTCCTTCATGTCTTCAGCAGGACTTTGGGGTAGGACCCCAAAGAATCAAAGTTGCATCTCGTCAACACCTAACATAGCCAGAATCTCTGGTTATAGGATATCTGTATGTCTGAGCTGTCTTAAGACCTTTGTAGGTCCTGAGCATTCTTACTTTGAAAGCCCCACCTATATTCTTAACAAATCCTTTAAAAGGCACTCATGTCATAAATACTTATTGAGCTTTGTCCTAGGCATTGTTGCAGAAATTTGGCATATAGTAGTGAACAAAACAAAGATCCCCACCTTTGCAGAGCCTTTATTCTACATAATTCATATACAACTATGGAGGAGTCAGGTTGAACTGAAGTATAGTTGAATGGTTGGCACGTTACATTAGGTAAATGCTTGTACACTGTTTAGGCTAGACTCTGCTGACGTAACAAACAGTCCTGCAAATCTCAGTGGCTTAATAGAACAGAAGTGTTTTTCTGACTCACTACATATCCAGTGGAGGTTGGAGAAGCTCTGCTGACTTGGGAACCCAGGCTTCAGAAGGCATCATCATCCTGTAGCTGCACCAGTGAGAACATATGACCTCTTCAGTCTCATTAACTAGAAAAGAGTAACCTGGAGAGTCATGCACTGGCTCTTAAGTCTTTCATACCAAAAGGGACAAGAGCCACTTGCAGGCATAGACAATAGCAGAACCAGCCACAGAGTGCTGTCTAACTGCAAGGAAACTAGGAAATGCAGGGGAGCACAGGGTTATTCATGAGCAGGAAATGTCCCTGCCATAATGCTTATCTAATATTTATTGATCTTATTTCCTTTTATAGTATAGAGCTAGTCAGTGTTTTTTCAAGCCTCAGATATTTGCACAAAGTGCTCATAGACCTTAACCACTGCTGTTATAATGGTTCATATTTACCAAAACTTTGTTACTGTTCTACTGTATAAATACTGATAAAATAAGATTTATTTTATTTAATAAATCACCCTTTTTGGTGCTTTGTAGGCATGCATAAATGTGCAGCTCCTCTCCTCATCACAACAACCCCGTGACACAGGTAATTAATCCTGTCCCCATTCTATGGCTGAGGGGATGGAGGCACAGAAAGGAGTCGTCACCTGACCCAAAGGCACACAACTAGAAAATGGCAATGCCTGAGTGCCTACCACCTAGCTTCACTGCCTTTAACACAAGGAGAAGATGGCCTTGGGCCATGCAGTCTTTATCTTTTCTGCCTGTACCAACGCTAATAGTAACAATAATGAATGAAGAGAGAAGAGGATGGGGATAAGCAAGATCCTTCCTGCCCAAGTCAAGCCCAGTAGTGAGTAACTCTCATTTTCCTGTGGGTGTGTTTTTACCTAGCACAGTGCTGTAAAGAAATAGGAGAAGTAGGAGGTGGCCCATCCTTTGAAACCTACTACAGTCCACACTCTGGTAAAATGGCATAAAGCACTTACTCAATCAGTGCAGCCCAAATGAAGTTAATTTGGCTTTCAGATAAACATCTAATGTGATCAGAGAATAGAAGTTGTTAAACAGATGAAGTTCACTGAGGCAATGATTTTCATCATTGTGCCTGAAGCAAACATAAATGTAGTCTACTCACCCTAGATGTGGCCTTACCCCAAATGTAGCCATTAGAAATCTATAGCACATCCATGAGTCAGCACACGATTTCACCGTGCATGTTGATTATTTCTGGGTTTCTACTCAATGTGTCACCAAGAAAGGCAAACATGTCTCAGAGTACACAAGCATGTGTTAGCACACACACGCCCATTACCTAGAGTGAGAAACGACACTTGAGGTCTGTACTGTGCCATTCCATCCATATACAGTTCCAGAAGTGGCAGAACTTATTTATGGTGACAGACGTCAGAATAGTAGTAACTCCTGAGAGGTGGCATGAAGGAACATTCTGAAGCAATGGAAATGTTCTAAATCTTGAAGTAAGTAGTTTACACATTAAAAATTCATCTAAGCACTTAAGATGTGTGCATGCATATATATATATATATAGTATACTTCAGTGAACTTACCTCACTGGAAATCACTAGTCAGGTTGGATAAAATTCCACCATAACAGGGTCACAAACCACACTTTTAGTTGGGTAATCTCGGCTAAATCACTACTCTCTACATTCCAATTTCCTTTCCTATAAAAAGGGTTAGTCACTGTGCCTACCTTCAGGTGTTCCTACTTATAGCCCTTTAGCCCTAGACACCAAATACTATGTTATCTTCATTAATTCATATGTTTGTCTGTATATAACTAGATCTATGTTTTGGTGCTTTAACCTTCATGGCCCATCTCTAGGGGAGACAGAATCATTAGCATCCAACAACCGGTTCATATTTCCTAAAGACAGGAAGAACTTAACCTTCAAACAACCCCAGAGATGAGTTGAGGGGCAGGGAAAGTGACGGGTGGGGGGTGGGACTCAAAGAGGTACATACCTGGAATGCCAACCTTGGGCGTTGACCTCGTACAAGTTATGGATACAAAAAGGCAAGAAGTGGGGAGTAAAGGGAACCCTGCTGCTCTGGAAGCCTGTGCACCTCGCCAGGTCTGGGTCACTGTATTTAGCTATGTAGGCTACACATTGCATAGTGCCAGGGCTGTAGTCCACGTGAATGGCGTCCCCTGCAGTTGAGTTGGGCAGGATCACTGTGAGAAGCTATCAGAGGGTAGAGGTCTCACCTGCTGAATGTCACACCTTCTCCAGGAGAACCTCTCAGGTTAGATGGCACCTTGGCTGCTTCAACCTTCACCTGGTGATTTCTCAAGTGAGCAAAACCCATCATTGCAGTGGACTCTGTTCCAACCCTATCAGACTGCCCTGCTCCATTCAACTTCACCCTGTAGTGATCTAGGAACACCTAAACCCAGTGGAGGCCCTGGACAGCCACAGGGTGGAGGTGTGAAACTCTGAACTATACTTGAGGGAATTGGGGAGCCCTGATCTGAGTGGTGTGAGTCACACACATCCTCACTGTGTATAGTGGTAGCAGTACTAAGATGGATAAAACCCATAACTATAGCTATTAGGGTGCTCAGAAAGGTCTATGACATAGAATTGTGGTCTTATCATATCAGAATGCATCAACATCTGCATTTCTTAAATCTGTAAAACCTCAGAAAAACCAAATCCTTTATGCAAACTTTTTGGCAAATTTCCCCATCCTCTGACTACCAGATAAAGTTAAAAAGTGGTGAACCAAAATAAAAAACAAAACAAAACTATTTTCTCCTGGAAATACAATCCTGAATTTTACTGTCCATTCCAATGTTATAGCAGGGAGCAGGGAGGGACACATTTAGGGCTTACAGCCTCCTGGGGGGGACACTTAGATTTTTAGGCAGTACAAGATGGGGACCCAAGGCTTTGTGGAGCTAAGAGGGGGATGCTTTCTTCTTCCATTATAATCTGCTTTCTTCCTTACAGAAACATGTTAATTTTAGAAAATAGAGGAAATCAGGTTTGCCTCACCACAGAAATGAATCCAGTGGGATAGCTCATCCATTGTTCTTACTCTCTTATTTTCCCTTTTTATTCTTTTATAAAACTCTTAGTGGATTTGGTACTGAAGTTGATTATTAAGGCAATTTTTAAAAATTGTTCAAATTTTCATGAATATACACATGGATCCTACATCTACCCTGGGAAAATGAGACTTATAGCTTTTGGGGAATATACAGATTAAGGGAAGTGGGATAGATGTTAAAAATTCTTGCTTGGCAAGTTCTGCTTTTGTATTTCTCAAAGTATGTGTGTTAGAGTAGATGTGTGTATATAGTATACGTTTTATTGTTACTATTGTTGGGGAATAATAGTTCATGAAATAAGGGAGCCCCTTAGCCCTGGTCCACAGTTCAGAGAATAGTGGATATCTTGTTTTTTTATTTGGAACAAGCTGAATCCCTGCCTAAAATGTCCAAGGTCATCCTTTGTGAAAGCCTCAGATAAAATGGTTATTATAACTGGCCTCACTACAAGAGCAGGTGAACCTGTCTATTGGTGACATCAGAGAGGAAAAAGAATGAGTGTGGGCTATAAAAGAATAAAAAGGACTTAAGAGACGTAACAACCAAATACAATATGTGGACGTGGTTTAGATCCTGACTCAAATAAACCAACTATAAAAGACACCTATTAGGAATGCCTGGGTGGCTCAGTCAGTTAAGTGTCAGCCTTCAGCTTGGGTTATGATCCCAGCGTACTCGGACTGAGTCCCGCATCAGGCTCCTTACTCAGCAGAGAGCCTGCTTCTCCCTCTGCCTGCTGCTCCCCCTGCTTGTCTCGCTTTCTGACAAATTAAAAAAAAAAAAAAAAAAAAGACACCCATTATATGATACTTTTACCATTATTCTGTTATGGGGAAGGGTACAGGAGCTTTTAATGTCCCTATCAGTTTACCAGTGAAATGATAATGTCTGATATTTGCTTTAAAATTTTTGCAGAACAAGTGCTGGCTAGGGGCATGTGGAAGCAACAAAGTTGCTTATTGAGACTAGACTGTATTATTGAAACTAGACTGTAGGAGTTTACAGTACTATTTTCTTCATTTTTGTGTATGGTTAAATTTTTGATAATAAGAAATTTTTAAAAAGAAGCAATGGAGGGGTGTCAAGGTAGCTCAGTCAGTTAAGCAACTGACTCTTGATTTCAGTCCACTGACTTATAGAAACAAGTTAATTTTAGAAAACAGCTCAGGTCATGATCTCAGGGTGGTGAGACTGAGCCTTGTGTCAGGTTCCACTCTGGGAATGGAGCCTGCTTAAGATTTTGTCTCTCCCTCTCCCTCTGCTCCTCCCCCCATCTCTCTCTCTCTCTCTCAAAAGAAGAAGAAGAAGAAGAAGAAGAAGAAGGAGGAGGAGGAGGAGGAGGAGGAGGAGAAGAAGAAGAAGGAGAAGAAGGAGAAGAAGGAGAAGAAAAAATGAAGAACAAATAAACTGGTGAACATAACAATTGAATGAAAAAATAAGTAACTAAATCTCTTATACAGAAGAATCTTAAATATTTTATGTAGATGCTTTGCTCTCCAGGAGGTAGAACATAGCTTCCCACCCCTTAAGTATGGGATGTTCATGGTAATGTCCTTCTAAGAAACACACAATGGAAAAGAAGAAGAGTAACTTCAGATAGAACTAATGAACATGCTCAGACCAGGTGCTCAAGGTCAACATCATCAGTGACAAATCATGTTGACAGCATGTACCCCTAATAGATGTGATGAGAAGGGCACCTCACCTCTGTGAGCTTCCTCCCCTAAACCTATAATTACTGTCCAACCATGAGAACATCAGACAAACCCAAACTGAAGGGCATTCTACAAAACACTTGCATAGGGTATCTCAAACTTGTCAATGTCATCAAAAATAAGGAAAATCTGAAAAGTCTAAGAGGAGCCCAAAGAGAATGACCACAGGTAATGTGGTATCTGGATGGAATCTGGGGACAGAAAAAGGATGTTAGGTTAAAAACTGTAAATCTAAATAACTATGGGCTTGAATTCACAATAATGTATCAATACCAATTCATTAGTTGTGATCAATGCAGCACAGTACTAATAGGGAACACAGGGTATAGGGAATACAGAAACTCTGTGATATTCTGGCAACTTTTCTGTAAAACTAAAACCATTCTAAAACAAAAAATTATTTTTAAAAAAATGACTACTTCTTAGGAAGTGAAAGATACAAATGTAAAAGTGATGTAATAGCAATACTGACTCCAGGTCACTTAAATCAAGATCAGCGGGGGTAGATGTCAGGCATAGTTTCTATAGTGCCTGAGAAAGAGACAGAGACACAGAAAAAGAGAGATGCATATGTAGATGTTATGGGCTGAATTGTATTCCCCAGAATTTGTATGTTGAGGCTCTTTCCCTAATTGTGACTATATTTGGAGATGGGGAATTAAGGAAGTAATTAAAGTTAAATGAGGTCCTAAGAGTGAGGCCTTAATCCAATGGGACTGATGTCCTTCTGAGAAGAAGAGACCAGATCGAGCTCTCTCTGTCTCTCTCTCTCTCTCCATCCCTCCCTCCCCATGTGCACAGAAGAAAGGCCATGTGATGGTACAGTGAAAAGGTGACTGTCTATAAGCCAGGAAGAGAGATTTCACCAGAAACCAACCTTAACATCCCCTTGACCTAGGACTTCTGGCCTCCAGAATTGTGAGAAAATAAGCTCCTGGTGTTTAAGCCACACAGTCAGTGGTGTTTTATCATGGTTGTCCCAGCTGCCTAATACAATAAACGCATGGCAACAGGAGTGGCAGATGGGAGACAGAAACACAGTGATTGCATTCTATAGACTGTGCATTGTTGGAGACTGAATTAAAGTTACTAATTACCTTCATCAAATGTACAATTTATATCTTCGTACATGTTAAAGAGTAACTTAAAGAAAAAAAATAACACTTATTTTCCTCTACACAACATTTGGTTCTGACACCAAATGTGTGAGAGTTTTCCCCACAATAATCTTCCAACTTTCCGGACACCAGCTGGGTGTCCTAGAATCCAATCATAGCATTAATTACCTGAAGTGAGTACAGACCCTGCAGGTTAAGGGCTTGATCCTACAAGTCTGCCCCCACTTCAGATGCCAGGGACAGGTTTCAGGCCATCTCTCATACTTCTGAAAAATTGACTACAAGTAGGAGGTTCCCTCAATCTCCTCCTCAAGTTCAATAATTTGCTATACTTACTCATGACACTCAGGGAGACACAGTCATTGTGAAGGAGATGATAAAGGATACAGATGCAGAAATACAAGGTCCAGAAGTGTTCCATGTGTAGTGAACCTGGGATAAGCCACCCTCCTGGCATATAGCTATGTTCACCCAGAAGCTCTCTAAAGCCCTTGGTTTAGGGATTTTTATAGAGGTTTAATCACATAAGGATGATTGATTATTAACTCAATCTCCAGTCCATCTCTCTTCCTAGAAGGTTGGGGGCTGCACCTAAAACTTCAAGTTTCTAATAATGCTTGGTCTTTCTGGTGACTAGCCCCCATGCAAGGCATTAGAACAAAATATGCTTCTATCACCTAAGAAATTCCAAGGCTTTTGGGAGCTCTGTCACGAACCAGGGGTAGAAACCAAATATGTACTTCTTATTATGTCACAGTTAACAATGAAAGAACAATAATAGGATGTATACCATCAGAACTGGTGGATGGAAAACCAGGGAATAAAGATAGCTTCATCTATCCAATGGAAGGCAGGAAGGAAAGGGGGAGGAAAGCAAAGACAGAGAGAAAAGCACAGTAAATAAAGGTCACTAAATAAAATGGTAGAAAAATGAATGAAAATATATCAGTAATCACAGATTCGCCTTAAAAAAGAGAAGGCTCTGGGGGCGCCTGGGTGGCTCAGTGGGTTAAGCCACTGCCTTAGGCTCAGGTCCTGATCTCGGGGTCCTGGAATCCAGTCCCGCATCAGGCTCTCTGCTCAGCAGGGAGCCTGCTTCTCTCTCTCTCTCTCTGCCTGCCTGTCTACTTGTGATCTGTCAAATAAATAAATAAATAAATCTTTTTAAAAAGAGAGAGAGAGAGAGAAGGCTCTAAGAGGCACATAAAATCTAGTGATGCGGCTGAAGTAAAAGGCTGAAAAAATCTACCACATGGATCCATCTGGGTCCCAGTGGAATCCAAGTCAGATGGTTCAAAAGATTTTAGGGACAACCCACAGAGGGAGGAAGAGGTAGATTCAAGGAATAAAAACGGAATGAGAAGCAGAGAGAACCTGTTGATACTCAGGGCGCCTGGGTGGCTCAGTCCATTAAGTCTCTGCCTTCAGCTCAGGTCTCGATCCCAGGGTTCTGGGATGGAGCCCTCAGTTAGGCTCCGCGCAGCAGGGATTTTGCTTTCTCTTCTCCCTCTGTCCCTCCCCCCTGACAACTTGTTCTGTCTCTCAAATAAATGAATAAAATTTTTAAAAAGAAGCAGCTATTGATACTCTCAGCCTAGACGGGACAAGGGGAAGACAGTTTTGCCAAACTTCAAAGGATGCCAGAGCCTGGGAAAAGGGATCTCCGCAGCCCTACAGTCATGGCCAAACACGGCACCTGCCAGATTATGCAGTTTAGTGTGAGGCGGGAGAGGCAAGAAATACTTGACCTCTCTTCTCCACTCTTAAGTCTCCTTCCACCCCTTGGCAGCCTAACCATGGGCAGTCAACTAGGGAGCCCGTGTGACAGTTTGTGGGCCAGCAAAGGAGAGAAGAGAGAAGGTGGGCAAAGGGCATGGCAGTATTCCATGCCCCGTAAAAAGAACTTGAAGACACAAATCACTGTTAGGCAGGAAAAGGGGTTTTGCCTAATAATAAAGCAATTTATCTAGAAGATGTAACAAACCTGTAGCTATATGAATGTAACAACAGAGGTTTTTCAGTATATCAAGAAACTACCAGTGGGGGACGCGTGGGTGGCTCAGTGGGTTGAAGCCTCTGCCTTCAGCTCAGGTCCGGATCCCAGTGTCCTGGGTCGAGCCCCGCATGGGGGGTGGGGCGTCTCTGCTCAGCGGGGAGCCTGCTTCCCTTCCTTTCTCTGCCTGCCTCTCTGCCTACTTGTGATCTCTCTCTGTCAAATAAATAAATAAAACTTCAAAAGAAAAAAAGATAGAAAGAAAGAAACTACTGGGGGCACCTGGGTGGCTCAGTGGGTTAAGCCTTTTTCTTCAGCTCAGGTCATGATCTCAGGGTCCTTGGATGGAGCCCTACATCAGGCTCTCTGCTCAGCAGGGAGCCTGTTTCTCCCTGCCCCAGCCCCCATGCCTGCCTCTCTGCCCTCTTGTGATCTTTCCCTCTGTCAAATAAATGAATAAAATCTTTTTTAAGAAAAGAAAATACCACAGAGGTTATACGGAAACAAGAACAAATATACCATCATAGTGGAAGGGTAACACATCTCTCCCAGAAAGTGACAGATCCAAGGATCCAACACACAAGAATTTTCTAAGTCCACAGAAAATTTAAACAACACAATAAGCTTCATATAAGGGATGTGAGAGAATTCTACACCCAATACTTTAAAATAGTGTTCCTGAAAACCATACAAATGTCTTTGAGTTGGTGGATGAGTAAACAAACTGTGGTCTCTCCATACAAGACAAGACTATTCAGCGATAAACAGAAATGATTATGGATACCCGGAACAACGTGGACGAATTTCAAACACATTGTGCTGAATAAAAGAAGCCAGACTCAAAAGGTCAGGTACCTACAGGATTCCATTTATATGACTAGAGGCGGCAAAATTAAAGGTACAGAAAACAGATGAAAGATAGCCAGGAGCTGCGGGTGGGGGAAGGGTTTGACTGCAAAAGAGCAGTGGAGAGTGATAGACCCCATATGGCTCGGTCATGGCAGTTACTGGACTCTAGGCTTCTGCTAAAACTCCCAGAACTGTCCCTCCAAACCAGGAATGTTACTCCACACGAACAAACTTGTAAACTGAATTTTTTAAAAACATCGTCTGAATATTCAAGTTCAACCAGATAGCTACATAATTGACCATGTGCATGGTCACAGAAGGAATCTTTTTTTTTTTTTTAAGATTTTATTTATTTGACAGAAAGAGATCACAAGTAGGGAGAGAGGCAGGCAGAGAGAGAGGAAGGGTGGAGGCACCCTGCTGAGCAGAGAGCCCAATGTGGGACTCGATCCCAGGACCCCGAGATCATGACCTGAGCCGAAGGCAGCGGCTCAGTGGTTACTGAGCCACCCGGGCGCCCTCACAGAAGGAATCTTAAAGGCCGTGAAAGATCAGTATTATACACACCAGATCTTCTAACTACAGTGCAATAAAACTCTAAATCAGTTGTGAAAATTTAGCTCCCAAACATCATCCCAAACATCAACTAAGAAAATACATTAAAAAAAAAAAATCAATAGGTCAAAGAAGATCGTAATGGAAATCACAAAATAGTTCAAGCTGAATAATGACAGGAGTGTTAAATATGAAAATGTGTGGCATGTAGCCAAAGTGGCCCTTGGAGTAAAGAGCTGACTCAGAGAAGACAGGCATTATTGTTGTTGTTGTTTAATAATAAGGTAACCATTTTGCTCAGGAAGTTAGAAAATGGACAATGACAATTTTAAAAATGGAAAGAAGGAAATAATACAGAGGAAAACAAAACTCACCCTAATTGTAAATAGGCACACTGCAGAGAGGACTGGTAATAAAACGACAATAGGATTGTGGCCGCCAGCCAGATAGAGAACTATGAGAAGAATGCAGAATCTGATCAGGCAGAAAAAAAAGATCTGTCGAAGCTGGTCACGTGGAAAAGGAAATTAGGTGTATTGGAGCGAGGAGTGCATCAGTTCAGCCCCTGAAATCAAGTGACAAAAAATAGATTACAGCGACAATGGCATCCAGGGAAAGCACTTATTAATAAATCTCAGCCCACCTGAATGGCTGTCGGGCCCGCCACGCCTGCTGACCCTGGGATAGATAGGGTCATCCTGAGAAAGAGCTTAGTTATGTGCCTGATGAAGTTCTAGAACCTAGGTGCGGTTCGGTGGGCTGAGGTCCGGAGCCGATAACCAAGAAAGAATTCTTGAGCCCCGAGTTGTGAGAGATGGCAGGTTACGTACCCTGTACCCTGCGGTTGGGGGAAGGTGAGGGCAGGGAGGTTTCAATGGAGCTTTCATATGCTAAAGAGGGCCTACAAGGTGCCAATACCGGAGGCCTACCCGAGGCCTTGCCCTTGAGGCTTGATCAATGTTGTTGTGTTTAGGCCAGCCATTAACATCAAGATAGTTGGGAGATTCCTGGTGGGATGTCACAATCCTGCTATCAAACATCTTTGTTAATGAGATTTAGGTTCAGAAGAGATTTAACTATATTTACATTCCCCTCTAACTCAGCCTACTTCAGTTTTGTTTATAGTGGGGAGGGAGACATTAGGGCTTGAGGAACTGAGTTATTTGCCTCTGGAAATTGTGCTATTGATAAGGTAACTTCTTTGTTTGTAGATCTCTAGTGCACTTGTAAACCGAGGGAGACTCCAGTCCTGTAGGATGGTGATCTCTGCAAGTTAACTATTTGTTTACCGTTTATGGCAGTCAGGGGTGCCTGAGGAATGTCACACACTTTACCAAGGGGGAGCGGATGGAAAGGGGGGGGTGCAAGGTGCCAGCTTTTGCTTTGTCTTCAGCCAGCCTCCTGCTCCCTCATCAGCAAAAGAACATAAGATACCATACCATTTATGTAATTATTTTAAGGTAGGAAAAGAATTAATTGGTAAAAGCAAATCTTTGAAGGCCAGCCTGAATTTAGACTTACTTCAGCAAGCAGTGAGCCCCTATTTTTGAATGAGTGAATCATCAAAAGATTTTGAACAGGAAACCCACACTTCTGCTGTAATACCAGTCTGGTAGCTTCTTAACATGGGTTCCACAGAAAGGATGCAGGGGCCTTGTATCCTTGCATGGGAGAAAAAAAAATCTTTATTTTTAGGAAATGAAACATTTCCTTCAATTAAGTGTAGTCAACAAAGCACAATGCTATTGGCAGGACCTGTAACTTTGTTACAACAGAAATCACAGATATTTCCATATGACAGTATAGTTGTAGTAGATGTCTCTAAATATCCTTTAGTTCTTCATGCTTTGAAATTAAAGTAGGCTTTGGGGAGCCTAGGTGGCTCAGTCAGTTAAGGGTCTGACTTTAGCTCAGGTCATGAGCTCAGGGTCCGAGGATTGAGTCCTACATCTGGCTCTTTGCTTCTCCCTCTCCTTCCACCTGCTTGTGTGCTCTCTCTCTCTCTCTCTCTCTCTCTCTTTCTCTCTGTCAAGTTTTTTCCGGCGAGATAAACACAACACCAGGCAAAGTGGGTGCAAGGCAAGATTTATTAAACACTCTCCGGCGAAGTTTCAGGGCTCAAGAGAAGGGGAGCCAGGAAAGTTGTGCCGGGAGGACGTGGGCACCCTCGGGCGAGGTTCTGCGACTCTGGAAAGCAGAGTGGCCGAAGTCGCGCCCAAGGCAGGGAGGAGGGGGCTTTTAAGGGATCTTGGGGAAAGCTCAGGGGTCTTTTGGCAAGTTTCCCTTATTTGGATATCCCGCCGCTCATCGAGATCCCATTGGTTCACAGGAGCCCGGGCAGGGGTCTCAGATTCCTGCTTGGGCCTTTGTTCTCCTGTGGGAGCTCAGGTCTTGTGGCAGGAACTTTCGCCATCTTTAGTAGCCCTTCCTGCCAGCCCAACACTCTCTCTGTCAAATAAATAAATAAATAAAATCTTAAAAAGAAATTAGAGTTGGCTTTAGATCTGCTGCTGAATCTCATTGCTTAATAAGGTAATAAAGAAACACATATATATTACATCTCAAATTTTATTAATTAATTAATTTATTTATTTATTTATTATTTTTTAAGAGAGGGCACAAGCAGGTGATGGAGGCAGAGGCAGAGGAAGAGAGAGAATCCCAAGCAGAGTCCATGCCCAGTGTGGAGCACAACGTGAGTCTCGATCTCACAACCCTGAGATCATGACCTGAGCCAAAATCAAGAGTCGGTTGCTCAACTGACTGAGCCATCCAGTCATCCTCCTAAATTTGATTTTTAAAACCTTTTGAAAATGCACTTCAATATAAAGGTTTCCTTTGTAATTCTGTGTCTCATTTTGTACATTTTAAAAAACAATTCTGGGACTGTTCATAAGCTTCACCAGAGTGGCAAAGGGGTCCATGGCCCCAGGCAAGTGTGGGAAGTCTGATGGCTAAGGGTGGGAAGTGGAGGGCAGATGTGTGAAGGCGGCTGCAGCAGTCTGATCCGGGGAACGCAGGGCTGGGATGGATGAGGGTGTGAAGGACACAGGGTATGCTCAGTCTGCAGCTCAGACCTACTCATTTCCAGCCCAGCCCCAGCACCTAGCCCAGTGCCGGGAACACAGAGACCCCCAAGTCACGTTTGTTACATGATTGGAAAATGCAGCCCAGTGAGTGGGCTTGTGAGGCTAGAAATGAAGAAGGATCAAGGGGGATAGAAGCTATTGCACCTAACTGAGCTGTGCTGTCGTGGGGTGTGGCACTGGAGCAGGTAGGAAGGATGGAGATGTGCAGTAAGCCCATCAACAGGAAAGGATATCCCAGAAGAGCACAACGGTCTTAGTTTTTAATCTCACTGATCTTGTTCCAGATTTGCCTTTTCTCCTTTTTACATGGGACTCTTCAGCTGTTGCCACAAAGTGCATTTGTCAGTCTTCCTGCATGTCTTTTCAGAAGCAAGTTGGGACAAGGCTTTTCCCAGCCCAGAACTTCTTTTGTAAAGGATGGTTTGCCTATATGACACCGCCCAGACAAGCCCTGAATCTGGGTCCAGCATCAGAACTAAAGAAAAGACAATTGGATTTCATATGGGTTAATTTTATGAGTCAATTAATGTGTCAATTTGACAGTCACGTGCCCAGGTATCTGGTTCAACAGATAGCAGCAGAATAAGGCGAGCTCACATTGCCTGTCTTCGAGATAGGACATCAATCTTCTCCTGTCTTCAGACTTGGACTCAAACTGGAACTTATACCATCTGCTCTCTTGGTTCTCAGACCTTTGACTCACACTAGAGTCACACCACTTGTCAGCTGCTGATCTGGGGACTTTTCAACCTTCATAAACACAACTGATTGATTGATTGATTGATTGATTCTGTTTCTCTGGTGAACCCAGAGCCAATGGAAATGACCTTTGCCTATAACCCTCCACCAGTGAAAATGTTACAAAACAACTGTTACAAATATTATAAATTCAGAAAAAAAAATGTGCCTTGTGTTTTATTAAATTTGCTAAATCAACAAAGAGCATCAGTAAAAACGAGGTAATGAGCTTCAACAGAACTTAAGTTTGGCTGAAATGGTAGAGGGGACGACTGCCTTGGAGGAGAACAAGAATTAGGGTTGTCTGGAGCATGTGTATACACACACACACACACACACAAACATGCTCACGCACACGTGCACTCTATGTCCTTCTTGTGCATTCTTCACGACCTCTGGCAATCGGACTTCCACCCTGACACTCTACTCTTAGAGCTTTGCCCTTGGTCACCTGTAGTCTCCAAACTCCAGCCATTCCCACTGTGCTAATGATGTACATCCCTAGCCTTGAGCTTTCCAAAATAGTGGAATCATCACAGGCAGTCTGATTTCACCCAGTACCTTCATATCACAGATTATAAAACTGAGCATCTTAGAAACCTAGAGCTGTGTCCAGAGTCATGTATGTGCTGGCAATTAGCAAAGTTGAGACTGGAAGCCAAGTTTGCTAAATACCACTCTCGCACTCACTTGGTTAACCTGGTTTTCTGTCTGGTCTATATCCTAGAGCGTTGTGAACTATTTTCAATTAGATAGCCTCAACTCAGACACTACAAGCCTCAACATACACTTATAAAACTGTTGAGTCTTGAGCAGACAGCTAGGGGAAAGTCTTTGTCACACAAGATGGTCAAGGGATTGATATTGTTAATTTGTAAAAAGAGCGTTCATTCAACACATGTTTTCATTGAGGGCTCACCAGGTCCAGTGTGCAAGACAGTGAGAAAACGATGGTGAATAAGAATAGCATGGTTTCTCCTTGCGCAGACTTTACTGTCTAGTGGGCACAAATAAAACAATCTGAAATTACCACTGGGAAAGGCAGTCATGTGCCGCTTCTAGCTTCCGGCATAGGAGGGCAGCATTCCCTTACAAAGGGATAAAGAGCCCTTTTGACCGGTGATGGGTATCGCTCTCTGCTCTGTAATATCTTTTCCTATCCCATATTTGAACAGGTGTCCTTCTTTGTTCTGCTTCAGCGTGGGTCAAAGACCCTTGGGCAGGACCTCAGCTTTCTGCTCTTCAGACCCCATGGGGGAGGACATGGGGTCCTTGGCCAGAAATGCAAACGGAATCCGTGTGCAGACCATCTCCCCGTGTTGTCTGGGTGAGGAGACCTGCCAAGCATAGGAGACAGATACTGCCTATTGAAGGGGATCTTGTTCTGTCTCTTCTCTATGTAAGTAAAATGTTGTTCAACCCAGAGCCTGTGTGAGTCTTGTCTCTCCCAGCAATTCTGATACCTGCAAACTACGCAGGGAATCGACATACTGTTGCACCTGGTTGTAGGCAACAGGTGCCACTCACTGGACAATTATCGTAATAAAACACTAACTGAAGGAAAGGAATGCCTGTGGGGAAGCATGCCGCTGAGGGCCTGACTCATGTTGGTTGTGTGGCCCAGACTGGGGAGTGTTGGGAGCTATCCATGAAGTTCTGAGCTGAGAAGGAAAGTATAAATATGAGCTAATAAGGGAAGGATGGAAGAAGGGGCAGACACCACAGGTCACAGAAGTTCTGTGCAAAGGCCCTGTGACATATTTGAAAAATTGAAAGAAGGCTGATATACCCTCGGGGCATAAAGAGAAGAGCAGAATGTGTGCTCAAATGAGCTTGGAGAGGGAAGCAGGGACCAGACGGTGCAGGGCCTTCTAGGTCATCTTAAGGATTTGAATCTGTATCCACTGAGGAATGGACAGCACAGAAGTTTGCTAAGGAGAGGATGACATGGTGAGATTTGTGTTTTGAAGAGATGAGGCTGGTGGCAGTGGAAAAAATGGACGTGAAAGGGAGAAAGTTGACACTAAGAGCTAAGTGAGACCATTGCCAATATCTAGGAGAAAGAGAGTGGTAGTTTAGGCCAGTGGTTCTCAACCAGAGAAATTTCACCCCTCTGAAGATCCTGGGCAATCTCTGGAAACACTCTTGAGTGTCACACGGTGTGTGGGAATGTTATGGCATTTAGCAGATTAAGGTCAGGAGTGCCACTAAATAAACATCCTACAAGACACAAAAAGGACCCCCTAGCCTGAGATATATAAATAGTGCCAAGATTGACAAATCCTGGCTCAGGCTGTGGTGGTGGTGGAGATGGGACACATGGGAGAGATAATTAAGAGGACAAAGCTAGCAATTCTTAGTGACTGATTGATGATGAGAGACGAGGGAGCGATTAGCAAAGAGAAATCTCAGCTTTCTGGCTTGCTCACTTGAATGACTTGGGGGTGCCGTCCACTGAGACAAGGAACATTGGAAAAGTTGATAGTTTTCTGGAGGAGGATGAGGAGCTCAGCTGGAGACCTATGAAACTGAGATGCCTCTAAGACATCCAAAAGAAATCAGGCCATTCTCTAGGTCTACAGCTCAAGAGGAAAAGCCTGAGCAGAACACATGCATTTCAGAGGTTTCCTTAAGTAGAACGGAAGCCAGGGGCAGGAATGAGGTTACTGAGAAAGGGGTACAGAGTGAGGAAGAAAGAGGTCCCGGACAGAATCTTGAGAAACTCTTGGGAGAGGAGAACAAGCCAGCAAATAGCATGTAGGGGGCATCTGGAGAGGTGGGAGGAAAACCAGGCATGTCACCTCCCAGAAGCTTCAAGTGGGACTGTTTCCCCCATACCTTCTCCAACACAGAGCACTGCAGATATTTTTAAAGTTTGCTAAACTGATCAGTCAAGAAAAATCTAGTTTAAAGATGTCAAAGTTTTGCCATGTTGGGGTAAGTAATGAGATTAAGCATCTTTGCCATGTTTACTGGCCACTTACACTTCTTGGGTCATTTGTCCATTTTCTTATTCTAGATATTCCTATTTTTCTAGATTGGTTTGGCTTCACTATATATTGTGATTTTTCACCCTTTGCTATCGCATTATTAAATATTTCCACACAATTTATCTTTTTTTTTTTAAAAGATTTTATTTATTTATTTGACAGAGAGATCACGAGTAGGCAGAGAGGCAGGCAGAGAGAGAGAGGAGGAAGCAGGCTCCTGCTGAGCAGAGAGCCCGATGCGGGACTCGATCCCAGGACCCCGAGATCATGACCTGAGCCGAATGGCAGCGGCTTAACCCACTGAGCCACCCAGGCGCCCTATCTTTTTTATTTAAAGATGTCTTTTTCCATGCACTTATTTTACATTTTTTTTTTCCGCAAGATTGCTGTTGACTTTATCTTCCTGCTTTGATTTCATGTTGGAATAGGGTGTTTCTTCCCAAGGATCACAAAAATGTTCTCCTATATTTCCTTAGGATATCAAATCCTTTTTTACATTTAAACTTTTCATCTATCTAAAATCTCTTTTTGTGATTGATGAATGATTGGGATTTTTTTTCTCAGTTCAATTGAGAAATGTGTTCTTCCAGTCTCCTCTTTCTGTTAAACTAAATCCTATATCCATTAATCTGGTATTGACCTATCTCTTTTGTTTTTTAGAGCTATTGGTATATTCCTGTGCCCAAACCAGGCTGTTTTAATTACTGTAGCTTTTTGGTATGGTTTGATATCTGGAAGGTACATTTGTATTATTTTATTTTATTTTAATGATTTTATTTATTTATTTGATTAAGAGAGCGAGCAAGAGAGCACAAGCAGGGGAAGTGGCAGAGGGAGAGGGAAAAGCAGGGTCCCTGCTAAGCAGGGAGCCTCATATGGAGCTCAATCTCAGGACCCCAGGATCATAACCCAAGCCAAAGGCAGATGCTTAACTGACTGAGCCATGCAGGTGCCCCACATTTGTATTATTTTATAATCAGGAAAAACCCCAAAGGTTTGCATAGATAGATAGATAGATAGATAGATAATGTATGTTTGCTCCTATGTGTGGATGGTTGATGGGGAAGCATGTGTGTGAAAGCTGGCAACAAGGACTGATTTGGGTTATTTTTAGAATTACCACCAACTATATTTGAAGGCCCCTTAGGCCCAGGAACCTTCTACCAGCTCCTGGGGAATCACTGAGGATGTTAAGGTCAGCCATTCACTTCTTAGAACCAAAGTGACTGACTCTGGTGTAGGTAGAGTATCAGCAGCTTTTCGTGGGTCTATGGCCACTGGGGAGCAGAAATCCCTCAGCTTTTGGTCAGATGCCTTACCTTTTGTTGGCCCAGAGCTTTCAAAGAAAGTAAGTCTTGTAAATTCAGCAAGTATTCACTGACTGCCCCACATCCCCATCACAGACCCTGTAGAAATCTCCCAGCAACGGTCCATTTCAAACAACTCACGGTGAGTGACTAGTGCTCCTACACACACACACACACACACACACACACACACACACCCTTAACTCGGGGGCATTCTTCTCTGAAGACACCCCCCCCCCCCCCCGCAACTGTCAGTGGGTTCGGTCCCATCTACACAGGAGAGGAAACTAGTGGCATACAGCCTCTAGGTCTCCAGGGGAACAGGCAGACCCAGGACATAGCCCAGACCTTAGCTCTTCCTTCCAGCTATTCAGGACCACCCACGGGGCGGGGTCCTCCAACAGAACTCTACTTAGGCCTCTTGGTGGATCATTCCAAGAGTCCCAAAGGGCCTGCTGATGCATTAAAAACAAGACCCCTGGGGCACTTGAGTCGCTGCATTTCCGTCCTCTTCCAGGATTAGCTTGTCTTGAATCTTAGCCTTGAATCTTGTCTTGATACCCATATAAAATGGGGTTGGGGGAGGATATTGCTGAGTAAACAGTGAGCAGATCCCTGGGCATGGCCAAGGCAGTCAGTCTGAAATACATGACAAGGAACGTCTCTGTATTACTTTGCTCTCCTGGCCCAGGTGATTCAGGGACCAGTGTGCCTGCTAGCCTCACGCCCAACATTACAGGTGGTTACCAGCCCCCACTCCACGGAAAGATGGGGCACAGGGCCCACCTGTGCACATTCAAGCAGTGCCGGGTTTCTACACTCTGCCCTGCCTCCTGCCCCAAGTAGTCTTGAGGTGAGGATGGAGGAAGCCAAAAGAGAGATCAAAGGGTCCTTGGCCTTGACATCGATGTTTGATGGACACGCAGTGGACACCCTCCCGGCCTTCCCCGGGTAGGTCCAGGCGGCATGGTGGTGAAGAGGACCAGAACGGATAAGATGAAGCAAAGGTGCTGGGCCTTGACCCGGCCGCGGGGGCGGTCCTCGGCCCGACTGCTCCGCCCCCGCCACGCCCCGGGGCCGCCCTGCCTCCCCTGCCTCCGCAGAGCCTCCGGAGCGTTGGCCGCTCGCTGCCACTGCGGCAGCCCAGCTTTCCCTGCTGCCACCGTCTGCGCACAGGTGAGCACCGGGGACCCCGCTCCCGAGCCGCTGAGGAAGGATCGGAAAGCTTCGTGGGGCTGGGAGCTAGAAAGGCAGGAAAACAGATCGGATTTCAGAGAGGACTGGAGGGAGGGACCGAAGGGTGCGCGCCCCAATCCTGGGAGGCAGGGAGGTAGTCCCTGCCAAGCCCGGAGAGGTGGACGCGTCCCCACCGAACACATCTGCGACTCCGGAGATGGGTTGGCGCTTAGCTCTCCTGTCTGTGTGGAGACACAGTTCCACAGCGGGGCCTCCCAGATCCTGGGGCGCTGGATCCCGGGGGCCCGACATCCCTTTGCAATTGTTTCCAACCAGCAGCTAAAAATATCCCTCCTAGGTTTTTCAGGGGCGACTCTAGGCTCGCGGGTGCCAACACCCACAAAAATCTCCCTTGCTTCTGCGATTTGAAGAAAAGCCCTGCCTCAGTCCTATGAATGTTGCTAATAGGTGGAAGATTCCTTCTGCCCCAGTCGGTGTGTACAGGTGGAAAAAATCTGAAAGAAATGATTGACTTATTTTTTGGAAAATTTTCTATTTAAAATTCAGCAAACCTGTTCTTCTCGTTGCATCTGGGGAGGTGACACTAGAATTTAAGCCCAGCTTTGGGTTTTTATCCAAAGGGCTCCGTTTCCCTGTCCCCCAAGAGGTTTTGATTTGGAAGAAGTGAAGTGGGTTTGAAAGCAGGTTTTGCTTCGTGACAGGCTTTCCCGCTGGGACAAGAGTTTGCTTAAGGTAGTCATTAGCTTTTTACCTGAAAACTGAGGAACAGGAGGCAGCCACGTGGCTGTGGTCAGGAGACTGCTATGTATCACTCCCCTTCCTCCCTGGACAGATGTTTTTTTAGTCCTGCCCCCAAACTGGGCTTAACACTGCTGGTTTCCAGAACTGAAGTCAGGGGCCAACGACACACCGTCATTCTGTGTTCTCTTGCCTACTGTTGGGAGGAAAGATGTTCACCGTGCTGACCCGCCAACCCTGTGAGCAAGCAGGTTAGTATCTCCAAGCAGGCAGCAGGTGTGGTATTCTCAAGTCACAGCCCAGGCTTCAGCCCACAGTTCTTCATGCGTGGCCCCTGCCATTGAGTTTAACGTCTGTGGGTTGAGACTCAGTCACTTACTGAGCTTTCACCACCAGCATGCCTCAGGTAGAAGTAATGCTTTTGATCAAAGCTACGCAAAACAAGGACTAACATGCATGTTTCGCTTAAATGGTTTTTCCGGTTTGCCTAATCCATTAATTTGGCTGTTTGTGGTTTCCCTTACCAAGCTGCGTGTGGGGTTTGGTTGAGAATATTGTTGCTTTTGTAATGCATTGTAAAGTCCTTAGATCTTTCCTCTTCTTCCATCCCAGTGTTGTTGCTGGCACAGTGTCTACAGGTTCCACACTCTGCACCCCCACCCCAGGTCAGCGTCCTACCCTTGCTGCTGGAGGCACATGTGCAGAATTCTCACACACATGCACCCACACATACTGCCAAGCTTGCCCTACCTGCCTGCCTCTGGAGCGTTTTACAGTCGCTCATGTGGAAGCCCAGAAGGGTCTGGCCTCTCCACTCTCAGGTAGACAGCTTGTAATTATAGTGTTTGTTCACTCCTAATGACAGCACAGTTCTGGGCTGCATTCCCTAAACGAATGAGACCTGCTCTAGTCCGTTTGGCTTTGCAATAGGCTTTTCTGCTGGGGCCAGGATTTGCTGAAGGTAATCATAGCTATTTACCTGAAAAGTGCTGAAACAAAGAGGACTTGGGAGACCAAACACACAACTGTGCTCAGCAGACTGCTTACAAAGCACACCCTCTCCTGCACCTCCTGGACAGATGGTCTTTAGTCATGCCCCCAAACTGGGCATTCTTGTCTTCCAAAGGATATAATTTTAGGGTGGTACGGGCAACTTAGACAAATCTTTTTTTGTAAAAGGAAATTGTACCTAAGGAGCTAGTTTACTTGGATTTTCAGGTTTTCCTTAAAGGACTTTGAAAGGTTTGATGGATTTTAACAAATGCACACACCCATATACCCCATAATTCTAGGAAGATATAGAGCATTTCTGTGACTCCAGAAAGTGCCCCTGTATTCCTTCTCAGTGAGTCCCTATACCCAACCAACACCCAGGATGGTCACTGTTCTGATTTCTATCACCTTCCTGTTTCAGAACTTCACATGAATGAAGTCATTTCAGTATTGAACAATATTTTTTTTTCTGAAAATGTATTTACTACTTTATTTATAAAAATTCCATTAGCTCACACTGTTTTGTTAAGACCCCAGTAAATATCTGTTCAAAATCATCTAGTTAAGCAATATTAGTTTAACTTTAATACATAGACATAGTCCATTATAGTAATTGTATACCTTACACAATACAAATATAATCATCTTTCTTCAGAGGCTTTGTATTTAGTTGAAGATTATTCATAGGTTTCATTATTATTATTTTGCTTTTAAATGAGTACAGTTTATATGTTACAATTAAAATACAAATGCCAGAGATGATATGACCCCTTTGAACACATGGCTTAGGGTCTAGCTGTTCTTTGAAGATGTAGGTGAGACCCTATGGCTTCCCTGTAGACATAGGAAAAGTGACTGAGGTTGACTTCTTTCTGGGAAACGTAGTATTTTTAGAAATTCATATGTGTTACTGTTTGCAAGACGGTATATCACTGTGTACTGAACTTTATAATCATTGGTTATATCTGATGTAAAGCAATAATTTATTTTATCTGATATATATATTTTTTAATAAAATTATTTATTTATTTAACAGAGAGAGCGCGAGAAAGAGGGCACAAGTAAGCAGAGCAGCAGCCAGAGGGAAAAGAAGAAGCAGGCTCCCTACTGAGCAGGGAGCCTGATGTGGGACTCAATCCCAGGACTCTTGGGATCATGACCTGAGCCGAAGGCAGTTGCTTAACCGACTGAGCCACCCAGGCAACCCGATATTATTTTTAAATGAAATATTTTATCACCTGCTTAATAGAAATCCCATTTTTTAAGTCTATATTAGAATAAATATTATTGTAAATCATCTCAGGGACAACTAGTAGTATGCTTAATACATCTGGGGAGATACCAGGAAACGAAACTAGGCACACCCTCTCTGCAAATGATGTCTTAGTCTACTCTTTTGGAGAAAAGGTAAATGGTTATTGGAACCCAATCCCTGTTCTACCTTAAAAGTGTAGGTCTCACTAAAGCCACAGGAAGTGACATATGCACACAGTTATGCACCCAATCTATGGATTCTGCAAAGAAAGCTGATGCCTCATTCCTACTTTCCGCTCACGTGTCTGCTGGGTCTTCCCATTTTAGGCTTCAAGGCTCTCTCCCGAACCCCAGCCATCATTGCCTTGGTGGTCTTGCTTTTGAGTGTTGTGGTGCTTGTGGCCATCACAGTCATCCAGTTTCACCACAAAGAGGTCCTCCTTCCAGGACTGAAGGTAAGTGTGAAGGGATTGCCACTGAAGGGATGGGCTATGACATCAATTATTCTAAAGTCATGAGTTAGAAGAAAACCCTTTCTCCAACTGCCATGGAGGAAGACCCAAGGGAGAACCCAAGGGTCTTTGGTGCAAGAGCTGAGGGAGGAGCTTTGGACATACTGGTTTTGTGATGTTTGACACTAGAAAATGTTAATGGTGACAACTTCTCTGAGAACTATGTGGCCTTATTTTGACTTCTGACTGTGGAACCAAAGCTAAATTTTGTAGCCAAGAGTTGCAGATGACTACCAAAGATCTACCAACTTGTGCATTCCTCCAAGAACGCACAACCCTGATCATAAGTGGAAACAAGGAGGGGCGCCTGGGTGGCTCAGTGGATTAAGCCGCTGCCTTCAGCTCAGGTCATGATCCCAGGGTCCTGGGATCAAGCCCCACATCGGGCTCTCTGCTCTGCGGGGAGCCTGCTTCTTACTCTCTCTCTGCCTGCCTCTCACCGACTTGTGATCTCTGTCAAATAAATAAATTAAAAAAAAAAATAAGTGGAAACCAGGAGACCCAGACTCCTCTTCTGGCCTAACCTTATAAGCAAAACATCAAAGACTTGAAAAGGTTTCCTTGAGCTGTATTTGTGCTACCTCTCTTGAGTCTAGAAGTGTCCCATGATCCCTCTAATTCTTCGCCTCAAAAAATTACTGAGAATCTTGTGCTCAGTTTCAGAGGCTACTCTTAGCTCTTGATAAGTCAGTCCCCACATGGCCTTTCAGATGATGTCTGACGGTCTGAAAACCATGTGTGTCACCCCACCCTTGGCTGTTAGGGTGAGGGGAGGTAATCCCATGAGGGACTTGTCAAATGAAAGAGAATCCTTTTGGTAGAGTTTGGCACACTTTCTGTAAAGAGCTAAATAGTACATATTTTAGGCTTTGAAGGTCATTTATAGTCTAGATCACATTTCTTCTCCTTCTTCTTCTTCTTCTTCCTCCTCCTCCTCCTCCTCCTCCTCCTCCTCCTCTTCTTCTTCTTCTTCTTCTTCTTCTCCTTCTTCTTCTTCTTTTGGTCTTCTTATGATTTTTTAAAAGTGTAAAAACCCTTCTTAGCTAGAGGGTCATAGGATCCAAGGAATTAAACTCTTATTTGAATCTCATTTATCCTTTGCCCTTGACCTCATGAGTACTTTCTACATCTTCCTGCTCTTAGTGACTGTTCAAAGGCTATATTTGAAATAGAAGTTTTTTAAAGTTTTTAAAGATAAAAAGGAAATGAGTATTGCCTCAGCTTTGTGGGCAAGTTTGACATACCATTCTGAGACTGCTCTTAAGATTAAAGTAAAATCTCCCATAGATAATGGCATTTGGCTCTTTTATAGGACATTTTATTTAAGAATGTCAACACCCTCCCCATGAATAACACAAAGAAAAAAGAAAAGGAAAAAGAAACCTTCTACAACTGTCCAGTGATGAGGAAAAACAAATTATCTGGTTGTCCAAAGACATGAACCAAGGCCTAGAGAAGCCATTGCCCCAAGCTCCAGGCACTGACTTCTTGTATTAACTATGGAAAATCAGGATTGCAACTGAAAGTAACACCATTTCGTTACACTTTGTAAATTGCAGTTTCAGTTTAGGGAACACTTTCCCCTGAATTATCTCATGTAACTCTTGTGATAGCTATAGCAGGGGGACAAAGCAAGCATTGTCACCATCATCTTGCAAATGAGAAATCATAGGTTTGACCAGTGGATGGCAGACCGGAAATGAAAACTTGTCTTCCTGTTCCTGTCTTCTTTTTCTTCACTCACCTCCCTCTTCTCCCTGATCCTAAGTGCAGAATGGGGGACCCAGAAGAAGTTACTACCTCTGACAGGAGTACTTGTCCTCTTTTGCACAGGTGGGAAGGTGGGGAGGATGGGTGCGGATGCAGAAGTTTTGCTGAACTGAGAGATGGAGGTATCCCCCATATGGGGGCAAGCTAAATAGCCCTCTTAGACCCCAGTAATCACTCTTACAACCCATATTTCAGAGGAACCAGCTCTAGTTGTATTTTAGGGTTATCTTCAGAGCACAAGGGAATGTGCCTACCCAGAGCCATGCTTCCCCTTCTAGAACAACCTGTGGTGCCTGGGACTCCAGAAGCCAGGGTCTTTATGGGTTTCCTCCAGAGGACTGTCCTCACCAGTGGTCTGAGGGGTTGCAAAAGAGCAGCTCTTTGCAGCAAATGTAGACAGAGCAGAGATGTGGAGTCTGAGCTGTCACACTTTCTATAGATAATGTGTAAGTGCATGAGGTTCTTTATTCTGTGGATCTGGAGCCCAATCCCCGGAGCCCAGGGATGAGGACAGGTGGAAGTTGGGAGGGAGAGTAAAAGTCTGCATTTATAAAATTTTCCCTACAAAAGTTAGGGATGGGCTAGTTAGGGCATTTGCCAGCGCTGGCTTCCACTTGTTCCAAGAAGAAAGAGGTAACTCTTCTATTCATACTGGAGGGACATGGAGGAATTGACAGAACACTAGAAGAGCAAACTAAGTAGAGAGAAGTAGACCCCAGCGCAGTAAGGAGGCTACAGCCGAAGGAGGAAAACTCATCTGTTTCATGCTCCTGGGTCAGGTGGGTTCCCTTGGTCAAAGATGTGAGTAAAAGTAGGCCATTTGGAAATGACCCTAGGAAGCCTAGGTAGGGGGTGGGAAGGCAGCTGGTGGAGGGTCTGCCACCCAGTAGGTTACCACTGCAGGCAGCAAGGGCTCAGTTCTGCAGGGAATCTCTGGGAGCCAGTATAGAATCCATCGCAGGGTTGTCTTCTACCAAAGGACATCTAGAACCACTGCCTCACGGGTATCCCACTCAAGGACATACTTACACACTAACTTCTGCTAGTCATTGGTTGAGTGGCTACGCCCTGGAAGACATTCACTCCTTAGTGTTTCTGGCTGTTGTCCCCAGAGAAAGCCTTCAGGCAGGTGGAAAGTGCATGGCCTGAGGGATGTGGTCAGGGAACCCTCAGTGACTATTCCACATAGATATGATTATTTTTATCCTCATTTTGCAGATAAGAAAATAAAGGAACAGAAAGGGCAGACAGCTTCTTACAATTAAATGGACTGGAAATAGCAGACGTGGTGCCCAAGAAACAAAACAGAGCAGAGAATGTTGGCCTTAAGCAAGGATTTAGAAGGATCAGAGGACACACCTTCATCCATTAGCACAAAGTTCAAAGAGGGAATTTTTGATCTTCTCAAATCCTGCTGCCAGGTCCTGGTCACCATTGTAGGGGAAAGGAAGTTGTAGAGCATTGGAATACTGGCTCAGAAGACCCATTCTGCTTAATTGGGTGGATTTAATGTGAGAAAAGACAGATGTTCTGAGCCAGTGGAACCAAGAGCAGAATGGCCACTTGAAAGAACATTCCACATGTAGCTCATTTCAGAGTGAGGACAAGCCTCTTTTTTTTGTTTTGCAGTGTGTGCTAAGGGTGGGAAGGGCAGTTATGGGAGTGAAGCTGAGTGAATACAAGGGCTTTTAAACTGTTCTGTTTATGTTTCCATACCTTGAAGTTTGTTTTGCCTTGGTGTGCCGCTGACAGTTGGTTATGAGGGGACAGCTCCACAATTGCCTATCTGAGGGTCCCTAGACTGCTCCTTAAGATCCTAACCATGATAATTGGCTCTTAAATCCAACCTTGGCCTACCTAACCTTGGTTCATTTGAGTTGAACAGCAGAACTATTAAAACTTAGTCAAGGATCGAAGTGTCCAGTTCCATTTTCATTGTTACTGGTCTGACCTGACCTACCAGCCTGAAGAATAAACATGATGGCATGATTTTTCTTTTTCACTCAGGCCCCCACTGGCTTTATTATCATTAAGTCTCTTATTGTCCTTTTGAGACCTTGTCCTCCCAAACCCCAACCACAACTGTCTAGAAGTCCTACGGCTTCCCAGTCCAATATGACCGGTAGCCCATTGCCATTGCCCCTTATAGCCACATGACATCATTATTGAAGAGGAGCCTACATAGTCCCTCTCAGGTCACATTAGATCCCCATGTTGGGTCACTGTCCCATGCTTGGCCGTTACTCTCCAAAGCACAGCCACAGGACCAAGCTTGCTAAAACCATTCCCTTCTAACCCTTATTGTTTCTCAATCATCAGCCTGGAGCTCTGGTGACTTGCGGCCCTCCCTGGTTTACCCTTTGGAGAGTGAGAGTTAGATAATTGGTTTCCTCCTTTCCAGAAAGATGCAACTCCTCCATCACCTTGGTCCACCTCCTCTCCAGCCAGATCTGCACACTATTCAACTGCGAGTTTGCTTTTGAGGGACTTTATGTCTGAACAAAAGATCCACGAATGCACACCTTATTATGAAACAGTCAACCCTGGTAGACCTGGTTTCCTTGGAACTCAGTGAAAGCATGGCGGCTCTGTGAACAGGACTGATGTTCAGTTAGACTCGGGCTTGGGACTGTGGGCAATTATTTACCTCTGTGAGCCTGTTTCCCCATCTGTCAGGTGGGAATGATGACAACACCTGCCTTCTGAATGCAGTACTAAAGCACTTTGTGCAGTGCCTGACGTATTATAAGTACTCAGCAATTGTTTACTACTACTATTCCTATTATTATGCTAGTAGTGATGATGATGATGATGGTTATGGTAGTAAATCTAAGAAGCTGATCTTATGATCCTTGCTTTTGTTTTGTTAGAAGCTCACGTGGTCCTTAAGTTTTGGATCGTGCAGTTCATATGGAAGGCTGTTTCCTTTTGGTTAACCCACTGAGTACGTCTTCAGTTCCATATTCTAGCCATATTTTTTTCCTGACACTGCATTAAACAGAGGGTAACTTACTGCTTTCCATCTAGCTGAACTGAATGAAAATTAGTCCCCACCTCGTGCCCTCCACTGAACCACATTGAGTGTCACTGATCTAGGCAAATGTGCTCTGAAAACTGGCTAAAACCAATTTTCCCATTTTTGAAAATGTCAGGGGATGATGGTGGCTACTCAGAAGTAGTGCTGGGCTCAGGGCTTGTCCCTGTCAGTGCATTGGCAGGTGCCCAAGGGGCAGCCATTTCTCCAGGCTCATTGTGAAATGTCTCTGGCTGCTCCCACCATGATAAAAACTGGATCCCAGCTTGGATGAGGATTGGAATGAGAGTGGCCCTTCTTCCTCCTTTCTGATCTTGGCCCAGCAGCCCCAAGTTCCCTTCACAGGGAAAACACATGGTTTGTGAAGTGTTTGGTTCCAGAAGATATGGGAAGGGTGGGGAACCTGTGGAGTGGTTGCTCTCGTCATGTACTCCCTCCTCTAGTCAGCACCAGGTGTGGAGGGTTCGGGGGAGGGGCGCTGAGGGGTCAGCAGCAGGTGGGAGGGGAGAAAGTGGACTGGTAGGGTGGCAGACCTCTTGAGTGCCTGGTTTCCTTCGGCTCCACCTGTGCGCTAATCTCCTTGGTGAGTTTCTGCCCAGAGCAGGCTGTGAACAATACCTCCCTTGTTTGCAGGGGGTATCGTGTCAAGATCCCTGTCAGCGTTCATCAGATTGAAGGCTGAGATTAAGAGGCTGTCCAAGTTCAAATACCAATGGACACAGGATGTTCCGTGTCAATATAATGGGGAAGCTGTGATTGAGGAGCTGGAGCAACATGTTTTTATTTGGTCCCATTTCAGATGAAACAAGCGCTTGTTAATAGTGGGAAGTGGAGGAGCGCCTGGGTGGCTCAGTGGGTTAAGCCGCTGCCTTCGGCTCAGGTCATGATCTCAGGGTGCTGGGATCAAGTCCCGCATCGGGATCTCTGCTCAGCAGGAAGCCTGCTTCCTCCTCTCTCTCTCTCTGCCTGCCTCTCTGCCTACTTGTGATCTCTCTCTCTGTCAAATAAATAAATAAATAAAATCTTAAAAAAAAAAATAGTGGGAAGTGGAACCCTCCCAGATGTCTAGAATCAGGGAATTGGTGAAAATGATATCAGTATTTTTACTGGCAGGGAGAGATGTGCATGATAAGCTTATTGAGTAAGAAAAGAGCATTGGAAAAGACTATGTACAGTGTAATCCTTTATCGAATTGATTTTAGTATATGTGCTGTCGAAGCGAGCACTCCTGTATGGAATTGAAAACATATGTCTAGCCACATATTCACATGCGTAGCTATAGACACAGAAGACCAGTAGAAAAGATACATAGTAAGATGTTAGAACAATGGTGGGATTTGAATTTGAAGGGTGTTATTTTCTTTTCTTTCCTCTTTTCCTTGCTTTGTAATTTTATTTATTTTGCTTTATTGATCTTTCTATATAGCCTGTATTTATTGAGCAAACATTAAGTATCAGATGTTTGGTCTCCTGTGGACTTCTCAAGGTTGAGTTGTTGGAAGATAAGAAAATCCACAGAGCTTAGGCCTCCTACCCAGGGACGTAAAGCAAGCATCCACCTGAGTCACCCTGCCTCCAGAACCCAAATTCATCTTCCTCACTGAAAGAAGCAGCCTAACCCAACAGTGGTGGAATTGGGGAATTGCTTTGACCCAGAAGTCTCTGCTGTCCTGAGCTGACTCCAGGTCCAAGCACTCACAGACCTCAGTCAGCATTACTCATTCTAGTCCCCATAGGCTGCTAACGTGTGCTCTTTCCTGCTCAGGCTTGGTCCAGGGCCTGGTCTGAAAAGACCCTCAGGGGACACTCCCTGGTGCTTCTCTCTAGCTGGGGAGGTGGTCCAGGGCTCCTAGTCAGCAATCCCCAGCACAGCTAGCTCTGGCAACACCCTCCTGTCTGTTCATGTACCATGTTACCAAAGTGGGACAGTATGTCACATTAGTTTGTATTGTGGGGTTTTTCTCCTTAATTATGAACACTTTCCTTCTGAAGGTTAATACAGGTATTAATGTGTCTCTCCCTTGTGAGAACTTCCTGTGTTTATTTGGGCAGCAGGTGACTGACTATTCATTTCCCTCCTGAGACCCAGGTGGCTTCTGTTCCCTACCTCAGAGGTCTGGGTAAGGAAGAAACTGGGGATGGGCAGGATCCTTGGAGTGCTGATTTTAACCTTGGCTTCATACTGGGTCACCACAAGAGCTTTAGACACTGCCGATGCCTTTGTCCACTCCGAGAGTCTGATTTAATGGGCCTGGGATAGATCTCGGAACTGGGGGCTTCAGAAACTTCCCAAGTGATTCTAAGGTGTGGCCAAAGCTGAGAACCAGGCCCCAGAACACCTGACCACCTCATCCCATCCCTTTCCCCCACAGTCCAAGGAGACGAAGTTGGTTTGGAGCAAATAATTTTTTCCCCTTGGTCAGCCCCTACCTAAATGATGTGGTGTGGAGTAAGCTCATGAGAGAATTCGGGGTTCTCAGTGACCCATTGGAAACAAGTCCTCAGAGAAGCCCAGCCCATTTCTGACTCTCCCTTTCCCCTTTTGTTCAGTATGGAGTCGTGCTCGATGCCGGGTCCTCCAGAACCACCGTCTACGTATATCAGTGGCCAGCGGAGAAGGAGAATAATACTGGAGTGGTCAGTCAAACCTTCAAGTGTAGTGTCAAAGGTAAGGCCCAGAGTGTATGCAGGAGTCCCATAGAGAAGCAAGGGAGAGTCCCAAGGGCCTTCAAAGAAGCCTGGAGGGATCCCAAGAAGCTGCCCAAAGGCAGAGAACGAGCACGGGACTGGGCATCAGGAACATAAACAATCCTGCGCTAGTGCGTCACCCATTCAGTGACCCTGGGCCACTCACTTCCCTTCCTGGGCTTCAGTTTTCTCATGTCTGAAACATGCATGGTGTGAGATTTTACCCTGCCACACTTGCAAGAATGAAGGCTGGTGGAAGACATGTCTCCAGGGTTAGAACCAAGGATGACTTATTGCTCACAATAACAACATTTTCTTGAGCTGGTTCTCTAAGCCTCATTTTGCACAAGATGGTGTAGAGAGGGCCAGACCGTATTTGCTCACACAGTGAGTCGTATTACAGAAGACAAACCCCGAGATTAGGGAACCTGAAACATTTATAATACCTGCCTTTTGATCTGGGGAAGAACACTGTCTCTATCTTCTGAGTCTGCTTATTATGCAAACATCCTTGAGAATATATAATCCAGAACAAAGGCAGTCAAGGTCTCTGCTCATAAGATAAGCAGAAAGATGAGCAAGTTGTGGAAAATTATATTCCAGTAGGGAAATTGTGTTCTCATTGGCTGTGTATGTTGGGAATGGTGTGGTAGAAAGAGATGAACAAGGATGGACAATTCATAAACACGGGTATGGTTCTATTCCAGTACAGCTTGATCTATGGACCCTGAAATTTTGAAGTTCATATAGTTCTCAAAGGTCACAAAATATTGTTTTAATTTTTCCTTGTTATTTAAAAATGTAAAAACTATCTTAGCTCACAGGCTGTATTAAAAAAAAAAAAAAAAGATAATGAACCAGTTTTGGCCTGTGAGATGCCAACCCCTAAAACAACATTCTCGGCATCTCCACAACATAGCCTGAATTTTATATTCACTGTTCTCTTGTTTTTCTTTCTAGTTTTGTCCTTAGGCATTTCGTTTTTCTTGTTCTTTTTTTAAAAATTATTTTTATTAACATATAATGTATCATTTGCCCCATGGGTACAGGTCTATGAATCATCAGGCTTATGCATTTCACAGCACTCACCATAGCACATACCTTCCCCATGTCCATAACCCAACCAGTCTCTCCCTAGTTTTTCCTGTTCTTGAAAATGGAATCAAACACGTATTTATATAAATGGAATCAAACATTTATTCTTCTGTTATTTGCTTTGTTCACTAACATTGGGTGTTTAAGATTCATCTACATTGACAGGAGTAGCTGAAGCTCATTCATTTTTCTCTGTGGTACGTTTGTATATCTATGGTAATGGAAAGGATGGTTATAAATAAGGTTGAGTATATTTATATTTTATTTATTTATAAAATTACAAATTGTAAATGTATTTACATGTTTTATATTTGTATTTCATATACTTATGGCTGTTTCTATTTTTGTGAAGTGCCCGTTCATGTCTTTTGCTCACTTTTCTTCTAAATGCTTAATTTTTTTTCTCATCGACTCATTGGAGTTGTTTATAAATACAGTAAATCTGAGTGCTTTGTTGGTATTTTTATGTTGTCATCCTATCCCCTTACAACTCATGATTCATCTTTCTAAGTCTCTTCATTGCGTCCTTTGGTGAACAGTTTACTTTTTATGTAGGAATAGTTATCAGTCTTTATGATTTGCTCTTTTGTATTTAAGATATCTTTCTTAGCCTGAGGTCATAAAGATATTCTTCAATCAAAGGTTTATAATTTTGCCTTTTATAATGAAATCTTTAGTACTCATAACAAACCCCAGTTAGTGATTGTGTGTATGTGTGTACTTTTTTTTTTTAAAGCCACCCTCTTACATTATGCTTAGCGAAATAAGTCAATCAGAGAAAGATAACTATCATATGATCTCCCTGATACGAGGAGGTGGAGATGCAACGTGGCGGTTTGGAGGGTAGGAAAAGAATAAATGAAACAAGATGGGATCGGGAGGGAGACAAACCATACGTAACTCTTAATCTCACAAAACAAACTGAGAGTGGCTGGGGGCGGGGGGGGGGGGAGGAAGAGGGGGGTGGGATTATGGACATTGGGGAGGGTATGTGCTATGGTGAGTGCTGTGAAGTGTGTAAACCTGGTGATTCACAGACCTGTACCCCTGGGGCTAATAATACATTATAGGTTTATGAAAGAAAAAAAAAAGCCACCCTCTTTAGAGCATCATGATCTCTAACTTGGTGTAGAGCTTCCTGACTAGTGCATCCTGAATCTGTTAACAGGCATACCCTTGGCCCATAGGACAAGAGGCTAGAGACTCTGGACTGGTCTCCCCAGCCCCAAACAGCTTCTTTCATTTACCTCAATAAGCTGCCCAAGTGGCATTGAAAAAGCTGGAGTGCAGAATTAGCCTTTCCTGTAGGGAGACTAACAGACTTCTTTGAATAACAGAGTGAGTTCTGATATCTGCCTTTCCCTGGAGGGCAGCTAGGAGCTCACCCTATCCTGGTACATAGGTGTCCAGGTTAGGTTGTCAAGAAGCTAGTTTTGAGCTAGAGTTTAGGACGCAAGATAGTTATTAGAGATCCACACCTTTGGAAGAAAGGACGAAGAAGGAGGATTGGTCAGAAAGAGATGTCAAACAGCCACAGGGGCATGACCAAGCTTCAGCTGATCGGTGTTCTCCTGCATGGCCTGAATTAGCTAGACTGTGATACCCCTGTTGCCATCAATTGTTGGATATTGCCATTCTGGGAAGAGTGAGACATTGAGCAAGGCAGCTCTCTGCAGCTGAGGCAAACCACGCAGGAGATGACAGCTGAGACACTAGTCTTTATTGGAAAGGGCATCTGCTTGGTGTCTCTCCGGGCTCCACACCACAGGGGACTTAGATGTCTTCTGAATACTGTTTGCATTGTTATCCACAAGACACAGGTCTTGCCCAAAGCTCAGTGAGAGATTCCATCTCTGTTGTCCTAACTTCTGAGTCATTTCCTTACCTTCAGGCATGAAAGAAGGCAGCAGGATACTCATTTAGAAAGGTGAAACCAGCCACTTCAAGAAAGGATAATAATTAATACCTCACATCACCCCTCCTGTGTGAGCTCTGGGGATGTTTCTAACCTCTCTGTGTCTTGACCTCTTCATCTATAAAATAAGCATAATGAATAGTAACACCATCCCATAGGAATCACTTGAAGAATCAGTGACATAATATACATAAAGCAGGTGGCAAATGTGTGGCATACAGTAAGCACTCAATTAGGTGTTAGCTATTATTATTCAAGGGGCAGCATACTTTAGAGCTCCTGGTGGATATTCTTGCCAAGAAGTTAGTCTGTCCCAGATCTTTCTTTAGACCCAGAGAACAGTTCAGCCAAGTCAGTCCTGGTTAGGGTGAGATGTGACCTTCATTGAAGGACACAGGCAGTCTGTCAGGGGAGGGGGCCCTTGGCCACCCTGGATGTGATTTAGGGGAGGGCAGGGTCATGGAGCCCACACCGTATCCAGAAATGGGTCTTCCCTTTGATTGCAGTAGCCTCAGGGATCCATATATATACTCAGATGACCAGAAGACCACAAACTAAAGCTCAAAATACAGAGTTAAAGTTTGGCAAGTGTTGTCCCCTTGAAGACATGTGGCTTCTCCAGGGATAATTTGGGTTTCTGGTTTCCCAGTTGCAAATTTCCCAGGATTCCCCTGCCTTGGCTAGTTTGAGGGGGTGATGAATGCTTGCTTGCTCAGTAGTGTTTCCCAGATACCCAGGCTCTTGGAAATTTCTTTCTTGATGGGGGTGGAGGGGCCTTGGTGAGTATCATCAGTCCTCAGTTATGCTGTTTTCCTGAGTTGCTGAGTGCTGCCTTGGGTGCCAGTCCCCAGGCTGGTGTCCAAAGCTGCATGTTGTAAAGCCATTCCCTGGAGGGCAATGGGCCTCTCCACGCCTCTCATCTCTTAGATGGTGTGTGGTGCTCAAGGCTGCTGCTGCCTCCTCCCACAAAACTTTCATGTGTTCCCTTCAAACACTGTTGGTTAAAGATCTTTAACTTCACTAGAGCTTAAATGTAACCATCTCCTCCATTGAAATACCTTGTAGAGTTGCACTGGGGTCCAGACCACTATCGTGTTGAAAGCATCCTTTGCTTGGGTAACTATCTTCTGCTTCTGTCCCACCTCGAGTAAGTTTTAGTCATCTGTCAGCCCTTTCTCCACATTGAAAGAGTGATTTCAACCCTCCCTTCTTGGGGATGTGAATCCTAGGATCCTGTGAGCCTATGACCCCAATTTTGTCTCTTCTAAAGAAGCTTATGGGACCTTATGCAAATAGGTTTCAGGTGACATGCTCAGATACCCCAAGTTTTGACATTCCAGCAAGGCCCCCAACCAGTCCCTTTCCAGAGACTGCTCTGGCAGATCAGATCAGACTACATGATCCCCTTAGTATAGACCTGCACGCTGGTTTGAAACTCTCATTAACTGACTGATTCATTTATTCATTTATTCAATAAATATGTATTGAGTATCAACTGTTTGCTGGCAACTGTTCTCGACACTGGGGATTCTAAAGTTAAATATATGAAGTCACTACTATTGCGGAACTCACATTCGAATCAAAGAGATAGATCATAAAAGCATATATAACATGTCAGGGAGAAGTGCTGTGAAGAGAAATCAGGTGAGGTAGGTAGACAGAGAATGATCATGCTCTGTTGGGAGGGGATAGTTAAGCAGAGGCAAAAGTGAGAGTGTGAGTCATACACGTTTTTGAAGGAAGAACGTGCCAAGCAGGGGGCTTGGCGAACAGAAAGGTTGGGGAAGGAAGCTGCTCAGCATTTTCTAGGAAAGCCAAAGGGACCAGTGTGACTGGAGCAGAAAGAGTATGAGGAGGTGAGTGGTGAGGCCAACGCCATGGTCAAGGCCAGCTCAGAGAGGGCCTTGAGAGCAGCGAGAGGTTTGACTTGTACTCAGATGCATTTTCTTCAGAGTATCCTGGGAAGTCATCAGGAGATTCTGGTTAAGGAACTAACATGGATATGACTTACACTTTTAACAGAGCACTCTGGATGTGGAACATGTAGTCACAAGCTGTGATCAGAAGCAGGGAAACTAGGGCTATTAGAACAGTGCACATAATGATGTCAAACTTATGGCATTATGGTGGTCTGACTGAGACTGTGCTTTTCAGTGTTGGGCAACTTGACTTCCCAGGGAACATTTAACAATGTCTGGGGACATTTTTGATTGTTACTATTGGGGTTGGTGGTACTGCTGGCATCTAGTGATAGAGACCAAGACTAAACATTGTGCAATGCACAGGATGGCCCCACAAAAAAGAATTATGTGGCCCCAAATGTCAGTGGTACCAAGATTGAGAAATTCTGATCTAGAACAGTTCTGGGGAAGGAGAGACTAAGTGCTCAGATTTGAGAGCTGTTTTAAAAATAGAGCCAACACGGTTTTATGAAAGATTCAATGTGAGACGTCTAAGTTGGTGATGCCTGAGCACCAGGTCTGATCTGAGCAACTGCATGCATGATGGTACCACTTCCTGAGAGGCGAGCACTGGAGGTGGATCAGTTGGGGGCATAGCAGTGATTAAAGAATTTGGTTTTGCACAGATTAAGCTGGAGATGCCCATAAATCATCTAACTCCAGGAACAGCAAACTTTTTCTGTGAAGAACTAGATGATAAGTATTTGTTACCTGTTGGCCATATGGTCTCCGTCAGACCATTCAGCTCTGTCACATTAGCGCAAAAGCAGCCACATACAATGTGCAGACAAATGAGCATGTACACATATATGTGTTTCAAGAAAATTTTATTCATGGATGCTGTACATAGGGTCCATAATGCCTAATAGGATATACCCTAAAGACAAAAAGAACTTCAAAAAAATCTTAAGTTTCTTTTCAATAACCATACAGTTGGTGGTAGTGCTGGTATTTTCGTACTAAGATCGTTGTGTGTGGGTTGTGAAAGAAAGCAAGTGAGCTATTCAATTGGAGTTGCTGGGAAGCAGGATTTTGAGCATCAGAGAAAGAAGGTCAAGATCAACGTAAGTAAAAACCTGTAGTTTTAAAGTAGAAGTACCAATAAGAATTCATGGTGCATTTTGTCCTGAAACAAAGTCTTTCCTTGGTCTGTCCTCTGGAAAGTCTTGCAAAGGCTTCCAAATTTCAGACACTAAATACCATACTAAAAAAAAAAAAAAAAAAAAAAAAAAAAAAAGCCAGGACTCCTTGGAGAAATGGCTAATTCCTGAGCTGGGGCAAGAAGTGTATAAGATCACACAACTAATATCAGAGAGCAAAGACTCAAAGTTTTCTGGGACCATATCTAAAGGACTCAGGGCTCATGTTGAAGAGAACTCCACTGGCCAACAATGGGACCATTAATAAGAATAACAGCAATGAATTGAAACACATCAAATATATCTTCAAATCCGTATGTTCCTAAAGATATACAACAAACAAAATCCTTCATTGGATAAATTAGGAGGATAAGGGACATGCAATCCCTATTTCTTAAGCTGATGAAGGAGAAAGATTCAAGCACTTATCCTGCCTTTCCTGTACAAACTGTACCGTAGGGTTACCAAATAGTTGACCAGAAAGAAGTTTTCCTCTTAGGAAAGTATTTGGGTAATAAGTGAAGCAAGAAAGATGGAAGTAAAACATCATTTCATAAACCCTACTGGGATAACGAGTCCAAGCAATGATCTCTGAAACCTGCTCACAGCACAAAGAGAAGTAGCCAGATGTGTGTGCCTCAGGCTGGAAGTGCACACTAATCCCTATAAATTACTGCTTCTGAAAAAGTCCAGACCTGAATCTGACTGAGCCTCTGCATTTGATTACCAATTTATAGGAAAAGCCAGAACTCAACAGCATGTTACATGAACTATTGGGATGTAGTCAGCAAATTCTAGCCTGTGGAAAACTCCATAAGACAAATGAAATTGCAAGGAAAATTTTCTTTTAATCTCAAGGGAAAAATAAAAAGGGAGGATGGAACTCCTGGATAAGAGAGAATTAAGAAACATACCAGCCAACTGCAATGGATGGAGTTGATTTGGACTCTAATTCAAACAAACTGGTTGGACAGAAAGAGGTGGGGGGGATCTAGGGGGGGAATATGGAGAAAATGTGCACCTTCACTAGAATTTGGTTCTGTTAAAGGATTCTTTTTAATTTTTATGGGCAGTGGTTATAATTATTTAAAAAAGAAATCTTGCGTAACTCTACTTTCAGTTCTTTCTGCGACCATTCATTTCAGCTTCATGGAGATTTCTGACCTAACTGAGGAACTCCGTCATGGGTTTGTCTGGGTTATATGTCTCTCTAGGTATGTTACTTTGGGGTAGGATGATATCTTGTTAAATTATATATAGGTATACAAAAATGTATCCTGAGGACAAATCATGACAAGATTCCTTTATTCCCTCTATGTTTGAACACATGGGACATAGGTTTGAATTTTTGTTTCCTTTTTCCTATTCCACCTTGACTATGTCTCTAAATCTATTTGGTGCAAGTTCTGTCAAGAAATGAACTTCCCAGAGCTCCTGGCTGGCTCAGTCAGTGGGGTGTGTGACTCTTGATCTCAGGGTTGTGGGTTCAGGCCCCACATTGCGGGTAGAGATTCCTTAAAAGTAAAATCTTTCATAAAACGAAATAAAAAACAAGTGAGCTTGCCAGAGGCAAGTAGTGCGAAAGGAGACTAGAGAAGCAAAAGGCCAATAAGATGGATTATTTCTGAACAACAGCAACAAAAAGAAATTTTGTCTGTTAGTGAAACATACTGAAGTGTTTAGAGAATGAAAGGATACTGTATCTGCAGTTTGCTCTGTGGGCAGAGAGAGATGAAACAAGAGTTGATCCTTGTGGAAGCTGGGAGATGGGTGCAGTGGGGTTCCTTATACTCTTCTCCTGAGTTTTATTTATACCTTTAGTTTTGTAGTTTTTCCCTTCCATATTTTGGGAGTTGAGTCATCAGTGTGGCCACATGGGACTTAACGTATCCACCTGTTGTTCAACCCCCCGTACTCAAAGCCATTAATTTCCAAAGCTGATTTGTTTTCTATTCGGAAGTTGTACAGCTCTTATTAGTTCCTGGGAATGCTAAGAAGTGCTGACTGCTTGCTCTTCAGGCTCTGGGATCTCCAGCTATGGGAAAAACCCCCAAGATGTCCCCAAAGCCTTTGAGGATTGCATGCAAAAAGTCAAGAGACAGATTCCAGCCCACCTCCATAGATCCACCTGCATTTACCTGGGGGCCACGGCTGGGATGCGCTTGCTGAGGTAAGGGCTGGAATGGCCTCAAGGAGCCCATCTGATCAAAATAGCCAAGAATGTGTTGAACCCTGCCAAGAATGTAACTGTATTTCTGGGAACAAATCCAAAAGAAAGAAGCCCATATTCTGCCATAAATGTAGGCTTCAAAAGCTAGGAAATTTTCAAGCTTTATTTTAATACCCAGAAAGAAATCATTCTAAAATGGATTCCCTTCCCCGTTGGTGATTTTCCTGATAACTCTGGAAGAAAGGAAGGTAATATGGACTCTCATGGGGTGTACCTCTAATTCTTTAGAAAAGTGAAAATTGTTTTTCATGCCTGGTCTTTTGATACCTGTGTGCAGCCTGCTGCATTGAGTGCAGCCCATATTTATGTGGCTTCTACCCATGTAAACAATGCCACAGGAATCTGCTGGAAAACAGTGGAATTTCTGCACTTCACCCCAGTCAAAGTCTTTAGAGCTATTAGGAAACAAAGAGCTTATTTCACTCAACTAAGAAGATCCTTCTAAATTTGCAAACTTTCAGCCCAGTTGCACTGTCTTTGAGAGCCCGTTCTCTTTTTTCTTCTTCTATTTTTGTATTTCCTTGACCTTGAAATAAAAGAAAAATAGTTTTTAAAACATCAAACTTAAATCTACCGAAGGTAGAGGCTGCTCCAAACTTTGAAAATAAGGCTTTAGTCCCCAAAGATGACACTCATCCTGCCTCAAAGCCACTTTGTCTACAGTGCCAGTAACATAAAATTATATGTGTGGGCATGAGGAAGATACACAGGAACAAACAAACAGAACCACTTCAGGGGCGCCTGGGTGGCTCAGTGGTTTGGGCTGCTGCCTTTGGCTCGGGTCATGATCTCAGGGTCCTGGGATCGAGCCCCGCATCGGGCTCCCTGCTCCGCAGGAAGCCTGCTTCCCTCTCTCTCTCTCTCTGCCTGCCTCTCTGCCTACTTGTGATCTCCGTCTTTCAAATAAATAAATAAAATCTTAAAAAAAAAAAAAAAAAACAGAACCACTTCAACATGATCATTAAAAGAAATCAGGGAGTGGGGCGCCTGGGTGGCTCAGTGGGTTAAGCCTCTGCCTTCAGCTCAGGTCATGGTCTCAGGGTCCTGGGATCGAGCCCCGCATCAGGCTCTCTGCCCAGCAGGGAGCCTGCTTCCTCCTCTCTCTCTGCCTGCCTCTCTGCCTACTTGTGATCTCTGTCTGTCAAATAAATAAATCTTTAAAAAAAAAAAAAAGAAATCAGGGAGCGCCCTCATTGGGCCTTTTCCTTGTGGTTTTTCTCTCCTTGTTTCTATTCCTATGTCCTGGTTGACCAAGCAGAACGTGGGAGAAAGTTGGATTTCTTTGCTCCCTCTTGGAATCTGCA
Organism: Mustela nivalis; assembly: GCF_964662115.1. NCBI lineage: Eukaryota > Metazoa > Chordata > Mammalia > Carnivora > Mustelidae > Mustela > Mustela nivalis. The sequence goes on from NC_139020.1 coordinate 156,696,527, forward strand.
GGGTTTTTCAAAATGATTGTGTTTACCTGAAATAGAAATGATATAGAAATTCCTTCCTTCTGCCTTTTCTTTCTTATGCAGACAAAGCACCCAACTTTTTCTTAATTGCTTTTTCTCTCAGTCCTCCCAGTGAGGAATAAGTAAAAGACTTTTTGATTTACAGCTCATGACAAAAACCATGGACTAGGAAGTGCACCACTTGGGAACACAGTGAATGTCTCATTTTAATAAATTAAATACTATCTCTTCCTTGTAAACTTTCTGATGGTGATCCATTCCTTCTAAGGAGCTGGCTGACATTTTAATTGCTAGAAAAGTCAAATGTAAAAAAAGAAATAACGAGAATCCTCTGGGATGGAAGCTGATAAAACTAGGAAAACTCTCGAATTATTTTCTGAGCAGTGATAATTTGCTCCAGAATTAGCATGACCCTCTGGTTGTGACATGGTTCGTTCTTCTTGAGCCAAGAGTGAACTGGTACCCCTGGCTTTCTTAACCCACTGATGAAAGGGAAAATAATCTCCCAAGTGAATCTTTTTCTATAAGGTAAAATGGCAGCAAATGAATGTTACAATGTTACATCATTAGGTGACATAGGAATGCTGTGTTGCCACTCTACTGTGGATCAGCACACTGATGGATTTCAATCCAGTTACAGCCATGATGGCCATCACACCCATCATGATGAAGCCCTCCCCAGGAGCAAAGCAAGGACTGCTGGAAACTCAATCTTCTTCCTTCTCCCCTCCTCCTCAGATTTCCCTTCCTTCTGGACTGCTGAGGGCTCCTTTATGTGGTGCCCCCAGGAGATTATTATGCCACCCCTATGGCTTCACCAGTCCCCTTTCCGGTGCTGATCTGAGACAAAGCAATGGTGGTTAAGCAGAAGGCTCTTTTGGTTAACTGGTCGTTAGAGAATGGGGTGGGCACCGGTGAGGGAGGAGAGGACAAGGGGTATTTTTACTTGATGCTGTTTTTCTGATTGGCAGTTTGACAGGTAACAAGTGTATCTGCCTTCACCGTTGCCTAGGAGCCTTCAACTTGCAAAAGGGTTGCCATTTTTGCACACATCTGGAGAATCGTCCCTGCCAGCAGACGGGTGGGGAGGTTTACCTTTTCACCTGAGTGAGGTGACTTTAAGACTCTCTTGTCCAGGCACTCAGCCTTTTGTGTTCTGTGCCTTGCATAGGTTACAAAATGAAACCGCAGCTAATGAAGTCCTTGCAAGCATCCAAAACTACTTCAAGTCCCAGCCCTTTGATTTTAGGGGTGCTCAAATCATTTCTGGGGAAGAGGAAGGGATATATGGATGGATTACAGCCAACTATTTAATGGGAAATTTCCTGGAGGTGTGTGAAAACAAATGCATGGTTTTTAATCTTGCTCTTTATCTTATCCCCTGTGGGTGGTCACTTAAAGCAGAGGTGCATGCTGACAGGGGCATCTGTCCTGTGTCAATGCTATCACATAATGCATTAAGGAAACACCTATGAGACAATAGCTAAGAAAAGACACATTTGGCTGGGGCAGAAACATTGCATCATAAGCAGGACCAAAGCACACAGGAGAGGGAATATCCTCACTTCACTAGTTAATAAGAAATTGGAGGTGGGAAGGATCTAAATCTAAAGCCTATGGGTCTTTTGAAAAGTAACTGGAGAATGACCCTTCCCAAAGCTTCACAGCCCTCTGTAATTTCTGGAGACCTCAGGCTTCCCAAGTCACCCTGTGTCCCCAGGTCCATTCACTGCAGACTCCACATGCCCTGCCCCTGTTCAAAGGAAAGCCAACTCCAAGAGATAATCACCATGTTATAGAGGGCATAAACCATATCCAGCCCAAGGCCTCGTTTGTTCCCTTCAGATATACTCTTAAATTTTCATTAATTGCCAACAAGTAATAGTTGGAAATTTCATATAAAAACCACATTTTTAGCTTGCCCTGAGCCCCACACACCCCTAAAATTTGGAAGCACTGGTTACAGTGGACTCACATTCCGCATGACAATTGGAACAGAGTGTAGCTCATGTAGTCCCCAATTTGCCACAGTCCCCACCATTTCTCAATTATCTACACCTAATCTTCACTCATTTCTGTTGCCTGCCCAGCCTCTGAAAGCATTTGAGTTCACCACCCTTGAAATAAAGGAGAGATTTGGCCCCCAGATGTTCCCCATGTCATGCTTCTTAGCAATAAGAGAAGGGTCTTGGATGGAGAGCCTTGGGCAGACAAAGATAGTGCCTCTCAACTTTTCTCTTGCTTCCTTTTCCCACTGTGCAGAAGAACCTGTGGCATATGTGGGTGCATCCAAATGGAGTGGAGACCACAGGTGCCCTGGATTTAGGTGGCGCCTCCACCCAAATATCCTTTGTGGCTGGAGAGAATGTAGGGTTGAACACGAGCCACATCATGAAAGTGTCGCTGTACGGCTATGTGTACACGCTCTACACGCATAGCTTCCAGTGCTATGGCCGGAACGAGGCTGAGAAGAGGTTTCTGGCAATACTCCATCAGGTACCTGAGCCGGGGCGCGGAGGTGGGGGGTCTTGAGGGGAGGGGGCCTTGGCTTCTGGGGCCTGTCCTTTCCACTCCAGTTAGAATGTGGATAGAAACGAGAGCATGTTCCAGTTTACTCGTGGGGGTCCAAGCTCTCTCTCTCTCTGTTGTATTGACCACTTCCAGTGAACTTGAATCTTAGATCTAGGGGAATTCCAGGGCACCAGATGTTTTGTAAATGACTCAAGACCTGGGATCCCTTTAAGGACACAGACTGTTTTAAACCAATAGCTAAATAAGCCTGGGAATTTTGCAACTCCCCTGAGTGCAGAACAAATAATAAAAGTGGTCCCAAGAGAAATACTTGCTGACAGGGGAGAGAGGACCGAGCCTTCCCAGGGCTCAGCCTCCTTTTAGATGGGCCTATATTAGGCAGGTTTGATGCCCTTTATACGGTGGGATTTTGAGTAACAGAATTGCATCGCATTGGTCAGTAGCTCACATGGTAAGTGCTCCACGTCCCAGATGGCTAGTTCAGCCATCTGTTGGAAGGCTGCCACTAAGGTAAACTCAGTGTTAATGTGGTGTGTGTCAGCAAGCACAGGCCCCATGGATGAGACTCAAGACCCCAAACTCCAGTGATCAGGTGACCTCCATCTCAGACATGCATAGCTGAGAAAGGAAAATGAAAGATGAAGCAAAGGGACTTTGACCACCTAGAGGGGCAAGAGAACAACCAGAGGCTACAGATCCTGGCGTTCGGTGGGACCCAGGGGCAGGGGACAAGGGCTGGGTCAGCCTGTGAACATAGTGGGCACAGCACCATAGGTTAACCCCCACCCCTCCCACCCACTTTGGCAATTAAGAAAGGAAGTGGTGTTCTCCCAGCCCCTAACCTGCAGGGGGAAATGGTCTGGCTCACCAAAGTGCCATCAGCAAAACTGACATCTTCAGACCCCTGCATTTACCAGGTTGTCACGCAGGGCTGTGTGTGAGAATTCACCCTCCAGATCTGGCCTGCTCCCCAGAGCTTCTCCTTGAACCTCCCAGGAAAGGTCGGAGCCTCAGTATACATGCATGTGGTGGGCATTGTTGGGAGAGACTGAGCACTGCCTGGGAATGACAGAGTGGGGGACCCTGAAGGAAGCACTTGGGGCTCAACAGACCCAATGCCCAGCCCAGACTTAGACCACCTCCACTTGGCCAAACCAAACCCCACAGGGAACCCCATCAAGCCTCCCTAACAAGGTCTCCATAACCACCATTCCTCTTGCTTTCTCACTAACATATTTCAGCCAGCATGCTTCTTTCCAGGGCAGAAGTTCTGGAAACACCTCTTTTCTCCATCTCCTTTTATTTCTAGCAATGCTTAATGCCCCTCCCTCCAGCTCTAGTCCTGACAAGGGTGGAGGGCAGGGTCTCCTCTGAACTTGAAACAGGAGAAAGGGAGCAGGTGAAATCATCCTTTTCCCAGGGTGAGTGAAGGTCAGAGAAGCTCACTTCCTAAATTTGGCTGGCCCTGAGGAATGTTTGTGTGTGTGGTTTTTATTTTGATAATGATTATTAAAGAGCGATTATCCAAGAATCTATAATACAGAAGTGAATACTACACCTGTCTGAGGTCTCACTTGGGTTTGAGAACGTAGGTGTGAGCCCAGGCCTGGGCACAGAGGTGGGAGACCCCAGCCTCTACTGTGGCCAGTCAGCTCACAGGGATGGAGGCAGCTCTCCAACTTGCCTGGTAATCTCTGGATGCCTGAGAGGGTGGTTCCGCCCTCAAAGCCTTCTGACTCAGGTGAGGGGAAGGATCCGGGTGTGCTGAGGATTGCCCACAATTGCATGCCCAGACTTGCCTGACCAATACTTTCATGTGCCAAGTAAGTGTTACCAGGCCCCGACTTAGAAGGTTCACAAAGATGACTACATCATGAATGTTACTGCCTGAGTAAATCCTGCCAGTCTGGATCTGGTTTCCTTACCTGTCGCAGTGTGGTGAGAATTAATATAACCCTTGCAAACTGTCTTTATATGAACAATCCTCCAGTTGGCCCAGCACTGGAGCCTCGGACAGCCCGTTGGACGCTAGGGACATGTATTAACTATCCTGCCTCCCCTCTTTAAGGAAGTTCTTTCTTTTTTTTTTTTTTTAAGATTTTATTTATTTATTTGACAGAGAGATCACAAGTAGGCAGAGCAGTAGGCGGGGTGGGGGGGGGGAGCAGGCTCCCTGCTGAGCAGAGAGCCCAATGTAGGGCTCGATCCCAGGACCCTGAGATCATGACCTGAGCTGAAGGCAAAGGCTTAACCCACTGAGCCACTCAGGCGCTCCTCTTTTGTTTTTAAAGTAAGACATGTCGAATGAAAAAATTTAGAAAAAGCAAACACAAAAAATATAAATAATAAAACAAAAAACCCTAGAATTAACCACCTTAAACATACTATTGCATTTTCTTCCAGCTCCTTTTTCGCGCACGAGTATGTCTATTTACAAATTTGGCTTCATATGGTATATATAGTTTTATATCCAGCTTTTCCTTTTACCTAACCTAGTATTTCTTTTATCTAAATATACCATGAGCAATTTCCTATGTTGTTCAATATCCTTTGAAATTATTATTTTTATAGATACATAATATTCCAAGTACTATTATTTAAAAAGAAAAATTGTATTAGTCCTTTTGTTATAAAGGACTAATCTTTTTGTTATAAAGTCCTTTTGGTATTTTTATTGTAAAAATGTCAAACTATGCAAAAAAGTATTAAAGCAAAAATGAAAGAATCTCATTCCAACCCAATTCACTAAATGTCTTCACTGTTCACAGATTGATAACGTTGTGCTCTTGACTTTCCAGATTGATAGATAACTTATTTTCTTTACCCTTTAGTATTTCACAGTTTGTCAACCATGCCTATCCTGATGGACACTGGGCTATGTCCTGTTTCGCTGCAGCAATAATAGGCCAGTAAAGCTTCTTGTGCATATAACCTTATGAACTGATGATTTTGCTTCCGTGGGATAAAATCAAAGGATAGGTGTATTTTTTATATAATTGGACAGATAGGCAATCTTCCAACAAAATTAAAAAACCACCTTGGGCGTCTTGGTGGGTCATGGTCTCAGGGTCCTGGGATTGAGGCCTACATCAGGCTCTCTGCTCGGCACCTCCCACCCCCTGCCTGCCTCTCTGCCTACTTGTGACCTCTCTTTCTGTCAAATAAATAAATAAAATCTTAAAAAAAAAAAAAGACTCCCACCAACAAAGTTGTAATGACTTTTTGCAACCTGATAATTTCAGGGGTTCTGAGACATCCCACTAATAAGTCCTTGGATAAGGAAGATCTGTTTCTAGATTTCCTGTTCAGTTCATCCATTTCTCCATTCTTGAGCCAATTATTCTAGTTGCAGTGGTTTGTTTTTTTAGTCTCAGACATTAATTCTGAACTTCAAAATCATTTTAAGCAGTAACAGGAAGTTTTTGTTCATTGAAATTATGATGGTAGTTGCATTGACTGAAAATGAATATGGTAAAAAGTTAGCTCATTGATGATATTATGAATCCCCAAATAGAATTATAAAATATCCTTCCATTTATTTATCCTTGGTTTGTATCTTCCAATAAAATGTAGTTTTCATTATTGGTCCTGTACCTTCCTTTTAAATTAGTTTCCTGGTGTGTTCTTTTAATAGTTTCCATCACTGTTGAGGATAGTTCCTATCACTATTTTTCCACTTTTGATGGGATGTATTCTAAGACCAAGTTATGCTGCAGTTTACCAGTGGACTTTTTTGCCCTCAGTTCTAATGGTTAACCCTTTAGTACCAGTGCCATGCACACACTAAGTTCACGGGAAATTTGTTGAATGTTGAGGGCCTGAGCAACTTGGACCATTGGCAAATTATATTTAAAGAATGACATCACAATCGTTCAAACTCCAGAAAGAGTACAGAAATGATCTTTAGGGTCACCTGGGTGGCTTAGTCAGTTAGGCATCTGCTTTCGGCTCAGGCCATGACCCCAGGGTCCTGGAATCAGAGCCCCACATCTGGTTCCACACTCAGCAGGGAGTCTGCTTCTCTCTCGGCTCCTCCCCCTCTTCATGCTCGCCCGCATGCACACTCGCTCTCTTTCTCTCAAATAAATAAATAAAATCTTAAAAAAAAAAAAAAGAAATGATCTTTACTGAGCTGCTTTTATGTTCCAAGCCAGAAATAATTGATATTATCTTGCTTCTTCTCCAGTCCAAGCCAGAAGCAATTTATTTTATTTTAACTATTTAATAAGTATGTCAGATTTGGAGGGGGAAATTAAATAACCAGTTGACTGATTTCTACCCCCCCCCTTAAATCAATATTTCAGCCATAGGGTGACCCTTGTGTGTGACCCTGGTGACCCTACTATGTTACAGTAGACATAGCAATTTTTGAAAATCATGGATTTTTTTCATACCACTGAAGCAGAAAGAAGCCTCTTTTCTACCTCCACAGAGTCAGTCACATTAAGACATCCTAGAGGATAGTCATTAGAGTTACATTGGATGAGTGTTGGACTTCCGTAGGCTTATGTGTGGAGTCCTGTCACTGGCCTTTGTTAAATCATTCATTACTTCATTGTGTATCTCAATTTCCTACATCAATAAATTGAAAGACTTAGAATAAGTATTGTCCAAGTCAAGACTTTACAACAGGAGATGCTTAGTGGCTTTGAAATTGGACAGAGTTCAAATTCAGTTCCCTGGAAAAGGGAGTCCATAAATAGAACCAAACATGCTTTGGGATTTAGCATAAGATAAGATTTTTCATCAGTACATAAAATATTGGATAGTCATTTGAAAGAAATAAAGTCAGATTCCCTTCTACAATCTTTACACCAAATAAATTACAAATCGATCAAAGATTTATATGTAACAAAGATACTTGTTGCAGCCTTGTTTATAATGGCAGAATGATTGGAAACCATCTAAATATTCATATGCACATTTCTTATCTAAGGAATCTCCTCTGTAGTTTATTGGTACAGTGGAATGCTATGCAGCCTCTTAAAAGAAGAGGCCATTTTATATGTACAACGGGAAAGATGAGAAAGGTATATATATATATATTTTTTTTAAAGATTTTATTTATTCAGTCAGAGTGCGAGCACAAGCAGGCAAAGTGGTAGGCAGCGGCAGAGAGAGAATCAGGCTCCTTGCTGAGCAAGGATCCCGATGTGGAACTCGATCCCAGGAGCCTGGGATCATGACCTGAGCTAAAAGCAGTGGCTTAACCGACTGAGACAGAAAGGTATATTTTAAAGTAAGAAAAACAAGGGGCATAACTGTGGATAGAGTAGTACCATTTATTGTTTTTAGAAAAAGGAAGAGGGAGAAGAAAAGATATTTGCATATGCATACAAGAAGTATCTCTGACAGGAAATCACAAAATTTGGCAATCATGGTTACTTCTAGGGAAGGGATCTGGTGGCTAGAAGTAGTTGGGAGGGAACCTTAATTTTCATAATACACCTATTGGTAACCTTTTGGATTATTTTCTTAGGTGGATAGGTGATACTCTATTAAAAATGATCAATTAATCTAGGGGACACCTGGGTGGCTCAGTTGGTTGAGCAACTGCCTTCAGCTCAGGTCATGATCCTTGGAGTTCAGGATCAAGTTCCACATCAGGTTCCCCTCTGAGCGGGGAGTCTGCTTCACCTCTGACCCCCCTCCCCGCCAATTCTCTCCCTCTCAAATAAATAAATAAATCTTTTAAAAATGATCAGTTAATCTAAGCATGTCTTGTTTTCCCATCCAAATGGATTTCATAAAACCTGCTTCCCAGGACTGTCTTAAGGGGTGGGTCAGATAATGTGAATGAGGACCTGGCATTGTGCTCAGTGCAGGTTCACCCACCCCCACTGGAGTTGCCTTCAAGTGCACACTGACATAAAATGGCATGTTTTCCATCCATGTCTCTATTGGCATGGGAGGGTAGCCATTGTAAGGATTTGCAAGAGGGAAACACTTTGGCCCTCCACAGAAGAGTGGTTTCTGACACCTCCCTCTTGTACCCACAGAATTCGCCCACCAAAACCAGTATCATCAACCCCTGTTACCCTCGGAATTATGTCACTACCCTCACTGGGGGCTACATATTTGACAGCCTGTGCACAGCAGACCTGAGACCTGGAAATTACGACCCTCATGACGTCATCACCTTTGAAGGAACCGGGGACCCATCACTGTGTAGAGAAAAGGTGGCTTTCCTGTTTGACTTCCAAGCTTGCCATGACCAAGAAGACTGTTCCTTTGATGGGGTTTATCAGCCAAAAGTTAAAGGGGCATTCGTGGTAAGAGCAAAAACCACCAAAAGTTTCCCTTTCTCCCCCTTTGAAGATTTAGCTTTCCCCTTTCTGATTCTCTTCTGTTGCCCTGTTTGCCCACTTTCTTATTCCCCACCCCTAAAGCTCCATAATGTATCCCGTTCTGAGAACTGACTTCCTTCTCCGCAACCCCCTTCCAGGCTTTTGCAGGATTCTACTACACAGCAAGTGCTTTCAATCTTTCGGGGAGCTTTTCCCTGAACGCCTTCAACTCAAGCACCTGGGATTTCTGCTCAGAGAGTTGGAGTCAGGTCAGTATTTAAAGAGAAAGGGGCAACATCCCCCGTACAACACAGTGAGTGGAGCCAAGTGTATTTCATTTGTGTGTGGGTGTGTGTGTGTTCCAAGTTTGGACTTTATGCTGTTGTGCTTCCCCAACATCCACAAAATGGGGTAATAAGGGAACCTGCCTCCTACCCGCATTGTGGATGAATGTTCTGACCACAGGCACGATGGTTACGACAGCAGGTAGTGTACCCCGTACTGCAGAGGGGTATTTTCGTTATGATGTGATACAATTGGATTGTTTTATGGTGATGGTATTATGAAATTCTACAGGATGAGATTCTTTAAAATGTGTTCTGAAACACGTGTTGTCAAACATGCCTGCCTCATCTGTTTGGAACCTCCTCCTCAGCTCCCGCTGCTGCTCCCCAGGTTTGATGAGGTGTATGCCCGCTCCTACTGCTTCTCAGCCCACTATATCTACCACTTGCTTGTGAATGGATACAGATTCACTGAGGAGACCTGGCCCCAAATACATTTTAAAAAAGAAGTAAGTCAAGGCACAGGTTGTTTTCTCCTCTTCCTCTCTAAAGGTTTGTGTATAGGTGCAGAAGAAATGCAGACGTTTGGAGGGTATTGGTGATTTCAGTTTGCTGGGGGGAAGCTGGAGAGACTGGGAATCCCTTGTGAGCTTTCCGGGAGGGATGGTGGAGAATCCAGAGGAGGTGTCCCTGGGGGACCCTTCCACATGGGGGGAGGGATCAGAGGCCAAGAACTCACAGACCCTGAGCTCCTCGAGCACAGGATCTGTCTCATTACCTTCAGCACAGGAGCGAGAACCTAAAAGGTGTTTACTGAATGTTTGCTGAGTGTATGAACAAATATTTTAAGGATCAGACTTATCATCATGAAAAGAAACTTTAAATAGGGCAGTGATTCTTTAAGAGGCTGGTAACTAACTGCTGTCCATTTTACACAGATGTCAGGGTAGCAGAGAGTATGAGGGATTTACAACAGCATGAAGTAAGGAATGTGTCTGAGGTCACTGGATTTACGGTCAAGTATCCAGGATGGCCTGAAGCTGGAATCCCCAAGTGTCACCAGGTGGCTCTTTGGCCGGTCACCCGCCAGGCTTTGTTTTCAGGAAAGACTCAGCCTTGCTGATATGAACCCAACCTAAGTTCCCCAGGTTTAGGGAGAATTTTCTCATCTCAGGAATAGCTGATATAAAGCCTGGAGTCCGTCTGTTTGATATTAGCTTTAGCAATAATTAGATTAAACCAATCAATAGCCAGCATTAGGCCTGTGACTGTCTACTTTTACATAAATAAAATTGAGTCATCTACAAAAAGCTAAGGCTGTCTGGAGACATACAAGGACTCTTGGTGGCATGTACTCTCTAAGCTTTGCTTCTTAATGAATCTAATTAGCAGGAAAGTACATTATGCGAACAGAAAGTGATGTTCCCTTGGATACCAGTTTGGATGGATACAGAATTCCAGCTTTCAAATCCTTTTCCTTTATTCATAAAGAAGTTTATATATAGCCAAATTGGTATTTAAACATGAAGGCATAAAAAGACTTAGAAGATTTGCCACACAGTGTTGCCAAAAATACTTTTAGAGGAAAAAATCAAATAAGAAGAGGAATAAATCCTGGAAATGTTATAAATATATAGGCAGGAAGAATAAATGATGTGGTGGCTTAAAATGTGTATTTTTATTTTTATTTTTTTTTAAGATTTTATTTATTTATTTGAGAGAGAGAGACAGTGAGAGAGCATGAGCGAGGAGAAGGTCAGAGGGAGAAGCAGACTCCCCATGCAGCTGGGAGCCCGATGCGGGACTCGATCCCCGGACTCCGGAATCATGACCTGAGCCGAAGGCAGTCGTCCAACCAACTGAGCCACCCAGGTGTCCCAAAATGTGTATTTTAAAAAAGGAAAAAGAAAACTTAGACTAAAGAAAAGTAAAAGATTCTATCCATAACAACCCAAAATTCGAATATATCTGATATCCAGTGTGAAGGGAGCAAGGTCATAAGAGGGGCCTAAAATGCTCCTCTTGTAAAGGCAGACTTTATTTATATAACATTTTTTTTTTAAATTTTTTAAAGATTTTATGTATTTATTTGACAGAGAGAAATCACAAGTAGATGGAGAGGCAGGCAGAGAGAGAGAAAGAAGCAGGCTCCCTGCTGAGCAGAGAGCCCGATGCGGGACTCGATCCCAGGACCCTGAGATCATGACCTGAGCCGAAGGCAGCGGCTTAACCCACTGAGCCACCCAGGCGCCCTATATAACATTTTTAAGGCAAGAAAGGAAAAAATAAAGAAAAAGTAAAGGAGCACCAATTAAAAGTTTTAAACTAAGATATAAGAAAGAAGTAGTCCAAATATATCCATAATCACAATAATCATAATTGGACTAAACCTACCAGTTAGAAGACAGATATTGTCAGATTGGATTTTTAAAAATCAAGCATATGTTGTTTGTAAGAGAAACCCTTATGTGTTAAGGGTAAGGACATGGAAAGTCTGAAAATTTAAAAAAAAAAAAAATCAGGAACACCTGGGTGGCTCGGTCAGTTAAGTGTCTGCCTTCGGCTCAGGTCATGATCTCAGGGTCCTGGGACTGAGCCCCACATAGCGCTCCCTGCTCAGCGGGGACCCTGCTTCTCCCTCTCCCACTTCCCTGCTTGTGTTCTCTTACTGTCTGTCAAATAAATAAATAAAATCTTTTTTCTTTTAAGATTTTTTTAAATTTATTTTTTAATTAATTTGACAGACAGATCACAAGTAGGCAGGGAGGCAGGCAGAGAGAGAGGAAGGAAAGCAGGCTCCCTGCGAAGCAGAGAGCCGGATGTGGGGCCTGATCCCCAGGATCCTAGGATCATGACCTGAGCTGAAGGCAGAGGCTTTAACCCACTGAGCCACCCAGGCACCCCATATATATAAAATCTTTTTAAAAACTTCATATATATATATGTATGTATATACATACATATATATACATGTATATACATACATATATATATATGAAGTTTTGACCAAATAGTCTTTAAAATAAGGATCATGCAAGATACAGAGGAGTGGGACGCCTGGGTGGCTCAGTTGGTTAAGCAGCTGCCTTCGGCTCCGGTCATGATCCCAGCGTCCTGGGATCGAGTCCCATATCGGGCTCCTTGCTCCGCAGGGAGCCTGCTTCTCCCTCTGACTCTGCCTTCCACTCTGTTTGCCTGTGCTCGCTCTCACTCTCTCTCTCTCACAAATAAATACATAAAATCTTAAAAAAAAAAAAAAAAGATACAGAGGAGTACAACGTAATGATAGAGAGTTCCTTCTGAAGATTATAAATTTGAAACTTTTTTGTATCTAATAAAACAGCCTCAAAACAAGGAAGCAGGGGCGCCTGGGTGGCTCAGTGGTTTGGGCTGCTGCCTTTGGCTCGGGTCATGATCTCAGGGTCCTGGGATCGAGCCCCGCATCGGGCTCCCTGTTCCGCAGGAAGCCTGCTTCCCTCTCTCTCTCTCTCTGCCTGCCTCTCTGCCTACTTGTGATCTCCGTCTTTCAAATAAATAAATAAAATCTTTAAAAAAAAAAAAACAAGGAAGCAAAAACTGATGGAATTTACATAAGAAATTGACAGAGTCTGTTTCTTATTTAGACTGACTCCTGTGCTTAGAAACTGGTCCTGGGTTCAGTAAACTGCTTGTTACCCTCTTTCTTTAGCCACAGTCACTTTTGTACTGGACAGTAGAAAAACTCCCACTGTTATTAACAGTGCCATCATCCCACTTGGCTGTTGGGAGGTTGTGAGGTTGATGAGGCTGTGAGGACTCCGATGGTTTTTCCACAGTGCTGAGTGTAGGGCCTCAGTGACCTGGAATCTAGCCCAGTCTCTGCAGGGTCTGAACTTGGACAAGTCTTTGACCTTGGGCCACAGTTCTGGTGGGTGTTCCATGAGGATGACAGTGGTGTATGTTTGTTATTCCTGCCTGGGAATAACCTACCCTGAGAACTAAGCCATCTTTCTACCATACAGGTGGGGAATAGCAGCATAGCCTGGTCTCTGGGCTACATGCTCAGCCTGACCAACCAGATCCCAGCCGAAAGCCCCCTGATCCGCCTGCCCATGGACCCGCCTGCCTTTATGGGCATCCTTGCCTTCTTCACAGCAGTGGCCTTACTGTGTCTGGCATTTCTGGTGTACCTGTATGCTTTGTCCAGGAAGCAGAGGCACTCCCAGCATGCCTTCGACCACACAGTGGATTCTGAGTGAGCTTTGTGAAGCAGCTTCCAGAGCCTGAGGGCTGCCCAGAACCAGCCTGGGCAGCACCAGACAATGCAAGCGAAATGTCCACCTTCAGGAAATGCACCTAAAGTCAAATACCTAGGTCCTGTGCCTCTCCAAGTCTGATTTATGCCAAAACACTTCTTGGGGAGTCCCCCAACTGTTCTGGGTACGTTCCTTCACCAAAGACCTACCACCCACTTGCTGACCTGTTGGGGAACTGAGAAGAGACCTGCCTTCAAGGTCAGACTTTTTATTCCAAGTGCCCTAGAGGAACAGTGAGTTGAGACTATGACAATTTGATGTTGAAGCATTGACCTCAGGGCTCAGTTTGCATTTTTCCTTCCTCAGAAATGTCATATGCCTCCTGGCAAGTTTGGAAGCTGGCAGGCGGCCATTAAACATTTAACACAATTAGATATGTTGCATTATGGCTTCCTTCCATTGATTCTTAACTCAAGACTTGGCAATCCCATAAGCATTGAGCTCCCTCAGACTAGTAAAATAGAGTGTTGGGGGGAGAAGTTTTCTTTAACCCCATGATGGTGGCCATGGCCAGGCTCTATCTTACAGGCAGAACCTGAAGGACAGAGACACACAGAAAATCTCCCTGGAAACTGCAGTCCATTTCCAGAGTGGAATTCACACTCAGGGCCCTGGTCAGAAGATTGCAGCCTGTGTGTATGTCTTAATTCCCACCTGCCGTTCACATGGCTGGGTCCTCTTATAAAACTCCTAGTGAGGCTACCATGTATTAGATCTTTTTGCCTTTGCTAAGCTTTTGCTTAGGGCTGTTTCTCCACTGACAGCGTGGTGTGTATGTTTTGCCCACTGTTCCCACAAGTGTACTTGATGCCGTCCTGAGATAGCCTTGCTTACCACATTCTACGTATGATGAGAAAGAACTCCAGCAAGTCCAATGGCGACAAACTAAAAATCAACATTATTTGAGATTGTTGGTTAGCTGAATATGGAATAAAGGACTCTTGTTTTGTTTTGACTTGAAATGTGTGTGTTTGTTACCTTGCAAACAGTACTTTTTCTCCTAAGGACCCAAGGTGGTATTTGTGAGAGTAAGTTCTTAAAATGAGAAAAAATTTCTTAGGAAATCTATCCTGGTGAACTAAGAAAATTATGCATTAATCACCTTTAATTCCAATCCACCTTTATTCACTTTGATAAAACTGTGGCTCCTTGAGATAATTGATTCAAACATTTCTGTATTTTATCTGACATCCAAAACTTCTGTGAGGCTACAACCTGCCACTCAGATCTTGATTCCCAGCCAGAATGGCTGCTTCCTTCCCAAAATGCACCTTTGCTCACACAGTTCTCCCTACCCTGCCTGTGGGACATCCTCACAAACATTCAAGTAATACATATTTCTCAAGGCCGAATTTAGCTCTGCTTCTTCCACAAAGACTTCCTTACACACACACACACAATGATCTACTGGACCACATTTTAAAAACTAGCGAGGAGGGGCGCCTGGGTGGCTCAGTGGGTTAAGCCACTGCCTTCGGCTCAGGTCATGATCTCAGGATCCTGGGATTGAGTCCCACATCGGGCTCTCTGCTCGGCAGGGAACCTGCTTCTCTCTCTCTCTCTCTCTCTCTCTGCCAGCCTCTCTACCTACCTGTGATCTCTGTCAAATAAATAAATAAAATCTTAAAAAAAAAAATAAAAAAAATAAAAACTAGCGAGGAAAAGGGGCGCCTGGGTGTCTCAGTCATTAAGCACCTGCCTTTAGCTCAGGTCATGATTCCAGGGTCCTGGGATTGAGCCCTGCATCAGGCTCCCTGCTTCATAGAAAGGCTGCTTCTCCCTCTCCCACTCCCCCTGCTTGTGTTCCCTCTCTCTCTCACTCTCTCTGTGTCAAATAAATAAATAAAATCTTAAAAAAAAAAAACTCATTAGGAATAAAATACATACATAGATACTGGTTAGGTAAACTTATTTATCTTGTGTGTACATATGGCTTATTTCTAAAATAGATAGTAGGCTACTTAAGGACAAATCCCTTTTGAATTCCATTCATCTTCATTCATTCAACAAAATTCTAAGAAATACCTACTATGGGCCTAACACCTTGCCACATGTGATCTTGGATTTGGGTAAGTGGCTGTGATATATTCAACATATTTGTTGATTAATGTTATCTCCATAAAGGACAGAAGGGTGGACAATAAAGTATGGAGAAATCAGATAAAAATAGCATCCAAATAACTAAGAGTTTGCATGAAAAAAAAATGTCTGTGCAGGGAAGACGGCCAAGAGTCCATGAGGGCAAGTCATAGTCAATGTTGCTAGCTGATTCGGGAACTTGGAATGAGCTGATGAAGTATTTTGGGTTTTCTAACATATATCAAAGAATTCTTACAAATAGATCATTGTGAAATCTGCAGGCAAAGTAACGGATCTAGTAAGACTATGGTAAGCAGAAGTCTAACATGGTCCCCATCACCTTGCCCCCTAGTGTTACTGGAGAGATTATGTCGTTATAGGGCGAAAGGGATTTGCTGGTGTAATCACCAATCAGCTGACCTTAAAATGGAGAGATTATCGAAGTAGGCTTTTTCTCCTCATATGAACTCTTTAAAGGCAGAGGTTTTGCTCCAGAAGTCAGATTCAAAGCATGAGAAGGATTCTTTTTCAAAGATTTTATTTATTTGAGAGAGAATGAGAAAGAGCATGAGAGGGGAGAATGTCAGAGGGAGAAGCAGACTCCCTGTGGAGTTGGAAGCCCAATGTGGGACTCAATCCCAGGACTCCAGGATCATGAGCTGATCTGAAGGCAGTTGCTTAACCAACTGAGCCACCCAAGCGCCCGCATGAGAAGTACTTGACGTTCTGTTCCTAACTTGAAGAAGTAGTCCAAATATATCAATAGGAGGAGGCCAGGCATAAGAGAACCCAAGAATGGCCTTGAGGAACTAAGAGAAACCCTTGGCTGACAGCCTGCAAGAAAACAGGGACCTCAGTCCTACAACTGTAAGCAACGTTGTTCTGCCAGCAACTTGCATAAACTTGAAAGCACTGTTACCCTGAACTTCCAATTAAGAGCTCTACCAGGGGGACGCCTGGGTGGCTCAGCTGGTTAGGCAGCTGCCTTCAGCTCGGGTCATGATCCCAGGGTCCTGGGATTGAGTCCCACATTGGGCTCCTTGCTTGGCGGAGAGCCTGCTTCTCCCTCTGCCTCTGCCTGCCACTCTGTCTGCCTGTGCTCGCTCTGGCTCCTCTCTCTCTCTCTCTCTGACAAATAAATAAATAAATCCTTAAAAAAAAAAAAAGCTCCACTAGGTTTAACCCATTGATTTCAGCCTTTTGAGACCCAAGCACAGAACCCAGTTGAGCCCACCCAGACTTCTGACCTCTAGAACTGGAATGTAATACGTGGGTGTTACTTGAGGCCACTAAGATTATGGCAATTCGTTAAATAGCCAATAGAAAATTAACACTATGGAACTCAGGCCCCAAGCCTTCAACCAAAACAAGCACTTCCATTTGAAATATGAGGAAAGATAAAAGTGGTGAGGTATCACAATTTGTGTCTTTTCCTTACAATGACCACAAAGGAAAGTTATGGGCTCAGAGATAAAATAACTTGCCAACATCACCTAGCTAAGAAGCGTTTTTGGAGATGGAGACTGTGAGTTGAGATTCTGGTCTGGTTGAATCTAAAGCCCATTATGTCTGGGACATTTCCTGTCGCAGGAAAAGGCAGTATCACATGGCAGATGGGAGTTTGGCTTTAGAATGATATTCACATGCAGAGACTTGATTTATGACACAGGTGTCATGTCAGAGCAGCAAAAAAGATTTGGGACAACTGGATTTTCATACGGAAAAAAAGGAAATTCAATCCCCTTCCTCACACCCTTTTCAAAAATTACTTGAGGTCAAACACCTAAGTGTGAAAGATAAATGCACAAAGGTTTTAGAACAGAAAAGAGGAGAAAAATTTTAAGATCTTGAATAAAGGAAGGGTTCCTTAAGCATTACACAAAATGCATGAACCATAAAAGAATATGTGATACATTCGATTACACTAAAATTAAGAACTTCTGATCCTCAAAAAACACCATTATAAGAGTGAAAAGACAAACCACAGAGTAGAAGGAGGTATTTGCAACATACATAACTGATAAGGAACTGGTTTCCAAATTATATGGAGATTTCCTACAAATCAGTGAGAAAAAGGCAAGTGATCTAATTTTCCTAAATGGGAAAGAGCAGTGAAAACCATTTTACAAAAAGGAGAAATCTAACTGTCCAATAAATATAGAAAGGTGCTCAACCTTATTCATAGGTCAGGGCAATGCATATTAAAACCATGATAAATTGGGGTGCCTGGGTGGCTCAGTGGGTTAAGCCGCTGCCTTTGGCTCAGGTCATGATCTCAGGGTCCTGGGATCGAGCCCTGCATTGGACTCTCTGCTCAGCGGGGAGCCTGCTTCCTCCTCTCTCTCTGCCTGCCTCTCTGCCTACTTGTGATCTCTCTCTGTCAAATAAATAAATAAAATCTTTAAAAAATAAATAAATAAATAAAATGAAAAATAAATAAAAAATAAAATTTAAAAAGACATGATGAATTAACATAATATACCCATTGTTTGACAAAACTAAATGACACTACATGTGGGTATGGAACAACTGGAACTCTGGTGCAATGCTGGGATGGGGATATAATTTAATGTAACCATTCTGGAAAACTGGTATTACTAAAAAAGTTGAAGATATGCATACCAAATGACTCAAAAATTCCAGTCTGAGGTATATACCATAGACCCACATTTTCTAGTGTACAACAGGCTACATGCCTAAGGATGTTTTTACCAGATACCAATCACATAAAATGGTAGGGTATATAGTGATATATCTGTACTAGAAAATACCATACAGCATGAAAACAAAAGAACTGCAAATCTATGCTCAAACAGATAGATTTTGCCAAGGTGACATAGAGGGTAAAAGGCAAGTCACAAAAAATACATAAACGTATAATTCCATTTATACCAAGTTTAGAAATAGGCAAAACTAAACAAGGCAAGCAAGGAAATTATTACTCTTAAATTTAAGGGTAGATGGAGATAGTGTTTGGAAACAGATTCTTGAGTGTCTTCATGTGCTAGGGCTACCATGACAAAGTACCATAGACCAGGTGGCTCAAACAATCCATATTTATTTTCTGACAGTTCTAGAAGCAAGGAAGCCTGAGACCAAGGTGCCAGCCAATTCAATGCTTGGTGAGAGCCTTCTTTCTGGCTTGTAGATGGCCCACCTTCTTCCTGAGACTCCCCTTGGCCTTTCTTCTGTGCTTGTGTGGGGAGAAAGACAGTGAGATCTCTGGTATCTGCTCTTTTGAGGGCACCAATCCCAGCATGAGGGTCTGACCCTCAGGGCTTCATTTCACCCTAATTACTGCCTAAGGACCCATTTCCAAATACCATCATAGTGAGGGTTAGGATTCGATATATGAATATTGGGGGATACAAACATTTGGTCCATAACAACAGGATTTCTGGGATGACAAGAATGTTCTATCACTAACCAGCAGTTATAGGTATTCCCTTTTTCCAAACATGTATACGCTTTGTGTATGTTTTATATGACATTTAAAAAATAAAATTATAGGGGCACCTGGGTGGCTCAGTCAGTTTAAGCATCTATCATCAGCTTGGGTATATCCCAGAGTCCCAGGATAGAGCTCCAAGTCAGGCTCCTTGCTAATTAGGGAGTCTGCTTCTCCCTCTCCTTCTGCTCCTGCTCATGCTCTCTCACTCTTTTAAATAAATAAATAAATAAACAAATAAAATATTTTTAAAATTTTAAAAATAATTTCTGTGCATTGATTTTATATCCTGACACTTTACTAAATTCCTGTACAAGTTCTAGCAGATTTGGAGTGGAGTCTTCTGGGTTTTCCACATTAGGTGTCATATAATCTAGTGATAGTTTGACTTCTTTGCCAATTTGGATGCCTTTAATTTCTTTTTGTTGTCTGATTGCTGAGGCTAGGAATTCTAATACTATTGTTGAATAGCAGTGGTGATAATGGACATCCCCGTCGTGTTCCTGACCTTGGCAGAAAAGCTCTCAGTTTTTCTCCATTGAGAATGATATTTGCAGTGGGTTTTTCATAGATAGCTTTGAAAGTATTGAGGTATGTGCCCTCTATCCCTATCATATGATCTCCCTGTTATGAAGAATTTGAGAGGCAACATGGGAGGTTTGGGGGGTAGGGAAGAAAAAAATGAAACAAGATGGGATTGGGAGTGAGACAAACCATAAGAGACTCTTAATCTCACAAAACAAACTGAGGGTTGCTGGGGGGAGGGGGGTAGGGAGAAGGTGGTTGGGTTATGGACATTGGGGAGGGTATGTGATATGGTGAGTGCTGTGAAGTGTGTAAGCCTGATGATTCACAGACCTGGGGCTATTATTAGCCCCAGTACCCCTGGGGCTGATAATACATTATATGTTAATAAAAAATTTAAATTTTTAAAAAAAAGACACGAAAAAATGTTTTTAATAAAATAAAAAATAAAATTATAGATCTAGGTTAACTCAAAGACTTTCTACCTTTATGATCTTCATAAAGCCTTTCAATTTCTTTGAGCCCTGATTTCCTCATATAGAAAATAAGGATAATACCTACCTCATGGGATGGATATAAGAAAAGAGAAAATTTAACACATCGCCAGTGCCTGGCACAGAGTATAGCCAATGAATACAAGTTTAAAAAGTATTTCTTTCACCCATTTACGTATTTGTTCATTCACTCACCATACATTTTCCAGAGTCTACCAGCGGCTGAATGCTGGGATGTGACTGAGATTGTAGGAGAAACCAAACTTCTTTCCTCAGGAAACACAGGAGATATGAGGCCCTCTGCTGGCACCAAGGAGAAAATCCTTCCCAAACTTTTTTTTTTTTCCCTCCCCAAGTAAAGAAACTGGTAAAAAAAAAAAAAAAAAAAAAAAAAATTGTAGTTCCAAAATATTTTTAGTATTGGGGTGCCTGAGAGGCTCAGTCATTAAGCGTCTGCCTTCAGCTCAGTTGTGATCCTGGGGTCCTGATATTGAGCCCCACATGGGGCTCCTTGTTCAGCAGGAAGCCTGCTTCTCCCTCTCCCACTCCCCCTCTTGTGTTCCCTTTCTTGCTGTCTCTCTCTCTCTCTCTCTCAGTCAAATAAATAAATAAAATCTTTTTTAAAAAATTTATTTATTTATTTGACAGACAGAGATCACAAATAGGCAGAGTGGCAGGCAGAGAGAGAGAAGAGGAAGCAGGCTCCCCACTGGGCAGAGAGCCCGACGTGGGACTCGATCCCAGGACCCTGAGATCATGACCTGAGCCGAAGGAAGAGTCTTAACCCACTGAGCCACCCAGGTGCCCCATAAATAAAATCTTTTTTAAAAAAAATTTAGTATTCTAAAGTAATGTGACAACTGGAGGTCTGAACATTTGATGATATCAAGGAATTGCTTTTAAATTTTGTTTAGGTAAGATGATGGAATTGTGGGTTGTTTTTTGTTTATTTTTCAAGACTCCTTACCATTTAGATACTTGCTAAACTATTTCCAGATGAAATGATATGTCTGGTGTATCAGTCAGGGTTTATCCAGAGAAGGAGAGCCAGTAGGAGATCGTGGGGGTGTAGGCAAGTCTGAAATCCACAGGAAGGGCAGGCTGGAATTCCAGGGCTTGAGCTAACACTTCCATACACAAGTGGGGAAGTCAGCCATTTCATTACCTGGTGGCAGAGAATTCTAAGCAAAGGACAAAGTATGTGAAAGACTAAATGTGGAATTTCTTCTTGCTCAGGGAAGCCCTGGTTCTGTTCTTAAATAAGGGCTTCCAACTGATTTAATCTGGTTCACCAAGATTATCTAGAATAATCTCCTTTACTCAAAAACATCTGATTATGGGCTTTAATCACATCTACAAACCTTCACAGCAAGACCTAGATTAGTGAATAACTAGGGTCTGTACCCTAGCCAAGTTCACACATCAAATTGACCATCACATCTGTGAGTAGATGGAATAGAGCTGGCACACGGTTTGATAGTCCTTAAGACTGGGGTGATAGGTACAAGGGAGGTTCATTATATGATTCTGTCTGCTTTCGACTTCTGCCTGTCTGTACTTCATAATTGTCTATAGTTAAAAGGTTTTAAATATACTTTAAAAAAAACCCTCAGAAACTCACTGCCTTGTATTTCACATGTTTATTTCTGGATCTTTTTCTCTTATACATACTGGAGTTACTATACCTTACCTCTTTAATTGTGTTATACCATTAGCACCTTCACACTTCATTAAAATTCTTCCCAAATATCAAGCAAAATTATTAGGAACTCAGACTCTGACACCACACAAACCTGGTTCAAATCCCAGTTCTGCTGTTCATTATTGAGTGATCTTGACCTAAACTTCCTAGGCTCCCTATGACTCAGGTTTTTTTAATAGAATCATTCAACTCATTCACTGATATTAATTGAATTTATCCTCTGAGTCAGCTCAATTTCTAGGTGCTGTGGCTATACCAATGAACAAAGCAGACAAAATCCTTGTTTTGATGCAGCTGACATTCTAGTGGGGGAAACAGATAGTAAGAAACTACATAATGCACAAGGGTTGGTAACTAATCCAGAGAAAAATAAAAGCAGGGTGAGGGGAATAGAGAGTTCCAGAAGCAGGAAATGGGGATTGCTCCTTCATATAAATAGTCCAGAAACGTCTTTTCTGATGAGATGACACTTGAAGAAAGTGAAGGAATCAGTTGTTTGATTATCTGGTGGAAGGGCATTCTAAGCAAAGAATACAGTGTATGCAAAGAGTCTGGTGTAGGAACATTTCAAGATACAGAGAGGAGGCCAGTGTGGTTGGAGTGGAAGGAACTAGAAGATGTAGGAAATGAAATCAGAGAGTTAACAGGAAGTAGACAGAATAAGAGGGAGCCACTGGAGGGTCTGGACAAAGGAAGGATATCTGGCTTCTGTTTTAAATGGTCTACTCTCTAGTTGCAGTGAGAAAAATAACATGAAGTGTACAAAAATAAAATGAAGTGTAGAAGAGTAGGAGAAAAAGCAGGTTAGGGTTACCTCATCAAAATGTCTGTTGACAATAGCATACGGTCTCCTATCACAGTCATTTCCCACCACCCAGGACCTCAATGAGACGATGCAGTAGGTCAAAGAAATCAAATGCCTAAATGAGCACAGAGGCAAGAATAAACCAAATCCTACTCTTCTAAGAAAGAGGCTGTCCCAGGCTATGGAGCCCAGTCCTATCAGGTGAATTCATCTCAGTGTCGCAGAGGGCAGTCTCCTTAGAGAAGAGTTATTCCACAACTAGATCTCTTGGAGAGTAGAGGCCGTCTTATTGACCACAGGGCTTTACTTAGAGCAGGGCTTGGCACATGTAAGCAACAAATCAGAGCTGTAATTATTACACATGCATATGAATTACTAAATAAATGAATCAATGAATAATAGTCTCACAACAAATCTTTTAGGGTAATTAATCACATATGCAAATCTATAATTTACAAAGTATTTTTCACATCTTCTATCCCAGTTCACCCTTCCAACAATGTTTAGGGAAATACAGAGAGCTCTCAAACCTCAAGTTCAGAGAGGAAAGGCCATTAAAAGTTTAAGTAACTCAACCAAGATCACACAACCAGAGAGGGACAGAGAGGGACAACCCAGAGCTGACTCAACAGCTTGTGTTTCTTCCAGCAAAATCACACTGTTTCTCTCAGCCAGAACCCAGATGTCCCGCTCACCATGCACAAGTCTCTTTCCACTCTATCTCTTCTCTTCTCTCTAAAAGTCCCCCTTTTCGGACACCTGGGTGGCTCAGTGGGTTGAACCGCTGCCTTCGGCTCAGGTCATGGTCTCAGGGTCCTGGGATCAAGCCCCGCATCGGGCTCTCTGCTCAGCGGGGAGCCTGCCTCCTCCTCTCTCTCTGCCTGCTTCTCTGCCTGCTTGTCATCTCTCTCTGTCAAATAAATAAATAAAATCTTAAAAAAAAAAAGTCCCCCTTTTCCTCCCTCTCCCTTGTCTCAGTCCCCATAAAAGGATTCCTTGACTGTACTAATAATTAGTATTGCTGCTTTAAAAAAAAGAAAAAGTGTGCTTGGGTTTTTACCCAGGATTTCTCTGCAAAGTTTTAATCTAATAACAGCAGGTACAGAAAACATACAAAGTCACTTGCATTTAAGAACTCCACACATAATTCTATTTTCTTTCCTAAACCATGGTGATTGAATTTTAAATATATTGAGCACCCCTAATTGCTTATAATGCAATAGTCCTTCAACCTGACCACATTAAAGTTTCACAAGATTTACCTCGTCTAGTACATGGCAAACTCCATTTACATGGAAAGCCTTTTAAAAACAATCACAGAAATCAAATAGTGAAATCCAAAAATATGCTCAGCAGACACACGTGGCCTGGAGCAAGTTCCAAGTACCAGTTATAAGCTCAGCTACTCAAAGAGCCTGCCAGCCACTCTGGGTCAAAGTCATCCAAGACCTGAGGAATGTCCATCAGATGTCAGATGTCCTGAGGAATTCATGTCAGAACCAGCTCAGGCAAGCCTTTGCTCCCTTCCACAGTGCCTCATTGGATTCAGATTCTCTCCTGCTGCAGGTTGGACATGAATAGGCGTAGTGGCCAGTATAGTGGCCTGGACAGAGAGAGCTGTACTGATGCTGGGGTGGGAAATGAAGTTCAAGTGTATGGCAGCAAGGATATTATATGGCCACTCCTGCCTAGGAACATCCAACCATTCAGCATCCACTTCTACAGCTCTGCTCTATACCTGTCCAGGTAGGGACAATGTCCCTTGAATGCCTCATGTACTGCCACCTCAGGCTTATCATTCTCCAGCAGATGCAGATGGTGTGAGATAAAGTACTGAGCAATGAGTCCCAGCAAGCATTTCAACAGCTGCTCCTGCACCCCCGAAATGTCATGGTTCAGAAGGGGAATAAGGACTTTCTGTGGTTCTCTTGGAGGCCTGTGGTTATGAAGACATTATGGGGAATTTGTTGGCCACACAGGATGGGGAAAGTGTGAGGGGATTCTTCAGTTCTCGTGCTTTACTTCATTGTACCTGGGCACAAAGCCTGGATCCCACTTTCCCTCATCTTTGGGAACATCTAATGTAGGTTGGCTTCATTAGGCAAGAAAATGCGGTCAATACCAGCCTGCTCTATGTCCTGAGGCAAGGATTCAGTTCATGAAGATGTCCTCAGCTCAAAGCATCATCACTATAAGGTCAAACTTGCTGATAGAATTTTTTTTAAAAAAGGCCTTATAATAGCCCCCCTGCAGGTGCCTATTTTCTGAAAAACATTTTTTTAAAAAGATTTTATTTATTTATTCGACAGACAGAGAGGCAGGCAGAGAAGCAGGGTCCTTGCTAAGCAGTGAGCCCAATTTGGGGCTCGATCCCAGGACCCTGGGATCATGACCTGAGCCAGAGGCAGAGGCTTTAACCCACTGAGCCACCCAGGTGCCCCTGAAAAACTTTGATGGCGATTCTACACTTTGTTGTGAAAAGATTGAGACTCGAAGAGTCTGCCCCACATGACATTTTCTCTGATACTATTCTCCCACTCCTCTTCCTCCTCCCAGGATGTCCCCTCCTCATTCAGGAATGCCTGCAGCAAATCCAGCCGAGTGGTAAAGTGCTCTGAGAGTACCGTTAGGATTCCATGACTTTGCCCACACACAGTGTCTGAAAGCTTGGTAACTGGGTCCGCTGTATAGTACCAAATAATAGCTGAAACCATCTCCCACATCTTAGAGCTCAAGAACGAGACCTCGGGAAAGCTGTCACAGATCCTTGACAGCTGGTCATTGGTGAGTAAATGAAATCCCTCTCTGGTAAACCCCAGATTGCTATTCTCTGGAAGAGATTCTCAGTCATGTCAATAGCCTCTACGAAATCAATCAGATCTTACCAAGGTTCTGCCTTACCTTCTGTACTCTGGTGAAAACACATGACGAGGGGGAAGATACCAGTGCTCCCATCTATGATTACACTAAAGAATGTATCAGCTTTTACCTGTTCCTGGAGCTTGTTCTGGATTTAGGGCCCTATTAGCTTGACCGGTTCATTTTACAATTGTTCAGCTGTTTCCAGCGTACACAGCTAACACTTTCTTTTTTTTTTTTTAAACTTTTTTTACTAAGATTTTATTTATTTATTTGACAGAGAGAGAGATCACAAATGGGCAGAGAGACAGCCAGAGAGAGAGATGAGGAGAAGCAGGCTCCCTGCTGAGCAGAGAGCCCAATGCGGGACTCGATCCCAGGCCCCTGGGATCATGACCTGAGCCGAAGGCAGAGGCTCAACCCACTGAGCCACCCAGGCGCCCCGCTAACACTTTCTTTTAACAGTGGGTTCAGTTCTGTAATATAACGTGATTATGTATATATAATCTTGGTGTTAGTGAGCTTTCCATGCAATGGAATCTTCTGTCCTCCACAGAGAATCTGAGTTTAATGATCTTTTTTAAGGCATGATGATTTCATTCTGTCAACTGCTTATACTCAAAGGCAACAGAAGCCTTCATCTTTGCTGTGACCTTACCATGTTCTTTAGATGTGCTATATTTCCCAAGTATTTTTTTTGACACAGGACCAGTCTTTCAAAAGCACAGAATCCAAGACTACCTCTTCGGTTGCTAGGCACAAAAATCAGATCACAAAATACCCGATCCAGGGATTTGGAGTACTGGGCAAACTTGTACAGCTGAAGGAGCTGGGTGCTATATCCCATGAGTCCTGACCCATTCCAGAGTCCATCACCTCTTTGGGAAAGGGAAGCTGGAAGTGAGCAACCAATGGGTTGTTAAAAAACCCTTCATTTGCTCTTACTCAGGTCCCTAGTGATTTTTTTTTTTAAAGATTTTATTTATTTATTTGACAGACAGGGACCACCAAGTTGGAAGAGAGGCAGGCAGAGAGAGAGGAAGGGAAGCAGGCTCCCTGAGCAGAGAGCCCAATGTGGGGCTCGATCCCAGGACCCTGAGATCATGACCTGAGCTGAAGGCAGAGGCTCAACCAATGAGCCACCCAGGCACCCCGGTCCCTAGTGATTTAATAGGCTAATATCTTCCTTATTATGGGCAACTTTCTCATCCCAGAATGTCATCACCTGTGGTTCATGACTTTACCTCCTGCTTTACAACATGAAAGATCAAAAACTTCCCCATATCCCTCCTACACTGTTGGTGGGAATGCATACTGACACAGCCACTCTGGAAAACAGCATGGAGTTTCCTCCAAAAGTTGGAAATAGAGCTATCCTATGACCCTGCAATCACACTACTGGGTATTTACCCTAAAGATACAAATGTAGTGATCCGAAGGGGGCATGTGCACCCGAATGTTTATAGCAGCAATGTCCACAATAGCCAAACTATGGAAAGAACCTAGATGTCTATCAATAGATGAATGGATAAAGAAGATGTGGTAAACACACACACACACACACACACACACACACACACACACAATGGAATACTATACAGCCTCAAAAGAAATGAAATCTTGCTATTTGCAATGATGTGAATGGGACTAGATGGTATTATGCTGAGCAAAATAAGTCAATCAGAGAAAGACAACTGTCATATGATCTCTCTGATATGAGGAATTTGAGAGGCAGGGCAGGGGGTTGTGGTGGGTAGGAAAGGAAAAAATGAAACAAGATGGGATCGGGAGGGAGACAAACCATAAGAGACTCTTAATCTCACAAAACAAACTGAGGGTTGTTGGGGGGTGGAGAGTAGGGGATAGGGTGGTTGGGTTATGGACATTGGGGAGGGTATGTGCTATGGTGAGTGCTGTGAAATGTATAAGCCTAATGATTCACAGACCCGTATCCCTGGGGCAAATAATATATTATGTGTTAGTAAAAATAATTAAAAACCAAAAAACTTCCTCATTGATAAACCCTTCAGAGTTCTTTCCTTCTATATGTATAATCAGCATTTATGTGACATAAAAATTAGTTCTGACTGAGAAAGTAATATCTAACTGCATGGCTCTTCCTTCAGGCAGAAAAAAAAAAAGAGATACAATTAAAAATAGTTATAAAGTTAAAAAGAAACAATATGTCTGCCAAGAAATACTACAGCTATAAAGTATTATAATAGCCTTCTTTTTTGAGCACTACTGCTTTCTTACTCACCTAGAAACTTTATTCTCAAGAATCAAGGACTCTCAGAAACTCTGGTGTTTGAAGTTTTATCAGTAAGAATGAAACTTTCATTTTTTAAGATTTTATTTATTTGAGAAGGTAGGGCAGAGGGAGAGGGAGAAACAGACTGCGCTGAGCAGGGAGCCAGATGCAGGGCTCCACCACAGGACCCTGAGATCATGATCTTAGCAGAAGGCAGGCTTAACAGACTGAGCTACCAGGCCCCCAAGAATGAAATAATTTCAATTTACCTCTCAGATACAAAGATTCAGAAAAGCGGTTTCTACACAAAATTCTCAAAGAAAGAGGACCATGGGTCTTTTTGCTATCTAGGAGTGATGCTGACCCCTTTACACAATCCTGCTTTGCATTGAGCCTATCAAAACTGTGTTTCATTTAAGTTTCATCCAAACTTTACACCTGCCCACAATTCTGTAACTCAGTCTTTTCCTTCCGTTGGTTAAATGCCCTATGGTGTCTCTGGTGTGCAGTCTCCCTCATCAGAGTGAATCAACCTACATGATTTTGCTGAACTACAGATTTTTTCCCCCGATGGTTTTAGGTTGATTGGGCGGAGACAATGTCTTGCTCAGCTCTGCGGCTCCTAAGATGAAAATTTTGAAAGTAGATGTAACATGCACTTGTTTTCACTCCCAAATATATCATGCCAGGTATGCATACATATGAATACCATGACATTTTGGTCATAACTGGGATGTGTTCACATCTCGGAAAGGTTACAGGAACAAGAAATAGGTCAGAGGTCTAGGTAGCTTTCGGTTCACTTCTTGAACAGGCCTAGATTTCTCTTTCGGGCATTGGACAAACATTTTGTCTGCTAAACTGACGCTTCCATCCTCTGTGACTGAAAGAAACAAACGAGACAAATCTAATCGGCCGAAGCTGAAACAGCTATTCCGGGACCCATCTGGTTACCGGCGAACAGCTCTGGACAAGCTGACACCCGCAGGGTCTCTAAGAGTAAGTGGGAGTGTTGCAGCCGTCCTCGGCGTCCCTGAGCTGGGATCCGGGACCAGCTTTACTCCTCTGTTCCGTGCTCCATGGCAGAAACCCAAAGCCGGGCGCCCGCCTTGCCCCGCACATCCATCTCTCGCGACAAGTAAGGGCAAGGGGCGCAGCTTCAGATAGTCATAGCTTCCAAGATAGAACACGCGAACGACCCGCGAAGGATGCCAGCCTAAGACCGCCCGGAGGCTGCCACGTTTAGCAGGCAAAGACCTCGGCTCCCCCTTTCTCTACGTGACTAGACGAGCAGGGACAGCGAACGGCGGGGGGCGTGGCTCCGCAGGGAGGCGCCGAATAAACTGGTGAGCGTGTCCATGACGCCATCTTGGATCCTGGCGTGTC